>NC_060212.1:28699375-30041250 GCF_021130785.1 Homalodisca vitripennis
TCAATGTTTTGACTGAGACGAATTGGAATTATTTAGAAATTTATGTGTAGGAATTTATTATTTCAGTATGTCAAATTGTTTAAAATTCTGTGTGGTTTAATTTAATGGAAATATATAGGGTACAATTGGAAAAATATAATAGTTCATTTATTCGCAAAATAGTAAGTTATAGGCCTAATGCATGTAAAAACTAGATGTGTACTTATTGTACAAAACTATTCATGTGTGTACACTAACATTTTAATTTTATGTAAAGTTTCTCCTTTTCTTCAGGGTCCTGTATTCTACTCCTGGGTTCAATAAAATTTTAGACTGACCCTATAAAAGTAGGAATACCATTATGGGTCTTTGGAAATGTATTTAACAATTAATGTAATTAGTTAATCATACTTTTTGATGTGGTTATCTTTTGAATTTAGTGTAATGTTTGGGCAATGCTCTGAGGAGTGTTTTGAAGGATTAATGGTGTTTCTACCTCCAACTATAATATTGATACGCTGCGGATTTGACACGTGTAAATGTTAATATATAAACACACACACACACACAAACACACACATATAAAATTACATTTTAATTTTACCATGATATTTTTATACACATTAAGTAAGTGAACATACTTTTCTTTCAAATTTAATATAAATTACATAGACTTTACTTAAAACAAGCATTTATATTAGGCCTACTTATTCATGTAAATGAGAAAATATCATTTGAAACAGATTATAATGCTATTCGTTCCGAGCTGGGCGTATCTGAGGATTATGTAGTTAGCAATTGAAGGAGTAATAAATCTTCTAAACGGTACTGCGACTGTAGCAGTTTATTGTTAATAATAAAGCCCTGTCTAACACAGTCGCCTTAGAAAGAGGGATTTGTTGTTTTATTGCCAAGATTTATTACATAAGATGTTTTACAACAGGTACACTTTTTACAAATTATAGAAGTACACAACGTATTTTGAAATTGTCTGAAACATTTAAATCTTTAAGGGATACGATAGTAAGCAATATATATTATTTGCTCCATAATGAAAAACCCATTGGTACTTAAAACACTGGTTACTGGAGGAATTTAAGAGAATGGTTTGTATTATTTTATAAGGGCAATAAATTATAAATGCAACCAAATTTACAAGACAATTTGTTTATTCTTTAAATCATCCGATATAATTCGAGAAATTTTTCTAACATTTGGACTTAAAATAAAAGTTCGAAGCCGTATAACAAATTTTAATTTTTGAAATGTTCTGTCCTATTGAATATTTAAAACTATAGTTTCTGTTGTCTATATCAACCTATACAGGGAGTCAAAGCACTGTTTTCATTTTCATGTGAAATTAAGAAATTAAAACTATCTTAAAAGAAGGAATAATTAATTAATCGAAATAAAAATAAAATAAATTGCTTTATGGAGAAGAAACTATATATCTACATTTAACATTGTATATTTCACGATGATCAAACTATGTTTATTCTGTGTTTCAAGAAAAGTAGTATCTTCAATCCAACAAACGTTTCTTCAGGACAAAGGCAAAGCTGTTAAAGGCCCAACATGAACATACAAGAGACAAGAAATATTCTCTTACCGGACAGACGGATGCAACTGTCGGAAGGCAGACATTGTTACGAGCCACATTCTTGTCTATATTTAGAAGAAATGTTTCTCAAGGAAATGTTTACGAGAGAACCTTAGAGATCAAAATGAAAAAGTTTTAAATACTCTCACAAATATTAATTTTTTATGAATATTCTTAGACATCTAACAACTTTATGGAAGTTTCTATACTGGTTATCAAGGAAACGTACACGTCAATTATACTTAAAATAAAAACTGGAATTTTTATAAATGTAAATATATGACAATTTCTATACTTTTGAATTTTACTAGGACAATTCTTTTGTATTACGTATTTGACAACATTTTTGTTACACTGCGCATCAACAAACAAGCTTCTTCCACCGAACGTTTTAATTTAATTATAACATACGAAGCTAAAATCACTTCAAGAACATCTCAGATGTGGTATGGCGGGAACATGACAGTAACATAAGTCATTATCGAGTTGCCGAACTAGTCACAACATAGCCGGTATAATTTGGTTGTGTCATGGTAACTTGGTAACTACAGCAACATTCAGGACACGTCATATTACAAGTTTTATCCGTATACACGAAGCTGGTAGATTATAATTTGTTACTTCCGTTCTCATTGCATTTATTTATTCTTTTTAACTAGTTAGCTGAGCGTTAAGAAAGTCTATCACGCAAGGAGATGGAATATGGGACTTCTGCTTGTTGCATGCTGTCTCTAAAACGGACGCGAAACCTATAGACTTGAAATTGTGAGTAAAGCTTTATTTCCAAATGAGGAAAACTATGCTCCATAATAGTTGATTTCACTCATTGCGAATTAGCTGAGCCTTAACTAAAATGATGGTAATGAGAAAATATCAAAATAAATATAATAGTGAAAACTCACTACACTCATAAAAGATTTTATCAAAGAAAATTATGACAAATGTAGCCTAAAGATTCCGACAGAAACGACATAATATTTATAGTGTTTGTCTGTAGATCACACTTTGTAACCTAGCTAAATAACGCTTAGTTTATTCTCAGGTAATGAGGCAAATATTAGTTTACAAAATAAGGACTCGGCCTTGACCCTCTAGATTGGTTTCTGAGATGATTAAAATGTCTTAAAGTTTATAACATAATGTTCTACAGAGCCAAACCACTCTTAACGTTAGTTTAATATTGCACCTTTCAAAGAAAATGCATCAGTCCATAAAGTTTGATAGTTATGTAATTAATACTTTCAATATTGCTTTAAAATTATTGAGAAGTAGCATTCAATAATCTAAAACATGCGTTAAAACAATTAGGAAATGGGAATTATGATTGCAAAGTTAAAACCCGATATACTCCTATTTTATGCCTCTTCATTGACTGGCAACAGTCCATACATTGTTTTCACTTACACAGCCTATATTGTTTGCAAATATTGAACTTTGATGAGTTATTAAATACCTGTGGCTTGGTGAGTGGACGTTTTTGTCAATCGAATTCCTTTGAACGAGTATGCGATTATTAAAGTATTTATTCAACACGAATTTCTATTTTTGAACTTTTATAAAAATACAATAATTATGTACCAATAGCTATAGTTTTTTTTAATATTTATATAATATATAATTTAATCCATGTTACCTTCGAAGTATAACCTCTGCTTTATTAGGAAACTTTGATTGTTATGTTTTTGTGTTTTTATTTAAAATTGTAATAGTTTCTAGTTTCAATAGTTTAATTTAGAGCGTCTAGTGAGTGGTCATGTACAACTAAACTGATGTACGTAGCACGCCTGGCTATCTCGGCTCTCTTCTGGTTATCTTAATGTCATCCTTTAACATTATTTCATGACTATTACTATAGACGTCCAAACCGTGTACATTGAAATAAAACTTATTTATCCTTTACATAGTTCAAAAGACTTACATTTCTGTTTTCATTCATGATCTACCCTTTCTCAATCTAAAGTTTCTTTTAATGATATCATTTAGAGCCAAAAATACTTGTTAATTATCAAATTCATACTTTCATTTTGCCATTATTTTAAAAGTAGTATTGGAGAGATATATGAGGAAATTATTATCTAGTGTCAAAAGAATAAGCCTGCATCCTACCATGAAGATAGTCAAAAAGCACTAAAATTTGAATGTTGATTTATGTAGAATTATTTAAAGTAATACTGAATAAAACTACTTGAGTTTTTAAATTAGGACAGTTGAGACAATATTTGATTTGGAAATATATAGAAATTAAATGATTTCCTTGTCAGCAATCACAGAAGCAATAAATCATCAGTAACGGTACCGTGGCAGCAGCAGTTTATTGCTAATAACAGAGCTCTGCTTTACACAGTCCCCATAGTGAGGAAATAATGCTTGTTTTATTACTAAATTTTATGATATAATAACTTCTAATTCAGCTTTATTCTATACGTTGTTGTCGGAACTTCGTAACTAAATACCTAAGAATAATTAAAAGTGAAACAGATGTATTTGTGTTCAAAAAATAACTTTTTTAGTTATATTTACGTATTAGGATTTATTATAATTTCTAACTAGTCTTTAATTTAATTATTATGTTATACTATTAATTATTGATTGGCTGAATGTTAGTTAAATAAAGCTAGGACTTGTTAGTTGCACAGTCGTGATTATTTTAATGAGATGTGAATATATATATATATATATATATATATATATATATATATATATATATATATGAGATAAATAGTGTTGATGTCACAAAGTCTTGCAAAAGTTAAGAAGTGGAGCACGCTTATCAATGACGGTGATCAGTACGAATGCTAATACAGCATAAGACGTGAACTTTAGTCATCACTACTGATTACGATGGCTAAAAAACACTTTCTAACAAAATTTATAAAACATATCTTGTGTATTGGAAAGTATAATTCATTTATTTGTTCATTAAATCTGTACACAAATGATGTAGTTTTTATTTTTGTTTTAGTTTTTAATCAACTGCTTCTCATGAACACCTATACCTCCTGCGCAAGTTATAAGAATTCTTAACCGGTAGACCACTCAGCTTCTACACTTTCTGTGTTTATCGTATGTTCTGATTGTGATTGAAGAGCTAATATATTGTGCAATGAACTTTAATACTTGTCACTATTCAAAGTGAAGAAAGTAAACTTTGACGAGACTGCATTGAACCAAAATAAATACTTAAAAGAAGATTATAAACTGTAAGTATTAGTTATTTCTGTATTTTTTACAACTAGAAAACTAAATAATACTTTATTTTATAAAATAATATTGTCTCAAGTAAACATTTTCCACAGTTATGTGTTGCTCATCGTTACATATTATATAAGACTTTTGCCCTAAGAACAGTTTACCAGCCTCATAAGAATAATGATTGATAAATAATTAAGAAATGAATTGAATTTACCAATACATTTTTTGCCATTTTTTATGTTTTTTTTTTCTCTTTTGTGCTCAGAAAATCGTTCCCTACATATATTTACTACATGAATAATATTAAAAATGTTATTGACAGTAAGAAAACAGGTTTACGAGAAAACTGTGTTTTATATGAAGTATTCTAATTGGTTGCGGCTATAATCACTCCCAAAATAAAGGTTATTAATACAGTGTGGATACTTAATTTTGTACCACAATTTAATTTTATGCTTTATTTATGTGTATTTTTCAGGTTATATCCCCACTCTTAGTTTCTCAAATATAAGAAATCTGATTGGAGAAGGGAATCTTGCAAATGAACGCCCTCCTGGGCACGAGGACGGTCACAAAGCAATGATTTCACAAAGGAAGTCCTGGTAAATGCAATGCTCTCTCTTTACTTAGTTTATTGTGAGTTTTGCTGTTTAAAAGTATCATTTATCGTAAGAGGTGTTGTATGAGCAAATATATAAAGGTGCTTAGGAATTATTATCTAGTAGTACATTTATTGTTCTAAAATCTTAATCTAAACCTATAGTACTCAAAACCCACATTAATCCTAACCCACAGTGTTCTAAACACACAGTAGTTCAAACACACAATAGTTCAAACCCTCAGTAATTCGATTCCACTTTAATCTGGAACCCACAGTAATCTAAACCTATAGTACTCAAAACCCACATTAATCCTAACCAACAGTGTTCTAAACCCACAGTAGTTCAAACACAGAATAGCTCAAACCCTCAGTAATCTGATTCCACCTTAATCTGGAACCCACAGTAATATAAACCTATAATACTCAAAACCCACATTAATCCTAACCCACAGTGTTCTAAACACACAGTAGTTCAAACACACAATATTTCAAACCCTCAGTAATCCGATTCCACTTTAATCTGGAACCCACAGTAATCTAAACCTATAGTACCAAAAACCCATAGTAATCCTAACCCACAGTGTTCTAAACCCACAGTAGTTCAAACACACAATAGTTCTAACCCTCAGTAATCCGATTCCACCTTAATGTGGAACCCACAGTAATCTAAACCTATAATACTCAAAACCCAAATTAATCCTAACATACAGTGTTCTAAACCCACAGTAGTTCGAGCCCATAGCAGTCGCAACCAACAGTAATCCAGACCACAGTAGTGCATACCAATATTATAGTAGTCCAAATCCACATCAAATTAATTTTTGCGTACATCTGATGTTTTATTACTATTTCTTGGGCAAAACAAGCTTTTTAATAACCAATAGAGCCTAATTTGTATTGATATCAGTGATTGGGTAGTACTTGATAGATTAAATAAAAACGTTACAATTGATGAATCCATGAATAGTAGAAGGACACATATCCCATTAAGTATAGACAAAGCAGAATCATGTGATACGTGTGAAATATTCGACGAAAAACTATTATCGCACCCAAAATGTGCAGTTATTATAAAAGTGCCTGTCAATAAAGAGATGAGAGAGAGTTCAGAGATGATAAATAATAATTCAATAATTATAAAAATACATAGATTTTATAATTTCAACAGAAATGGAAAATAAATAATATGCCTTTCAGTTTAGTTGGTTAGAAAATCTGCTGAATGTACGATGTATATGTATGCCATGCCTAAAGGATGGCTGTAATAAAACTATCTTGAGTTTAAGTTTGACCCAGTGAGCCGGTTCAATACCTATATCTCCCCGGCTCATGTGTGTTTTATATAGTGTATGTGTGTGTGGTTTTTTGGCTGCAGAGCCCACTGACCTTTTGAAGGCGTTTGGCCTTTCCGGTAGAGTGGTAGAGACTCCGAGCCGTGGTGTACAAGTTAGGAGCAGCTCCAGTTTAATATTTTGTTTAATTAAGTATTTGTTAGTTTTGCTGAGCTGTTCTCCTTCTGACATGTGCGGCTAAGTTTACGGCCCCTCACTGATGAGGTCCAAGAGATGAATTGTTTCCTCCTGTCATCTCTCCATCATGCGTGGTCGCAGAGAACCTTCGCTTTTGCGCTCTGCTGAAGGAGGGCCACCATGATGGACATTTCTTCTAGTCAACACCCTGCTTCTAGTCTTCTGTGATACCCTGCTTATATTCTTTATTTATTTGTTATTGTTATTGTTGCCATTTATATAGTTTATATTTTGTTATTTAATTTTAAGTTAGTTTTAGATAGATTTAGTTATTTCTTGGATTTCATTAGGAGCCCGCCCTTAGCCGAAGGATACCGGGTGAAATTGGCATTTCTTGTTTCAAATTATGGCGTTTCTAATTTTTGTATGCAGGTGCACCTGACAAGGATTGTTTGAGGTATCTACTACTGCAGGCACTTTTTATTTTTTTTTATTTATAGTATATTTACTTATATATTTATTTTGACTGGATAGGTTGTGTCTTAGTAAATGAACCTGAGTATGCTGACCACGGTGTTCTTTTTTTTACCTAGTTTAGTTTTGATCCGGCATCCCGTTCGCCACCATGGGCGCGCGCTTCCCTGATGGTTTGCTGTGGGTGTGCGAGCGGCGATGTAAGGTTTCAATGGTAGCAGAGCGTGGTTAGCTGCTCTCTCAGCTGTCTCTCAGTTCTGGTTTTGTTTGTTGGTGTAGGTTAGTGTTAGGTAGGGGGAGGTTAGAGTACACAACTTTTTTTCATTAGGAGCTCGCCCTAGCACAGGATACCGGGTGGAATTGGTTTAGTGTCTTGCTTCCTGCAGACTTACCCTTTGCAGGGAGCAAGGGACTCTAAATTGCTTAACCGCTAAATTTATCTAACTGTACTCTACTTCTCCCCTATCAATGTGTTGTTTTGTTATATTTATTGCTTCTGTGTTTGTAGGTTGTGGTTAGTGTATATTTGCAGGGTATCCTTCTATTAGGTAGCGGGTATTAAGTTCTTTACTTGGACCTCGTCAGTGTAAGCCTTTTGTGAGTTGAGTCCACTTAGGTTACTAAGTAATTGTTGCGTACGCTTTGTTGTTTATTGTGGTATTTATTTGTCTTAATTGTTTGGTATGGCGTTTTCCCTGGTGCCTGAACATCTACGCAAGCCCGAGTTGGTTTTTGAGGTCCTGGCGAGAGGACAGAAGCCCGAGGGAGATGTGAGGGCATTAAGAGCTCAATTACGGGCTTGTATAGCGTTGGACCGCAGCTGGAATGCAGAGTTCCAAATTAACACAGAATTTGAGTTTTGTAAAACCCGCATGGAGGAATTAGAAGACGATATTAATTTTGAGTCACTTCCCATGTCCGGGTCAGCAAAGGCTAGATTGGCATCTCAGCTTTTACATTGGCGTGACAGAATAGTTTTACTTATGTCAGCTCCTAGTTTAAACTCTGATATTAAAATTTGGGCTTTTTCGGCCAGTAACAAATTAAAACAAGCCTTAGATGGTTTGAGTGAGGTGCGCTCGGTGAAAGAGAAGGGGGTACTATTTACCGCTGTCACTCCAACGGAGGTTCCCACTACCATTACTTTTGCTAACCATCCACCGGCTCTTTCTTTCGAGCCTCCCAGAGTTACTATGTCTCCGATGGGTAGTGGTGAGGCATCATCTATAGTTGTGCCTTCCTTTTCTAGCTTTGGCAAACTGCCCCATCCTTTGGGGAGTGTTTTACAACACTTCCCCAGAGTTGATGGGCTTGACACTAATTTACTTATCCATTTCCTTCTGGAAGTTTTTAAGCTAAGAGAATTTCCTGGTATGACAGATGCCATGCTTATGCAGATTTTAGCGCAGTTTTCCTTAAGGCCGCTTTTTGATCGCCTTCTAGACTGCCTTAAGAGAGGTGCCACCTTTGACCAGTTCCACGCCGAGATCTTGGAGTTCTTTGTACCTGCTCGGGTTAGGGAGCGCTTGCGGGTGGAACGCGTTTACCGTCCTCAGGCACCAGACGAGACGTTGAGCCATTTTGTCGGGGAGATACGGGATGTAGCCCGGGTGTTGCGCTTGAGCTTGAGCGAAACGGAGTTGGTGAGCCTTATTTTGGAGGGCATTAAACCTGAAGAACGCTCCCGTTTGATTTTTTGTAGCCGTCCCGCATCTTTTGCGGATTTGGACCGCCTCTCCATCATCTCTAGAGGGGTTCAGGATGCGGATGATCAAAGGGAGGCCATGTCGAGGCATCTTCCTCACTTGCCTCCGGGGCCGGTCCATGCTCCGGTGCAGTCTGAGCCAGCGGCTGCTCCTTCCCGTAGGCAGCCTCCTACCTGTTATGGCTGCAAGCAAGTGGGACATATTAGACCGTTTTGTCCACTTAATAAAAAAAACTAGTAAGCTTGCGGACGAGTAAGCCCGACTCGTGCCGTAAAGGTAATTTTGAGGGCAAATATGTACCTGATTTTGATGGTAAAAGGGTAGCTGGTTTAATGCAGAACAGAAAGAAAACAGAAAGAAATAGACTTGGGGACAGTTATCATCGTTGGCCGAGAGGGGAGGTTGCTGCTCTGGCTGCGCAGGGAGTAAGGGCTGCCCGCTCAACCTGCCCACAACTGGATGTACTTGTGGGGAATGTGGTGCAGAAGGCCCTGGTTGATTCTGGGTCAGCACGCAGCCTGATTTCTTTGTCGTTTTTTGAAGATCTAAAATCCTCTGGGCTAATACGGCAGGTTGAGCCTAGTTCACTTATCTGCTGGACTGCTTCACGCACACCTTTACCTATTATCTGTAGTGCCCAGATTCACATCAAAATTAATTATTTCTCTTGGGATTGGAGCTTTTTGGTGGCTAAGGACCTGACTTTTCCTTTCATCTTGGGAGCAGATTTTATCGGAAAAACTGGCATGATTTTGGATTTGGCCTCCAGTCATGTTTTCTTTGCTTTCGCCAGGCGGGTGCTCGTTCCCTTTTCAGATGTCGAGTCTCGTGGGACTGCTGCCTTAGAGATGGAAGATAAGAGCTTGACTCCTCCTGACCAACTAGGACATCTTACGCCGAAAGAGGCTGAGGACATAAGGCAGATTTGTTCCAGTTTTCCTGAAGTCCTAACTGACAAACTGGGCACGACCAATCTCTTGGAATACGAGATTCGTCTTACAGACACCCGTCCTGTACGTTCCCATCCATATAAGCTTGCTCCGCCCAAGATGGAAATTCTGAGAAATATGATTGATGATTTACTTAAGAGTGGGGTAATCGAGCCGTCTTGCTCAAATTTTTCCAGTCCAGCGTTTCTAGTGCCGAAACCTAATGGGAAGTCCAGATTGGTCCTGGATTATCGAAAGCTCAATGCTCAGATAGAAATTGACTCCGTGCCTCTCCCCGATTTGCATTCTGCTTTCGACTGGTTTGGTAAGGCCAAGTATTTCTCCATTTTTGATCTTAATCAGGCATATCATCAGATTCCTCTAAAACACGAGTCTCGACCTCTCACTGCCTTTTGTGTGCCTTGGAATTTGTACCAGTTCACCCGAGTGCCAATGGGCTTGGCTGTGGGGGCCCAAACACTCACCAGACTCCTGGATTCTATCTTTCATGATGTCAAATTTAAGTTCGTGTTCAACTATCTGGATGACCTGCTTGTGTACAGTGAGAGTTATGAGGAGCACTTGACTCATCTAGAGGAAGTTCTAACTAGGCTGCGAGAGTCTGGCCTTACCGTCAATCCTGAAAAGGTGAGTTTTGCTAAGCCTGAAATATCGTTTCTGGGTCATCTTGTCTCTTCTCGAGGTGTTTGTATTGATCCAGAGAGAACCCAGGCAATCAGGGAGTTTCCTCCTCCTAAGGATGCCAAGGGGATTGCCCGTTTTGTGGGAATGATAAATTTTTATCGTCGTTTCATCCCCAATGTTGCTGAAGTGGCGGCCCCTCTGAACTCTCTTAGGAAAAAGGGTGCCAAGTTTGAGTGGGGTGAAGCGCAACAGACTGCTTTTGAGCAGCTGAAAGAGGCAGTGATGCAGCCTCCAGTCTTGGCTATGCCTGATTTCAGTCGTAAGTTCGTCTTGCAAACTGATGCTTCCTCCTTAGCCGTTGCTGCTGTTTTATCACAAGAAGTAGATGGTATCCGGCAGCCCATAGCTTATGCTTCACGCACGTTAACCCCTTGTGAGAAGAAGAGTTGTTCTGTTTATGAGCTGGAATGTTTGGCTGTCGTGTTTGGAATTAATAAGTTCAGGCGTTACCTAGAATATAAAGAATTTATGTTGGAAACCGACAACCAGGCACTTTCTTGGCTCCTTGCCCACCCCCGTCAGCTCGGGAAGATTGGTCGCTGGGTAGTCCAAATTTCTGCCCTTAAGTTCACAGTGCAGCACGTGCGAGGCACCCAAAATATCATAGCGGACACTCTGTCACGCATGTATCACTTACCCAACGACCACCAGAATTTATCAGAGCCGCCATGTTGTGGCGTGCTCCTAGACTTTCCTCTGGCATTTTCGGACATTGTTCCACACCAACTTAAGGATCCCGAGCTGACTGCTATCATCAATGAGCTTAAAAACGGAGGTGCCCACCCTCCTTATTTTCTGTACCGAGGTGCTCTATGCTGCCGTGACAAGCAGCGGAGAAAACCTAAGTTAGTGCTGCCAAGTTTTCTTGTACCGATGGTCTTTCAGTATTTTCATTTTTCTCCTGTGGGCGGACATCTAGGAATTCATAAGACCATCGCGAAGATTAGGGATCAGTTCATCTGGAAAGGTATGGACCGGGATATTGCAGCTCGAGTACGTTCTTGTGAACTGTGCTCGCTAAGCAAACCCGCTCAAAATACCAAGTTGGGTCTTTTGTCATCTGAGGTGGCGGAAAAAAAACCTTTGGAGAAGGTTTTCATTGACTATGTTGGGCCTCTCCCGCGTAGCAAGTCCGGAAAATAAGTTCCTACTTGTTTGTGTGGATGCCTTCTCCAAGTTTGTTTGGTTGTTCCCATTGCGGAGTGCTACCGCGCAGCTCACGGTGCAAGCACTTCGTAAACCATTTTTTTCAACACTTTGGAATCCCCGCCACCTTAGTTTCCGATAATGGTTCACAGTTTGTCTCCAATATCTTTAAAAGAATGTGCTTTGGGCACGGAATCCGCCATGTGACTACTTCCCCTTTCTATCCTCAGCCTTCTCACGCCGAACGGTTTAATCGCAATCTTCGATCTGCTCTCATTGCCTTTCATGCGGAAAATCAGACCACCTGGGATCAACAACTACCTTGGATCCAATTTGCCTTTAATACGGCCCAGCATGAAAGTCACAAGGCGGTACCTTTCGAGTTATTATTTGGCTTTCCGCCAAACAACCCTTTGGCGAACCTTTGGAAAATTAGCGATCTTCTGCCACCTCCTGGTACTCCCAATGTGAAAGCCACTTGGGAGGCAGCCAGGCGGAATCTCATTCGGGCTAGGGAGTTAGTAAGGAGGAAGTACAACCGAGGTCGTATTGCCAATCCCTCCCAGGTGGGGGATCTAGTTACTGCAAGGCTCACCCAGTCAGTTCGGCTGTGGATAAAAGAGCTGCTAAACTTTGCTACAGGTGGACTGGTCCCCACCGCATCTTGAATTTTCTGACTCCGGTGACTGCCCGACTGGGAGATCCTCAGTCCGGGAAGATTTTCAGGAAGGCGCACATATCCCATCTGAAGCCTTGCCGGAGTCATCCGTGATTTCTCTTTAGTCTGTGCGGGAGGGTTTTAGGTCCAGAGGCCTGATCACCTCTGCTCTTTCTTCCTGATCAAGGTTCCTGTTTTCTTCTTTGTACCCACGCAACTCTTGGAGTGATTTCTTGCCTCCAACTGGATTTTCTTGGTTATCCCTTCTGCAGACTTCAAGGTTTCCGGTTTATAATTCTTCAACCATTGGGGGGGAGAGGCATTTCGTTTGGTTCTTCATTTTGAAGAAATTAACAGAGGGGAGTTCCTCCTTTTGGGGGGGGGAGTCTGAGCCGGTTCAATACCTATATCTCCCCGGCTCATGTGTGTTTTATATAGTGTATGTGTGTGTGGTTTTTTGGCTGCAGAGCCCACTGACCTTTTGAAGGCGTTTGGCCTTTCCGGTAGAGTGGTAGAGACTCCGAGCCGTGGTGTACAAGTTAGGAGCAGCTCCAGTTTAATATTTTGTTTAATTAAGTATTTGTTAGTTTTGCTGAGCTGTTCTCCTTCTGACATGTGCGGCTAAGTTTACGGCCCCTCACTGATGAGGTCCAAGAGATGAATTGTTTCCTCCTGTCATCTCTCCATCATGCGTGGTCGCAGAGAACCTTCGCTTTTGCGTTCTGCTGAAGAAGGGCCACCATGATGGACATTTCTTCTAGTCAACACCCTGCTTCTAGTCTTCTGTGATACCCTGCTTATATTCTTTATTTATTTGTTATTGTTATTGTTGCCATTTATATAGTTTATATTTTGTTATTTAATTTTAAGTTAGTTTTAGATAGATTTAGTTATTTCTTGGATTTCATTAGGAGCCCGCCCTTAGCCGAAGGATACCGGGTGAAATTGGCATTTCTTGTTTCAAATTATGGCGTTTCTAATTTTTGTATGCAGGTGCACCTGACAAGGATTGTTTGAGGTATCTACTACTGCAGGCACTTTTTATTTTTTTTTATTTATAGTATATTTACTTATATATTTATTTTGACTGGATAGGCCTATGTTGTGTCTTAGTAAATGAACCTGAGTATGCTGACCACGGTGTTCTTTTTTTTACCTAGTTTAGTTTTGATCCGGCATCCCGTTCGCCACCATGGGCGCGCGCTTCCCTGATGGTTTGCTGTGGGTGTGCGAGCGGCGATGTAAGGTTTCACCAGTAAGGGCAAGATTTAAAAACTTGTACTATTTTATCTTTGCTTATAGAAAAAGAAGATGTCTCATTTTTGAGTTAAGTTAATATGCCTCTACGTATTTTTTAGTCTTTGCTGTAAAACACTACACTTTAAAAACATTTAATTAAAATAAAAACAACTTTTTTATTGTTTTTTAAAATAAATAAATATACTGAAAAAACAGCGTTCGGATGACTATTAATAACTTTGAATTGCGATAGCTTCTGTAGTGAAATGACGATAAATAAAGTAGTAAAGATGTTTTTAAGTTTCTCATTTTTGTTTTAAAGCTAAAATCAAGATAGCCTTCAATACATATGGTTTTTAAGAAAATAATTTCAGTATAGAAATATTAGATCAATAATTATTTATAAAACGCTTTTGATTGGTAAATAAAAACTCATACCGTTATGCAACTATGTATTTAGCTAGGCATTTTTTATATTAAAGGCATATTTATTACATTATTTAATTATTTTATTGATCATTTGGTGTTGATTTTACTCTGATTTTACACAAAACTGTACGATGTTTGTAGCGACATTTATTTACTCTGAATGTAAGCGTAATGTGATGAGTGAAAGGTTGACTGACACAGAAACAGTATTAGAACGAGAATGTGTGTAATGAGTATTTTTGAAAGCTTTTCCATGTTCACCCACATCGAGCGCTTTTACATAAGCTGACAAAGAAAATTTTTAAACAAAATATGACTGGCATAAATCATTTAATAATTTTTTTATTACAAATTTTTACTGATTTTCTTATAATACACAGTAAATAAAAACTGCTTAAATTTAAATAAATAAAAATACTGTTAAAAATATTTCTATTTATGTGGTAAATAAAAATGTTGTAGAATCAATTATATACCTCTCAGAAGTACACTGCAAAGTGTTATGCATTGCCGTTGGTAATGTTTTTCTGTATATTTTAAAGAAAAAGAGGGACAAATGTTATTAACCTTTGAGCGTTAGTAGCGTAAGAGAATCTACGTTTCTGTCTGGATTCATAGCCGAGAACTGCTTGGAGTCCAGACAGATGAAAATGAACCCAGGCCTTGTCACTGCACAGAAGTCATAAGCACAAACGTAACGCCAGACTGGTGACAGTGGGACACTGACAAGAAATTCAAGGTCAGAATTTTCTATGTTATCGCGAAGTGTCATCTAAAATTATAAAACACTTATTGTGTTAAATGGTTCAGTAAAAGTTTATATTTTAAGATAAACTTTCATTTACTAAAATATATTCATTCCTAATTTTGAAACGCAAACAGAAATGAAGAATACTTCCACACTCATTGACTCCCCAAAGCAAAATGTATTTTTTGTAAAATATAATAATATTTCTTTTTAAATGAAGCAGAATTGCTCTCTATAAGAATCACACACAAATAAAATAAAAAAAGTTTTGTTGAATTGGTTTTTCTATGGTTTTTTTAATATATTGTTAATAGTATAAAATTAAATATATGGTCTATGGTCTTTTTCTATGGTTTTATATCGTATAACTAGTTTAGATTGAAATATAATATTCAGTCATGGAGATTTCCATTTACTACGGTATTTTGTAACTAATATTAAAAAAGAAATACACACAGAGAAACTTATATTTATATCATCACATCTCTAGAGATTTCAAATGGCAAAAGTTCTGATAAGTTCCACACCACACCATGACCTATTCTGAAACCAGAGAATGTCTCTTCACCTTGTTACCTACTTATGCTCCTATTGTAGTTGAGGAATAAGACTTATACGTTAAATATGTTTACCGCAATGTTATTATCTAGTTATTGGTTTTGTACTGAATAGAGCATTGGGATTATCCGGAAGTATTTTTTATGGGAAATATAATTTAAAATTGTCAAGTAATGTAAAATTTCACATGGCTTAATTATTTAGAGCAATATGTGGGAAATATAATTTTCTGATAATAATTGTTATTGGCACTGCGGTATGAAAACTTTTAGTTTACGAATGGTTGTGCACATAATTAAATGCTATACGCAAGTCATATATACTCGTGTATTATATATACAAATAATTAAATGCTAATCGAACGTCATATATACTCGTGTATCATATATACACATAATTAAATGCTATAAGCAAGTCATATAAACTCGTGTATCTTACTATTATATTTACGTCGTATGAGGTCATAATTTATTTTAAAACCTTGTGGTAATGTAATCCCCACACAATAACTTGTCATTGATAGTGTATTTGATAATGAAATACGAAAAAATAATTTACAACCTTTGAATGTGTGCTATAGTTCAAAATTATATATGCGAGGAAAAAAATACATATGCATTTTATATAAAGATTCTCTTTTTATTTCATTTCTAATTTTGGAGTTTTGTTAATAGGTAATATACTCCTATATGAACAATCTTACTTTTTGGTGTAGTTTATATGAATATAGGTTTTTTTGGCGATATACTATGGATTTGAAGATTTTGTGAATCACAAATGCAGATGAGTATAGTGATATAATTTAAATTATTTATTAAACAAATTCTTTGGTAATATTAAGCCATACCAGATTTAATGCTATATAATACACTAAAATTATTAAAAAATCATATGTAATTAAATAACCTGGAATAAATGTAATATTCAACTTTATTATTTAAAGAATATTATCAGTCAATTTTAAAGCATTTCACTTGAACACAAGTTTAAAAAGCTAATTTTGTTAAAAAAATTATTATAAAATTTTAAAATCCTCTTAACAAAGACGATATTGCTTGGTTACTTGATGACAAACCCAATATAGATGCTAATAGGACGATACGAAGCAGATGTCTTAACAATGAAGTCAAGATGTTCCCTTATTAAAATCACTATTCCGTTGTATAATGAAATTGCAAATCTTTACCGCAAATTCTGTGGTAATATTGCAATATTTAACGTAAGATCTTAACTAGCTTTTGTCGGTCTGACTGGCGCACACTGGATGAAAACATTAAATGGAAGTGATCACCCCTGAAGTTATCCAGAGAGACCAATTTCTACTCTTACTCTTTGTAGTTCATAAACTCTTGTAAGACCCTATCATAGATTGGGATGCGTTAGGAGGGGGTCCATGCAGAATCATATTTCTAAGGAAAATGAAATTGCAAGTGGATTTTCAGGCATTTTTAACCTTCAAGAGCTATTTGGGTGATTTCCCACTAAACTTTTACAGCTTAATTCTTTTGTGACCAAGGTAGATGAGAAAATAATTGTTGCTTTAAAGAATTTGGTTTGTAATAGGAAGTTTAAGCACGAGTTTTAACTGAAATAAACAAAATGAGTATTACCTATGAATTGTGTAAACTAACGGTAAATGTTGAAGTGTTGGAATAAAATAGTTAATATATAGGTCTAGTTCCCTGCACATGATGAATGTTAGATTTGGCAGAGCTCTCTTGGTGTCAAAGGTTTTTACAAACCTAAGCAAGAGGGGCCATTCTTTCCTGTCTACTTTGACGTCTTTTCTTTCAAGGTCCTACCTGGCCTGCTTTCTCTCCACATGGTGCATATTATATATGATCCTGACAGGCCACTACTCCTTACTTTATCAATCTGAATATCCTGCGAATCAAGAAAGAAGCGCAAATCTTCTGTTAGGACTAAGTCCAACTAAACGTCCTTAGCTTCTTGTCCTGAGTGAATAAACTATAGACTTTTGTTCAGGGATGTAAGTATGTGGATTTAAAATACCCATGTGGCAGTGAAATTACTTCTGGTGGCCGAAAATGTTTTACTGCACAATGCCAAGATTTTCATCATTCTTAGACAAGGTAAAGGGACAACGTTTTTGAGAGAACAATATAGAACCGTGTCAAAACCAGGATTTCAGCATGAAAGCCTAAATCCATAGTCATAAATTAATAAACCTTGTCTATATTTAAAATATGTGGATTTTGAAAAATTTAAATATATCATATAGCCTACAATTTATTTTCTTCTATATAATTAAATTAAAGGGAATCAGTAGAAATAAAATCAACGTGTCTGTTACATAGCGACGGATAAAACTGTTTTATTATGAGCTGTCTAACACAATCGAATTACGATATTTATATTTCCAAGCCAAAAATATATTTCCATTCTTAAGAAAAATAATGCACTATTTGGTCAAGTAATAAATAATTTTACGAATGACAATTTTACACTGCAATAAAATGAGACAATGATATAAAACACATAGAAATTTATTAATGAAAGACTTAACTTCAGCCAATAAGTTAATGCTCAACGTCAACAAGGAAACATGTGATCAAGAAGAACTCTTTCTAATAAGTGGTAATAAGCAACTAGTAATGGTTTAGCATATCGTGCCAGTAGCAGCAGTTGAAGTAAATCTCCGCAATTGTTGGCCTCTCTCAAGGCCACTGCTTGGTTTTTTGTGTTGTAGTAACCTTAACGTTTTCAATCAAACTGTAAATGAATATTTTGTTCGCAATTGTACCAATATATGGCAGTAAGATTAAAAAAAAGCACCAAATAAATGAAAGAAAGATAAAAATACCACTTTTCATTTGATTAAAATTTAAATATTCTGGAGTACACAAATTTAATTATTGACATACTGCTGGGTTGATTATTAAGGCTTCAGTTTATATAACACTGATCCAATATGGTTTTTTTATTTGATTATATTTATTTTTGTGTCATGGAGCACAAGACTTAATTAAGAGACTCCGTATCTCTACAGAGCCTTTGGTTGAATAAATGGAAATATTTAAGTTATTTGATGCCAAAGGCCTAATAATATGTAATTATTTATAGTTTGAAACCACTATCAATCAGTGAGATAAAAATTAGTAACTTTGGGTTGTTCTCTATATTCGTACGTTGCATTTCCAAAAAGTAATAAATATCATCTTAATATTTTGTTTGGTACGTTGCACCTTTTAACGTATACATTTGCAGACATTGCTTTGTAAACAACTGCATATGAAATTACTTTAATAATCATTATAATCTTAATTTAAATTGTGTTTGCGACTAAAATCTCTCAAATAATCTCATATAATATTGTCAATCATGAAATAAACAATGATGTTATTAGATGAAATGACATAACCACGGGGTCTGCGAGTGCTGCACTCAATTAATTCGTACAGTTGTTCCATGTTGGATATTTCTATAATTTTTGCCATTTGTAACCTTTTAATCTGTAAACATTACCCCATATTTTATTTTCATAACACACTTCGCTTATTACTAATGTAGTATTGTATCATAAAATCCTAAAAGTTAATTTATTTGTGCTAATATTATTGTAGATCATACCTAAAATTTTAATATTAAAATATATATACCTGTAAAAAAAGAAGAAAATAACATATCAGAATATTATTTTTAAAGATACTCTTAGTTCAAACTTTCTTAAGCACGTAATTTTAAAGCGCCATGTTTTAGACTATTTTAATGTATAGAATTATCAGTTAAAGTAAAATAAAAGTAAAAAATAAATAGTCAGCATAAAATAAAAGGAAAAATACAATAAAGAGATTTTCAAAATCTTTGTAAGGAGGAAATGAAATTGGATCCAATATTTATGCGGTATTAAACAACCTTAATAGTCTCTGCTGCCGATTCAATTAGATTATAACTCTTTCGAATGAAATTCAAATACCTTCTTTAGCTACTTTTGTCTGTTCCTTGATTAATCAAATGTATTTTATCGTTATGGTTTTACCATCAAAACGTAAAAATTATTACGCACTTAAAAATATAACTTTTAATATTATCTCATAGAAACGTAGCAACTTATCCTTCTTGCTAAAATATCTCTTTTCAAATTTTAATCATAGGTATATGTACAAAGAAATATTTTATATAGCTTGACAATTGGTAATATGTACATCGTTGTCAAATACTTTCAGTTATTATAATTTCCTTTAAGATCGTCCAAATGTATGATATATCTTTGTTGTACCACTAATGTATTATCGCATATGTACCCTTAAAATGAGATACGAATTACCGATATCTTATTATCATCGGCTATTTCCATGAGATACGATACAATAATAAATAATCTGTAAATAAAATTACAAACTTTTCAATAAAAAACTCGATTATACCATACCCAATTTAATAGTTTTAGTTTGAAAAACGCATGTTAATGACGTAGAGTGTAAAGAAGCCGAGTTGGATAATCGTGCAATGAACTTCCATAAACTTTGCGGGCAACTTAACTCCTTACAAAGTTATTAAATTGAAAGCCATTCGCTAGATCCGACTAAAATTAGGTCACCGTTAACTTCAATACAACTATAAGTCCGTAACGAGTTCATTGGACGGTGGCAGTTAACAATTTTTTTCTGCAAGGTTCTTTATAAAATCGTGCAATCGAAATTACATCCTTGATATACATAATATTGTTTAAGGATATATTTATAGAATTTAAATTCTCTGATGAGCTTTTAAAAATTTTTTTAGGGTAAGGCATAAACAAAATTTCCGTTGTCAACTACATGTATACATTATAATTGTGTTCGTTTTAAGATACTTAAATGTTGATTGGTTATTATTACGTTATGGTTGGAATTATTCCCATACACCTAACAATAAATTCTTAAATATAAACACTTCCTCTAGTGTTAGAAACCACCGCCATCCCGTAGATAACTATCAAGCTTGAATATTGTTTTTATTAGTTATATTCATAAGTTATCTTAAAGACAAAAATTGAAAATATTTGTGAAATTAATTCAGTAAAATCTCTAGCAATGACTCGCAGTTTTGATCGCAATATTTTAAATCGGAGTCCATAGTTTACTGTGATAAATATGGTGGTGGCCTATGATATTTAAAAAATGTACAAGTATGTGGGTAGATCAGGTAAGTATTATATTACTGTTTATTATGAAAACGATGAGAAGTTAAGGTTGATGAGTCTTATATCAAGTTTTTCGTTTATAGGAAGATTTCTGCTTCGAATGGATTATATAACTTGCAACAAAGCGGTTTGCCTTATTGTCTTAATGAAGAAAATACAAACATATGTCTCACATCTGTGTAAAAAGGATTATATCAAAACTTTGTAATCTTCTTCCGGTCTCAGATAATGTTAGTGCCATAGTTAGGTTAGCTTTTTCGTTTAGACAATGATTATATGTACATAGGAATGAGAGCCTACTTTGGTCAAAAAGTTTCTACTTTTGTCTGCTTGAATTCACGTCAGTTGTGTTTGCATATTGAAGAAAATAGTCTGATGAAGAAAATTTACATGAATATCCAGGACCGAGAATTCCTATACGGTTAAATTTCTGGTTAAATTTACGGTTAATAACTTATAACAACTGCTGATGATATAAGTTAATATGTTCATGCAACAATACAAATAAGTATATGTAATAGTTTATGATTATAGATGTCTTGCAGTCTTGCGTAAACCTTGAGAGAATTGTTTGTTGTGGCACTTTAGTGTTTATTTCCTTCTTTAAGGAAGTCATATCAGTTTTCATTTGCTCACAGTATATGCAAAAATTCCCAAACTTGATCATTGAAGTACGCTTTGTAATAATGTTTTATGGGAATTTCTGGAAACAAATTTTAAACAAAGTATTTCCAATTATGTTTTGATTCGTCATTGGCACAATGTGGAGTGAAGGCTATATCATTACCTTTCCTTTTTTTATCTTCATTCTACTACCGAACTAGCATTGAGTACTTTATATTTTATCAAAATAAAATATTAATAAATTATCCATCATCTTTGACAAACTTTAGCTGAAACATTAAAGAAGGTTTAAAATCTTCAACAGCTTTTTAATGCTAATTAAACTTATATTTTGAAACATATGTGTTCTACTATTTTTTTAATAAACCTTACTTGGCCTTCAAGGAATATTAAAAAAAGGGTTTAGCCAAATGGAACCAGGTATACTCGAAATTAGAGCCTGGCTACTAACACAGTGATGAATTTGTATTTATAAGATTAAGATTTTTAAGTGAATAGCGTAAATAACAGTTTATAAAAGAACTCAACATAATATTTCATCGGACTTTCATACCGTGGAAGAGGAAGAATATCAGTAATGTCTGGCAATAGATAAAAAATTGCCCCATTTCCGATCTCTATTTCCGGGTATCCATCGGCGTTGACACGGTTCTTTGATTAAAGAAATCTCGAAACAAATTATTTATCCATTATAGATACTCTTATTTGCAAATACAGTATATAACGAACAAAAGTTTGAAGACATTAACTAATTAAAACGGTTATTTACTTGGGAGTAATTCAATGCGTATACTCATTGCACTTTATAGTTTGGATTTTCAGTTGGGCCCAAACACATAAAATGGTAATACGCACAATCAAGTATATTAAATTTTCTGTTAAAAGTTTTTTCAGAAATCTTTGCCCAAGTTGCAGGTGGAAAGAGGCGCTAGAGAGTGTGGAAGAGTAGATGATGTTAGCACTTGGGGAGAAAAGTAAACTCAGTCAGATCGTCCAACACGTGAGCAGAGTACAAACTGCAAGATGACTTGAATCTGCTCTGACCGTCGTCTCTACTTCTGATAACACAAGACTAGGCCTAATATCACGTGAAGTTTATATTATTGAAAACACTAATACTGAAATGTTATTACTGTTACCCAAACTAATCATATTGCATTTTTGACGATAAAACTCGTTGACTTATCTACATTTATAACTGATTGCCTGTTAGACACTTGATGTATGAGTAATTTATTTCAGTTTATCTGAAGCAACCGCTCTTTAACTGAAAGTTGTGCTATAAATAAATTTTTAAAACCCTTTATTTTATGACATATCTGAAGGGTTCCTATGATTTTTAAAGAAAACTCAATGAATATTTAGCTCTAAAATGAGTATATAGCTCTAAAATTTAAAGTAATGTACAGCGAGCATTACATGAAATGGTTTTTAAATTGTGAATTGGATAAATATACATAATATTATTTTAGGATACTTAACTGAAAGGAATGATTTGAAACCAGAAGTCTGTCAATCTTTAACACTTATAATATTCTAAATGTTGAAGGTATACACTAAATACACTAAATATATTTTTATATTTAAATTTTACCGTCGCCAAAGCGTAATTAATTGAATAATTTACATTAAAGATGTGATGTAACAATCATAAAAAAGGTTGTGATATTGACATCCCTAATCATTCCTAAGCAAATATATGGTATTTTTACAAATATATTACAATACCGGAATTCTTTTTGAGCAACGTTTTATATAAAATAAAAAGTTTTTAAATTTTTTTAGATGATATGATAGATAAAATGTTGCTATGAAACAGAAAGTCATGCGCCCTGACACTAATATCATCAATTTAAATATATAAACTGTGCTCCATGATGGTTGATTTCACTCATTGGGAATTGACTGAGCCTTAACGAATATGATGGTAATAAGAAAATATCAGGATAAATATAATTAAGAAATACTCACTACACTCATAAAACATTTTCACATATACAATTATGAAATTATTATAAGTTGTAATAAAAATGTACGTTCAAACCACACTGGGCCTAGAAGCGTATTGGAAGAAAATGTATATATATATATAGACACACTTTTAACATATTTTCGTATTAATGGCAAGAAGGAAAAGTCTACTTTGGCGTCAGAAATATAATTCACTTGAAACAGAAGTGCTCATACAAAATCTTCAAAATTGAGTGTGAGGCCGCGGGTAACTGCTAGTTTAAATAAATAATTTTGACATTAATTAGCGAAACTTAACAAATTAAAGAATGATGTGTTGATATCTTAGTTATTTCTAACCAATTATTAATAAAAATTGATTTTTACTATCCAAGTTTTTTTATAATATATAACAAAAAAATGCAATTTTAGTAGCCAAAGTTTTACAGTAAATAATTTGTCACAGGCTACAAAATGTTCAAATAATAAAATCCACCTGATGCAGGATTTACGTTATGTAGATTCTGATTATCAAGGAATTATTTAGTTGGCAATGAAAGAAACAATAATCATGTCACCACTGTTATTGTTACAGTTTATCTCTGCAACAGGCGCTGTCCTTTACAGGTGCTCTTTATATTATAAAGCATATTTCACAACGATGTTCTTATTTTTCCTCTGTACGCAATAAAAATTATTTAATAATAAACATAAATAAAAATAATAATAAACAAAATTGCAACTAATTATAATTTAATTATTTTGAATTAAAATATATAATGAGTAAATCTATTACTGGACAAGCATGTGCAGTAATATAATAATAATAAATAATTCTGGTTTAAAAGTAGGATAACTTAGGATTAACTCAACGTTAATCTGACTGTACCTGTATAGGACACCTTGGTTTAGTGTATTAACTGCCATTAGTCTTCATCGTAAAATAGTGTGATTAGGTTGTACCGAAAAACAACAAAAGGTTGCTTTTACTGTTTTGCAGTTTTTGATAAAGAGACTTTAGATACTTTTTTTTCATGTTATATATGTATAAATTTTATTACTATATTACAATTTCATTAATATGGAGTGAAGTGGATCTGCTAGAGTTACATCTTCGTGTGTGTATTCATAATTGTAATATATGTCGAGAATGGAGTAGCATACAAGTAAGTCACAGCTGGAAGTTAAGATTTTTCACTTAACCCCGTTGAATGGAAATTTATCACAAGTTCCAGTTTTAGAAGGTTTTGACCAAAGTATTTACGTT
The DNA here is from genome assembly GCF_021130785.1 of Homalodisca vitripennis. Taxonomy (NCBI): domain Eukaryota; kingdom Metazoa; phylum Arthropoda; class Insecta; order Hemiptera; family Cicadellidae; genus Homalodisca; species Homalodisca vitripennis. The sequence continues at coordinate 28,723,796 of NC_060212.1, forward strand.
TGTAAATATTTTTATATCAAACTAATTATTGGGGCAAATTGCCGAACACAGCTTTGGCACAGGAACTTTTACGAGATTAAACCAGTATACGCTAGAACAAAAAATAAGTCGTAAAAGTTGTCAGGCGAGGATGGATTATCGTTTGAATAACTCTATAGAACTGAGAAAACAATGTGTTTATTAAGTTTCTGTAATGACTTATAATCTTAATATAAAATCAAATAATCCTAAGAACCATAAATGCACTACGAGTTATATAATTCCTGAGTGCCTTTACAGATTTGCTCATAGAGCACCTGTATTAATAAATGACACTTTTAAAATAGCATTATTCACGCTAAATCAAGAAAAGTAAAGATCATTGCATTTACCAGCGCTTCCTTTGTGAAATCACTGCTTTGTGACCGTCCTCGTGCCCAGGAGGGCGTTCATGTGAAAGATCCCCTTCTTCAATCAGACTTCTTATATCTGAAAAACAAGAGTAGAGATATTAACTGTAAAAATACACAAAAATGAAAGAGAAAATTAAATTGCCGTGATCAAAGAGTAAGTATTTCACACTGAATTATTTACCTCTAGTTTGGAAGTGGATTATTGCCACTACCAATTGGAATACTTAATGTAAGACCCAGTTTAACTGCTTTGTAACAAAGCCAACAAAATTGTTTATACTAACTCCCGTAATAAATATTGGTTGTGAATTTATATAAATTAACGCTCCTCTGCGAACAAATGTTCACCACAAAATAATAATTACAAAAAACTTATTGGTAAGTTATATTCGTACCTTCATTTTTCTAACAATATTCTTTTTAAGGCCTGTAAAATATTTTTAGAGCAAAGATCTTATATTATAAGTAACTATGAGCAACACATAGCTGCGAGGAAAAGTTTATTTGACACAGTAATTATAAAATAAATTATTATTTAGTTTACAAGCCACAAATATTACCGAAATAAGTGATAAATAAAAATACAGATTTTTATATAGGTATGCATTTTGTACATTGCAGCCTAACAAATAAGTTTCATCAAAGGTCACTTTCTTCATCTTGAATTACGATAAGTAGGCCTATAAAATTTCATTGCTCGGTAAACTAGCTCTTCAATTACCATCAGAAATTAAGATAAATACAGAAAGTGTAGAAGATGGGTGTTCTACTGATTAGGATTGCTTATAACTTGTGCAGTAGGGAGAGATTATCATGAAAAGCAGTTCACTACAACTAAAAATTTATATCTTTTGTGTATATATTTATTGAACGAATAAATGAATTATACTTCTCAATTCTCTAGATATGTTTTACAAATGTTGTTAGAAAGTTTTTGAGCCCAGGTAACCAGTAGTGCTGGCTAAAGTTCACGCCTTTTGCTCTACTAGAAGTCGTGCTGATCACTTTTATGATGAGCGTGTTCAGAACTTGGGCAAACCTTATAATCGTCAACTCTCTTTATCTCATCTATATTCATATCTCATTAAACTAATCACTACTTTGCAGTTAACACGAAAAAACTATTCAGTCCTTGCTTAAAGTAATTAACGTTCAGGCCTATAAATTATTAGCAGTATAACTTATCTGTTTCAGTTTTAACTATCCTCAGGTATTAATTTACTAAATACCGACAAAATTGTATTGAATAAAGCTGAATTAGAAGTTCTTATATCATAAAACTTTGTAATAAAACAACATATATGTTCTCAGAACGTGACTATATAAACCAGAGTTCAGTTATCAGCAATAAACTGCTGCTGTCACGGTACCGTTATTGATGATTTATTGCTTCTGTGATTGCTGACAACGAAATCTCAAAATTTCGATATATGTCCAAATGAAATATGATCTTATTTGCAAGAACTTTAGAAAACTTAACATTTTATTTGATATGACTTTAAATAGTTCTATGTAATTTAACATTATAATTTTGCACCTTATTAAATGTTCAAGTTAGGGTGATGGGCTTATTCTTTAGATTTATACAATATACAATAATTTCCTTTTATATCTCACAAGTACTACTTTTAATGGTTATGGCTCAGCGAAAGTATGAATAAATAAATAATAAGTGTTCTTCATAATAATAAGTATGTAAATAACATCTTTAAAAGAAACCAGAATTTTACAAAGTGTAGATAATGTATGAGCGTAGAAATATAAGTTCTGTGAACTACGTAAGTGAAAAATAAAGGTTATTTTAATCTGCATGGTTTGGATGCCTTCAGGAAGAGTCGTGACAAAATTTTATAGGCTTTAAATTGCGATAACCAGAAGAGAGCCAACAAAGCTCGGCGTGCCACCTACATCAGTGTAGTTTAATTTTTTTTTTTTTTTGAGGAGCCGATCTCCTTTTAAGCCTTATTCTGCCCGTCCTCATGGGCTACTAACCTGTGCGAGAATCCTATAAAAGTATAAGGGGGGGAGTCGATACAGTACAAGGTCGATGGTATTGATAAAAAGTGCAACGGTCACAGACAGGATTTGAACCTGCGCTATCTCTAACTCAGACTCAAAGTCCAACGTCTTAGACCGCTCGTCCATCGGCACTCCCATAGTTATATTTGATCATTCACTGGAATAATTTATTATTTACACTTGTTCTAAATTTTTGAACACTGCTTAGCTTGTTGCACACAGACAAGGAACCATTCCATCACAAATGGTTTTGATTTTGAGTTATTTTTTGAATCTTAGCTCCAAGATATTAATATTTTTTTCATAATCAACTGATAAATATTATTTAAATTCCGTTAATTCACCGCTATTACAAGTAGAAACTAATACTAATTTGGTGTTAACGTTTGACTTATATTAAAGTGGTGCTTTCGTGGCATGAATTGTTTTTTCTGGCAATTGAAATCATACATTAGGGCAAAGATACAAATAAACTAGTCTGAGTAGTACCTTGAACCCCGACGTTAAATGAGGCTCCTATTGGCGGGTTGATATAGCTGGATGTACCTCTGACATAACGTGAACGCTGTACCCTGCAGAATTGTTTTGAATTTGCTCGCAGTATGAACTACAGCGTCATTATATCAAAATACAGTTCTTTTGTCCCTTTGCATATCATTAGTAGAGTCATTTTGGAGGTCTTCTCGATATGAACCAGAGCACAGTTGGAATCATTTGAACCACGTGTCCTATACTGAAACCAATGACTGTTATAGTGGACTAAAAGAGGAGTTGTCAATGGACATAGGTTGATTCCTAGGTGTGCCTGGCATGAAGCGAGAACAACGTTATTGAGTTAGCATCTCTCTTTAAAAATCCTTTATTATTGTTATTATTAACCTCTTTGCCGACTGCTAGGAAGAGACTCTACGGAGTCAAATTTTGGCCATCTCAGTTTTAGGACATTTACTTAGGAAGTTAATTACTTACATAATCGCTGAAATCTAAAATAATGGTTACTTATTAGAGAATTTACTCACTATAGATGTAAAATAATTGAAAATAGGGTTTAAACTAATTAAACGTATCTGATTGCAACCACAAAACAATGTTTACACAGAACATTAGACTAAAGTGATTGACAGGTTTTTTTTATTTCATATTTCAAAACTTCAGGGACCAAGATGGAATTTAAACTGCTTAAAAGACCAGTGGGGCATAATCCCATGTGATTTTAGAAATAAAAATAGGCCTATATTCATAAAAATTAAATTAAATGAAAAATGTCTTTATTTACAGAGGAGAAGTTAGGACTTAAAAGTCCTCTCTACCACTTAACCTTCAAAAAACATACAATTACCAGTAAGAATATCCATGTATAATTGTAATGTAATTCGTTAAATAGTTTACTTGTGAAAGAAAAACAAACAATCAAAGGCTATTTCGCATTCAAAATATTATTAGAATATATTATGCTATTTTCACAAAACAATAATAAAACATATGACCAACGTAAATATATTCACTAACACTCAGCCAATTTCCATAAAGTGGTATGCACCATCTTGAATGGACCTTCATATAGCATATATAAATAAGTCTACAGGTCAATTGGCTTTCGATGTAGCTTCTAAAAAATCTTAAAAACCAATTTTTCCATTGGCAACCCCCCCTAAAACGGGAATACGCGCATTTACATAATGCATAGTTGTAACACTATTTTCCTTCGTTATTATTACATATTAGTGGTTATAACACTCCTAAAACGAAAGATATTCAACTGGCAATTGAAAAAAACGTTAAAATCCCTTTATAATACATACTATAAAGTACCTCAAAGGTATTTCAAGTGAATTTCTTGCGTGACTGTTACAATTGTATCAAATAATTTAGTGAAAAACATCAATAATGACACAAAAACCGATAATACGCAATTTCATCCGTCCGCGATGGTATTCGCGGTATTATAATTGCGGAAACCGAAATTATTTCAAAGTTTTCAAAACTCATCACAAATCAAGAAAGACTGTATAAGCTGGTTGTTTCAAGCTAAAAATGGTAACTTGGTTACTTCAATAATATTCAAGACACTGTGTTACAAAGGACTTACGTGCAAATGTTGTTAGTACTTACAATTGGTTTAAGACGTTCTCCTTGTTTTTATTGCATTTATTCTAAATAGTTTATGATATTTTACATAAAAATATCCGCGTCTTATAAACATATTTATACAATTCTGTTTATGTATATGTCATCACCCATTGTTGTATCAACAGATTTACATTCCGTAATTACTTCAGTAATTACAAAGAAAAGGTTGGCAGAAACAATCCGAACCCATACTAGACGAAACCTACAATAAACCGAAACCACAGTTATTTAAACCCAACGTAATCCAAACCCACTACAGTTGGATCTAGTAGTGGTCGAAACCCACAGTAGTTCAAACTCTCAGTAATCTGGACACACAGTAATCTAAACCTATAGTAATATAAACCCATACCAAACTAAAGTAGTTCGAGCACATCGTAGTTGGAACCAACAGTAATCCAAACCCATAGTAGTCTTAAACTACAGCAATCTGTACCCACGAGAACCAAACCCACAAATATTCGAATTCACATTAATCTGAAACAAACGTAAAAAACCCCTACAGTAATCCAAACCCATAGCAATCCGAACCAACCCCACAAATATCCATACCTACAGTAATCCGAAGCTACATTAATCCAAACCCACAGTAGATCTTATCAGTAGTTGTCTTAATTTATCTTGTTACCTAATTTATATTAATACATGCGATTAGGGAATAAGAAATGGATTTAAAACTAGCTTTAAAGGTCAGCAAACCTCGTTACTAGTCGAAGGAAACGTATTTCATTAAGTAAAGACGATATAGAAACATGTGATAGATGAGATATATTCATCATAAAACTATCGCACCCAAAATGTGCAAAATGTTTTTTTAGTTATCGCTTTTATAAAATATGAGGAGCTGTCTGTCTCCTAGATGATATAAAGTATATAAGTAAAAAGACATAATTTATATTATTTTAGCATAAGTGGGTAATAAAAGCTGCTAAATATACAATGTATGTATATTCCGTGCCTAAGGGATGGCTGTAATTGATAGTCCTTGAGCTTAATTTAGACCTATGAAGGTGTAACAGTTTCAAGCACTTATCTTTGATTGTATACTAGTAATATGACTCATTTTTGAGATAAGTTAATATACCTGTACATAATTTTTGACTTTGCTGTAAAGACTCTTTACACACTTAAACTTTTTAATTATGAACTAAAAAGCATTTTTAATTAATTTCTTAATCAATAAATATAAAAGAAAACAACTAAACAGCTTTCAAATGACTATTAGTAACTTTGCATTGAGACATCTTCCATAGTAAAATTAGTAAACCTAAAGGAATAAAGATTTTTTAAGTTTATCATTGTTCTCGCAGAGCTAAAATCCAAGTGGCCGCCAATATATCTGTTTTTTAAGAAAATAATTTGAGAATAAAAAATACTGTACAAATACATTTTTAAAGAAATACATTTTTAATAAAAAAATGTAAGATGAATAATTATTTATAAAACGTAAGGGCTATTGATGTATTGATTAAAATTCATACCGTTATGTAACTATATATTTAAAAAGGTAGTTGTTACATTATAGGCCTATTTATTACAATATTTAATTATTTATTGATTATTTGGCGTTTATTTGACTTAAAAAGCGTACGATGTTATTAGTTTCATCTATTCACTCTGAATGTAAGCGTACTGCAATTTTTGAAAGGTTGATTGACACAGAAGTGGCATGTATACAAGAATGTGCGTAATGAGTGTATTTGAAAGCTTTTCCATGTTTACCCACATCGAGCGCTTTTACAAGAAGACATTAACAAATAAAAGTGTTAACAAAATATTATGACTGGCAAAAATCATTCAAAGTTTAAATAATAAATGGTTAAATTTGTGGATGTAAAGTAATAGTGTTTAAAAATATAAATGTATGTGCTAAATTAAAATTGTTAGAATTAAATATATATATATATATATATATATATATATATATATATATATATCTGCCAAAAATACTCTCACTGAAAAGTTGTATTTAATGTTCGTAATGTTTTTTTAGTTTATTTTAAAGAAGAAGAAGGACAACACTTATAAACCTTTCAGCGTTTGTAGCTTGGAAGAATCTATCTTTCTGTCTGCCCACTCTATTTCTTGAAAATAAATATATCTACAAACATATTACAATAGCTTGAAAATATTACGGCTAGACATATATTTAAGGTAAAATTGAATAAAAGGTATATTTTAATAACACATAATTAAATTGTGGTGCATATTTATATATAAAATTTACATCAACTCCTTTTACAAAGATAGCCGCTAGCTTCTTTATGGTAGTCTGTTACCGATTTACCAAACGTTTTATGGAATTAAAATACTCATTAATTTAGCCAATTTATTGATCTTGGTTATATAATTAGTTAAAACTTTTACTATTTAGAAGATAAATAGCCGATGTCTCTGAGACAAACAGTGAAAGCAGTATTTAATTTATGCCAGGAAAACAAACCTATTTTTTAATATAATTTCAAAAATTGCCTGGATAATTAGTAATGACTTCATACAGAGATGGACATTCTCCACTACTATATGAGGAAGGAACGTTTTCCACTACGAGATAACCAGACACGAGGCTGGAACGTTTTCCAGTACGAGAACGAGGTAGAAACGTTTTCGACTACGAGACACGAGGCAGAAACGTTTTCCACTACGAGACACGAGGTAGGAACGTTTTCGACTACGAGGCACGAGGTAGGAACGTTTTCCACTACAAGACACGAGGCAGGAACGTTTTCCACTACGAGACACGAGGTAGGACAGTTTTTCACTACAAGACAAGAGCTGGGAACGTTTTCCACTACGAGAGACGAGGCAGGAACGTTTTTCACTACGAGACACGAGGTAGGACTGTTTTCCACTATAGACACGAGGCAGGAACGTTTTCCACTATAGAGACGAGGCAGAAACGTTTTCTACTACGAGAAACGAGGTAGGAATGTTTTCCACTATAGACACGAGGCAGGAACGTCTTCCACTACGAGACAAGAGGTAGGAACGTTTTCCACTACGAGATAACAAGACACGAGGCAGTAACGTTTTCCACTACGAGACACGAGGTAGGAACATTTTTCACTACGAGAACGACGTAGGAACGTTTTCGACTACGAGACACGAGGCAGAAACGCTTTCCACTACAAGACACGAGGCATGAACATTTTCCACTACGAGACACGAGGTAGGAACGTTTTCCACTACGAGACAAGAGGCAGGAACGTTTTCGACTACGAGAAACGAGGCAGAAATGTTTTCCACTATGAGACACTAGGAAAGAACGTTTTCCACTACGAGACACGAGGCAGGAACGTTTTCCACTACGAGACACGAGGTAGGAACGTTTTCGACTACGAGACACGAGGCAGAAACGCTTTCCACTACAAGGCACGAGGCAGGAACATTTTCCACTACGAGACACGAGGTAGGAACGTTTTCCACTACGAGACAAGAGGCAGGAACATTTTCGACTACGAGACACGAGGCAGAAATGTTTTCTACTATGATACACTAGGAAGGAACGTTTTCCACTACGAGAAACGAGGAAGGAACGTTTTCCACTACGAGACACGAGGTAGGACCGTTTTCCATTACGGAACACGAGGCAGGAACGTTTTCCACTACAAGACACGAGGTAGGAACGTTTTCCACTACAAGACAAAAGGCAGGAACGTTTACCACTACAAGACACGAGTTGGGAACGTTTTCGTTGAGTAGTGCTGTACGACAATTAACATTATTCTACAGAGTATTGCTTATGATCTATTTTAGTATGTTGTTCATTAGGAAAAACTATATGCGAGGCAATCTAGGTATTTTATTCTGTACATTAAATATGTAATCTATAACAATTCATGTTCTTAAAACTTTTTATTTTTATTGCAGGTTAAAAACATAGTATATTGGACATTTTTCATCTTTATACGTATAATACAACGTTTAAAGGATTGCAAATCTCTCTTCAACATATGTGAAGACAAATAATGTATATAGTACCTGTACTTAAAACCTAAAACTTTCGTTAATAAACTGCCACTTACTAAGAAAAGAAAGGAATCATACCCTAGAACTGCTTGGCGTCGAGAGAGATGAAAAGGAACCTAGGTTTTGTCATTGTACGGAAGTCAAAAGCACAAACATAATGCCACACCCAGACTGGCGAAAGTAGGACACTAACAATTAAATCCATGTCAGGATTTTCCATGTTATCGGGGCGTGAGATCTAAAATTATGAAACTCTTATTGTGTTAAATGGTTTTGTAAAAGTTTATATTTTAAGATAAACTTTCTTTTACTAAAGGCTATATATTCATTCATACATTTAAAACGCAATCAGAAATGAAGAATCTTTCAACACGCTTTCAGACTCCCCAATGCAAAATTTATTTGGTGTAAAATATCATGTTATTTGTTTTTAAATGAAGTGAAATTACGTTCTATTAGAACTACACGTAAAGAAAATGTTAAAGAGTTTTGTTGAATTCGATTTCTCTTTTTCTCTGTTTTTATACTGCATAAATAGTTTTGATTGAAATAGTATTGCGGCAGAAGTCTCCGTTTTTACTACGCTATTTTTTAACTAATATAAACAAGAAATACACACAGAGAAACTTATATTTATTTCATCACATCTCTAGAGATTTGAGATAGCAAAAGTTTTGATAAGTTTCACACCACCTGACCTATTCTGAAACCAGAGAATGTCTCTTCACCTTGTTACCTACTTATGCTCCTACTGTACTTATGGGATATGTATCTTACTTTTTGGTGTAGTTTTATTTTGAATTTTGTTAAAGAGGGTTTTTTTGGCGATGACCTACGGATTTTATAATTTTGTGGATCAAATATGCAGATGAATATATCAATATAGTTTAAACTAGTCATACAATATTTCCTGATAATTATTTAGCCATACAGTAACAGTGTTAATTCTAATTAATAAAATGTTAATTAATAAAATTATTAAAAAAACCAACATATTCTAGAATAAATATAATTTTAAATTCTATTATTTAAAGAATATTATCTGTCAAGGATTAAAGCATAGTTCACTTGCACACACATTTAACAACGAATATTGTGGTAAGATTAAGTAATATACAACTTTAAAATTCTTTTACTAAACACGATATTACTAGGTTACTTGATGACAAAACCAATATAGATGCTAATAGGAGGATACGAAGCAGATGTCTTAACAATGAAGTCAAGATGTTCCCTTATTAAAATAACTAATCCGTATAATGAAATTGCAAATCCGTACCGCAAATAATGCGGTAACATTGCTATAATTAATGTAAGAACTTAACTGGCTTTTGTCGGTCTGACTGCCGCACACTGGATGAAAACCATTACAACAGTAGTGATCACTTCTAAAGTTATCCAGAGATAACAATCTCCAATCTTACTCTTTGTTATTCATCAACTCTTAAGAAATACACTCTTAAATTGAGATGCCTTCTTTGAGTAGAGAGTCCATGCAGACTCAGATTGCTAAGAAAGATTGAAAGAAATGTAACTGGAAGTCCAGCTGTTGTTAATATTGACTAGCTTTTTGGGAGATTTCACACTATTCTTTCACAGCTAAATTTTAATATAGTTTTCACAGAAGAAGTTTAGGCATGACTGAACTGCACCAAATGAGCAATACTTATGTGTCAACTACATCATTTCAATCCCATTGGTGTCCAGCTATGTTAAATCATATAAGATGTGATGTCTGTGTTAAAAATATGCGATGCTGTAAAATGTTAAAGGAACGGATGCAATATTTTTATTCTATATGGTTAAATAAAATAGATTCAGCAGAAATAAAATCAGCGTATTCTTGACATAGTAACAGTTGAAACTATTTTGCGATGGGCTGTCTAACGCAAAGCAATTATCATATTTAATTTTTATAGAAAACTATATTTTTCCTATCTTAAGAAAACCAATGCACTATTTTTTTCTAGTAACAAATGATTTTATGAATGACAATTTTTATCCCTTTATTATGTGAGGAAATAAAATAAAACATAGATTACTTTATCACTCTTAAAAATAATGTACTGTTAGTGCTAGTTCTAAATAATTTTACGAATCACATTTTTTTCACAACAAGAAAACGAGACTATAAAAAATATAGTACCTGCCTTATTATTAAAATAGTGTAGAACTTTAGCCAATAAGTTAATGACCAATGTCAACAAGGAAACATGCGAGCAAGAAGAACACTTTCTAATAAGCGGTAATAAGCGGCTTGTGATGGTTTAGCATCCCTTGCCAGTAGCAGCAGTTTAGGTAAATCTCCGTAATTGGTGGCCTCCCTCAAGGCCACTGCTTGCTTTTTTGCTGTAGTAACCTTAAATTTTTCCATTAAACTATAACTGAATATGTTCTTAATTGTACTAATATATGAGAGTAAGATAAAACGAGGTACCGAATGAGTCAAAGAATGCTAAAAACCACTTTTAACTTCATTAACATATGAACCAACCGGAATACACAATTTAATTATTATATGATGTTGGGTCAATTCTTAAGGCTTTTGTTTATATAAGAAGGTGGTCTGCATGAAACACAAAACTTATTTAAAAGACTTAGTATCTCTAGAGAGTCTTCGGTTCATTGTAGAAAAATATTTAAGATATATTTTGCCAAAGGTCGTAATAAACTTTAACTATTTATAGTTCAAAACCACTATCATTCAGTTATTTAAAAATTAGTTACTTTAGATATGTATTTCTATATTCGCACATTACATATAAGAGTATATAATTAATTTGATCTGAATAATATCGTTTAATACCTTGCAACTTTTTTAATTTTTATGTAAATAAACATTTACACAAATTTCTTTGTAAACCACTGCCCTTAAAATTACGTTACTAATCATTGCATTTTACATTGAAATTATTTGTAAGCCTAAAATCCATCTTTTGTGGTAAAATCACAACACAGGTTCTTTGGAGAAGTCATATAGTATTACCGTTCATTTATTAAATATTAAGTTATTAGTTTATATAACATAACCACAGGGTCTGCAAGTGCAGCACTCAATTAATCCATGCAGTTGTTCCATGTTGGATATATCCATAATTTTTGCCATTTGTAACCTTTTTTATTCTGTGAAAATTATCTGACACCTTATTTTCACAAAAAAACTTCACTTACTTCTACTAATGTAGTATTGTATCCTAAAACCCTAAACGTTAATTTATTTGTGCTAATATTATTTTAGATCGTACCTAAGATTTTAATATTAAAATGCACATATTTGTTTAAAAGAAGAAGAAAATAACATATCAGGATATTATTTTTATAGATATCTTTAGTTAAAACTTTCTTAAGCCCGTAAAATTAAATCGCCATATTTTAGGCTATTTTTAGTTCATACAATTATCAATTCCAAATTAAAAATTACCACAAATTATTAGTACAGAGATAATAAAAGTAAAAGATAATTAGTCAACATAAAACAAAAAAAAAATACAATAAAGAGATTTTAAAAATCTTTGTAAGAAAGAAATGAAATTGGATCCAATATTTATGCGGTATTAAACAACCTTAATAGTCTCTGCTGCCGATTCAATTAGATTATAACTCTTTCGAAAGAAATTCAAATACCTTCTTTAGCTACTTTTTTCTGTTCCTTGATTAGTCAAATGTATTTTCTCGTTATGGTTTTACCATCAACACGTGAAAATCATTACGCACTTAAAAATATTACTTTTCATATTATCTCATTAAAACATAGCTTAAATTATCTTATAACTTTTCATTCTTGCTGAAATATCTCTTTTCAAATTTTAATCATAGGTATATGTACAAAGAAATATTTTATATAGCTTGCAAATTGGTAATGTGTACATAGTTGTCAAAGACATTCGGTTATTATAATTTCCTTTTAGATCGTCAAAATATATGATGAATCTTTGTTGCACCACTAATGTATTATCGCGTATGCATCCTTAAAATGAGATGCGAATTTATAGATTAGTATTTCAGATATCTTATTCTCATTGACTATTTATATGAGGTGCGATGTAATAGTAAATAATCTTTAAATAAAATTAAAAACTTTTCAATAAACATCTCAATTATACTATACCCAATTTAATAGTTTTAGTTTTCAATTCGCATGTTAATGACATAGGGTTCAAAGAAGCCGAGTTGTATAATCGTGCAATGAACTCTCATAAACTTTGCGGGCAACTAAACTCGTTAATGAGTTATTAAATTGAAAGCTATTCCCTAGACCCGACTAAAATTAGGTCACCGTTAACTTCAATACAACTATAAGTCCGTACCGAGTTCATTGGAAGGTGGCAGTTATCAATTTGCTACGCAAGGTTCCGTATATAATCGTGCAGTCAAAATTACGTCCTTGACTTACATAATATTGTGTAAGGATATATTTATAGAATTGAAATTCTCTGATAAGCTTTTAAAAACATTTTTTTAGGTTAAGGCATAAATAAAATATCCGTTGTCAACTACATGTATACGTAAAACTTGTGGGAATTTTAAGATACTTAAATTTTGATTGGTTACTATTACGTAACGGTTGCAATTATTCCCATACACCTAACATTAAAATCCTAAATGTAAACACTTCCTCTAGTGTTAAGAACGCACCGCATTCCCGTAGATAACTCATGTGCTTGAATATAGTTTTAATTAGTTATATTTATAAGTTATCTTAAAGATTAAAAATATTTGTGAAATTAATTCACTAAAATCTCAAGCAATTACCCGCAGTTATGATCGCAATATTTTAAATCGCAGTCCATAGCTTAATATCATATAATAATAATAAATATGATGGTGGCCTATGATATTTTAAAAATGTACAAGTATGTGGGTAGATCAGGTAAGTATTATATTACTTTTCATTATGATAACGATGAGAAGTTAAGGTTGATGAGTCATATATCAAGTTTTGCGCTTATAGGAGGATTTCCACTTCTAAAGGATTATATACTGGCGCCAAAGCTGTTTGCCTTATTTTTGCCTTAAGAAAATATAAACATGTCTCACATCTGTACAAAAAGGATTATATAAAAAATTTGTAATCTTCTTCCAGTCTCCGATATTTTGAATGCCATTGTTAGGTTAGCATTTTAATTTAGACAAACATTATATATGTACGTAGGAATGAGAGCCTACTTCGGTCAAAAAGTGTCTACTTTTGTCTGGTTGAATTCACTTCTGTTGTGTTTGCATATTGAAGAAAATGGTCTGATGTAATTTACATAAATACCCAGGACCGAGAAACCTAATCGGTTAAATAACAACTACTGCTGATATAAGGGGTGAATCGTTAATAAGTTTATGCAACAATGCAAATAAGTGCAGTCTATGTAATAGTTTATGATTATAGATGTCTTGCAGTCTTGCGGATCTACAATAACGGGTAAGAATATTTTGTTGAGGCACTTTAGTGTTTATTTCTGTGCTTTTATTTAAGCCACTTTAAAAAAGCTATATCATATTGTCAGAAATCCAACAACCTTTTATTACATTATATGCAAAAATTCCCAAACTTGATCATTGAAGTAGGCTTTGTAACAGTGTTTTATGGGAATTTCCGAAAACAAATTTTAAACAAAGTATTTCAAATTATGTTTTGATTCGTCATTGGCACAATCTGGAGTGAAGTCTACATTACCTTTCCTTTTTTGTCTGCATTCCACTACTGAGCAAGCATTGAGTACTTTATATTTTATCAAAATAAAATATTAATAAATTATCCAGCATATTTGACAAACTTTAGCTGAAACATTAAAGAAGGTTTTAAATCTTCACCAGCTTTTTAATGCTAATTAAACTTATATTTTGAAACATATATGTTCTACTATTTCTTTAATAAAGCTTCCTTGGCCTTCAAGGAATATTAAAAAAGGGTTTAGCCAAATGGAACAAGGTATACTCGAAATTAGAGCCTGGCTACTAACACAGTGATGAATTTGTATTATAAGATTAAGTTTTTTAAGTGAATAGTGTAAAATAACAGTTTATAAAAGAACTCAGCATAATATTTCATGGGACTTTCATACCGAGGAAGTAGGAGAATATCAGTAATGTTTGGCAATAGATAAAAAATTGCGCCATTTCCGATCTCTATTTCCGGGTATCCATCGGCTTTGACACGGTTCTTTGATTAAAGAAATCTTGAAACAAATTAATTATCCATTATAGATACTCTTATTTGCAAATACTCTTGTTTTTGTTTTCTTATTGACAGTTTTGTTATTATAGTATATAACGAACAAAAGTTTGAAGACATTAGATAATTAAAAGGGTTATTTACTTGGGAGTAATTCAATGCTGTATACTCATTGCACTTTATAGTTTGGATTTTCAGTTTGGATACGCGCAATCAAGTATATTAACTTTTCCGTTAAAAGTTTTCTTCAGAAATCTTTGCCCAAGTTGCAGTTGGAAAGAGGCCCTAGAGAGTGTGGAAGAGTAGATGATGTTAGCACTTAGGGAGAAAAGTAAACTCAGTCAGAACATCCAACACGTGAGCAGAGTACAAACTGCAAGATGCCTTGAATCTGCTCCGACCATCGTCTTTGCTTCTGATAACACAAAAACCTCATGGCCTAATATCACATATGGTATGTATTATTAAAAACACTAACACTGAAATTTTATTTCCAAGACTCACTGGCTTATGTACATTTATGATAAGCCGTAACTTCTCTGTTAGACACTTGATATTTGTGTAATTTACTTCAATTTATCTGAAACAACCGCTCTTTAACTTTAAGTTGTGCTACAAATTCATGTTTGAAAACCAGAAGCAGTAGGTCTTATAAATATCCCTAAATTAAACTTGAAATATCAAAAGCGGACCCACACTTGTTCTATAGTTTATAACTTGTAAGAAAAGCTCAAGTTAGTTTAAAAATGACAAAGTTCCGATATTCTCTAGAGAGTTGTTTAGAATGTACACACTAAGTTCTTTAAAAGAGTAGTTTACTTTGGTATCAATTATTTATTTTATTACATCATTATAATGGACTTCTTGTTACCATTTTTCAATATTTCAAATCTTTATATTTATGTACTATTCTATAATATTATGTTCTATTATTATTGTTCAAAAGTTATTCATATTTAATTGCAATATACTATTTGAAAACAAAATATATAATAATAACTAGTCTTATTTTATTAAACTTAAAAGGTCTTTACGCAATATGAACATAAACAATATAAGATAGAAGTTTGATATAGACTTTTCCCTCGTAAGGTAATACGATATTGCAAATCTTCGTAAAATAGGATATGATTCAAAGCTAACTCAGCAATGTAGTTTAATTTATTTAGTAGTTAAGTTTTAAGTACTTTGGGTTATAAAATTTATACTGTAAATAAAATAGTAAGTCGGATATCCAAAAATTTAATTATACCGTATAAGAATCTTTGTATAGTGATCGTTGAGAGGTAAGAACAAGATTGTAAGAATCGGTGGTGTAACGGAAATTTAATACGATATTTATACCTTATTAAATTACAGCGACCGCTTTTCATCTCTTACTTGAATTGAAATTATGCAACATTTTAATGAAATTCAAAATTCTTAATTTTCCAAAGAGTTATCTACTTCATTCCAAATCCATGGAATGGTTTTTTTAGTAAAAACCTGTCTGCGTATATCACCATGTTAATATCAACCTTGTCTCACTGTAAATGAATTTGACATCTTCTAAACCATGTTAAAATTCCTATTATAATACAAAATAATTGAATGCCACTTGCTAGTAAATTAAAACACTTTAGCAAATATTTGAAATATTTCAATATATTTGAATTAAAACACTCCTACTCAGCAACGTCATCACACAGGTGAGCAGATGTAAATCCGTTAAACATTTTCAAAGAGAAAGTTATGAATATATGACACCAGTTCAAAACAAAAGACTAGGGTAGAATAAAAAAAAGACGAATGGCGGCAGATATTACGACCCACGAGCTCGTAAACCTTATTCCTGCCACATATTGAGAGTGTATCACACAAAACTGAGTTTGGGACATGTGCACTGAAGCAGAGAGTTTGTAGGCTGTCTCATAAGCTATCATTGTTCTACTTTCCCAGAAACTAAGATATAAATTATGTACCAATCAATTCAATTAGGATATAAATCGGTAAGTTTTTATCAAATTTATAACAAAATGGTTATTAAATATCAAGTGTAGGCGCAATTAGGGTGTTATTATGACCTGATATATATTGTAAATTGTCTAAAGCTTAAACAAATTTAGAAACTGAGCTATTCCTTAGATTTTAATATGTTTTGGAAACTAATGGTAGTTGTATTTTTGCAGTAAATTTTAAACAGTCTTAACCCTTCCCGCGCTACGGCAATTTGGGACGCACCATACCCAAACGCTACATATACCTCAAAAAAAATTTTTTTTCAATAAAGTCAACGCTAATGTTTGTATTTGAGTTTGTTACTATATAAAAAGTCTTTTGGGAACGAAAAAAGTAAAAATTTTTTAATACGTTTATTTAAATTATAAAACAATATAAATACACCAAATTTAACGAAATGTTTGAACGAAATTTTACTATCGTGTATAATATTATATTATAGTGTATTATATGTATAGTATGTATATTATACAATTAAAATAAAACATTAATGGGTATAAAAAGGTCTAAAACTAGCCATCACGGTGTTCAAGATAACGTCAACGTGTGGTACGTCTTGAAACACATATCCAGGTGCAGGTTCGCCGGGCGGTGCATGTCTCGCACACGTAAATGACCTATTTGCGTAAACCGTTGCGTGTACACACACAACACATCTTCCCAATATGTCAAAAACCAATTTGACAACGTAAACACAACAGTTCCACTCGCAGCCCGCGAAACGAACTAAACGCGCGAGTTAGTTCGTCAGTAGCGCTATTGTCTGGCAAAACAGGCAGTGGCATGGGTAGTGCGCCGCCATTTTGCAGCTTGGAGAAAAAACCGGGAGGCGGGGACAACTATTACTGTGCTTTTCTATTGAGGGATATATGCTCCAGCAGTTGCTGCACTCCACCGGCAAAACTGGGAACTACTTACTCCCAATAATAACCTCAATGTTTAAAAGCGAATATATTTGTCAACTGCGTTTTTTAGCAAAGTAAATATTGGCGGTTATATTTGTCAACAGCGCGCGAAGGGTTAATAACATGATAGATTACTGGAATAGAACTTGCAAATGGGAGAAAAGAGTCTTGCATTGGAAACTTGTTATAATAAAAACTTTTAGATAGGTGATATGTTTGTCAAACAGAGTCGTCCATAAAAGTGTGAATAGGATTATGAATTGTGATATTATTTCTTTGTCAATGGACATAGTATAACACATATCTATAGGTTTTATTGAACAGTCTTTAAATAATCTATTACTGCATCTTTACATGTGTATAATGACTAACTAAACAAAAGTGTTGACTGCGTTTTAGCAAACTCTCAAATATACCGTATGATCTAAAATTATGAACATTAGACCTCGTCAACCTCTGAACATTACGGTGTTCTAACATTTTAACGAATATGTCTTACTGCAATTATACATACACATACTTACATTACATGTACATAATTTTGATTTAAAAAATCGTGTATTTTTTACATTTTCATTCCCATGAGTTGACTTAAAATTGTAGACTTTAGACTTTCACAGCAGTTTCATTTAATGTACTTGTCTTAAAGTTTAGTAATTTTGAATGCTTTTCACATAATTTAAAATATGCTACTAATTTTACTATTACATTGTTGTAATTACGTTGATTTTACTTATTTTGACTACGTACAAATTAAAAATATTAAATATTTATTTAATTTAGCAAACTCTTAAATATGTAACGAATGGATCAGTACCTTTGAAAATAAATAAAAGTGATATGTCACCGGATTGTCGTACAAAGGAAGTGGGAGAATATCATTTATGTCCGGCAATAGATAAAAATCGGCCCGTTTCCGATCTATATTTCCGGTTATCCATTGGCTTTGACAATGTTGTTCAGTTACACAATGCAATACAAAATATTTTATTCTTCACAGCCATTTCTCTTTCAAAATAATATTCAAGGTTTACTTTTGTTATCACATATATAACGAACAAAACATAAGGACAAAAGTAATCAAAGTTTCAATTTACGTAGAAATAAAACAATTTGTGTTCTCAGTTAAATTTACTGTTTTGTTACTCTGTTAGTTAAAACACTTCTACAGATCTACTTGTACGAACAAAGAAGTACGTTTACTTTTATTCAACACGTTTTTGGTAAACCTTTGCCTTAAGCTGAAGATGGAAAGAGACAGCCAACACGTGTGCAAAGTACAAGCAATAACAGGTTTAGGATCTGCTATGTTAGTTTCTGTTGCGTAAACATGCTACATTTTACGTTTCCACTATATAACCTATCACGTTAATAACTTACAGCATGTTAAGCACTTTAAATTTGTAATCCTGTGTTGCTTTCAAATAATGCTGAAAATTAAATTTCGGAGGATTTTTTATTCTACGCCATGTTTAAAGGTTTTATATGTCCTTCTAAAAGTAAATTCATGTATTTAACACTTGTTTTGAAATTCCCGCTTGTTTTAAACTGACTCCAAATGATAACTCTGCAAGGAAGCGTTTATATTTACTCAGGACCATGTATAATTACGCTTTAAGAGATGTAACTTTTAAATTAATCATATTGTAATGCTGGTAAACTTTTTATTGGGCAAAACCGTTTGTAAACTATAGCTTTTGTTTAAACTAACCATAAACTAAAAGTGATTTGAATTATAAAGTCATAAACCTTTTCTTACAGTTTCATCTGTGCTGAACCACAGTATCATCTATACCACCATGCACAACAAGTCATTTCCTTTATGTTCATATAAATACAGTATCTTGATGGTATATGTCATTTTTTCTGCTATATGAATATCTAAAATCAATAATTAGATACCATATATTCCAGAATACAAAGAAATATTCATGATGGATAAAACCAGCAATATATCACTATTAAAGTATTTATTTTTAGTCAAATATTTTCTTATTTTCTCTTAATTGTTTGCTCTCAGGAGTTTATTACAACTGGTATACTAGTAATTTTTAAATAAACAGCTAATTTAATAGATAAGATATATAAATATTGTGAGGTACTTATAAGTAAAGTTGTTACCAAAATTAATTACAAAAGTAGACATCTTAATATATAAAAAGCGGATGAGAGCATCAAAAGTAAAACAAACAACCTGTAATACGAAGAGCATGTCTGATCCTGATAATTAAGCAACAAGTCAGGACATGCCGAGTCTTAACGCGGAACGTGACCGAGCTCTAATTACACGGACAAGATATTGCACGTAATAAGACTAGACGGTACTAGTTTTAGAGTGTATCGCTGAGACTATCTAGTGCAATAATTAGTTTCTATAATTGAACCTATATAATAAAAAAACCTATTTTTAGTACATTAATTTTCTGAAATTTGTTATGCTACGTCCATTTAAGCTAAATCAATGTGCCTCTTCAATTTATACGTTAATAAGAAACGGAATGAAGTGAATACTATTACTTAATATATTGAGAGTGGTTTTCAGCGCATTTAAAAAGCGCAGTTAAGAATTTACTGAAAATATAAAAAATAAGCTTTATTTGACATATCCTATTATTACAACAAAAATTTAATTTTACACTCTTATAGACACTTCTTCTTTCTTAAATGTTGATGAAAGCGTCTTTATGTATAATTGAAAATAATACTTAACTGTATATAAGTGGTTTGTTACATTATACTACACCATAAATAAGCTAATAATGAGGTGGATAGTGCGTGATTATAAACATTGTTGCTTATATGTGAATTTCAAATATCTTAGTCCATTAAGAATAACTTGTATAACTTAACCACTATAATAGCTCTAAAGTATACAAATATTAGTTTGTGACCCGAATCTTCTTCGTTTTTCGGAATTTCAAATTTGCGCTCGACTGAAATATCCGAGACTAGTTGGTTGAAAGGTGAGTAAGTGAGTAATGATTTTTAATAATTTTTATAGAAAATATATACAGTCTCAATTATTATAGTAAAAATGTTGTATTTATTTTCCAGCATCATAAACTGTGAAAGTACAAGGGGCCATTTACTGAAAGTCTTCAAACATTCCTGTACAATACAATAGAAGAAAAGAAAGAAGAGTATTGCTCATAAAAATGTCCAGCTTCCGACAGTTACATTCGTCTATCCAGAGAGAGAATAATTCTTTTCTGTTATTAATTTAAGGCTTTTATCTACGCTTGTTATTGCCCTAGGATAATTTCATAAGGAAGACAAACTTGTTTGTGTTTTCATACAGTCAAGACAGCCTGACGATTGAATATTGAAATATGTAAACATAACTTCAAAATTTATTCGTTTTAGAAATATATTGAAACTACAAAAATTCCTTAGGTCTTAGTAAATAATTAAGTTTATGGAGGACTTTATAAATAATCTGAAATAATCATTTCGAAGAAAGTAAGTGATTTACTTCTTTTTACTAAAATTTCATATTTGTTTATATATTTTATTATTGTTAGTAACTAAACACAATGTAAAAAGGCAATAACAATTAAAAGTATTTCTCTTTTGAAAAAATACCAATACCTATAATAATTGTTACAAAGTTTAATAGATGTATGTCTTGTCTATGTTTCTTTGTAATAAACAAGACTTCTTGATGAGTCATCATTGTAGCATTACTTACAAATTCTGTGTGTCACACAGAAGTATAGGGAAATATACAAAACTAAAAAAGGTATTTCCCTTAGAATGACAATAATTATTTATTGCAACACTTTGATAATATGGAATACAATTTGTTTGGTCGGAATCATTGACTAAAATTAAATTTCACGGCCCTTAAAGACATAGTAATGCAGCCCTTAAAACTTCCCATATGTCAGCGTAAAGCTTGTATCCCACACAATAAACGTCCAATGTAGACTGGACTACAGAACCAAAGATACTTCTCGGTGTACAGAGTGGAATATTGTCCTTTATTGATCTCAAGGGATGGCTTGGATTCTTTTTTATGTGTTTTTAATATCATGCATATCTTATTGACCTTTCTTTGAATGTAAGGAAGATAGGTTGGTTAAGGAACTCTTTTTTTAACGTGATATATATGTAGCACGTTAGAAAATTTAATTTTGTTATTTTTTAAATGCTTCATTTATTTAACTAGTACTGTACCCATTCCCTTCACGTGTCTTGTAGTATTTTCCCTTCTTTTTACTCAAAATATCTTCCTCTGATATATAGACTACCCAATAATTAACATAAAAATAATATATTATAAAACAAACTCCCATTTACAGAGAGGAATTCGTAGAATATTTTTAATTTATTCCTCACTGTACAATTTTTAGTATATGGACAGGAATTAAACTCCGACATTTTTAATCTAACCTACATATTAGAATATAATACTTAGGTTAGCCAACAACTATTTGACACATAAATAAAAACATTTAAGGATGTTCCACACTTTCCAGTGTCATCTATCACAATTTGATGGATACTTGTTACGAACTTCCTGAAAAACTACTTAACTAATGTTAAGCTATATGGGTATTTCAGTATTAAAATATACTATACATATTGTATTTGTTATAAAATGCTCTGGTTTAGCTTAAAGAATTGTGTATAATAAATAGTTTTGTATGCAACGCTATTGATAAACAACTCATACACATATCTCTTCAAATGGCTATGCACTAAAATACTTGTTTTAAATGAATGCAGTTTTATTTACCAACATATTATGTCGATTGTTATAACAAGAGATAATAATTACAACAATGATGTAAATAATGACAAGATTATTTAAGTTTTGCTAATTTTGTGTGCATTCTTCATAAAGGCAACTGACTTTTCATAAAGGTTTGTTACACAACATCCCAACATTAAAGGAAAGGTTTTTACGTAATATCGCATGGTAGAGACATGTTTTAATATAAAGGAGGTGACATATTGATCTTTTAGAACACTTCCCTCAGGAATTCACTCCGCTGGAGTAGCTGTTAAGGACATTATTCTAAATTCTCCCGTAGGTTGATATTGCAGTGATGGACTGGTGACTGTGGGAATGATATGGTAGAACTCACAGTTCACACAGTTCACAAATATCTTTATTCACCAAAAAGTTAACAAAAAAATACAATTCCATGTGCTAAACAAAGCACATGTGGAAAAGGGAAACAAGTTCTTTTTTAATATATTAGCATTATATATATACATTTTATATACAGTTAGCAAAGTACATTCAGCTTATTCAGTCTCTTTTGGCAGAGGGTGAACTTAACTTTAAATAATTTGCATGTTTCAACATTTTTAGATATTATAAATATATAAACTATCACACAAATCAAACAAAACCAAATAATAGTAAAAAGCTTAACAAACATAAGGACTAATTAGGCAGATTATATATATATATATATATATATATATATATATATACACATATCAGTAATACATGATAAAATACAAAAATTAATCAACTGTTACAAATATATTAAGTTATTTAACAATAATTCCAACAATAAATGTTTAACAATGTTTAAACTATGAGATAAACTATATTTAATGTGACCCAACAATAAAATTAAATAATTAAGAATTTAGGTCTTTGACATATTCTCTACTTTTCATCTTATATTTTGGTTTCGATTCTTACAATAGACTGTCACCATAGTTCATTATGAATGCATTAAAATGCTTAACGGCTGTATAAGTGAATTGCTTTCTTGCTAACTCCTTGGTGTAGTTTGGCATTGCAATTTTCTTTACTTGCGATGATATTGCTTTACTTGTATTTTGTAGAGTGTAACTACAAAATACATTGTCAGTTTATTATGAAGAGCATTTTGTATTATTCAGTTTGAAAAGGGAATCGCTACTTAAAAATAATATAAATAATGAATCAAACTTATCACTAGGCGGATACTTTATTATTATTTCTTCTCATCCCCTGTTTAACGTAAACTTTCATAATTTTGCGCGTTGGTTACATGTTATGCCGTAGAACTAATCTGTATTAGCTGTTTTCATTAGACGTTATATTTTGTACAAAAGTCTTGAAAATAGGTATCATTCTATGTGATATTGGGGTAATTTAAATAAGAGTAAGTTATTACTGTATGTTTAAACTACAGTAATTTTAATATAAAAAAAATTATCATGTCTCAGTTCTTTGCTAGAATCCATTTATTAAGCCACAAAGGTGAAAAAGTCCCAGTGCCCCGATGTCTAGTACGTGAGAAAATTCATCATTATTACTTAAGTTATTACGGTTATATTGAAAAATAATAGTATAAAATGTCATTACATTTTAAATACATTATTATTAAATCCTTTTCTATTTCAGTAATATAACATTTAAATGATAACAACAATATGATCTAATGGTACGGTTTTTAATTATAACGATGAAAAAGCGTTTTATTATTTCCATTAAGGTTAATAGTCCTTAAATATAACATTTGGTAACCTGGAAAATCCCTCATTTAACGTTACTTGCAAATATATATTAGTTTATTAAATTTGAAAATTGTACTTAAAGATAAAAGTGAGGAATATTTATAATTTATGAAAAGCTCGTTATTATTATTACTGAACTTATGTAAGAGGATCCTAAGGAAAGTGATAATCTTTTTATTTAAAGCATTTCGTGTGACGTCACACTCTACAGTATGAAAGCAACTGAACATAATATTTCACCGGGATGTCAAACGGAGGAAGTGGGAAAGTATCGATAATGTCAGGCACTATATAAAAAAAATTATCCCGTTTCCGATTTCTATTTCCGGCTATTCATCGGCTATGACAAGGTTCTTCTATTACACAAATGAAACCACACTAACAATTTATTGAAAAAAAAAAAAAATTAAAACAATGTTGTGTTTTCACTGTTGTTTATAGTTTGACTATTTTTTGAGCTTAAAAGCCTAATCTAATTATACGTACAAAAAAGTATGGTCAAGAGTTTTTATTGAAATCTTTTAAACTCCGGGTGGAGCTTGAGACACTCGATAGAGATTGGATGAGTAGGTGATGTTAGCACTTAGCGAGAAAAGTAAACTCAGTCAGAACGTCCAACACGTGAGCAGAGTACAAACTGCAAGAGAACTTGGATCCGCTCTCTCACTCACGTGCAGTTCTCATAATATAAAGATATAAAGGCTTGTATACTAAGGCCTTTTTATTAATATTATCATATTGCTACTGTTACTTAAACATGGTACACTCTATAATCCCAAGATGTGGCTTATCAAAATTTATAATAACGTAACAACATTTAAACACATGACATTTTAAAATCCATGCGCTTTAAGATCCAATCATGCTGCAAATGGATTTTTTGAAATTCTACTATTTTTAGACGTCCTCAAGCAAGCCATTTTTTAAGAAAGTATCAATGCCAAAATTTTTAAACTATCTTCCTACTTTAAGCTGTACATCGCACCCAATATTGTAAGGAGGTGTGTAGATTCACACTTTGATAACTCTACTTAATCTATAGGATTTATATGATTTAACTCGCCTTCGGCTCGCTGGGGGCTACGCCCCAAGCCCCCAAAGTGGATGCTTAAAAATTTGGGGATTAGATGGATTTGGAGATTGGTTAAATTCGGACATAAGGTTTTTCATGTCCCCTGCTCTATCCGATTCCGAGAATCGTACGGGTCATATCGCTTCGCTAACGCTCAGCCAATTGATATGTGGTGTATGATAATAATCAATAGACATGTGTTCGCGAAATTAGAAGACAAGAAGAATTTGATGGTAACTAAAGTCAGCGTATATCATAGTTTAATTTTTCCGGATTCACCCAAACTTTTGACTTGAGAGCGTTTTACGGCTTAACCGTTAGAGGTACGACAAAAAGTGACTGGACCTTTCTTGTCGGAAATTTAATTTTATCTCTCGATTCCGTTGTCAGATTTGAAGTACGACGTCTGGTTTAGGTGGTACAACGCTTTTGATAAAAGTCTGCACTGGCCAACTATGGTGAATTGTTTAGTGTAAACAAAATAAAAACTACCTTAAATAGATTATTAGGTTGTTCAGGGGGACTAATTTAATCAGGAATTCATCTACCAGAATATTTGCGGGAGGGGGGTTATGTTATCGGGGGTTATAAGAACGCGTGGTAACTTTTCTGGGAAATGTGTGTCTGTGCTACAAAAATATGTGTACAGTAATTTTTATAAAAAAAAAGTTGATCAGAGGTTACAATTACTTAGGAAATTATCATTCCCATACCACAGTGTTGATAAGGATTCACTACTTCATTAAATTTTTTAAAACGCACTCTGTGCCCCATCTACTATTGACGCTTAGCTAACTCTTAGCTAATTTCAAATCTGGAGTTTTATTCACTCGTCAACCTAGCAAAGCAAGTGCAATCGGAACCTGGAATGAATTATACAAATATTAGTCGCATATAAATTAAAATCTCCAAAAAATTGCCAATTCACGACAAATATTTTACTATTTAAAGGCGATTTTCGGGCTTGCGAAAGGATATACGACAAAAAGCTACTGGACCTTTTTTGTACACCTTGTCATTTTATATTAGTTGAAACTTTTATATTTAATCTAAGACTGAAGGTTCGACCGCTATTCACTCCAGAAACAATTGCCACGTCAAAATTACATAATTTTAGCATTTATTAGCCAAAAAAATAAAGATAGAGCAAAAAGCTACTGATTCTTTTTTGTAGATCGCCTTATTTTGTATTGAAATCACATTTTTAAATTTGTGCTAAACTTAAACTACTGGTTGCAATGTAGCCCAGAATCACAATTTTAACGGAAAACTTAAAAAGTAATGCGTTTAAACGCGTTTTTCCGGCCAAACCATTGGGGATAGGGCAATATGTTACTAGACCTTTTTTGTAGATCGTGCAATTTCCTAAATCCCGTTGAAAATTTGTTTTGAGCTACGACCAATAGTTTTAGCCGCTATCAGGCCCGAAATGTAAAATTTTAGGGCGAAAATTTCCAAAAAATTTTACTTAATCGCGTTTTGCAGTAAAAATAATGGAGATATAGTAAAAAGTCACTTTACCCTCTTTTGTAGATCATATTATTTCCTAAATCTAACCTTTGTTTTATTTTGACCTCCGACCAATGTTTTCGCCGCTATCGACCCCAAAAACAAAGTTTTCACGTGAAAATTACATAAAAAATTGCACATAATCACGTTTTTTTCCTTTTCGGCCAAACCAATGGAGATAGGGCAAAAATTCACCGGACCATTTCTGTAGATCGCACAATTTGCTAATTTTGATGGGTCAATTCAGATTTGAGCTACGACCAACGGTTCGGCCGCTATCAGGCTCGAAACATTATTTTTATCGAAAAAATCTCTGGAATGTCAAATGTTCGTGCGTTTTGTCGCTTAACCATGGAAGATAGAGCAAAAAGCCACTGGACCTTTTTTTGTAGTTCACTTCATTCCTGACCATGAATTTTTTCGTCAGATTCCGAGCTAGCTCAAACGGTTCGCCCGCTATCGGGCTTACAAAAAATGCCTGCAGGGGTAAAGAAGTGCGCGATTTTTGAGGAATTTTTTTTGAGGGGTTTAAAAGTAAAAAAGTCTGGTTTTCAGACTTTTCCTCCGGGTCATATTGTGAAAGGCACCTGCGTGCCAAATTTCAAGTTTCCAGCACTTCTAGAACTATGTTAGAATTTGTATCTATATATCAGTCAGTGATTCAGTTACACATGCGGCTGTATAGTATATTAGACTCGCCTTCGGCTCGCTGGGGGCTACGCCCCCAGGCCCCCATGATGTACGCTTGCAAATTCGGGGATAAGAGAGATTGGGTGGTTTTTTTAAAATTCCGACGTGAGGCATACCGGGAAATTCCCTAGGGGGGTTTAATATTACCAGGAGGTTTAATGTACTCAGGAGGTTATCTGGTCATTCCAGGTAATTCCCGGGGGTGGTTAAAGGATTCGGTGTTTGGTAAATGTGATGTACGTTTGCAAATTTGGGGATAAGAGAGATTTGGAGGTTGTTAAATTTCGCACATGAGATCATGCCAGGAAATTCCCTAGGGGGGGGGGTTAACGTTACCGGGGGGATAAGACACCAGGGGGTTATCTGGTCATACCAGGAACTTCCCCAGGGGGGGTTAAGAGATTTGGTGACTGGTAAAATTCGGACATGAGGTCATGCCAGAAAATTCCCTGGGGGGGGGTTGTAACGTTACCGGGGGTTAAGACATCAGGAGGTTATCTGGTCATACCAGGAACTTCCCAAGGGGGGGGGTTAAGGGATTTGGTGATTGGTAAAATTCGAACATGAGGTCCATGCCATGAAATTCCCTAGGGGGGGGGTTTAACGTTACCGGGGGATAAGACACCAGGGGGTTTTTCTGGTCATACCAGGAACTTCCCAAGGGGGGGGGTTAAGGGATTTGGTGATTGGTAAAATTCGAACATGAGGTCATGCCATGAAATTCCCTAGGGGGGTTTAATGTTACTGGGGTTAAGACATCAGGGGGTTTAATTTAGTCTGGATATTGTCTCGTCATACGAGGAAATTCCCGGGGTGGGTTAATGTTACAAGGGGTTAATGACACACGTTGGCCTATTTTAGAGAGTGTTGTGTATGTGAACATAATAAAAAACACTCTGTCCCTATCTACTATTGAAGCTTCACTAACGCTCAGCCAACTCCCGATGTGGAGGGGGATTTTAGTCACTCGTTAGCGTAGTAATACAAGGTTTAATGTGGAACCAGCATGAATCGCACTAATTATAGTTGCAAAATTTAAAACACCTAAAAGTGACGACAAAAAATTTACAATTTAGAGCATTTATCATGCTTACGGAAAGATAAACGAAAGAAAAGCTGCTGGATCTTTTTTGTAGATCTTATCAATAGCTAGTTACAAAAAATTTTAACATTTAAGCTAGGGCCAACGGTTCGGCCAATATCGAGCCCGGAAGGTAAGTTTTTAAGTGAAAATTTTCAACATAATCACGTTTTACGGCTACACCATTGAAGATAGAGTAAAATGTCACTGTACCTTTTTTGTAGATCGCATTATTTAGTATAAAAATCATATTTTTAATTTCGCCTAAAACTAAGGTTTTGTCTGCAGTGGAGCCCAGAAAACAATATCTCACGTAAAAACTCAAAAAATCAATACTTTAAAACGCGTAATGCGGCCAAACCGTTTATGATAGGGCAAAATGTTACTGATCCTTTTTTGTAGATCACGCAATTTACTAAATCCCATTGAAAATTTTGTTTTGAGCTACGACCAACCGTTTAGCCGCTATCGAGCCCGAAAGGTAAAATTTTAGGCGAGAAAATTTCAAAATATTTTAATGTAATCGCGTTTTGCGGCCGAACCGATGGAGTTAGAGCAAAAAGTCACTGGACCTTTTTTGTAGTTCACTTCATTCCTGATTATGAATTTTTCGTCAGATCGAAGCTATCCCCAACGGTTCGCCCGCTATCGGGCTTCAAAGGGAAGCCTGCAAGGCCAAAAACAGGGGTCACTTCGCGAATTTTTTTTGAGGGGTTTCATAAGTAAAAAATTCCGGTTTTCAGACTTTTCCCGGTGGTTTGAAGACTCCCAGCTACGTGTGTGCAAAATTTCACGTTTTCCAGCCCTTCTAGAACTATGTTAGAATTTGTATACCCTATGAGTCAGTCAGTCAGTCAGTTACATATGCGGCTGTATATATATAGGGACTCGCCTTCGGCTCGCTGGGGGCTACGCCCCCAGGCCCCCTTTTGGGTGTTTGCCAAATTCGGGGATAAGAGTGGTTTATTTATAGGTAAAATTCGGACATGAGGTCATACAAGGAATTCCCAGGGGGTGAGTTAACGTTACCAAGGTTAAGACATCAGGGGTTATCTGGTCATACTGGGAACTTCCCAAAGGGGCGTTAAGAGATTTGGTGATTGGTAAAATTCGGACATGAGGTCATGCCAGGAAATTCCCTGGGGGGGGTTTAATATTACTGGGGGAGGGTTTCACACTTCAGGGGGTTTTATGTACTCAGGAGGTTATCTGGTCATACCAGGAAATCGCGGGGGGGTTTAATGTTACCGGGGGTTAATGACACACTCCAGGCCCCCTTTTGGGGGTGTTGTCCAAATTCAGGGATAAGCGGAATTCGGAATAGTATTATTAGACCTATTTTATTGAATTTTTCCCAGTTTTAATCAAAGTTTTTACTCTAAGGCCATTTTGTGGCTTAACCTTTAGAGATACGACAAAAAGCGACTGGACCTTTCTTGTCGGAAATTTAATTTTAAAATTTAATTCGATTGTGACCTCAGATTTGATCTACGACCTATGGGTTATCGGTACAACGTTTGGGATAAAAGTCTGCACCGGTCAGCTGTTGTGTAAACAGATTTAGTGTAAATAAATAAAAAACTGCCTTTATCAGATTATTAAGTTGATCAGGGGGTTTTAATTTAATCAGGAGTTCATCAACCAAGAACTTCCCGGAGAGGGGGTTTATGTTCTTGGGGGTTAAAGAACGCGTGGTACTTTTCTAGTAAATTTGTGTCTGGGCACGAGGAAATTTTTATCAAAAAATAAAACGTTGATCAGGGGGTTTAAATTACTTCGGAAATTAATCATTCCACGCCAGAGTTTTGACAATGAAGTAATATTTCGTAAAAAAAAAAAAAAAAAAAAAAAAAAAAAAACACTCTGTCCCTATCTACTATTGAAGCTTCACTAACGCTCAGCAAACTCCCGATGTGGAGGGGGTTTTAGTCACTCGTTAACGTAGTAATACAAGGTCAATATGGAACCAAGCATGAATCGCACTAATTATTGTTGCAAACTTTAAAACACCTAAAAGTGACGTCAAATAATTAGCCATTTAGAGCATTTATCAGGCTTACGGAAAGATAAACGATAGAAAGCTGCTGGGCCTTTTTTGTAGATCCCTATCAATAGCTACTTACAAAAAGTTTTACATTTAAGCTAGGGCCAACGGTTCGGCCACTATCGAGCACGAAAAGTAAGTTTATAATTGAAGTTTTCAATATAATCACGTTTTTACGGCTAAATCATGGAAGATAGAGTAAAGGGTCACTGGATCTTTTGTGTAGATCGCATTATTTTGTATTAGAATTCAAATTTTTAATCTAGGCTAGAACTAAGATTTTGTCTGAAATAGAGCCCAGAAAACAAAATCTCACGTAAAAACTCAAAAATCAAAACAAAACTTTAAAAACGCGTTATGCGGCCAAAAACCGTTGAGGATAGGGCAAAACGTTACTAAACTTTTTTTGTAGATCACGTGATTTCCTAAATCCGGCTGAAAATTTGTTTTGAGCTACGACCAACCGTTTAGAGCCGCTATCAAGCCCGGAATGTAAATTTGTAGGCGAAAATTTTCAAATATTTTCATTTTAATCGCGTTTTGCGGTCAAACTAATGGAGATATAGTAAAAGGTCACTGAACCTTTTTTGTAGATCATATTATTTCCTAAATCTAACCTTTGTTTTATTTTGACCTCCGACCATTTGTTTCGCCGCTATCGACCCCAAAAACAAAAGTTTCACGTAAAAGTTACAAAAAAAATTGCACATAATCACGTTTTTTTCGGCCAAACCAATGGAGATAGGGCAAGAAGTCACTGGACCTTTTCTGTAGATAACGCAATTTGCTAATTTGATGGGTCAATCAGATTTGAGCTACGACCTACCATTCGGCCGCTATCGGGCTCGAAACTTTATTTTAAGCGAAAAAATCTCTGGAATGTCAAACATTTCCGTGTTTTGTGGCTTAACCACACGAGATAGGACAAAAAGTCACAGGACCTTTCTTGTAGTTCACTTCATTCCTGACTAACGATTTTTCGTCAGATCGAAGCTAGCTCCAACGGTTTCACCCGCTATCAGGCTTACAAGAAATGCCTGCAGGGTGAAGAATGCGCGATTTTTGAGGAATTTTTTTGAGGGGTTTAAAAGTAAAAATTCCCAGTTTTCAGACTTTTCCTTCGGGTCATATTGTGAAAGGTACCTGCGTGCCAAATTTCAAGTTTCCAGCACTTCTAGGAACTATGTTAGAATTTGTATCTATATGTCAGTCAGTCAGTTACACATGCGGCTGTATAGTATATTAGACTCGCCTTCGGCTCGCTGGGGGCTACGCCCCCAGGCCCCCATTTGGGTGTTGGCTAATTTCGGGATAAGCGTAATTCGGTGATTGGTTAAATTCAGACGTGATGTTTCCAAATTTTATTTATCCGTTCTCGAGAATCTTACGGTCGTAAAGCTTCGCTAACGCTCAGCCCAAAAGATGTGTGGTGTACAATATTAATCAATTGATGTGTTAGAAGAGTTAAGTTATGTGTTCGCGAAATTTAGAGACAAGAAGAATTTGGTTTTAACCAAAGTCAGAGGACGTATGTATACCATAGTTTAATTTTCCGGATTTACCCAAACTTTTGACTTTGAGGAGGTTTTGCGGCTTAACCGTTAGAGATACGACAAAAAGTGACTGGACCTTTCTTGTCGGAAATTTAATTTTGTCTTTTGATTGTGCCCTCAGATTTGATCTACGACCTATGGTTTAGTCGGTACAATGCTTGGAATAAATGTCTGCACTGGTGGGGAAAAGAGCGAATTTGGTGATTGGTAAAATTCGGACATGAGGTCATGCCAGGAAATTCCCTGGGGGGGTTTAATTTTACCGGGGGCGTTAACATTTCAGGAGGTTTAATGTACTCAGGAGCTTATCTGGTCATACCAGGAAATCCCGGGGGGGGGTTAATGTTACCGGGGGTTAAGACACCAGGGGTTTTAAATTTACTCAGGAGGTTATCTGGTCATACTGGGAAATTCCAGAGGGGGGGTTTATTGTTACTGGGTGTTAACACACACGTGGTTCTCTTTTAGAGGTTGTTGTGTGGAATATGTGTGTTAAAATAAATACATTCTCTCTGTCACTATCTACTATTGGCGTTTAGCTAACGCTCAGGCCAATTCCCTGGGGGGGTTGTAATCACTCGGTAACGTAGTAATAATTGTTAAATCCGGAACCAGAATGAATTGAACAAATCATAGTAGCAAAAAATCTAAAACAACCAAAATGTGCATTTTGTAAAAAAACACGATAAATATTTTACCATTGAAAGCGATTTACAGGCTTACTAAAGGATATAAGACAAAAGGCTACTGGACCTTTTTTATAGATCTCATAGTTTTTCTAGTTACTGAATGATAAAGATTTAAACTCCAATCAACGGATCGGTCTGATACCGACTCCAGAAACAAGATTTATACGTAATCAATCACAAAATAATTGCATTTAAACGCGTTTTGCGGTCGAACCATTGTAGATAGGTCAAAAAGTCACTAGACCTCTTTTGTAGATCACTTCATTTTTCTAAATCAAAACCTTTGTTTTATTTTGACTTCCGACCAATGGTTTTTGCCGCTATCGACACCAAAAACAAAATGTTCACGTGAAAATTACATAAATTTTGCACATAATCACGTATTGCGGTCATACCGATGGAGATAGGCAAAAAGTCACTGGACCTTTTCTGTAGATCACGTAATTTGCTAATTTATTGGGTCAATCAGATTTGAGCTACGACCTACCGTTCGGCCGCTATCGGGCTCGAAACATTATTTTTTATCGAAAAAATCTCTGGAATTTCAAATGTTCGAGCGTTTTGTCGCTTAACCATGGAAGATAGAGCAAAAAGTCACTGGACCTTTTTTTGTAGATCACTTCATTCCTGATTATGAAATTTTTTCGTCAGATCCGAGCTAGCTCAAACGGTTCGCCGCTATCGGGCTTACAAAAAAGGCCTGCAAGGGTAAAAAATGCGCGTTTTTTTGCGAATTATTTTGAGGGGTTTAAAATTAAAAATTCCCGGTTTTCAGACTTTTCCTGTTGGTTACACGGCAAAAGGTACCCGCGTGCCAAATTTCAAGTTTCCAGCACTTCTAGAACTATTTTAGAATTTGTATGATCTGTCAGTCAGTGAGTCAGTTTCACATGCGGCTGTATATATTATAGGATGCAAACATAATATAATACAGGATAAAGGCTTTTTTGAGCAAACTTGTGCATACAAGTTATTTTTTTTAGTTACTTGTGTTAGAAAATAAAACCAACTGTAAACTGAAAGTACACTGAAACACGAAGTTATAAACCTTCCTTTATAGCTTAATATTTGAACCGTATTATTATAATAGATAAACTGCCCTGTATCATATATTCCGGCATTTACTACATGCTATTTCCTTAATATTTATATAAAGATAGTAACATGATGATGGATGCCAAAAGTTTTGTATGATTAGTAACTAAATTCAATAATTGGATGTAATACCTTCCACCTAAGTAGAACAAAATATTCAGGATAGATAAAACCAGCGCTAAGTTTTCATTAACATTATTATAGACAGTCAAAAGCTTTGTATTTATACCTTAATCGTTTACTCATAGAAATTATATATTCGGTATGCCATTAAATAAGCCCAAATAAAACAAAATATTTATAGGCCTAAATACAGTGTATTTGTAATTAGTGTTACTTGAGAGTAAATCTGTTCTAAACATGAACTTAAACGGTTCAACTCTCAAAATGTAAAAGCTGATTTGATTAGAACATCAAAGATAAGATACACAGCCTATACATAGCGAGCATGTCTGATCCTGCTAATTAAGCAACAAGTCGGGACGTGCCGAGTCTTAACCTGGAACGTGACCGAGCTCTAATTACGCGGACAAGATATTGCACGTAATAAAACGTGATGTTATTATTTGCTGAGTATGTCACTGAATTCATTCATCACAGTAATTAGTTTACCAATACTATATTAAATATAAATTATAAAAAATTCTTATTTTAACTATTGTTTAACTCTATGTCCATTTAAGACGCATATCTCATTGATTCTCTGAATTTTATTTCTTAATTAGAAACCAAACCAAGTAAAATAATTTATGTTGCTATTTTGTATAAATTAACGAGCTATTTTAATTAAGAACAAATAAAAACTACACACTTTTAACAAAGATTTAATTTCTACTATCAATAACAAAATCTCTTCCTCGAAAATATTTTTATTATTTTGTATTTCTATTACAGATATTTTTTAAATAAGTTTCGTTATACAATATACTAGACCATGAATAAAGTAATAACGAGATAAACACTGCGGAATTTTAAACAACGTTCCTGTTTTACATAGAAGTTT
The DNA here is from genome assembly GCF_021130785.1 of Homalodisca vitripennis. Lineage (NCBI taxonomy): Eukaryota > Metazoa > Arthropoda > Insecta > Hemiptera > Cicadellidae > Homalodisca > Homalodisca vitripennis. The sequence goes on from NC_060212.1 coordinate 28,758,576, forward strand.
GAAGTATTTTTTTCTCTTAAGGATAATTCATAGTATTGAAATGCTAAAATAAATCTAAAGTATTAACATGCATAATTTTATACATGAATCTGCACTGTAGTGCAAAATATAAAAACATCTTTTGTTGGAAATTGAGTAGTAACGAAACATATATAAAACCATATTAAACTATATATATATTCTTACTTTCATAATACATGTTTTATAATTTATGTGTAACTTTAAAAATTGTCAAAATATAGTTAAACATTTACTACTTGTATTATTTGTTTAAGAAATATTACTTGTCAGAAATATTACTATAAAATTAAATAGGATAATAATACTCATACACTGAGCGTTACATCCGTTCATGAGAAAAAAAATGTCTTTTCTCATATTAACATATAGCAAGTAAGTCTGCTTGTCGTTGTCTTCTGATAGTTTTCTTGAGGAGATCACAAACACATTGGTTTTTCAGATATCCTCTATTGATTTATATTTACTTTTTTTAATAGAACACATTTTATGCAAATTTCGTGTAAAACAAGGCCCAATATAATAAGATAAATATAGATAAGTATAATTTAATACATATATAATATAAATCATATTAGTATAAATAAGATAATCTATGACTGTTTGAAATTTATTGTGCGCATTGGACAACGCGACCAATAACTTATCTTAACCAAATTTTTTTTACTATGACCCACGATAATAAAGATAAAACACTTATTCATTTTATCTTCCCTGTAAATGTTATACTTGGCAAAATCCCTTTAGTGTGAGTAAAATTAAACACACCCAGTGGAAAAAAAATTGATAAATGTATCCTTTGTTGTTTTTTGTTTAAAAACATGCAATTTTTATGAAAAACATTTATTATAATTATTGATATTATCTATATGTGACATAATTTCTTAAAAAAATAATTTTTTGTGTTTTTATATTTTATTTGCTGTGAAGTGTGACAGAAGTAATCTAGTTTTCCTAGAGAGTAGACTACGTGAGAGAAGACTTTATCAGATTTACGAAGTTTGTGGAAGTTGGTAGCTCACAAACTGACAGGAAACAGGTAAACTTATAAAGGTCAGGATTGAATCCATATGCCCCCGAGCGATAACTTTGTACAGGTGGTACCTCTAAGTTTGGTTCAGAGGAGTTGAGTTTTGTTTAGTTGAATAGTAAACAAGCAGGTTAGTGAATAATGTCTTTAAAATAATGAGAAAGGTCTACAGCTATCTTTTTTGAAATTGTTATATTAAAGATCTAAATGCTGATATCTATTTATTTGATGTTTCAGATTGTTTTTCTAATGAAATAAATAGTTTAATTAATTAAATTTTAATATAAATTTTTCATGTTGGTGGCCTTTACTTGTAGCTGCAGGCAAAAGACTGTACGAGATTTATACTAAATGTGTAATACGTTTCTGATAAAGTAAACAATAATTTTAAACATATCACCCAAAAAAACATATCTTTTTTATGAATTATATTTTTTTAGAAACAGAAATGTAAAATGGAATCACTAAATGGTTAGTCATAGTATGAAATTTATTTCATATGTCAAAAATATGATGTTTTTATATAATTATATTGACTTGCTTTCAAAAGGTTTCACAATATTAATAATATATATACAGGTTGAGATGTTACCGTAGAGATGTTTTGTTCGTACCATTGTGTTTTTTTTTATCGTATAAACTTTAACATAACATGTCACAAGGTAGGGGTTGCATTTTGAAAATTTAAAGATCCTAAACCCCCTTTTAAAAAGGGACGTGAATGGTTTTACCATAAAATATATCCAATACCGTAATTTAATAAGTATGGTGCAGGTTCTACATTAATATCGCACTCTGCTTGGAATTAATCCAGGCGTATGTGACTTAACTTACACCCATAGTTATAAGGGGTTGTTTGCACATAACTTTGTTACGATCATGCATGTTTAGTTGAGGTCATTGTGTGTCTTTTCAATGTACCTTTCAAACGACTTGTCACAAGATAGGGATTGACTTTAATATCCTTCAAAATGTTCTTTGAGTATTTTAATACGTTTGGTTAATATTTTAAAACAATATATCAACCCGTTTGGAATATATCCAGGCGTATGTGACTTAAATTAACCCATAGTTATAAGGGGTTGTTTGCACATAACTTTGTTACGATCATGCATGTTTAGTTGAGGTCATTGTGTGTCTTTTCAATGTACCTTTCAAACGACTTGTCACAAGATAGGGATTGACTTTAATATCCTTCAAATGTTCTTTAAGTATTTTAATACGTTTGGTTAATATTTTAAAGCAATATATCAACCCGTTTGGAATATATCCAGGCGTATGTGACTTAACTTAACCCATAGCTATAAGGGGTTGTTTTGCACATAACTTTGTTACGATCATGCATGTTTAGTTGAGGTCATTGTGTGTCTTTTCAATGTACCTTTCAAACGACTTGTCACAAGATAGGGATTGACTTTTAATATCCTTCAAATGTTCTTTAAGTATTTTAATACGTTTGGTTAATATTTTAAAACAATATATCAACCCGTTTGGAATATATCCAGGCGTATGTGACTTAACTTAACCCATAGTTATAAGGGGTTGTTTGCACATAACTTTGTTACGATCATGCATGTTTAGTTTGAGGTCATTGTGTGTCTTTTTAATGTACCTTTCAAACGACTTGTCACAAGATAGGGATTGACTTTAAATATTTTTCAAATGTTTCTTTAAGTATTTTAATACGTTTGGTTAATATTTTTAAAACAATATATCAACCCGTTTGGAATATATCCAGGCGTATGTGACTTAACTTAACCCATAGTTATAAGGGGTTGTTTGCACATAACTTTGTTACGATCATGCATGTTTAGTTGAGGTCATTGTGTGTCTTTTCAATGTACCTTTCAAACGACTTGTCACAAGATAGGGATTGACTTTAATATCCTTCAAATGTTCTTTAAGTATTTTAATACGTTTGGTTAATATTTTAAAACAATATATCAACCCGTTTGGAATATATCCAGGCGTATGTGACTTAACTTAACCCATAGTTATAAGGGGTTGTTTGCACATAACTTTGTTACGATCATGCATGTTTAGTTGAGGTCATTGATGTGTCTTTTCAATGTACCTTTCAAACGACTTGTCACAAGATAGGGATTGACTTTAATATCCTTCAAATGTTCTTTAAGTATTTTAATACGTTTGGTTAATATTTTAAAACAATATATCAACCCGTTTGGAATATATCCAGGCGTATGTGACTTAACTTAACCCATAGTTATAAGGGGTTGTTTGCACATAACTTTGTTACGATCATGCATGTTTAGTTGAGGCCATTGTGTGTCTTTTCAATGTACCTTTCAAACGACTTGTCACAAGATAGGGATTGACTTTAATATCCTTCAAAATGTTCTTTAAGTATTTTAATACGTTTGGTTAATATTTTAAAACAATATATCAACCCGTTTGGAATATATCCAGGCGTAATTGGACATATTTATACTTTGTATGTGCCTTTAACATCCAACCAGAATACAATTGAAGCAGCTAAATAAATACATATTAAAGTGTTTACTATAAATAATGATTTTATGTAAACATTGGTGTACTTATATTTTATTTTATTTTTTCTGTGGCGTACCTTACTCTTTTACTTATGTATGCGTATAGAATATATTTTATCATATCTGCCTGAAAGTGAGAGTTTTAAAAATATAAAATTAGTATTCTGAATAGAAGATACACAGCACAGAGCCAAGTCCAAACAATTATGATTTGCTTAACCCTTTGAACGCCGATTTAAATTTAGCATTTTTTCAGATTACGCTCATTTAAGGTGAAAAAATGAAAATGAAAATTCCTTAAAGCTAATTTTTTTATTCATTCCTAATGACTAAATAACAGACAAAAATTTACAATAATGCAATACTTGCATTAAAATAATTATATTTTTTCAAAAGAATGGAATATATAAATAAAAAATCAAATTCAGGTTACAGAGTAATCATACATGTGATGAAAAATATGAACACATCCTCATTATCGTCACTGTCAGTATAATTGTTTAAAAGAATATCACTAATATCATCTTCATCCAAATCATTATAAGCGCTAGAAAAAACGTAGCATTCAAAACCCGAGCAACAAAATCGGTCATAATCAGAATCGTCATGGGTGATCAGCCATAATTACACAACAGAAAAGAAACAATAAAAACTTGATTATAACACCGAAAACATGGTAACAATAACTTTTTTACAACTGTTTGTATAAGGAATGACAATGCAAGAACACTTCCCAAAGGCACAATGCGTGCTCCATTGACAGTCGGTAATGGCGGATAGTATCGTCATCCGGCGTACAGGACGGGGAGTGAGAGAACAGCTGCCAGTAACAAAACAATTTATTGCTTACCTACTGCGGCCAGCTGACAGCTGCAACTGGAATATTTGGTCAAGCCATACATTACTTAGTACTATGGCTTATATATTAAGCTTATAAACTTCAAAAACTGTAAATTAAATATATTTTTTTATCCATTGGCGGATTATTTCGTCTTCGGCGTTATAAGACCTAAAAACATCGCGGATTATTCCGTCCTACGGCGTGCTAAGGGTTTAAAATATTCTTTGTAAGATTGACCCATGTAAATGAAATATATTATTAGAAAAATATATTGTATTGAAATGTACAAGAAAAATTAGTTTTGCTAAGAAATTACTAACACTCAAAATCTAGATATGAAACCTTTAAACATACCTGCATCATGGGTTGAACTGCAATTAGTGTCATATTATAGAGATATACGGTAAATAAGCCATCAGTAACTCTGGCTTACGAAGGCTTACGGCCAATATTGTGTCGTAATGTGTATAATCATCAATCCCAGAAGGAAAAGTAAATTTCAGTTAGTCCTGTAAGGAGATTAACAAAAGTACTGTTTTTTTTCATAAATAAGCCCACAAGAGATCGCTATTAAACTGTGTTATATTAAACCCTTGGAAACTCACAAATGTTGGATTCGTACAATTGAAATTAAATTTAAATTGCATAACTCTATTTGGCATAAACGTACGTTCACTAAACCTTTACGGACGTTTTAAAGTACGGCTCTTAATTAAATAAAAATGACTTGAGTTCAAACGTTATTTTATGAGCATTCCAGAATACAATAGGACTGAACATCATATGATGCGACAGTGACCAGACGATTTCAGCTGTAACATCTTTAGAATTTGATCATGTATAATCTTGAGGTTCAGTGCATTAATCTAGGATATTATGATCCTTTTCTATCATGATCAATGTATCCTCCTTCATCCCTTTCTTTAAAATATTATTTAGAATTCTTTCCTTCTCCGTGGACGTAATTGTTTTAATTAAATCTTTACATCTGCTGTAAGTTGTAAAAACTGAATACACTCTTTACTGATATACACAGTATAGTGTAACTAACTAGTGAATGTAGCAAGAGTTTTTAGGAAATGAAAAATCTTTCAAATGTATAATATATTAGATCCTGAGCGCTCATCATTATTATATCTATAGGCCGAATAAGTTGAGTCCTGAGGGTTAGTATTTCAGCAAGATCCAGAGAATTAGCAATAGGAGAGACGTTTAAACAAGAGAACACAGACTTTTTGGAATCCAGAACAAAACCCGTAAGTCCCTGGTTCTCTAGATAATAAAGCAGGATCAAGGAAATCACTGTGTCCAGAAACCCAGAACATAATAAGAGATACCTAATGTTAATTGTAATATATTGAAGTGATAACTTCCTACATTAAAATAATCACAACAATTTAACTATATCTTGTATAACGATTCATGTTTTAAGACCTTGCGGTTACATAGGCTATCATCAGACACACTAAAAAAGTCAACAATATAGCCATAACATAGCTTCAGGTGTGGTATATTAGGTATGGTAATAATTTCAATTGTTCGTAATATATGCACTATTGATTCCATATATATGACACAGTATTAGTAAAACATTACTTATAATTTAACAATGATATAATGCATTATTTTTTATACATGAAAACTATAAACTATAGCTTTTTCAATGAAATATGTAAGTACTTGTTCTAAATATTATAAAATAATATGAGATACAAATTTTTCTTTTAACACATCATTTGGATAAAATTTGTTATATAAAAAAGAATGTGGACAAAATAAACAATAGGAACGGATAGAAATAGTTTAAAGATGGTCTGTAAGTTATCAATTTCAACATTATCACATAGCCATATCATAAATAATAATTCTTTATTATATACTAACTCTCGTTTTACAATTTTGAATATTAGGAACCAACGTGTTAAAGGTTTTAGAACTATTTATTACGGATCCTCATCCACCCTGTACCAAAATTAATGTACTACTACACACACCACTGTACACTGATACTAACTAATTACCACGCACTGTTGTTTTATATATAGTGAAAATATTAACCTACACTTATACACATCACTATATTACTGAGTACTATATATATAATATTTATAGTATCATTAGTATAGTATCTTTTACAAGTGTAGATTGATATTTTCACTAATTACGCATTATGTATTCAGTTACAATATCAAAAAATGAACTCTTACACTTTAATATTACTTATTTATTATATTATCCTTATTTATTAAAAACTTATAACTAAGCCAACTCTTGTGCAGTAAGGGTATAAGACTAAGCTATCGTCAGAAAGAGTTCTGAATTCTTAAAGTAACATGGAGAAAAAAATCAAATGAAATACTTAGTTGAAGGTACCAAAATGGAATAGGTAATCAAGAGAAGATAATATTTTTTGCGGAATCGCTGGACGTAATAGAATGGTAATGAAAAGATCGTCAGAATTGGTGGTGAATCGGAAATTGAATTTGATATTTATACCTTACTAAATTACTGAAACCACTTTTCATCTCCTACTCGATTGGAAAACGGCCAAATTTTTAAAGATAATTCTAACTGTTAAATAAAATGTACCAATCAGTTATTAACCTCTTCCAACATACTATACATGTTATAAAAACAGTTTATCTCCACCCCCCCCCCCCCCCACCCCCCCCCCCCCCCACCCCCCCCCCCCCCCACCCCCCCCCCCCCCCACCCCCCCCCCCCCCCACCCCCCCCCCCCCCCACATGTCTCGGTTATATGTAATATACCCGTGACACAAAGGTCACGTTATTCAAAACCGTAAGCCACTCGATAGAAGTCACTGTAGTGAGCGCAGTACGCGACACCTTAGTTGAATAAAGCGTCGAAAAGTAAAAGTTTCCCCTAAGTTCCACCGCATCGGATCCAGTCTATTGCCGTCCATGGAACCTTTACAATGGAAATAAAATATTTGTTTCTGTAATGTAAAATAACTTTAAAACTGCCTTATATCCTGTTCGTTTGTATGTGATTGTAAATATATGTATAGATAAGTCAGTTACCAACTGTTTAAGGTTGCCTTAAAAATCACACAGTTTGTACTTTTGAATAAATCTTGGAATATTATTATTAATAAGGACTAATTCAGTAAGCATTTTATCATTTCATACGTAAAATAGAAATTCGTTTGTAGTATTAGTAGAAGAAATCTTTCTATTATTAATCGCATATTCATTCAAAGAAATTACATTTACAAACAATAGCTACTCACGAAGCCGCAAGTATTTAATAATCCATCAAAGTTCAATATTTGCAAACAGATATAGGCTGTGTGTAATTAAAAATGTGGTTTGTTTCCCTGAATATGAATAGAGGAATAAAATAGGAGTATTACGAGTTTTAAAAATCGCAAATTAGAATTCTCATTTCGTAATAATTGTAAAAGGATATTTCAGAGTAGTTATGTTATTTTTCATTTAATTCTGATACATTCTTGTAATTGTGCAACAACTACTAAACTGTATGGGCTGACGCTTTTTCTTTCATATGTGTAATAATAAATGGAAAGTTAAAGTGTAGTTTTACTCTAAAGAAAACTGTGTTGTAAAGCAATGACTGATTAATTAATCTCAGAAACCAACCTAGAGAAGTTCTACGATATGTCCTGTCTTTTTTTTACTCTGATATATGGACAAAACTGACAAATGGTGCAGCTCGGTTGGAAAAAGGGGTAACTCAATATGAATGTTGAATTCAGTTGTATTTCACCTTCCGTTTAATGACGCATTCTGACATCCGACGCTGTCGCAGACTTGACTCCTGGAATTAGAGTCCTTTTCTGTCTGAAGGGATTGAAACAACTAGACGACGCAGAAATTAAAACGAAGTTTTTTTATAGTTTTCAACTTTAGAAACGCCTAGACTACAAAATCAATGTGTACCCTAAATGAACTGTATTCCTCATTGTCTCATCAGGTGCACAATTGGTTTGCACTACGATGTTTCTAGACACGATACCAACGCAATACAATTCAAATCAAATCCAATCTTCAGGGGAGTTCTACTTATTTGAGTTATTTTTTAATATTTTTTTTGGCTGAGCATTAGGGAAAGCCTGTCATTTTGTGGGACTGACAAATTGTATTTCTGTATGTCTCTCTCTGTCTGTCCGCACGATATCTCGAAAACGAAGCGAACGCAAGTCTTGAAACTGAGCGTGGCGTTTAATTTCATTCTATACTACACTGAGTTCGATAACATTACATTTCAATCTATGATATTTTCAGTTCGTTAACAAATATTATTGGTTTGGTTTAGAGTTATAGATCGAAACAAGAAATTATTAGGACAAACAAATGTATAAACAAGAAGAGTACAATCATGTGAGGTTTTAAACGATTCTGCTGCCGTGTTGGAGCCAGCGGGCGGGTAATAAAATATTATCGGTTTTACTGAACAAAGGTCAGGATAGATATAAATGCATTTGAATTTTTGATGGATTTTTCATAATATTTAAATCGAGAGTTAGAGAGTAAATTATACTTTAATTGTCAGCGTTTATATTTTTAATTATATTTTAAAACATGTCGTCCTCATTTTTAAGAATAGAAATGAGGCAAATCTTGCCGAGGGTGATAGAGTAGCGTTGCGGCGTAGTATTCAATGAGATGTACGTCGAGAAGGAGTGGCACAAGCACTGATATAGTTTTTTTCCTTACGTATATCACCGCGATAAGACAGAGCGTCTAACAGTCATGAGACGTGAATACGAGGTGTTTTAGTGATACAACTTAGGGCAAAGTACAATAAGCGAACCAGGTTTTTTTTATATCATTTTAATTATCGGTACAGTTTTTTCGTCTACCGAATACGAGACTATCGTCCACACGAATACATCTATAGTTGTAATAAGTTTGAAGATTAAAATAATGAAGTTATTATATACAGCGACAAGCTCGTAAAGAACAAAGGAACCATAAAGATCAAAACTAACAATTGGAACTGAAAATTTTGAAATGTTGCGGAACTATTTATGTTTTCTTCGTGATTAGCAATGATTAACCGCTTTCCCGTATTGGTTACAATCATTCCCTCCAGATCTCTCTTCTGTACAAATATTCATAGATATGATCTACAAGGATTCAGTTTAATGCCACTTTTAACACGTAGTTTTTAACGGTCCTCCATTAGCTTTCCACTATCTGAGTATTAATAGAACCATTGCTGGGTCTAAAGATTTGTCACTGACGGTGCTTCGTTTTACGTTTCCCATGCCTACTACGATCGTTCTTATTAACAATGAACGTAGCTGTCACGATGATGACTTGTACAAAACATATCAGCTTTTTTCAACGAGACATGATACAGGTAATCTCTGAGTATGTTATAATAAACACACAAGGTAGGAAAAATCGTTGCCATAAACGTTTTGGACAGGATGATCGTGGACAGTGGATACAGTCCTTTAATTGTGATTGGAGGTTTACATAGGAAAAAAATGACATATTTGTAAAACGAATGAGTGTAGTACAATCGGACGAAGCTAAACAGACCAGTGATATGTGATACACCAAGGAATAAAAGACACGTATCAGGACTAAGTAGGGTGATCCCGTTTTCCTAGGTTCAATAATAGGGTACACCCGAAAAAGAGAGAGATGATTAAATTCAAAAACTCGAGTTACCGATTAAGGGGTTTTATATTCTAGGTTATGTTTTTAGACAGTGATGAAATTTTGTTTAGTAACACCACGTTACACATGTAACATCAATGTAATCATCAATTATCTGACACAAGATTATATTGTAACTTTATCATTCAGCATAAGCATTACCGTTCTGTATTTATAATATGCATTAAGCTTTAAGTTTTATAATTTAATGCAATATCATTTTCTTTTATATGTCAATACTATTTGCATATCACTCCTTAAGCTAATACACAAACTTGGGTCAGGTGTACATTTAGTTATTTCTTCTTTCCAAACATTAACTATTTATAAAATTGATTAATTAAAATTGACAACAAATGCTAATTAGCATGTCTTTTTAAATTTTTTTCACTATATTTTGGAAATATATGTACCGGTGTAAAATTGCATTTGCTGGAAGGTGTGATAAAAGTAATCTTATTTGCTAGAGATCAAAGTACGTGAGAGAAGATCCAAGCTGATTGACGAAGGTTTGTGGAAGTTGGTAGCTCACAAACTGGCAAGAAAACAGGCAAACTGATAAAGGTCAGGATTGGCTCTATTTGCTCTGCGTGATATCTTTATAGAGATGGTGAACTCTAAGTACGGTACACAAATGTTTAGTTCTTTTTAATTTTAGTATTATGAATATATAAGCAAACATTTATTCGGTTAGACGTCGTGTAATAATTAATCAGCCAATATTAAACTAGTTAGTGGATTGAGAATAACTACTTCCGCAACACACACACGTATATTACTAATCGATCGTTTGAAAACAAAAACCAGATACTCCAAAAAACATTAGGTTTGAAAAATTGAAAGCCGTGGGCAGAGCCTTATAGTCGGGTTTTTATTTAAAATTCACAAAAGGCACATCTAGGGTATAAGAGTGTGAAATTAATAAAAAATAAGTATAAGAAATAAACTTTGTAGATACCTAGAATCGCAATAAAAAATAAACACATTTTCTTTAGTAATATAGATCGATGTACATGAACAACTAATGCAAACATACTTTCAGAATAAAAACAAATGTGTACAATTATGAATTTGGGTTTTCATAAAGATGAAATGCAGTTATTTTTATGTATTTATTGTTTTGTCTAAGAAAATAGATCATTTCCATGAAACCAAAACAAATTCAGTATGCTATAAATATCAAATATGAAATTGGTTCTTTACATTTAAATAGATATATGAAGACATTAGTGATTACTAAAAAAATGCATAGTGCTCTTTTAAATAATATATCTTTGAATGAAATAATGTTTATTATTCGTAATAAACTTTCATAGGATTTGTTATGAAACTAGTTTTCAATATCCTTTCCTTGAGTATATAGGGAGTTCTTAATGTTTAATGGTGGATTAAATAATGACTCTTATTAGTAAGAAATCGTCTGTCTTAAATAGTGGCAAAATCTACACTTCATTTACACATTTAATTAAATTAATGATATGATGTGGGTAGATTCGTAAAGAAAAACGGTAATGTGCGCATTACCTTCTTCGAGCTAAAGGATAAGTTTTAGCAAATTGCTACGTGACAACTGCTCTAATGAAAGAATAATGGAATTCCGGACAATTTCTATCTTCATATGTTTCAAAAACTATATAACTACTACGTTTTAAAGGATTGAAAATCTACTAAGGGTAAATAAACCCTGTGTCATTAAAAACCTTAAAAAACTTTCAATGGACTGCAACTCAAAGTCCATACTGGAGAGAGAACCCAAGTGATTTAAATACACAGGAGCCAAGAGCGCAAACACGTCAAAAGACAATGACCAAGAACGCTATGTCCTGTGATATTGCGGCGCCGTCACCTGAAGCAAAGAGAACACAAAGGGGATAATTTGATGGGGAGGGGTATAGGACAGCCGGATACGTCCTTATTTTTAATATGTTAACCTAAATGTCATAATGTGTGTATAAAGGTTTATGGATTGAGGTTTGTTTGCTTGTTAAAATCATTTTAGGTATCCTAATCATTTTAAAAATATTGGTATCCTAAGTAGTCTACCCTCAAACCGAAGATTGACTTAGCAGTTTGTCCATTAATTATATGTATAAATCCTTAATAAGCTCTACTTTGAAAAGTACATGTGTATTACGTTGGTTTCATTCCATTTAAAGTGATGAGTTTCGGTGGTCTAAAGAGTACGACACCACACTATCTCTTTACATTACATTCATATCACATCACAGTGCTCTGCACATTAATATAAATCTCAGAATTGAATTTTAAAAAGTGTAACCGTTAAAAATGGACATCATCAGTTATTGGAAAAAATTTTCATGGTACACCATGACAAATTAAGCCTCTCTGATCAAAGCAATCTTCCAGAGTAGGATTTTTCATCGCCTACCCTGCTATTTGTAAGGGAATGTTCTGTTGAGCTAACCCGGTATCTTTCTTCAACATAGAAAAGGCCACCCATCGTGGAGAATGCATAACTATCAAAAAAGAGATGGATGTTGATAACAAATCTACCTAACAGTGGTTTAACTATATCTTTTACTGTACTCAGTTTTGTTCATCAGGGCGACTAAGATTCCAGGCACGACCCTCATTTTACCAATGAAGAAAGTATAAGAATGGTAATCAAATAGAATTTCATACTGATTAAATAAAGCATGTATGCGTATTGACATTCTGCGATAAAACAAATTTTCCTAAGGATTAACATAGCAAAGAGTGTGAGGGCATATTTGCCCTTTTGCTTTTATTATTGTCTCTGTAATGTAGTATTAGTGAACTGTCAACATCAATCTATTACACAGTCAAGCAGAGTAACACATTAACTAATGAGCGTATAATGTACGTGTACACAAATCTGCCATGAATTAATATTATACTGCATAATATTTATATATCACATATCACACTAATTACTTTTAAAATGCTGTAGTAAAAATTTAAATTGCTCGTATTTTGTATTAAAAATGAGCTGTTAACCGTAGCTTCACACGCAGTTTTGAAAATCGAAGTCCTTATATTATGTATTAAAATCACATATAATCAGTATAATCAAGTCATATAAAATTATTTCGAAGCATAAGGCATCAGGGAGATAAATATTATTGCTGTGTTCATGTGTAAGAAAATTATAGGTAAATCTGAATCTTATAACATGTTTTTTTTACGTTTAGGGGCATTTCTGTTCGAATCAACTATATATACCACGCCAAAACTTGGTTTTCTCTCTTGGCCCGATAAAAAAATACACACACATAGATCTCGGATACCTATTTTGGTTTAAAGGCCATTATTTCCAGCCCTTGTTAAATACTTCCAATCTAAGGTACATTGAGTGTCATGGTTGAGTGTTTCTTGTATATATATTCCGTATCAGGAGTATAGGGCCTATACAGTTAACATTGTTTACTATTCAGAATTATTCAGAAATTCATCAGGATATTGAAATTACTTCCAGTTACTTAGGGAGTGGTAATAAAAACATAATGTAGTAATAGTATCATACTGAAATCTTAATTCGTGCTAAAGTTAAATTAAATCTCTAACATTTTCAGGGTAACAACATGCAGAGCCATTGCGGTAAATGCAAGCTTAGTTCCGGTTAGAACAACAATTAATTACAGACCTAAAAGGTTACCTAACCAAATGAAATGTTTGGTGAGCCACAATCGCCATATTGTAGTGTGAGAGACTAAAACAGTAGATAACACATGTTGGTATGCACATTTAATGCACACATAAATATTAGATAAAACAGCATATTAATTGTTATTAAGTCCAGTTTTAATATTATTACAAAATAAAACTCTTCAATAGAATATCAAGATTTAATATTTTACTTATTATAAATTCCTCTTTTTATCTAAAACTCCAATGGCGTACTCTAGTGTGTTTGGCGGGTACACTCGATAAAGGAATACGAGTGAAGCATTGTCAAACTGGCTGCTGCTTCGTTGGTTTGGAATGTTGAGAGACCCTACCTTGCAAACAGCCCGCCTGCCCGGGCATTTGTGTGACATCGGAGGTCACCTTTAAGTTGTTTGACCCCGGTTAAGTGTTAGGAAGGTTTCTTAGCCCTAAATATCGCCTGGAATATAAGACATCTTTTATATTACTTTTTACTTTTCAAATTAAAAACTTTTAAAACAATCTGATTGAGTGAGTACCAGCAATTATCATTATCTTACTGATGTACAGCTTCAATTTTATTATTGTTTTACTATCAAAAAATAATTATTACTCCAAGCATATTAAGTGGATACTATTTCATAAACATTAAACTTTTCCATACACTAATATAAGAAACTGCCACAATTTTAAATTAACCAACGATGCTAGAGCAGCCCGCGCCAAAATGGTCAGATGGTGACTGTTGCGTTTTTATTAATCCTCTAAACCCCTCGCCCAACACTGTTGCTAGTTCCAAGTCTATGAAACATTACTTTCCCATATCAACATCAGGGATCAGCTGGCAGTCAGCAGCGATATAACAACATCATAAACATCATCGTACTATTTTCGTGTGGACTGCTCTATTTACCGTAAACCTATAAATCAGCTGATCAGCATGGACCTATCAGCTGTTATAGTATCCCCTCTCTTTGAATTGTATCTGATGAATCCTTACTATTTTACCATAGATTATTACATTTAATACAGAAATAGTTAACATAACAGGTTTGAAATGGTAAACTTTTTAGAAAATTGTAATACATTTACAAATTTATTATTTACGTCTGGGGGAAAACAAACAGATAACTGCATTTTAAACAATGTTTCAATTATTTTCCAGTTTTCAACAAATGTTTTTGCAGCATTAGAGAAATATTCTACAATATACTAGTTCTAATAAAATAGCTACTGTCTGCGCAACGGATAAAATGCGCACCAGATAAACGATTCGCCAAGAACCGTATACACTTTCCAAGCCTGAATTTTAATTGAAAAAAAAGATGTAAAGGAGTAGTATGACGAGCATTGCATTGATAAATCAATCATTTTGAGAATAGCAGAAAACAGTATTGTTTAAAGGGAACAACATTGACGCACTAAGGATAATAAGTTTGTATTATATATAAGGTGTAAGTTTCAGGAGTATTAATAACGCCTGTCGACACGGTGACCTTCTCCCCTCAAACCCCTTTAAACCTATAAAACAAATTCACAACGTCAGTGCAAAACGCCCAAGAACAAATTGCTTAGTAGTATATGGACACTATACCTAACTGAATACTCACTGAGAAATGCACGGTTTCTTTGTACACTTAATCATCAGATTTGTTCGTTATATTATTTTCCACAAAGTACAATAGATCTTAAAAGTATAAATAATACATTTTAAGCTGTGGAAAGTTATATCCTCTTTGTAGTATGCCAGAAACCAGAAAAAATCCTATGCATTTTTAAAAACAAATCATATTTTTCCGAAGTTTTATTCGAAACATTAGATAAGTGTTCAGTAATCCCAAAAATATTAAACAATCCTATAAAAAAATTAAACGGACACTTTGACTCCAACTTCGCATATTGGCAGAAGAAATGCCACTCAGATATATGCATAAGAGCTTACATAAATTACATCCTAGTGAGGTGTCAATTGGATACATATAAAAAGGGTTTGAAAAATTTGAATATAAAAAATGCAAATTGAAAGCATCTCTTTAAATTATAAACCAGGACCTGAAAGTCATAAGGTATCAAAAATTAATTTTATCCACTTTTTTATTTACGAAACTGTAATGCAATTTCAAACTATTGTAAATAGAGTAATAACTGAATCCATATTACAAACCAGTTAGATTAAACGGATCGTCACATTCTACTCCATTGCCTCTAGCTTTGGAAGTGTGGCCTCATCCTCTTCCGTTTGAGAATGGAAATAAAATCAGTTGTAAATATACTATTGTATGAAGGATTTTAAATCACTTGTGTATGAAATGGATCAAATAATTTGCTTCTATTATAGTTTAATTATTTTTATCTGCTGTGTATAAGTTTGTCTTAGTACTCGTTCACTTCAACAGAATAATCATAACACAGAGGACATGAGTAAGGTATATCTTCACAAAGAAACATATGTTATTTTTATACATAAATTGTTAAAATGGCGTTATAAAACTATTTTTAAATAATAACATGTCAAAAATAGTAATTTAGTAATGCTCTCAAACTTTTCCATCTAAGTGTGTAATAATTAGTGTTGTAATTGTATAGCTTCACAACTAAAGTGCCTGCTATGTAATATTTAAACAAAAAACTATATTGAATAAATATTATACTAAAATAACTACTATTTTACAACTGTAATACACAAGGAATAATACTTAAATTTATTAAAAATTTTTAAAATAATTTAGCGTGACTAAATAATGGAAAATATTAGAATAGCAATAAAATGATCCAAGGGTTAATAATATTGAAGTATTGCTTTCATAAATCCAGAGTTTCCCATGTACTGAGGGTGTTTTATATAGCACTATATAAAACATATGGCCTTAGCTTCATATGGATTATCTAGGTATATCATTTTTTGACGTAATGGCATCCAATACCATTGATGTACAACATTTGGTGAAGCAAAATATGGTTTCCTGCATGGAAATAGTTATACTGCAAAAGCCCATTTATCATTCAATACGATCCTCTCTATCTTTTAGGTTCTCTTGGATTGTGTTGGATGTTCTCGTTAATTTAATAACTTCATTTATTGCTTATGATATTTTTATGCCTGTATAATCAGACAAATTGCTTATAGTTGATCAAAATATATTAGCAAAATGCAACAATTTTCAACGAAAATATGTTAAATATTTAATATATTAAAATGAATATTTGAATAAACGAAAATATTTTACAATATTAACATAATATATGTTTCTTGCTTATAGCTTATGTTCTTCATACATAGCTATTGGTATTAGGCAATTTTTACAAACATTGGAAATACAAATATGCAATAATTTTACGTGCCTGGTGTCCCCTTTAATTAGTTTTGTTATAAATATATTATATTTACTACTTCATAAAACACTTTAAGTATTAGATATTATCTTACTTTTAAATATTGAGAGTTGAACCTAGTTTAACACATTATATATTTAAAAAAAAATGTAAGCCAAAACTAATTTAGTTGAGGTGAATATTTACAAACCAAAAATGAGGTTTAGATATCAATAATGCATATTATATTTTAATTTGTCCTTGAGGGGGGGGAGAATATGTATTGTAAATTTGACACTAATAATTACTCTTGTTTATAAATGTTCTTTGTGTATTCGCAGTTTGGGTTTTTTCACTTGCACGAATGGAAGCTCACAACAAAATAACTTTCATATATGCTGCTGGGGAAATCAAGGAGAGTGGCCCAAAGTAATACGGGGTCTGTAGAATAGAGTGTTGACAGTCACAAAACCCTTTTATATACATGTGGCCATTCGTGTTTTACTGTTCAGATTCTCTTTGTGTCATAACATTACATCATATTAAAATGTAGGCCTACTTAGGTTAACTTACATATTGTGTGTCTTCTATCATCAGTAAAATCATTTTGGAAGTCATTAAAAGAGGTGTTTTTTCACAATACCGTGCATGATACACGATTTGATCGTGCACGAATAAACTAAAAACTGTGGACGGAAACGTTAAATTTTTTTACAACTGTAATACACAAGGAATAATACTTAAATTTATTAAAAATTTTAGCCTTATTTAGCGTGACCAAATAATGGAAAATATTAGAATAGCAATCAAATGTTCCAAGGGTTAATAATATTGAAGCATTGCTTTCATAAATCCAGATTTTCCCACGTAATGGTGTGTTGTATATAGCACTATATTATGGCCTTAGCTTCATATGGATTATCTAGGTATATAATTTTTTGACGTAATGGCATCCAATACCATTAATGTACAGCATGTGGTGAAACAAAATATGGTTTCCTGCATGGAAATAGTTATACTGCAAAAGGCCATTTATCATTCACTTAATTCTCTTGGCTTGTATTGGATGTTGTCATTAATGTAATAATTTCATTTATTCTTTATGATATTTTTATGCCTTTATAAGCAGACAAAATTCCTTATAGTTTATCAAAATATATTAGCAACATGCAAAAAATGTCAACGATAATATGTTACATATTTAATATTTTAATATTGAATATATTAAAATGAATATTTTAATAAATGAAAATATTTTACAATATTAACATGTATGTTTTGTTGCTTATAGCTTGCATTGTTTATACACAGCTATTGGTATTAGGCAATTTTTACAAATATTGGAAATAAAATATTTTGTAATTTTTACTTGCCTGTTTTCCCCTTTAATTAGGTTTATTATTAATATATAATATTTACTACTTCATAAAACTATTATAGTAGCAGACATTTTCATACTCTTAAATATTGAGAGTTGAACCTAGTTTAATACATTATATATTAAAAAAACAAATGTAAGCCAAAACTGTTTTTGTTGACGTATAAATATTATACTACAATAACTACCTTTTTAAAACTATAAACACAAGGAATTGTTATACTTAAATTTATTAAAAATTTTAAAATTATTTACCGTGACCAAATAATAGAAAATATTAGAATAGCAATAAAATGTTCCATGGGTTAAAAGTATTGAAGTATTGCTTTCATACTTCCAGATTTGCCCATGTACTGAGGGTGTTTTATATTGCAATATATTATGGCCTTAGCTTCATATGGATTATCTAGGTATATCATTTTTTGACGTAATATCATCCAATACCATTGATGTACAACATTTGGTGAAGCAGAATAAGGTTTCCTGCATGGAAATAGTTATACTGCAAGAGCCTATTTTATCATTCAATACGATCCTCTCTATTTAACGAAAGTATGTTAAATATTCAATATTTTAAATTAAAATATTTCATAATTTTAATATGTAGTTGGTTACTTATAGTTTACATTTTTATACATAGCTATTGATATTAGACAAGTTTTACAAACATTGGAAATGAAAATATTTTATAACTTTACTTGCCTGTTGTCCCCTTTAATTAAGTTTATTATTAATATATAATATTTACTAGTTCATGAAACTATTTTAGTATCAGATATTGTCTTACTTTAAAATATTAAGAGTTAAACCTTGTTAGTTTATTATATATTTAAAAAAACAAATGTAGGCCAAACCTTTTTAAGTTGACGTGAATATTTACAAACCACAAATGAGGTTTAGATATCAATAATGCATATTATAATTTTTATTTGTCCTTGACGAGGGAGAATATGTATTCTAAAGTTGTTATTAATAATTACTCTTGTTTATAAATGTTCTTTGTGTATTTGCAGCTTGTTTTTTCAATTACACGAATGGAAGCTCACAACAAAATAACTTTCATATATGCTGCTGGGGAAATCAAGGAGAGTGGCCCAAAGTAATACGGGGTCTGTAGAATAGAGTGTTGACAGTCACAAAACCCTTATATATATATGTGGCCGTTCGTGTTTATTGTTCAGATTCTCTTTGTGTCAAGACATTGCATTATATTAAAATGTAGGCCTACTTAGGTTAACTTACATATTGTGTGTCTTCTATCAATAGTAAAATTATTTTGGAAGTAATTAAAATAGGTGTTTTTACCACAATACCGTGTATGATACACGATTCTATCGTGCACGAATAAACTGTGGACGGAAACGTTAAATGGTTTAGAAAAAAAGTATAAGTTATTTTTAAAAAGTACACTGTTAGGTACTATTACGATAAATCTTATATTACACTTGTATCTTAAACAAGGGATTTCTTACAAAAATAACACCTTGTGCTGCGGAACGGGATTCGCTGATGTGGAATGCAAAGGTTTTAAATATATATTTTAAACTACTTGTATTATTATCTCACATGTTAAAAAAAACAAATGGTTTTAATCAGTTTGTTTAAAAAATATATATTCTGCGATTTTTTTCGTGGTTACCTACAAGACCAACGTGGAAATACTTGCTAATGCTTTGTCAATCTCATTGGTTGACATTTAATATCATCGAACTAGATATTGAGTAAAGCAATCAATTTAATTATTTCCAATCATTATAATTATCAAAAAAATGAAGAGGATAAAGAGTTTACCAAATTATAATGTTATCATATGCAGAGTTATAAGGAACATAAACATAGAGAGAGAGAGAGAGAGAGAGAGAGAGAGAGAGAGAGAGAGAGGAGAGAGAGAGAGAGAGAGAGAGAGAGAGAGAGAGAGAGAACTTTATTACATAAGCATTGAGCTCAGAAATGGCGTCATGTTACAAAAATATAAAGACAGGCATTTACAAACAGGTACGTATTTTAGGTCAGTCTATGTTGATGTACACAGCGATCAGCAAACTCGTCCAAATCATAGACAGGGACATGACGAGCAGCCAGTTCAGAAGCCTCATCTTCAGAGTCTTTGGATTGCCACGCTTGATGCTGTTCGGTAAGAGGTTGAAAAGTTTGGCTCCGGCATAGGACGACCCTTTCGAGTATCTGGATGTTCTGTGTGTAGGCAGGTTAAAGTCAGAAGTGTAACCTGGTGTTATGGTCATGTACGTTACCATTCCTCTGCAGTGCTTGGTTGGAGGCAAAGACGACCACCTCACAAATGTAAATGGAGGCTGCAGTTGGAATTCTGAAGGTTTTAAACAGTTCCCTGCAGCTGGCTCGCTTCTGGATCCCCCCAAGAACTCGTACGGCGCGCTTCTGCAGCACAAACACTCGCTGGATGTTTTCCTTAGAAGCAGCACCCCAAACAACTATCCCATACCTGATGTGGGATTCAATCTGGGCATGGTAGGCTGCACGAGTGGCGTCCGCCGTAGTGACGGTGTTAACACGTCTCAGCGCGAAGACTGCCGAACTGAGCCTCTGGCACAAGGAGTCTATGTGAGTGTCCCAACGTAAATCACTGTCTATGATCACTCCCAGATGTTTGGTTGACTCGGACTTCTGAATATTTGGAGGGCATGAAACCTCATCACGGAGTTTTCCAAAAAACAGCTGCTGCGTCTTGCTCTCGTTGAACACCAGGTCGTTGTTCGCGCAGTATTCCATGGCTTTATTGATGGAAATAAAGTTTTCCACTTCAAGTTTGTCCAGTTCCATGCCGCTGGTCAACAGGACAGAGTCGTCAGCAAACATGTCGGTGCGGTTGTAATTACTCATGTACTGCGGGAGGTCGGCAGCAAACAATGCAAAAAGAACTGGTCCCAAAACGGAACCCTGTGGGACTCCTCTTGTCACGCTCAACAGACCCGATCTGACCGTGTTAGTTCTACCTTTGATGGTTTGCCTGATCTCAACCAGCTGCCTTCTTCCAAAGAGGTAGGTACTAAACCACTCCTGTGCTGCGCCCACAACACCAAAGGCACCAAGCTTGGCCAGAATCAGCCCGTGATCCAAACAGTCGAAGGCCTTGCTAAGGTCTAAGAAGGCTCCACCGACTGTTCTCCCAGCCTCCAAGTTGTCCAATATGTGTTCCACAATTGACGCTACCGCAGTTATGGTTGACCTGCCCGGCATGAATCCATGCTGTCCTTCTGGAATGATGTTGTTGGAGTTGAGATGTATCATAAGACGGGTCAAAACTACCCTTTCCAGTATTTTGGAGAAAGTTGGGACCAACGATATCGGCCTAAAGTTGCTAATGTCGTCTCTCTTCTTGCCTTTCTTGTGGAGAGGATAAACCTTTGCTACCTTCATCAGGGAGGGAAAAGTTGCCTGCTCCAGTGACTTATTCACAATATTAGTTAGAGGCAGGCAGAGTTCCTCTTCACAGTACTTCAGAAGTCTGGAAGAGACGTCATCGACACCTGTTGAGGTTTTTTGTTTTAGTGCCCTTATAATACCTCGCACCTCATCAGTGGTTGCCAATGAAAAAGCGGTCAATTCATTTACCAGATTGTGATTACAACCAACGACCTGAGAGCTTTTTTGTAGATTACCTGCCCGCAAAATATCTCCAGCAATGGTAGTAAAGTATTCATTGAAGCTATTAGCAACCTCAACGGGATCTGTTATGATGTCGTTTGAGATCTTAAGTTGCCACGTTGTATTATTTACATCCTCGCAAGCTCTTCTTTCAGCGTTAACGACGCTCTACACCGCTTTGCTTTTGTTGGAGGACCGCGAGATTAGCTCCTTACTAGCCTCCCGCCTGATGGTTTTCAACTTGAGGTCATAAGTTTTTTTCTTCTGTGCCGCTTCAAGCCTGTCGTCCGCTCTTCCAGTTGAGGTACTTCTTTCTTGAGCTTCGATGAACTCGGTTCTTAGCCTAAGAACTTCTGAGGTGTATAGAAATGGCTTTAGGCCAGTTTTTTTGGACCTTGATGTTTTATATGGGCATGTAGCGTCAAGTGCCGATGTAATCGTCACCATAAGTGCTGAATAAGCCTTCTCCACATCCATTCTCTGAAAAACGTTGTTCCAGTCTTCCTCCGCTAAAAGATTTCTGAGCCGTGATAGGTTTTGATTATTTAATTGCCTATAAGTGGCAGTAGGTTGGATTTTCGCTTTTGCGGGGATTTTTAGGGCGCAGAGCTGTCCAGCATGGTCGGCAATGTGTTCATGCACTACTTTCACTTTTAGCATCGCAGGACTAAGATTACTGCACACCACGTCTATGGAGGATCTTGAGACATTAGTAATTCTTGTAGGCGGGAGATTCACTCTATGAATGTTATAGGTGGCCAGAAGGTCCCTAAGAGCATTGTTTTCATTTTCTTTCTTTTTGTTTAGGCTGTCCACATTGAGATCACCAACTATACATATCGGATTGTTGTTCGTTGGAAAAGTTTCCAGGACTCTAGAAATGATTATAAGCGACTCTTCGAGGGAGCTTCTTGGAGGCCGATAAATCCCAAGTAAAAACAGTTGTTTTCCCTCCATTTAGGAACAGTTTTATACCTGCCATTTCGCAAGTAAGCTCTTTGCTGTGACACTCAATGTTTCAAATTCTCCATTTTATTGCCCAATGAATTACGTGTATAGATTGCAACACCACCCTTTTCAAAGTTCTGTCTACAAAAATTAGTGACTAGGCTGTACTCCAAAAGTCGCGCACTAAGGGTCCTTGATTGGTCCAGACCATGCTCAGTTATAACAACTATGTCTGGTTGTGCGTGGCTCAAATAATGATTAAGCCGTTCAATTTTATTTGCTAATCGATCCACGTTCTGATGGAAGATGATGACCTTTTTAGAGACGAATTTATGTAGACTCGACTTTCCTGTCTGGGTCTCCCCCTGTCCTTCCATTCTCGGCTCTTGTCTAAAAAACACTTCTGGTCTCTGTGGCTTGTGTTTGTCGGTGGTTGTCTATATTTTGATTCTTGTCTGGTAGAGTGGCCTTTCCCGAAGGAGGCACTACTACTTATATTTGGGTTCTTTGCTGGACTTCTAGTTATTAATTTATTAGAGTCAATGTGATGATTTAAGAGGTCTTCCAAGTTATCTTTAGATTTTAACAGGCTTGCTGAATTTGGTGACTTATTATTAGCAGGTTTCTCTTGAGGATAACCATTGTTAAGGGTATCTGCAGAATTGATCTTGCGAATAATTTGATCTCTGCCAGCCGTCACATTCACAGATTTGCTTTTGAACTCAGATGACATAACATGTTCAAAGGTGCATGAACGTTTGGTTTGCTCAGCTGAAGACACGATTAATAATTTTCTCAAGACCTGGATGTCGGCCTTATCAACAACTGCCTGTCTCTCCAGCGTGTTTATTCTACATTCCATGGTTTGAAATCTAGCTATGAGACTTGAAATTTCAGACTTCATGTCATTAGTTGGCTCATTATTCCTAAGCCCAGTATAAATAGACAGACCGTAGTCACTGGAATGTTCTCCATTCAGAACACCTGTCTTTGAGGACGCTGAGGCATTCCTTAATTTTTTTATCTCTCCCTCAAGTTTTTTTATTGTTTCCTCGTGCTTAGTTATGCACTGAAGTTGTTCCGAGTCGTGTTCAATAAAAAATGCTTGTAATTTCTCTTTCCATATCCAGTATCAGTAAACTGTGAACGATGCCAGGGAATTACAACAGTAAATTGCACTGTGGAGTTGCCCGGGTACCGGTGTCAGGTAAAATTAACACCTGCGTTTTACAAATGGTCCCTGTAACGATCTTTGGTTCGGAAACTGGGCATTGTTAGCAGTCTTGATATACGGGTTATTTCCACGTGCAAAGTCACAATACTGTTTCTTTTATCGTGCTCAGTTCATACATACTTATACATACATACTTCGTACTTATAAGGTGTTACATTAGTGTCAGTTGAAAAATGTTTGTCCTCTACACTGACGGCTTATCAGAATAATTGTGTAGTGTTTTATATTTAAATTGCTTTATGAGACGGCGTTCAATAAATTACATATATTTTGCTTCCTCATAAAAATCTGGATACTATATTGCTGGATGCCATCGAAGAAAAGATATTTATATTTGTGTACGATAGTTTTATACTATAGTTTAAAAAATGTGAAAGCTTCATTATTAACAATTTGTTTTGGCTTTATTTACAAGGCAAGTATTAAAATTTCAAGTCAAATTTACAAAATGTTTTACTGTATTCCTGACTTAAATATAGACTACAATCTGAGAAAACGCGTGCATTTTTCTTCAGCTTAACAAAGTAAAGAGATTTATTGTTGAAACAATGTCCCAAAGTGTTATATATGTTGCTCCAGTTAGGCTACCTAACATTGTCGCTAAATTTTGGCAAATATTTAAGACAATAATAAAATATGCTACTGCCATTATTCTTTGTTAAAAGACGATGAAAAGTTTGACAGGGTAACCGGATTTCAGACATTTTGTTATGATTAGGAAAGGTTATAACACAAAGTTTCGAGGACTGGAATCTGTCCTCTTCGTCTCTTCCACCTGAGGGTTTGAATCATATTTTCACGTTAGTACAATAGATATGTTACATATGCATAATAATAATCCGAAAGTTACTATAAATGCCATTAAACAAATGTAATATTTACATTATTAGTCAAAAATATTTCAAATCACATGCAAGTTTAGTTTAGTTGTGTGCACGAATAAATATATATAATTTTATTAACGTTATGCAATATGTAATGCCAGATCGATTACTGTGTTACTTTGAAGCAAACTGGGACTGCCAGAGTTATTGTCACCAATTATGTAACCTGCACATTTTCTCAAGATCGGACTTAACGTACAAGTAAGTCACAGCCGGAAGTTGAAGTTTTCCACTTAACCCTGTTTACAGTAAATATGTTACAAGTTCCGGTTAGAGAAGTTTTTGACCAAGGTAGGTTTCTCAGATTTAGCCATTAATAATTTAATATCGACCTAGTGACAAATTTACAAACACAGCTTGTACACTGGAAATGTCATTAAATTGAACGAGAAGTACTCTATACGCCTAAAAGCATAAATAGCTCGTAGAGGTTGACAAAGAACGCTTATCTTTGAGTCGCCTCCCATAGAAAGGATGAGCATACTTTTAGTGTAATAACTTACTCATTGTTAATTTAGCTATATCATTATAGGGTATAGCTTAAGTAAGGGTGTTAAGCTTAAGTATTAGTCAAGTGCAACATATATTGTGAATCTGTAATACCCTTTTAGATATCAGAAATGCAGTGTGTTTAGTCGATTACTGTAGCGAGTTATATTCTTCACATAAAATAAAATATTCCTAAGTAGCATAAATGCGCTATTATTTATAATATCTAAGTGATTTATAGATTTGCTGATACAGCACCTGTTTCGATAAATGATTTTATTCAAACAGCGAAACTCACACCAAATCAAGATAAAAGAGAGAGAGCATTGCATTTACCAGAGCTTCCTTTGTGAAATCACTGCTTTGTGACCGTCCTCGTGCCCAGGAGAGCGTTCATGAGCAAGATTCCCTCCTCCAATCAGACTTCTTATATCTTAAAAATAAGAGTGAAGATATTGCCTTAAAAAATGCCTTATTACCTTAACAAATATACAGAAATAAAGCAGAAAATCAAATTCTTATGGTATAAATGTAAGTATTTCTTACTGCTATAACTACCTCTATTGTGGGAGTGATTTATAACCATTGTAATTGTAACACTTTATTGAAGTACACTTGAGTTTAACTACCCAATAAGGTGATTCTATACACAAATTATCATTATAGTAACCGGTAGTTAAACATTTACAGGAAATAATTTCTCACAGAGGATTTTTTACAGGATGTTCAGTTAGTAAACTCCTCTTAATAAAGGATCTACATTATTTAAAATCAGATTATCAAGGAGTTAAGTTTTGTAGTTGGCAGAGAAAAACGCAGTAATCCTGTCACCACTGTTTTTTTTTTTTGCAGTTTATCTCTGCACAGGGCGCGATCCTTTACAGGTGCTCTTTATATTATTTTCTCTTAAACTGTGATTCTTTGGTGAAATTTTCTTTACACCGTTCTCAAAATTATTGAATAATTAACAAAGGAGCACTATATTCAAGAATATTAAACTATATATAACTTAGATAAGTAATCTCTCGATATTAGATAATAGTATATAAATTAACCGCGTGTATACAAATTGTAATTATTACACAGTATCCATTTCTTAATTAAAAAATTGTTTTGACGAGTTTAAAAGTATTTGGAGCCATCGTAACCAGTAGTTATGGGTAATGGTTACGCCTCTTGCTATATTAGTAGTCGTGCAGATCACTGTCATTGATAAGCGTAGGCTACTGCAGAACTGGGTCAAATCCTATATCTATCATCACTCCCTATCTCACCTATATCTTTATATGATCAAACTAATCACTAATTTGCAGCATAACACGAAACGACCTAATAGGTCCCTACTTGGGCTTTAATTCAACTTAAAATTCACCTGGTTACAATAAGTCGATATTATACAATAACATTTCTGAATTACTATTGCAACTAAATCATATAAATGTAAATGTCTTTCTTTCATACTGATGTGAGTCCTCAATTCGTGTATAGGAAGCTTTCCGTCATTTAGGTTGCTTCTTAGAGGACGTGCAATGTGAAGCTTCATGCTAAAAGTGTATTATCAAAGTAAACACAATTTTATCTGTATTCCTTTCGTTCTTTACTTCCAACTAAACTGATATATCAATAGTGAGAACAGTCATTGAGGGGATTTCTTTAACGTTAATCCGGAGGATTATTTCAATTAATTCTAAGGTCCGAAGTTAGGGCTTCACTACGGAACTGAGCCCCTGCCTCAACAGATAGCAGTCGGATCGATCACTTTTACTGTACCTCAATTTAAACAAGTGATTAAGCACGAAAAAAAACTGTACAGATGCCTCAAATTTGTATGTAGATCCAATTAGTAAATCCCTGGTTATCACAAATACTTATACCAGCATTATCTCGCTTGCATCCTGTATCGGGTTCCTTGTCCATGTCAAACAATTGTCTGTTCGACAATCAATCAAGCATCTGATATAACAGATTAACTGATTAGGTTGATGATCTATGTTATTGACAAGCAATTCATCAGGGATGAGCAATTAAGTGATTAACTAATTGCTGAGGTGATCTGATTCATTGAGAGTTATTATGTTTTATATAGAATATCATCTACGTGGGTAATTTTCTGGGGTTTCCTGGAATTAAATTCTCCCATTTAAATTATAGTATCATTTTCCACATGTCTTTATGTATAGTATATCTGTCTGTATGTTTAAGCAACTCATTCTCGAGATATATTGCCGTCAGATAGACGGACAGACATAAAATAACTATATCCAACCTTTCAATTGATAGTCTTCGGTAACGTCCAGCCAATTGATAAATATTAGTGTAACTCAATAATTCAATACGAGTCTATTTTGAAATTAGAATTTATAATAATTTTGAAATTTAACAACAAACAGTTAATTTTGAAACATTAATACATCTGTTTTAATTTTAATTATTCATAGATATTTAATTAGTAAGCATCGATAAAATTGTATTTAATAAAGCTGAAATGGTAGTTTTTGTATCATAAAACTTAGCAAAAAAACAGGCAGCATGTCCTCACTACGGTGACTGTATATAACAGTGCTCTGTTATTAACAATAAACTGCTGCTGTCACAGTACCGTTATTGATGATTTATTGCCCCTGTGATTGCTGACAAGGAAAACTCAAAATTTCTGGATATTTCCAACTTAAATATGTTCTTTTTGGTAAGAACTTTGTAAAATAATGTAGTTTTTTATTATTACTTTAAATAATTTTTACGCAATTTATTCTTCTAATTTTAAATATTTTTAAGATACTTAAACTAGAGCGCGGGCTTATTCTTTAGATTTAGACACTATAAATTGCCTTTGAAAACTCTTTAATATAAATTAAAATAAATCTGACTAAGCAAAAGAGGTCTATAGCAAGTAGGAATTGATAAGTAATAAATGTTCATGGCTTCAAGTGACATCTTAAAGAGATATTAGATTTATTAGGGTAGACCATGAATGAGCATAAAGAAAGATAAGTTTTATGAACTATATAAAAGAAAATAGTTAACTTTTATTTAAATGTGCACAGTTTAGACGTCTACTGCAAATCCAAAAGTTTAACTAATAGTAATAATAATATACTTTATTGCCACCATTTGCAAGACAAATACAAAACAATTTACATTCTTTGGAAATATACTGACCAAAAACCAGTAGCTGGTCAGCGTAACAAAAACAAAACAATTTACAAAATAAAATAAAAAGAGTCCTTTCCTAATAAAAACAATATTCCAGCCAACAAGCTGCTCTCCATGACGTCTGCAACTGACTAAAACGTCCAGAGGTATATAATGATAAACAGTACATGTATATACACACATACATATAGTATACATACATATACAATACAATAGACAAAGTTGCCATTCACTAACCTTTAATCACAATAAATCTGATATATTAATTATAATTTTGGCTAATACCAATTACAAGGAAAAATAACAAAAAGTTGTAACAGTGATAAAATAAAATAAATAAAGAATTTAGTGTTTTATTTACAAAATTAAAAATTGAATATTCAGCTCAAAACATTTGTTAAATCACCAATATTAAGATGTGTCAAAAGCCAAGCTTTCAGCATTTTAGAAAAACAATTCAAGATATTGCATGATTTTATTTCGCTTGGAATCTGATTAAAATCTTCGGTCTTATATACTGAATGGATTTCCTTAAAGATTCTTTGTTTAACTTTAATTAATTACATTTTATTTTTATTCCAAACCATTAACTTTTGAATGTTACTGATCGATTTATATCGAAGTGAAGCTTTTATAGCGTGTAATATTTATAATTAGGTCTGGTTAGTTTATTTTGGCATTTATCCTCCCAGTGCAAAGAAATCAATAAATTGGTCAGGTCTTACCTTGAACCCTGACGTCAGATCAGGCGAGCTCCCCTATTGGCCGGTTTATGTAGCCTGGTGTCTGTATCTTTGAAAGAGTGGGGGCTAGACGCCGTACCTGGCCAACTCGTTTTGAATTTGCATTAAATAGTTCCTCTCACGACTATAAATAATATACCCTTGACAGAGGTTACGTTATTTAAACCCTAAACCACTTCATAGAAGACACTTGAGTGAGTGCAATACACTAAAAGTTAGTTGCTTATTTGTACAACGAAAAGTTACATTTATGGTGGTTAAATTCTCACGATAGAGTTATTTGCTCTTTCATCCTTCGAAAAAAACACAATAAATGGAAAAATTTATGTTGAGGTGTTAGATACTTTTGTTCTTACAAACTTAAGCATTTGCAGTAAATTTTATTTTACAATATGAAAGTGCCTTCCCCCCCTGGAGTGTGATTGTCCAAGAGTCTTTGGATGAAACAATCCCAAACCATCTAATTAGCAATTAGGAGGTAAAATATTGGTCACTTAGGTCTCCAGATGTCTCCTTATGTAACCTTGTATGCGGGTATAAATGGTGGTGTTGAATTTGCGTATTTGCGTTAAAAATTAGAAACATGTCGGTATTCCATAAGCTCCTTGTTATTACAAATCTTAAGAAAATCTGCAAAATTTGGGTTGTGATTTCAAATGGAAAATAAAGATTTTTATGTTTGAGTTGTAATCATTCTTTATAAGAACCCTTCTAATTAAAACTCAAGTAACTCAATAATTAAATCATTATTTAAATTGTTGTTTATTAATAAATTATCCCTAAGCAAAACTATAAAAATACTGGTTCATATAATTTAGGTTAAATAAAGGCAGGTAAATACGCGTTGCGTTTATTAAGGGGCTCTTTGATGAATCACTGCTTTGAGATAGTCCTCTTTCCCCAGAAGGTGTTCATGTGCAAATACTATCTTTTCCAATCATATATCTTATATCTGCAAGAATAAAAGGGAAATGTTCACATGTAATAAAAAGAGTAATAAAATATAATTATTGATTTGGTTTGACTGTTTCCTAGAATATTTTAGTATTTAGAAAAATTTTAAAAGTAGTTTATTGGTAAATTTTAAAACTGTTCATACACCGAAATTCACATTATAAAAGTCCTACAATTGGTTGAATTTATGTTTTAATGTCAAACCAACATCTACATAATCTACAATATCTAAAAGAATTTTGTTTTCTTAAACACTTCTAATTAGCTTCTTAAACAATTATCTAGCTTCTACCGCAAATCTAAGTTCTATTAAACGTAATATGCATATTGATATCAACAGTGCAAGTAAATTCTGATTGCCGAGCAAACCAGTGCCTAGAGGATTTTCTTCAAACGAAGGATGAATGCTAAAGTTAACTGAACCCTTTTCGCTAAAATTGCATCATTTCCAATTTAAATACATTAATTTAAATTTAAAATGGCACTTCTTTAGATTTTTCTCAAAATTAGAGATTTGAGAGGACAAAGGGTTTAAAATCCATGTAGAGTTTAAACTTGAGAACGCCCATTTTATTGTCCGTAACTGTAAATCTAGACATAGCATCTTTATTTTAAAATGTTCGTTCGTTTTTTATATTATTTATAAATGGGAAAGAAAGACTTCTGTTAAGATCCTTTCCTTTACTTCAACGTTTACGGATAAAATATTACGTTTTGTTCAATAACGCTTTTTACTTACTACTAACAGATACTAAGTGGTCACATAAAAAATTTTAATTTTATTTACATATACAAATACTTAAAACAAAGGATAATTCCCAATTTTGTAATTTTATACGAGCTCAACTGGACTGTTATTTGAAAAATAATTTTCTTAGTGTTAAACTTTATAAGAAATCTTTACACTTTAAACTCTCATATCTTCTTTAATTGAATATGTGTAAATAATAACCAAAAAGGGCTTTTAATTACTTTTTTATAATGAAAATACTTAAAATATACAGCGTATTCCATAAGAAAACAATTGACGCCGTGTTTGAAAGTGATAACATATTTTTAAAAGCCTCTAAAATCAAAGAAAGGTCTTTTCAAGCATCAAGGCGTTTAAAGCTGTCTGTCAAATATACATTTCTAGATGATGTGATACTCCATTTAAAGAAGCAATTATTAAACTACACATTTTGTGAAATATGATACTAAACTCAACATACCAATTGAAACGTAAGAACATAAAGGTTAAACGTACATTAATTTATTGAAATGCAAATACATGTATTCTAATGCATATACAACCAATTTTCTATTAATAGATGAATATTAAATATTATAGATTTATTAGAGTAATAACATATTGTTAAAAAAATCATTTATGACACCTTTTGCTTAGATATGTTTTTAAAAATTTGCAAAAGTTTCATGAAAGATAATTTTCCACAAAATTGGCTACGAGGATCTAATACCTTAACATTAGTAATATTATCAGCAAATCACTATCTGAATTTTGATTTTTAAGCTTTTACTTCTGCTCACTTTTCAATATTTTGCAGTAAGTATGTGTTAATTTCTCGCATTGTATTGTTTACTATTTAAACTGTACATTAGGATTAATCCAAGCGTACTTAAAGGATATACTAGTAATTTAAAATACAGGTACCTCGTTTTTATTATCCGCGAAGACAACGACAAGCACGTCTAATCCTGCTGATTAAGCAACAAGTCGGGACGTGCCGAGTTCTAACGCGGAACGTGATCTAGTTAAGTGGACATGATATTACGGTATTACAGTGTAATTCGCTACTATAACTTTTCTAAAAATCCTGCCAATATACAATTGTATTATGGTCAACATGAAAATTGTATATGCATTTTTCGTGGACAGTTATCAACTTTACTATTTCTATCTTACAAAAATGTGTTCGATTTAGCTTTAATATTTTCCATACAAAGAAATATGGACGGTGAACAGCTAAACTAATTTTTTGTTTATTCCTTATTTGTTGGGCCCAAAGGATATTAAGGAATAGTGGCCTACTAAACTAGCTGCTTTTAAGAAGCCTTATATCTGACGGGTAAAAACAAGTAAGGGATGTGGAAAAGTCTTTTTAAGACCAAGTATAAAGTCAGTATATAAGTCCTCGTAAAAAATAAGAAAAAAAATACATTTTGTGTGTTGTTTAAAATACAGTAGTTGTGATGGAGCAGGGAATTTCGACTCGATATAAATGGGATTAACTAAAACATAATAATTCATATTAAATTGAAGATACATTTTTTATATAAATCACTGTAAAATATTCCTCTTAAGAGTGTATTGAGTTGAAATGATTTACACAAAAACCTATTCAATATAAAATCGTATTCTAATAATCAAATCCTAACCTCAATAGTTTATACAATCTTTGTACTAGTATGAACTAGAGATATGTTTAGATATAATCACTTTCATAAAAAAAAAATATTTTGTTTTGAACAGCTGTTCCAGTAATGAAATAATGTGTTAGAATGACCAATCTATGTTACGCAATCCTATCACATTGAATAATATAATCTCAATATTACTGTAGAGTGAAGAATGTTTTGCCTAAGTATGAAACAAAAATTAAGATAATGGTCAATTAAATGAAATCGAAAATTGAAGGATAATGTTTTCAAGTGTATTATAAATACATTAATTCATTTTTAATATATGTGTGTGTGTGTGTGTGTGTGTGTGTGCGCGCGCGCGCGCGCGCGTTTTAATTTTCATATAAATAATTACTAAAACTATATGTATGTTATATATATATATATATATATATAATACATTATATATATATAAAACATACATTATATATATAAAATATATATATATAACATAAATATATGTTACATATTACACATGTTTAAGCAATGCTGATTTTTTTATCAAAGCAATTAATATATACTTTTATTTAATAGCGTGTATAAGTATTCCATACAGGGTTCTCTTATAAACATTGCATTTGACAAAGTTTTCTTCAAAATAGAGGAAAGAATGCAGCTCCTAAAATGTCCACCTTCCGAAAGTTACATCCGTCTGTACGGTAAGAGAATATTTCTTGACTCGTGAATGTTCATGTTGGGTTTCTACCTGCGTTTGTCTTTTATCCTAAAGTAACTTTTATTGGATAGAGGATACTTTTTTTAATACATGTCGTGTTTTAATTTTAAACGCCTGCGAATTCATTTGTATTAATCCAGGTATATGATGTTAATCATTGCCTGAATTATAATAGCAAATATGAAGAATAACCAAATTGTCTTGTAAATGTTGATACACTTATAAAATGCTAGTAACCTTTCTCTTAAAAACACACGACATCCAGAAAAACGTCTACTTGAAAAATGTGTAACAAATCAGACCTGCTGTACGTCTTATATAATAAATCTTAGCAATAAAACAACCATGACCTCTCACTATCGCGACTGTATAAGACAGTGCTCTGTTATTAACAATAAACTGCTGCTGTCACAATACTGTTTTGAAGATTTATTGCTCCTTTAATTAGTAACTACATAATCTCCAGAACGAACGAATACCATTCACACTTAATCTATTACAAATGTTGTTTTCTTATTTGCATTAGTTTTATTCGCAAATGTTTATTTTAAGTGAAGTTTATATAATTTAGATTTATTTTTGAAACAAAACATGATCACTCACTTTGAGGCACTTAAATGTTTAGCCGAGTATCCGACTACTTAGTACCAGATTTCTAGAAGTGGGTCACTTTAGCGTGGAAGATGGGCTTTACAGTTCCAATAAAAATGTCTTGTGGAAGAAAAGATTCCTATCATCCAAGATTCATACATCCATTGCTAAGAACTACCGTCTGTAGTTATGTACATAGCTAAAATATATGAAGTTCATTACATTTATATTATTTATATATATATATAAAACTATTTATTTATATATATATATATATAAAATAACAATTATTGGACTTCTTCGTATATAACTTCCTTTAATATTTCGGCTTTTTCGTTTTCAAAAAGGTATAATAAATAAAATTACACAGCAAACAAAATTTATGTAAGTAATTAAATAAAAATTTACGTAAAAAAATAAACAGGAATTTTTAACATGTGATTAACACCAAAGAGAAAACGGCAAAGCCGAAATATTAAAGAAAATTATATACCAAGAAGTCATATAATTGTTATAATAGAGCAATTCTGCATTTATACACCTGAAATGAATATACATATAGGTTTATTGGAACTATATATACTAAGCGTTGCGTCCATTCACCACGTGTTCATAGATATAGGAGTTTATAATAATCCAAATACTTGGGAGTCACCAAAATTATTTACTTCCCCCTTCTTCTCGTACCTGTTACTTTCAAAGACTTCCCTATATGTATACTTCCAATATAATATGCTATGAACATCCGGTATATCTATTGCATTAACAGACACAGTGATGTGATTGAGTTCTCTTATATTATAATACAAATCGTGTCACACCTTGCTATTATATAACTCTTCAAAAGATATGCTATATATTACAAGTTAAAAAAGCAAGAAAATAACTTGTCACCTACATTTTAAAAAGTTAACGGCACCTTTTTTTTAGCTATTAATAGAAGCTATTATTATAGGTATTCAACTACATTGTGTTGGATTAAAATTTGAATTTTTATTTGTGATCGGCAATAAAAACGCATCGGCAATTTTTATTACATGGTCTATTTACGTATCTAGAAATATTGAAGTTAGCGCGGTATTAAATACCTGTGGCTCATATAGAGTGAATATGTTTGCCAAAGGAATTCCCTATAACTCTATGTTTGAATATATGTATACAGAGCGTTCAAAAGGGTGTCATAAACTTTTGTAGCAAATGTTTTCATAACTTCAAGCAGAGAACTTCCAATTACATAGGTCGGGAAATTTGCTGTTTAGCCGCTAGCTGCCGTTTTGCATTTTCTATAACAACATGCATATCTCTATAATTAGTAAAGCTAAAGATACCAAACTTTACACATAGGTATTAATAAATGACGTGTAAATAAAAATTACGATTTGCTTTAATATAAACAAAATAGCGCCTTTTGAACATTTTTAAGTCTAGTAATAAAAAAGTATACATATAAAAATGTTACAAGGTACCAAGTATTTTTAAATTTTTATAGCATTTCAACCGTACCTTACTCGATTAAATCCGTCAATGCGTAAGTTAGCACAGTCAATTAAGAGGTATGCTAGCACAAGCCGGGAGATACAAACATTTTTCAACTCTTTCTCGACGATTATAAAAACATCATAATATTCTAACAACTTTAAAACTCTTTATAGCAATTGTACCGGTAATCTTTCAATTGAGTCCGTCAATAATAAGCGAGCACGACCACATTACATGTATATGCTTGTACAACTTAAGCAAGAAACATGTCACAGTTGAGAGGACGTCAGCCGTTTGTTAATACTTCGCTAACGCTCAGTCTAACACTCGTGGGCATTTACGTTATGAATATCTGACTATAGTTTTTGGCTGGGCGTTAACACATTTTTACAATGGTCTATCAGTAAACCATGTTGGCAAAGAGAAAATATACTAGAATACATGTAAAATTTAATTATACGATAAGCTAAGTTACTATCATATAAGATTTTTTAAACAGATGATACACACAGTTACATAATTTTAGGCTATTAATATAGTTTGCTTTACCCTTAATGGATGTAACTTAGGATTTTTTTCATATTACTTGAGGCTAGGACCTACATTTTGGCTTAAGCCTACATTGGTTCTCTCATTATAGTCTACTCCCTTCTCTGTTATATTCATACAGTAAAAATAAGTAATAATTGGAGTGACACTGATTTGCTTCATAGCTGGTTATTACAAATAAGTCACCGCCTCTCTAGATAGATTTACGAAGGAAGTCTGATTGGTAATGAATCTTTGCGCGTGAACGCTCTTCCTGGGAATGAAGTACAGACACAAATCAGTGAAGCCGCAAAGGTCTCTTGGGAAATGTAATGCTCACTTTG
This sequence comes from Homalodisca vitripennis, assembly GCF_021130785.1. Classification (NCBI taxonomy): domain Eukaryota; kingdom Metazoa; phylum Arthropoda; class Insecta; order Hemiptera; family Cicadellidae; genus Homalodisca; species Homalodisca vitripennis. The sequence goes on from NC_060212.1 coordinate 28,794,994, forward strand.
ATTCTTTTATTTACTTTAAAGTAGTTATCTTTGTGAGACTTTAAAATTTGTTGGGAAAATAATGTAAACTAACATCAGATTTGTACCAAAACTTTGTACTGCGCAGGTTGTACATCTCAATAACTTAAAGTTGTATGTTCTAAGATGTTTTTAATATAGGGTGTCCAACGTAATTTTTTTCAGAATAATTTTTTTAGGTTATACAAAACATTTAATCTTTTGTGAACATTTTGTTACCGAAAACGTGCAAGTTTTCATGCTATTATTATTTTAATAAATATTTTAGAATATGATTACACGATTACACGTTACATTTACACTGTGGCTGACTGAACAGCACTGAGTCATGAACTGCAATGTTTCTTGTCAAACTTGTTCTAATATAGAAGTTTAAAACTACATCGAGTTTTGTCTGTTTAGTTGCGTTAGCAACACTGTAGTTGACAGACAACAATAAAAACAGTTCATTTGTCACATGTTCAATATTTTGTTTACAGATAATTGTGTTGGTTTAGTTTTAAGTGATTTTATGCTATGATTTTTATTTGTGTTTTGTATTTGTTTATTCATATTGCATGTTATAAATCATGCCCATAGAAAAGAGTTGGTGCAGTAAGCGTAAGTTTGCGGGTAACATACATACCAGAAAACTCACTGGATAAAGGTTAATTTATCTAAGCCTATTTCTACAGAGGTAGATTCTAGTTCTGGATTTTGGCCTATCCAGTGAAAATGTTGACTAGGCCTAGTGCTTCTAAGAAGAAACTCTCAACTAGTTTAGAAGATAAATTGATCAGTTTCAGTTCTTCTTCCAGTAATGTATTATTGTCTTTTGAAATATTGCCTTCTAATATATCTCAATTTTTGTATTATGTAGAGTATGTAATTCTAATTTGCAAACTTATATAGGCCACTAGTTGTCGAATGGACTAGGCTGTAAAGTGAAACTGAAATGTACTAGCTTAAAATTGTGACTTAGTAAAAGATTTTGGAATTCAATTAAATTTAAAGGTGTTTTTTGCGGTTAACTCAAGATTTGTTTACGGAATTTTGCTCTATAGGGAAAAGGTCAGGAAGCGGGGGAGATATTTTAAGCATTTGTTCTAAATGAAGAAGCTGTATTTCTACCTTTTAAGCATAGACAGATCTAAATTTAAAAACACGTGTATTTAAATACCTTGATATTATTACAGTTTACGTAGTTTTCAGAAACGATCAGTTCCTTCAATGTCCTATAAGTTCGATCAAAGTTCTTTATTGTATCAGAAACTTTGTATAGCACTAGTTATCTTTACCATAATATGAGTTCATCTTATATTACGATTCCTCTTTTTCACAGGCCAACCCCAGAGGGAATATTGTATGCAGATTTATACATACGTAAATTTTTTAATGACATTATTCAAACTCAATACTACTCTTAATAGTTTTTGTTTGCAACACGCCATGATAAAGTCATAGGTCGAAGGGTATCAGAGTTGAATAATCGTGCAAGGAACTTGCATAAACTTTGCGGGCAACTAAACTTATTACTGAGTTATTAAATTGAAAGCCCTTCGCTGGATCCGACTAAAATTAGGTCACCGTCAACTGCAATAACTTAAGTTATATGTTCTAAGGAGTTTAATAGGGAGTCCAACGTAATCTTCTTCAGAATATTTTTTTATGTTATACAAACATTTAGTCTTTTGTGAATATTTTGATACCTAAAACGTGCTATTCGGTATTATAAATTCGGTAAAATAAATGCAAGTCCGTACCGATTTCGCTTGATGGGGGGAGATAACAATAATTTATGTCTGAAAGGCCTATTAGAAAATCGCGCAGTCAAAATTATATTCTTGACTCATATAGCATTGTGTAGGGCTATATTTTTAACATTTAAATTCATGATAAATATGAGTAGTGACAACGATTCCTCCAACGAACTCAAAATACATAAAAAATAACTCGTCACATTTGGAAGATAACTAAAAAAAATTAATACATTTTATTAGGGGTCAGCTTAAAAAAACCAGAATTTGCTAATTTAATGTTTAAATTTATTAAAAATCGAACTTAAATTAGTTATAAATGAATAGATTTAACAACAATTCTTTTTAAACTGGTCATAACCCAACCTGACTTAGGAGATAACAATGGACTGCAGTTTCTTAAATCTCAAAATGCTCTTTACTGATCTGTCAGTAAAGTTTAAAATCAAAAAGAATAAACAGACAACATTAAAAAAAATTTATATTTTACTCCACAGGCTACGTTCTTAATACCCACGGCCATGAAAAGTTAGAGCACCAAAACATAACAGCTGTTTGTAGAATAAAACACTTGGAACACTCTCTAGGATATAGAACATAGAATATGATCATTCCTATACTTCATCATTGTCAGGATCCAATTGGTAGAAATATTACATTTTTTTACTATTCTGTAAATTGTGCTTTGAATTACAAATAAAAATAATATTACTTTTATAACAAATAATTTAAAGCCCATTATCTTCAATTAAATTGTCTGAATTCAAATTAATCAAATCAATGTTTTTAAATAAATTAATCAATATGGTATCTCTTATTTAGTAATGCTGATATCACTATTTATTGGTCGAGGTCTGCAAAGCCTATCACTGAAGATGCGGAACACGTTTTATTTCTATCGGTCTGTCTACACGATATCACTAGATCTAACTAACTTATAAGTATGAACTTTTTTCAAGAGCCTTAATTATTGCAACAGAATCGAGTCGAATTTGATGATGGTGTATGTCACTCAATTGTACTTGGCTGAGCGTTAGCAACATTTTCACATTCGATTTATGGATAACCAAATATCACAATAAATTAATAGTTCAAAAAATACAATACAATAATATAACATTTGTTAACACAATAACACATGCAGCACACAACATAAATACACAAGTCTATAATGAAATGATTTGTAGACTTTCAGTTTTGCACGCAGCCTTAGCTAGGCCTTTTAGGTTGACGAAATACTTCCCCGTTAGTTATTACGCCACAAATATGTTAGATGAATGTAATTAATAGAAAAATAGGAATTTAAACATTATGCATTGACGGAAGTAATGTATTAAAAGTGGAAACAGCAACAGAAAAGGACTTTGTTGGAAGTACACGGTAAGTTTATTTCACATAGAGTAAAGGTTTATAAGGATAATTAGTAAACTAATTAATTTCAAAGCAGTGGGAATAAAACAATGTAACCATCCTTGTACTGTATCTTGTTGTGTATTTTTTTTTAAATTTTTCCTCTTATAATTGAAAACCTGTAATGAGAATCTTTGTTTGCATTTAAAATCAACTTTAACAATATTTTTTTGTCTTCATTAGAGTAATATCTCGCCAGTGTTAATCCTTGCTTACACAACATTAGAATATAACGGTACAGAAGTTTATCTTTTGTGACTGGAGTATCAAAACCAAACCTTTACAGTTTTAACCTGTTGTAATAAATAGATATTTCTATGTCCTAGATACACTTCAAATTAATTATAAGAAAAATACGTCTTGAATTTACACGCCCCATGTAACGTTAAATAAATATAATTTCAGGTCCAATCCATGTTAAAAAATTATTGACACGATTATTCAGTTCTTAAAGTACTTTAGACTTGCTGTGAAGGTGACTGGAGCCAGGAGTAGAAAATATTGCACAGTATATTACAAAAACGTGGTACACAACAAAAATTATTCTTGCCTATAAAAGCTATTTTACTATATTAACTACCTACATCAACTTTGTATTATATTAACTAAGCATCTGTCTATATTAATTACCACGTTTTGATTATGCACAAATTAAAATAAGGTCATAATGTGGAACAATTTAATGTTTAACAGAAAACATCTAAACTGCCATGTTTATATATTCTTTGGCTCGTAAAATTCAATCCTTAATACCAAAGCGTTATTAAAGTCTGCTTACGAAATTGAGGAACTGTTTAAACAATAACATCTCTAATCGCGTGATATCGCAATCAGGCAACCGTGATGTCAAAGATATGATTTTTAGGATAGGTAAAGTTTCAGGTAGGAAGTGCTTCCGGTCAAGATCCCGTGAGAAGGATAGCGAGGAGTGAGCCACATATCTCAGTCATGTCATGTTAGTAGACAAGTAGAGTACCTATGATTAACCCTTTTCCAGTAAAAATGGGCAGATGAAGGTTCTTACTAAGGTTTAGACTAGCCACAACCTGTTAGGAAGCTCCACTTACTCAGTCATCTCACCTGGGTAAATGAATAAACTAGCTATGATTCAAGCTCTTCCAGTAAAAAACTGTCAGAGGAATGATCTTACTAATGCTTAGACTAGCCATAATCTCTTATGCAGCTCCACGCACTCAGCAATGTCTACTTGGTAGAAGAGTTGACATGTAATGCTTATTTTTTTTTAAGAACAAATGTTACAAACAGTTGAAATGATTATAAATGTCCTCACACATCTTCAAAATTAACAGCAAAATTTGATGCAAGCAGCTAAGTCAATAAATTAACCGTTACAATAAGAACACAATACGATGAATTATAGAATTCATACTTCGAACTCTGCAACCGGCGTTATTAGATATAAAATATTATAAATGTGTCCTCAATGAGTTTCCAGTACCTAAAACAGTTAAAACAGTAATCAATAACACAGACTAAAAATTACTAAATATATTTGAAAAAGCTCAGAAGTAAAAACTATACCACTATGTAAAGAGATAAAAAGTTTACTACTAGAATTATTAATAAGCTAGCATCGTAATAAGGCAAGACCGTAATACACAACATTTTAACTACAACTTTAACAGAGTGACTAATATTAAGGATTAAATCGCAAGAAATCAAACAATAGATCAAAATAAACTATAAGAAAATATCATGCAATGGCATGCAAAAAGCTGTCTCCTGAAGAATGATAGCCATGATCCAAGTTGAAATTCCCTGAAACCTCATTGCCAGATTTAAGCATCCGAGGAATAGGACCATGGTTGCATTAAAGGGTGTAGAAAAGTTGCCCGGAAAACGGTTATTGATGAAATAGGTTGCCCATAATTAGGTTGCCCAATGAAAGTGACATATGTTTTTCTTATGTACCCACTATAGGTACAACAGGAAGGTTGCCAGCCAGAAGTGAAGACAACTGGGGTAGCGAATTTCGATTACTCTCAATAGTATTAAAAAAATCCAAAATGTAATTTTATAAATTGCATACTACTCGTACTATCCAATAATTACAAGAGAGCGCCATTAAAATAACGAATACATAGATAAATTCATCCATTAAGATAACATAAAATTACCAAAAAGCTGGCAGATTTCGAAAAAAGCCTTGTTGAACACTGTATTGTTACATCAGCCATTGATAGATTAACCTACAGCTAATCGCGTTGTTACTCATCCCCTTCACTTTTGTCGTAATTTACACGTCAGTTGAATATGGCGACTAACTCCCCACAGTGAAGTTAAGATTTTAAAAAATTAACTATTATATGAACAAATATTCGACATACTGGAAAGCGTAAACCTTAATTAGTAATTATTGCAACTGCTGTATTATATGTAGGCAAATACTTACATGCAGGTTAAGGTGCTTCAAAGTTTAAACGATGTATTACATGATTGTTATATAGTTCAATAACTTATATTGGTGCGAATTTAAATTATTTTCTTTGGTTTGAATAAAAAAAAAGTAATAAAAGTTTGAAAAATCTAAAATATCCTATACCTCTCTTGATTTTGAAACATTGCTTCTAAGAAAATTGTATTTGAAGTTCAAAGTTTGTGTTCTTTTATTTTTCTCCGAGTTTATTTTATTCTTACATTTTGTAGGAAAATATAATACTTACCTAAAACCCTCCAACTCTTTTGATGTGTCCTTTTGGTAATAAACGTTCAAAAATTGTGGTTAAAATAATAAATTAATATTTTACCATCCACACATCGAGAAACAAACTATATTGCAGCAAACAACTTTTTAAAATTCAATTTACATTCCCACTCAGATTAGATAAACGCCAAAATTCCAAACCTTACAGAGTTGTAGTCAATGGATTGGAAATGTGATTGATTGTACATTCTCGGCTGTAACCGAACTTGGGTAGCCAGCACTTCACTGGACCAGCTCAAGTGAATATTAACACCTTTACTGCAACACCTGTAACACAGCGACTTTAGGACAGCCGGGAAAGAATTATTGTGCGTTCGCCATAGTGATTTTCTTAAAAAATGTTAAATCTCTAGCTCTACAATATGTTGAAATGTTTTGATAAATTTCTATATAACATGCTATATAATATACTGTTAAGAGACTTAAGCAACCATAACAGTAATGAACAATAAAGCGACTTAATTTTCGGGTGAACTTTCATAGATATTTTTCTTTAGATAAATTAAGGCGGCATACATTTAAATCGGTGGGTAAAATCTAATTTTAGTGCTTTGTGTTTAAATCTGTTTATAAATATTGATAAGAAAAAACATTACGAATATCGTCTGATAAATTAATTGTTTAAGTTTGTTAGTTGGTCAATTTGAATAAAGTAATCATTGTCTTTGGAACTGCAGCTGGCCGAGTGGTCTATTATGTTAGACTTTGGGTCTAAGTTATAGATAGGGCATTTTCAGATTATGCCTGTGATGTTAGCAGATTTTATCAGCACAATCCAACTTGTATTGTATCGAATTTTCTAGGATCTTGGATAAGATCCTCCACAATCCAATGGTCCTTGAGGACGGACAGAATAGGCTTATTCGGAGTATGGTTATTTCGGCCACACATTGGAGAATGTTTAATCGTTGATAATGTCTAAAAGAAATAATCTAATCAATATGTTTAGGAGCAAAATGCTTGTTTTTGCTTAACCTCATAGTATTAAGTACAAAATCTGGATCTGGTCGAGGTAAAGTCACTTGTATAGTGTTGCGGTGGATGTTACAAATTATATATCCTATCTTCTGTCATTCTGGAAGCAGCGCAAGGTATATTTATTAAGAGCAATTAGAGGTTTACTGAGTGAATAGAACATAATAGAATTTTAAATAAGTTGTTTCATTTCAATTAAGCTTTTATGTCTTAACTTTAGCTGAAGCAATCCAAATATATTCTCCAGTATGAATAATAATAAGAGGCATTTTTAAAGTTTGAAAAGAAATAAATGTTCATTTTCCAAAAGTTTGAAAGTACCTCTTAGAATTGGATAATAATTCAAGAAGAATGGTAAGCTTATAAATGGTAATATAACGTGAACAGTACTTATAACTCACTGAATGACTATACCAACAAAAAAGTACGCGTTTTTGTATATTGTCTGTGTGTTTTGTTTTTTGTCTAAGGAGTAGGAAATTGATTTATAGTAATGCATTCGAATGTTTTATTTAGATAGCTAAAATAACCATCACCACGTACATTTAAGCGATAGGTTCACAGACACGCGAATTAAATAGACTATAACTTGTATTATTTCCAAAGAAGATATTATTATAAGAAAAGTTAAGATGGTCTAGAGGTTATGAAATTAAACTGTTATCAAATGCAGGGTTATAAGCTTCACAAAAATATCCCGCTAACATACGAGTACACACTGTTGTGGTATCGGTGAACTGTGAACGATGCTGGGGATTACAGCAGTAAATTGCACTGTGGAGTTGCCCGGGTATCGGTGCTACGTAAAATTAACACCTGTGTTATACAAATGGTCCATGTAACGATCTTTGGTTCTTAAACTAGGTACTGTTAGTACTCTTGATATATGGGTTATTTCCAGGTACAAAGTCACAATACTGTTTCTTGTATCGTGCTCAGTTGATACACTTAGTACTTATGAGGTGCTCCGTTAGTGTCAGTGGAAAAGTTTCAGTCCTCTACGCTTACGTCATAACAGATTGATTTGTAGTGCTTTATATCTATATTCCTTTTTGAGACGAAGGCGTTAAGTTAAATTATATTATATCTTTTGTTTCCTCATTAAAATATGGATATTATATTGCTGGATACCATCGAAGAAAAGATATTTATATTTGTGTACGATAGTTTTATACTATAATTTAAAAAAATGAAAGCTTTATCATTAACAATTTGTTTTGACTTTATTACAAGCCAAGTATCAAAATTTCAAGTGAAGTTTTACAAAATGTTTCACTGTGTTCCTGACGTAAATACTAAAATCGTAAAACTAAAATCTGAGAAAACGCGCGCATTTTTACTCAGCTTAACAAGGTAAAGAAATTTGTTGTTGAAAACAATGTCCCAAAGTGTTATATCTGTTGCTCCAGTTAGGCTAACTAACATTCTTGCAAAGGTTTTGGCAAATATATAAGGTAATAAGAAAATATGCTAGTGCCATAATTTTTTGTTTAAAGACGATGAAAGTTTTGACAGGGTAACAGGATTTCAGACATTTCGTTATGGTTACAAAAGGTATAACACAACGTTTCCAGGACTGGAATCTGTCCTCTTCGTCCCTCCCACCTGACGGTTTGAATCATATTTTCACGTTAGTATAATAGATATGTTACATACACATGATAATAAGCCAATAGTTATATAAATGCCATTAACCAAATGTAATGATTATATTATTAGTCAAAAGTATTTCAAATCAATATGCAAGTCTGAATTGTTATGAAAGTCAAATAGAAAAAAAGAATGACGTAATACAATTAATACTGTTTAAGTACAATGAATAGTTTTTTTTAGTTTTTTGCACAAATAAATATCTATAATTTTAATTACGTTATGCAATATGTAATGCCAGATCGATTAGTGGGTTAATTTGAAGGAAATTGGGACTGCCAGAGTTATTGTCACCAATTATGTAACCTGCACATTTTCTCAAGATCGGATTAGCGTACAAGTAAGTCACAGCCGGAATTTTGAATTTTTCACTTAACCCTGTTTACAGTAAAATATGTTAAAATTGCCGGTTACAGAAGGTTTTGACTAAGGTAGGCTTCTAGATTTGTAAATAATTTAATATCGATCTATTAACAAATCCAAAATACAGCTTTTGCACTGGAAATGTTATTAAATTGAACGAGAAGTACTCTATACGCCTAAAATCAATATTAGCTCGTAAAGGTTAAGAGGCGAACATCGCTTATCTTTAAGACGCCTCTCATAGAAAGGATGAGCATACTTTTAGTGTAATAAAATTACTCATTGTTAAGTTAGCTATATCATTAGTTAAGTGCAACATATGTTGAGAATTTGTAATACCCTTTTAAATATCAGAAATGCAGCGTGTTTAGTCGATTACTGTAATGAGTTATATTCTTCATATCAAATAAAATATTCCTAAGTAACATAAATGCGTTATTAGTTATAATATCTAAGTGATTTATAGATTTGCTAATAAAACACCTGTTTCGATAAATGATTTTTTTTTTCAAACAGCGAAACTCACACCAAATCAAGATAAAAGAGAGAGAGCATTGCATTTACCAGAGCTTCCTTTGTGAAATCACTGCTTTGTGACCGTCCTCGTGCCCAGGAGGGCGTTCATGTGCAAGATTCCCTCCTCCAATCAGACTTCTTATATCTAAAAAATAAGAGTGAAGATATTGCTTTAAAAAGTACCTTATTACCTTTACAAATATACAGAAATAAAACAGAAAATCAAATTTCTATGATAGAAATATAAGTATTTCTTACTGCATTAACTACCTCTATTTTGAGAGTGATTTATAACCATTGTAACTGTAATACTTTATTGAAGTACACTTGAGTTTAACTACCGAATAAGGGGATACTATACACAAATTGTCATTATGGTAACTGGTTGTCAATCATTTACAGGAAATAATTTCTCACAGAGGATTTGTTAGAGGATGTTCGTTAGTAAACTCCTCTTGTTAAAGGATTTACATTATTTAAAATCAGATTTTCAAGGAGTTAATTTTTGTAGTTGGCTGTGAAAAACGGAATAAACCTGTCACCACTGTTATTGTTACAGTTTATCTCTGCACCAGGCGCTGTCCTTTACAGGTGCTCTTTATATTATTTTCTCTCAAACCGTGATTCTATGGTAAATTTTCTTTACACCGTTCTCAAAGTTATTAAATAATTTGCAAAAGCATTATATTAAAGATTATTAAGCTATTAAGATTACTTATATAACTTATATAAGTAATCTCTCGATATTGTATAATAGTATATAAATTAACTACATGTATACAAATTGTAATTATTACATAATATCCATTTCTTAATTTAAAGATTGTATTGAAGAGTTTGAAATTATTTGTAGCCGTCGTAACCAGTAGTTATGGGTAATGGTTACGCCTTTTGCTATATTCGTAGTCGTGCAGATCACTGTCATTGATAAGCGTAGGCTACTGCAGAACTCGGTCAAATCCTACATCTATCATCACTCCCTATCTCACCTATACCTTTATCTGATCAAACTAATCACTAATTTGCAGCGTAACACGAAACAAACTAATAGGTCCCAACGTAGGCAAAACTGGTTACAATAAGTCGATATTATACAATGACATTTCTGAATTACTATTGCAACTAAATCATATAAATGTAAATGTTTTTCTATCATCCTGATGTGAGTTCTCAATTCGCGTGAAGGAAGCTTTCCGTCATGTAGGTTGCTTCTTAGAGGACCTGCAATGTGAAGCTTCATACTAAAAGTGTATTATCAAACAAAACACCATTTTATCTGTATTCCATTCGTTCTTTTCTCCCAACTAAACTGATATATCAAGAGTGAGAACAGTCATTGAGGAGTTTTCTTTAACGCAAATCCAGAGGTTTATTTCAATTTATTCTAAGGTCCGAAGTTAGGGCTTCACTACGGAACTAAGCCCCTGCCTCAGCAAATAGCAGTCGGAGCGATCACTTTACTGCACCTCAATTGACACAAGTTATTAAGCACGACAAAACTGTAGAAATGCCTCAAATTTGTATGTAGATCCAATAAGTAAGTCCCTGGTTATCACAATACTTATCGTAAGATGCAAATCAGCATTATCTCCCTTGCATCCTGTATCAGGTACCTAGTCCGTATCAAACAATTGTCTGTTTGATAATCAATCAAGCATCTGATATAGCAGATTAACTGATTAGGTCGACGATCTATGTTATTGACAAGCAATTCCTCAAGGACGAGCAATTAAGTGATTAACTAATTGGTGAGGTGATCTGATTCATATCTTAATTATTGTGTGTCCTTTAGAATATCTTCTACGTGGGTAATTTTCTGGGGTTAACTGGCATTAAATTCACCCACTTAAATTATATAATTATTTTCCGCATATCTGTCTGCATGTTCAATCAATTCATTCTCGAGATATTGAATCATCAGATAGACGGACAGACATAAAATATCTACATCCAACCTTCCAATTGAGAGTCTTCGCTTACGTTCAGTCAATTGATAAATAATAGTATAACTTAATCATTCCATATCAGACTATTTTGAAATTAGAATTAATAATAATTTTGAAATTTAACAACAAACAGTTAATTTTGAAACATTAATACATCTGTTTTTAGTATTAATTATTCATACAGATTTATTTATTAAGCATCGATAAATTGTATATAATAAAGCTGAAATCGTAGTTTTTATATCATAAAACTTAGCAATAAAACAGGCAGCATGTCCTCACTACGGTGACTGTATATAACAGTGCTCTGTTATTAACAATAAACTGCTGCTGTCACGGTACCGTTACTGATGATTTATTGCTTCTGCGATTGCTGACAAGGAAATCTCAAAATTTCTATATATGTTCTGTAAGTCAAAATATGGTCTTTTTGGTAAGAAATTTTACGCAATTTAATCTTCTAATTTTCAATATTTTTAAGATACTTCAACTAGAGCGCGGGATTATTCTTTAGATTTAGGCACTATAAATTGCCTTTGAAAACTCTTTAATATAACTTCAAATAAATCTAGGTAAGCAAAAGAGCTCTTCAGCAAGTTGAAATATTGATAAGTAATAAATGTTCATGGCTTCAAGTGACATCTTAAAGAGACATTAAATATATCAGGGTATGAGTCGTGAATGAGCCTAAAGAAAGATAAGTTTTATGAACTATTTAAAAGAAAATAGTTAACTGTTATTTAAATGTGCACAGTATAGATGTCTACTACAATCCAAAAGTTCAACTAACTTACGAGGCTTAAAAATTAAGAAAACCAGAAGAGATACGAAAGAGCCCGGAGTGCTACCTACATAAGTATAGTTGTATATGATCATACACTATAATAATTAATTACTTACAGATCTTCTTAATTTTTGAACACTGATGAACGTGCTGTACACGGGAAAAAAACCTTCATTCAGAAACGATTTTGATTTTGTAGTCGTTTTTATGAGTCATATCTACTCGAGACTAATATTAGTTCATAATCAAAGTATCTAATCAACTATATAATCCAAAAATTAAATAATCAACTGATAAATATTTTTTTAAATTTCATTTAATTTCTTTCTATTGCGATTCGAAACAATTATTTCTGTGAATGTTTACAGATTGATTTAAATCAAAATTGGAGCATTCAATAGTGTATAATATTAACGGTTATGTCCCATTATAGTATATTATGTGTGGATTACTTAGAATACTTTATTTTGGCATTTATATATCCGGTGCTAAGATAACAATAAACTGGTCTGGTCGCACCTTGAACCCTGACGTCAGATGAGTCGTATGACCCCTATTGGTTGGTTGATACAGCCTGATATATGTTGCCTTGAAGAGCAGGCCGAGTGGTTTTGAATTTACATATAATCTACCCTCTCTCGGTTGTATATAATATACCCGTGACACAAAGGTCACGTTTAATTAAACCGTATCCACTCGATAGAAGTCACTTTAGTGAGCGCAGTACGCGACACTTTAGTTGAATAAAGCGTCGAAAAGTAAAAGGTTTCCCTAAGTTCCACCGCATGGATCCAGTCTATGGCCGTCCACTCTAAAATAAAATTATCACAAAACCTTTAAAATGGAAATAAAATATTTGTTTCTGTAGCCAAAAATAATATTATATCATGTTCGTTTTTATGCGATTGTAAATATATGTATAGATAAGTCAGTTAGCAACGGTTTAAGTTGCCTTAAAAATCACAGTTTGTACTTTGAATAAAACTTGGGATAAGATTATTAATAAGATTAAGTCAGTAAGCATTTTATCATTTCATACGTAAAATATAAATTCGTTTGTAGTATTAGTAGAAGATATCGTTCTATTATTAATCGCTTATTCATTCAAAGAAATTACATTTTCAAACAATGGCCATTCACCAAGCTGCAGGTATTTATTAACCCTTCAAAGTTCAATATTTGCAACAGATATAGGCTGAGTAATTACAAAAGTTGGTTTGTTCCCCTAATATGAATAGAGGAATAAAACAGGAGTATGTCGAGTTTTAAAATCGCAATTAGAATTCCCATTTCGTAATTATTGTAAAGGATATTTCAGACTAAGTTATGTTATTTTTTCATTTATTCTCATACATTCTTGTAATTGTGCAAGAACTACTAAACTTTATGGGCTGATGCCTTTTCTTTCAAATGTGTAATAACAAAGGAACGTTAAGAGTAGTTTTGCTCTAATTAAATCTGTGTTGTAAAATAATGACTGATTAATTTATCTCAGAAACCACACTAGAGGAGTTCTACGATATGTCCTGTCTTTTTTAATATGATATATGGACAAAACTGACAAATAGTTCAGCAATGTTGGAAAAGGTTACCTCAATATGAATGTCGAATTCAGTTATATTTCACCTTCCGTTTAATGACGCCTGGTATCTGGAGTCCTTTACCGTCTGAAGGGATTAAAACAACTAGACGACGCAGAAATTCAAACGAAGTTTTTGTATAGTTTCAGCTTAAGAAACACCGAGACTACAAAATCAAGTGTACTCTAAATGAACTGTATTATTATTGTCTCATCAGGTGCACAATTGTTTGCACTACGATGTTCTAGACACGATCCCAACGCAATACAATTAAAATCAAATCCAATCTTCACGGGAGTTCTACTTATTTGAGTTATTTTTTAATACTTTTGGCTGAGCATTAGGGAAGCCTATCATTTGTGGGACTGAAAAATTGTATTTCTGTCTGTCTCTCTCTTTATATCTCTGTCTGTCCGCACGATACCTCAAAAACGAAGCGACATAAAGTCTTAAAAATGAGCGTGGCGTTTAATTTCTTTCTATACTTTACTCATCCAAAAATATGCCTTCCACATGATTCTGACTATAGTTGTCCACATAATCGTCACCATATTAACATCTTGAAGACAAGGAAAACGCATTTTGACATATTTTAAATCAATTTATTTCAGTTTTCTAAAGTCGACCATAAATCGAATTCGAAGAATTCATTTTTTAAACAGTAAAATATTACTTTTATTATCTGAAAAAGTGTATACAACTGATACAGATAGTGTGATTTAATTATTCTCAAATTAATTATTCAGTATCGGTTGGTTACATCGATGTTTATAATCTAGTAATATCGTTTGTCAATATCAATATAAAAAACGGTTCCGGTTATCTTACTCTACTCAATAGTTATTTTCAAAAAATGTAAATTTAAGTACAATATTTGTGTTACTCTTCGCTTCGTTTTCCTTTTCCCATGCCTACTACGATCGTTCTTATTAACAATGAACGTAGCTGTCACGATGATTACTTGTATAAACATATCAGCTTTTTTCAACGAGACATGATACAGGTAATCTCTGAGTATGTTATAATAATAACGCACAAGGTGGGAACATCGTTGCCATAAACATTTGCTTTAGTTTTCATTTAGGACAGGATGATCGTGGACAGTGGATACAGTCCTTTAATTGTGATTGGAGGTTTACATATGAAAAGATGAAATATTTGTAAAACGAAGGAGTGTAGTAGAATCGGACGAAGCTGAACAGAAGAGAATAACCAGTGATCCGTGATACAACAAAAGATGAAAGACACTTATCAGGACTAAGTAGGGTGATTCGTTTTCCTAGGTTCATAGAGAGTACTCCCGAAAAAGAAAGAGATGTTTAAATTCAACAACTCGAGTTACCGATTAAGGGTTTTTATATTCTTGGTTATATTTTTAGACGGTGATGAAATTTTGTTTGGTAACACCACGTTACACATGTAACATCAATGTATGTATCAATGTAATCATCAATTATCTGACACAAGATATATTGTAACTTTATCATTCAGGACAAGCATTCACGTTTTATATTTATAATATGCATTAAGCTTTAAATTTTATAATTTATTGGAATATCATATTTGATTTATATGCCAATACTATTTGCATAGGATTCTTAAAGCTAAAACACCACTTGGGTCAGGTGTACATTTAGTCATTTCTTCTTTCCAAACATTAAATATTTATAAAATAAATTAATTAAAATTGACAACAAATGCTAATTATCATGTCTTTCTAAATTTTTCCACTGTATTTTGGAATTTATATACCGGTTTAAAATTGCATTTGCTGGAAGGTGTGATAGAAGTAATCTTATTTGCTACAGAGCAGAGTACGTGAGAGAAGATCCAAGCAGATTTACGAAGTTTGTGGAAGTTGGTAGCTCACAAACTGGCAAGAAAACAGGCAAACTTATAAAGGTTCAGATTGACTCTATTTAGCCCGTGTTATATCTTTATAGAGATGGTGAACTCTAAGTACGGTACACCAAAGTTTTTTTATTAATTTTTTTTTATTTAAGTATTATAAAGATATAAGCGAACATTTATTTGGTTATTCGTCGTGTAATAATTAATTAATCGGCCTATAAACTGGTTAGTGGGTTGAGAATAACTACTTCCGCAACACCTACGTATATTATTAATCGATCTTTTGAAACAAAACAAGATACTCCTACAAGGTTAAGTTGAAACTTTTGAAACCCTTGGGCAGAGCCCTACAGTCGGGTTTATTTAAAATTCACAAAAGGCTCATCTAGGTTATAATAGTGTTAGATTAATACAAAATAAGTGTAAGAAATAAAATTTGTAGATACCTAGAATTGCCATAAAAAATAAAGACTTTTCCTTTAGTAATGTAGATATACATGAACAACTAGTGCAAACATACTTTTAAAATAAAACAATTGTATATAATTAGGAATTTTGCTTTTCAGAGAGATGAAATGAAGTTATTTTTATGTATTTATTGTTTTGTCTAAGAAAATAGATAATTTCCCATTAAACCAAAACAAAATCAGTAGTATTCTATAAATATCAAATATGAAATTGGTTCTTTACATCTAAATAGAAAATGAAGACATTAGTAATTACTAAGAAAATTCATAGTGCTCTGTTAATAATATATCTTTGATGAAAAACGTTTATTCGTAATGAGGTTTCGTAGGATATTTTATTGAACTACTTTCTATATCCTTTCCTTGTGTAGATAGGAAGTTCTTAATGGGGGGATTAAAAAAATTACTCTTATTAGTAAGAAATCGTCTGTCTTAAATAGTGGAAAATCTATACTTCATTTACACATTTAATTTAATTAATGTTATGATGTGGGTAAATTCGTAAAGGAAACTTTAAATTTAAACTTAAAAAATATACACAAATAAAATTCCGTTAATGTCCGCATCAACTTCTTCGAGCTAAAGGATAAGTTTCAGCAAATTGCTGCGTTATCTGCTCTAATGAAAGAATAATGGGATTCCGGACAATTTCCATCGTCATAGGTTTCAAAAACTATATAACTACGTTTTGAGGATTGAAATCGACTAAAGATAAAATAACCCTGTGTCATTAAAAAACTTTAAAAAATTTCAATGGACTGCAACTCAAAGTCCAGACTGGAGAGAACCCAAGTGATTTAAATACACATGAGCCAAGAGCACAAATACGTCACACCCAAAGGCAATGACCAGGTACGCTATGTCCTGTGATATCGCGGCGCGTCACCTGAAGCAAAGAGAACACAAAGGGGATAATTTGATGGAGAGGGGTATAGGTCAGCCGGATACGTCCTTGTTTTAGATATTTTAAACTAAATGTCATAGTGTGTGTATAAAGGTTTATGGATTGAGGTTTGTTTGCTTGTTAAAACCATTTTAGGTATCCTAATCACTTTTTAAAATATTGTTATCCTAAGTAGTCTACCCTCAACCGAAGATTGACTTATCAGTTGGTCTTTTAATTTTATGTAATTAGTCTTTGCAAGATTTATTTTGAAAAGTTTCTGTGTATTGTGTTGGTTTCATTAATTTTCAATTGATGAGTTTGGGTGGTCTAAAGAGTGTACGATACCGCTCTATCTCTTCACATTACATTCATAACAGTCACATTATAATATACTATATAATACAATATTTCCGCACTTTAATATGAGTCTCAGAATTGAATTTCTCATAGGGAAAACCGGTAAAAATGGTCATCATCAATATTTGATGACATAGTACAGCATGAAAAATTAAGCCTATCTGATCAAAGCAATCTTCCAGAGTAGGATTTTTCATCGCCTACCCTGCTATTTGTAAGGGAATGTTCTGTTGAGCTAACCCGGTATCTTTCTTCAACATATAAAGGCCACCCATCGTGGAGAATGCCTATCAAAAAAGAGATGAATGTTGATAACAAATCTACCTAACAGTGGTTTAACTATATCTTTTACTGTACTCAGTTTTGTTCATCAGGGCGACTAAGATTCCAGGCACGACCCTTATTTTACCAATGGAGAAAGTATAAGAGTGGTAATCAAATAGAATTTCATACTGATTAAATAAAGCATCTATGCGTATTGACATTCTGCGATAAAACAAATTTTCCTAAGGATTAACATAGCAAAGAGTGTGAGGGCATATTTGGCCTTTTGCTTTTATTATTCTCTCTGTAATGTACTATTAGTGAACTGTCAACATCAATCCATTACACAGTCAAGCACAGTACCACATCAACTAATGAGCGTATAATGTAAGTGTACACAAATCTGCCATTAACTAATATTATATTGCATAATATTTATATATCACATATCACACTACTTAAGTTTAAAATGAAGTGCTCGTATTTTGTATTAAAAATGAGCTGTTAACCGTAGTTTCACACGCAGTTTTGAAAATCCAAGTTCTTATATTATGTATTAAAATCACATATAATCAGTATAATCAAGTCATATAAAATTATTTCGAAGCATAAGGCATCATGGAGATAAATATTATTGCTGTGTTCATGTGTAAGAAAATTATAGGTAAATCTGAATCTTATAACATGTTTTTTTACGTTTAGGGGCATTTCTGTTCGAATCAACTATATATACTACGCAAAAACTTGGTTTTCTCTCTTGGCCCGATAAAAAAATACAAACACATAGATCTCGGATACCTATTTTGGTTTAAAGGCCTTTATTTCCAGCCCTTGTTAAATACTTCCAATCTAAGGTACATTGAGTGTCATGGTTGACTGTTTCTTGTATATATATTCCGTATCAGGAGTATAGGGCCTATACAGTTAACATTGTTTACTATTCAGAATTATTCAGAAATTCATCAGGATATTGAAATCACTTCCAGTTACCTAGGGAGTGGTAATAAAAACATAATGTAGTAATAGTATCATACTGAAATCTTAATTCCTCCTAAAGTTAAATTAAATCTGTAACATTTTCCGGGTAAAAACATGCAGAGCCATTGCGGTAAATTCAAGCTTAGTTCCGATTAGAACAACTATTAATTACAGACCTAAAAGGTTACCTAACCAAATGAAATGTTTGGTGAGCCACAATCGCCATATTGTAGTGTGAGAGACTAAAACAGTAGATAACACATGTTGGTATGCACATTTAATGCATTCATAAATATTAGATAAAACAGCATATTAATTGTTATTAAGTCCAGTTTTAATATTATTACAAAATAAAACTATTCAATAGAATATCAAGATTTAATATTTTACTTATTATAAATTCCTCTTTCTATCTAAAACTCCAATGGCGTACTATAGTGAGTATGGCGGGTACACTCGATAAAGGAATACGAGTGAAGCATTGTCAAACTGGCTGCTGCTTCGTTGGTTTGGAATGTCGAGAGACCCTACCTTGCAAACAGCCCGCCTGCCCGGGTATTTGTGTGACATCGGAAGTCACCTTTAAGTTGTTTGACCCCGGTTAAGTGTTAGGGAAGGTTTCTTAGCCCTAACTATCTCCTGGAATATAAGACATCTTTTATATTACTTTTTACTTTCAAATGTCAAACTTTTAAAACAATCTGATTGAGTGAGTACCAGCAATTATCATTACCTTACTGATGTACAGCTTCAATTTTATTATTGTTTTACCATCAAAAATAATTATTACTCAAAGCATATTAAGTGGATACTATTTCATAAACATAAAACTTTTCCATACACTAATATAAGAAACTGTCACAATTTTAAATTGGACCGAATTGACCAACGATGCTAGAGCAGCCTGCGCCAAAATGGTCAGATGGTGACTGTTGCGTTTTTATTAATCCTCTAAACCCCTCGCCCAACACTGTTGCTAGTTCCAAGTCTATGAAACATTACTTTCCCATATCAACATCAGGGATCAGCTGGCAGTCAGCAGCGATATAACAACATCATAAACATCGTCGTACTATTTTCGTGTGGACTGCTCTATTTACCTTAAACGTATAAATCAGCTGATCAGCATGGACCTATCAGCTGTTATAGTATCCCTCTCTTTGAATTGTATCTGTTGAATCCTTACTATTTTACCATAGATTATTACATTTAATACAGAAATAGTTAACATAACAGCTTTGAAATTGTAAACTTTTAGACAATTGTAATACTTTTACAAATTTATTATTTACGTCTGGGGGAAAACAAAACAGATAACTGCATTTTAAACAATTTTTCAATTATTTTCCAGTTTTCAACAAATGTTTTTGCAGCATTAGAGAAATATTCTACAATATACTAGTTCTAATAAAATAGCTACTGTCTGTGCAACGGATAAAATGCGCACCAGATAAACGATTCGTCAAGAACCGTATACACTTTCCAAGCCTGAATTTTAATTGAAACTAAAAAAAAGATGTAAAGGAGTAGTATGACGAGCATTGCATTGATAAATCAATCATTTTAAGAATAGCAGAAAACAGTATTGTTTAAAGGGAACAACATTGACGCACTAAGGATAATAAGTTTGTATTATATATAAGGTGTAAGTTTCAGGAGTATTAATAACGCTTGTCGACACGGTGACCTTCTCCCCTCAAACCCCTATAAACCTATAAAACAAATTCACAACGTCAGTGCAAAACGCCCAAGAACAAATTGCTTAGTAGTATATGGACAATATACCTAACTGAATAGTCACTGAGAAATGCAGGGTTTTTTTGTACACTTAATCATCATATTTGTTCGTTATATTATTTCCACAAAGTACAATAGATCTTAAAAGTATAAATAATACATTTTAAGCTGTGGAAAGTTATATCCTCTTTGTATTATGCCAGAAACCAGAAACAATCCTATGCATTTTTAAAAACAAATCATATTTTTCCGAAGTTTTATTCGAAACATTAGATAAGTGTTCAGTAATCCCAAAAATATTAAACAATCCTATACAAAATTAAACGGACACTTTGACTCCAACTTCCCATATTGGCAGAAGAAATGTCACTCAAATATATGCATAAGAGCTTACATAAATTACATCCTAGTGAGGTGTCAATTGGATAAATATAAAAAGGGTTTGAAAAATTTGAATATAAAAAATGCAAATTGAAAGCATCACTTTAAATTATAAACCAGGATCTGAAAGTCATAAGGTATCAAAAATTAATTTTATCCACTTTTTTATTTCCGAAACTGTAATGCAATTTCAAACTATTGTAAATAGAGTAATAACTGAATCCTTATTACAAACCAGTTAGATTAAACGGATCGTCACATTCTACTCCATTGCCTCTAGCTTTGGAAGTGCGGCCTCATCCTCTTCCGTCTGAGAATGGAAATAAAATCAGTTGTAAATATACTATTGTATGAAGGATTTTAAATCACTTGTGTATAAAATAGATCAAATAATTTGCTTCTATTATAGTTTAATTATTTTTATCTGCTGTGTATAAGTTTGTCTTAGTACTCGTTCACTTCAACAGAATAATCATAACACAGAGGACATGAGTAAGGTATATTTTCAACATGGAAACATATGTTACATTTATACAAAATGTTAAAATGGCGTTAGAAAACTAATTTTAAATAATAACAAGTCAAAAATAGTAATTTAGTAATGCTCTCAAACTGTTCCATCTAAGTGTGTAATAATTAGTTTTGTAATTGTGTAGCTTCACAACTAAAGTGCCTGCTGTGTAATGATTAAACAAAAACTATATTGAATAAATATTATAATAAAATAACTACTATTTTACAACTTTAATACACAAGGAATAATACTTAAATTTATTAAAGATTATAAAATAATTTAGTTTGACCAAATAATGGAAAATATTAGAATTGAAATAAAATGATCAAATGGTTAATAATATTGAATTATTGCTTTCATAAATCCAGATTTACCCATGTACTGAGGGTTTTTTATATAGCAGTATATTATGGACTTAGCTTCATATGGATTATCTAGGTATATCATTTTTTGACGTAATGGCATCCAATACCATTGATGTACAGCATGTGGTGAAGCAAAATATGGTTTCCTGCATGGAAATAGTTATACTGCAAAAGCCCATTTATCATTCAATACGATCCTCTCTATCTTTTAGATTCTCTTGGATTGTCTTAGATTTTCTCGTTAATGTAATAATTTGATTTATTGTTTATGATATTTTTTATGCCTGTATAAGCAGACAAATTGCTTATAGTTCATCAAAATATATTAGAAACATGCAATAAGTATCAAAGAAAATATGTTACATTTTTAATATTTACATATTAACAATATTGTAAAATATTTTACAATATTAAAATGTATGTTTGTTGCTTACAGATTACTTTGTTATACATAGCTATTGGTACTAGGCAATTTTTACAAACATTGGAAATGAAAATATTTTATGATTTTACTTGCCTGTTGTCCCCTTTAATTAGGTTTATTATTAATATATAATATTTAGTACTCCGTAAAACCACTTTAGTTCAACTTCAAGTTCAAAAATCATTTATTTTCTTGAAATACAGAAAGAAATACATATTCCATGAGTTCTGTTGAACTCGCGCGGAATAATTTTTATAATAAAAAATAGTTGATAAACAATCAGATGGCATGTGATTTATGCTATGTAGCTATTCTTCTATACAACTAACATAATTCACTAATGTTCTTAATTTTATTTTCTTAGAATTGTAATGAGCAATTACAAATAGCATAGTACAACTATGAACCAGCCAATATTACTAATGTTATTTAATATTAAATTTAAATATAATATAAAATAAAATAACAATGACCAACTAATAATAAATTTAAATATATGAATTATCAAATAAATAAATAAGTATAAGTATATATATATAGAAAACAAGAAAATATATGTAACAATAAAATATAAATAGAAATAACAAGAAAAAAAGACTTAAAATTCAGGAAATTCCAGCAGACACTAGGGCTGGATACCGGTCTGGGCACACAAACCCGAACACACGTTATCCAATCCCAATTACTCGAGTACAAATAACAGCGGAACATTATCAAAGCAACAACAAACAAAATTACTTAAATAAAAACAATCAAAATTACTTAAATAAGAACATCAAAACAGCTGAATGAAACAACAATTAATAGAACAATTTAACATCAAAAATAAACACATTAGCAACGTTATAGTTGTTACCGCAACAGTTATGAAATGTACTGTATCAAGCAATACTAGAATAGAACAATAAGAGATAGAATATACATACAAACAATAACTAAAATAGAATATACAAACAATAACTAAAGTAGAATATATAAACAATAACAAACATGTTAAGCAAAAGGTACTATTAAAAAACAGGAAATATAACAATACTTATACAATATATATATATATATATACATATATATATATATATATATATATATATATATATATATATATATATATATATATACAGGGTGAGTTTTTTAAAGTGATCCAATAGCTAACTTATTAATTACACGACTTACCACCACACTTTAAATTTGGAACTTGCTCAATTTTAAGTTTCACTCAGGGATACACTTTCAAATTTTTTGAAGATGGCCGCCATTTTCCAACATGGCGGCCAACTTTAAAATCTCTTATGGAACACCCAAGTTTTTATCATCAGCCCGAAAAAATCCGAAATTTGCAGTCCACGTAGCTCCTGAACCATTAGAGATATAGAAAAACTCTAAAATGCAAAAAGTCTTATTTTGTAGTGTAGAATATAAAAACAACATAAAATACAGGGTGATCCATAAAATATTTTAAAGTTGGCCGCCATATTGGCAAAAATTATAAAAAATTCCAGTCCAGTTAATATATATATATATAAATTAAATTCCTATATACAGGGTGAGTTTTTTAAAGTGATCCAATAGCTAACTTTTTAATTACACGACTTAGCACCACACTTTAAATTTGGAACTTGCTCAATTTCAAGTTATATAAATTAAATTCCTACTTAATGTCTATTTATTAATGCCATCATTTACAAATTCCTTTGCTTTCATTTTAAATTTCGGACGTTATATTACTCTTAAATATTGAGAGTTGAGCCTAGTTAAATACATTATATATTAACAAAACAAATGTAAACCAAACTGTTTTTGTTGACGTGAATATTTACAAACCACAATGAGGTTTAGATATCAATAATGCATATTATAATTTTTATTTTTAAGTTGTTATTAATAATTACTCTTCTTTATAAATGTTCTTTGTGTATTCGCAGTTTGTTTTTTCACTTGCACGAATGGAAGCTCACAACAAAATAACTTTCATATATGCTGCTGGGGAAATCAAGGAGAGTGGTCCAAAGTAATACGGGGTCTGTAGAATAGAGTGTTGACAGTCACAACACCCTTTTATATACATGTGGCCATTCGTGTTTACTGTTCAGATTTTCTTCGTGTCATAACATTACATTATATTAAAAATTTAGGCCTACTTAGGTTAACTTACATATTGTGTGTCTTCTATCATTGGCAAAATTATTTTTGAAGGCATTAAAAGAGGTGTTTTTTTCACAATACCGTGCATGATACACGATTCTATCGTGCACGAATAAACTGTGGACGGTAACTTTAAATGGTTTAGAAAAAAAGTATAAAAAAAGTACACTGTTAGGTACTATTATGATAAATCTTATATTACACTTGTATCTTAAACAAGGGAGTTTCTTGCAAAAATAAACACCTCATGTTGCCGAATAGGATTCGCTGATGTGGAATGCAAAGGTTTTAAATATATATTTCAACTACTTGTATTATTATCTCACATGTTAAAAACAACAAACGGTTTTAATCAGTTTGTTTGAAAACATAGTATAAATTCTGCGAGTTCTTTCGTGGTTACCAACAAGACCAACATGGAAATACTTGCTAATGCCTAGTCAATCTCATTGGTTGCAATTTACCATCATCGAACTAGATATTGAGTAAAGCAATTAATTTAATTATTTCCAGTCATTATAATTATCAGAAAAATGAAGAGGATCAAGAGGTTACCAAATTATAATGTTATCATATGCAGAGTTATAAGGAACATAAACATATCCAGTATCAGTGAACTGTGAACGATGCCAGGGAATTACAACTGTAAATTGCACTGTGGAGTTGCCCGGATACCGTGTGTGTCAGGTAAAATTAACACCTGTGTTTTACAAATGGTCCCTGTAACGATCTTTGGTTCGGAAACTGGGTATTGTTAGCGGTCATGATATACTGTACGGGTTATTTCCACGTACAAAGTCGCAATACTGTTTCTTTTATCGTGCTCAGTTCATACATACTTATACATACATACTTCAAACTTATGAGGTGTTCCATTAGTGTCAGTTGAAAAATGTTTGTCCTCTACGCTTACGGCTTGTCAGAATAATTTTTTAATGCTTTATATTTAAATTGCTTTATGAGACGGCGTTCAGTTAAATTACATATATTTTGCTTCCTCATTAAAATCTGGATACTATATTGCTGAATACCATCGAATAAAAGATATTTATATTTGTGTACGATAGTTTTATAATATATTTTTAAAAAAGATGAAAGCTTTATTGCCAACAATTTGTTTTGGCTTTATTTACAAGTCAAGTATCAATATTTCAAGTTAAGTTTTACAAAATGTTTCACTGTATTCCTGACGTAAATATAGACTACAATCTGAGAAAAAGCGCGCATTTTTACTCAGCTTTACAAGGAAAGGAGATTTGTTGTTGAAACAATATCCCAAAGTGTTATCTGTTGCTCCAGTTAGGCTGTCTAACATTCTCGAAGAATTCTTGGCATATATATAAGGTAGGCTAATAAAAAAGTATGCTACTGCCATAATTCTTTGTTTAAAGACGATAAAAGTTTTGACAGTGTAACAGGATTTCAGACATTTCGTTATGGTTACAAAAGGTATAACAACGTTTCGTGGACTGGAATCTGTCCTCTTCGTCTCTTCCATCTGAGGGTTTGAATCATACCGTTCACGTTAGTACAATAGCTATGTTACATATAATAATCCGATAGTTATATAAATGCCATTACACAAATGTAATATTTACATTATTAGTCACAAATATTTCAAATCATATGCAAGTTTAGTTTAGTTGTGTGCACGAATAAATATCTATAATTTTATTAACTTTATGCAATATGTAATGCCAGATTGATTACTGGGTTAATTTCAAGCAAATTGGTAATGCCAGAGTTATGGTGTAACCTGCACATTTTCTCACAATCGGATTAGCGTACAAGTAAGTCACAGCCAGAATTTTGAATTTTTCACTTAGCCCTGTTTACAGTAAATATGTTACAAGTGCCGGTTAGAGGTTTTTGGCCAAGGTAGGCTGCTCAGATTTACGTTTGTAATTAATTTAATATCGACCTATTAACAAATTAAAAAATACACCTTTTGCACTGGAAATGTCATTAAATTGAACTAAAAGTACTCTATACGCCTAAAAACGAAAATAGCTCGTAGAAGTTAACAGGCGAAGATCGCTTATCTTTGGGACGTCTCTCATAGAAAGGATGAGCATACTCATTGTTAAGTTAGGTATAATCATTAGGCAAGTACAATAGATATGTTACATATACATAATAATAATCCGATAGTTATATAAATACTATTAATTAAATGTAATATTTACATTATAGTGATTTATAGATTTGCTGATAAAGCACCTGTTTCGATAAATAAATCTTTCAAAAAGCGAAACTCACACCAAATCAAGATAAGAGAGAGAGAGAGCATTGCATTTACCAGAGCTTCCTTTGAGAAATCACTGCTTTGTGACCGTCCTCGTATCCAGGAGGGCGTTCATGCGCAAGATTCCCATCTCCAATCAGACTTCTTATATCTGAAAAATAAGAGTGAGGATATTGCCTTAAGAAAATACCTTATTACCTTTACAAATATGCAGATATAAAGCAGGAAATCCAATTTATATGATATAAATATAAGTATTTCTTACTGCTATAACTACCTCTATTTGAGAGTGATTTATAACCATTGTACTGTAACATTTTATTGAAGTACACTTGAGTTTAACCACCGAATAAGGTGATTATATACACAAATTATCGTTATAGTAACCGGTAGTCAAACATTTACAGGAAATAATTTGTCACAGAGGATTTGTTAGAGGATGTTCAGTTAGTAAACTCCTCTTGTTAAAGGATCTACATTATTTCAAATCAGATTATCGAGGAGTTAATTTTTGTAGTTGGCAGAGAAAAACGCAATAATCCTGTCACCACTGTTATTGTTACAGTTTATCTCTGCACCAGGTGCTGTCCTTTACAGGAGCTCTTTATGTTATTTCTCTCAAACAGTGATTTTCTGGTGAAATTTTCTTCTATCTATCTTAATATTATATAATATCTAGCAAAAGCGCACTATATTACAGGATATTGAATTATATATTATTTAGGCAAGTAATCTCTCGATACTCGATAATATTAGATAAATAAACAGCATGTATACAAATTGTACTTAATGCATAGTATTAATTTCTTTATTTAAAGATTGTATTTCCGATTTTAAAATTATATGGAGCCATCGTAATCAGTATTGATGACTAACGGTTATGTTTTTTGCTATATTATTAGTCATGCAGATCACTATCATTGTTAAGCGTAGGCCAATGCAGAACTCGGGCAAACCTTATATCTAGCATCATTCCTAATCTTATCAAACTAATCACTAATTTTCAGCGTAAATTCACCTTGTTACAATAAGTCGATATTAAACAATGACATTTCTGAATTACTATTGCAACTAAATCATATAATTGTAAGTGTTATTCTATCATCCTGATGTGAATCCTTAATTCGTGTGAAGGAAGCTTTCCGTCATGTAGTTTGCTTCTTAGAAGACCTGCAATGTGAAGCTGCATGCTAAAAGTGTATTATCAAAGTAAACACCATTTGATCTGTATTCCATTCGTTCTTTACTTCCAACTAAACTGATATATCAATAGTGAGAACAGTCATTGAGGGGTTTTCTTTAAAGCAAATCCGGGGGATTATTTCAATTTTCTAAGGGCCGAAGTTAGGGCTTCACTACGGAACTGAGCCCCTGCCTCAACAGATAGCAGTCGGATCGATCACTTTTACTGTACCTCAATTTAAAAGTGATTAAGCACGGAAAAACTGTACAGATGCCTCAAATTTGTATGTAGATCCAATTAGTAAATCCCTGGTTATCACAATACTTATACCAGCATTATCTCGCTTGCATCCAGGTTCGGGTTCCTTGTCCATGTCAAACAATTGTCTGTTCGACAATCAATCAAGCATCTGATATAACAGATTAACTGATTAGGTTGATGATCTATGTTATTGACATGCAATTCCTCAAGGACGAGCAATTAAGTGATTAACTAATTGGTGAGGTGATCTGATTGACCGTGACATATTATGTTTTATATAGAATATCTTCTACGTGGGTAATTTTCTGGGGTTTTCTGGAATTAAATTCAGCCGTTTAAATTATAGGAGTATTTTCCGCATGTCTGTCAGTATATCTGTCCGTATGTTTAAAAGATTAATTCTCGAGATATTGTGTCGTCAGATAGACGGACAGACATAAAATAACTAATCCAACCTTCCAATTGATAGTCTTCGCTAACGTCCAGCCAATTGATAAATAATAGTATAACTTAATCATTCAATATCAGACTATTTTGAAAATTATAATTAATAATAATTTTTAAATTTAACAACAAACAGTTAAATTTGAAACATGCATACATCTGCTTTATTTTAAATTATTCATAGATATTTATGTAGTAAGCATCGATAAATTGTATTAAATACAGCTGAAATGGTAGTTTTTTAATCTTAAAACTTAGCAATAAAACATGCAGCATGTTCCCACTACGGTGGCTGTATAAAACAGAGCTGTGTTATTAACAATAAACTGCTGCTGTCACGGTGCAGTTATTGATGATTTATTACTTCTGTGATTGGTGACAACGAAATCTCAAAATCTCTGGAAATATGGTCTTTTTGGTAAGAAATTTTAAAATTAATTTAGTTTTTCATTACTACTTTAAATAGTTTTACGCAATTTAATCTTCTAATTTTCAATATTTTTATGATACTAAAACTAGAGCGTGGGCTTATTATTTAGATTTATACAATATAAATTGCCTTTGAAAACTATTTAATATAACTTTAAAATAGATCTGGGTAAGCAAAAGAGCTCTACAGCAAGTAGGAATTGATAAATAATAAATGTTCATGGCTTCAAGTGTCTAACCATGGTTTACAAAGTTATGTATTCTGCTATATCTCGTTACCACCATATTCGCTAACGTTCGGCAAAACCTCAATGTGTGATCACCATCATCAAACTTAGTTTTTCCCAATGGAATTGACGTTTTATGCACAATTTTTAAGTCTATAGGTAAGTTAATTTTCGAGATATCGTGCGTATAGAAATCCCACTTTTTCGGCGCTCTTGCGATAGGCCTCTCTAACTCTCAGCTAACTAGGTACAATAAGGGGGCGATTGGTGAAATCGTTGATTTAATTTAACTTTGAGTGGAAGTATACATGGTGGTGTGGAATTGATTATTTGCGTAAAATAATTTATAACATTTGGGATTTTTAATCTCCTTGTCACAAAACTTTGTTTGTAATTATATATGGAAAATAAAGATTTTATGTATGTTTTAATTTGTAAAGTTTTCGTATAAGTACCCTGTTTAATTTAACTCAAGTCACTTAACAAATTTAATATTATTGATAACTTAATAATCAATATTAAATCAACAATTATAAAAGTACAGGTACGTATAACATAGGTTAAATAAAGAAAGGTAAATGAGCACTGCGTTTATTAAGACATCCTTTGTGGAATCACTGCTTTGAGACAGTCCTCTTTCCCCAGAAGGTGTTCGTATGCAAATATTCTTTTTACCAATCATATACCTTATATCTGCAAAAAAATAATGTTTCACATGTAATAAACAGAGTAATAGAAAGTAGTCATCGATTTTATTTGTCTGTTTCCTAGAATATTTTACTATTTTATTTTTATTGAATTAAGAAGTGATTTATTGGTAAATTTTAAAAAATGTTCATACTTTGAAATGTAGATACTAAAATATCTTGAATTTATTTTTTAAATGGTTAAAAATACATAAAATAAACAGCGTGGACATAAAAAAAAATTTACCGACATTTTTGAAAATTACGACAATTTTCTAAAGCTTACAGGACATGTTTTAAAAGGCCTCTAATCATGGAAAGTTCTTTTAAAGGCAATAAAAGCTTTCTGTCAGATATACATTGCCAGATTACATGGTGGTCTATTTAAAAAAAAGCCATCTTGTAAATTTATTGTACTACAACTTTTTGATGGAAAATGATAACAAACTCGAAGTAACAACTGAAACGTAACATCATTAAATACGTAAGGTATTAAAATATCAGTACATGTATGCTACTGCCTACAACCAATTTCCTATAAACAGATGTATATGAAATATTATAGATTTATTAGATTTAAGTAATCATTTGTGGCAACTTATTCTTAGAACAGTTGTTAAAAAGTGGCCAATTTCATGCAATATGTCTTTTCCACTAAAGTTGTCGTGAACATCTAATAATTTTATATCAGTAATTAACAGCCAATCAATATCTGTATTTAGGCTTTGAAGCTTTTTAATTCTTCACCCTTTTCAATATTTTGCTGTAAGTAAGTTCGAATTCCTCGCATTGCATTGTTTACTATTACAGTAAAACGATACATAAGGTAAAATCCAAGAGTAAAAATAGGATATATGAGTAATTTATAATACCTTTTCATTATCCGCGAAGACAACGAAAAGCACGTATAATCCTGCTGATTAAGCAACAAGTCAGGACGTGCCGAGTCTTAACGTGGAACGTGATATTGTTAAGTGGACATGATATTGGGTTTAATCGTATTGCAGTGTACTTCTCTATTACATCTTCTTTACAAAACCTTCTAATATACAATGGTATTTTGGTCACTGTGAAAAATCAATATGCATTTTAAGTGGACTGTTTTCAAAATTTCCATCTGTTAACGCTCTGTTTCTATCTCGGAAATGCACGTTGAAACATAGGTCCGATTAAACTTCAATTTTTTAACATTAAATAATATAAACGGTGAACAGTTAAACAATCTTGCTGTTTGTTCTTTATTTGTTTGGCCCAAAGTATATGAAAGTACAGTGGGCCCATTAAGCTGTTTTTAGAGAAGCCTTATATCTGACAAATCAAAACAAGCAAAGGAAGTGCAATTGGTTGTTTTTCAAAATGCAGCAGTTTTGATTGATCCGGAAATTACGGCTTAATGTAAACAGGATTAATTAAAACGTAATAATCCATATAAAATCAAAGATACATTTTACATAAAACACTGTGAAATATTGCTATTGTAAATGAGGTTAAATGTGTTACTTAAAATCATATTCAATATAAAAACCTAATCTATTCATAAAATCATAAACTCAATAATTGTATAAGTTCTTTGTAAGAGTACGAACCAGGTCTACAGCTTTTATATATTTATTTTCATAAAGCAAGTTAAATCCTGGTTTTGACCAGCTGTTGTAGTAAATGATATAATATATTGAAAATCTATTAATTATACAATTCTATCCAATATCAATTATAATCTCAAGATTATTAAAAAGTTAGGAATTTTTTTTTTATAATATGAACCAAAGCAATGCCTAATTTAATCAAAGCAATTAATATATACTTTTATATAATAGTTAGTATGAAATTTCCATGCAATGTTTAAAAATATTCATACAGCATCAATAATTGCTAAAGTATAAAAATTTATTAATTTTGTTCTCCAAGGTTCTATCCTGAACATCTCTTCTGACAAAGTTTTCTTCAAAATACAGAGAAAAATGCGGCTCTTAAAAATGTCCGCCTTGAAACAGTTACATCTGTCGGTCCGGTGAGAGAATATTTCTTGTTTCTTGAATGTTCATGTTGGGTCTCTTTCTGTGTTTATCTTTTTCATGAAGTAACTTTTATTAGACAGAGGATACTTTTTCTTGAAACCCATCAAAAACATAGCAAGCTGATGGACCAGCAAAAATGTAACAATATAAAATTTAGATATTTCGTCTTTTTCTCCATACAATGGTTATCTTTATTTCAATTGATTAGTATTTGTTTAAGAGAGATTAATTTCATAATAAATAAAATGTGTTGGTAATGACATAGGTTTAGACAAGCAATAGACTTCACAATTTTAAATGTAAAAATTGAGAGGTAATTTTTTTAAACGTCTGGGAATTTTATATTCATATAAGACTACGATGTTAGACAAAGTTGCCTGAATTGTATTACCAAATGTGAAGAACAATAGCGAAACTGTCCTGCAAATTTCGATACACATAACCATTTAGTACCCTTATAAAATGTCCTTTCTATAAAAACAATGAGCATCTAGTCCCATAGTAACTATGGAGACTTTCAGTACAGATCAGATAATAATATATTGCATACTAACGTACCCCTTTAAGGTTTACGTGGTTGTGACGATTCCAAACTACGTAGTTTACAATTTATAATAAATCGGATTTTCTATAGAACGTCTTATACAATAAATCTTGGCAATAAAACAACTATTACGTCTCACTAAAGCGATTGTATAAGACAGGGCGCTTTATTAACAATAAACTGCTACTGTCACAATAACGTTTGGAGATTTATTGCTCCTTTAATTGGTAACTACATAATCTCCAGAACGAACGAATGACATTCACAGTTAATCTGTTACAATGTTTTTTTTTCTCATTTACAAGAATTGTATTTAAAAATTTTTATTTTAAGTAATGAGTTTACAATTTACATTTATTTTGGAACCAAAAATATGTTCAATCCCTTGGCATAACTTAAATGTTTAGCCAAGTATTATACTGCTTAGTACCAGATCACTGGATGCTGGAAGTTTATTAGTATTAAGAAATGTCGTCTGTAGCTATTTACATAGCTATAATACATGAATTTCATTACATGTACATATACCAGAACTGCATATGTTGCACAATACTAAGCATTACGTTCATTCACCATGTTGTCATAGGTAAATTAATTTGTAAAAATCATTATTTTCTTCTTTTATGTATATAATTCATCAAACAGACTATTGTATGTCAGAAATTGGAAAAGTAGGAAATTATCTGTCACTGACGTTTAAAAAGAAGTAACATGTATTATTTAAAGTAACGTTTATAAATTAAGCTTTTAATAGAAGCTATCATATAGTGGAATACTTTAAAATGTGTTGGATTGCGATCTTAGTTTTAATTTGTGATATTGTAATGCATCGGCAATTTTTATTACATGGTCCATTTCTGCTTGACATATTGAAGTTAGCGGAGTATTAAATACCTGTGGCTCATATCGAGGGAATATTTTTGTCAAAGGCATACCTTATGACTGATATGGGGCTGTGCATGGATTATATATACTTGTACGGTTAAATAGCAGAATATATATGTATAGACTATTAATATATACATATATATATATATACAAGATTACACAAACTATTGTGGCAGATAGTATTCTTCATTTCTAGCAAAACCTTTCCTATGATATATACCGGTAAAGTTGTCGTTTAACTGCTTCCTGTCATTTTGAATTTTTTTTATTCAAATCACTAGAACTACTAAAGCTAATGATACCAATCTTTGAACATAAGTAATAATAAATAAGATGTTAATAAAAAGGTGTGATGTGTTTTAATAACAACGAAATAGCGCCTTTTGAAAAATTTTTTAGTTGAATAGTAAAAAAAATCAATATATTTATAAAAAGACAATAAGGTACCAAATATTTTGAAATGTTTGTAGCATTTCTAACAGCATCCTATTCGACTAAATCCGTCAATGCATAAGCGAGCTCTGTCACTTTAGACGTATGTTTGCACAAGCCGAGAGCAACAAAGATTTTGTGAACTGTCTTGCATCAATTATAAAACATCAGAATATTCTAACCATTTAAAAACTTTTATAACAATTCTGTTTAAACTTTTTCTAAAAAATCCGTCAATGAATATGAAAGCACGACCACTTTAAAGTTACGCTTGGACAACCAGGAGCAAGAAACATGTCATAGTTGAGAGGCGTCAACCGTTTCTCGATACTTCGCTAACGCTCAGCCTATACTCGTGGGGATGGAAACATTCAGTTTATGTATCTGTATGTCCACACGATGAGTTGTACACTACCTGACCGATAGATTTAAAAATTTACGCTGGATTTGTCAGAGCGTTAGCAACATTTTTTCAATGATCTCTTATTAGTAACGATGTTGACCAAGAGAAAATATTAGAATACATAAATTTGTAACAGGCTAAGTACTATCATATGAGATTTAAACAAATGATACATCGACACACACAGACAGACACACACACACACACACACACACACACACACACACACACACACACACACACACACACACACACACACACACACACACACACACACACACACATATATATATATATATATATATATATATATATATATATATATATATATATATTAGGGATAGGTTGAAATTATTTTATGCACACAGTTGGTCAGCTTTTAGTGTATGACTCCTCTAAGCAGTGAGATGAAATCCATTGTTAAAATAACAATAATTAACAATGAAGTGACACTGATTTGCCTCATAGCTGGTTATTACAAGTAACTC
This sequence comes from Homalodisca vitripennis, assembly GCF_021130785.1. Lineage (NCBI taxonomy): Eukaryota > Metazoa > Arthropoda > Insecta > Hemiptera > Cicadellidae > Homalodisca > Homalodisca vitripennis. Next base: position 28,829,311 of record NC_060212.1, read on the forward strand.
ACCACCTCTCTAGATAGATTTATGATAGAAGTTTGAGTAGTAATGAATATTTGCGCGTGAACGCTCTCCAGGACACGAAGTACAGACACAAATCAGTGAAGCCACAAAGGTCGCTTGGGACATACAATGCTCACTTTGATTCTTTATTCAGTTTAAAACAGTCTCTTTGCGAGATTTATCATTTGTTAAGAACATAATGTCAACTAACATCAGATAAATACTTTGTACCAAACAGATTGGTACATATCAATAATTTAAGTTATATGTTCTAAGGTGTTTTAATATTAAAAGAAGACTGTTTAAAAATAACTTTTTTGTTAAATGGTTTTAAACATACAATTTTATCAGTTCTGAAATATTAATTATCTACGTTGTACAGTGCACAGATTTAGGGTTAATTTGTACATATATATTGAAATGTAAAAACAATTTCAACTTTCATTAACAACCCAGGCACTTTTTATAGTATAAAATTATTATTATTATGTACAACTTCCAAAAGGTTATCTTTAAATAAAATTCCAAATGGAAGTTTTTGGAATAACAGTTAGTAACCGAATTTAGTTTTAGCAAAAAATAGAACTTCGTTATGTCTGAGATCCTATTTAGCAGAAATTAAAAAAAGTAAAATTAGTACTATTTTTAGGTTTTTGGTGGTTGATTATCGTTTGAATTTTCCAGCTCAAAGTACATCATGACATTACTGTATTTATAGTTTTTTGACTAAAAATTTAAATTTTTTTAAGATATTTTGACCTTGTTACTTAGAGCCATCTTCAGACAACAGATTTTTCCACGGAAATTGATTGATATCATTGTTTAAGAGGATATAAAATTAGTATTATGTTGAAGCAGTTGGGGCTTGTGGTTGATCGTATTGGGCGGTACCTTTGCACAATAATAATAATGCTACATATAACTTAGCTGTGGTGGGAGGGGCTGTTCCAATATGAATGTTGAGTTTAGTTTCAGAGTAAAGCTTCTGATGTCAAAACTATGTCGAGTTTATTTGAGCTTTATCTTTTCCGACTTTTTTCGATCTTTCCTGACGAATATAACTCAAAATCCCTGGAGTCGAGTCTGAGCAAATGTCAGATTCCAGACCCTGCACTAAGAGAAAGGTAAACAGGAGTTAATCCCAACACTCACTATATCAATCCCTATGTAACTCCTATCCCTATTTGTGTCGTTATTTTGTTTAATAAAATTCTCGCGCAGTCTAGTAGACCATCAGGATGGGCCGAATAATGCCGGAAGTGAATTTTGGGGTTTCTTAGGTCCCCACAAAACACTAACATGTATTGGCAGGTGATGGCGGAGACACTACCCAATATCTATATCAGTTTTATTTTTAGGGAAGATAATGCATTTATCAAGTAATATTCTATAAAGAATTGGGAAATTTTCGCCATCATATTATATTATTAATACTCAATTATCATGCTCAACTTAACAGTTTTTGTTTCCAACACGCCATGATAAAGTTACAGGGCTGAGAGTATCAGAGTTGAATATTTGTGCAAAGAACTTGCATAAACTTTGCGGGCAACTTAACTTGTTACTGATTTATTAAATTGAAAGCCCTCCGCTGGATCCGAGGACGGATTAAAATTAGGTCACCGTCAACTGCAATGCAAGTCCGTACCGACTTCTCTTGATGGGGTGAGATAACAATAATTTGTATCTGAAAGGCCTATTAGAAAATCGCGCAGTCAAAATTATATTCTTGACTTATATAACATTGTGTAGGGTTATATTTTTAACATTTAAATTCATGATACATTTGTAATGACAACGATCCCTCCAACGAACTTAAACATAAAAAATAACTCGTTACATTTGGAAGATAACTCAAAAAATTAATACATTTTATTAGGGGTCAGCTTTCAAAAAGAACCTGAATTTGCTAATTTAATGTTTAAATGTATTAAAAATCAAACTTAAATTAGTTATAAATGAATAGCTTTAATAAAAATGTTTTTTAGACTGGTCTTAACCCAACCTAACTAAAGAGATAACAATGGACTGCAGTTTCTTAAATCTAAAAATGCTCTTTGCTGATTTTCCAGTGAAATTTAAAATCAAAATGAATAAACTGACAACATTTAAAAACATAATTATTTTAGTCCACAGGCTAATACCCAGAGCCATGAAAAGTTAGAGCACAAAAACATAACAGCTGTTTGTAGATTAATAAACTTTGGAACACTCTCTACAAATATTATCATTCCTATACTTAATCATTGCATTGGATCCAATTGGTATAAATATTACATTTTTTTTACTACTCTGTAAATTGTTCTTAGCATTACAAATAAAAATAATATTACTTTTATAAAAAAAAAATTAAAGCGCATTATCTTCAATTAAATTGTCTGAATTCAAATTAATCAAATCAATGTTTTTAAATAAATTAATCAGTGTGGTATCACTTATTTAGTAATGCTGATATCACTATTTATTGGTCGAGGTCTGGCAAAGCCTATCACTGGAGAGGCGGAACACGTTTCTATTTCTGAGAGTCTGTCTACAAAATATCACTAGATCTAACTAACCTATAAGTATGAACTTTTTCAAGAGCGTTAATTATTGCAAGAGCATCGAGTCGAATTGTATGATGGTGTATGTCACTCAATGGTACTTGGCTGAGCGTTAGCAACATTTTCACATTGGACTTATGGATAACCAAATATCACAATAAATTCATTGTTCAAAAGTACAATACAATAACATAACTTTTGTTAACATAATAACACATGCAGCACACAACATAAATACACAAGTCTTTAATGAAATGGTTTATAGACTTTCAGTTTTGCACGCAACATTAGCTAGACCTTTAAGGCTGACGAAATACTTCCCCGTTAGTTATTACGTCACAAATATGTTAGATGAATGTAGTTAATAGAAATATAGGAATTTAAATACTATGCATTGACGGAAGTAAGCATAATAACTACAGAATAGCACTTTGTTGGAAGTACACGGTAAGTTTATTTCACATAGAGTAAACGTTTATAAGGATAATTAGTAAACTAATTAATTTAAAAGCAGTGGGAATAAAACAATGTAACCACCTTTGTATCTTGTTGTGTATTTTTTTATTTTTATTTTATAATCGAAAACCTGTAATGAGAATCTTTGTTCGCATTTAGAATCAACTTTAACAATATTTATTTGTCTTCCTTAGAGTAATGCCTCGCCAGTGTTAATCCTTGTCTATACAAAATTAGAATATAACAGTGCAGAAGTTTATCTTTTGTGACTGGAGTATCAAAACCAAACCTATACAGTTTTAACATGTTGTATTAAATAGATATTTCTATGTCCTAGATATACTTAAAATTAATTATAAGAAAAAGACGTCTTGAATTTACACGCCCCATGTAACGTTAAATAAATTTAGTAAATAAATATAATTTCAGTTCCAATCTATGTTAAAAAATTATTGACACGATTATTCAGTTCTTAAAGTACTTTAGTCTTGCTGTGAAGATGACTGGAGCCAGGAGTAGAAAATATTGCACAATATATTACAAAAACGTGGTACACAACAAAAATCATTCTTGCCTATAAAAGCTATTTTACTATATTAACTACCTACATCAACTTTTCTATTATATTAACTAAGCATCTGTCTATATTAATTACCACGTTTTGATTATGCACAAATTAAAATGAGGTCATAATGTGGAACAATTTAATGTTTAACAGAAAACATCTAAACTGCCATGTATATATATTCTTTGGCTCGTAAAATTCAATCCTTAATACCAAAGCGTTATTAAAGTCTGCTTACGAAATTGAGGAACTGTTTAAACAATAACATCTCTAATAGCGTGATATCACAATCAGGCAACCGTGATATCAGAGATATGATTTTTAGGATAGGTAAAGTTTCAGGTAGGAAGTGCTTCCGGTCGAGATCCCGTGAGAAGGATAGCGAGTAGTGAGCTGTATATCTCAGTCATGTCATGTTAGTAAACGAGTAGACTAGCTATGATTAACCCTTTTCCAGTAAAAATGGGCAGATGAAGGTTCTTACTAAGGTTTAGACTAGCCACAACCTGTTAGGAAGCTCCACTTACTCAGCCATCTCACCTTGGTAAATAAATGAATAAACTAGCTATGATTCAAGCTCTTTCAGTAAAAATCTGTCAGAGGAATGATCTTACTAATGCTTAGACTAGCCATAACCTCTTATGCAGCTCCACGCACTCAGAAATGTCTACTTGATAGAAGAGTTGACATGTAATGCTTATTTTCTTTTAAGAACAAATGTTACAAACAGTTGAAATGATTATAAATGTCCTCACACATCTTCAAAATTAACATCAAAATTTGATGCAAGCAGCTAATCTCAATAAATTAACCGTTACAATAAGAACACAATACGATGAATTATAGATTTCATACTACGAACTCTGCAACCGGCGTTATTAGATATAAAATATTATAAATGTGTCCTCAATGAGTTTCCAGTACCTAAAACAGTTATTCAATAACACAGACTAAAAATTACTAAATATACTTGAAAAAGCTCAGAAGTAAAAACTATACCACTATATAAAGAGATAAAAAGTTTACTACTATAATTATTAATACGCTAGCATCTTAATAAGGCAAGACCTAATATATACAACATTTTAACTACAACTTTAACAGAGTGACCAATATTAAGGATTAAATCGCAAGAAATCAATCAATAGATCAAAATAAACTATAAGAAAATATCATGCAATGGCATGCAAAGAGCTGTCTCCTGAAGAATGATAGCCATGATCCAAGTTGAAATTCCCTGAAACCTCATTGCTAGATTTAAGCATCCGAGGAATAGGACCATGGTTGCCTTAAAGGGTGTAGAAAAGTTGCCCGGAAAACGGTTATTGATGAAATGTTGCCCACTCCTAATACCCATGAGGTTGCCCAATGAAAGTGACATATGTTTTTCTTATGTACCCACTATAGGTACAACAGGAAGGTTGCCAGCCAGAAGTGAAGACAACTGGGGTAGCGAATTTCGATTACTCTCAATATTATTACAAAAATCCAAAATTTAATTTTATAAATTGCATACTACTATCCAAGAATTACAAGAGAGCGCCATAAAAATAACGAATACAAAGATACATTCATCCAATAAGATAGCGTTAAAATTACCAAAAAGCTGGCAGCTTTTGAAAAAAAAGCCATGTTGAACACTGTATTTTTTACATCAGTCATTGATAAATTAAACTACAGCTAATCGCGTTGTTACCCATCCCCTTCACTTTTGTCGCAATTTACACGTCAGTTGAGGATGGCGACTAACTCCCCACAGTGAATTTAAGATATTTCAAAAACTTAACACACACTATTATATGAACAAAGATTCGACATACTGGAAAGCGTAAACCTTAATTAGTAATTATTGCAACTGCTGTATTATATGTAGGTAAATATTTAGATGCAGGTTAAGGTGCTTCAAAGTTTAAACGAGGTATTCAATTAGTATTGTATAGTTCAATAACTTATATTGTTGCGAATATTTTTTTGATTGAATAAAAAAACTAATAAAAGTTTGAAAAATTTAAAAATATTCTCTATCTCTCTCGATTTGATACATTTCTTCTAAGAAAATTGTATTTGAAGTTCAAAGTTTGTGTTCTTTTATTTTTCCTCCGAGTGTATTTTACTCTTACATGTTGTAGTAAAATATAATACTTACCTAAAATCCTCCAACTCTTTTGATGTGTCCTTTTGGTAATAAACGTTTAAAAATTGTGGTTAAAATAATAAATTAATAATTTACCATCCACACATCTATAACCAAACTATATTGCGGCAAACAACTTTTTAAAATTCAATTTACATTCCCGCTCAGATTTTAGAAACGCCTAACATTCCAAACATTACAGAGTTGTAGTCAATGGATTGGAAATGTGATGGATTGTACATTCTCGGCCTGTAACCGAACTTGGGTAGCCAGCACTTCACTGGACCAAGTCAAGTGAATATTTACTTACCTTTACTGCAACACCTGTAACACAGCGACTTTAGGACAGCTGGGAAAGAATTATTGTGCGTCCGCCATAGTCATTTTTCTTATACAATGTTAAATCTCTAGCTGTACAATATGTTGAAAAGTTTTGATAAATTTCTATATACTATGCTTGTTAATAGACTTAGTAACCATAAAATTGATAAACAATAAAGCAACTTCATTTTTGGGTAAACTTTTCATAGATTTTCATATTTAGGTAAATTAAAAGGGCATAAATTTAAATCGGTGGGGTAAAATCTACTTTTAGTGATGTGTGTTTAAAAATGTTATAAATATTGATAAGAAAAGACCACTACGAATATCGTCTGATAATTTAATTGTTTAAGTTTGTTGTTGGCAAGCTTGAAGAAAGTGTTTAACCGTATTTGGAACTGCTGATGGCCGAGCGGTCTAAGATGTTAGACTTTGGGTCTAAGTTATAGATAGGGTATTTTCACATCATGTCTGTGATGTTAGCAGATTTTATCAGCACAATCCAACTTGTATTGTATCGACTTTTCTAGTTATTCTCTTGGATAAGATCCTCCACAATCCAATGGCCCTTGAGGACGGACAGAATAGGCTTATTCAGAGTATGGGTATTTAGGCCACACATTGGAGAATGTTTAATTGTTGAAGCAAATTATTTTGTCTAAAAGAAATAATCTAATCAATATTTTTAGGAGCAAAATGCTTGTTTTTGCTTAACCTCATAGTATTAGGTACAAAATCTGGACCTGGTGGAGGTAAAATCACTTGTATAGTGTCGCGGTGGATGTTACAAGGGATATATCCTATGTTCTGTCACTCTGGAAGCAGCGCAAGGTATATGTACTAAGAGCAATTAGAGGTTCATCAGTGAACAGAACATAAAAAATGTTAAAGGAGCTGTTTCATTTCAATTCAGCTTTTATGTCTTAACTTTAGCTGAAGCAACCCAAATATATTCTTCATTATGAAAAACAATAAGAGGCATTTTTAAAGTTTGAACAAAAATATTCATTTTCCAAAAGTTTGAAAGTACCTCCAAGTAATGTATAATCATTCAAAAACAATGGTAAACTTATAAATGACAACATACCGTGAGCAGTACTTATAACTCACAATATGACTATAACAACCAACAAAATTCGCGTTTTTGTATCTTTTGTGTGTGTGCGTGTTTTTTTTTTTTCTAAAGAGTAGTAAATTAATTTATAGTAAAGAAATCGACTGTGTTATTTTGATAGCTAAAATAACCATCATTACGTACATTTAAGCGATGGATTTTACAGACACACGAATTAGGAAAAGCAATCACTTATTATTTCCAAAGAAAATAATATTCATAATTCATAGGAAAAGCGAAGAGGATCAAGAGGCTATCAAATTATAATTTTAAGAAATACAAAGTTATAGGCAACACAAACGTATCCCGGTAACATATACACGTTGTGGTATCCGTGAAATTTACTGTGAACGATTCTAGGGAATTAAAGCAGTAAATTGCACTGTGGAGTTGCCCTTGTAACAGTGCCACGTAAAATTAACACCTGTGTTTTACAAATGGTCCCTGTAACGATCTTTGCTTCGGAAACTGGGTATTGTTAGCGGTCATGATATACTGTACGGGTTATTTCCACGTACAAAGTCGCAATACTGTTTCTTTTATCGTGCTCAGTTGATACACTTAGTACTTATAAGCTGCTCCGTTAGTGTCAGTGGAAAAATGTTGGTCATCTACAGCTTTACATAATAATTTTGTAGTGCTTTATATTTAATTTGCTCTGGAAACATACATAAAACCTTTTTTGTTTCCTCGCTATAAAGTTGGGTAAAATTTTCGCTTTTGAAAATATAACCGAGTATACATTTAAAACCATTATTATTTTTGAATGTCAAATTTATTAATTAGACTATAGTAAAATTTTACATGTAAGCGATTTAAGCTTCAGTGACTGTAGGAAGAATAGACATTAACATATTAATTTGTGAAGTGCCTGATGATGGAATTTTTGATTCAGAAAAGCCTTGCACAAAATAAATTAATTATATATTGGAAAATGTTGTATTCCTTTATCTAGTGATATTACAATGAATTATTTTAATAACATGACTTATTTTATTAACATCAATTATTTTATTTACATGAATTTTAAAGGCCCTTTGATATTATTGTATATAAAATATTATTTACGGGTAATGAAATAATTTTTTTTTATTGTTGTAATTTTTTTAATTTCTAAAGTTAGCTTTGTTGATGCACTTAGTATTTCTGAGGTGTTCCTTTAGTGTCAGTGAAAAATTTTCGTTCCTATACGCTTACGCTATAACAGATTATTTTGTACTGTTTTATTTTTAAGATGCTTTATGAGACAAAGCCGTTTAGTAAAATTACATTACATGTTTTACTTCTTCACTTCAACGGAGATAAAAAGGGATAACTTTGTACTTCTGAAAATGTTACTTAGTAACATTTTAAAATCATTATTGTTAACGTTTCAGCACAATAATGTTTATAATTATATAAATACAAATGTTACATACAGGAGATTGTTAAGTTTCAGTGACTAATGGGAGAATAGAATCAGAACTTTTCTGTTATTTATACTGAAATAAATTTAAAGTACTTTGTTATTATTCTATATAACAAAACACATTACATTGTTGCTTATGGCCAATGAAATAATATTTTCAATAGTTTATCTTTATTTCAAAATATATACTCTAGATATGACTAATAAATATTTTATTTTATTATAATAAATTTTAAAAGACATTTTATACTGTTTTATATTTTTCTTATTTATATTTGTTGATTAATTAATTGTTAAACCTTTAAATTTTTATTATAAAAATTGTTTACGGTTATTTGTTTTTGGTTGAGTCTGTGTGTTGATTAGGGCTCTTTATTTCAATTATTTTTAGGAAATCTGTCTGCCCGGTTAAAAATATTCAAAGAGCCATTAACAAACAATGAATGGTGAGTACAGAGTAGTATAGTTGCGGCACTTGCAATTCTCCAAATTTCCGTAAAATTAACTAAATTTAAATTCATGTATTTAAATCTTCTGTAATATATATTATATAACCAGCAAAACCAAATTAATTCCACAGACTCTTTGCTTTAACTATAATATGGTAAAATAAGCCTGCTGTAATTGAAGCCAGAACTATATACATTTTACGAGTGTGTTTAGAGCTAAATAATGTGTTGCTGAGTCCTAAACAGAACATATTTTTGTTACAATATAACACTTTTAAAGAGGTCATATCCCGTACTATTATATTTTACCTAGTATATTGTTATATAAAGCGTTTATATGAACGATTTAGGGGGTCGAATATTTCTTTAGATTATGCCTATGATGTTTTGATAGCTTTTGAAACTAACAAATTTATTAGCTTTAAATTAATAAGTGGTTACGAAGTGTTAGGTTTTCATATTTAGTTATAACAATTAATCAAATTTTACGCATTAATATAGTTTTTTATTAATAGTCAAAATTTTTGTATGTTATTTAGAACTGCTCTTTGCCCACCATTGTTCGATACCATTTTAATTATAAGCCATCTATTTTCACTTATCTTTGTACACACACACACACACACACACACACACACACACACACACACACACACCTGCATTCCAAATCTATAGTGGTCCTATTGTCACGTGGTAAGAGGTGACTTCTGTCGACCAATCAGGCGTCCAGGACGCAGACAAGAAAAGCCCCCCGAGGCATCTCTCAAGTTCTTCTAAAGACTCCGTCTCGCTAGGTTGTACGTCAACACCAGCTTTAACTAAGTTCGGGCTGTGCGCTCTTGTCTTGTCTTTTGTGAACCGTAAGCCGTTCTATGGCAATTAGCAGTCCCCTTGCCGGATATTATTTTGTTAACGAGCCAAAAGTGTTAACTTTGTCTCCGTGGAACATCAGTGTTCGTGAGTAAACCGAAAAACAGTGTCAAGTGAATGTGGAATCTTTATCCATCAACAAGGACTCTCCCACCAGTGCAACGTTCCTTGGAAGTAACCCAGGTCGAACTGCAATCAACCCAACTTCATTTGTGTCGAGGTATCAGACAATGGACGGTGCAAGGTAACAGTGTTTCATCATTCTTATCATGGTCCTTCGTAACTAAAAGACAATTTTCTTCTCAACCAAGTTTTAAAAATCCTCAACTAATTCGAACATTTTTGGACTTTTTTTTAATAGAAAACAAAAATCATTTTAACACCTGTATTCTTAATTTAATTGTGTGCCTTTTTTCTAATACTATGTTTTGTGAGTTCATTTCGTATTTTTATTTTTCCCATTCGACTAATAGTTATTCTTAGAAAATCAACGTATGGGCTCTATCTGCTCAGCTATCGAAGTATGAGTTTAATATTAGACATTTTTATAGAATTTGCGGTCGAACATAATTGCGGTCCGCCAAGCCGAATCTTTAACATATTTTTGGTCCTTGCAAAACCGGATATTTTCCACGAAGTAATCGAAAAAATATCAAATATATTGCTCGATACCCTCGAAAAAAGTATTTATATTTGTGTACATGGTTTTCAATTAAAAATTAAAATAGTGTATTCTTTATTACCAAGAATTAAAACTGTATATTCTTTATATCAACTTTATATCAACTTAAACCTTACTCATACTCATTGAAGTACAATAGAGATTTCAAACTGAGAAGGAACGCCCATTTTACGCCGTTCAAGATCAACTTAGTAACGAGGTGTGTTGAAAACAATGTCTGGACGTGTCAAAATCTTTTGCTTCCGAGTAGGTTAGCTAACACTCCCCCACAACAACTTTTGTCAAATATTCATAGAATTAAACCAATTATATGCTAATACTAATTCTATTTTTAGCTTTATTATATTTGATTATATCATAATTACTAGAGATAATTATTAATAGAAAGTTCATAGAGGTATAAAATATAGTCCGCAGGTTCCTCTTGATTCAAGAAAAAATTCTATGATTTTAGCGTAAAGTATTAAGTGGACAACATGTCGTCTGACTGTCTGTCTGTCAGTCTGTTTGATACGTCTCTCACTTTAGGTTTATTTTAGTATGAATTCTAGTGTAGACCTTCATATTCACTAAGTAGGTTATGAATGAGAAAAGTGTTTTAAAAATTTGTATTAGTGTCGTATTTGGAATACAAATAATCGGAAGCTGGGTGATGTACATGGGGTGACTCATGGGAATGATAATTGGATTGGTGACACAAGCTTTCTAGATTGGATCCAAGTCAAATTTCCTGTAAAATTTTAAAAGAAAAATATATTTATAACTGACATAGTTACCTAGCAAAAACAACTAAACACAAAATTTAAATACCATATACCAAATTTATACTCTTTAATGGTAATTAATTGCATGCAAATTATACATTCGGATCTTAGATTACCATATGGTAGATTGCACTGCTCAAAACCATCGATATGCTACTGCTGCACTAACAGTAGATATACATTGATTCCTTAGACTTCAATAAGTAACTATTACAGGTAAAATACTGCACACAAATATACGTGATTACCGTTTCTGTGTTGATTTTTGTGTGTGCTAACGAGAGTTAAAAAACTTCCCGTAAAAATGTAACCAATTTTTTTTTTGTATAGAACAATAATTATCAAACGTAGTTTCTTAATGTCTTATACACGCCGTTAATTGAAAAAACTGGGTTTATACTAGAAATTTTACTCTCAGTAAAGGAGTTAGCCTACTGGGTAAAAAAGCAACCTTTTTTATCCCTCTCTATAAAACATAACGTACATATAGTAAAAATTGTGATTCAACCCTTCCCACTATAATGCTACATTAAGTGTAGAATTTAGATTCCTTCTCCGTTTTTTAGAGACCGCGTCTTCAAACATCTTTTTGAAATTGTGCACCTAATGAGACAATTTACATTAAAAGATTCATATCACTTAATTTAATATTGCTTATTCCTAATATCACCTAATACTACATGAAATTTTGATGAATTTCTGAGAGGTGGGAAATAAACAAGGGAAGGCAGAGCGAGAGGCTAGCTAGAGTATTGCACTGAGTAGGTTATAAATGAGTGTTTAAAAACTTTTATTAGTGTCAAACAATATTTTTTTTAATACCATATGTGACATGGCATAATGGGTTGGCAAAACTTTTAGTCAATTTACATTCCTGCCAAGATTAAAGAAACTCCTAACATTCCAAACATTACAGAGTTGTAGTCAATGAATTGTAAATGTGATGGATTGTACATTCTCCGCTGTAACCGCACTTGGGCAGCCGGCACTTCACTAAGACCAAAAGAACAAGTTTCAAAGAAGAAAAACTTAATAAATTGTCAACGAATAAAACTTTTTAATGATTCAAATATTTAGTGTGGATAAAAGTCTAAAAATATATGGATTGTTGCTTATTATTGTTTATACAAAAATGTATAAAATTAAACTCGGTTTGTTTGTTTATACATTATTTTTAAATACTCTGAGTTTAGTTTATTAGTTACACTCTTACCACATTTCAGCATATATGGAATTGTATTTATAACTACAACTATATTATTATGATTGTATTCCTAGATATATTTATAGATATTTGTAAAAACGCTATATAATAAGTTGCTTGCTTTGATGTGTCTTTAATGTAATTACATAGTCTCATGATATATAAATAGAGAACATAACATTGGTTGAATCATATGTTTACATTAATATAAGTTGTTACAGATAAATTATAATAATTATATCAATAGTTATATAAGTTCCATTAAACAAATATAATATTTGTATTATTAGTAAAAAAATATTAAAAAGCATAGGTTTACACATTAGAATGCACTTCCAGCATCCATTACAAACCGTGTACTCCAACTTGCTCTCGATTCTGATTTTTCCTGAAGAAGTTTGGGTTAGTAGAACTAATTTACTGGTACAATATAAAATCAACTTTTAACCCATAAAATTTACCTAATTTGAACACGTAATGGAGTAATAAATTGTATTTATTTAACACTGGTAATCTAAAGCGTGGCCAAATTTGTGTTAGTTTTACGTCACGACTTTAAATTCTGCAAAATCATTAGGCAGCATGATTAAATTTTTCTTTATAAACTTTTTAAAGAGGCCAATTTATTTCGTACATTAGAGTTTGAAAAGGCATTATTTATTACCTTACGAGTATTAGTGAGTTTAATAGCGTCAAGTTTGTGCTTATTGATTGTTGATTTATTGATTGATCAGTATTGATGTACACCAAACCTTGATTTTCAAATGCTTAAATAAAGATTACTATTGACTTTGCTGAGTTTGCACAAGCAAATTCGATTCTATAGCTCATGATGTCTAATGCTGCATGTGTTCCTAGATCAAATGTTAAATATTATATAATTGTACTAAATGTGTTTACAAACGTATTTTATTGCAAATATTTCTTGTAGCCATTATGGTTATCCATAAAACCAATGTAAAAATTTTCAATAATGCTCAGGAAAATCCCATTGAGTGATTTGCCATCATCGAAATCGGTGTAACATAGATATAAATTGAGCCTCGTGTTAAATTTTATAAAGAAATAAACTGACTTATTTGGATTATAAGTTAGTTTATTCAAGAGATACCGTAAATACAGAAATGCAGAGACACAGAAAGGCACAAAATACATTTTTCTAGTACCTGAAGTAAAATGCTTCGCCAATATTCATCAATTAATAAAGCTAAATATTCTGTTCTGTTCTATCCAGCTTGACTTAAGATTTCTTGTAAGTGTAGTAGGCGAGAGATCAACCTTATTCTGAAGGTCGTGGTGTAAATAGAAGGTGATGTTGGGGATTACAACCACGGCTTTTACTGGTTATCATCTTTTGTTCACTTATTAAAAGAGCGGTTTCAGAAAAGTCAGTCGAAGAAGAACAGAAGGCAAGCGTTGATGGACATGCTGTCAATGCAATGTCTTCTAGTTGTCTTAGACAAAGCTAAGATAATTCTATTACGGTTCGATTATTCGTCCTACGTCTAGGACGTATTCATTACACTTATTTCTGCCTATGGGAAACATTCTTTGCTAGGCACTGACTCCAAGATCAATAAAGGGTCAATACAAGGATTTACTCATATATTAAAGCAGCCTAAAGGGTTCGTTTTAAACTCTAGTAGAGCTATTAAATATTTTAATCCATCTTCTTTCACACCTTAGTTGCCTAATACATGCGCTTAGGTCAAATTATATTTAAAACCACCTTCATTATTGAACACTAGTTTTTGTCTTCGGATAATTTAGGTACTGAATAGAAGACTTAAATTTTTCAATCCTTAGTATAATGTGACTGACTGAAGACTGTGCTAAAGTATAAATCAAAAACCTACACTTAGAAGTTGCCCAGGTGGAAGTGCTGCCGATATTTAACACTTGTGTTATACAAATGGTTCTCGTAACGATATTTTGCTTCGAAAACCTGTTATTGTTAGTAAGCAGGAAATACGGGTTTAATTTCATCTGCCAAGTAGAAACCGATTTTCTTTTACCATACTTCGACTACTTATTCCACGCTTTCTCACCCGTTATGTGAAAACTTCGTTTTGCTTCCCTCGTACATCAATTACTTTACTGTTTAAAATAAATGCAATTAGTTTCCTATAATTTTTTATTAAGAGGATAGTCAAAAGTCTTTTTTATTATTTTGAACAATTTAACTATTGAATATACTATGCATCCATTTAGGCCAGTAGCTAAAGAAAGCGATCTCGATAATATTAAACACTTAATTTTTCTTTCATACAAAAATATTTTTCTATAAATTACTTCAAATTTACATGTAGTTAGTTCTATTTAACTGTGTTTTATTCGCAAATATGCGTAAATATTGTGACAAGATTGTGATTAAAATTGAGATTGAGGTTAAAACATCCTTATATCCAATCATCTTATCCATTGTAGGCTTTACAGTATTTTGGATCTTCCAAGCCAGAGAATGATACATATTGTATACGTATCATTAAAAATCTCGAATACCTTACCAAAATTTCATGATAAACGAATTCAGTAACAATTAAGTTATTTTAGGCTATCAATATTTTCATTATATTAAGATTAACAAAGTCTTTTTGGACCTTCGTCAATTTTAAATACCCTAGCTGGGTGAATGTTAGAGCTGATGAGTGGAGCGATCTTTTATTGTACCCACACTCCCCTATTTCTGTTTTATAAGATTCTATCAAAGGCCAGAGGCCGATAGGGGCGTGTTGCAAAGACTTAAAAGGACTGTTTTTTAAAGTAAAAAATAAAGGTTTTAATCTATTCTGTGTAGTACAAAATAGACAGACAGTGGTTAAATTAAACCTTTATTAATAGGGGATAACACGAGGACATCAATCGTTTACCAGTATATATCCGTGTTTTTTTTTTCAATTTATACTTTTAAACCATTTAAATTTTCTGTCCCTAGTTTCATGCGTGCTATCCCAGCGGATCGAATCGTGCTTCATATCCTGTACAAGATATTCTTCAAAAACTAACTTTGATTGCTTACTAAAAAAGCAATTTTAATTTTGTTGTAAAATGGATCTACGCTAAAACACACAATATGTAAGTTGGCCTACGTAGGCGTACATTAGTAGATAAGAATATAAGGTTCCTAGACCACTTTCGGAAGCAACAGTAAATCAAGGGAAAATACTGTTTAAAGGACAATAAACGAATCTGTAAAATCAAACAGTAATGGAAAATACTGTTTAAAGGACAATAAACGAATCTGTAAAATCAAACAGTAACTCACGAATGAAAAATTAACCGAATCTATAGCTGTTTGCTTCTACTTTCTTAAGGTGTCTATTGGAAACTTCTGCTTCGAATCAATCTATTGGAAATGATCTCATATCTGCTTCAAATCAACGAAAATTCTGTTGTAAATATATTAAAATCTTAATGAAAAATCTATTGCCAATGTTCTCATATCTGTTTCGAATAAACGGAAATTGTGGTAAATATATTAAAATCTTAATAAAAAATCTCTGAAATAGAATGAAAAATCAAGAAATCTAAAATTTTACTGAATTTCTCTAATATCGTTCTAAATCACATCATATGATAAAAAATTTCTCAGAAACAACAACAACATAACAAATCGCGTTTGTAACAGCATTTTGAAAATCCATATTGATAATTATATCGTTCTTTGAAGCAGAAATATTTGTCAAACTCTTTGTTGTATCAATGACATAAATAGGTCTATTCGCTAAAAATTCTTTAGGATTATAATACATTTCCATATTTTTGTAGTAAACTTTCTTAAAATCTTGATACATCTGATACATGATTCTGAAAAGACCTCCTGAAATGTTTAAATTTTGTAATTCATCTGGATAATAAGAACCGTTCAATTTTACTCTGATATTTTTTACATTCAAACTATCAAACTTTGAAGGATTTTTCTCTTGATTATTCTGTCTATCTGTTTGAAAACCTATAATAACAAACTTAGGATTGAAGATATTTCTATAAATATTTGTGATATCGAACGAATAAGTTGTTCCGGATATACCTTTTTGCTCAATACATTGCCAATCTAGAAAATTAAACATAATGTTTTGAGATTTTGTAATTTCATCAATCAACTGAATTTTACTCGTGGTTTTGTAATAAATCATCGGAACTCTAATGAAAAACTCGTCAATTGTAATTTTGCCATCAACAGGCATAACATTTCCAGTTGCAGTCTTCAGAATCACATCATCGTCTTTAGCTCTTATGAAACTAATGTAAAATCCACCTTTATAGATTGGAAAATTTACATTTTCAAAGAATCCTAAGCCGAAACGTGCTAAATCACCGACCGCTTCAAATTGTCCAAATTTAAAAGTTGATTCAAAACTGTTTGAAAATACATTACTTTTGGAATAACAAATGGTTCCTTTAATAGTGCTTAATTGGCCACAGTTTTCGACTTCTTCTATCAATTTATTGTGTTTTCTTACTTCAATCTTAGAAAATAAAAAACGGTATAAAATTATCGATTAATCTAACATTATCAGTTCCAAGATATGCTTGACCATCTTGTTTTGTTAAAGTTCCAGAAATATAAAACTGGAAGTTGGACGAGCAAAAGTTATCTCCAAAATCAATATTAAACTCAGTTCTTTTATTCGGTTCATTCAAATGTTGTTTACTAATTGGATAGAAATGTTTAAACTCCGCCCTTTCAATATCACTAGCATACTTTCTGTAGTCCGCCATTTAATAAGAGAAAATTTAGAAATTTTAAACATCATGTATAAGAAAGATATCATTTTCATCGATCTAATGTACGTTTTTATAAGAAAAGATATAAATTTTAGTCATTTTTAATGATCTACTTCGTCATATTCAGGATTCTCTTCCTTAAATTTTGCAATTTCGGCCACATATTTCAATAAAATCTGCCCAGGATAGTAACCGCTATCTATAATATTATTCCAATCAACTGTACCTTTATTTTCATCCAAAAACTTTATACTCAAGTGTTGATAGAGGCAAAGAACAGACATATGATCTTTTAATTGATAATGTATATTTTCTTGAATGAACTCTGGGGACAGATTTTGATATTTTGCAATGTTATACCAATTTAACTTATTAATGTACAATCGCATCATATCTTCGGATAATTCATATTTTTGAGAAATATCATCCCAATGTTCTTTTTTCAAATCTCTTTCGTGTTGCATTATAAAAAGATCGAAAGCACTGTAATGTCCCGCCATCTCTATTTATGAAGAAACAATTTCAAGTTTTTATAAATTGGCTCTTTTTAGCGTTACATTCAGCACATTTCCCAGAAACTCTTTTAACTCCATTGATGTTTGCATAGTATTTTATATCATTTGTTTCAGTTTTTGCCTTACACCTCACACAATATATGAGCGTCATTTATATAAGGAAATTTTATCAGGTATAAAAACCCTGCGCGAATACCTATTTCAGTAAGATCTTCCTCCCACTTATTAAGTTTTTCTTCTATTTTTTTGAAATTTGTCAGCATAAGAATCATTGTATTCAACAAATTTATGACCAATATTCTCAAAAGTTTTCGTAGCATCTAAACTAAACTTATCAAAAGACTCTTTAAATTTAGTCAGTTTTTCTTTAATTTTACCAACATCGTCTACTGATCTTTTACTTCTTTCATCAAGTTTTTCATAGACTTCTGTTGTAAAATATTTAACATGCTGTTTATGATTCTCATAATTTTGTTTTAGTTCATTAAACATTTTAATAGGATCTTCTAATTGAATCATTACAACAACATCAAATGGATTAATTCCTTTACTGCTAATTCTTTTTCCTTTAAAATCTAAGGCATTTTTAACATTCGGATCATGTAAATCAACAATATCGATGTTTTCTGATAATTTTAGAGGTTTTAAAATTTGTTCTTTAACAACAACATCATGTTTGTCAATACCAGGTCGAACACCGACAATTCTTTTTTTATTAGCCAAACTAACATAATTCTTTTCAACTTTGATCGCTTCAGTAATTTTATCAGCTTTTTCGATATGAGACATTAAATTGGTAAATAATTTTTTTACACCATCATCAACTTCTTTTTCCAATGTTTTTATTTTATCAGCAACTTCATTTGAACTCATGAAATTTGCAAGTTTGTTATCATATTCTGCTTTAAAATTTTCAATCTCGACAGCAAACATATCTGAATCTGGAAGGTTTTGTAATAAATTTTCTAACTTGTTATCAAACTCATTTCTCAAACTATCAAAATTCAAACTATTATCTACATTTTAAATAATTTGTGTTCCAAATACGTCAAAAATATTTTGTGAATCCATATTTATTAAGTAATAATTTGTTAACAACTTCTTTAAAATCTTTACCATTACTCAGTTCATTCAAAACAAAAAACACATAAATGACCACAAATTGGGGGATCTTTATAATCTTGAATCTGAGAATCATTGTAGTAGACGCTTGATTTTTTCAAATATTTAATCAATTCTATAGGTGGTTTGTCCTCAATTCTTCCATACGAATCAAAATAAACATGCATTCTTATCATTTTTATAATAACAAATCCAATGCATTCCACCTCCCATAATCGAGTCTAAATTCACAATTCCACATTCAAATTTCTTAACTTTTTCAGGTAATGTATCTCTCATGAAGATTCCTCTAAAATGTTTAATATTTTTGCAGATTTCTTCCAATTCCCCGAATTTTAAAGGTTTGATTTCAAATTTTTTTTTAATGTTTGATTTCACGTAATTCAAAGTTTTTTCATCTAATCCAGATCCTGTAACATCTTCCAACTCTTTATCTAACCAATTTACAATGTTTCGAACAATAGGAATCACATCTTTTTTAACGATTGGAGCAGCTTTACGAACATAAGGAACAACATTTTTAACAACTGGAATATTTTCTCCAAAATCTAATAAATCTTTCAAAAGTCCACCATTTTTAAGTTCTTTCAACTGATTATAAGAAAATTCTATTCTAGTTCCTTTATTGTTTTTCTTATGTTTTTCGAGTTTATTGTATTGTCTATTTGTTAAAAATATCTTATCTTCGCCATTTTTTAGTTGATCTATTTTAAATTGAATACTAACGGGTATTTTTTTTCTTAAAAGCGGATTTTATTTTTTCTTTCTGATTTTTGCTGAAGTTTACGTTCACCTCCATTTATATAGTTAAAATTTCAAGTTCTCTTCGATTCCCATTCCTAGTTTTCTCTTCAAAAACATTGCTCCAGCTGTTGGAAGCCCAAAAATTTTTTCACCTAAACTAGCATCTTTTGATAAAAATCTATCCATTGCCTTATCTTGCAAAACTTTATCTGCTATATGTCTGGAATTTGTGTCTCTATGTTTTGCATTAAAAAATATCGTGTTCCATAGCAGCTTGATCTAATTTATTTATACCAGGGTCTCCTCTTTTTAGTCTTTTTTCGAGTTTTGTGCCAGGCCCCAGATACTGATAAGTTGGTACGTGTAATTCAAAAGGTAAATTGTTGATAAAATCATTCAAAAGTCCACTACCCTCAATCAGAGATGAACTTATTGCCGGCAAAATTCGTTTTAAATATTTAATTCCATCAGGTTTTTCAATCATTTCATCAAGTTTGTTCGAAATAAAATCCTTAATCGCTTTCTTTTCGTTCAAAAAATTGTTGTTTCCAGCCTTTTCTTGAGCATAAATATAATTAATAATCCCATCGAGTTTTGTCAAATCGTCGATATATCTGTATTCAATCTTATTATCACTGTATTTTTTTACACCTGATCCTTCGATTCGTTTTTCCCAAATTGGTTTAATTAATTTCATATATTTTTTTACCTCTACTTGACTTAGGCTTCTTAGTAGATGGATCATTATTTTTGTAAATTGAGTCAGATTCCCATAAAATTTCTGTATACTTTTTCAAATCTTCTTCAGAATATAAATTATCTTTTGGAGCGTCATAGTCTGTTAATAATCTCCATAACCCTTGAGTTCCTTCATATGTTTTTTCATTAATAATGATATCATTATGTTCAAAATTAACGGGTAAATTTCCAATCATAAAACTTCTCTTTTTTTCTGTCCCAATACAAACCAAATTTATCATCCTTTGCTCTAGGAAGAAATTTTTTTACCAATTTCACCAATTATTATATCCTTTGTTCCAGGACTTATTGGTTCAAGTATGGTAGAGTCTTCAATGATTCGAGGTCTAAATGGTGTTGAAGATGGTAATTTTGGCAATTCAAACTTTTCCACTTCAGATTCTGGAATTGAAATATCGGCAAATTGTCGTACAACTGGAACCAAATTCATCAAATTTTGATTATCACTTAAAACATTTTCAATTTTGCCCTCAACGTTTTTTATTGCAGAAGTTACAGGTTGATTGATTTTTTGAATAAATTCTTGTTCTTTTTCATCAATTTCGAATCTGTTCTTTAAATTCTTTGATTAATTTCTTTTCGATTTGATCAAGTTTTTTCGCTTCTTCAGAAGTTACGTTCACCATTTAATTAGAAAAATTTTGAAACGTGAACGTGGGAACGTAAAACGTGAACGTGGAACGTAAAACGTGAACGTGGAACGTAAAAACGTGAACACGAAACGTAAAACGTGAACGTGGAACGTAAAAACGTGAACACGAAACGTAAAACATGAACGTGAAACACGAACGTGAAACATGAACGTGAACGTGGAACGTGAACAGATTTACTGTTTTTCTGTTATTTTCATAATGTAAATAAAAAAAACCATAGTCTTCTTTCCAAATTTTATCACACAACTCAATAAAGTGGTTAAAACTCATATCAGATCCCACATAATTGTTATAAATCTTTCTGGAATAATGATCATCTTGTTTAAAAACACACAACATATTCAAATTATTTCTTATAACTTGTTTATCAACCTTTGAAAAGCATTGAGAAAGATAGATACAAGATATGTTTTTGTGACGAGACATTACGAAATATTCTTTAATAACGTCTTGATTTTCTAAAATACAATCATCGAAAACGATTAAAGAATTTGGTTTACATTCGCTTAAGTGAACTATGTCCTCGGAAGCATTATAAAAAATGTGATATTTTTTTATTTAAGTTTTTCTCAATATTTTCAAATCTTTCTTGTAATTTTTTATAGGCGTCTTGTTCTAAAGATTTACTAAAAACATACAAATTGGGAATAAGGAATCAACCTATTGTAGATAAAATTCAATAATAAAGTTGTTTTTCCACATCCACTTGAACCAACAATTAACAATCTGATTGGTTGATCTTTCTTATTTTCTTCAAACGTTTGAAGTTTTATCTGATCTTTTTGCTTTAAAAATTTCTCCATTTAAATAGCGAAAATGAAGCTGTTCAAGTCGACTTCAGAAAGCTCTAAATTAGTTTTAAACTTAGAACATTTAGAGGAAGAATCAAATTATTTTATCGGTTTAAGCGATTTTTATTCTGACAATTTTGTAATAAATATTAGTGAAAGTTCTCCTTATTGTATAGGATTTAGTGAGAAGAACATAACAAAATATTATGGTTTAAACAAAGGATATTATACTTTCGATCAAATAAAAAATTTCCTTAAAAATTATCTGAAAACATTCAAACAATCAGATAAAATCTTTAAACTTTGACGAAAACAAGTTTGAAATGCAAAAAAATTATCTCTCTAATAAAATTCAAATAAAATCACCAGTAAGAATAATGTTTTCAGCAATTATAGTAGATTTATTAGGGTTTGTTCAAGAAACTATTGAGCCAAATCAGGTATATTTAGGAAATAAAACGCCAAAATTTAGACCGTTCGATGTAATTGAAGTACATTGTAATCTCGTTGAACCTAGTTTTGAAAATCATACCGAACATTTACACAAAGAATCTGAAATTTTGTACACTTTTTTTCCAAATGTTGCTTATGGATCAAAAATCAGTGAAAAACCGAATGAAATCGATTATATTCCAATTAAAACAAATATTACAAGAATTCAAAAAATCGCCTTAACTGTTCAAGACTCTGATGGAAATTTATTGAAAAATGAGAGTAAAACAACAATTTATTTAAGATTTAAAAAGGAATGAAAATGTTACTAAATTTTATTAAACTCTCGAATTATGATATTTTGTCTGTAAATGTTTAGCATAACTAGGTAACCATTGAATAATTCGTCCACATTCGCAATGAGTCTCTTTTTTTCGACTTTCTCGTTGAATTCTTATAGTACTATCTTTACAATATGCTTGTTTTTATCTCTACTATAATGCCACTTGTTAAATTCAGAAACATTCTTAACTTCTTTACAAAAGTAACATTCTTTCTCCTCTAGAGTTAATTTTTCTATTTTATCGTATAATTCTTTTCGATATTTATTATGACAATCTTTACAATAATGTCCAAATCCGTCTTTTTTAGTTCTATTTTTATAAAATTCTTCAAAACCTTTTATTTCCTTGCACATTGAACATTTCTTTTGAGCCTCCGTTTATATAGAAAAAATTATAGCTTTGACTTTCTCAATTCATATTCGTAAAAACTTCCAGTTATTTCTTCGTTGCTTAAATCTTTTATACTATAAGTTACAGGATCTGTGTTATTAATTTGATAAATCACAAAGATTTCTCTTGACCAATTGTTCTTATATTTGTTCGAAAATGTTTGTTTTTTACTAACAATTCTTACATGATCATTAATTTTAAATTTAGTTTTCGTGTGAATTTCAGGTGGAACATACTTGAAAACGGTCTCTAATAACTCCTTTTCTGCATCCTTATCTACGTCTTTGGGCTTCATTTTTATTGTGCTGTGAACTGTATCATTATAATTTGTGACTATTTTTTTAAGAATATAGATCCATTTAAAGTTTTTATTAATCTAAAAAATAACTTTCATCCTTTCGTTTTGAGTTCTGTTATATCTCTCTACAATACTTGATTTCTCTTCGTTTTCAGTATGATAAATCTTAATGTTATATTTACTCAAAACATCGTTAAATTATTTATTTTTAAACTCTAAACCCTTATCTCTATGAAGAAGATTCGGAGGTTTATGCCCGATCTTTATAGCATCTTTTACTATATCTTCGAAAGCTTTTGAAACATCCTTGCCGTTTTTTCTTTTGATAGCTCTTGACCAAGCATATTTTGAGAAAGTATCAATAACATTTAACATATATTTAAATCCATCGTTTTGATCTGAATAGTTAGACATTATTACTAAATCTGCTGCCCATAAATCGTCAATTCCTAAAGTTATAATTTTTCTCTTTTTAAATTTCTTTCGTACTGGTGCATGAATTTCTTTAGCTTCAATCTCTATCTCATCTTTAGTCTTCAATTCTTGCTTAACAGGTTTTTCATTTGGATTCTTTATAAACTTACTCTTATTTGTCTTACATTTTGAACATTTTGCAGCAATTCTATACAATCCGTTTTGAGTTTGAACAATCTTAGCATCGATATTTTTCGTTTTTTTCTTACATTTGTGACAGTGAATTAAATCATCTTCCATTTACATATCAAAGTTTCCAAGTTTATTTACTTCGTCTAGTATAACCACATTTTGCTTCATTTTTATAGCCATACGGTACTGTTTCGATCTTATTTTCTAGGACAATTCTTTTATCCTCTTTAGCGCTTAGTGCCAGCTTGTTTATGGTAATTGTGTACAACTCATGTTTATAGCTTTTTATTACAGTCATCTCTCTAAATTCCTCTTTATCTTCGAACAAACATCTTTTCAAGTTTTCGATATTTATTGTTTTATTTACAACACTTCTCTTAATTCCTTTACATCTAACTGGATTTTTGTCTAGATATTTGTACGAATACATTTTCGATCTCAATCCACAAAATTCTTCTAAGATTGCACCATTTAGCTCGTCTTTGAATTTACCAATAACTTTCTTATTTTTAGTAGCGAAACAGTCATGATCTCTTTTGGATAATCACTTGTATC
Source organism: Homalodisca vitripennis (assembly GCF_021130785.1). NCBI lineage: Eukaryota > Metazoa > Arthropoda > Insecta > Hemiptera > Cicadellidae > Homalodisca > Homalodisca vitripennis. The sequence continues at coordinate 28,853,755 of NC_060212.1, forward strand.
AAAGTCATCTATATTTTCTTTAATAATTTTAAAAGGATCTCGTTTCAATTCTAGGAAATAACTGTCTGTATCCATGTAACACAGATTCAAATCTGGGTTGAACTTCTTTAATTTATCGTAATAAAACTCATACATTAACAATTTTGATAGGTCAAGAACTGAAAATCCTATGTAGATCGGTTTGTTAAATTTAACCTTTTGTTTATACATGTGACTCGCTATAACAGTTTGTCGTCAAAGATATTAAAGCATTTGAAGTTTGTTTTCTTGGCCTGTTTCATTGAAAATTCTTCATTTCCTAGTTTGATATCACATTTATTTCGCACATTTTCCATACTTTTTCCAAAAACGGAGTTGTTCATAAGCTTGTAAAAATCTTTCTCAAAGTCACTTGTAGCTTTGGTTCTCATGTTTATGTTAAAATCAATGTACTTTTTCATAAAAGGCTTCTGATCGAATGCTATAACTCTATTCACATGTTGCAACACCATCCCTTGTTCGAGGTAAAATTTCAAATTTCTTGAATGAACAACGTATTCAGTTTTATCCAGTAAAGTTGTGCAAAGTTTGTTTTTATAATGTTCGGGAGCAAGAGGTAAATCCTTGTGATGTTCATGTAAATTTGTTGGATATCCTAGATCAACTTCGAGAATATAGCCATAATCTTCGTCGCCAGTGAGTTCTAAAATTGTTTCTTGCCACTCTTCTTTTGTATATGTTTTAGGATTCATCCACTTGATTTCGTTATATGGTAAATTTTGCATAAGCCCGTAACCATAAAGGTTATTGGCATCGACGTACAACAGATAGTTTTCAGGCTTTGATTCATCAAAATCTTTCAAATATTTGTTATCTGCTTTAACATATCGTTTAATACATTGAGAAATGCCTCCGCGAATACCTTTTTCAATCATCAAATACATGTTATAATCGTTAATTAGCTGAAGCTCAATTTTCGTTAATTTTAACATAGCGTCCCATGCGAGACTTGGAGCAGTCAGATAATGTGCTGGATCGAGCTTGTAACAATTCAAGCAAATGTTTCTGAAGTTTTCAAAAATATCAGCAAGCAATAAAACATCTTGGATGTTGTTATAGAGATCTGAGTAATTACCAAGATTTTTATCCTTTAATTTATTCCAAACAGCTAAATAATGTTGAAAATCTTTCTCAGATATGCTCTCATCTGTTAAAAGTGAATAGAAATCTAGAATTTTTAGCTCTTCTGTGTAATCAAGTTTTTCAATACTATCGATAAATTCATAGGGAAATATTCCTTTTCCAGATAGAATTTTAAAAATCTCGTTGTCGTCATTTGGCTGTCTTTTTTGAATTTCATTCAATATTCTTCCATCCTGTATAAAATGATTTGTATGTTTAAAATCTTCTGTCTTTAGATTTTTAGTTAACTTTTCTATAGATGAGGCCATAAATCTGAACGTATCTACGAAAGAAAACTTAATGTATTTTCTAGGTTTATTACCTTCGAATTCATATCCATATCCAGAATTTACAGAATAATTTATATATCGTTCATCGGTGTTTGCAATCAAATCAACGTTTCCATATTGTTTAGCCAATTCTTTATGTACAAATGAGTATCGTAGTTACTCATATTGTGACAGAAATTGGAATATTTTGAGGAAATTTGAGATTCAGATTACAACATAAATGAGCAGCACCTCGAAATTTGCTGGTTAAATGACAATGATCTCTCACTTTTAATCTTTTTTCTTCATCAAAACCTTCTGTTTCACAGATATGACAAACGTTTGAATTTTGATACGAAATTTCTTCTTCTTCAGTCAATTTCATAAGTTTCATGTTCTTTGAATTATATTTTTTTCGCTATGTATTTCGATAATTTATTGAGTTCTTCAAACAATTGTTTTGGAACATTAGGTAAATCTTCTTCATTTTTGGCTCGATAACATATCGGTTTGTACATGCGATTGGTCACATTCGACACTAAATATAGAGTAAAACCATAAGGAATGTGTTTCTGAATCTTGTTTGTAGTCGATTTTTGCGGATTGTTTTTGCATGTTGGAATCTTCTCCAATATGCTTTCAAAATCCATATAAATAACGTAAGGATGAGAAAATTTCTTTTGATAATAAGTAAATGTTGTTGTTTGACCTGGAAATGGCATAATTGGTTTACAAACTTCATGTTGCTTGCAAATTTCTAAATGATCAGCTAAAGCACTATATTTGTAGAAATGACTCAAACATCTTCTACAGAGAAATTTTTTATTTTTACATTTAGATAATTGAGAGAAAACGAGTTTATTTAAATCCGTGATCAAAACATAATGAGACTTGTCTTCTTGTTTAACATACAATAAATCGATTTCTAACTCGGCATTATAAACATCGGAAATTTGTAATGGAACAATGTTGAGTTTTTCGTCATAAGTATAGATATTTATAGACATTTTTGGATATTTGTACTTGGAATTGGTGCTGCGTTTCTCAAATAATTGTATATCTTTTAAAGACATTGGATACTCAAAGCCCGAAAATATCTCGTCATTTACAAATCTCTCGTATTGCTTTGCTCTGTCTACATGAGTTTCTGGTTTTTCAATAGCACATCGGATAGAATAAATAAAACAGAAATCGTCTTTATTTTTGATATTCACACAAGCTTTCCTATCTTTGATTATCTTTGGTAAATCGATATATGATCCTGCGTTCATCATTTCGTGTTTATTAATGCTCAAAACTAGTTGTTTGCAGCTTTTAAATGTCCATCCAGAACCTCTATTTGGATGATTTGTCTGTTCTCGATGTGTTAATTTATTAAATTGCTTAGTAATAAAGTCGTTTTACATCAAAGATCTCGTCTGCTTTTATAGTAAAGTACATTGGGCAAGTTTGTGGTTCACCGTTTACTAAAGTTCTTTCGTATTCACATTCCAAAGAGATATAACCTTTCATATTTTTAACATTCTCTTGAAATTTTTCTATTAAACTTTTAATTTCTGGCCTCATAATTGATAGATATTTGTAAATTGACATGGAATTATCGTTTAAATTTGTTAAAATGTATTGCTTGAAAAGACCGTGTATAGAGGATAAAACTTCAACATCTATGATATTTTCAGGTTTTTCGTTAAGAGTTTTATCAATTTCTTCGATCATTTCAGACTTAGTTTTATCGTTAGTTTTGATAGACAATTTTTTCGGCGATTGACTGAATGTTTTCATCTTTAAATAGATTGAGATCTTTTTTATATTCCCTTAAAGTTTTTCTTTAATTCTCGTAATTATTCTATATTGTACATCTTTTCATGATCGACAATTTGATTTTCTTTAGCCCAATTCCTCAAATAATTCAGTTTACTTTCGTGATAGTTGTTTATTTTTTAAATGGATTTTTGAGCTATAATGTCGATCATAGTTATGTTTTAGGATTTCTTTCTTACAAAACGGACATGTTACTTTTTCTCCCTTCATTTATGTAAGAAAAATTTGAGTGTGTCAAGTTTCACCATTTAGTAAAATATCTTTTTATTAAGGAAAAGTTATCAACTTTTAAGCTTAAAGTTGGCAATAATTTGAGATAATTCAGTAGATTTTCAGGATTTAAAAAAAACTCTAATACTAGTGTGTAGGGACCTTAAAAAAACCTTGATTATCTACTGAATTATCTCAAATTATTGCCAACTTTAAGCTTAAAAGTTGATACTTTTCCTTAATAAAAAGATATTTTACTAAATAGTGAAACTTGACACAATCAAATTTTTTCCTATGTAAATGGAGCTACTAAAGAAATTAAATGAAGTTGGTGATTTAAAGTTCAAAGAATATAAGAAGTTGAATGAATTAGAAGAAAATAAGAAATACAACATTTTGAATCTGGAGAAAATGAAAGATAAATTCGGGTTTACAATAATTGCCGAGTTGGAAGATTATAAAGTTACACTTACCGAACAGATTTTTGACTGTTTTGGATGAAAAAAAGATTAAAGAATTGAAATAAACATGACAAATTACACTTGGTTGTTACTGGAAAGAAGACTATTAAAGATAAAGACTGTGTTTACTATCAATTTTGTAGAGTAGAAGATTTTTCGTCGTAGCAGACATTTCAAATAGATTGATTTGACAGCTTAAGAAAGTAGAAGCAAACAGCTATAGATTCGGTTAATTTTTCATTCGTGAGTTACTGTTTGATTTTACAGATTCGTTTATTGTCCTTTAAACAGTATTTTCCATTACTGTTTGATTTTACAGATTCGTTTATTGTCCTTTAAACAGTATTTCCCCTTGATTTACTGTTGGCTCCGAAAGTGGTCTAGGAACCTTATATTCTTATCTAATTACATTATATTATATCAATGTAATTTTATGACACAAATAAAATCTGAACAGTAAACACGAATGGCCACATGTATATAAAAGGGTTTTGTGACTGTCAACACTCTATTCTACAGACCCCGTATTACTTTGGACCACTCTCCTTGATTTCCCCTGGAGCATATATGAACGTTATTTTGTTGTGAGCTTCTATTCGTGCAAGTAAAAAAACAAGTTCCAACTGTAACAAAAACACATAAAGACAAGAGTATTCATAGCACATATTATCTTATTTATCGAATATCTAATATTTGTATTAATACCAACCTTATAATATATATTTTTTCCCACTTTTTCCCCAAATTCAATTAGAATATGCTTTGATCAATCTAATTAAGATTAATTTATAAGCCTGATTTGTGGGTGTTTTAAAATATTTACCACGTTTAAACAGTTTTGGTATACACTTGTTATTTTTGTGTACAATGAATTAGAACCAGGTTGAAACCTGAATATATAAAATTTAAATAATCTGTAATATAAAAATAGTTTTACGAAGTAGTAAATATTGTATATTAATAATAAACATAATTAAAGGAAGCAAGTAAAATTGTAATTGTATTTTCATTTCCAATGTTTGTAAAAATTGCTTAATAGTAATAGCTACGTATACAAATCGTAAATTATAAGCAACCTACAAGCATGTTAAAATTATAAAGTATTTTCAATTTAAATAATGAATATTAAAAATATTTGTATTGAAATATGGTACATTGTTGCTAGAATATTTTTTGCTAATAAGCAATTTTAACTGCTCAAATTTTTTTGTGCTATACAGGCAATATAGGAGTATAAGGCAATAATAAAAAAAGTTATTATGACTCTAAGGATAGCGACAGAGTGAATGAACTAAAAGATAGAGAGGATCGTATTTAATGATAAATGGGCTCTTGCTGTATAAATATATCCATGCAGGAAACCATATTTTGAGTTACCTCACGCTGTACATGGTATTGGCCACGTATGGGCTGCCATTACGTCAAAACATCATATACCTAGATTATCCATATAAAGCTAATGCCATGACATAGCGCTCTATAGAACACCCTCAATACATGGGCAAATTTAGATTTATGAAACAATACTTTAATATGGTCATCCCTTGGAGCAATTTATGACTATTCTTATTTGTGTCGTGCTATATCATTTAAAACTTGTTAATACATTTACATATAACCATTCCTTGTTTATTAAAATTGTAAAATGATAAGTATTATAGTATAATATGTAAAAATGAAACTTTTTGTATAAAACTTGTATAGAAGGCTGATTGATTGTTCAACTTATAAATTGCTTTAAAAAGCATTCGAGAAATTATTGAGTGTTAAACGACATATTTCATGAAATTTATTAACCAGCTGGCAACGTTGATGTAATATTTTGTACTTTTTAGAGACCACCTCGCCGAATCATTATATTCTTTAGATGAACTCAGATTAAAAAATAACAACACAGCTGTCTGGTGCACTTATCAAATTGTCATTAACCAGCCATTACTCCAGAAGCTAAAATCCGTTCCCTTGTAAGTTTCAAGTTATATTCGTGTTTATTATTTTTTTTTAACAACCAACATTTTCACCCACGTGTTTTGTGTTATATCCAGTAGAGTTCACTGTTAGAGAGCCGCCTTACATCTTGAAGACAACGTTTAGCAACACAGTTTCAATAAAGTGGGTTCAAAATATTTTCCTAGTTTTAAATAGGACTTTACCGTAAGGGTTGTGGAAAAAGTAATCGAGAAGGTTAACGGCTATTACCGTTTCTGTATAAGGGAATGTCTCAATTTTCACCACCACTCAAGTATGGTTTAAATTGTTCAGTTCACATTTTTCTGAAATAAAAATTTATAAAACATTCACAGGCAAATTATTTAAGATACAACACCATTACATATATATTCTTATAATTATATGCGTTTAGGAATATTACACATATTTTGGTATTTGCCTACGTCGTTTTCTATATTGCTTACAGTATTTTATGATATTAATACGCCAGACCTCTAGTCGCGGAACAGTTCAACTCGCTTTAATATTCTTAATGGCTCATAATTGATTTATGTATCCAGTAAGAAAAACAGGATCAAATGACTTTAATGGACTTATGAACAAAAATTATAAGTCAAAGCTAGATATTCTTAAATCATGAAAAAAGATTCAATTAGGCGTTACAAATCTAAATTTTTATTTAAATGCCTATAAGTCCCTGAATATTTCCATTCCATAAAAAAGTCACCTCTACACTCACTATTTTAACCCGAAATCTTTATGCCAGTCACCAACTGCGTTCTTTACCAGGTTGATCGATTTCCGGTGACATGGTTAAGGACATCGTGTCTTTGTGGGTTTAGATATTGCCTTAGTTAATATAGGATATTGCGAGATCAGATAGTACACAAATGAATTTACACACTTCAGTCACATATAAAGCCTGGTGTCAGCATGAACATGTTATGGTAAAAACGGGTCTATGACAAAACAGACGGGTAAGCGGTAATTCTGTGTAACACAATGACTGCGGTAGACACCCTTGTGTGCTTGCTGTCTTACGAGATTATTCTCGTAAGCTATCTGCCATCGCTCTGTGTAGACCAGCATTGACTTACTTAACTAACAACGATAGCCTACCCATATTTAGACAATGAGCTGTAACATTTACAAACAGGAGCGTTCAATTCAAATAGTTCTTGCATTATTTCGTCTAAATTGCTAAAATAGTGAAACTGTTCATACAATAACATGTAGCAGCACGTCACACCACATGCTATATTTTCAGGTTTATAGCTCATTTCAGTCTGATAGTTAAGTAAATTGTTTTATTACGTCACGTTAAAATTTAATATGATCATACTCGGTTTGTTTACACATTTTTTATTCTGCAATTCCCTCGTTGCCATCATAGTTACCCATGAGACTAATTTAACAAAGCTTGCTAATGCTTGAACCCGTTGTTTCTTATATAGAAATGAACCTTAATGCAGTATTTAGTCTATAGGTCAGTATCTTCTCGAGATGTCGTGCAAAATGACATACAGGTAGAAATGAAGATTTTCATTTCATAGCCTCTCGAGTGATAGACTTCGCTAACTCTAAGCCAATAAATATTTTCAGCCCTACTATGGTTTCCACTTGAATAACCACTAACCTGTAAATTATAAACATTTAAAATGTAAATAATTCTTGTATATTCAGCATGTTTAAACCTATATTGTTAAGTGTAAAAAAATATATATTTTATGACTGTTATTGTTAGAATTGTCACACCTTCAAAGAATTTATAAGCAATATGACTGCAGGGTAAGTTATCAAGTGGCGGTGATTGGTGGACGTGGCTATGAGTTGTTTCCGGTGCGCAGCGCAGTCTGGTGTGACAAGCGGAGTTATAAATAGTCACCAGTCCGCACAGTTATGTACGGGTCTTTTATTATTTGACTAGTTTGCTTTTTTTTATAACTTGCTATCCGATAAATTCCAACCAACCTAAGTGCCAAAACCTAACCCAACTCTAATATGTTTGCAAGAATGTTTTAAAAAGTAGTACTATTGAAGTAGTACCTTAGAGCATAGAATCAATCTTCACATTGTGGGTTACAGCGAGAAATGTTTATGTTAAGGATTGGAAATCTCTTTGAATGATGTTTTTAAGTAACTGAACGTTCACTTCGGACAGAGTTGTAACTTCCAGTGAAATTTACACTGTAAATATATTTTTTTTTTTAACTGGTGACTATTTATACCTAGGTTGTCACAATAAGACCTAGAACCAAAACACAAGGCCAGAGAGGGTTATACATTATACCTCCCCGTCGCGACGATCGCCTTCCTTTTCTCTTCGTTTCAGATTTGAAGCGCACCACGATACCATAAGAAATGCAAGCATTGCTTATCTCCTCAATCTTCCACCTTTTCTTGTGCGTGTAACGTGTTGTTTGTGCTCTTGTCCTGAGCATAGCTTAATCACAAGTTTAGATTGCACGTTGTTGTTTCATTGTTATTATTGTGCCAGTCGGTATTACTTGAATTTTTGCGGGGCAGTGCATTGGAAAATTTTAATTTTTTGTGTATGCATTTGTATTAGGATTCGTTCCTTGTGACTAAGAGGTTAGATCATTCCTCGACACGTACTTTTTCATAGAAAAGTGAGTCCGATCCCCTTTTCATCCATCTTTAGTCTTGGAGAACTGCCATGTGTGAGGATCGTATTAAAAAGAATAAGATAAGGAGGAGAGTGGATAACTAAAAGATGAAAAATACTGATAAACAAATGCAACATCATGGACATGTTAAACCAGGAGTATGTCTAACTCAGTTACAAAGACCAATTTATCAGACCGTTCTCTGAAAAAATGCAAAATGAAAATTTAAATAATTAATAATTGTTTATTTTAAACGTTTAAAAACTAAACCTCTATCAATAATTAGCATCCATTAGTAAAATAAATTACTAACACTATATTTCGTAAAACTGCTACTTCACTGTGTACAAAATATGTTGCGAAGGGTATTTCTCATTCACACATAGTCTGACAGGTGGTGTGACAGATTTCTGAAAGCATTTTCTTGTTGAGTTATGCTTTATGCATCCACCACCTTAAGAGCAACATCAATAATAATGGTGTACCACTGCTTATACATATACCGATGGTTGTCATTATCCTTCATACCAGGCAATATACAGTAAATATATTTAACATCACCGCATTGTCTATTAGGTGGTACCGTGGAGGAAAGAGAGCTTTTCAGTATTAAATTTGATTTTATTGAACTGCACTGTGTAACAATTGTCAACAATTAATTTCAAACCTTCTGATAATAATAAACCTGTGCAGAATTGTCTAATTTTAATCTTGGACAATACCCAAGCAATCATAGGGTCTTACAAGAACCTGACGACAACGAGTCTAAAACGTTTCTTTGTTGATTTAGCCAGATTTAACCACCATGGTGACGTCACCTACAAAAACCCGCTATTATGGCTACTCAGGGTCGATATGAACCAAAGTAAGTTGACACTGAACAATCTGTTAGACCATAACATTTTCATCGTCATGTATCACCTTAGGTACACTGGTGGAGTAGTGAAAGTCTTTCCTTGTTGGGTTGCTTTTAAAATGTATTCAGCTCTATAACGCTATAACAACATCTCTGACGACTATCCATTAGTAATAAACCAACTGACGGTTGACATGATTCTACATATGAGAGACTTATTTGTCCACTATACTTATCAAATAAACAATTAATAACTGGATGTAACTTATTTTATTAGTGAAAAATCAGTACTAAGTAATCTATTTATTTAGTATTTATTAAGTACTAAGACTTAATTTTTTCAGTTTGAGAACATTACTAAATTACTATGTTTGATGTAATATTATTTAAAATTTAATTTGCTAACTATTTGAAAACTATGTATAAATCTAACCTGTGTTTTCGTATTAAAGATATAAGTTCTGCTCAGTGTAACGATAATTATTTTGCAATGTATGAGTAATAAGACACACTTTATACACAGTTACTTAGCTAAAAATGACTACACTATAATATAAAGAAAAATTATTTTATCCCTTTAATATATCAGTGGTTTTAAAATCCTTCATACTTGTACAACGTTATATTTACGATTGATTTCATTTCCATTCTCGAACGGAAGAGGGACATGCCGCACTTCCAAAGCTAGAGGAAGTGGAGTGGAATGTAACGATCCGTTTATTCTAATTGGTTTGTAATATTGATTTAGTTGTTTACTCTATTTACAGATGTGTAAAATGACTTTACAGTTATATGAATAATGAAATAGGATAACATCGGGTTTTTGTTACCTTATGAGTGTGAGATCCTTGTTTAGATTACTTAGTTTTTAATTTATTTAACTATGATTTTTTACAAAACCTTTTTATATTTCTCCGATTTACACCTCACTACAAAGTAATCTCTTATGTATATATGTGAGTGTGATTTAGTCTGCCAATACGCTATATTTGCCGAGTGAAATAGTACGTTTAAGTGGAAGGTTCCGGTGTAATTCTTTGTTGGTTTGTTTTATATTTCTGGATGACTGAACCTGCATCGTGTTTTCCGAACAAAAATTTGAATAAATATTATTTTTTTTTTTTTTAATACACAGTGACATTTGTTTTTTATTTCTAACATATTAACTTTTGAAAAAAGAACAATGTTTACATAAAAAGGGCCATTTAAAAACAAAGAGTGTATAACTTCCCACAACTCCAATTAATTTATTTACATTTTTAGGACCTATTGTGTTCCGCGCAATAACTTGTTGAATATAATTAAAAAATCTGATTATTAAGTGTAAAATACAAACCTGCATTAGATTCAACAACATTTCTCAATGACTATTCATTTAGGTAATATATTGTTTATACTTTACAAATGAAATTGCTTTTTTTTGGCCGTTTTGCTCTGGCATTGTGAATTTGTTTTATATATTTACAGTGGTATGAAGAGCGAAGGTCACCGCGCCGACAGGCCCCAACTTGTGCGTTCGCTCACGTGACTCACCGCTACAGTAGTCAGTACTCGTATGCGTTCGTTCCTGTCGCCGTACAGGCGTACAACAGTGGTATGAAGATCGAAGGTCACCGCGCCGACAGGCCCCAACTTGTGCGTTCGCTCACGTGACTCACCGCTACAGTAGTCAGTACTCGTATGCGTTCGTTCCTGTCGCCGTAAAACTGTCATAGGGCAATGTTATTTGTTTGTGTAGTAATGTCGTAACTCACTACCGTGTGTCCAAATGGTTTTCTCATCAATACTCCTAACACTTAAAACCTTACCTGTAATACAAACGTATTATCCTTGGTGTGTTATCCCTGGTTTTTCTCTTTGAAGAATACTGTTTTCAAATTGTCTCAATATGAATGATCTAAGACCTCCTTGTAAGTGTAAGCAAATGTCGGGGCTTAAACTTAAATATTGCTCTTGACACCTATTTATGTTGTGCATATTTCATCTTATCCATTGTTCCTGTTATTACCAGATCAAGCAATGTCCAGCGTGGCTGCTGCTTGGATGGGTGACCGCTGAGTGTCCTGTCCTTGTAAGCAGCCCGCTGTTGGTGGTGATTTGAAAGTCACCTTTAAGCCGTTGGTCCACAGGTTAAGTGTTAGAGAGGACTTCTTAGCCCTAACTTCACCTGGAAAAATAAGACATGTTTACTTTACTTTATTACTCGTTCATCCCTTCTAAATCTAACACTCTAAGACTATCTATTTGATTTTATCTAAACGTTCAATTATTCAGTGGTCTTTCGCTTAATATAAATAAAATTTCTATATTTACAGAAAAATCCCAGTAATTCTTTTTCCTACCAGATGTTCTATTAGTTGGGCAAAACGTAAATCAATATGACAACAAAATTACTTATCTGCGACTGTGCCAAATTGTTTCAAGCTGTAGGACTTCCAAGGTTTACGTGCTGGTCATTTAGGCTGTGTTTGTACTGTAGCATTTATCATGAGGATGACTCACTTACAATTAATTTCCATCGTTATAACTTTCAATAAGTAAAAATATTTTAATATTGGTCTGTGATTTTTATTCTTGAGGCGACAAAAAACAAAATACGTTGTTATATTTTTGAGAAAGTCAACAAAAAATTTAACAAGTTGAGATACGAACGGTCGCAGATAAAATTAAAAAGTATATACTTGGGGAATCCGAAACTAATACAGAAAATACCATCATTTTAGCAAATTATTGGAATACTTTTATTGATATGTAGTTAATTTAGAAAAAATTGTTTATTGAAATTGGTTATGATGATTGGAATTTAATATCAAATTAAATATTAAATTTAATATATAAGCCTAAAAACATACGGTTGCACAAATTTTGGCTTCTCAACAAACTGCAAGACAAGTCGATAACCCTCACAACTACCCCGTACCATCACTACTTACTCACACGCTCGCTTAAATTGAACTGCCTACGCTGGAAGTCCAGTGACGTAACGACGAACTCTCCCACCCCACACCAAACTTATCTTATAAAGGTTCATCATGTATTTAATGAATATTTGTTTAATTTTTTTGTTATGATTTCATCAAAGAAGCTTAAACTAGTTTCTGCTGACCAATGTTCACCTATACTTTAACATAGGCTCATAAAGCTGCATTTGGAAGTCATCTACAAAATCATAGTTAAATCCTAGGTGCAACGTTTCTAAGCACGTGCGTGAACGAAAAATTGATTCTTGTCTCGGTTAATAAATAATTTGACCGCGCCAATTTGCAATTCACCAACTAATTTAAGCTTTAGGAGCCCGAGGTCGAGGTGGACACCCCTCAAGGTGCAGAGACAGCCAGCTTTGATAGATGTTTTAGTTTAGAAAATATAATTTAAATCAATCTAATCCCCCCGGTTTTAAAACTAACGTGATCCCATTCAGACAGCAACTAAGGTGCACCACATTTATAAATGGTAATAGCATCTTCTGTAAAAAAGCACCATAGTATAATTCCCCTAAAATTAACCAAATTAAGTCCTAAGAACTATTGGAAGGATCTCACCCATACAGCCACGGAGCCACCGGAACAACTGCGCTCGTCTTTTGAGCGACTCCCCCGACCTTTGATAACCGGCGTCAGTAGCGCCCTCTATCATGCAAGACAACTATGTCTATCTGACCACCTGATAACTAACTGTTGTGCCTTCGGCACATCCTCTCCCCCTTCCCCAAAGTTTTTTTTTTTTTTGTGTATAATGTCTCCCAACACCAACATTGTACGTCACACATTGAGGCACGTCTTCCTAACCTACCTTACTGGGGTAAATGGATTGCTATAGAATTTCTAGTTCCCCCATCTCCTCACCACCGACACCATACCTAATCTACTCACAATTAATTATTGTGAGTTTCTCGATAACCTTGGAACAAGGCATACATGCATCACTGCCTTTATGAAAAATCTGTTTCCCCCCTTTGCACCCTACCACCGTATAGACAATCAGTCATTGGTTTGTCCCTTTGGAACCTCGTGTGAGTTTGTGTTATGTAAATGAAAACATCGAAAAGGATGAGATAAGGAGGAAGATAACCTTTAAGCCTTCAACATCGATTTTTTTTTTTTTTTTTTTTTTTATTCTGCATATCCTAACCCTCATGATGTGACGGCTACTTATTGAGCTCATTTCAACTCCTCCTACTCCTCGAGATGATTATTATCCTATTCCTTATATTCAAGTCAATATATATCTTAATAATTAGATCAATGTTGACTGTATTTATATATTTACTCTGGTTCTAACTTATCAGCTGGAAGATGTCACTCTATCTCAAATAGGAAAAGGTAGGATTTTAAAGGTTGGCAGTTTGTGAGTAATTATGTTGTTTCATTTTTTTTTTTTTTTTTTTTTTTTTTTTTTTTTTACTGTTCCAAATGAGACTCTGACTGGTCACACGATCAGTGGGTGCCACTAACCTATACTCGTAGGAGGGAAAGGGAGCGCCCTCCTCTCCCCCAAGCGGTCATCGTAAAAACAATTCCCAGTCACAAAATATTGATGGTGAGGAAACGTACTCCATTCCCTAAAGACGTGCCTGCTTAGAAATGAGGAGAAATTAAAAGACCCTACACCAAAACCAACGACCATTAAAATTAACCTACTTACACTAACGAAGTGAATGTTAACATTCACGTTACAATTTCCCAAGTACTGTAGAAAAGGTTTTCCCATCTCCGCTCCATTTTGCAAACTCCTTACGTAGAGTTTGTGAAAAATCTGAATCGGTTCGAACGGCACATGTCCGACTTATTGGCGATGCTCTATGACAACTCACCCACCTAACACTCTTTCATTATTGATCTATCATATTTGTATACAACTCTCATTTTATTTATATTTCTATATGAAATAATACAAGACAGATTCCATATCACAACATTCTACTTTCCTATCACTTCCGTAGTAAAATTCGATTCTGAACTAATATTAATGTGAATATTTGTTTGTGTAATGAATGTCAGTGTTATGAGGGTGCGCTAGGGATCTCCTCGTCCAACCATCTGTTTGAAATGTAAATAATAAAACAAAAATTATTTGGTAGCATATGCTCTTTTCTTCACATAAAAAAAGGATAGCCAGATTTGGATAACCCTCCCTCGTATATGTGTGTGTGTGTTTCCAACCATCTCTCAACGCAGTCAGCCTCAAAACGCAGAAGTGATCAAGGCTTCGCAAACCCAGATCTTAGTGACAACTGCGTCGAAAAAGCCTTCCGCATTGAGGACGATCTGTAGTAGATGTATATTTTCAAATGTAAGTGTATTCTTAATATATAGTATCACAAAGTCTCTCTTTGGCACCTTGAGGGACCATCCCCGCCTCTCAAGCTAACTGGTTAATTATAGTATTAACTTTCCGATTTATTTAAATTTTACCTGAAAATGGCTTTAATTGCGAGATATGGGCATTTCTCACGAATTTCTTACTTTTAGGGTCGCTTAGGGAAACTGTCACCAGAGACGTGAAACGTGTAATAATAAGGGGCCGGGACCACAACGGGTTTAGTTTAGCCGATATGTTCTTCGCTGCCTGACTAATATTGATCAACCGGTACATTACCGTGTCACCAACCTTGAAGGCAGCAGGTTTCCTGTTGATATTGTACCTTGAGGCTATCTTTTTATGAGCAATTTTAAGGTTTTCAAAAGCCTGGGCCCAACGCGCCTCGATATTAGTTTGATTATTATCTAACTGCAACAAATCATCTAAATTCCAAATATTCTCCAAGTGATTTCTAATGCTGTATCCCAAAAACAGTTTGGCAGGTGAAAATCCAGTGCTAGCATGTTCCGCAGAGTTAAACGCGATTTGAAATAAATGTAAATTACGGTCCCATTCTGAATGGTCCTTTTGATGAAAAACCCGGAGAGCTACCTTAATATTTTTGTTAACTCTCTCGGCATGTGATGGCTGCGGATAATAAACCGTTGTTCGTACGTGCTGTATCCCGAGTGATCGGCACATGCCCTGGAACATTTCTGACCTAAAACAACTACCATGATCGGAAACAATAGATTTTGGGAATCCAAAGTACGTGAAAAACTCCCTTTTCCATTAAGCTGACGGCTGTCTTAGCAGTACAGTTTCTTGCGGGAAGCATTATACAATATTTGGAAAAGCCATCTACCACCGTTAAAAGCCATTTGTTCCCTCTCTTTGAACGTGGGAGTGGTCCTATGAAATCGATAAATATACGTTCAAAAGGTACAGAGTAGACTTCGGACGCAAGATGACCCACACGCGTGTTTTGAGCCTGTTTACAACGCTGACATTCCACGCAAGATTTCACCATACCCGTTATACGCTGACGCAGCTGATCCCCATGAAAATACTTGGATACTCTAGACCATGTTTTTGAAATCCCCAAATGAGCAGACGTTGGCGAGCAGTGATATACTTTAAATAGCATTGGAATCAATTTTTCCGGAATTACAATACGAGGTCGTGTATGGATTAGGTGCTCGATACATTAAAATTCCGTCACGAAGAAAATAATTAGGTGGCGGCGTACGACTTTGAACCTGCCGAATTATGCTATTAATGTTTAAGTCGTCCCTTTGATGCTCCTTAACATCCTTAAATGCTTCGGGTATCCCATACAAAAGAAGTACCGAATGAGGTGATTGCTCTTTTGAGGTAGATGGAATTATCTGTTCATCATTTTATGTTCAAATATTCTTGATAAGCAATCCGCCACAACATTGTCCTTGCCTTTAATGTGATGCACCGTAAATTTAAATGCATTTATGAATGTAACCCATCGTGCAATTTTGCCAATTTGTCTAGGATGGTTTAATAACCAGCTGAGTGCACTATTGTCTGTATAAAGATCGAATTCCGAATGTTCTAGATAAGGTCGAAATTTGTTAAGGGCAAATACTACCGCGAGAGCTTCTAATTCAAAGGTACTATAATGTCGCTCATGTTGATTTAGTGGTCGGCTTGCAAATGCTATTGGGGCCAAACTACCCTCAATATGCTGAGACAATACGGCTCCTAGGGCTGAACCTGATGCGTCTGTTTGCAGCGTAAACGGTATGTCAAAATTAGGTAGTCTCAACACTGCCCCAGATGTTAACCGCTGTTTCAATGTGTTAAAAGCTACTTTTTGCTGTGGACCCCAAACAAAGTTAACCCCTTTTTTCTTCAATTCATTTAATGGTTGAGCGATGCTAGAAAAATCTTTAATGTATCTTGCATAAAAGGAGCACATACCTAAGAATCTACTTAATTGCTTTAAATTTTTGGGTTCTGGGTAGTTTTCTATGGGCTCAATTCTTTCATTACTAATGGAAACTTTATTTGGCTGAAAAACGTGTCCCAAAAATTCAATTTTTTGAGTGGCCAATACCATTTTGTCTGGGCTAACAGTGAGTCCCGCCTCTCACAAACGATCCAAAACCAGTTTTATGTGCTTTAAATGATCCTCAAATGTATCACTGTAGATTAAAATATCGTCAAAATATGTGAACACAAACTGAAACTTTAAGTCGCCAAGCACCTTATTTAATAAATTCGCCAGAACCATGCTCCCCGATGCTAAACCGAAAGGAACATAATTCCATTCAAACTGTCCCGTACTTGTCACGAAGGCGGTATATTTTTTTGAGGCCTCCTGTAAGGGAATCTGATTATATGCGTTCACTAAATCCATGGTAGAATACCAAGAAGATTTTCCGAGGTACTGGAAGGCGCTTTCAATAGTAGGCATAGGTGTTGATTCTAACTCAATTATTTTGTTAATTCCCCGGTAATTTACTACTAATCTTTGCGAACCGTTCTTTTTTGGAACTAAAAAAGCTGGACTGCTGTATGGTGAATTTGATAGTCTAATTACACCCTGTTCAAGTAACGATTTTACGTGTTTTTCTACCAACATTTGCTTCGGAGGCGCATACTGATAGGGTCTAGTCCTTACCAACTGATTTGACGTTACTCTAATGTTGTACTCAATTAATTTTGTCCTTCCTAGTGTCTTGGTAATCGTATTTGGGTAGCTACTGATTATATGTTTCAATTCATTTATCTGAGACTGATTAAGAGATTCACCAAAACTTGGTCTTTAGGGTTCGAATTGTCCACGACCTTGGCTTCCAAATTTGCTAAAACCAATGAGGTATTAAAATTGAATGTCACTGTTTTCCTTACCGTGTTTATAATCATACCCGAAGCTTGCATAAAGTTAAACCCTAAAATAATTGGAACAGGCAATTCTTCGGCTACTAAAAAAGGAAAGGTCCATGAACAGTAATTTATTTTGAAATGAATATAACTCTCATCTATGAAATTTATCGGCTGGCCATTTGCGACGATACCGGTACAATCTGTGGGCTTTATTCCTTTCAGAACACCCTTTTCGTTGCTCAACTGTTTTAGCGCACTGGCACTTATTATGGTTCTAGATGAACCTGTGTCAAGGAGACCGAATAAGGTAACTCTCCCAAATTGCATTGGAATATACATCAAGTCTGACTTGGGAACCCCAGTTTTAAAGGCATTGGCAGGTCTTACCACGGACAAAGCTTTAAAGGGGGCGTAGGGCCTGCCTACCAACGTCCCCTTGAGTTGTTTAAATTATTATTTTCCCGATAATTATGAGAACTTCCACCAGTATTGCCTCCACGACCACTCCAAGGTACTCGCCTGTCACCATGATACCGTGTTCGTTCCGAGTACTCCCTGTCTGTTGCTTGCTGACCCACCGGAGTGCCTGCAATCTCTCTTCGTGTAGGATTGGTGTGTGAGTAAGTTCTTCTCGTGCTATTATTTACCTCTGCAGCCACATGATTTGGGCGACCCGAGTACTGGGCACTTGTTCCTGTATCACTGGGTCCGGCGTTATTATCCGCCCTTCGTCTGTGTTGTAACCATCCCCTGTTACCGGAGGTATCATTTCGGCCCGAAAGATTACCATATCTACTGTCCCGAGGCCAGTTTGAGTTATATGACTCACTACTTTTTCTATACGGGTACAAGGTGTAGTTTGCATTAGGCCGAGAAGGGGTTTGCTGAACATTAAATTCCCTAATACCATCGATAGTGGAACCCATCTCTATCAAATTCTGTAGGTGTGACGGAGTAGGCAGTCCCGCAAAACAAGCTCGTGTATCAGGCAAAATTCCTCCCATTATTGTTTCAAAAATATCATGATCCTCGGCTTCCGGAGTTAAGATAGCACACATAGCTCGGATATCATCTACAAAATCGGTAAACCGCTCTTGTTGGCGCTGAGTCCTGTACACATGCCGACTTATTGCCTCCCGAAGTAATCTTCCAGGGAAGAATGCTCTTATGATTAATTTTCTAAGCTGTGGCCAGTCTAATTTTTGAGTTACCGCTTCGTGAAAAATGTTTCGCAGACGCCCTTCAGTTTTTGGGTAAAATATTCAAAATTACGCTTTGATCTGAAGTTATCTTCAAATTAAAGATTTGGAAGATTTGCGAAAGAAATTTAAGTATTTTATGCGGATCTCCACCGGAATTATAAGGTAAGGCGGCAACAACATCCCTCAAAACTGAACTTGAACCATCCTGACTATACGGTGGAGGATTTAATGCCGTAGCTAGGTTCCTATTAAAACTGTCAGCTGTCTGCTTTATAACTTCCATTGTTGATTGTTGCAGCTGAAGAATCAATGACATTGGGTCTCCTAACGCGGCGTTGGATGATTTTGTTGGCACTGCAATACCATTAACCGAGGGTTTCTGTTGATTCGATTCCTTATCATCATTTTGATTTTCTGTAAGACCGTTATTTTTAATACTACCTGGGGTTTCCCGTTCGTTTACGTCCACATTTACTTTGGTAACATCAGACCGTTCCTCTTCGAAATTGTTTCCAGATATTAAGTTAAGTCCCATACCGTCATTGATTCGGCTACTAGACGGAACCCACTCTCCGAATCAATTTTTCTTTTGTGATTTTTACAAAATCCGATAGCGCAGCCCTCATCTGCCGGACCGTCCCACTAGCTAATTTGAATTTGTCACACTGTATCTTGAGTTGATCCCTATCAAGTTTGTAAATCCAATTCAGACTTTCATCCGAAATTTGGATATCTTCGTCAGACGACATATTAATACCAAAGCACACAGATTCCCAAAACAACTATAGATCAAATAACAATAACAATAATATGATAGTTGCGGATGGCCTACCCCTGAGCTCAATACAGGACGATTCTACCGGGCAAAGTTGTATGTGACATTTGTTTAACTCTCTAAGGCCTCCCTAATTATTTGAAAAAGAACCGCGTATCCCTGCCCATTCAAATGTACTAAATCTGGTTTCCCATTAAAATATTGCAATTCAAAATATTTTAGGTTGCCTGTCCCCCTAGTATAGCCCTGAGTTACCACAGGATTAATGTCGACTAATCGTATTTCATGACTTTTGAATGTGGACAAGTATGAGTTGAAACTGTTAATTGCGTTCAGGTGCAAACTACCAGATTTAATTCTAGGGGATAAAGGCACTTTCATTAAGAGGATTTTAGACGGACTATATTTAATTCTTATTAGCCTGATAAGCGATCGGTATTGATCTCTTAATTGTTGCATAGCTTTGTTTTGCAGAATATCGTTTGTGCCTATTGAAACTAAAATAACTTGATTATTCGGAATTATTGTTTGTTTTATCTTAATGTTTTTTTTTTTTAAGATTAGAAACTGTAAAACCTCCCATGGTAATAATAGGACAGATATTAATTTCTAAGTAATGTGGGAAATTCATAAGCCGTTTTAAGTGAGAGTCGCCAAGTAAAAACACATTCATTATTCTTTGATATAAAATAGCATGGTATTCAAGGTAAAGTTTGAAAATTAGTGTAAGATTTAATTATACGTAGTTTATAACTGGTGCCAACTATTACAATAAAAATCCCGTATGTACAGTAAAGATTTATGAACACCTAGAATTGTTTGTTCAAAAATTGTTTTATAGAGGACATTTATTTATTTAAGCGAAACCTCTTATCCGGGTCATATGATACTCACTTCAATCAAACGCAATAAAAATTACACAACTATAAAAACTTTCTTAATGGTATTTATTAATGCTGTTTCAGAACTTAAGATTAATTAATAATTAAGTTCAGGTTATTGATCAAGTTACTATTAATTACTATTAAATTAAAATTGGTGATTTTAATATTTATGAATTTCTTACAACAATTGTTAACACGTGTATGCTAAGCATCTAATATAATATGTTGTATTTTGTGAATGAATACCCTAGTTCACTATCACTAACCAAGGGACTGTGTTATCAGTCAATCAGCTGAGCTCTAGTGATAAGGTTTGAGGTCACAGCCCTTTTCCTCGGTTGATAGTTTCGTTATTTATTTATTCCTTACACATGTATTTATATGTGAACCTTAATTACACCCTATGTATTAAACACTGCAGTAGTTCCATGTACCTATTTGTAACACATGAAATTTAATTTAGAAGAGGAAAATTCACGTTATTACTCATCAATATAATTCTAAGATATATATTCTAAAATTTAATACAATATATACAATGTATTAAAACAATTTCTGTATGGTATTAGCAATAATGTAAGTTAGAATTTTAATGAATTGACTTTTTAACCAACACCCTCTAATAACACTACATTTCCAACCAATAAGTTTTTAATTTAAGAGTACCCAATTAATTACTGAAATCAAGTAATAATGTTTACTTTTATAATTAACTTTACCCTAGGGGTTAATAAGTTATTATTTAAGACTTTAAGTTTGACTGCGAACAATAAATATTAGGTGGACCTCTCAAGTAATGAAAATATAAAGTGAGAATATTGTACTATTGTACCTCTTAACTAATATTCAAAATAAAAAAATTCCTGTATATAATCCTTCTAATTAATATCTTAATAAAATCTTATTTAACAGAATTTTAAATAACAATTATTTATGTTGAAATCAAGTATGACATGCTAATTTTCCTTCATGGTAATGTTTTCCCTTCCTAAACAATTTCTCTCTCCCGTTATATACAATATTTTCCATCTAACATAAAACTAACATGCTCCAATTTAGACTTATAAATTAATAAATTTTCCAACTTATTCGATTCAATAATCCAGGTACAATTCGAATACTATGCAACATGCTATGATCCCATTTCTTTGTTTTAGTTATTAATGAACACCCTTTATTTAATTAACTTTACACTATAAATACCCAAATCGGCCAATTCAATCTTTTGTTAAACGCTAAGGATACCGGAAAGACGTACAAACGGACAGACCAAATTACTTTCTAATTCATGACAACTAACAGGCTAATCACTAATTTCATGCCCGATCAGGTCTGCCGATTGAACCCGTTTCCTCCTGCATGAACCCACGAGGCTTGCCATCCTATACTAGTGAATTTAGAACATTACAATGAATTAAATGACAGTGAAAAATAATATTAATTTACTTTATTTAATTTTCAAACAAAAATCTATCACAGACTGATCCACACCTTGAGGTTATCGCTCTGCTACCATCTGCAACGTTTCTAAGCACGTGCGTGAACGAAAAATTGATTCTTGTCTCGGTTAATAAATAATTTGACCGCGCCAATTTGCAATTCACCAACTAATTTAAGCTTTAGGAGCCCGAGGTCGAGGTGGACACCCCTCAAGGTGCAGAGACAGCCAGCTTTGATAGATGTTTTAGTTTAGAAAATATAATTTAAATCAATCTAATCCCCCCGGTTTTAAAACTAACGTGATCCCATTCAGACAGCAACTAAGGTGCACCACATTTATAAATGGTAATAGCATCTTCTGTAAAAAAGCACCATAGTATAATTCCCCTAAAATTAACCAAATTAAGTCCTAAGAACTATTGGAAGGATCTCACCCATACAGCCACGGAGCCACCGGAACAACTGCGCTCGTCTTTTGAGCGACTCCCCCGACCTTTGATAACCGGCGTCAGTAGCGCCCTCTATCATGCAAGACAACTATGTCTATCTGACCACCTGATAACTAACTGTTGTGCCTTCGGCACATAGGTTTGTATACATATTTAAGTTTAAGTTGTCTAAAAACGTACAAGTGGTATATTGACTTAATCCTAATCCATGCATAGAAGATTCTGATTAATATTCGTAAAATCAGTTTTTTTTTGTTAATTGTAAACGTTCCAACATTATTCATATCTAAGATTTGGAAATATATCCATAGCAATTGCTTCAAGAACGAACACATTAATTAACTCATGCTACAACAATGTATTGTTTGTATATACACAAAACTCGGAGGATTGAACACGAAATCGTGTACAATAAATCTGGTGTAATTCAGTGTTGAACGGTGTAATAATTACGTTGTTTAACACTAAGCTTATAAAACCCCGACAAGGATACATTATCCTTTTACCGTTAGATTTTTTTTTATTTAGTATTTTAAAACATGCAGTATATATTTTATTCCAACAGGTATATTGTAGTGTCAGTTAAATTATAATATTTCCCTAACGCTATAAAAACTTGTTAAACCTTAAATCTTTGTTGTAAGCGACATGTATTTTTTCTTGAGACGCTAGACTCAACGTTTTAGTTTTGTTATTCAGTGGTACTTTATTTTTATTTTAGCTGGTCACATTACTTGTACAAGTGACCAGTAATATTTCCAAACGATTTACAAGTATTGTATTATTATATAAAAAACTGGAAAAATAAATCATTTATTCATGTTGGCAATTAATTTAAGTTTTGAAATTATCCTAAATGTGCAGTAATTGTTTTTAATTTAATCTAGATATAAATACCAACCTTACAGAGGAATATTAAAATAGTCTATAGGATTTTAAATACATTTCATCAATCGTCAACACTTTTTATGTTAACTACTTTCGTATTAAATGTTATAATATAATTGTATAGTAAAAATAGTGATGATACCATGAACGCTTCATGTCCATGATAATCAGCTGATTTGTGGGCCTAAACTAACTATAAAATAATTATTGCAGTCCAGTAGTGTTGCCATATCGTTGCTTATTATCAGCTGTTCCCTAATGTTGATATAGGACAATCATTTTTCACACACTTAAAAATGGCAACAGTGTTGGCCGTGGGTTTTAAAAGTAAAAAGTAATGTACAGAACGTCTAAGGTCTAGGCGAAGTTAGGGCTAACAAACCTACACTTTACCAATAGCGTTAAGGTAATGTTACTTTCTCATACTTAGTCTTTAAAACCCATCCACTTTCAGTGACCAACATCCACTCCAGCAATCATCCTCCAAAATGACCGACACAGATCTATAAAGTTTTCTTTTCCCCTGATACCTCGACATTTTCGGTTAGTGATGTGCACCTCTTGGACAAGCATTGGGTGTGCATACGTGTAAGTGATAGATCGGTTTATGTTTATGCTCAGAATGAGTTCTAATGGAAAATATAAATAAGTCAGAAGTGAACACTTTTGGAAGGATCCGGAACACTCATTCTTCTTACTGCTCTGATTTAGTAGCATTTTCTGGCTCACTGAAGACAGTATTAGGAAGGAAGTAGTTCTAGAATAACGATCATATCGAAGACTTTGTGGAAATTAGCTAAAAAAAACCTTGATAAATATTTCTGTGTGGCTGAAAAAACAGCTAGTAACCTGTTTTGTTAGTCCATAAATGTCGGTGGAGATTATTTTGAAATGTATAAAAAATACTTGCTATGTAAAATAAACGGATTTTCCTCTAGACCAATTCGTTTCTTTAATTGTTGAATGCCGTTCGTTTAAGAGATGTAAATATGTTTTAAACCATATACTTTAACTAGGAGGGGAAGCATTCTGAATAATATTTGGTGGAAAAGAATAGTTTAGGAAATATTGATTAGCAGTAATACAGTTAATCTATGTATGGGGATTCCAATTAGAACATTGGTTATCTCGAAAGTTTCCTGTTATATCTTTATTCTCATAATCAGCAAGGGCGATCACTATAAAAAAAATTTCTGGGACAAAAGTCAGCTGTATTTAGATAAATACAGTATCATAAAGGATTACCAAATACACGTTTGAGCAAATTACGAATAAATTCATTTATACATTTGCAGGATTAGTGAAACTCCAGGGATTTGTTGTGACAAAGTTTATAAGACAGATTTTGTGGGTTTACCTGTGAATAAAACAGTATTATACTGGTCTCAAAACAGGAATAACTAAATTTACGCTCCTTTTGGGACTAAGGATTATACCCATTACGGTACAAATATTGGCCGTAAGGCTTCGTAAACCGGAGTTACTGATGGTTTATTTACCGTGTATATCTGTAATAAGATGATACAATATCGCAAAACATCTCAGGATGAGGTGTTACTTAGATATTTATTACTTCAGTAATTATAATTTATAGTTGTATTTTATAGTTGTTGGAGTACGTTACAACTTTCAAGTATATTATTGGTCCATAGCAGTTAGTCTTGGCGTTGTAAACGGTTTTATATTTAATTATAGGTATATCATACACATGTCCTTTTTAAATGGCTTATGGTCACTGGTAGATATTCCAATTCCCTGATCCTCTTTAGAAAAATTAAAATTCCAGTTTAAGGTCTATGTTTTGGAGTTTAATATAAACAATTTTCACATCAACACTTCAAAACATAGGAATGAATAGTCCCAACGATTTTAATAACACTTTATATACGTTAGGCTAGAGTCAAGAAATACTGCAGTAGTTGTTTTGGCGAAAGCATTTATAATGTAATATGATGAAGCCCTGTAATAATTTAAAATTAAAAATAAACAATTTTGTGGTATTTGTTAGTTAATTGTTCATTTTTAAGATGTGCAAAGATTAAAAAAGTGCCATTGGATCTTATTTCAGATTTAGCTTGTGAAAAATATACATTTTATATGCGATAGTAACGTATAAATTGTTGCCCCGATCATGAAAAATATACATACTTTGGTATGAAAGAAGACTCCTTCGGGATACTTGGAATATTATTTCAAACATCCTCAGAAAATTTGGAACTCCTGAAATTAATCTTACATTTCATATCACCAGTGAAATCAAACTTAAAACAATTGATTTCCTAGGATACTGTAAGCTTTGATAAATTTGAAGTGGTTTTGATACATTTATATCTAATGATTTCAATCTGTTTGCGGTTTATGGTATTTACGGCACTGTAGTAGCATTTGCTTTGTCCCGACCAAGAAACTACATATATACGTAGCTATTCAAAAACTTCATTAAAAACAACTAGTATCAATAAAAAATGCACTTCCACAATAAGATGTTTTCAGAACCATAGTTTTCCCTGTTTCCAATCAAGAGCTTTGTTCTAAAATGTTTACTTCAGTCAAAATGTAACTACTTGATAATTTCTTTTTATTCCAGTAATATTTGGAACCGTAGTAGCGCGTGTATTGTTTCTATAATTAATAAAACATACATCGCTTCAAAAAGTCTTCTTTGGCCACAAAGTTTCTACTTCTGGTCATTGTAATACAACTAACCTAAATGAAGAAATGTTGTCACATAAGCCAAACTGGTGGGCTTCCTTGCCGTTGTTATAAAGAATTTTTAACAGTAGCTGATGGAAATACATAAAAAATAAAAACTTACGTGCATCAATAATCCATTCTTTCTCTTCTTTCTTAAATTGCCGTTCGACATAAAACAACATTTGTACAATGCAAAACCTTTTACATTAATATTTTTAACTGTTTGCATGAACTTAATAAGTATTTGCCCCTCATACTTTAAATAATGACATTATTAAGCTTCTTAACCATCCGTAATACTTATAGTTTCTGCATCGATACAACAATGCAAACTCATCAATAACACTGAACTATCTTAAACTGAAATAAAAATAACAGAAAATAGACGCTTTTTCGATTAAAGTAGATTTCACATAGCTATGTACGTCTATAGTTTTATGATCGGAACAATAAGGCAAACTCAAGTATGGCATTGTAAATTAATTTAAACGATCGGACACCTTTCGTCAAAAGTAGGTTTCTCAGTCATACGTATATATAGGCTACTAATATTAAAATACATATATATATATATATATATATATATATATATGTGTGTGTGGTGTGTGTGTGTGTGTGTGTGTGTGTGTGTGTGTGTGTGTGTGTGTGTGTGTGTGGTGTGTGTGTGTGTGTGTGTGTGTGTGGTGTGTGTGTGTGTGTGTGTGTGTGTGTGTGTGTGTGTGTGTGTGTGTGTGTGTGTGTGTGTGTGTGTGTGTGTGTGTGTGTGTGTGTGTGGTGTGTGTGTGTGTGTGTGTGTGTGTGTGTGTGTGTATTTATTCATCGGGACTATAAGACACTGCAAGTTATTTTACTAAACAGCATAACGACTTCGATTTTTAAAATTACGCGCAAAGGCATGGGTGTCTGCTAATTTACAATATAATCTAATGAACTTCATTTAAAATGTAAATAATGTGATCATATAAATTCTAAATATTACGCAGTATAACACTAACTAATGGCAGATTTGTGTACACATACATTATTCGCTCATTAGTTAATGTGGTACTCTGCTTGACTATGTAATGGATTGATGTTGACAGTTTACTATTACAATACTACATTACAAGGAGAATAGTTGCCATCAAAAGGGTAAACATACTCTTACACTACTTGTAACGTTTATCGCTAAAATAGTTAGTAATGGGGGGTGTCATACTCATGAAAAAGAATACAAAATCACGAAATTAAATGAAACCAACACAATACACCAACATTGTTCAAATCCTAGATTAAAGGATTCATCCAATAATTTAACAGACTGACCAATATATGGTTGGGCCACAGGCTACTATTATTAAAATACAAATAAAGAGGAATATTATATGATTTTTTACAATAAAACAAACCTTAACCCATACAATTCGTACACACGCAATGAAATAAATGTGAAGTACAAAAACAGGACCAAATCCGACTGCCCTTTGCCTTTCCCCACCAAATCATCACCCTCATGTTTCCGTCGTTTTATATGACGCGCCGCGATATCACAGGAAATGCCATCATTGAGTTCCTCGTCATTGCTTCACCTTCTTTAGTTTGGGTGTGACGTGCTTTTGCTCTTGACTCCTGTGCTATGACATCGCTTGTGTTCTCTCCAGTCTGTGGACCGTAACTTTGAGTTAGAGTTCATTGTCACATTTTTTTAGTGTCATTCGGTCTTTTGTATACTTTAAAAAGAGAGTAGACTTCAATCCTCAAAAAGTTGTTTTAATATAGTTTTTGTAACATATGACGATGTACAATATCCGAAATCCTATTATCCATTCATTAGAGGAGTTTTCACGCAAATAAAATTGCTAAAACTTATCATTTAGCTCGGCGAATTTGAAGTGGCCACCATAGCTCGATAGTGTATGTCTTGTTGGCTCTCTCAAATATCAGCTTTCATTTTATTTTTCAAACTCAGTTATTTCCTAGATGGAGATTTCGTTTTCGTAACTCCTAATCCTCCACAACCAAACTTAACCTAAATATCACTAATTATATAATTTAATTACAGTCAATACCCTTTTAATATCTATTACTTCTACAAGACTTGTCATAGTTTATATTACGATGACAGTGTTTTATAATGAATAAAATTATAGTTTCTGTATGTATCAGAAGGCATGTGTTATGTTTTACGTACTTTAGATATAGGATCATTGATTTCGATCTGATGGTTATTAAATTTACGGCCTACTAGGCATAAAGGAACAAGAAATTTTTTATTTATTTGGCTATATTTCCCTATAAATGCTACAGATAAAATATTTAAAACCGCATTGGATCGAAAAACATTATTTAATATCAGATCATTGATATCCACACATATATTTCAAACTGTGTTATTTCGTCATATTACATTTATTTTCCCTGTATACCTTGTTGTTAGCATAAATGTTTTTTTTAATGGTGGCATTTTAATAATCAAAGCAAATTTTAGATGAATACCACGTTATTAATATTTTATTCATTTTTTCCACCGTTTTAATTTGTTGTTGAACACAATGTAGGTATAACTTAAATTAGGAAAAACACATTTCCAACTAAACAAGAATGTTTAAATTATTCATAATCTTGAATGTGGAAAAACACTGCCTAATATACAAATAAATTTTATCATGTCAGTATAATCATTATATTTCGTAACTTTGATTTATTAATGTTTTTTCTATCCATTTCCAGGGAGAAGTGTTGTTGGATAAAACCAAATCACAATGATATAAATGATTCCACCTAAAACATTTATAGTGGGATGCTAGGTAACAAGAAATATGCTCGCCAAAAATATCCGTACCAACATGAAGACACCATTATTGTTGGTGGAAAATAATTAGTGTGGTTTTTTTTCTGCTACAAGTTTCATACTTAAATCCCTACTGTTTGGCTCCAATCATTGATGTAATAAGTTTTACTCGTATTGAGTACCGGTTGATTCAATTTAAATAAAAGTTTAAAGTTTGGCTACAGACAACACTTGCTCCCGGAAATGCCAGGAAAACTTTTTACTCAAACTCACTCAATAGAGTTTTAATCAACAATGAATCATCACTGAACCACAAAACAAAAACAGAGTTCAGGTTGCATCATAAAAAATGAAAGTTGAATGTTTGACTGCACACAACACCCACCCTCTGAAATCTCAGAAGAGTCTCCACCCATACCCTCTCAGCAGAAGTTATTTTGGTGCTGAATCAAAAATGACCAGTTTACCTCCTCTAATCCACCTGCACAGAACAAAAACTGAGTTCACCAGATTTCAACAGTAATGAATCTTGAATATCTGTTTGCCAACAACGCTCATCCTTTTATTCCCGGGAGGGACCTACTGTGATGCGACAATATAAATAATGAGCATAACTTTAATTACTAATAAATTCCTTTCATTAAAATTTGGCACCTCTTCGTGAGTCTCAACATCGATATACCTACGATACACACATATTTCTATGCAAATATGAATTGAATGTGTAATCTTCAATGTGTGAATGAATTGTGGGTTTTCTACTAGTTAAGACTGACGGTTTCTTACCAATAAGAGTCATTATATAAGTACCCAATAAACACTAAGAGCATCCTTTCTACACAATAAAGGGTATTGAATCTGGTTCAATAAAAATTGTTAAGAAACTTGATGAAGAATTGAAATTTCACATTATATATAGATGTAAAAAAAGCATTATAAATTTAGTTTGTTTTATTAATCAAAAATGTTATTTCATAATAACCCTAAATTTAAATAACTGATTTCAAATTTGCTATTCAGTTTTTTATTTATAGCATTTAAAGTAACATTGAATAATTTATTACATAAAACAATATATTCATAATTATGAATACATTTTATCTTTCCAAATTTTAACATTCCTAATTGTTGTAAATTTTTTTTAAAGAACCTCTGCGCTAGTTGTTCATTTATATTACTAAAAGAAATATTTCATCTTTTATTGCTATGTATCTAGGTAACTAAAAATATTGTTTTATATACATATTTTGTATTAGTAAAAAAAAACACTCTAGATATGCGTTTTGTGGATTTGAAATCAGCGACTATAGGGTTGTTCTCACGTGTTTCCAGGGTTCCAACTTAATCTTTTAAGAGTGTTTTTTTTATATACGTCAGTGTGTTAGTATAGATACTACTGACATAAAATAATCTCAAACTTTGTGTACCAAATATAAACGTCGACATATGTATAAAGATATCGCATGGGGCAAATACAGTCATTCCTGACCTTTATAAGTTTGCCTGTTTTCTTGCCAGTTTGTAAGGTACCAACTTTCACTAACTTAGTAAATCAGCTTGCACCTTCTCTCACGTACTTTGCTCTCTAGGAAATGAGGTTACTTTCTATCACAACTGTCATCAAATACAATTTTATAGCGGTAGATACTTTTTTCTAAATATAATTGTTTTATTAATTTTAAACTCGTTTATTTCTGTGATTTTTGTTTAATATTGATTTCAAATTTATTCAGCTGAAACCTACGTGAATTAGTAAAATAATACATTTTTTCTACACAACAAAGTTAGGAATTATTATGAAAAACTTTACACCACAATGAACAAGTGGCCAGGATTGGTGAATGTGTGTGTTTGTTGGCTTTGTACGCCACAGAGAAACTCTGAATCTCTGATCCCTCATCGGCTAGTCCACTCGACATATACCGCGAAACATTGATATCAGCAAATCTCAAAGCACCTTGTTTGTTTTTGTATCAGCCTTGACATTTATTCACGAAACCCTTTCATAGTTAATTCGATAGAAAATTTTCAAAATACCCATTGTTAATAAAAAAAGAATTAAGCATCTACATGAATTCAGTTAACATAATTTTATTTAATTTCAATGTAACTAAACTTTATACATATGATACATATTTACTGTATCATTAATGCAAACATATTATAATACAGGATAACGGCTTTTTGGAGCAAACTTGTGCATACAAGTTATTTGTTTTAGTTACTTGTGTTAGAAAATAAAACCAACTGTAAACTGAAAGTACACTGAAACACGAAGTTATAAACCTTCCTTTATAGCTTAATATTTGAACCGTATTATTATAATAGATAAACTGTCCTGTATCATATATTCCGGCATTTACTACATGCTATTTCCTTAATATTTATATAAAGATAGTAACATGATGATGGATGCCAAAAGTTTTGTATGATTAGTAACTAAATTCAATAATTGGATATAATACCTTCCACCTAAGTAGAACAAAATATTCAGGATAGATAAAACCAGCGCTAAGTTTTCATTAACATTATTATAGACAGTCAAAAGCTTTGTATTTATACCTTAATCGTTTACTCATAGAAAATTATATATTCGGTATGCCATTAAATAAGCCCAAATAAAACAAAATATTTATCGGCCTAAATACAGCGTATTTGTAATTAGTGTTACTTGAGAGTAAATCTGTTCTAAACATGAACTTAAACGGTTCAACTCTCAAAATGTAAATGCTGATTTGATTAGAACATCAAAGATAAGATAAACAGCCTATACATAGCGAGCATGTCTGATCCTGCTAATTAAGCAACAAGTCGGGACGTGCCGAGTCTTAACCTGGAACGTGACCGAGCTCTAATTACGCGGACAAGATATTGCACGTAATAAAACGTGATGTTATTAGTTGTTGAGTATGTCACTGAACTCATTCATCACAGTAATTAGTTACCAAAACTATACTAAATATAAATTATAAAAAAGTCTTATTTTAACTATTGTTTAACTCTATGTCCATTTAAGACGCATATCTCATTGTTTCTCTGAATTTTTTTTCTTAATTAGAAACCAAACCAAGTAAAATAATTTATGTTGCTATTTTATATAAATTTACGAGCTATTTTAATTAAGAACAAATAAAAACTACACACTTTTAACAAAGATTTAATTTCTACTATCAATAACAAAATCTCTTCCTCGAAAATATTTTTATTATTCTGTATTTGTATTACAGATATTTTTTAAATAATTTTCGTTATACAATATACTAGACCATGAATAAAGTACTAACGAGATAAACACTGCGGAATTTTAAACAACGTTCTTGTTTTCATAGAAGTTTCAAGTCAGAAAGAGTTCTGAATTCTTAAAGTAACATGGAGAAAAAAATTAAATGAAATACTTAGTTGAAGGTACCAAAATGGAATAGTAATCAAGAGAAGATAATATTTTTTTGCGGAATCACTGGACGTAATAGAATGGTAATGAAAAGATCGTCAGAATTGGTGGTGAATCGGAAATTGAATTTGATATTTATACCTTACTAAATTACTGAAACCACTTTTCATCTCCTACTCGATTGGAAAACGGCAAAATTTTAAAGATAATTCTAACTGTTAATAAAATGTACCAATCAGTTATTAACCTCTTCCAACATACTATACATGTTATAAAAACAGTTTATCTATACAGCATATTTATTTTAACCTTAACTTACTTTTAATATTTTAATACACATTCTAAAAATTATAACTGTAAAAATGTACCGTATTTTATAAAAAATAAATATAGTTTGAAAGTAGATCAGGATACCACGCCATTTTAAGCATACAATTCCCTTTAGCGTTAATCGAATTTGACAACAGTTCAAAACAAAAGACTCGGGTTGAATAGGAAAAGAAGACTTATGGCAAATACAGGGTGCGGCAGTCAATCCCGCATTTATAAATAGCGCGCAGGAGCGTAGGAGTGGTGGAGGCCGAGCAGCCAAGGTCACCATTGTGTTCTCCTATTCATAGCATTTCAGTAGACATGGAGCCGTGGACTAAGCAACAACGTTCGTTTGCCGTGAAAGCTTCTTATCAAAGTGGTAGCTATGTAGCCGCTATGCGTCGTTTCCGAGCGCATTTTCAAATTAATCGCAATAGACCAGTGCCTTCGGTAAACGCAATTAAGTTGTGGGTCGAAAACTTTGAAAATATTGGTGAAACAACATGGAAAAGAGGTGGCAGTGCGAGATCAGTGCGAACTCCAGAGAATATTGAACGCGTTCCAATTGCTGTGGGAAGAAGCCCTCGGAGATCAGCGCGTCGACAGAGTACGGCACTTGGAATTTCTGACAGAACCGTCAGAAGAATTTTGAGCTTAGATTTACATCACCATCCTTACAAAATTCAAGTGGTTAACGCTTTGAATGAGAATGACTTTGATGCTCGACTGCGTTTCTGTAACCATTTTTTGGAAATGATTGAAGAAAATGGTGAGCTGGTTCACAACCTCTGGATGAGTGACGAGGCGCATTTTCATTAATCGGGATATGTGAACAAACAGAACTTTAGGTATTGGAGTGACCAGAACCCGCAACAATTACATCAAAAACCTCTCCATTCATCTAAGGTAACAGTTTGGTGCGCAATGTCCTCGTCGGGTATCATAGGCCCTTATTTTTTGAAAACGAAAGAGAGCAATCTGTTACCGTGAATGCTGAGCGCTATTCGACAATGTTAAGGACATTCTTCATTCCTCAGCTTCGGCAACATGAAGTGAATGAAGAAACATTGTTTCAACAAGATGGAGCAACAAGTCACACAGCCCGCGTGAGCATGAATGTTCTTAACGGAGTTTTCCCAAACCGAGTGATTTCCCGCAATGGCCCGATTCCGTGGCCGCCCCGTTCACCAGACCTCACTGCGTGTGATTTTTTCTTGTGGGGTTACCTAAAAAGTAAAGTATACGAAGAAAGACCTCATACTGTTGGTGAACTGAAGGCAAGAATCCGGCTAGAAATTGAGAGAATTCCTCAGCCTATGCTTCGTGATGTTATGAACAGCTTCGCAAATCGCCTGCTGCGCGAATGCCGTACTCGGGAAGGCCGCCATCTTGCTGATGTTTACTTTCAAACAGTGATTATTTTCAATGTTTCTTAAATGCTTTTTAATGTAGAAAACTATTTTATGAATATAATTTTGATATCTACGTCCGTTTATTTTTTACACCTATTTCAAAAATGCGGGATTGACTGCCGCACCCTGTATTACGATGACGCTGGAGCTCGTAAAGTTGAACTTGCCACATATTGAGAGTGTATCACACAACACTGAGATGTGGGACACGCACTCATTTGCACTGAAGACGAAGGTTTATAGACCGTTTCATAAGTTATTTTTATTCCATATTTTTCAGAAACATCGATAATGTATGTCCAACCAACTCAATTAGAATGCGGGTGAGTAAATGCTTATTACCTGTCAGTCTATTGGAAAGAAGTGCAATTGGACAAAGGTAAAAGTGTAATTTTTAATAGAGAGTTAATTTAGATAAAAGACCTTTGAAAGCGCCAGACTTTACTATGGAATTATAAATAATATTCAGCAACTCGTTCCATAACTCATTATGATGCTGACACACATACATAAATATTGTAATGGAAGTAAAACCAAGAACCTGAACATTTAATTGAACATTCTTAGTAAAATTTTGTACTGTCACCTCTCCATTCACTTCGATCAAGGATTCACTTTGATTAAAACCACACAGTTAATCTTGTTTTCTTGATGAAATGTTAAAATTTGATATTAAAATATATAACGAAATTTCATAAAAATTTTTAATTTTAGAACTAACTGAAAAAGTCTTTATACTAATATTATATAAAATAAATAGTATTTAATTATTATAAATACCGTTTTGAAATATATTTTGAAAATTTTTCATTAATTAAAAAAAGCAATTAATTCTTACATCAAAACCTTCTAAACATGTTCTCCCTAATAAATCTGCAATAAAAGACTAGGCCTCCTACATCTAGTCTAAATATCTCCCATCACATCTCTTCGGTTGTATTTGGCATGTGGAATGGCCACAAGTATAGCAACAAAACTTTTTCTCTACACCAAACCTTAGATGAAGTAGTCCCTATAAGGGCCATAACATTCAAACCGCTTCAAAATATTATATAAATATAAAATCTTTACAAATTTAAGCTTCTCTGCCGTAATTGAGAAGTACACGAGCTTATAAAGGAGATGGGAAGAAGATGGGCTATATTGTGATTGTCAGATGTTCTGCAAATCAGCGGCTAATATAACTTCATCTCACAAGCTGCCATATTTTCAATAGTTTGATACAGCTTTTTCTTTAATGAAAATTAACAAATAGTAATATTTAATTTTGTTATTGTTTTTCTTTGCAATCCATTTCTCCAAACTTTAAATATTATGTGTTTCCTTTGTTTCTAAAACTAAATGTACTATTTGTATTTGCACACTGAGCTATAGCTATATGTAGGTTTGTAGCTTCCGGACTGTAAAAAATATACCGAAAATTATTGCTTACGAGACACGTGACCACGTCATGCAACGTCAGCTTGAACCAAAATAAACATAAAATGCCTTTCATTTTTAATTGCTATTAACTATATGCGAGATAATCTTTGAATTGTTCAATACATTAAATATTTGATTTAGAACAATTTATTTTGTTTAAAGCTTCTTATTTTTGATGGCAAGTCATTTTTAATTTTTATATGCATAGTACTATGTTTCAAGGATTTCTTTACACGACAGACGTGAAGACAAGTCATTAGAGTGTACTAGTTTTAGAGTGTATCGCTGAAATTATTCAGTGCAATAATTAGTCTCTATATTGAACCTATATAATAAAAAATCCTATTTTTAGTACATTTAATTTTCTGAAATTTGTTATTCTACGTCCATTTAAGCTAAATCAATGTGCCTCTTCAATTTATACGTTAATAAGAATCGGAATGAAGTGAATACCATTATTTAATATATTGAGAGTGCTTTTCAGCGCATTTAAAAAGCGCAGTTAAGAATTTACTGAAAATATAAAAAATAAATTTTATTTAACATATCCTATTATTACAAAACAATTTAATTTTACACTCTTATAGACACTTTTTTTTAAATGTTGATGAAAACGTCTTTATGTATAATTGAAAATAATACTTTACTGTAAATAAGTGGTTTTATATAATATAGTACACCATACATAAGCTAATAATGAGGTGGATAGTGTGTGATTATAAACATTGTTGCTTATATGTAAATTTGATATATCTTAGTCCATTAAGAATAACTTGTATAACTTAACCACTATAATAGCTCTAAAGTATACAAATATTAGTTTGTGACCCGAATCTTCTTCGTTTTTCGGAATTTTCAACTTTGCGCTCGACTGAAATATCCGAGACTAGTTGGTTGAAAGGTGAGTAAGTGAGTAATGACTTTTATTAAATTTTATAAAAATATATACAATCTTAGTTATTATAGTAAAAACTTTGTATCTATTTTCCAGCATCATAAGCTGCGAAAGTACAAGGGGCCATTTACTGAAAGTCTTCAAACATTCCTTTAAAATAAAAAAGAAGAAAAGAAAGAAGAGTATTGCTCACAAAAATGTCCAGCTTCCGACAGTTACATTCGTCCGTCCGGAGAGAGAATAATTCCTTTCTGTTATTAATTTAAGGCTTTTATCTACGCTTGTTATTGCCCTAGGATAATTTTATAAGGAAGACAAACTTGTATGTGTTTTCATACAGTCAAGACAGCCTGACGATCGAATATTGAAATATGTAAAACATAACTTCTAAATTTATTTGTTTTAGAAATATATTGAAACTACAAAAATGCCGTAGGTCTTAGTAAATAATTAAGTTTATGGAGGACTTTATAAATAATCTGAAATAATAATTTCGAGGAAAGTAAGTGATTTACTTCTTTTGACTAAAATTTCATATTCGTTTATATACATATATAATATATAATAATATACATATTATTGTTAGTAACTAAACATAATGTAAAAAGGCAATAGTAATTAAAAGTATTTCTCTTTTGAAAAAATACCAACACCTATAATAATTGTTACAATGTATAATAGATGTATGTGTTGTCTATGTTTCTTTGTAATAAACAAGACTTCTTCATGAGTCATCATTGTTTCACTTACAATCAGATCTTATTCCTCTTTGTATACAGTTTAAAATTCACTATCCATTGTGAGCAATGTAATTTGAAAAGTTTCACTCCTAACCAAAATAAAAATAACAGAGTTCCTGAGTGCGTTTCCCATGTTAGCTGACACAGTAGCCTTTTACCGTCATAATTACAAGGGAGGCTTTCCATAAATGAATATGTCAAGTTTGACAAGAGTCTAAGTCAACATGAGAAATTAAATTGGTGCATATACGGCTAAACCTTATAGCATTACTTAAAAATTCTGTGTGGTACACAGAAGTATAGGGAAATATACAAAACTAAAAAAAGTATTTCCCTTAGAATGACAATAATTATTTATTGCAACACTTTGATAATATGGAATACAATTTGTTTGGTCGGAATCATTGACTAAAATTAAATTTCACGGCCCTTAAAGACATAGTAATGCAGCCCTTAAAACTTCCCATATGTCAGCGTAAAGCTTGTATCCCACACAATAAACGTCCAATGTAGACTGGACTACAGAACCAAAGATACTTCTCGGTGTACAGAGTGGAATATTGTCCTTTATTGATCTCAAGGGATGGCTTGGATTCTTTTTTATGTGTTTTTAATATCATGCATATCTTATTGACCTTACTTTGAATGTAAGGAAGATAGGTTGGTTAAGGAACTCTTTTTTAACGTGATATATATGTAGCACGTTAGAAAATTTAATTTTGTTATTTTTTAAATGCTTTATTTATTTAACTAGTACTGTACCCATTCCCTTCACGTGTCTTGTAGTATTTTCCCTTCTTTTTACTCAAAATATCTTCCTCTGATATATAGACTACCCAATAATTAACATAAAAATAATATATTATAAAACAAACTCCCATTTACAGAGAGGAATTCGTAGAATATTTTTAATTTATTCCTCACTGTACAATTTTTAGTATATGGACAGGAATTAAACTCCGAAATTTTTTATCTAACCTACATATTAGAATATAATACTCAGGTTAGCCAACAACTATTTGACACATAAAATAAAAACATTTAAGGATGTTCCACACTTTCCAGTGTCATCTATCACAATTTGATGGATACTTGTTACGAACTTCCTGAAAAACTACTTAACTAATGTTAAGCTATATGGGTATTTCAGTATTAAAATATACTATACATATTGTATTTGTTATAAAATGCTCTGGTTTAGCTTAAAGAATTGTGTATAATAAATAGTTTTGTATGCAACGCTATTGATAAACAACTCATACACATGTCTTTTCAAATGGCTATGCACTAAAATACTTGTTTTAAATGAATGCAGATTTATTTACCAACATATTATGTCGATTGTTATAAAAAGAGATAATAATTACAACAATGATGTAAATAATGACAAGATTATTTAATTTTTGCTAATTTTGTGTGCATTCTTCACAAAGGCAACTGACTTTTCATAAAGGTTTGTTACACAACATCCCAACATTAAAGGAAAGGTCTTTACGTAATATCGCATGGTAGAGACATGTTTTAATATAAAGGAGGTGACAAATTGATCTTTTAGAACACTTTCCCTCAGGAATTCAATCCGCTGGAGTAGCTGTTAAGGACAATATTCTAAATTCTCCCGTAGGTTGATATTGCAGTGATGGACTGGTGACTGTGGGAATGATATGGTAGAACTCACAGTTCACACAGTTCACAAATATCTTTATTCACCAAAACGTTAACAAAAAAATACAATTCCATGTGCTAAACAAAGCACATGTGGAAAAGGAAAACAAGTTCTTTTTTAATATATTGGCATTATATATACATTTTATATACAGTTAGCAAAGTACATTCAGCTTATTCAGTCTCTTTTGGCAGAGGGTGAACTTAACTTTAAATAATTTGCATGTTTCAACATCACACAAATCAAACAAATCCAAATAATAGTAAAAAGCTTAACAAACATAAGGACTAATTAGGCAGATTTTATATATATATATATATAAACACACACACACACACACACACACACACACACACACACACACACACACACACACACACACACACACACACACACACACACACATATATATATATATATATATATATATTATATACATATGCACACATATCAGTAATACATGATTAAATACAAAAATTAATCAACTGTTACAAATATATTAAGTTATTTAACAATAATTCCAACAATAAATGTTTAACAATGTTTAAACTATGAGATAAACTATATTTAATGTGACCCAACAATAAAATTAAATAATTAAGAATTTAGGTCTTTGACATATTCTCTACTTTTCATCTTATATTTTGGTTTCGATTCTTACAATAGACTGTCACCATAGTTCATTATGAATGCATTAAAATGCTTATTGGCTGTATAAGTGAATTGCTTTCTTGCTAACTCCTTGGTGTAGTTTGGCATTGCAATTTTCTTTACTTGCGATGATCTTGCTTTACTTGTATTTTGTAGAGTGTAACTACAAAATACATTGTCAGTTTATTATGAACAGCATTTTGTATTATTCTGTTTGAAAAGGGGATCGCTACTTAAAAATAATATAAATCATGAATCAAACTTATCACTAGGCGGATACTTTATTATTATTTCTTCTCATCCCCTGTTTAACGTAAACTTTTATAATTTTGCGCGTTGGTTACATGTTATGCCGTAGAACTAATCTGTATTAGCTGTTTTCATTAGACGTTATATCTTGTACAAAAGTCTTGAAAATAGGTATCATTCTATGTAATATTTGGGTAATTTAAATAAGAGTAAGTTATTACTGTATGTTTAAACTACAGTAATTTTAATATAAAAAAAATTATCATGTCTCAGTTCTTTGCTAGAATCCATTTATTAAGCCACAAAGGTGAAAAAAGTCCCAGTGCCCCGATGTCTAGTACGTGAGAAAATTCATCATTATTACTTAAGTTATTACGGTTATATTGAAAAATAATAGTATAAAATGTCATGACATTTTACATACATTATTATTAAATCCTTTTCTATTTCAGTAATATAACATTTAAATGGTAACAACAATATGATCTAATGGTACGGTTTTTAATTATAACGATGAAAAAGCGTTTTATTATTTCCATTAAGGTTAATAGTCCTTAAATATAACATTTGGTAACCTGGAAAATCCCTCATTTAACGTTACATGCAAATATATTATATTAGTTTATTAAATTCGAAAATTGTACTTAAAGATTGAATATTTATAATTAAGTGAGGAATATTTATAATTTATGGAAAGCTCGTTATTATTATTACTGAACTTATGTAAGAGGATCCTAAGGAAAGTGATAATCTTTTTGTTTAAAAGCATTTCGTGTGACGTCACTCTACAGTATGAAAACAACTGAACATAATATTTCACCGGGATGTCAAACGGAGGAAGTGGGAGAGTATCGATAATGTCAGGCAGTATATAAAAAAAATTATCCCGTTTCCGATTTCTATTTCCGGCTATTCATCGGCTATGACAAGGTTCTTCTATTACACAAATGAAACCACACTAACAATTTATTGACAAAAAAATTAAAACATAGTTGTGTTTTCACTGTTGTTTATAGTTTAACTATTTTTTGAGCTTAAAAGCCTAATCTACCTATACGTACAAAAAAGTATGGTCAAGAGTTTTTATTGAAATCTTTTAAACTCCGGGTGGAGTTCAATAGAGATTGGATGAGTAGGTGATGTTAGCACTTAGAGAGAAAAGTAAACTCAGTCAGAACGTCCAACACGTGAGCAGAGTACAAACTGCAAGAGAACTTGGATCCGCTCTCTCACTCATGGGTGGTTCTCATTATATAAAGATATAGAGGCTTGTATACTAAGGCTTTATTATTTAAAATATTAATATTATCATATTGTTACTGTAACTTAAACATGGTACACTCTATAATCCCAAGATATGTGGCTTATCAAAATTTATAATAACGTAACAACATATAAACACATGACATTTTAAAATCCATGCGCTTTAAGATCGAATCATGCTGCAAATGGATTTTTTGAAATTCTACTATTTGTAGACGTCCTCAAGGAAACCATTTTTTAAGAAAGTATCAATGCCAAAATTTTTAAACTATCTTCCTACTTTAAGCTGTACATCGC
Source organism: Homalodisca vitripennis (assembly GCF_021130785.1). NCBI lineage: Eukaryota > Metazoa > Arthropoda > Insecta > Hemiptera > Cicadellidae > Homalodisca > Homalodisca vitripennis. The sequence continues at coordinate 28,894,673 of NC_060212.1, forward strand.
ACCCAATATTGTAAGGAGGTGTGTAGATTCACACTGTGATAACTCTACTTAATCTATAGGATTTATATAATTTAATAATATAAGCATCGCAAACCTTATTTGTAATGATTTTATAAATAATATGTTATGTAATAATAATAAATATATTAAAATCATAAAAATAGTATAAATAAATAAATTTTGATTGCAAAATAAGATTATAATTCTATTACTACAACGTTTTCTATCATGATAGCAATATTTAGAGATATAAAGAAATCTTTTGTGTATTATAGGAATTTTTGCTTGAATACGAATTTTTTTACATGGTTTCATACAGTTTTTAATTGCGTAACCTATCCATTGCAAAAGTTAAGATAGTAAATTTCTGTAAATAAAATTCTTATTTTGAAATCCATGCCATTATAAAGCAACCATAAAAAATCGTATTCTCAAGGGAATTTTGACGAGTACTAAAATTTTCAACTATATTTGCTTCAGAGATGATGATGAATGAAATAGCATATTCATCTGATATGTTCTTTTAGTAACAGTTAGACTATCTTCTCATTTATCTTCGTATTTGAGATTATTGGCCGAGTATTATTGGTTTTCGCAAGGACTATGACTTGTAGGGCTGGAAAATGTTTATGTATATCTGTGCGCACGATAATTACAAACTGACTTGAACATTTATATGAGTATATGGGGAAGTCTGAATTTAAAGGTGGTGCACATGTATTTGCATTGGTCTCATGGATAACTATGATAAAAGCGAAAAAAATCAGAACAAATAAATTAGTAAACAAACTCAATGCACCCATAGAGCTTCAAACGTGTGACGTAATAACTCATGTAGCCTAACTATCTCACAACACATACAACATTTTGTATTTAATAGGTATTTAGACTTAATTTTAAACACTATTTACTAAAATCTATTCAAGCATGGATGTAAAACCCAATGTAAATCTAAATAATATGAATGTATCATCTGGCTAGAGATATAGAGAACTATGTCATTCCTAGTTTTTTAGATTTGCATGGAACTTTAATTTACAAAATGAGTTCTATGTTACGTCATATTATCGAGAATGAAATAGACTATAGATTTGAAACTGTACATACAACCTTAACAAAGACTGTTACAACCCGTGGTATGGCGTACTTGTACCTTATTTATATGCAGGATGAGTGAAGTCCTGTAGTTTACTTTCGTTGTAATTGGGTATTTCCTAATTTACTTCTGGCAAAGTCTGGCGAGAAATTTATAATAATGAATTAAATCTTATTAGGGATATTTAAATTTTTCCTATCTAAAGAACAATTGTAAATAATTAAGTTAACAGAATTAATTGCTTACTTCAAGTTTCCAAAAATCTTAATTTATAACAAATTTTAAAAAAATATTCCAATATAACCAGTAGGGATAACAGTTCAATTTTTTGTCATGAATGAACCTTTAAAATAAAAATATGTTAAGATTTTAATGGATACTAGTCGTTACCATTTTAGATTTAGTCACCTCACAAATTGGGTCTGTTTATAAAAGACAATCTAAATAAAATTAAAATATTCTCTATCTCTACTTCTCTTGGAAAAATATTCTAGTTAACAACCATGTCTCAGCCATTTTCTTTTAAAATAACACAGCTTATACCTATATACATATTCAGCCAGAGGCTAATCTGGTACGGCAGAGTTGCGGTAGTCTCGGAGCAAAATTTACGGTTTTAATCTTGCAAGTTTACAATGGCCTAAACGTTAAGTCACATTAGGTTTTCGTTTAAACTTGTAATTTGGACAGTGAGGCAGTTACGATACTTTGATCACTATTGACTTGCATACATGCATTTACTGAGATCTTATATAAGCCATATATCTCATTTAAGTATTTGTTATAATGATAAAGTAATAAATATTCATATTAGGATTTTATAGTAGACGCATACTTCTTAAGGTAATTTTGTCTTCTTGAGAAATTTTATACACAGGAATTCATTATTACGATAGTATGAATGAAGAATCACTATTACTGATTACTTAATTCATAATTTCCAATTATAATTTTATTATTGCAAAGCCTTTTGGAATGATTGATTCTAACATTAGGCTCTTAAAAAATTAATAAATATTTACATTTTTCTAAATAATATATTTTAAAGTAACATTTAAAGGATTTGGAAGTATGATTAGCCAGTATAACATGTTTAAACAGAATTACATTTTGATTTTCTTACAAACTGAGATGAGAGTAGAATTGAATTTATAAATAGGTCAGTCTTCATTACTGATAAGTTTTTCTTTATTTATGTTTATTTGAAATGTTTCCCAAGCATTTAAGTTCCTTGTGTTAGTAACTTCTTTGAATAATCGCAAATTTTTATTAGTGATATGTGTGTCTAACGTAGACTATCCTATTGAGATCGTAATCAAAGATATCAAAACTACCAAAGAATCCAATGTATATAGCCTTAAACTAAACTGAAAACTGCTATCAGTTAGGGTGGTATTAGATGTATGCTTGGTTTGGGATATCCGATTGCTACATTCATAAAGGTATGAAAAACAATCAAACTGTGTAATTTGATTTACCAGGAAACTCTAAATGTTTATTAAGACTTCTATAAAAAACAGTTCAATCTGATTCAGTAATTCAAAAAGTTATAATAAACTATTTATTCCATTTCCCGTCCATTGCCTCTAGCTCGGAATCTGCAGCATTACCTTTTCCGTTCGATTTTGTGGATTTACCTTTCTTGTGTAAATATTCTTGTAAAAAGTTGTGTTCGTTGTATTATTTATGCATTTAAACTGTGTAATCAGACTTTTAGAGCAGAAAATTTTAAATATTAATACGTGATAAACTTAAATAATATTATTCAAAAGGAACATACGAACTAAATTTTAATTTATTGAAAACTACAATAATTTATTCGTGTATTCAAACTGTAAAAATTAAAGTGAACTTTATAATCACTCAAATTATAATTGTTAATAACATTATTAATTTTTCATAACAAGAATTACACCCTTAGTTAAATGATGAGGAAATGTGGCAAAGTAGGCTTTATAGTCTGTATAGTTCTTGTATTCGTTTTTATAAGTATGTCAAACGACTGAGGGCTTGTTGTTAGTGGATAGTCGTTTTTTATATTCTTCCATACAAAAACACATCATAAAATATATCAATATATACTTAGTCACAAACTCAAAAACAAAATTATTCTAAAATCATGAAAATCGACAGAACACGTCTGTACAGTCAATACACTTACGTAGTGTTTATATTGCAAATGTCCCTATGGAAAATGGACCATTACAATCATCTGAAAGTTTTTTATTAATGGAAGATTATTATGATTATTTGTTTGTAAAGATGGATGCGTAAAGAATAACAACATGGAAACGCTTTCAGTAATCAGTCAGGTCACTTGAGGGACTATAAGCGTATAGTAAATATCCCTTATCAATTTCCATAAAGTGAATTAAGCACTGTATACATGATCATGTCAGTCACCGGTGGATATATGAGTAATGAGTTGTAATTATTGATATTGTTATGGTACTGATTACATTCAAGTCGACAAGGAATAGGTTTCAACATGCTGTCACTTCAAATTTGCGTTCATAAGTGTATGATAAATATAATTATGTAATCTGTGAACATTTTAGAAGTATTTTATATTGGATGCTTTCAACCATTAATAAGCTTATAATTACAGACTAATCATTAATGTGTTCGTGCCAAAAGAATCATTTTTCTAAGGGAGTTATATACTTCCATTGATCTTCGATTACTGACTTTACATTGCCTCTGCATACTTGAGGTAGTTTGTTACTGAAGATTAAAATGCAAGTTAGTCAGTGAAGAGCCATTTATCGGTATGAAACTAGGGGTAGGTGTGCAGTGACTGATAACTGCCGCATTTCGACACCTTTCTTCTCCAGTTGGTGTGAAGTTAATGAAACATTACCCTGGAAGAAAACTATTGACCCAACAAATTTGAACACTCAAATCTTCAGTGCATCTTACTCTGTTGGGAAAATTGTGAAAATTATCTGAAATGACAATTTAAAATTAGACAAATCGCAACGAGTAATCGCTAATGTAAGAACGACTAAATGTGATTGGAGCGGAAGAAAGATGCTAGCTTGAAAGTAAGTAAGATGACTTCTGAAAATAATTATATCTATAAGAAGATTGCTATGTGACAAAAACATTGAACTTATGCAATGCAGTGATTTAATTGTATTCATTTTTTTTATAATATGTATTTACAGTTTCCATTGGGTATTAATCTTCTGTGTTTGGTATTATTCTAAGTATTTAAATAAATTATGACTTATGAATAGAAGGTATTTATGTTATTAAACTGCAGTACTTAAAGCACATTTAACACAAATAAACACAATATAAATTTAAAACTATCTTTAGGCAGTTTATATAGAATAGATAATATATTGTCTCATAGGTTTGTGTCAACCATTCAGTCGTATGTAAGTAATGAACATTATTAATGTATTTATAGGTCTAAGTAAATATCAAATCAATCTAACAAGTAAAAGCACTTACCTCTCTGTTCCATTACCCCAGAGACTATGCGGCAATAAACATCCTGAAAGCTTCCATTTCGTAAATGAGCTTTTGTGCATGGAATCATGTCAACCATAGGTACTTGTTCATACACAATTTCATCATTAATTTAATGGTTATCATTATTTTTTCAAACAGAACTGAAAGAATTTTAAAATCGACTACAAAAAGAGGAGATCTAGGATTTGTGTTTGAATTCTGGACTTCTCTGAGAAATTTTAAACTCAACTTTGGAACAACTAACCAAGAATTTCTAAACCTGATAAAAATATAACTCTAGAACCATTCAGTCTCTAGTTTCTTTTTTATATCAAATTCTTGATACCAGGGGTTCGGCTTCTGGAATATTACATCTTCTAGAAATTTTCACAGTTAGGCAGCTAACAGTTCCATGACCTCTGGAAGCTTCTAGGATTAAGTATTTCAAGGTAAGTGGCAATTACTTAAAACATTAGTACTAGATTTTTTTGAAGACAATAGAACCTTATTCTCTATAACATACTATTCTGGCTTCTGAGATACCCTGATACATAGGAATCAGGACCTCATTAATTTATAGGACTCTGTAAATTCTACACTCTTTGAATTGGTTACCAACTAGAAAGTTAAGTTTTATTTAAAAGATAAGAATGTTTATTCACTGTGAAATTTTAAACTCTAGAAACAATCTGCCCCATGAAACTCTCTAAATAAGACGGCATTCTTTCTCTAAATGTTTCAAAATATTACTACATCTGGCAACAGGTATTTCTGTTTTCTATGTAAATACAAATTATGATAACTACGTGTTACCGAAGTTTTTTTAAGAACTACATTGTTTCAACCCCTATCGATAGTTCATGCATATGGAAATATCTTATATTTTCTACTTAAGCCATGATGAATACGTGTGCAGTATAAAACAAAACCGCTGAAAACTTCAAGTAGAGCTTAATATTGTTTTATAATGGCCTCTTTTGTCTGGGGTCTAAAACGTAGATTATTTATAAAACAGTAATAATAAAGAGTTTCCAAAATATTTTGGTTAAAAATTAGAATTTCCTACCACTACTTGGTTGGTAGAGAACTGACATGGTTGAGAATACCTATTAGAGTAATAAAAGACCCGCACATAACTGTGCGGACTGGTGACTATTTATAACTCCGCTTGTCACACCAGACCGCGCTGCGCACCGGAAACAACGCATAGCCATGTCCACCAATCACCGCCACTTGATAAATTACCCTGCAGTCATATTGCGTATAAGTTAATTGAAGGTGTGATAGTTCAAACAATGCGAATGTTTAGTTCAGCTTTATTTTTCCTCCCTTAATGGTGTCTAAATATGACGCTGTAACAGATTTGACTTCTGGATCTGGAATAAGCTAGAAATCAAAATCAAGTGTAATGTAGATTAAGAGGCGTTCTTATTGTCTCTTCATCTAGATTACACTTAAATTTTTATAAGTGATTGTGATGTCATAACTCATAATTCGTTTTGAGCTTTGTCGCCAATTAATTTTTATTTCTTCAGCCAGACGTGTATTCCAGATTCCACGATGAGATGATATTTCAATCAAATCTATATCAAATTTCAGACGCTGCAGTAAGCGGAAGGTGAAAAGGAGCTGAACTTAAAATTTCCATTAAAACAACTCATTGCACCAGAGCTACGCCATGTGCATTTAAGAAAATGCTACTCATAAAGTACACGTTTACCAGAAAAGTAAGAAAATATCAAATTATAGTTGCACAATGGATTTGGTATATTTTAATAGTTATTGAGGTTATTAATTTACTGAATATTCAAGCCCCAGTAAAATCAAATTCAATTGACTACATTGTGTTTTAAGTGCTACTATGTTTATGGTTATTTTGAATAGTTTTATTATCCTATACAACATAATATGTTATATGATACAGCTTATATTATAAGCTGTCTTATCATCCATTCGGGATACTTATACAGCACACACTACTCATTAGTTTAGCTCGTTAATATCTACTTGACAGGGATACAATTTTATTACAATTATTAATAAAATTAATATAACATAATCTTCCTTAAAAAGTCAAATTAAATATATTTCACAACCATGGAATAATTACAAGTGTGATTAGTTCTAAGAAAAAGCACTTTCTTACCAAATATAGCACATTGTAAGTTTTATCTTAGAGTAACTCATTATAAGTTAAAATTTGGCATAGCATGGCTGTCGCAACGTTGTTTTGTCGAGGATACGATGTTTCAGCGAGACTAATGACATAGTTTGTCGATATTAAACTCAGCTAATCTGCGCCATTACGGTTACATAATCATTTTGGCGGTTGTGACCATTTTTTTCCAATGTAGCACAAACTCGAGCTCAAACTGCAACATGTAGCCTAATATTGATAAACAATCTCAAATACGAGTACATATTATATATATATATATATATATATATATATATATATATATATATATATATATATATATATACGGGAGCCACGTTTAAAAAGGGTTCAAAATCATCTGCTACGAGGATAATAAGAAACTTATAAAGTGTAAAACATAACCACGCTGCAAATTCAAAACACAAAAAGTAGTATAAAGCAAATAAATTCTATTTATCATTTAAATTTTCCACTTATCGCAGCGTTGTTGTGAAAATAAACTATTTCCCTTCAAGTAAACAGATGTTGAACTGAAATCACTAGTAACATCGCTTTTACAGAGTGGGTCGCAACTATTTGATCATATTTACCACGTTGTGCAGCAGGGAAAACTATGAAATAATGTACTATAACGCGTGTTCTATCTGGTTTAGCTTAGAATATCTATGTATGCATGTGTATATTTAAAATAAATTAACTTTATATATAACTAAATTAAATATACTCCATGAGCGGTTTGAGATCAACTCGTAAAACTCAACAGTAACCGTCATTTTTTCTGAGTGCAAAATATTAACTTACTGTAGTTATCCATGGTAGCTCGAAAAAGTTACATTTAAATAATCCTCATACCTAATAAAAGATTTCAAAATACATAATATGCTGGCAATATCCAAGTAAATTCAATACTATACAAGTTTTTAACATAGATTCCAGGATAACTAAGAAAACTAATTGGAATAACAGTCGTCGAAAAACTTATTGGAACATTGCTCAGTACAACTCAGTTCGAAAAAGGTGTCTGTCGAATTTGAATAATTTATCTTAGTTTTTTTCCGAAGTTTCACTTACAAACATATAATTTACAAACTAAGCTACATAGGACACACAGTGTAGGCCACAGTATTGTGTAGGCCAACAGCGTATTCGAGAGTGGCTGCTGCTTGTATGGGTGACCGCTGAACGATCCTGTTCTTACAAGCAGCTCGCCTGCCCGGCTGTTGGTTGTGGTTCGGAAGTCACTCAAAAGCCGTTGGTACCCAGGTTGTGTTAGAGAGATCTTCTTACCCTTGTCATTGCATCGTAAAATAATACATCCTTTCTGCGAAGAGTCTACGTATTTCCTGTGGTTAGGGCTCAGTCTATGCGTTAAGCATTTCCACGAGTCAGTTAAAGTTTTACGCTTACAATACGACATAATACGGGGAAATTAGTAATACTGAAACAAAAATACAAAACTAAAATAAAATACAATTCTACAAACAAAGGTCTCTAAACAATTACTACTACACTCTAAATATAATAAAAGAAACAATTTTAAAAATACAACAAAAATTAATTAAACAAAGAAGATAGTTTTACTTTTCAAAAAATCTTACACCTTGTGAAAAAGAGACCATATTGATCACTATGTTGTAAGATCAGTAGTTAGTTGATCAACTAATCTATAGCTAAACACGTGACGGCTCTAGCTCCTTAAACTCACCTCTATAAGCAGTTTCATTATTGACAGTTTCGATAACATCTGATTACCTCAGACAATATCTCCACAGCAAGGCTGAAATATTTCAAATGTTTGAAGTCTTCAACTATTTTCGAATCTTCCAATCCTTATTTACTCACCGAAGGATACACAGTTCATCATCTCTTTACAATCGTACTTCTTAACAGATCAACTTTACATTTTATTAGATTTATGTTGTATTAATATAATATATTTAATATGCTGACCGTTAGTGAAGCCTATCACTCGAGGGTCTGGGAAGGAGTAATTTCTCCACACGAGAACGAACTGAACCTTTATACTCGAACCTTTTAATGGAGCTTCATTAGCATTTATGAACATCAGCTTCACGGAACATCGAGGTTGATTATGATGCGTGTTAATCATGTAACGTGTATAACGGGACAAGGTCATGATGTAGCCAAACATCGGCTTGGGGCTGAACAACTAATCCCCTGATCCAGCATGTCACACGCTTACTAGTGTTGCCACTACCGCTCTGGTACTCTGATACATAACATGCTGAGGGCGTCACTGGGCTGTTGCTTAGGCGAGCAATCCAGTCTAAACACATTTTACAATATAACAGCTAATCTCCTGATCTATTATTTCACAAGCTTACTTGTGTGTTGCGACTGCTGCTCTGTTACCCTAATACTTAACACACTCAGGGCGTTACTAGACTCTTGCTTAGGAAAACAGTCCAGTATGCAGATTTTATTCACAATATAAGAATTAATTCCCAGCTCACATTCTCAGATTGTTGATTACCAGTTACCCTCTTAAACTTTCGAGCTCAGGTGAATTCCTGAGAAATAGGAGGGATCATATTTTCCCTCTAAGATCCCATAAGTAAAATCCACCTTTGCAATCTCTGATGTCCACAGTTTTTTAATTTAAGGATATGATCCGAAGAGAAAGATCACTAGAATGTTATAATGGTACTAACTTTATTGTATAATGCATCCTATATCATTAAAAAGACAATTAGTTCTTTTTACATTATTTTGTGACTATATTTCCAGCAAATTTTATCAACACCATAGCCCTGAAATTTACATGCATTTTATTACGCAAAAACTTTTTTCAGTTTTGAGCCTCCCTAAACCTATGTAAATTTAAAAACAGTAATTTTATTTTTTTTATTAAGTTTAAATTCTCTCAAAACTAGAATGTTATCAATGGAAATAAATGTTAATGTTTTATGAAGAAGAGAATAAGTCTTAAGGGGTTTATACTGTAACAATCGTATCCTGAATATAATTACAGGATAGGTAAGTAAAATATTTTTACTCTAAGAGTAATAAAATTATCCCAAGATAAAGACAAAACACAATTTAATGTCCAACGTTAACACAAGAGAAACAAGAAATATTCTCCTAATGGACATACGAACTAACTGTTGAAAGGCGTACATTTTAAGAGACATTCTTTGCTGTATTTTACAGAAAACTTTGTCAAAAGAAATGTTCATAAGAGAACCTTTAAGAAACAATGAAATTGAGTATATACAATTTTGCAATTATTGATGCTGAAGGAATTGTATCATATATACAATTGTCATTGTATCACATAATTATAATTATTATTATTGTATTATATATTATAATTGTATCGATAGTATGGCAGTTTGAAATTAGTTACTAAATAGAAATGTTGCTGTGGTATGTGTAATAATATATAAAATATTTTTAAATAATATTATATTTTCTCTTAGAATATGAAGCTGAGAAAACTCTCATGACAAGTATTCCTAAAAGTACCTTCGCGTTGCTTCCGGAAAGACAGGATATCCGGGCTGGGTAAAGTTGAAGGAAAGGGGCTCCTCTTTCAAAGTGTATGAAGAAGGAATCCGAGCATTACATCTCATTCATGTCAACTTGAAACAGAGAAGGCCTGGTCTCTACTAGCCTCCCCAATCAATGCAGGCAGGAGTTTCACTTTATGTCTAGGTTTGAATCCGCCTTTACCATTTAGGGGAGCCCCACCAACTCCAAACGTCCTCCTCCGCAGTAGACTCGTAAACCCATCAAGTTACATTTGCATCCGAATATCTCAAAATTAGCTGTTAGTGACGTGCCGCTTCTCGTCATACATAGGTTTTATAATGTGATTTATTAGTATTAGTTTTAATTTATTACAACAACAGAATTTTACTGAGGCTCCTTGTAGCCTATCACTCGGTAGGCACACATAATTTATATTTATTCTGCTGAAGTGATGTAAAAATTTATTTTCTGTATGGTTGTCTGCCTTTCTATTTGTCCACAGTACATCTCAAAAAATGAAATGAGGATTTTTGAAATATGTAAACATCATCAAAGCCTGTTACTTGGCTCATGGTTCGGCGTACTTCTACTTTGTATTAAACAGGATTTAATTAAAACATCATATCTCATTTACTGCATTAAGTGGTCAAAATCAATATATGACTGTGTTTTGATTTAAGTAGCCATATAAAAATGTATGTGAAAGGCAATGCTCTAAGTTATTCAAGTTAGACTGGGTCCACATTTCTGGATAGTCCACTAAAACCACTGCTGTCCTATATATTTTAGGTGTGGATGTCAGTGAAGTTTACTGATTGGACTTATATTTCAACTCGTTTAATTTTGAGATAGAAATAGTTTGGCAACTGATAGAAAAATGGGGAAATAATGTCCATGTAAAATTTAAGTCATTCCAGTTTTTTTTCGCACTTGTCATCATATACTGACAGGTTATTGTAGAAGAACATTTTTAATGAGGAAGTACACTGTAATAGATTACATTCAATATCACGTCCTTGTAATTAGAGCTCGGTCACGTTCCGCGTTAGGACTCGGCACGTCCTGACTTGTTGCTTAATCAGCAGGTTCAGACACGGTTGTTGTTGTCTTAGTGAATAATGAAAACAAAGTATTTTGATTTGTCCTATTACAAACTCTTGGCCTTATAAATCAACAGTTTTTTCTTACTAAAATGATGCAAATGTGGAAGAGAAATATGTTATACGAGGGGGTACCCAAAAGTAACCGGAATTGTATTGCTGGCAGCCGGCAGCGTGTAGTACACATTCCTGCCGCTAGGCGTGTGTCGCGCAACCCATTGCGAGCTCAGTGACCCCAGTTCCGTTGTCCTAGTGCATTCTGTTCGTTCGTAGTGACTGTTTTCGCTAACCCTGTTTTGTTCTTGTTTCGTTTTTTGTCATGGCAAGTTTAAGGGGAGGCGGTACCCCAGAAAAATATTTTTTTCACATTTTTTTTTTATTTTTTTAAAATGTTAAGCGGCTTTTTCTGCACACAATGATATATAATACATGTATATTTGAAAATTGTAAAACCTACAGAAAAAAAGTTTTAAAATATGCTTACATCATGTTTCAGGAAGAAATTTGTGACAGCGCTTGCGTTTTTATTCACACATGTACTATTATACATATGACCTTTTATTTTTGTGTGCTATAATTTGCTTTTTGTTGTGTTGGCAGGCCTGAACTAACTTCTATTTCATCAGCTTTGAGTTCTGCTTCTGACTTTATACTGTTTGTTTATTGTTTTGCTTAGTGTTTTGGTGCTTTGTGAAGTGATATAGTGAGTGTTAGTTTAGTAATTTATATTTATTATTGCTAACAAGATTGTTTATGTATAAATATGCCTCGTGTTAAAAGTAGTTATGCTAAACCCCGTAAAGGAGTTGGTGGTAGGAAAAGAAAACCAGCCAGTCCTAACCCTAATGAGATGTCAAAAGATGAGTCTACCCCTAGGCCTGAAATGTCAACACAATCTCAGTCAAGCTCTTCAAAGAAAATAAACATAGATAAGTATGAGATGTTTAATTGTGATGAAAACTATGACAATGAAATTATTAACATGCAAATTTTATCAGATCAACTTTTTAGTTCATCACTTTGTAAAAATTGCAAGAAAAGTGGTTTACAAGTGCGTGCTGCTCAACATTTTGGCCTGGCTTTTGAGATGGAGATTTATTGTTGCCATTGTAAATATGTACATAAATTTAATAGTTCTAGGAATATTAATTTAGAAAAAAAAGACTCTATTTGATGTAAATATTAGACTAGTGTATGGACTGAGGTCTATCGGGAAAGGTATGGCTGCAGGCAAAATGTTATGTGGCGTAATGAATCTTCCGCAACCTCCAACAAAACCGTTTCGATATAATAAATTTTTAAAAGACAAGGCTAAACAGGTAATGGATGAATCCATGAAAACTGCTGTGGATGAGGCTGTTGAGGAAAATAAAACCTTAGGTAAGAACGAACGCGACTTAAAAGTAGGTATTGATGGCACTTGGCAACGGCGTGGCTTTAGCTCTCTAAACGGAATTGTTACTTGTACAAGTGTTGACACAGGAAAAGTTATGGACATAGAAGTGTTATCTAAATTTTGTAATTGTTTGGACAAACAACAACATGAGGCTATTTGTTCGGCAAATTATCAAGGCTCGAGCGGAGGTATGGAGTCAGCTGGAGCCTTAGCTATTTTTCACCGATCAGTAAATAAGTATAATGTTAGGTACTTAGAGTATTTAGGTGATGGAGATACAAATAGTTTCAAAACTATTGCAGACAGTAAACCTTATGGTGAAGTGGAAATACAGAAACTGGAGTGTATAGGCCATATTCAAAAGAGAATGGGGTCTAGGCTAAGGAAACTAAAAAGAGACTCAAAAGGCGTAACACTTTCTGATGGCGGCAAACTAGGTGGAAAGAATAGACTAACAGATGGCATAATTGATCAATTGCAAACCTATTATGGAAATGCTATTAGGAAAAATACTGATAACCTACAGAACATGAAGGCAGCGGTTTGGGCCATATATTTTCATAAACTTTCGACGGACGACAATCCTCAGCATGGCCTTTGCCCGTCAGGAGAAAATACATGGTGTAAATACAACAAGGCAAAGCACACTAAAGAGCCATATTCTCATAAGAACAGCATTCCTTCAGCTATAATGTTAGCCTTGAAACCAATCTTTCAGGCTTTAGCAAAATCCTGACCTTCTTCGAAAATGTTTACACGGTAAGACGCAGAATGTCAATGAAAGCATCAATAATGTCATCTGGTCTAGAGTGCCAAAAAAAGATTTTGTGACATTGAACACACTTGAGTTTGGTGCTTATGATGCTATTTCTACTTTTAATGATGGCAACATAGCAAAATGCAAAATGCTTAGAGCAGTAGGCATTGAACCTTGCAAGAGGACAATTGACGCAATGAAAAGTTTTGACTACGAGCGAGTGCGACGAGCAAATTGTGCGATAAGTGACTTTCAAAGACAAGCAAGGAGACAAACCAGGAATTTAAAAAGAAGGATTGAGGAGGATTTTGAAGAGGAGCCTGCATATGATCCAGGAATGCACTAATGCTACGGTAAATAAATTGCATGTTTTTTTCTATAATTTTGTTATTGTTTACTCTATTTGTGGCTGGGTATAAGTTCTATTTCATAATTTTCTCTGTTATTTCTCTTATAAATGTATTCTAAACTCAAAAATGTTTGAAATAATATAGCCTAATTAATTTTTTTTGTATTATCTTTCACTCCGTTATGACTATAGGCCTAACCCGCATCGCGTTACTTTTGATATACAAATTTTCCAATATAGATAATTCTAAATATTAAAAGCATATATAGCCTATTCTATTAATATAAAGATCACATTTAATTATAAAAACCAATTACATATCATATATAGGTAAAAATATTATATAACATAGCTAAATAGGTCATTATATTCGTTTTTTTGCGATTTCCCGCAAATTTACTTTTTTACAGTTTTTGCACACAAAGGTACACGTTTCTCAGAAACTACTTGGACAATCAACTTGAAACTTTTACACACATTTATATAGGTATTTTTGGCACCTACTGAGTTTTTTTGAGATGCCTCCTATTATAATTAGGTACCTAAAAAAAAATATTCTAAATTCCAAGTTTGATATTTCAATATGGGTTTGAAAAAAAAATCATAAAAAATTTATTTTTTAAGATACAAGCACCAAAAAAACTCAGTAGTTGCTTAAATACCTATATATGTTGTATAAAAAAATTTAGGTTGATTGGTCCATTAGTTTCTGAGATAATGGTACCTATGTTAACATTACAAAGATAGGGGTACCATCTCCCCTTAAGTGAACAACGTGCAGCTGTGAATTTTTTTTTTACTTGGTAAAAATGCTGCAGAAACTATTTTAATGTCGAATACAGCTTACAAAGATGATGCTATGGGGAAAACTCAGGTCTACGAGTGGTTCGCTCGATTTAAAAATGGCGACATGTCGATTGAAGACAAACCTCGTTCTGGACGTCCATCAACCTCTCGAACGGACGAAAATGTTGAGAAAATTCGTGAACTTGTGCTCATCGACCGTCGACAGACAATTGAGGAACTATCAGAGAGTAGTGGGTTAACTTGGAGCTCGGTTCAGCGAATTTTAACAGGAGATTTAGGACTGAAAAGGGTTGCTGCCAAATTTGTTCCTCGATTTCTGACTGACCATCAAAAGGCACATCGAGTTGAAACTTGCCGCCTTCTGAAAGAACATCTCGAAAATGATCCCGATTTTCTGGAAAAGGTAATTACTGGTGATGAGTCATGGTGCTATGGTTATGACCCAGAAACGAAGCAACAGTCAAGCCAATGGAAGTCGCCATCTTCACCTCGTCCAAAAAAATGTCGGCAAGTCAAATCAAACATCAAAACCATGTTTGATTTGCTTTTTTGATGCTAAAGGCATTGTTCATTCTGAGTTTGTTCCTCCAGGTCAGACTGTCAACCAAACATTTTATTTGGAGATTTTAAGAAGATTGCGCAACAGTGTTCGCCAGAAAAGACCCGATTTGTGGCAGACTGGAGACTGGTTCTTCCACCACGACAACGCACCGGCACACACAGCCATCTGAGTTAGGCAGTTTTTAGCCAAAAAACGGCATGGTTCCGCCTGCCCCATGCACCTTACTCACCTGACCCTCGCTCCATGCGACTTTTTTTTATTTCCACACATGAAAAGAGGCTTGAAAGGTCAACGATTTGACAGCGTTGAAGAGGTTAAGAAAAAAACGAAGCTCAAGCTTGCAGCCATTTCTAAAGATGACTACAAAAAATGTTTTTGATCAATGGAAGTACCGTTGGGACAAGTGTATTAGTTGTAATGGAGATTATTTTGAAGGAAATAAGATCGTATTGTAAAAAATTTGATAATATATAATTTTTATAAAATAATTCCGGTTTTTTTTTGGGTACCCCCTCGTACATGTTTAAAAAACAATACACTGAAACTGATAAATTAAAAATGTATTGTTTTTATAGATAATTAAATTTTTCTTAGAAATTTAGTGAATTAAAACTTTCACTATTCTTTTAGGAAAATAGAGATAGCCTACTGAGATGTTTTTGCCAAAGTTTTCTTTAAAAAAGTATTTATTTTGTGAATTAAATCAGTAGGTGAATGGGACTTGGTGCTAAAGTAAAAGCACAAGTACTACCTATGTGTTCCATTTTCTATTCTAAACAGTAAGCTAGTTATAAAATGACAAAAGGATTAAATTTAACTTTAATCAACATTCCTGTATAAACTGCAGTTTGTTAAATTTATCAATACATATCTTTTATACATATCATCCTAAAACTGTTTAAAATTTATAAATTAATATATTATTGAACAATATCCTATATTAACTTATTCTAATGGATGACGCTTTATTTATTAAAACATAAGCAGTTCTTTTTTGCAGATATAAGAAATCTGATTAGTAAAAGAAACCTTTGCATATGCACAACCTTCAGGACATAAATGACTGTCTCAAAACATTGATTTTACAAAGGGAACCTTGGTAAACAAAATGTGCATTTACCTTTCTTTATTTAGCCTACATCATACGTACCAGTACTTCTATAATTTTATTTATTGATAATTTTATAGTTATTTAATTCATTTATTACTCGAATAATCCAAAACTAATATATTATAACTTATAAGAGTAACTAATATATTATACTAAACTATATATTAAATTATTCAGAGCACCAATCTCACTATTCCTCATTGTTGTTTATGTTCCTCAACATAATAAACGCCTTCCTTAACTTTTTAAAGGTTTCATTTGGAGATAAAATTCTGGATTTTTACCTTTCCTACCGTATAAAAGTTTACTTTTATAGCATAAACCAAATAAGAAATGTCAGTTAAAACTTTTATTCTTAATCAACACTTAAATCTTTTTTTTTACTATAAATTCCAAAAGTTTATTCCAGTTCAGGAATGTAGCTAGTTGGAAGGCTCTTTTCACGGGTGCCAAAATTTGAGGAGTGCCAGATTGACTGAATAAACTAATAGCCTAGATAAAATAATTATAACGAATAAAAGAAAAAAAGGTAAGTAAAAGGAATAAGTATGTAGTATGTGTACTTTTATCACTATTGAATACCACAATAATAATCTTATAGGTTAAAAAAAAAATAAAAAAGTGATAGTTTATTAAAGTAGCAGAGCGTAACTATAAAGTTCTCATTTAAATAATGTATTGGCAATATATTGTTATATTTCAAAGTAACACTAATCTGTTATCAATGATCCTTATTATTAAATCAGGACCTAATAAGCTATAATTAGATCTAGAGCATCTCAGATGTGGGATGGGGGAACATGACAGTTAACATAAGTCATTACCGAGTTTCCGAACTAGTCACAATACAGCCTGTATAACTTTGTTGTGTCAAGCCTAAAATATAGCAACATTCAGATTATGTATTGTAACAAGTGTGGTCCGTAGAAATGCTGTTAGTAAATTATAACTGTTCGACTCCGTTCTTCTTGCACTTTATTGTAGACTAACTAGTTGGCTCATCGTTTGCGAAGCCTGCAACTCGAAGGGCTGGAAAATTTCATATCTGCCCGTCTGACCGCATAATATCTAAAAAAAATTAACCGAAAGCCCTTATAAATTGTGAAAGAAGCTTCAATTCTATAAAAACAACACTGAATTCAATGATGGTAAATATATCTCTTTGGATTGGGCTGAGTGTTAACGAATATGAAACAACATGATGTCAGCGGGCAAATAGCATAATAGATAAATGTGTAAAATAACTCATTACACTCATAAGAGGTTTTAATAAATTAGTATTAGAGGCCTAACAAACCCAATACATATAACATTATTTTTAAACATTACAAAAAACCTAATTTAGGATAATAATGTTTGTAATAATGTTGGGAGTGCCGATGGCCGAGTGGTCTAGACGTTAGACTTTGAGTCTGAGTTAGAGAAAGCGCAGGTTCGAATCCTGTCTGTGACCGTTGCACTTTTTTATCAGTGCCATCAACCTTGTACTGTATCGACTCTCCCCCTTATTCAATTTGATAAGATCCTCGTAAAGGCCAGTGGCCCATGGTGACGGGCAGAATAAGGCATAAAAGGCGATCTCGGCGTTTCCTTAAAAAAAAAGTTGATAGGGAAAAACTTAAATAAAGACTATACATTTAGCATGGAAATTAATTTCTACATGGACAAGGACGAGTTCTTTAAATGTGCATGTCCTACCATGGAGTTCATTGAAGCTTATCACTCATTAGGCTAACATAATTTCTCTTTTGTACGCAGGGGACTTAAACATTTCTATTCCGTATGGTTGCCTGTCGTTCTATCTGCAATAGTGATTTCAGCTATAGACTTAAAATGTTGCATTTAACTTTAGCAAAGTCCGTTACGTGACACGTGGTGTGGAAAACTCCTACCTTGTTTATCATGGTTTACAGAGACTAACCTTCGTGACTTAGGAATACTAATTTGCAGTCCAAGGGTTTTCCTACGACATCATCCACGTTCTGCCAATAGTTTGCAGTTATCGCTCGGTTGAAGGTCTTTATATAGGTATATATCAAGTACGTGATTATCTGGTGAATTTCAGAAGTTAAACCACGTAACACTCACAATCTACAAAAATCACAGTTATTTTTTGACCCACAAAACTTTAATAAAAATTTTGGTTTCTTACACCTGCTCGACGCTGTTTGGATCTTGGATTAGGAGAATTTATTTCATACTAATGAAGTAGGTGATATTTGTTTTCTTTATATATATATATATAATTATAAAAGAGTAGCTTTTGGTAATATATAATATATTTTACAAAGATTATTAAACGTTTGTAAACAATTTTATAGAAGCCCAGAGGCTTCTTATAATAAAAGAAACAGACTTCCTTACAACCCTTTAATATTTCGACATAGTACCGTTTTAAAAAAGGGTATAAAATATAGTGTATGCAAACTAAGAATAAACTAAACATATCATTAATTTTTAGTATATAATAGTAATATGAATATATATACATACACACACACACACACACACACACACACACACACACATATATATTAGTCTAATAACAAATCCGACATTTTAATAACACTGAACTTTGCGAGTATTAAATACCTGCGGCTTGGAGAGAGAACATTTTTGTCAAAGGAATTCCTGGCTATCGAATACATGATTATCAATGGAGAGACTCCCTCGCTAATTAATGTGTATTATTTAGATTAAATAATAAAATTAAATCATTTATTGTGTTGCAATTTGAGAAGTTTTTGTTTTTGTGTACAAAATCTAGTCTGCCTATGCCCATTGAGGATATAACGATTTTTTTCTTATTATTATACTTTACTTTTTCGATATGATTCATTAATAGACTTAAGTTTTTTACATTTATGTGTAGTAAGCTGTGTGATTATGTCAACGGATTTATTTATAAACGTGATTGATATACCTGTTAACATGTTTGAAGACATGCCAACTAATAAACTGTTATTATTGTAACGTGTCAGTCATTAAACTGCCAAGAATTCATTATTGATATAAAGCAATGTTTTATTCAATTTTTAATCTGTATAAAATGTTACTAAAGTCTTGTTTAATTAATGTTTAGAATGTTTATATGAGGCATAAAACATATTTCGGAAAATAAAGTTAAAAAATGATGGATAACGGTGTATGTTGCGTAGTAGTTGTGAAAATGTTAATTTTAGATATGTAAATTAAATTTATTTTTCTAAAAAACATGCTGTTAAATCTAGTTTCAGTCTATATGTAATTGTGAACAATTATTCGTATCAAATATTTTAAAACTTTTGATTATTAATCATTTAATTTTCATTAAGAAAACGGAACATTATTCTTTGTGACTTTGACTCACAAAATAATTAAAACATCTAAACTTTCAATGACATATGGTATTTACTATTTTGTGTTTTCTAAATTAGGTATACAGATCATCCCTGTAGACAATTTTTCATTAAATAGAGGGCTCGTTACAGGTTTTTCTTCATTTACAGCCTTGAAAGTTGTTTCATGATTCCTGCGTTGCTGTAGGACGTCCATAACTTGCACATACGTAGCTTCGTATACATCGTTCATAAACATTATATTTCTTTATGTTCATTTATGATTTACCCTTTCTCAAGCTAAGGTGTCCTTAGAGATGCCACTTAAGGCCAACTACCCTAGTGAATGTTAACTTTAGCTCCAGTTCACCTTCCTCTCTCGTAATGAAGCCTCTGGAATTTGACGATGTCACACGCTTGACTCCTAGAATCTGGAGTCATGTTCATCTGAAGAGATTCAAAAAAAAGTCAGTGACGAAGAACGTCAAATGAACCCTTTGTATTGGGGTTTATACACGTTTTATATAAATATTACGTTTATACATATAACGTTACTATGATAGGAAGGGTTGATGCAATGTGAATTTTGAGTATAGTGCAGCGTCTGCAATCTGACGATCTCACAGACTAAGAAGAATGTGAACTGGAGCTGAACTCGACATTTACATTGGATCTACCCTTCCCACCATAGTTACAGTATGTGTACAATTATTAGTTACCTCTGCTTGCTGAAAGGCACGGATTTCTTGCTTTAGACAAAGTTATTTTTAAGCAGTACTAATGTAATTTACAAAATAATTATTTTAAGTGTCATTATAACCTACAGAATAAGCCCGTACCCCAACTTCATCGTGTTCAAAATGAAATGTACAATTGCATAAAACTTACAATCGAGCAGCATGAACTCAATTATTTGAGTAAATCAATATTTGGTTACGTTTTGGAAACACAATACTTCATTCCATAAGGGCATATCCAGAAAGTTATATATTTCAAGTAATCGCGAAAGCAATAAATCATCAATAACGGTACTGTGACAGACAGCAGTTTTTATTGCTAATAACAGAGCTCTGCTTTATACAGCCATCATTGTGAGGACATAATACTTGTTTTATTACTAAGTTTCTTAATATAAGAACTTCTACATCAGCTCTGTGCAAGAAACTTTGTCAGGTTTTTGTAATTGAATGTCTAAGAAATAATTGTATCTAAAACATGATACGTATTAGTGATAAAAATAAAACTGTCAGTACTAAAATACAACATTTAAAAATATTTAAAATATATATAAATATTTAATATATCATATATATGTATGGCCTTTTGTGAAGTGTAGTTTGAAGACAACTTTACCAGTTCTTTGTCATGATATCGAGCGGGAAAACAGACATATAGGCATAATTGACATTCTTCCATCTTCTTGAGCAGTTACAGGTATATATTATATATATATATATATATATATATATATATATATATATATATATATATATATATATATGAAATAAATCTAGTGTAACTTAAATTTTTAATCATTTCATTTCAAGGCCCAAACTGTACTTTAGGGACGAAATATGACTGTAAACAACTCGATAAATACATAGTTATACATATTACATTGGTTATGTAGGAACATATTAATCAACTATTAATAATATATAATTAATAAATTTTTTATAATGTTCTGAAAATTATAATAATGTTATTTATTTTATAAATATTATTGCCATTACTAATACTAATAAATTATTTGGAATTACAAATAATACATTACCTAGAAACTGTTTTACTTATTATAAAATATTTCTTAAATTAGCTATAATATCAATACTATGTCATATAATTCGTGAACATAAAGTAGGAAACGACATATTTAATTTTTTCCTCACTATCCCTTGAAATTTTACGATACGAGGATATAAAGAGGTTACCAACTCTTACAGACTTCTTTATAAGAAACGAATACATAGTCTATTTTATATTAATATCAACTATATATCATGTTTTCCATGGTAACCCTCAGCATAAACCTCGTTATGTTCGCGGGTTTTCCGTGATTACTGTGCAAAGAAGATTCAGGTTGAGGTACCTAAACTGATCCAATGAATTGTTGGAACGTTCGGAGATGGTATCGACAGTTTGCTGTACGAAGAGAACTTAATTTTTCAACAAGACAGGGCACCCCTCACTGGAATCGCCAAGTGCGTCAATATCTGAAAGAATCTCTACCGAACCGTTGTCGTCAACAAGCTGGCAACTTAGCATGTCTAGTCTACGCTCCACGGTCACCAGATTTGACACTCTTTGATTCCTTCCTGTAGGGTTTTATGAAAGACAACGTTTATGTTTCACTACTCCCACATAACCTGTAAGAGATCAAGAACTGCCATAAAATTTGTGACGGGGGACCGAGTAAGGAAGGAATTTGAGTATCTGTGGCACTGATGAACATATGATTATTGAACATCTTTAATCTGAACTTGAAAAGGTTCAAGAACATGTGTAAAGTTTCATATTCGCATGACTTAAATTTTAATAAATACATGCACTCGAAATACTACGAGTATATTTTTTTAACACCTTGATTTGAATAACATTACTGCCCTCAATGACGTTTTTATTAGTTTTAATGTGAAGTACATATTTGAAATGTAGAGCAAGTGGTATTTCATTTGGTTACAGCTCCCCACGCAGTTCTAGCATGAAAATAATGGATTGCCAGAAAGTCCTCTAAGAAGCACTCTCCAAGATGTAAAATTTCCTTCTCACAGAGTGAGAAAAAAAGTTTTCTTTCGACTTGATTTTAGTTTTTAATAGTCTTCTCCACACGATAAAAAGTTTTACGTTCTGAGCAAGTTGTAAGTTTAAACTTTAAGAAATCCCAACGGGTAATAACCTTGGTCTCAAGTTTCATCCATTCCTCTTGCTGTTCTGTGTAATTGACTTTAATACTCGTATTTATCTTAATACATCGTCAAAATAGTGAACTTTGATGATTATACTCATTTTGCACAAAAATGCATGATTAAATTAAAGTTTTAATATTATTACTTATTACGATATTGCTTATGCTTGGAATGTAAACAAGAATTTATTTAATCTGCCAAGTGTTTGCCACAACTTCGTGTAAACACATCGGGTAGAAAAAATAAAGAACCAATGTTGTAAAAATATGTTCTCAGGCTAAAAAGATTGTATATACATTTAAGAGGCAAATTAAATTTTACCAAAATGTCTTAGTCCATCATCGAGGGAATGAGGGTTTTTAGCCAGAAGAGTATTTATTTTATAGATTCCTGATCAATATTTACTGAGGGGCTATTCCTAAAAGTGTATTTGAATAAGGAAGAAAACAGGTTTACAATAGAAACTGAATATCCAGTTTTAGATTGAGAAGTATGACAATTTGGGAAACCATTTCATAATAAGAAAAACATTTTATTTTAATATAAGTAGGCTATGTTAAACTTTTACACATTCTTCGCAATCAACTAATGAAGTATCAAGAGAATTTTTTATGCGTTGAAAAGACAATTTCACCTAATAATCACAGACAAATATTCTTTATAATATAAATAGCACATGTAAAGGACAGCACCTGGTGCAGAGATAAACTGTAACAATAACAGTGGTGACAGATTTATTGTTTCTTTCATTGCCAACTACATAATTCCTTGATACTCTGAACTTAACACGCGATAGGTCTCACCTCCTTCCTAAACGCGAGAGGTAACTTGAATAGTTTACGTTTTATTATTTTATTTCAATAGGAAATCCTCTCAATAAAATCATCAGTTTGACAGTTATGGCCCAAAAAGAGGAAGCACGTTCGGTTACTGATTTCTTGTTTCAACTGAACGATGGCAAATTTCCGGAAAATCCTGTTTCTTTCACAATCCTTCCATCTTCAAAAATAACCTTCAAACAAAGAAAGTTTTTACTATGAATAGAATAAGTAAATTAAAGTGGTAATTGTTCCTGATAATATGTTGTATTGTTCATCAATTTTCGCATTTTCTCGAGAAATATGAGAAATGAACATTAAATTGAGTATCGTATTTAAATAAAGAATAGAACATTAAGATTTTAAATCTTGTATGAGAAAGGAAAAGTATTAAACTTGAAGGAAAATAACAATGGAATGGTACGGTTCATCGGAAGTGCGCTTAAAGTTTACCTTTCTCAAGCTAAGTGTTCATAAGATTAGTTAGTTAAGTAATTAACTTCAAAACAGTGGAAATAAAACAAGTAGTCTGCCTTGTCCCTGAAGGATTTTGTAAACTGTTTGATTGCATTCATACACAATATTAAATATTTAATAACTTGGCCAAGGTGTATAGTAAAATTGAACTACTAAACAATCCTTACACAACAATATTATGTTCATCGTAGTCTGAAACACCCTGTAACCTTAGACATTGTTTTCAATTACATTTAATATTTAAGGATCGTTTTTAAAATTTCTCTGTGAATAGCATACTAAGTATTCTTTAGTTTTTGCAACGTAGTTAAATTTTCCAAATCTAGTTAAATAAATTTAAAAAATTTATATCCAGTTTTAATCTAAGAGCTGAAAGCCAATTCGGCCTTTTAAATATAAATTTTGTTTTCTTTCTTCAAATCAGGTTTTCACGAGAATAGCAACTACTTTTGGCAACTTTACCTTTGGATGAAGTCGAAATTAAAAGTATAAAAAAATTAACATTCATTAGATTTTTAAAATTTTTATTAATTTAAAATCTCAAAATTCTGGCACATAAATCGTCTTTATACCACTGCCAGATGACTGACTATATAATACTATTTTCACTACTAAGTCCACCGTAATAGGAATAAGTACCTCATTTTCTCGTACCTTTCTTTAATGCTAATGCACCTTTTCTCAAAAGGCCTTTAAATAAGGCCTTTTATAGTTTTTAGTCAGTGAGAGACAGTTTGCTCGGTTTCCTTTATAATATTTGGCTAAAATATTAAAAAAAACTAAATCTTATAAATAAAAAGTTAGTTATCAAATTTTAAAACAGTTGTTATTGTAGACGTAAACTTTTATAGGATCAAAAACAGTAATGGGTAAATTATACTTGCGGCTGAAATAAAAGCGTAAACTTAACCATCATAACTAATAATTTCTTACAAAAAGTACATTTAAAGATCATAATTTAATATGGGCGAGATAGGTGGGTATGCAACCCCTTTAATTGACCAAGACAAATGAAAGCAATTATTAGTTTTTTCTAGCCCAGCTACATAGATATTTTTGATAACCCTTAAATGTGCCCATACAAGAACATTATTTTTTATTTACTTTAATCATTTTTTTTTCAAAAACAAGCTGAAAGTCCAACGAATGTTTTATCCCTGGTGATTTACTGGACAGTAACAATAGCCATTACACAAGAAGATTTCACTCTTTGCTCGTCAATATTATGTACTAGGCTCGCTATTAATTAATTGCCTTTACTTTCGCCAAGCCACATTAACATCATTGTTTATCAATGGAGACAACCATCAGTACTATATTCTGTCTTTATAAACGAGACTGCAAGCTCGAAGTCTCTAAGAAGTGTTGATGAACGATCTGGGAAATTTACCATCCCTAACATTCTCCATCCTACGATGTCCTTTTTTTGTTAAGGAATGTAAATCTCTGGCGTCACAAAAATATAATTTGTAAAAAAATTCTCATAATACTATAGCGACTTGTAGAATAAATATTTGAAAAATACAAAAATGTTGTAAATTATGTTTTAGTTAAACCTATAAAAGGATACATAATTGTTAGGATTTATTTGGATTTGACTCGAAAACACAGAATTATATTGTTGAAATAATGATCGATTTATAAAATGAAAGCCAAATCCACATTTTATAGTTATACTACCGATCCTCACGGGCCAGTGGCCTGTACGATAATGAAACGGAATAAGAAGGAGACTCGGTACAGTACTGATAAAACTGACACAGACAGGATAAGAATCTGTACTATCTCTAACTCAGACTCAGAGTTGAACGTCTTAGACCACTCGCCCACCGGCTCTCTCCCTATTTCAATCAAATGATACTGCCAATACTAAAAATGTATTTCCTACGTTACGTTTTACATGATAAAATAGATTAATTAAAAAAAGGATGCAAAATGCATCGTAAAAACTTATAAACGGACATTCTTAAAACAGATAATTAATCAGTTCATTAAAGTGGTAATTGCTCTGAAAATATAAGGGATAAACAATAAATACAATATTTTATTTTAATTAATGAAACATAAGGATAAGAATGTTAATCTTTTATATTGAAGGTATTAATGGAGTTGAAGGAAAGCAACAAAATAATGGCACCGGAGGTGCACTTTAAATTTGCTTTTCATAGACTGAGTTCATAAGATTAGTAAAGTAATTAATTTCTATACAATTAAATGAAAACAATGTAGTCTCTCTTGTAGCTTCAACAAGTTTCGTTATAGTTTTTTAAATTGTTTATATTCAAAAATAATATAAAATAATAAAATACACCTTCTCTTAAATGCCTAATATGAGATAGTGATCAATATTTACAAATAATATTGTTTACATAAATAATACTTTACACAATAATATTGTGTTTCAAGTACTCTGAAACATATTGCATACTTTACTATTGCACTCATTTATCTTTAATATTAAAGGTTCACGATCATAATTAGTTTTTAAGTCGCATTTAAGCAGTTTTTAGTTTCCGGAAGATATTCAAATCTCCAGATCTACTTTAAGTCTAGGAGCCGAGAGGGTAACTTGCTCTTTATAAACACACAGGTTAGTTTTAACTTGAAGTCAGTATATAAAGTTTTCACAAAAAATAAAACAACCTTTGACGCTACATTTGTTTGAAGTTTGAATGGGAACATGAAACGATATTTTTCTCGGATTATTTATTTTTCAAGCTTGATACACTTAAAATCAACCGTCTGGCACATACATCATTAATGCCTTTTACTGGCTCTGATTTAATGTTATTTAATATTTATTTACGTGTCTAACGGTTGGTTTAAAGTTTGAAAAGTAAAAAACATGAGATTTTATAATATATTTTCTGTAATGTTTGTATGATCCACCTAATACGACATACCACGAAAACAGACTTGGTTGGTTATTAATATCTTTCTTACATGAAATATCTCTATCGATTCCGAAGCGAAATTAGTTTGAGTGTTTACAAAGTAAAAATTGCTACTCCACTAAATGACAATTTATAAATACTTAATGTTTTAAAAAGGGCAGTTGTGTAAATATTAAAACAATTTACAATATAGATAACAAGGAAATATATTTTTCATTTCTCTTGACAAAAGTTAAAATTGCCATTCACGTAATTGGGTGTCTTTCACATTGATTCAATTTGGCACATGTGTTGCTTCTTTAGATATGATTTCTGAATTAACTTATGTCTGTTTACAAACCTTCAAGGTATTCGTCTACCAAATAAAACTTAAATACAAATACCTGTAATCAGCTTAGTTGTTATATATATGGATTTTCAGTAGCTATTAATTTATATTACTGACCCCGTGTTTATTAATACACGTTTCTGTCCAACACCAAATAAGATCCTGTACTGTTTTTTATTTACATTACAGTTCAGGATCAACTAAAAACACTGCAGAGTAAAATGAGCAACCCAAATCTTCTAATGGCATTTCTACTTGACTCTCTAAACTGCATACTTAAAGTTAATTTTAACAGATTTCATTTGAGACACAAATTTCTCAAATTATGATTCCATTAGCAAAAAAAGAACATACAAGTCAAAAACAGAATGTCCTTGAACCTTTAATTATGCAAAGGTTAGCTTGGTTACGAAAGATATAAACTAAAAAATGTTTGCTGTAGATAAAACATTCCTCTCGTAAGAAATATTCGCAAGATTTGTGCATTCCTTGCCTTTTAAAAGAACATCTTACATAAGGACAATTTATTTCCATAGGCTGGCCTTCTAAATCTAGGTTGTAAACGTCTTAACGAACTCAAATATATGTTTTACTATTTTAAAAAAGTAATTTTGTCAGCATACTCAGTTATAATTCAAATTTTTTTATAAACTCAAATGTTTTATATTTTACAAGAAATGTAATGGGCCAAAGAATGGAGCCTGTGCAACAAAATACGTCGTTTTCATTTCACATGAAAGAATGTTTGTGAAAGTCAATACTTTATTTTAAAATAAAAAACGTGTAAAGTTTGATCCAGGAATCCAAGGATGGGATTCCTTGGAATACTAGCAAAGAATTTTGATGGTTGTTTCTATTTGTTTAACTTCCTTCTGAGACGTTTATTGTTGACATTCATTTGGCAAAAGTTCTCTAGAACTCCTTTTCGTGAATTATAGGGCAAAATGTGTGCAGATCCTGTAACATAAGTAAAATTCGTATTTATGGTTATGGCCGTCTATAAAAAAATGTTCCTTCCCCCGTTTTACCTTTATTCTACCTGTCCAGACTAACAAGTGGCGTGTAAAATGATCAAACAGAATAAAGGAAGAGAGTTTGTACAGTAATAATAAGAGCAATCACAGACAGGAATTAGAATCGGCGCTATCTCTAACTCAGGCCAAGAGTTCAACTCCTTAAACAACTCGCCCACCGGCTCGGGCTCTCACCATATCTCCATCAAATATAATTTCATATGAAGAGATGTATTGAGAATACTTATAAATTTATTTTTTACATCACTTTTAACCTGACAAGAGAAGTTAATTTCAAACAGAATGTAAAATTCATCATAATAATATATAAACGGTCATTTCTAAGTAAGACAAGTGTTTAATCCACTTAAACAAGGGTCAATGTTATTGATTCAATATATTTTAAAGTTTGCCATTTAGATAAATTCATTAAAAAGGTATCTGGAACTGATCATTTTAATTTTGCCCATTAGTTGTTACTTTGACTTACAAATAAAAGGGATCAACTGTATCTTATGGAAACTAATGAATAAAACGATAAGGTAAATCTTGTATATTAAAGGAAGTAATAACTTATCATCGGAGGTGCAGTTTTAATTTGCCTTTCATAGATTCCGAGTTTATAAAATTAGTTAGTAAAGTAATTAACTTAAAACATTGTAATGAAAACAATTTAATTTGTCCTTTTAGCTTTTATAAACGTTTATTTTTAATTGTTTAAAATTGTTTATTTCTAGTATAAAACAATATACAATAATAATTAATTCCTTCTCCTAAGTGCTTAATATGAGTTGGGAACAAAATTTACAAATAATATTTTATTTGTGTAATTAAAAACTATTCAATACTTTCGACTTGACTACAAACAGTTTCTCCTTTAATATAAAAGGAGCGGCATCGAGATTTATTATTAAAGTGGAATACAAAGAACTCTCCAGAATCTACTTTTATAATCAGTGAATGTGTAGTGGAGAATATTGGAGCATTTGAAAAGTATAATTTCATATCACCGGTAAATAAATACACATTTCCCAATATTAATTTTAAAGTGAATATGTAAATTTAAAGAACGGCGTAACAGAACATTCAAGGTAGTACTATTGTGAAAAAGGGCCAAGTACAATTTAACAATTAAATACATTTTCATTTCTCTTGACACAGGTTTAAAGTGCTATATCCATTAACATAATTTTTGGTCTTTCACATTCACTCACTTTGTACACCTGTGCTGCTTCGTCAGAAATGATACACTTTTTACTTACCATTAAACTCCGCTTCTCTAATTACCAATTGGCTATCTGATTGCATACTGAATGAGCAACTAATTGATATCCATGCCACCAGTTTCTTCGTGTATTTGGTTACAGAATAAAACCGTATTACCAATAGAAGGACTTGTAATCAACTTCGTGACAGCATGGATAGAGCACTTGAACTGATTATTTCTGACACCGTGTTTGCGAATACACATAAAAACATTCCACCCTACACCATACCAGACTTTGGTAATATTGCAGTACACGACCACCTCGAAAAAAAAAATTCCAAGAATAAATCCAACAACGTAAGTCTCCTAAAGGCATTTCTAGGTGACTCTCTAAAACTTAAATTTGAAATTGATTAGATCAGATTTATTTTGAGGTAGAACTCTCTCAGATCATGATTCACTTAGCCCAATACAAGTTCCTAACAGGCTGTACTTATTGCCTGTTTGGGACTAGAAAGCTAGGTAGACTACAGTAGGTAGCTCTGGAGCTAACATTCCACTTTGAAATTCCTGTAGTTAACTTGCATTCCAGGAATTCCGTGCAATCTGCTCATTCCTAAAAAACATCATAAATCATGAAACTGTTCTATAATATTTCTTGATTGAAAAGTATTTATATTTTAAAAGACATATAGCTGTCAAATCCACACTTATTTCTTCCGACAAAAATAAATCTCATTGAAGTTAGTCAGTTATGTATAATTAAGAAAAACAAAAAATTTCTTACATAATTTAATAGTATTTATATTAATCTAATATCTATAATCTAGCATTCATTTCCGCTATAGTTAAGCCGTTACAATGTTAAAAATATGTATGAGAACTTACAAAGAAAACAGATTGATCTATCACGTACAAAACATAATTTGTAATAAACAAAATTTGGAGGATTGTCCTCAAATACTCTTTGTATCACTACTGGTGTGCGTTTTAACGATGTAATAATTAGGTTCTTTACCACTTAATCTCCTCATTCCTTAGAGGACTATGCATTTAGGGTTTGAGTCTACTATTGTTTTATACGGTACAAAACTGGCAACCAATCCTGTAATACAACTAATATGTTTCATTTCTGTTTTAAACTGGAATATTTCTGTAATTATTCATTTATAAAAACACTGTTCGCTTAGAACTTTGGAAATATGTTTGTGATTGTCAATGATTTTTAAACTGGGCAGAACTTAAAATTAAAGCGATTTTATCAATTATTTCCAGCTTTAAATATAAATTTTATTAATAAAGCTCTACATGAACATAAAATGTTGTATGTAATTGTATACCTTTGTGAAAAATGACATATTTAAACGGATTTTTAATCCCAGATTACTTACTTTGAGCATAACGTTGACCTTTATAAAAGCATTCACTATTTGCTTATCAATATATTTTGTTACAACCTTGGTGCTACTTTATTCTTTACAAAATTACCAGTTCTACATCCCGTCTTTCTGACCAAGACTCCAAGTTTGAAGCCTGTAAAATGGTGTGGGTGGTTAAAATGACGGTTTTGTAAAAAATAACCATTTCTTAGACAACAATGTCTTTTTTGAAGGAAATTTCAAGTTAAGGATAACGAAAATAAAATGTTACATGCAGGACCTTATAACACTATGGGAGGAATTGAATAGTTTTACAAATAACATTTAGTTAAATTATCCACTTAGTCCGTATTGTACATTTTCGTCTGCATTGGCCTTTTTTTATTACCGTGAAAAAACAACGGATTCTTGACTTCAATGTTCGTTAAGTACTCTAAAAGCACACGTAAACACAAATCCCACACATGCAGTTTTTTATTACGTTTGGTAATATCCGAAAATGGGGGAGTCAACCTATTTATGATCAATCATCTAAGCACGGGCTTATCCAGAATCATACTTAGGGGGCAGGCCTGCTCATTTATGACGAAAAGTTTTACAAAGAAAAAGATTAATTAAAAATGTTATAAAGTAAACATATTTGTATAAGTGCTTTATTCCCGCTTTATTGTGCTTTATTGTATATTTGTATATTGCTTAAGCTTACGTTCCCGTCCTTCTTCTAAATTAAAATTGGTATTAAAACCATTCAAATATTCATTTTTTACTATCTAATATACAAATGTAGGTTGTTTTACTTTTTGTTTGGCACATTTCATATGAAAACATGAAGTGCGAAAGTGTTAAGAGTGATTACTAGATAACCTGCTGCAAATTGTTGTATATCATTAACAAATCAGTTTTTGCTTTTATTAAGAAAGTTGGAATGCTTGAATATCCAATTACATTTTAATTTTTACTTTGTTTTCATTCAGTTATCACGCATGATTAGTTAAACCGGCTTTCTTCACTATTGTACAGTACTTGATGAACTTATTTTCTACTAAAAATCAAGAATTCATTTTAAAATAAGCTTTAAAACAGGTAAAATGCCTAGAGTTATTACAAAACATTCTGTTAAGCATATGCGTTATTTATCTATACATATCCAGGATTTGTAAATCTCCAAGGGTTTCATGTGACGTTAATGAGAGAGCTTTTGTGGGTTGACCTGCGAAAATGACGCAATATTTTGTTGGCCCTCAGTACAGGACTAACTGAATTTACACTCCTGTGGGACTGAGAATTGTCCCCCCCCCCCCACCCCCCCCCCCCCCCACCCCCCCCCCCCCCCACCCCCCCCCCCCCCCACCCCCCCCCCCCCCCACCCCCCCCCCCCCCCACCCCCCCATTTTAAAATCACATTAAATTAATTGCCTGTTTCGGTAATTGTTCTAAGGATATTGTTTGAGACACGTATAGCTACTTATTCGATAATTCTAACACATTAATTGCTACCTTATGGACAAGCAACTACTAACCTTTTACGGAGTCATATCTTGTTCTTTTAAAATAATGAAATGTACGTAAGAGAGTATTTTTGAAACCCCCTAAAAGATAAATTGTATTTAAAGGTAAAAGACATTTGTAATTCATCCTCAAGAAACCAACCTAGAAGAGTTTACTAGTGATAAGGTCCCATACTCTTTTTTAATTTTATATTATGGCGGCTGATGGAAAACTCACACGTCGGTGTACGAGCTTAGGTTGCAAAGAAAACTACCAACTCAATATGAATATATGAATTCAGATTCAGTTTCGCATCCCCCCACCGGGGGGGTGGGGGGCCCCCCCCCCCAGTAGGTCCGTTTAATTACGCAATCTGAAATCTGAGCGCTGTGCGCAGAGACATAACCTCCTGGAATTTGGAGTCCTTATTACCGTCTCAAGGAGATTAAAAAAATATCGACAGAACAGGCAAAAATTTAAACAAAACTTTTTGCATAATTTAGAACATCCAGAGATCACCCAAAAATACAAAATAATAGTGTCGATTTAAATAAAGAAATATTTTCAATAGTTCTAAATCAGGTTCACAATATTCTATTTCACTGACGATAACTTTCCATTGCACAAGTTCGAAAATTCAATAAAAATTATTCTTGTATACTGTTGAGATCATTAGATGTGTAAATTTTTAAAATCGTTTATTGGTGAAAGCCAAGTTCTGGTTACCAAATTTATAGTAATCTGCTAATTTCACGGTTACCCGCCTGAACCTATATTCGCTAAACCCTCGGGCGCCCGCAAAATCCCAATGAGTGATATACCCAGCCAATCAATCAAACTTAGTTTTTTCCCAATCGGAATTGAAAGCTATTATGACACATTTGTCTATTCATAAAATCTTAAACCCTCAATAGTATTTATACAATCTGTGTGCAAGTGTGAAATAGAGATATATTTAAATATAATCACTATCATAAAAAAGGGCCAAATACTGTGAAAAATTTCTGTGGGAAAAAGGCCAGGCTGTTCCATTAAATAAAATAAAATTGTGTTAGAATGACCAAATCTATGTTACGCAATCCCATCACGTTAAATAGATATAATCTCAATATTACTGTAGAAGTTAGGAATTTTTTGCCCCAGTATGAAACAAAAATTTAGATAATGGTCCATTAAATGAAATCGAAAATTGAAAGGATAATGTTTTCAAGTATATATAATAAATACATTAATTAATTTATTATATATGCTAAGCAATGCCAATTTTTAATCAAAGCAATAATTATCATATTTTTATTAAAATAGCGAGTATAAATATTCCATACAGTTCTTTGATGTCTGATAATATTTATGCAGCGTCTTTAATTTGGAATGTATATACAATTTATTCATTTTGTTCCTCAAGGTTCTCTTATAAACATTGCTTTTGATAAAGTTTTTCTTCAAAAATAGAGAAAAGAATGCGGTTCCTAAAATGTCCGCCTTCAGACAGTTACATCCGTCTGTCCGGCAAGAGAATATTTCTTTGTCTCTTGAATGTTCATGTTGGGATTCAACCTGTGTTTGTCTTTTATCCTAAAGTAACTTTTATTGGATAAAGGATACTTTTTTTTACCCATAATAAACATAGCATGATGATGGGTCCACCAAAAAAACCCAATAATTTTTGTCTATAAACTGATTATCATTATTTCAATTAATTAAATGCTTGTTATAAGAGTGTTTCATTTCATAACAAAATTAAATCGATGCTTTTGAAATGACATAGGATTAGGGAGGTAATATAATGTACAATGTTAAATATAACAAATTACAGGTCGTGTTTTAATTTTAAACGTCTGCGAATTCATTTTGCATTAATAAAGGTATATGATGTTAAGAAAAATTACCTGAATTATATTAGCAAATGTTTAAGAGTAACAGAATTGTATTGCAAATGTTCATACCTTTATAAAATGCTAGTAACCTCTCTCGGTTGCTCCTCAGTGCTTAGGAATTGTGTCTAAAGATCGTACTAGAGTAAATTACTGCAGTCTCTTTGTATATGCGCGGGTCTTGATTGTTAAAAACCCAAGAAAAGAAATGAGACCACATTTTTAATACTGACATTAATGCCAGTATTGTTAGACCTCTGCGTAGTACGTAAAAAATGTGGTCGGTGGCGGCTCAACGATTTCTATAATTTTAATAAATGTAATGAAATTTATCCTGTAAAAATCATTTTGTATGACATGATAGAATTAAATTTAACATAGTAAAAGCATTCTGAAATTTATTCGTAATACTTTGTAGTGTGGTTGAAATTATATACATTTTTGTTGAACAGTGCAAATGTTACCTACAACAAAAAAAATCATTTCATGGAAATCGCAGTATTATTAAGAAACCAAATATTATCGATATCCAAATAAAGCTGCATTCTGCGATGAATTGTGGTATTGTATCATCGCATTATAGAGATATTAATTAAATTAGCCATCAGTAACTCCGGATTACGAAGCCTTACGGCTTCATGTTGTAACTTAATGAGTATAATCCTCAGTCCCAGAGGAGTGTAAATTCAGTTAGTCCTGTACTGAGATCAACAAAATATTACATTATTTTCGCAGGTAAAATCACAAAATCTCTTTCATTAACGAAGTCATAATAAACCCCTTGGAGGATTGCATATCCTGAAAATGTATATATACACAAAACTTTTAAATGTATAAATTACCTCTTGATATTTACCTGTTTTAAGCTTGATTTGAAATGATTTAATTGTATTTGATATTTATTTGATATAAATTAAAATAGATTATTCTGATATATTTGTAGAAAAATACATTCAAACATACATCAAGTATTATAGTTTAGTGGACAAAGCCGGTTTCAATGATCATGTGTATTGTGTAGTTCCGGAATAGAAAGAGAATATTAAAGGAAACTTTTGTAAATTTGAATACCTTTTTAGTATTCCGTAAAGGAGGGTGATATCACCTTTCCTTCTGGCGCATAACATAATCCTAATTTCAAATAAAAATCCATTATCACTTCTTTTTTATAGTATTTTATGGACGCGAAAGCATTTATGAAAAGCTCAAAAACTGTATATTGCCAACCGTATTTGTCATCTCATTTCCTTTAGATATGAGAATTAATTGTGCAATACCAGTAGTCCACCAAAATCACAGCAAGTTGTTTAAGAAATTATCAATCAAAAACATTAGTTTCCATATTATCATTTGATATTATAAGGAATAGGGGCACGTGTTAAAGTGTTAAAATTACTTAGATACAGTATTTAACAATTTACATTATTTGCAATTCTTGATGATTATTCGTAGGACATTATTAACAGTAACTATTTTAGAAATATTAATATTTACTCTATTTTCCTCGGACGATTAGGAGCAGAGGTCATAGAAGCAAAACATTATTAATTCATACATAGAAAACATAATATTATTCAATTGAGTAAAAAAACCATTTTCTATATCCAGGTTTAATTTGTTTGGTAATTATATAATAATTTACCTATGGTAATAACCAAGAATTTAATTATAAGGTTTTGTTTATTTTATAAACTCGTTGAAAATTAATCTCTAGTTTTAAACTTTAAAATTAACAAGGTGGGTTGATAGCTTTGTCTAAAACACTTATTTGTTGATTATAACGTTGAACCTGAGCAAAATAATTGCAGAAACTTAACTTGACTTCACTATGAAAAATTTTCAAAGTATGTGGACAAATTAGAGTTATACAGCGTTGTTGCAAAATTAGTACCACAATTGAGTTATCATGGAAACTTTGTGGAATCTTAAGTTATCAGTCATTTGCTACATCTGACTAAATTAGGTAAGGCGTATATTTCGATGTAAACTGGCCAACTACCATAATAAGTGTGGTAGCTGTATGTACTGGAACATCAGAATGTTGATAGAGTGGTAGTGGCTACGATACAAGTGGTTTCGCCTTTTGATACTTATTCGAAAAGGATTCTCTAGGAAGTGAAAAATGGCATTTTGGAAAGATGGGCGTTAGATAGGTTGTACATGGCTAATTGTGACGTGTTCACCATATTCTGAATGCTGGTTTGAGAAGAGAGGCAAGCCGGGATTTTTGAGTGAAACTAGAATGTCACTTATAATTTTTACCAGATATGATTAGACGCCTTTTGGAGAAGAAAATAGTGCATTGGCGGCAGCAAGTAAAGTCGAGAAAGGGGGTCCTAGGTGGGTGCTTTGGGTCCGAAATGATACACAGATGTGAGCTGAACGATGAAGCGATACCGCCATGCCGTTACAATACAAACATCGCCTCCGCGCATCCGCTTTCATGCTTACCACCCATCGCTTACCGCTTGTGTCATGGCCGAGACTGTATCACTATTTACACGATATGAGTGAACTACCTGTATCTATTGAATGTCGTACTACTGCACCATCGCACAGTCATTATTATTTTCTAGACTTCCATTTAATTATGCAGAGTAATATTGGTGACATGGAGAGGGAATGGCCAACAGCGAGTAGACGCATGGCCACGTTCGCTCCGTGGTTTCTCATCTTTCAATGGATTTTGACTATAGATTTTATTAAAAATGTTATTAGTGTAAGCGGAATTTTAGATTTAATTTTTCTAACCCAAAAATATAATCTCCTATTTTGATGTCCAGGTATGAAGGTGAGCCTGAATTGTTTTTGGGTGAAGCTAATAAGCAGAAGTTCACGCGTTCCTTAACTGCATCGTCCGATCCAGGCTTTCTCTCAAACAACGATGGCTCCTACTGAGACTAAGAAGGCTATTTGACGTGACTGTCATTGCCGACCTTGTCAGTAAATATTCTTTTTCTGATGACGCTTTCAGCCGGCTTGCGACCCGCATCACGGAAAAGCTGTATAGTGTCATCGAAGGGGCTTTACGGACGGTTAACGATGAAGTGGGTAAGCTGCGAGAGCAGGTGGGTCACGTTGACTAAAAAGGTGTCTTGATTGATATTTGTGTAATGCGTTTGACCGCAATCGTCACATTTGGGTGATGGATGAATCATATCATATAGATTGTGACAGAATTATTGTTGAACGTTAATTGATAATCCGATTTATTAGTTTGTACGTAAATAAAAACATTAATTTGAATGATTAAACAGTTGCTACCACGTTTTTGTGGAATGCCGTCTTTATTAATTGACGATGGAAGACAATATAATTTGCTCATTTCTTTCTGGATTCTGGGAATCTGACAGTTACATATATTAATTTATGTTTCAGTCAAGAAATAGCCCATAGCAATCATGACGATGATGTGCTCTTGGAAGGAGCATATTGCACGGAATTCCTGGAATGCATCTAACTAAAGGAATGTCAAAGTGGAATGTTCGCTCCAGGGCTACCTACTGTAGCCTACTGATCGTTCTAATATTGTAAGCTTTAAGTACAGCCTATTTTAGACTTTAATATTTAATTAATGAAATCATATTTTGGGGGAGGTTGTGCCTCAAATTAAATTGATCGAATTAATTTCAAATTGTTACTTTTTAGAGACTCACGTAACATTGCCTTTAGGAGATTTGTGTTGCTGGTTTGTCTCAGTAATTAATATCTTACGGTGATCCTGTACTGCAATATTACCTAGGACTGATATGTATTATTGTAGGCATTCACAGAGAGGGCTTCGTAACAGTTATAAAATGATCAAGTTCTGTCGAAGTTGTCAAGAAAGTCAGCTGGCACAGATCGTCTACATGTCTGTGAACAGGGTTGGTGCACAGATATACATTTTTCTTTAATGTAGTATGCGCTCAGATAACTGATTGGTGATTGGAAAAGCGGAGTCTGATGGCAAGTAAAAGTGAAATCATATCTGATGAAGCAACTCATGTGTCAAAGAGAGTGAATGTGAAAGACCAGGCAATTACGTGAATGGCGCTGGCTGTGCACTTTAAACCTGTGTCAAGAGAAGTTAAAATGTATTGCATTGGAAAATTGCTTTAAAACTGTTTCGCAATACTACTGACTTCAATTATTCTGTCACACTGCTCTTTTAATTAACATACTTTTCTGATTATAATGTAGATCTGGAAATGTATATCTTACATAAATTTAATAGTGCTATGTATACCAGTTCAATAACAAAATTCAGATACTACTCCCTTTTAGTTGTCGACACACACCCGTCACTCGGAGTGTTACCCCAGCCGATAGGTCTGGGGGAGTCCGATCAAGGAATTTGGATGCAAAGACAAAAATAGAAAAATGTGTGAAAATACAAAGAAATTTAAATCTACATAACAGACTACATTATTTTCATTCCGCCATTTGAAATTATTTACTTTCCTAACTAATCTCATGAACTCTTGTGTGTATAAAAGATACATTTGAAGTGCCCTTCTGATGAACCGTGTCATTCTTTTGTTGCTTTCCTTCAACTGTATTTACTTCCTCAACTATGCAAGATTAAAAACCTTATCGTTATAATCATTAATTTAAATAAGACATGGTATTTAATGTTTATCCATTATACAAAATGTGAACACCCTGTACTGCCAGAGACTTTGTAAGAACTAATGAGGAAAAAACATCTTTTACAATAACCAACTTTAATGAATTTAATCTAATTTAGACACTGTAAAATATACTTATTAAATTAAATTTTCTTGGTTTATGTAGGTAAAAAGTTATATATTTTAAATTTCAATAAGAGATAGCGCAGATTCTTATCCTGTGGCCGTTTTTATCAGTACTGTACCGAACTCTCCTCCTTATTCTGGTTGATCATCGCACAGGCCACTGGCTCGTGAAGACGGGAAGAATAAGGGTAAAATGGGTACTGGCCTCTAATTTTATTTATTTTAAATATATAATAGTATGAATTTTTGTTTTCGATTCTATTTAAACCAGTTCTAACAATCATGTCTCCATTTGTAGGTTTTGGTTAATCATTCCTATTTTCCGATTAGTATCTGGTTAGTTCCTTGTTTGACAAAACATGGTTATATTCAATTATTTTTGTAAAAATATTCAATCAGAAGTCTCCATGGTTTAATTTGTACTTCAAAATCAAATATGTTTTGAACCCTCGAAGATTTGATTGAAAAAAGGACATTGCAGGATGAGGAATGTTTGGAATATTTCCCAGACCAGTCTTCAACAATTGCTACTGACTTCTACCTTGGAGAATTGTACACAAAGACAACATATGGTTGTCTGATGGTTGTTTCCATTGATCAAAAATTACATTATCGTTGCTTACCACAAGTAAAGACAATTACTAACTTTAACTGGAATCTCACGTAGATTTACAAAACCAGCAGAAAGCGATACTCTACTTTTAAGCTAACACCCCTCAAATATTTTTTTTCAAATGTGAACATGTTACGGATTTATACATAATTACATATATGTACTAGAAATATGAACTGTTTACGTATATTACAAGATCTGCAGCGGGTTTTGTACATATTAAATAAAAACACTAGGAGACTCAAACACTAGACGGATAATTCTTGTCAGATAATGAGGAGATTAAGCGTTAAGAAGCTAATTATTACATCTTTAAATGTCCACCAGCAGAATTAAAGAAGTATTTGTGTTTTTATATTTCCCAGTTTTATTCGTTACACAATGCGTTTTTGTATATGAGTCGTCAAATATATTCTTTTAGGAATTTCAGAGATCGTAACTGCTTAATTATAGTGGAGACAAATAATTTTTCTTTAAAATAAGAGTTATAAAAATATACAACACAATTTTTTATAATTATAAGTTATTTTTATTTAATGGATGAAATGAAAGTGAAAAAGGTTACGATTTTTCCGTAAATCATTTCAAAATTAACTCACTATGTTTAATGTTTAGCAATTTATTTCGATCTCATATGTCCAGTAGCGGAGAGCCAACTTACATTGTATGAGCAGACAACTCAGGTTTTCTTTAAATCGATAGAGATATTTTCCTTAAGAAAGAAATATGTCATCACCCATAAGAGGTTTTATAGTAAGTCGAATTATAAGGTTATCAAAAGCCTATAATGTATAATCACATATTGTTTTCGCACATAACGTACTGTGGTAGGAAGAGTTTTATTCAATATGATATATACTACGAACAGTGGAAACGAAGTTTCAACGTATCTAGTAACTTTGGTACCTATTGGTGAAAGCAGACGAAGCGTTTGCCCAATCATTACGATTCTTCTAAATCTTGTCGTATTCAATATAACATCTCTTAGTAGGTCATATTTCTGGAACCTCAGTCTTTAGAGACACATTCACCGCAGATATATTTCCCCAGGTAGGCGGCGACTGGTAATGTAAGACCCCATAAATATTGGAATAGAACAATTTCTTCTCTCCTTACATTGTCAGATGAAACTTTCCAATATTGAAGAATGTATTCTTACCATTCTAAGGTTTTAAAGAAAGATTTAGTAGGTATCTATCAGCCATGTAAACTTTAATGCATATTGAATTATTGTTGATATGATGTTTGTTTGTATTTACAAATTACGCATTTCTAGCTTAGCGGATTCCCTAACTCCTATTCCTTTAGCAGATGCCGGATTTCAAAATAAACCGATAAAACAGAATACCGAAAAATCAGATAGAACATACTAAAAGATCTCTGCAAAATATAAACATAATTGGGCGAGTTTTGTCGTTTACCTTGCTGTGAATACAATTTTAAATTTAAATGATCAATCACTTGGCAAAACTATTCTATCCAAAAAAAGTAAATGTTGTTATATGTAACCTACTGAAAAAAATTATATGAATAAATGTTTAGAATAAGACTATTTCTATAGTTAAGACTGATTTGTATTATAGTACTCACATACAGGGGGTAAGAGTTATAAATTATAGATTCTGAAGCTCTGACAAAGTTGTCAAGAAGTCGGCTGGTACAGGTCGTCTAAGCGTAATTTGTGTGGACAGAACACACATAATAATTTGGGAATACACAGATATAAATTAGTCGTTAATGCAGTATGCGCTCCTTCATCTGATTCGTGATAGGAAAAGCGGAGTCTGATGGCAAGTAAAAGTGGAATTATATCTGATGAAGCAACACATGTGTCAAAGTGACAGAATGTGAAAGACATGCAATTATGTGAATGGCGCTGGCTGTGCACTTTAAACCTGTGTCAAGAGAGGTGAAAACTGTAATGCATTGGAAAATTGCTTGTAAACGGTTTCGCAATATTACAGACTTCAATATTCTGTCACACTGCTCTTTTAAGTTACATATTCACTTATTACTATAAAGTACTAATTTTCTTGAAATTTATAGATAATTGTCCCGTAAGAAAGAAATATGTCTTCAGCCGTGATAGGTTTCATGGTGGGTCGAATTGGGAGGTTATCAAAACCAATAAAGTGTGAAATTACTAATTTTTATCTGATATTTTTTAGACTTAACATACTATGTTTGGAAGTGATGATGCAATACGAAAGTTGAGTTCAGCTCAATTTTACCTTCCGCATAGTATAGCGTCTGAAATCTAAATCTGTCAAAAACTTGAGATGCAAACAAGTTAAACATCAGGTGGACGATTGAGAAGCGTGACAATGAGAAAACCATTTCATCTAGATTATATTTTATTTAGTCTAGAGGCACGTGATTTATAAATAATACAAAGCGTCCGTTTTGAGCTTTTTTTAAATTTTGGATCTATTCAGAGGGACTTGGAGTCGTCTGTGACAGTGGGGAGTATCAAACTTTCCACTAAGCGGAAGTTGAAATAGAGCTGAATCAGGTATGAAGTTCACCCAATTAGGTGTGATTTTTACTGTAATCACCTAAAACCAACAGTCAGACACATAAATAAATACGATCTAGTTATCTGACAGTAATACTACAATGTGTTGTATGCCAGATAAGCGAATTTAAGTTCATAAAACTATCTAAAATTTTATCTGAGATAATGATCGTTTCAAACTTTTAGCCCTGTTAATTCCTTTCAATATATAATTTAAAAAGATAGCGCAGCCGACGCTCATTTTTATTCTCGGGAAACCCTTGTATTCTGATTTCAAGGAAAAACCAAATTGAGTAAAGACAAATAAATGGCAAATTTACTCTAGGCTCCTACACTAAAAGTAGATCTGGAGAATTGAATGTCGTCCGGAAACAAACAACTACTCAATACGCAATTTAAAAAGAAATTATGATAACTACTACCCTTAAAAATTAAAGCTAATTGCTCGCCTAGCCTAACGTTATAATGTATTTTAGAGAATCTTGAGTATAATATTATTGTATATGTATTGTTCCGTAATTCTTTTAATGCCATGGCATTATTATTTCATATCGTATTTGAATGGAAACAGGCGGACTACACTGTTTTATTTCCACTGTTTTGAAGTTAAATAGGCTAACTAACTAATCTTATAAGCTCTTAGCTTGAGAAAGGCAAACTTAAAGTGCACCTCCGATGAACCGTACCATTCTCTTGTCGTTTTCTTTTCAGATTATTACCGGTACTTCCTTATAGTTTTCTTCATTAATTTAAATAAGCTACACAATTTCATGTCAAAATGATGCAAAGGGTCCGTTTTGAGCATCTTCAACTTTTTATCTCTTTAGAGGAACGTGGATTCCATATTCCAGGAATCAGGTCTGTAACAGCGTCAAATTTCATGTCTAAGTTGAAATAGAGCTGAACTCTACGTTCACACAATTAGGTACGTTTTTTACTGTACCCACCTAAAACCAACCGTCAGACACATAAATGAATATTATCTAGTCAGCTGACAGTAACATATCAATGATTTATGGGCCAGACAGTCGATTCTACGTCCACTAAACTAGCAAAATATATTCGAAGATAATTATAGTTTCATATTTTTAACCCTTTTGATGCCTTTGAATTTCGACTTCAACCAAGGATAGCGCTGCCAACGGTCGTTTTTCCTCGAGAAAACTCTTGTATTCTGATTGAAGAAAAACCAAATTGAGTGTTTATAAAGGGAAACTTGGCTTTCAGCTCCTAGGCTAAAAGTATATCTGGAGATCTCAATATCTTCTAGAAAACTAAGGAAACTTAATATGCCATTTAAAAATAAATCTGATAATGATCCTTAAAAAGTAAAGCTAATTACGCGCAAATCCTTAATTTACTATGTATTTTAGACAACTTTGAATAAAATATTGTTCAATACTAATACTTACATAGTATTTTTTCGTAATGATTTTAATGCCAAGGCATTATTACTTCATATGGATTGTGAATACAAAATAAACAATTTGCAAATACCTCCAGATACAAGGCAGACTACATTGTTTGATTTCCACTGTTTTGAAGTGAATTATTTTAATACTTATGAACTCTTAACTTGAGAAAAGGTAAATTTATGGAAGTGCACCTCCGATGAGCTGTACCATTATATTGTTGTTTTCTTTTTAGTTCATTACTTCCTTATAGTTTTGTTCATAATTTAAATAAGCTACACAGTTTTGTTTTTATTTTTATTAGCTCTACAGACATTGTAAAATTTAATGAGCAATTAAAAATAATACACCCCGAAAAATCACCACTTTAATAAGCTTATTGTCTTCTTAATACAAATCTTTTAAAATATACTGACTTGAAATTTAATTGCCTTATTAACAACTCAGATTTAATAAATCATTATCTTTTTGAAAGTTTATCTTTTATGACGTATGTATGACGAATATGATATACTAGTATAATCATGCATAATATATAAAAAGTATGAAATATTTTTTTATAAACCGGATGAAATAGTCCTATACAAATTTATGCTACACTCAATTGAGATTATGGGAGAGTCAGTGAGTGACCTACTGATTTAAGGCCTCGGTCTGAGCTAGAGATAGCGCAGGTTCAAATCCTGTCTGTGACCGTTAAAATTTTTGTCAGAATTTGTAACGTCAGAACTATCAGGTCGTTCTGTCACACGGACTTCTACTGTACCAAATGTCGTCCTTGTTCTCCTTGACTACCACACAGGTCACTGACCCGTGAGGGCATGTATAATAGGGGTAAAAAGGGGATCGCTACTTGATTTCTAAAAAATAATACAAATTAAACATTATTAAATTGTATTTTCAATTCAATTTCACACCAATTCTACAAAACGTGTTTCCTATTTTTGGGATGTAAATGGTGTCACTATTTGGCTCAGTGAAATTTTACACTCAACTGTTTTTAAATGGATGCCAATTTGAAACAAAGAAAACACTTCAATGTTAGATTCTTTTGCAAAAGTCATTAAATTTTGTAATTTCAAACTATTGTAATGTTATTGGCCGAACTTAGGCTACATGTGAGGCTTGAAAAGTTTAT
Organism: Homalodisca vitripennis; assembly: GCF_021130785.1. Classification (NCBI taxonomy): domain Eukaryota; kingdom Metazoa; phylum Arthropoda; class Insecta; order Hemiptera; family Cicadellidae; genus Homalodisca; species Homalodisca vitripennis. The sequence goes on from NC_060212.1 coordinate 28,939,075, forward strand.
TTCTTTCTTTCTGTTTATTAATCTGTTTGCCTATCAGCACGATATCTCGAAATCGAACTTATCTGTTCACTTGAAAGTTTGTATATATTTTAATTTAAATATTAGCACAAAATAGTAATTTGATGGTTCATAGGAACTGGCAGAGCCAGTTAGTGCATATTTTTGCAATGGTCTTATGGTCATCAAGATGGCAACAAGAAAATTGTTTAGTAATAAATGTGTAAGTTAACTGAATGCAATCATTTATGATTTCAACAAGTGACTTTAATTCATAGAGTGAACAGAAAAAGTAAGAATTTCATTGTTAAAACCTGGTGAGAACATTTTATTTTAGTGCACTATTGCTTTGAAATACCCTCCAAGTTCAATGAAACTTTTACTATGTAAACCTTCTGTGGAACCTAATCTAATTTTTTTTAATGCATTATGTGGCCAGATAACTCGAGAAAGATTCATCTATTTATTTTGTGTACAACTTCGTTTCTACATAGAAAAGTACGAGTTTTATGACGATGCATCTCTAACCATGGAGTTTGACTGAGTGTCGTTCAACGAGTAGTATAGTTCGTGCGTGTGAACTGTGTAAAAATTCAGGTTTAAACTGCCGGAGGGAATGTAAACATTTTTTTCGATTTTCGGTTGTTATATTTGACAACTTTTTATCACGAGAATGAAATGAGGTATGGATTAGGAAGTTTCCACCTAACCTCAGCGAAGCCTGTTAAGCGAAATTTAGTGTGGCGTACTCCTAACTTGTATAAATAGAAATAATTGTATTAATTTTTAGTCAACAATTAATTGAATTAGTATGTTTAACGCACTTGCTTGTACATATTAAATAATATATTAAAAGGAAAATTCTGCTTGAAAGTTTATGAACTAGAAATAATTAGTGATCCTTATAAAAGATGAAGAATAACACAACAAATAATACTACGATCAACATTTAAGACAAAAGAATTTACTGCTAGGCTTAAAGATCTGTGAGCCGCGTTGCCATTTTTTGTGGCCATCACTGCTCATCCAAAGCATCCTCCTCTTCTGGGTCCAGGTACTCCGAACCCCTTGGTGAGTCGTTACACTCCTGTGCACTTCCAGCTGTTAGCATCATACCAGGTCATTCCGCACCATGATGCCCGAGTCCTTCAGCTAATTATTGTTGTATATAGTCCGCCAGCCTTTTGAAACTATCGACACAAATGATAATTTTCAGTGTATCTTCTTGCCTTCCTGTCCGGGTTTGTATTAATCACTGATTTAGTACGACTTGCAAATACCGGATGCTGATAAGTTCACGCCAAACTTATCCCAGCAGAGAGGTTCATTTCCCCACAATCCAGTCTCTTCTCCTCATTCCGAAGATGGGAAGGTTCTGGCGTCGCTGGTATTATTCAAGGTCGTCAAGCGCTCCTTAAGTCGGTCGTCTGACTCTTCCACTCTCTTAATCAACGTGACCACCTGCTCTCGCAGCTTACCCACTTCATCGTTAACCGTCCGTAAAGCCGCTTCGATGACACCTATACAGCTTTTCCGTGATGCGGGTCGCAAGCCGGCTGAAAGCGTCATCCGAAAATAATGTTTACTGACAAGGTCGGCAATGACAGTCGCGTCAGATTGTGTAGCCTTCTTAGTCTCATAGGAGCCATCGTTGTTTGAGAGAAGCCTGGATCGGACGATACAGATAAGGAATGCGGGAACTTCTGCTTATTAGCTTCACCCAAAAACAATTCAGGCTCACCTTCGTACCTGGACATTAAAATAAGTAATTATATTTTGGGTTCGAAAAATTAAATATAAATTTCCGCTTGCACTAGTAGGCTACCACTTGTAATAAAATCTAATGTCAAAATCCATTGAAAGATTAGAAATCACGGAGCCAACGTGGACATGCGTCTACTCGCTGTTGGCCATTCCCTCTCCATGTCACCAATATTACTTTGCATAATTCAGTGGAAGTCTAGATAATAATTGTGACTGTGCGATGGTGCAGTAGTACGACATTCAATAGATACAGGTAGTTCATCCATATCGTGTAATAGTGATACAGTCTCGGCCATGACACAAGCGGTAAGCGGTGGGTGGTGAGCACGAAAGCGGATGCGCGGCGATGTTTGTATTGTACGGCAGGGCGGTATCGCTCATCATTCAGCTCACTCTGTGTATCATGTCGGACCCAAAACACCCGCCTAGACCCTTCTCGGCTTCACTTGCTGCCGCCAACGCACTATTTTCTTCACCAAAATGCGTCTTATCATGTCTGGTAAAGATTATAAGTGACATTCTAGTTCACTCAAAACCCCGGCTTGTATCTCTTCTCAAACCAGCAATCAGAATGGAGTGAACACGGTAAAATTAGCCATGTACAACCTATCTAACGCCCATCTTTCCAAAATGCCATTTTCAATTCCTAGAGAAACCTTTTCGATAAGTAACAAAAGGCAAAACATCACTTGTATCGTAGCCACTACCAACAATATTGTATCACTTGTATTGTATAAACATACTGATGTTTCACCACATACAGCTACCACTCTTATCATGGTCGTTGGCCAGTTACATCGAAATATACACTTACCAAATTTAGTCAGATGTAGCAAATGACTGATAACTTAAGATTCCACAAAGTTTCCATGATAACTCAATTGTGGTACTAATTTTGCAACAACGCTGTATAACTCTAATTTGTCACATACTTTGAAAATGTTTCATAGTGAAGTCAAGTTAAGTTTCTGCAATTATTTTGCTCAAGTTCAACGTTATAGTCAACCAATTGGTGTTTTAGACAAAGCCATCCAATTAACCCACCTGTTAATTTTATAGTTTAAAATTAGAGATTAATTTTCAGCGAGTTATAAAATAACAAAACCTTATAATTAAATTTTTGGTTTGCAAATATCAAAACCACTGCTGACAGAAATGTCCACAAACCGGTGATTGATATTTGTGTAATGCGTTGACCGCAATCGTCACATTTGGGTGATGGATGAATCATATCATATAGGGTGTGACAGAATTATTGTTGAACATTAATTGATAAACCGATTTATTAGTTTGTACGTAAATTAAAACATTAATTTGAATGACTAACAGTTGCTACCACGTTTTTTGTGAATGCCGTCTTTATTAATTGACGATGGAAATAAACATAATTTGCTCATTTCTTTACTAGCGACATTTAAGTAATATAATTTTAAAAAATAGTATTGGCATCCAAGTTTCATTGGAAACAATACGAATATTCTTATTTCAAATTTAGGAACATTTTTTTAAATCCGCTGTTTAAATGTTGATGAATCATACGGAGAATAAATAAGACATTATCTTCTATAATAAACAATTACACCAGATATGTAACTAATATAAAACATAATTATTTACTCGTTAAAAAATGAGTTGTGTAAAGTGAGTATTCTTAGTGGTCTAAGTGGTATTTGTATGAATGCTTCATACTACCAGCATAGTATTTGATCGCAAAAAAATTATAATAATTTTCTGGTAGAAAGCTTGAAAGATTAGTCTTTTTGGAGGTGGATAGTATTTTGCAGAAACTAACACTTAGAAGCTCCCCCTTTCCCAAAAACCCCTAATTTGACTATAGTTCTAAACAAGCCTCTGTAGTCCAGTTAGTCACAATTATGTGAGAATCACAATTTAGACTCAAAACCATGTGGAAGTACAAACTTTAAAAAATTTTGATGTTTAAAGGTTGATTACTCAGTAGGAATATAAATAATCCCATAAAATATAATACAAAGGATGACACCAGATATGTAACTAATAGAAAACAAAACTATTTAATGGTTAAAATTATGAGTTTTGTAAAGTGAATTATTCTTGCTCAAGAGTAAAGATAACTTATATTTATATGAATGTAAAAAGAAAACAGCAAGATAAAATGTTTCCAAAGATGATATTTGAATTTCATCTGAATAGAGTTATAATTCTAATGGAATCGGCAGCAGAGACTGTTAAGGTTGTTTAATACCGCATAAATACTGGATTCAATTTCATTTCTTCTTTACGAAGATTTCCAATCTCTTTAATACATCTCTCTGTTTATTATAACCTGAGTAATTGAACTTATTTTTAAATGTCATTACGTATAAAGCATAGTAATTTGTAATTCTAAAAAACATAAATTTCAATTAAAATTGTTTATTTACACAATAGAACATTACAAATATTACTTATTTTAATATTTGACGACAACTAACTAAACGATATTAATGACGCTCTTTCCTCATATAAAGTATGGGGTTTTGAAATTGTGAATTATAAGGAAGGAATATAACATATTAAATAACATTCTTCATCGGTTACTGGTATATTCTTGTAGGGTGGATTGACAACGATGGGTGCGTCCTTCCACTTATAGTATGAAACAACCAAGAATATCGATATATCGAAACTAACGTTTTAGGATGTGACAACAAAAGGATTATATCGCAAATATATGAACTAGGTCATTGTTATATTTTAAGTGGAGATTAGACCACATCAATGACAAACGTAATAACCTACCAAATTAGTCTCCTGAGTTTGTGTCAAACAGAAAATTAAATTTTATATGTTAATAAGTCAATTGAGGACGATATTAGTATTTTCGGCAGAATTTTATGACGGCAGAATATCACAAGAATTAAATTGTTATATTCTTGGCATTTTTCATTCTACCTCAGGAAGCCTATTACACTACACGTGGTGTGGAATACTCCTATAATCCAAATTTAAAAACTATCTACCACTTGTAGTTAGGAGAAAAAATCATTATTTATTATGTTAATAAACAGGTTAATGCAACTGGAAAAAGCTTAGGGAAGGACAAATTTACTTGCACTTCAAATACTGGTTCAAGCTGAATTAATGAGCACGAAAAACCTTAAGGGAGATTATTACTAACCAACATATAAGTTGACGAGCATGTCGCGTCCTGTTAATTAAGTAAGTCAGGACATGTCGGGTCCTAACGCGGAACGTGACCATGTTCCAATAACGTGGAAAAGGCATTAGATGTAACAAGACTGTTTAGGGTGTTTTATACACTAATGTATTAATTATCGTCTACAACGTTTTGAGGGGAAATGATGGAATCCAATTCACATATTTTTCTTTTACTGTTCGGGGATTGAACACGTAACTTCTTGTTTGACACTCGCAACCATATCCCTATGCTGTGATAGTCATATTGGTAATTTACTAGTCTCTATAGGGAACGTCATTAATATATTAAAAATTTTTAAAGTAAATAAACCAGCCCAAGAGTTTCAAACGTAATATTTTATCAACAACTTATCGTTTACTTATAAAGATGTACCATGTACTAGTTTAATTTGACAAAAGATTATTTTACTCTGATATCCCTAATCATCTAAGATAGCATCAGACTAAATATGTAAACCTATCTGACAAAATTTTGAGTTTGTGATACCATCCAGGTGGAGTTGGAGATCAACGGAAGTTGAAAGAGCGGATGTTGTTAACTCTATTACTAAGCTATGCAACAACCAGGCTAGGAAAAGACAGTTAAGATCTTACATTAATTGTAATATTACCCCAGCACTTGTGGTGGAAGTTTGCAATTTCATTATACAACGGAATAGTGATTTTAATAAGGGAACATCTTGACTTCATTGTTAAGACATCTGCTCCGTATCGTCCTATTAGCATCTATATTGGGTTTGTCATCAAGTAACCCAGCAATAACTTCTTTGACAAGAAAATGTTAAAATTGTATTTTAACTAGTATAAATAAAAATACTTTAAATACTTACTAACATTGTATGTATATTAATAAACAATGTTTTTTACTTGAAGGAGAATCCTTAAGAATCAGTACAATGGTTTATAATTATAAAAATAAAAATATCTTATTATTTAATTATTAAAAAACTATTTAATTATTCATATTTGTTTTATTTCACTACTATTACGTTTTAAATAAAATTAAGTAATTTGATTCAATTTATATTAAACATAACCTAAAAATCTACATTAAGAAAACTTTTAAATAAAAAGTCATCAAAACCTGTGTTTAAAACAATAAAAATTCAACATATCCATCAAATTAAATGTATTGTCTACTTTACAAGTTGTAGATAAAATTTTAAAATTTGCTTTTAGTTATTGTGATGATTTGGTTACGCGTGGGTTGTATTCTTACTAACAATTTTGATATATTCTTAACAATTTTAAATATCTTTACTAACATAAAATTTGAATAATAGAGCTTTAAATTATATTTTCTTCTTACAAGTTTATATTTGGACAATAATAACTTCAGTGTTTGGGCCCTTATACAATATTATTTAAGCAACAATTTGTGTTTTGATAAATTGCTTGTCAAAATTTTTTTAAACTTTACCATCAAACTGTAAAATGTGCATCGGATTGTTGTATTTAGTATTAGTCCAAATCTATTTTTAAAAATGAGTTTACCATAACTTTGCATGCGTCCATTTAGATACATCAACCTGACCGTTACTAATCTTTGTATTTTTAAACACACACACACACACACACACACACACACACACACACACACACACACACACACACACAGCCAAGAAATGCGTTAAGGATCAATAAGTCATCAATTCAGAGATTAATATAACCCAATTTAAATTTCAATAATATAATAATATATAAAAATTAAATTATATTTTTAGTCTCAATTTAACTTGAACCGGCTAGAACGATTTAGCAAAATTTTTTGAAATATTTGTAGAATACTTCCAAGGATAGTCAAAAAATGAAAATCATTGGACAAGTTTCTCAGAATGTTTAAGAATTTTGAAAAATATGATTCATATTTACGGCACGTAATTTAAATTTTACTTGCCCTAAAGTGACAGAAAAATTTGTTTGAAACCCAACTCGATGAAAAAAGCTGTGAATATTTTCCACATAAGATTATTGAAACTAGCTGTCTCCCTTAATACTTTTATTGTAATTAAAGGAAAAGCAAAGGGATGGCACACTCTTCCCCTTGTATCAGAGGCAGAATAAAAGCGACAGAATAATATCCATTTTGACTAAAGTAGTCTTTTTAAGCTTACGTATGCACATACTTTCTTGATCGGGGTAAAAATCCATATTACTTATAGCATCAGAAACATCGCAAAACTAAAATGAACTTTATTAAATTAGTTGGATTCTAAAACCCACATTTATTTTTTTGCTCAGTGCAACAACGTAAACTCAAATGTAAATAAACCAGATCGGAATCGAATTTAATCAGTCGTAAGATAACTAACTTTCTTGGATCACAGTAACTTTTTTTTTCGTACTTATGATATATTTCTTTTTGACAAAAAGCAAAGTACTACTTGAAAAATCTTTCACACAAACTAAGTTGAGGAGCGAAAGTAGACGCTTTTTAATGGAATATATATATATATATATTAAAGTATATATATATATATATATATTCGATTAAAAAGGTATGATATATATAAATATTCTTCATAGGGGCATAAGACAAATTCTATGCTACTTAAATTCCTTACATGTACAATTAATCCAAACAGACTGAATTTGACACATTTTCCTTAAATTAGGTTTTAGAGACTTATATGTATGTGTATATTCATAGAATAAAACCTAAAATTGAACTAGTCAAAATGTTATTTACGTTTTTAATCTCTCAACCATAGATAATGAAATAATATGTATTTGAAATACCTACTTACGTTTACACACATCGTAGGGCTCCATCATATTCCATCATAAATGCTTTTACTAAGAAACTTATGGCTTTCAATTTTGAAAATTGCGTGTGAACCGTAGATAAATGCTAGTATTCAATACATTTTTATAGGCAACATTTTTAAAATTGTACAGCCATTTAAGTTTTACTAAAGTATCTGGTGCAGTTAAGATTACGAGTTTATATAATTACATAGGGGCAAAGTTATTATAAAACTTTATCTCCGAGAACAGTAGAAGAAGTAAGTATAGTTGTGAACCTCAAGGTAAAGAGACAGACATGTATTATAGTGCAGGATCTCTCGTGTGAAACTGGTCAAAACTTTTACCATATCTGGTCTCTGGGGATCTGACGAAAGAAAGTTTCTTTCTTTATATTTCCATGTTTTACAATACCTTTTCCAAGAAAGATGAAAAATCACTGATAAAATATTAAATGACCATGTTTTAAATTGCTTGTTTTTTTATAATAAATCGCTCTTCATCCAAAAACCAATTAATTATTCCTGAAATAGTTCAAATAAGCCAGGAAATGATACTTCAATACGTAGTGGAACTTGTTGAATTGTGTAGTTAATAAACTTAATTAAGTTGTGAATGTAACTTGTATGAACAAACTGACGAAACAATGTATTATTTATTACTCGAGGACAATTTTGAGAAAATCACTAGAAGAACCATAGAAGGTGAAGTAATTGGTTCGTTGCGCAGATAATGTTTTGAAGTTTTTTTTCCACGGAAATTAAAGGTAAGATAAGTTTTGACAACATATAAATATCAGGAAGCAAAAATCCATTTTAACAATGTAATAATTGCACGTACATTTTTAATGTGATGATAACGAATGAATTAGACGGGTGTATAGAACGTTCGTTATACAGGACCAATATGAATTTATAAATAAACACAAACCTCTGTGTCTGTCTCACTAAATATTGCCAAGAAACGCATTTAAATAGAATTGGAACCATATTGAAAAATGAATTAAGTTTTTGGAACACAGGTGTTTATTGGACGTTTGCGAATATTTAATCCAAATAAAACTTAAACATCCAGACTAACATAAGGACATCCAAGGAATGATGTTGAATAAGTATAAGGATTATTGATATAAGGATATTAAAACATATAGTATCAAAACTATATTCGATACAGTTAAAAGATTATATCCTCTTTAAATTTGTCTCTTTTAAATTAGCCAAGGATTGATTAGTACTACAGTATGTACACCTGCAGTCACAGAGATTACACATAGTTGTAGATCGGTCCACAATACCGAAACAAATCATTCAATTCAACCCGAGTTCGTTAATAAATTAAGCACACGAAACGCGAGGGGAAATGTGTAAATATTGGCAAACATGCAATAGTATTCGAGGAAATTGGTTGAAGAAGTTTAATAAATATTAAAAAATGACGAAGGAAACTTTACAAGCAATCAAAACAGGATATATATAACTTTAATAAAGACCATATAGTACAATTTTCAAAAAAAATAAAGCAGCCTAAGATAAAGAAACCGTATTGAACCGTGTTCGTTCAAACTATTAACCCATCTGTTTTGTGAGTTTTATATGTGTTTTATTGTTAAATTCAGTTTAAAAAAATATGAATTTAGAAACTTCTCAACAGAGGCAAAAATTATACAAATAAACGTTTTGTAGAAGCTACGACATGGTGTGAATAGGAAAGATGACCTACCCATAACGTAGCTATGGAGAAAAGGATTAAATCTATAGGAATGTTTAGATTAGCTCTAGTTCACCTTCCTCTTAGTTTAGCGGTTAGAAAGTGACGCTCTTTTAAGTCTTCTGGCATCTGGAGTCATCTTCTTCGGAAAAAAATATTTAAAAATCGACGACGAAGAATAAATAGTAAAGAAGGTCCTTACATCTATTTGACATCAGATAAACTTAGAGTACAGGATATAGATGAAAAATCTATTCTCATTGACTCATCAGGTACAGGAGTCAAGTCAGTGACAGCGTTTTTTTCCAGACGCTGTACTTATGAACTGGAGGTGAACTAAACACTCACAAGAAATATTTGTCGCCAAAGATACATTCCCATACCTTTCCTAGTATTGCCAACTTTAAAACTTGTGTCCTCTTTTCGCTGTTAGATTTTATTTAAACGTTAAACATATAATTTATTATATACGATATACACGTGCGGTTGGTTCTGAGGGATGTTCAAGTTCATCTAAATCGGAATGCTAAATGTATTTAAGACAGGTTTAGATACTAATGTGTCTGTTAAATCACATACAAGAAGGTAATATGAGTATATGTATGTATGTTAATTATAGGCAATAGGATATAAGTAAGAAGCTTGTTTCACAATCGTTACTGATGCAATAAATGTCAATTTTAATATAACATGATTTTTATATTGTTTACCCAATAAAATTAATGGCATAATTAACTAACTGTTTATAATGTTGCTACATCTTCTACACCATGACTCACTTAACCTACCATGGGAATCGAGTATCATAATTAAAGTAGCTCTTAGTAATGTTTAATGAATGAGGATTGTGATTAAGGCTATCTGTTGTATACATTATTAATTATAACTGAACTCCATGATGAGATTACCTCCAATAATTAACTTCAGCGCTAAGTGGTTATTAGTTCATTTAAACTACGTAATTACTGATGTCACCTAATGAATTTATTGCAGTCTCTAATGCACATATAATAAATATAATTTATTTAATTTATATATATATATATATATATGTTCTTAAATAGGATGTCCTGTATATTAAATTTTATTAATACCTTATTTTATTAATTTTATTATTTTATATATATATATAATACACACACACACACACACACACACACACACACACACACACACACACACACACACACACACACATATATATATATATTATATATATATATATATATATATATATATATATATATATATATATAATTATTAATTAAGGATATCCCCGTATTTACATTGTTAATTTATTATTATACACAACTTCTACATCATGAAAGTAGCTTGAGAGAAGTTTCTATCAACTTTACGTGCATTTTATTAATCCTATTAGGCTGAAGAATCAAAGTTGACAACAACTTGCCTAGTATTGTTTTCGTAAATGTTTATTCTTTTATTTAATTCTTCCTTGATGTGTACTAAGTTCTAAAAAATTTGTATTTGGTCTAATATATATTTCAAGAGTTGCGCAAAGGTTGTAACTAACAGAAAAAAGATGAGATCAGAAACCCGAAATATAAAATTTTCAAACCAGTAAAAGCATAAATGGTTATGCAAATCTAAAATCTTACAACAAATTTACCAAATGACACTACTCTGTCAATAAAACGTTCTTCAAAAACTATATTCAACCACAGTCATTTCACATTGAGTTTTTCTTGGATTACGTTATGAGGATTTACATCTGACCAGTTTAGTTCATAGGAATGTTATCAATTTATTTTATAAAGTGTGGACATTAGAGCTACAGACTCTGTGCATAGGTATATAGACATTTGGTACTTTTAAATATGAAGAGAAACTTGGCTTCATACATTTGATAACAAGTTTTGGCTTGCAGGAATACATGATTTGAGCGCTAAAATAGTTCACGACCAATTTAAAGAAGAGTTTAACTGAATAACTGATATATCTCATAAAAAAAATATATATTATTTCCATTATTTTTTGTTTGAAGTTTGATACTGACGATGGATGGTTTTGAAGGATAATATAATCGGACATTTGCCATGGTTCACCCCCACAGAATTCCACTTTCGCCTGTGCTCCTGTGACGTGCGATAGTGCTCTTGGGATTCTGTACCTAGGTTCGATTTCGCCTTACTGGACTCCAACAGTTTTCAGGTATGTTTCTTCTTTTTTAGATTCTTTTCAATACATTTTTTACTTTTATCTTTTAAACTGACGAAGAGGATAGATTTAAATACTAGAAACGTTTATTACGAAATCCTGTTGCTCATTTATTTATTAAGGGCTCATATCTGTATAAATATTTTGCTAAATTAAAAATAAAATTTCATAAACTTTACTTGAATTTAGCACTTTGGTTGAGTGTGAACTAAAAATATTCCCGAGCCAGGTGTATCTAAGGTTATGTAGTTAGCAATTAAAGGAAGAATAAATCTTCGAAAACGGTATTGTGACAGTCGCAGTTTACTGTTGATATTAGACCTCTGCCTCATGCAGTCACCTTAAAGGAGCACGTTATGGTTGTTTTATTACTAAGATTTATTACACAAAACCTTCTGCAGCAGCTGCACTTTGTAGCGTACTGTTGAAGTAAACTAATTAATTTTAAATGGTCAAGTACATATAAACCTTAAAAACCACATTTGCATAAAATATATAGTATTCAAGGTTGAAATGTAAAACCTACAGAGAACTTGAGTAATTTTTCATTAATAATGAACTGCTTAATAGTAATCTTAAATTATTCTTAATTGATTTTCAAACTGCACTCTTTACAAGGCACAGTTCTGTATCCTTTTCATTTAGAGGCATATTTTGTTTTTCTGTGATTTAATAAATTGCCATTGTACAAATAGCCAGAAATTTTTATTTTGTTTGTTCTATTTTCAAGCAGCTTTCTTAGACTAATGTTACAGCTAAACCATGCTGTAATTTCATTTTCGTAGATAACACTTATTGTATTAGGATCTAATGAAACAAAATAAAGGTTTATATTTTACAGAGAAAAGGTCATATATCTGCAGCGTGTATGGTAATATTTTATACGGGATATTAATATAACCAGATTTAGCAGTATTTAAGTAGGTTGTTAACTAAAACAAGGTAGATAACTATTAGTATGGTCGCGTAAGAGTAAGAACTAGGATTTAAGTAAATTATTTTTTGACCACTTGTACTGCACTAACAGGCCAAAACTGTGCCGTAAATTAAATGTTGTTGATTTTAGTGTGGCCATTTCTCATTCGTGTGCAAATTGATAATTCATTATATTTAACTAAAGAAACATTCCATTTTTCCCTAAAAAAAGTCAGTTTACACATTCGAGGTGAGATTAATATAGGTTTTTGCTCAAATTTAACTTAAACTATTAATTTATGACATTTTCTTTGCTAATATTAGAATAATAGTTATTCATATCTGTAGTTTTAGCTACGATTTTGTTATTCGAAGTGTGTGATAATTAAATTTACTCATAGCCTCAGGGAATGTGGCCTCTCCCCAAACGTCAAGACAACTATTAAATTTAGCATTTAGTAGTTTCTTTGAGCTATAACATATAACACATCAATGAGTTCTAAAATATTCCCGGGGATACATTAAAAGGCAATGTTTTTTAAGGTATTTCATAACTCCTAAACTATCCCATGTGTAAATCACCTTCCAAAATAAAGTTCTATACCTTACACTGCATTCATGTAACAAAGCTGTAATGCTACTTTACTACATATCCCTACGCCCAAAAATGCTTATGGATTATAATGGTTAAAAAAGAAAACCATGACAACGTGTTTAACCTCTTTAAACATAATGATTCGGTTTTATTCAAAATTTTAAATGTATAAGACCCTTTGATAAACCAGGTAAAGCAATCATTATAATGAGCCATATTATAAACAAAACATGTAACTAACAACTTGGCTTTTGATTTTGCGATTACAAAATGTAACTGCTCCTACATTTGAACAACATATACATAATACAATAAGCTATTTACTACCCTCCAGTTCTCGTCTATTACAAACAGCTATCATTTTAGACACCGTTCGATATAATTTCCTTATTGTGGACGAAAACCAAACTTAATGGAAAGTGCTTTTAAATTCGGTTGTTTGTGGGTAATAAGTACTGAGTCCACAAATGTGGAATGAATTGTCATGAACAATGTTTAACTCATTAATCTTTTAAACTGAGCATCATCTTTAATAGTATTAGTTACAGAAGAGATAACTCATCCAATGCTATAAAATTGAGGCACGTAAAAAGCACTAGGACAGCCGTTAATGGAGTGACATATTTAGGTAGCAAATATTTCAATGGACACAATCATTCATGTGACGCAGCTCTAGTGTCGGACCTCAGAACTAAGTGACATAATCCCTCGGACCGCAGCACACCTCGTTCATATGAAACATTTATCTTTCGTGATACAATTAACTCATCATATACTATCTTTTTTTTTCCTGCTCTTTTAGACAATTTGCTATCTGAGAAAGTGTACTGTAAAAACTATTACTTTTATTACAATTATTATCTTGTCCGTGTAATTAAAGCTCGGTCACGTTCCACGTTAAGACTCGACACGTCCTGACTTGTTGCTTAACTAGCAGGATCAGACATGCTCGTCGCCCTACTGGGATATTCACGTTCAGTTAATTGTCAATGAAAGCTAAGTAATTTTTGGTTTGTTCTTAGTACATTTGGGTTATTAGATTGTGTGTCTTTACCATGGAATATGATTTAGCAATTCTCACTAAACAGGATGTTAAGGAGATAATACGATATTACCCTGATGGTAGATTGGTTTGATTATAGTTAATAGTAATACTTGTTTTGAACTCATAATACATCAGTAATGCATAATATATTAAATAATTTCTTTAAAAAAATATGTTTCTTTCAATGTGTTTTTAATTACAAGCATATTGTATTTTTAATTACTGCGCAATCGTGTGTAATGGTTTTACACAGTGCTGGTACTACGTACAGTCCCATTGTGTCCCATTGCAAGGTTAACTCTGATTAGTATTAGTATTAGTATGATTAATTAGAAGCCAAAAGGTTGACGTAGCGAGATGGAATGTTCGGTCAGCCACAATAACCAGACTGTGGTGCGATAGACAGAGTGTAAACCTTTTTGTACTAGATATACCGCACACTGGTATGTAGAACAGGTATCAAAGCACCACGAGTTTCTTGGCAATAGTCTTTACTAACTTAAAAGTGCCTAATTATAAACAAAAATTCCAACTATAAATAATCATTAATACCATCATTTATTTTAGTTTAATGAACTTATAATCCTTCATATTGGCAATTTTTCTAAATAAAACAGATAGTCTTAACTATATTTATTATGAAAGACCTTCACTAAAATAGCATAACGAGTGTCCTAGCAAAGTGTTGGACAGAAAGGCTAGATACGTAGTAAAGAACTATGAATAATGGTCTGTTAATTAAAAGTGATTTTTGCTAGTAGCTATTTCCTTTTTAATTAGTAATAATTTCAAAATAACTGTTATGTTTTAAACACGATATGATATGATCTTTCTCAATCTCTTAACCAAACTGTAGAGATTGGCGTTTTTATTTCGTTCAATTAAGGTTTATTAATTGGTAGAGTTTGGCTTTTGAATTTTTCGTAAAATTTATAAGATTGATATTATCTACAGACAATATTACTATGCCTCAGGCTTTAGAAGCCAGAAGAAGAGAATGGATTTCAATACCCGAAACGTTGCCTTTTATTGTTCTAATTGTCTGAAATTCATTACAGCTTCATAATTTTTCCAAGTCTAAATTATAACTGCGTCAATGACGCAGTGTAGCTAGTAGAACGGTTATCGCCGTATAACCGGATCTATCCGGTTCTATAGAAACCTGCGGGTTTTGAGGGAGGATGGTTTTATCCCTCTCATCTTCCTCTTAGATACGCCACTGGACACTAAAGCAAAGTTAAAATATGTTTAATTTTTTTTTTTTTTTTAATATAAGTTTTAAACATATATGGTGCATTATGGTTTTAGAAATCTGAGGAAAAGAGTGGATATAATATTGTTATTTTACTTTAACCAAAATATTATAGGTATCCATACTTTTTTATAAATTCAACTAATATATTTTGCAATAGAATTGTCATACACCATATTGAAATCTAAGATTTCTAGTTCACACTGCGTTGAATCATTGCTTAAACTATTACATTTTTTAGTTTTTGCCGTTTAAATGATAATTGGCAACGTGCAACAGTTGATATTCGGTTTAAAATCTGGTAACCCCTTTACGTTTTTTATGTAATATTAAGTTAATAACGATTGTGTAAACAGTGTGTTACTGACGTAATACTACGCACTATTATATTGTTTCAGTTGTAATCTGTTGTCTAATATAATATTGCGCAAGAAGCATTTATATTGCAACCACGCGTCACAGAATTAGTTACGACGTTTTCTACTAGATTTCAGCACTTCTATGGTCATCTATCATAATTGTTTGCACCTTGGTGAGTTTTTTGTAGTCACACACTGCAGACAGCTACCGCGTTTTTGCATCTCATCTAGAGTATTTTATGGTTTTATACCTAGTATTTATTTTACTAAAGAAATATCCAATGGACAAATATCCGATTGGCTTCTTTAGCATGATAAAACGGCCACTGATTGTGAAAATGACTTAGTATACGATATATGAGAAATAAGCACATATTTAAAAAAGACACTAGAAACTTTGGCACATCTACAAATCTGTATTTTATAAAAGCAGCAAAACAATTAGCTGAACAACATTATTTTAGGTACAAAAAATAAAATCGTCAAGGGATTAACTAAAGGAGGCTTCATGAGAACAAAAGACATATTTACAGAATGTAGTTATGTAAGCAATGTTTTAACTCTGTGTGAACCGGAAACTTAGATGTTAGTCATGGCAGCGATCTTGTAAGCATTAGAAATAAGGTAGACCATTTTGCTTTAAATATTAAATTATTAATCGTACCTTGCTTGCATTAAGATACAAATTAATTACCTGTTCTAGACTTGGCTCTCGCGGTTTAGTTCAACTGACCGATAGCATTGTCTATTGGGAGGGCGAGTACAATTTCCGCTGAAATATAAAAATTATTTTTTCCAAATCGTACACATTGCAGTAGGACATTCATTGTTTAGCTAAAACCCTGTGGAAATATAACCTGAAAATAAGAAAATTATCGCATATACTGGCATAAATATAATGTAGAAACAGAAAACTAATTTGTAGGAAATAAGGTTATTTGAATGTTACACAGCTAGAGTTATAATTCTAATGGAATCGGCAGCAGATATGGTTAAGGTTGTTTAATGCCGCATAAATACTGAATCCAATTTCAGTTCCTTCCTACAAAGAATTTGGAAATCTCTTTGTTGTCTTTTATTCATATTGAGGTTGGGTAAGTTAACTGTTATTTTTTACTTATAATATGGTTAAAATTAATATGAATTTATACTAGTGTAATGAAATATTAACACGCATATCGCTTTTATGGAACATCTCACAGTAAATTCCATTTTTAAGAAAATTATAAAATTGATTTACAACAATATGGAATATTTTTACTATAGCAAAAAAACTATAAAGATATTATTAATGTTTTGTTTACTAATGGTTTGTATTTCATAATAGTAATAATGATTGTAATAAAATTTGGTCTTACTCAAGACAAATGAACTAAGTTGAATTAATTGTAAGGATTATTAAAAAAACCTAAGGTCATGTTGTAACCTGCAGGTCAAGTTTTACCAAGTTAACTGCATTGTCGGTGTATATTTGATTAGATTAGTGTACATAGATGTCAAATTATGACACACATATAAGTTTGTTCTATTTAATATTTTGTTAAAACATATAAAATGTGTATTAGTAAAGTATTTATTTCCAAGATATCAGTTTGTTGGCTTTATAAATTTATTTGCTTAACATAGTTGCTTAGACCACTTCAAGACATTTAAAATTTAACTGGAACTCACATACCAAATATTATTCGTTTAAATTTATGTTCAATATTTATTTTTCTAAAATATAAATATAAACTATTAAGAATAAATCCTTGCAAACATGACACTGAGCCTTAACATTATACAATAGATAACTCATCTAATTATAAAATGGACCACCATTGAACTCCATGAAACCTATTTAAAAATTAAGTTTCAGAATATTTATATAAGTCTATTGATATGAGTCTGTGATATATAGTGCAAATTATTCACTTAAAGTTTGATAAGAAATGTTAAGATTTCTGAAACAAAAAAGGAAGCAATGTGCTGTTGGAGAGAGGGTCCAATAATTACGGAGATTTGTCCTAAAACCTCGACTACCGGCACGAGATGCTAAACCATCATTAGCCGCTTGTTCTCTCTCTCCTTGCTCACCTGTTTCCTTGTTAACATTTAACATTAACTTGTTGGCTCAAGTTCTAGTTATCTCTTAGAAATACTTAAACTCTAGATAATTACAGAGGTATTCAGTGCTGCTTTAATAGCTTTTATCCAGTGCGCGGCAATCTGACTACAAAAGCCAATTAAGAGCTTACATTAATTATTGTAATATTACCACAACATTTGCGGTAGGGATTTGCAATTTCATTATACAACGGAATAGTGCTTTTAATAAGGGAACATCTTGACTTCATTGTTAAGACATCTGCTTCGTATCGTCCGATTAGCATCTATATTGGGTTTGTCATCAAGTAACCCAGCAATATCGTCTTTGGTGAAATAATGTTAAATTTTTAATCCAAAAAGTTTTACTAAAGTTGCTTTCTTAAATTATACAAGTTTACAATTTAAATATTTCCGGACAATAATTACCTTAAATTAATGGAATTCAAAATTGTATTTCCTCACATCAATTAATTTTATATACACTTTGTTTATTAATCATCTTTTTATATGTCATAGTGTATAAAAATGCATGGTTTTACTAACACAGCTATTTCAATCCCCATATTTACTTTTATAAAGAGTTCTTATTTAAAAATGTATTCGTAAATTAATTTGTTATAAATTTTCAAAACTATTATTTCTTTTTTATTGATAAATCAATTTCTATCCTTGGAAATAAAATAAAATAAATTCATTGCACATAAATCTAAGGGGAGACCAAAATACTGCAATGTCTTTGCAAATTTTTTAATTTGTTGCTCCACTCCATTTTCACTTTCGTGCAGTATTTCAAATCTTTCACTGCCACAGAATTGACTTCTGGAATTTGGATTTCATTTCTGTTCAAAAACCTTCGGAAATGAAGACAGTCAATATTAACTTTCTGCATACTTTTGACATCAGACCCTCTAGACTACAAAAGTGTCTTGTTTATGATCCAGTGTAATATAGATGAAGGGTATTATCATTTTCTCAGCAGGTTACTAATTCAGGACCATACGATGTTTTAGACTGGATCCTAAAGCTTGGCTGACCAACTGAGTTTTATATAACCATGTGAAGAAAACTCCTATCGCATAGATTACGACAGGCTTCTTGCACGACTTGAACAGGTTAAATGGGAAGAAGTCTACGAAGATAAACTGCGTTTGATACTTTTCATAATACCATCCAAAAAATAATTTCTGAAAGTAAATTTGAACAATCAACCAAAAAAAGCGGCGTTTTTTTAAATTAAACCTTGGATGAGTGATTGTATTTGTAAAAAAATTATAAAAAACTCTATAAACTCGTTAAGCATCTCCCAAACAATGGAAACTTAAAATTGCGTTATATAAAAATTACAGGAATAAACTACAGTTTGAAATAAAAAAATTAAAAATTCTTATTACGAAAATGTAACGGAGATTCGAGGACTACGTGGAAGGTTATAAATGAAATAACAGGACAAACGTCAAAATGACCTCCCATACAGTCTTTGAATATTAATGGTAACGAAATCTGCGATATTAAACAAATTTGTAATGAGTTTAATTCTTTTTTTTTTGCCTATTGTAGATAAGATAGACATAAAAAATTTAAACCTGATAACTTTGACTTATGTTGTTATAAGAGATTTTTTAAGTTATATAATTCAAGCAATTCCATGTTTTTAGCTCCAGTAGTGGAAGATGATTTAGTATCTGTTATAAGAGATTTGAAAAATAACACCTCGCCTGGAATTGATAACATTAGCTCATCTCTAATTAAATTGATATATCCAAAAAATAGGGAATGTCTTACTGTACTTAATTAATTTAAGTTTTGAAAAGGGCATATTTCCGGAAATTTTAAAAACCGCTGTGGTAATTCCTTTGCATAAGAGTGGACCGAATAATGACTGCAAAAATTTCAGACCGATATATTTACCCTCAACTTTTGCAAAGATTTTTGAAAAAATTATGAAAAGAAATTAGTTAAATTTCTTGATCAAACCCATTTATTTAGTAAAAATCAGTTCGGTTTCAGAGAGGGCTTGAGTACTGAAACTGCGTTAAAACTTTATGGATTACGCACTTGAAGCGATAAATTCAGGACGCAAAGTTAGTGGATTTATTTGTGAACATAAAGAAAGTTTTCGATACTGTAGATCATGACATTCTTTTAAATAAATTATACTGTTGCGGTATCAGAGGAAAACGTTCTTTCCTGGTTTTCAAGTTACTTAAATAATAGGAGACAATGTGTAAAAATTAGCAATACTGTCAGTGACTTTGGTATAATAAAAAAGTGGAGTACCCCAAGGGTCAGTATAGGTGCAATATTGTTTATAATATATATTAATGATCTCTGTAATTCAAATTGATATGGTAAAATAACATCATTTGCTGACGACACAGCATTAACTTACATAAAGGATGACTGGAATGATATAGAAGAAGCAATGAGTATAGATTTAAAAGCCCTTCAATGGTGGTTCTCAAAGAACAATATGTTATTAAGTCCGGAAGAAACAAAGTACTTAAATTTTAGCCTGAAAAAGGATCCACAAAATTTTACCAAAAACATTTTATACAATTGTGTGAGTTGTTTGTGTACAAACAAAGAGTGTTCCGAGTGTGCAATTGTGTTTCAGGCTAACAATTTGAAATACCTGGGAATCTTGCTGGATAGGGAAATAAACTGGAAACAACACATAGACATGGTAAAGAAAAAACTTAATGGTATTTTAAGAACCTTTTATTTTCTACAAAATATGTGTACAGAGGAAGTTATGAGAATGTTATATTTTTCATTAATAAACAGTAGATTAAAATACGGAATATTTTGCTGGGATGGAACCTATGAAACAAATTTAAAGCCTCTTCTAATGCAACTAAAGAAATTCATTCGATTAGTTAAAAGAAAATGTAGATACGAGCCATCTCATCCATTTATTTATAAATTTAAAAATTTTTCCAATTACATATTTGTTTTTGTAAAAGGTTTTAAAAATATTTTATGTCACTAGTGGTAATTTTGCCTGTATTAATTAGTATCTAAAAAAATAAATTAAGGCACAAAGACAAAATAGCAGTTCCTAAACCTAATTTAACTATTTTTAGAAAAAGCTATTGTTTTTAGAACCTAAAATGTTTAATACAATACCAAAAGATATAAGTGATTAAAAAATATACATATTTTTTCAAAACTATTGAAATTATGGTTATTAGGTAAACAGAATATAAATTGTCTTCTGCATACCATTAGCTAAAAAGTTTTATTTGGATCAGAGTTGCACATTTAGAAGTAACAGATATTTAATAAACAGGAGTTTTTTCAAAATTAATTGTCAACATTCTATCTGAGCTATCATGAATTTAATTTAGCATGAAGGAACCTCTGCACAGGCTTTGCCTTTAGAGGCCCCATATATTCATAAAAGTATGTTTCATTAAAATATTTGTTAGTATAATCATATAACTGAAGTGTTTCCTTTTTTTACTTTTAGTTTATTTTGATGTAAGAGTCATCATGCAAGTGGTACATCTAAATGTATGTTAAGTACTAAATATTGTTAAATTGATTCTTAAGTTATTAGTATACAATTCTGGTAACTTTGTTAAAAATATGTACGGAACACTTTTATAAATAAATATATTCTTATTCTATTATTCTTATTCTTATAAATGTTGATTTGGCAAAAGTTCACCTTCCTCTCAAACCACCTTATACACTTTTAAACTTTCACATACATTATCCAACCTCCTACCATACGCACTTGGGGTTACAATTTTAGAAGATTAGATGATAACCGAAATTGCTCCAAAGACCATCTAAATTTACAATTTTTAATTGTGTTATTTTAATTGAAGGATCATTATAACGAATAATTCATCAATTGGAACATGGTTTAATGTGAACCTGGTACATAATAACTCATTTATCTTGATATACGAGATCTCGAGTTTGATACTTAGATAACAACCATAAGAATTTCACTAATTGCTATAAATTATCAGCAGAATTTCAGGATGCGTATGCGATCGGATTGCACATCCATTGCTTCTAAGGTTCGAATTAGGTGCTTTCAAAGCAAACATTGTACTCTCCTGATCCATCCATCTCGAAGACTAATAAAGCACTTATAGTACACATACATGCTATAATTGCTATGTATCAGGGATATGTAATGCAAGTATTCGCAATTCAAAGATTGGGCAAGACATACAACTCGTATAAACTATACGGCTCATAATTGGTAGTCTAGTCCAGTTTTATTTTTTCTTTCATTTAATAGTAATACAAACTGACCAAGAATCTTTTTTCTATTTCGTGACAGGATTTTCGGTTCACACGACGTGGAAATATTGTTAAACAATTTAAATCTGGAAAGATCTTTGCCTCGATGAGGTGTCCTATCATCATTCAAAATATGTATAATTGAAACTGCTAATACTACATATATGACATATTAGAGATTGTAGAACTGCAACATTATTGGTTTAAAGTTACCCTTTCAACTACCAATATAAAAAGGAGTTGAAAATAAAATCCTCCTGTATTCTGGAGTAAATTATGGAGAAAAGGAATATAAACATTATTAATTGGAAAACGTTGTGAATTATCTACCAGTTAAAATACACGTAGAACACATAAAACCAATTTAAAAATCCAGTTTCACATACAATGTTATTTTGAAAATAGAAATATTTAATATATATTTTTTTAAACTTAAAGGCCATATTAATAATCATGATATAAAACCAAGTTTAAAAAAATATTATTTTTAACTACCGTACAATACATGATAAACTTAGCACATGTATTTAATAAAATATTTGAATTATTTTACCTGTTTCCCTGTCAATTTTTCCCTTAGGAAGTTCATTTATCTCAAGTAATGTTGTGTTTTAAATAGTGTAAAAAATAATACGAGTATCTTTTATAGCTATCGAATTGTTTTCCATGGTCAAATAGTATCTAAGGGTAAAAAAAATATATTGTTTTTTAAAATTTCTTCTTAAAATGCAGTTTTTTTGTGTTCTAGATAAGAATTGTTTAATTTCTCTTGCATATAATACGGTTCTATATTAGCCATATTAAATGTTGTCATATATAAAATTAATTTTTAAGTAAGTTTGATTATTTTTCTTAATATAACCATTTACTTTCTCATATTTTATTTAAATGCTTTATTTAAGTACTAAAATTGCATGTAAAGAATGTACCAGTTGTAAGATAAATTTTTTTTAAACAATAGTGTTGATGACGTAATATTAAACAACAGCTTTGAAATTTATGTTTCTCATAACTCACAAAGTATTAGTGTCTGAAAACCATAATAAACTATTTTCTATAAAAGAAAAAGCGCAATTGCCCATTATTTAATCAGATTTAATTGGAAAATTGTGAGTTTTCTGGTATATAAAATATTTTTTCCAATAAGAAGAGCTCCTCCTTCAACATAATTAAACTAGTTACAACATTGAGTAAGGTTACTGAGAACGAAGGACAGCTGTTATAACGTACCAACAATATTTATACAGAAGAAATTTGTTACACGAACGTTCCTGGAAATTCACTAGGCTTGGGATAACCAATAAGTACTTTCTCTGCTGTCTAGTGACTAATTTGGCTAAATTTTAAACGACTTTGTTACTATTATTATAATGGTGCAGATACATTCAGTGACTGATATATTTAAGTGATACCACTAGTGTTGTCATTGTGATTATTTACTATACTGGTGAACTGTACTGTTGTATAAGTCAA
Source organism: Homalodisca vitripennis (assembly GCF_021130785.1). Lineage (NCBI taxonomy): Eukaryota > Metazoa > Arthropoda > Insecta > Hemiptera > Cicadellidae > Homalodisca > Homalodisca vitripennis. The sequence continues at coordinate 28,962,633 of NC_060212.1, forward strand.
GCCGGTATTAAACATGAATTTCAGTTTGGATTATTTTTTGGATTTGGAATCTGAGTGGTTTTTAGACATTTTTGCATCACTAGTAAAAAGCTGCTCTTTCTATAAGGATTAAACCCTTTATCTGTTGATAAGGAAAATATATTAAACTGTTAATATTGAAAATGCTTTATTGGCTGAGTGATAGTGAAGCCTATCACTAGAAGTACTATAAAATTTAATTTCCATATGTATATCCGTCTGTTCGCTGATATCTCTATACCTAACTTTCCCAAAGACTTTAGCATGAAGTTTTCATTTCTAATGGAACGTCAAGTTAGATGATGATGCATATCACGTGATGGGATTTGGCTGAGCGCAAGTGAACAGTTTTACCTTATACTTATATCCATAATGATAACGAGAAAATCTCTGAGTAGATATATTTGTAACTAAATTGAGTACAATAATATAACATTTTAACGTACTCGTATAACATAGTAACTCGTGTGGCTATAGAACTAAAGTTGTACATATAGACTAAAGCCTGTCTCTTACGTGACACGTGGTGTTCTTGTTTCTATTTAATTATTGACTTTAAATAAGTTTTATCCTTTATACAATAACAAAAATGAACGGAGAAAGATTTACTATAAATAATTAGTCGCAAAATAGAGGATTAACTAGCAGTTAACTCCACCTGATGCTGGATCTACGTTAGTTATGTCCAGAGTATAAAGGAATTATTTAGTTGGCAATGAAAGAAGCAATAATCCTGTCACCACTGTTATTGTTACAGTTTAGCTCTGCACCAGGCGTTGTCCTTTACAGGAGCTCTTTTTATTATAAAGCATATTTCATTGCCATTTTCTCGTGAAATGGTTTTTACAACACAATGTAAATTAGTGTATACAAAATTAAACCCAGAAACCAACATTACAGCCCGTAATAATCTCATCATTGTGAACAAATAAACAATAAACTTACAGCATTCTCAGGTAAATTAGTGTTATGTTCGGTAAAATAGGTTTACTTAAGTAGTCCTAACGTGACGTGTATTTTTTGGTTGCTTTGTTTTTTAAATGACTACTTTTTGACGCTTTGAGTTCTTTTTTTTAATTTTGCGTGGTAAGACAATTGCCACTATTAACACTAAAATTATAGAATTCGTAATCTCAGATCTTTATTTATGCGTGTATGGATTTATATGCGTGATTTCAACACATTATCTCGAGACAGATTAGCAAAAAGCAAGGCACATCAGAAAGTTAATAGTTTCTCTCAACTCCTTAAACCGGAAGTAGATCACAAGGGCCGGTTGTAGATTTTTCCCCAGAAGTGAGCTTTTCAGAAAAATCTATTAATATTTCCCGTGTCTAACTAATTATTTTATTTTATCTCTCACAAACATTGACAAACACAAATTTAACTCATAGAAGATAACCTAAATGCACAAAAAAAAAAAACAGTAAATTACAAGAAATTGTCAGGCGAGGATCTTTGCTAAGTTAGCTACAGAAAAAATGAGTGTATTTCCACAATAATAACTTTCCTTTTTTTTCTGAGCACAAGAAGCTTAGAAATTGGACTTAGTCATAAAAAGATGCATGGTCTATTTAAGGAGTAAAAGAATATTCTGGATTGGTAAGGTTGGGGGTAGGGACCCACCTCCTGTCGAGATCCACTAGGAAAGCATTTTGGACATTAATATCAGTCATGTCTTCTACGAAAAAGGGGAGATCAGCTTTGTACCAGCATATCCTCTTTCAGCATGCAGGATTGGCACGGCATTACGTTTAGTTTACTGTACTTTGACATTTTCGGTTAGTGATGTGCCACTCCTGGACATCCATAGGGTTACCCAGATTTAAGTGACACGTCGGTTTTTGTTTCTGTTATACCCAGTGTAGATTCAGCTGGAAGGCAATGTAATAATTTTAGTTTATTATATTAAATAAAATATCGCTAAGAAACTATATATATATATATATATATATATATATATATATAATTTCAATAAACATTGAATCGCAAAAAGTACTTGCTCCGCCGGGAGTCGAACCCGGATCTCTCACTTGCCGGGTGAATGTGCTACCATTACACCACAGAGCGCTTACTTTTTCCGATTCAATTATTTTGTATTTAGCCGTATCTGTCACATATGTGTTTAAATAAGCAAACTAACATATGATCGGAAGACCAAATACCTGTCAAAAAACGACTTTTATTTACATTAAATTGTATAAATGGCAATAGCCTTATTTAATTTCAATAAACATTGAATCGCAAAAAGTACTTGCTCCGCCGGGAGTCGAACCCGGATCTCTCACTTGCCGGGTAATATGTTTCCATTGACAAGTTTTATTTGCAGATAATTTAAATTGTATATTCTGAGACACAATTAGTCAAACTCATCACATGATTTTAATTGAGAAGATTTCTTATTCAAGGAAAATTTAAAAAAATAAGATTGAGTAAATTGCATTCAAGTGACCTCTTACGTTCAAGAAGGAGGTGCGACTTATCGGGTGTAAATCCAGAGTATCACGGAATTATTTAGTAGGCAAAGAAAGAAGCAATAATCCTGTCACCACTGTTATTGTTACAGTTTATCTCTGCACCAGGCGCTGTCCTTTACAGGTGCTCTTTATGTTATAAAAGATATTTCTCACAAACTTTCTCTGGAAGGCAACCTTACTTATTAAATACTTATCAAAACCTCATCACCCTATATTGCGCAATATAAAGTTATACATTTCTCTCAATATTCAATGTTAGAGGAATGTAGTGAACGTTTAAAAATTTAACATACTCTTATTGCAATAATAAAATGTGAAGAGACGATGTAAAGAGTTCATTTAGAGCTTCTTCGACATCGACATTTTTTATCTCTTCAGATAAACATGACCCCCTGATTCCAGGAGTCAAGTCTGTGACAGCGTCACTTCTCAAGAGAAAGAAAGGTGAACTGGATACAAATTCACAATTTATATAATACGTGTACTGTGCTGATGTTTTTTTAGACTTAATTTCAGAATTTTTCACCTAAAAGCACGAAAGAGGAAATATATCTTCCAAACTTTTGATTTTTTACTTTTTTGTGAGTCAAAATCAAAAAAGGCGAATATTTCTTTCATAATAAAAATATAAAAATTATTCATATTCTTTAAATCTTACATGACTTTTATTCAATACGAGTAATCGTTCACTGTTACATATTGTTCTATATCTAATTGATGCATTTAACAGTGCGTTTATTATCTAAATAAATTTATTTTTATTTATAAAAATCAACCTCTGTACAACAACATTTTTTCATATGTTTTTTACTATATTTTCGAAAGTATCACACATACTTCTTATAAAAGTAGGAGAAATTAACTAAACGAGACTTACATTACCGTTTATAAGCATAAAAATCGAACAAACTTTGTTTTTCTGTCATTAATGAATTGTTGGGGGTTAAATGCCTGGAAACGCGTTTCAATAATACCACCTTATCTTTTGGAATGTCTCAAAATTGTTTAATAGTAATATCAATCTCGTTTGTAAAAATATATTCCATTTGCATTATCGCAAAACGTACTAGCTATAAACATGAAAACCAAAAATCAATTATTAATTTATATGTACTCCTTAAGAAACTTAAATGCTTATATATCTAATAAGCACGCGTAGAATTGTTTTTTTTACAAGAAAACTAAAAACTATAAATATTTTCAATAAGAAATAATTATTTTAATTTTATTATTTAATCCAAACAATATACATTTATTAGCGAGGGAATCTTTCTAATGATAATCATATATTCTCTAACAGGAATTCCTTTGACAAAAAATGTTTTTCTCTCCAAGCCGCAGGTATTTAATACTCCTGAAAGTTATTTTCAGCAGATATATACTGTGTAATTAAAAATCCCGGATTTGTTACTACACTACAAATATATATATATATGTATGTGATATATATATATATATATATACATACATACATACATACATATAAATTATCTGTACAAACTGTCGAAATATTGTATCATTGTAATGTATAGTCTAGTTTATTCCTTTGAACGTTCAATTAAGAACCGTACAACAGTCTGTATTTTATTGTATTGTTTTAAGTTTATTTAAACACGTTTTCTATACTTTTTTTAAACAATTATAACAAATTTTAATATGAATACAACGCCACTTCGCAAAATTCCTTATAACATACCAAGGAGTTTAATAATACCATATAAATTTAAATTTAGTACGGTAATTTTCAGTTAAGTAAATTTCACGAAGTATGCAGATGAAATATGTCTCTGTACATGATAAATTATATTCTTTTATTAAATTGGGTTTATATTAAATATGTTGAAATATTATATACACACAAGTTATCGTAAAGTAATGTTTGTATTTGTTAGGGTGAATATAATTATATTTTATATGTTTAAAATCTCTTATGAGTGTAACGGTTACTTTAAAATTGTATCTATTGGGCTATTTTCCGCTGCTATCATGTTTCTCATATTCGCTAAAGCTCAGCTCAATCCGAAGTGTGGCATTTACCGCAATCGAACTTAATGATTTGCGTATAGAATTGAAGCTACTTGCACAATTTCGAAGATCTAGCTTAGTTCATTTATGAGATATTATGTGGACAGACAGACATATGCATTTTACAGCTCTTCTACTTGTAGGCTTCGATAACGCTATAAGACAACTACTTACAATAGAGTGCACAAAGGCAAGAAGAACGGAGGACAACATTTATAATGTACCAGCAGCTTGTATTCAGATAACAGTTGTAACTCGACGTATCTTGAATGTTGCTGTAGTTACCAAGTTACCATTTAGGTTAACACAACCAAGTTATACCGGCTGTCTTGTGACTAGTTCGGCAACTCAGTAATGACTTATGGTAACTGCCATGCTCCCCCTATCCCACATCAGAGATGCTCTAGATCTAATTCTAGCTTATTAGGTTCTGATTTAATAATAAGGATCATTGATAAGAGATTAGTTTTGTTACTTTGCAGAATAACAATATATTGTCAATACATGACAAATGGTTAATGTTAAGTTACGATCGGATGTATTTATATTTATATATATATATATATATATATTTAGTTATATCCGATAATATATATACTATGAATTATTGAATAAATTATTTTTGTACGGAAAATAATTTATAAAATCATTCATACAGCGCAGCTCAACAAATCTAATATTAAAATCTTAGAATTGTGCAATCGTAAAATCTAGTTTTCTAAGACCTTTAAACTCAAGTTCATTTCCAGTAATTCTCCAAAAAATCTAAATCTTATCTTTCCATTACAAATAAAAGTAAGTATTGAAAATAAAGTACAAAGGATTTAAGCGATTCCTGCAAAATTACGTATGCATCTTCAAACAAAAGCAAATTACCAGTATATATACATGACTTTTTAATGAAAAAATCCTAGAATAAATATATGTTAACTGATATACCTTATGAGGTTGCTTATCGTTTTATATAACCAGCCAAGCCATGGTATGTATTTTTTAAGATAAATAATTCAAGTAAGTATTAAAAGTAATTCCATTACATTATCACTAAATAAAATTATAAAAGTACTGGTGCATATGGTGTAGACTAAATAAATAAAGGCAAATGAACATTTCGTTTATCAAGGCATCCTTTGTGAAATCACTGCTTTGAGACAGTCCTTTTTGCACTGAAGGGTGTGAATGTGCAAAGATTTCCTTTACCAATCAGATTTCTTATATCTGCAAAAAGGAACGGCATGTGCTTTATATGTAATAAACAGAGCGACAAGCATTATAGGATATTTTTCAGTATTACCGTAATTTAATATTTGCAATAATTTCAGGATGATATAAAGAAGAGTTTTATTGAGAAAATTAACAATCTGGATATACAGGAATGTTGTATTAAATTAAATTTAGTTTTATGTCAATCCGTAAATAGGCTAATTTAATTATTGCTTAAATACTGCTACAAATAGGTTTTACCTCCTTTTATTTTAGCACACTCACTGTTTTTAATTAAAAATTATATATTCTTCTATAAAAATTTATTTTAAAAACATAAATTAAAAAAATCATACCAAAGCTTTAGCACAAAAAACTTAGTAGTCTATCTCTATTATGTAACTAGTACAAAGTTTGAATTCAGAGATTGAAAAACTTTTGAGAATAGGTAAATTATTTTTTTATATTCTTTCATAAAACTCGGATTTTCTGACATTTTAATTTATAGACTACAGTGTGTTTTTCGGAAAACATGTATAATATATTTAGTTACTTAATGTCACATATGCGTTATTTTAGCTGGAAAGAAAGGTTTATTTATAAGTCCACATAAAACAAAAACAGATGTTATATAGATTTGTGAAATACGCACCTTTTTAAATCCAGTTTATACAAATATAAGGTCCCCTTTCTCTTCTAAACCTGCCTTGCAACAAAAGAAATAACCTATTTTATGGAAATAACTCAGGAATAAATCTTGGGCAATCACTGCAATTAAGGCTGATATTTCGTAAATGCAAGATGATTGATCAAATTTTACTGATTAAAACTTACATTTAAGGTTTGTATGTTTAATCTTGCGTATTTTGTAGGTATAGACTCTTTAAGGGAGTAATAGATATATTTAGTATAATAACCTTTTGGTGAGAGAGGATATGAAACTCAGTAACAAATTAAACGTACCAACAGAAATATTTGTTAAGGCATGAAACACTGCAAGTGGGCTACTTGTATAATCCTGTATATACTGACTCTCTGTAAATACAGTAGATTAAATAAGAAATTATAATAGATTAATCAAAATGATCATTCATTGCCTAAGTTATCAATTTTATAGCAATGCTAGGTTACATTTTGGAGCTGTTTAACAAGATTGAGTCAAGTGTATAAATTTCAACCAACACAAATCTTGCCCGATATTTTTCATTTATGCAGTCCCGATTATCATTAGTTTTATTGTAATTCAGAAGTTTTAACATCCCCTTTGTGGAATTTGTAATAAATTGTAGTAAGAGTGTTTTAAACTCATATATAAAAGTATAAACATGTATTTAATTTAAAAGCCCATGAGTTATAATAGGATAAATCAAAATGTTTTGTTTTCATTATGTACTAAGACGACAAGTATGTCTGATCCTGCTGATTAAGCAACAAGTTAGGACATGCCGAGTCCTAACGCGGAACGTGACCGAGGTCTAATTACAAGGGCAAGATAATAAATGTAATGTATTACAGTGTACTTCCTTATTAAGTTTTTTGCAATAACTTTCCAATATGTATCTGTATTTCATAGGATGTTCAAGAAACCAGGAACGATATATAATTTACGTGGACATTGTTTACCCACTTTTCTATTAGGTAGCGAACTATTTCTTTCTCAGAAGCAAATTAGTTGAAATATATTTCCAATCAGTAAGCTTCACTTACGACCACACCTGAAAAATGTATATGGCAGTGCTTAAAAGACAGCAGTTTTTAGTGTAGTATCCAGAAATTGGGATCCAGTATAACCCGATTAACTTAGAGCATTGCCATGAGTGAAAGATATATTTTTTTTTAATACTTAAATAAAACCTTATAACCTAGTTTTTTCCCAGCTAGTGTAGTACGTGAGATAATATGCTTGATTTAAATCCGGTTTGTTACAAAGTAGAAGTACGGCCAAACCACGTGCTACGCAACAGGGTTTGCTGCGGTTGCTTATAGAATTTCAAACTACTCATTTAATGTTTTACTAATAATAGTCATACAGACAGAAAATCGTACAGAAAATACATTTTTACATCACGTCAGTAGATTAAATATAAATTATGTCGGCCTACCGAGTGATAGGCTTCACCGAGCTTCTGTAACATTCTATGGTTGCAATAAAGTAAAACTATTAATATTAAATTCTGTTATAAAATATATGTATGTGTAGAAAACGGCACATCACTAACTAAGCTTGTGAATACTGGACCAGGGGATTAGCTGTTATATTGTAAAATATGTATACTGGACTGCTCGCCTAAACAAGAGCCCAGTAAGGCCTTGAGCGTGTTATGTATCAGGGTACCAGAGTGTCAGTCGCAACACACAAGTAAGCTTGTGAAATATTGGATCTGGGGATTAGCTGTTGTATCGTAAAATATATAGGCTGGACTGCTCGCCTAAACAAGAGCCCAGTAACGCCCTGAGCGTAACCTTGTGAAATATTGGATCATTGGATTACCCGTTTTTATTGTAAAATCTGTAGATTGGACTGCTCGCCTAAACAAGAGCCCAGTAACGCCCTGAGCGTGTTACGTATCAGGGTGCCAGAGTGGTAGTGATAACACAAGTAAGCTTGTAAAAATATTGGATCATGGGATTAGCTGTTGTATTGAAAAATCTGTAGACTAGACTGCTCGCCTTAACAAGAGCCCAGTAGTGCCCTGAGCGTGTTATGTATCAGGGTACCATAGCGGTAGTGGCAACATAAGTAAGCGTGTGACATGATGGATCAGGGGATTAGTTGTTCATCCCCAAGCCGAAGTTTGGCGACATTATGACCCTGCTGCTATACACGTTATATGATTAACACGCATTATCAAACTCGATGTTCCTTGAAGCTGATGTTCAAAATGCTAATGAAGCTCCATTCAAAGATTCGAGTATAAAAGTTCAGTTCGTTTTCGTGTGGAGTCCTTCCCAGGCCCGAGAGTGATGGGCTTCATTAACGGTCACAATATTAAATATATTAATACGAACATCAATGTAATAAAATGTAAAGTTGATCGGTTAACTGAACGACTGTAAAGAGAAGATGAACTGTGTATCCTTCGGTGAATAAACAAGGGTTGGAAGATTCGGAAACTGTTGAAGACTTAGTTGTTTAGGTTGTCAAACACAGTGTCAAAAATTGAAAAATTGAAAAATATTAAGGCCTTGCTGTGGAGATATTGTCCTGAGGTAAAGAGATGTTATCGAAACTGCCAAATATTGAAACTGCTTGTACAGGTGAGTTTTAAAGAGCTACAGCCGTCACGTGTCTAGCTATTGATTAATCGATCAACTAATTACCGATATGACAAAACAGTGATCAATATGGCCTCTTTATCACAAGGTGTAAGCTCTCTTTGTTTAAATAATATCAGGTTGTATTTTTTTAAATTGTTTCTTTTATTATATTTGGAGTATAATATTAATTGTTTAGAGAACTTTTGTTTTCGTCGAATTTTATTGTATTTTGGTTTTGTACCTTTGTTCAAGTATTTCTAATTTCCTCGCATTATGACGTATTGTAAGCCTAAAACTTAACTGTCTCATGAAAATGCTTAACGTATAGTCTGAGCCCCAACCTCAGGAAATGCATAGTCTCTTTACGGAAAGGATATATTATTTTACGATGCGATGAAAAGGATAAGAAGACATCTCTAACACAACCTGGGCTTATGAGTGACTTCCGAAAACCCAACACCAACAGCCGGGCAGGCGAGCTGCTTGTAAGAACAGGATCGTTCAGCGGTCACCCATACAAGCAGCAGCCACGCTTGACTACGTTGTTCGGCTACACTATAAACGTTGCAGTTTACTAGTCTCAAACAGTTATTAAATGTTTTTATCCGTGATAAAAGTCATATTATAACCGATTGTTGTATTGATCGTTGAACTATTAAGACAAAGCAAACAACAGTACAGCTCCATCCTTTTAACTCACTATACAGGGTGTCTCACAACCATAACCATTTGTCAAAAACTTTATCACTTTGTTTAACATTCAAAACATAAGTAATAATACACGATAATTTCTTGTGATTATTGTGCGTCTAGCTTAGTTTATTAACTGCATAATAGTCTGTATGTGTGATTTTGGAAAAAAAAGTATTATCTCATGACATGATTAAGATACATTCATGAAACTCGACAGAAACCTTTATCGAACTGAGTCACAGAATATTGGAAAAAAGTAATGTTCCAATAAGTTTTTCTTCAGGGGGCCATTTACCCAAAACCAAAAGTTTTTTTAATTATAATTTTTTTTTAATTTGACTATTTTATTATAACCTGGTTAGTTTTGTAAAAAAAATTTCAATGAAAAAACTTTCTTTCCCCCCACCCATTGCCTTAGGGGGGGGAGAGCAGTTTTTTTTTGTTTTCACGGGAAACACTCTAGTTTTATTAGTATTATAGATAATTAAGTATTTCTTTTTTTTAATTGTAGGGTAAGCAAATACCTACACACTGTAGCATGGGTTTTAATAAATTCAGTTATTTATTACCATAAAAAAATTTTTCCTCAAAAAGTCAGGTTTTTAAAAAAAAAATTTCAAAAAGATTTTTTTTGTGGGGTTATTTGTAGTATTTTTGTAATTTCCATGCTACAGTGTGTAGATAAAGTATCTAGGAGAGTACATAAAAAATTTCAAGTTGATATATTAACAAATAAAAAAGTTAGAGTGTTTCCTGCGACGCAAAACACAGAAATTTAAAACTTTCGGAAAAGTCCAAAAAACAAAAGCTTGACACAATTCTTACATTTTATTTAGTTTAAACACTTACTTATAAGGATATAAGTTCCTAGAAGTTCCCTGCTCCATAAGTAGGCCCTTCTTTCTTCTTCTTCTTGTCTTCTAGTCTCTGCTTCTTCAGCTTCAAATTCCTTCGATATCTCTTGTAATGCAGATTGTTCTTGCGCACAGTGCTAGTAACTCTCTTTTTGTCTCTGATATTTATTATTCTACCACTGAACCTTCCAGGAGAGACTCCAGCAGCACTCATGCTCAATGAAAATACAGAGTTTCCAAAATTAAACTGTGAAACAGCCTCAGCTACTGCGCCCTCAAGAGTCTTTTTCGAAACGTTTCTTGTTTTAGGACACTTTTTCCATATGGTACCATGCAAACTCTCATTTGCATTTTGGGTCCTTCCTTTTACACATCTTTCCAACAAATCCTTTGCCACTAACCTTTGGTAAACAGGAAAGATGTGTCTGAGAACCTGTGGCGTGATGGCAGTACCCAAGTTGTCCCTTATGCGGACCAGGTGTAACGTTTGTAGCTTGCGCCCTTTTGTAAAAAACACCAGCTCTTTTCTCCATCAGGACATTTTGAGTGGCGAGGCGCTTCATCTGTGGATGTACAATGATGTAAAGTGGCAAGTATGTCACTTTTCATTTTAGAAATGTCATCTTTATTCCTAAGGATGCTATTCTTGTAATATTTTGTCAGTTTTATAATTGTTGTTTCCTTGAGCATTCCGTAGCCTTTGCCACCAAGGGTTATACCTTTAGCACGACATGTCTTAATAATATTGCGAAAACCAGTCCCAAGGCGTTTGGCAACGTGGTTAAACACATTCTTCTTTTGTTAGGACTAACTCATTTCCATAAATATGAAGGCTCTGGAGGTGACCAAATACAGAAGAATCACCGTCCGACAAAATAGTGACATAACGAAAGTTATAGGTCAAAGATCTCTGCCAAAGGATTTCCGCAGCTTTTGTTTCCATTGCTGGGGATGACCCATCATAGTTTTTGTAGCACAAGTCTTTATGTCCACTAAACCAAATATTATATTCTGGAGAATCTTCACCTAACTCTGTCTTAGTAATTTCACACACCTGACAATACTTTGACAGTACGCAATAGTCTACGACTAGGCCAGTTTGTAGCTCTATCACACATCCAATGCCATAATTGGATGTATGGCCTCTCTTGTGCCACGATCCATCGTAGCTTAAACCGAGATCAATGACAGAATCGTCAGTTACAGTACAATCCATTTCTTTGTATACTTCACGCACTCTTGTAACGGATACATTACATTAAAATAAATAGTAAAAAGATAGGTTTTGTGAAAAATATATTAGCTTTAGACTCTTTGTCTCTACAGGGTCGTTTTACAATGGGTGCGGCGTAGGGCAGCTATGTGTGGTAAAATGAAAATAAAATTTTGATAGAAACAAATTTTAGATTTATTGAATAAAAACTAATACTAATGAAACATGATTTTGATGAAATGAAATTATGGCTATGCTTAAAATAACATCCTACAACACAAAATCCAATTAGCTTGAAATAATTAATTAGAAAATACCCCTACTCCCTAGCAGTTAAAATTTAGAGTCTGATTAGTTAAAAATGTTGATCGAAAAGGTTTAAATACTCTTAAACATATTCACCAAATCCCATGATGGCGACACGGCGGTCGTCACAGATAATTGAAAAATTTAAATTTGGATCACATTGAAAAAAGACTGATTAATAATTGAAAAATTTTGAAAACTGTTTCACAACGTACTACATCATCAAGAGGTCGAGGAAGAAGACTCTCTCCTTTCCAAACTCCGCGTCAGTAGCGCAGAGAGGGAAAAGTGATACCCTTCAAAACGGAAATTTTCCGTTTTTCTGGTCGAAAAATGATCCGCTTTTACCTCTGCTGACAACCCACTCGAATTCGGTGCGCAGAAAACGAGTTTGCGTTCCCGCGGGGTCGCTACCCTCCAATGAGAATAATCCTTACGTTAGCCAATCGTGGCACGCGTTTTGCCGTGTTTAGTTTTGTTCTTTGATGTTGATGAGAAACTATCGAGTTTTATTAAATATGGCCGCTTTACCATTTGAGATTTATGTTTGAGGTTACAATACTGTCAGTGACGGGCTATGTCACCATGCACAACTAAGCTTCATAATAAATTGAAATTTGATTATTCTCAAATATGAGAATGATAACTTTAACTAAGCAATTAAATTGTCGGTTTGGATTCCTATTCATTTAGATTTATTATTAATAGAAAAATATTATTTATTGTATTATATTATTCTCGAATTTATTATTAATTGTAAAAGTTGATTTAGGTTACAGGCTAGGCCTATACCCGTTACAGATACCCCCCAAATTTTGTGGTAAAATTGAAAATTTTCATTACAAAATTTTACTCATTAAAACTTTTACAGTGAATGATTTAAAATAACAAAGATATACATATTAAACAATCCGAACAACAAAACAAATAAATTGAAGAACAAAGAACAAACAACTGTTAATTAAATCTAATATTACAAATTTTTCTTCATGCTTCTTGACGAACAAATTTTTTACTTAAAGTTAAAATTTTGTGAAGTTCAAGTTTTGCTATCGTCTACAGGCTAAGTTATCACAGTTTACTTTCTTAATTCATAGACTTACAGTCATGGTGAGTTATCACAGCTTCTATACTTATTGGCCCAGCACTTTATCTGTCTGACTTCATTTAACATCACCTTTGGAAGTTGAATTTGATTAAAAGTTCTTGCCTTTCCACATTTACTTCATTTAACATCACCTTTGGAAGTTGAATTTGATTAAAAGTTCTTGCCTTTCCACATTTACTTCATTTAACATCACCTTTGGAAGTTGAATTTGATTAAAAGTTCTTGCCTTTCCACATTTCTATTTCCTTCTGGGAGAACAGTTTTTATTTTATCACTTGTTACCAAAGTGAATTGTATTATTGCAGTGAATTGATCCAAACGTTTTTGACTTTTCTCACATCCAATGCTTTTAAAATGTTCCATTTTAAACACTATTCTCATCTTCACTGACAAAAACTTCTTCAAACTTATGTGTCCTTAGACTTATTTTCAGACATAAAGAAAAGCACACCATGACTTCAAAGTGTCCATACTTGTGGTAGATTCATAAAAAAACACACCATGACTTTAAAAGTGTCCAAGTCCAGTTGCTTTGGTGATTTAATTTGTTGTGATTTGCCTGTGATATTCGCGCACTCACTTTCACATCTTACACTAAACATTTCCTAATATTTAAAATTAAAGTTTTTCACGAATAGAACTTACATTATTTATTAAACATTCTTACAACTAAGTCAAAAACAATCAACATAACATAAATATGAACCATTATTTTTTCAAATAAATTATTACTACTATTGTTATTAGATAAAAATTCATTCTCAGCATTTTTCATCTTACAAATTCATTCATAATTAACTAACAATCTCTCCACACAGTTTATAAAATTTGTTTCTCCTTTTTTTTTTAGAAATTATACACAATAAATGGTAAAAATTTTATTTAATTATTTATCCTTTGTAATAATCTTACATAATTTAAATATTTTTGTTTTGTTTTATTTTAATCGAGGTTATAATAATTATAACCTGTCTATTTTGTAGTTTATTTTTATTTACCCTCCTTGTTACCTATTTGTTGTACTATTTTACTTCAACGCACTATCTAATACTTATCACCTTTTATTAATTACTTACCAATTTTTTAACTAATGAAATTCCTTTGCAACCCCCCAAGTCATAATAATACAATTTTGTCCCTTTGTTTTGAGTTTTATTTTTTTTTTTTTATATATATTAGCTGAATTCTTTTCTTCTCACTCATTTATTTGTATTCATTTAATACAATATTCTCCTAACTTCCTCATACCATAAAATACCCATTTCGCACAGTAAAATCCCTTTTAAGTGTCATTGCACTTCATTATTATAAGTTGATTAAATGATTATTAAACCAAATATTTACTAGCCTAATATATTTCCTTTTTATTCATCCTCCCTCTGAATTAATTAATTTAGTACTGACTTTTGAATTTATTTTATTGGTTCAATTCTATTTCATACATTATCCTGTAACTCCTACTTTCCATTCCACTTTTAAATTGTTCCCAACCTCTCAATTTCCACTCCTATTCTCTACTATTATTTATCCACTCCATTCACAATATATCCTTCACCTTTAGCCTTTGTTCAGTGTATTTTACACTACCCCTCTATCTATCATTATCATATTAACTATTAAACAGGCCTACTTGACCTACCTCTAACATTTTACTTTAAGAATAATTACTTTTATACCCCCCAGTTTGCTTTATTATTATTATCATCTCAGTATCCCCCATGTTGCTTAATTATTATTATTATTTTATCCGTACAACAAAATAAAACTAACTCATCAGAAAAACAATACATTATTTCAATAATGAATATTTTAATTAGTCTTTTTGTGCTTTTACCTTTCTCTTCTTCTTTCTTTTCTTTAGAATTTACTGTAGTTTCAATTTAAATAAACTGTGTTTCCTTACTTGAATGTTATTCTCCTATTCAATCCAACCATATTTAATAATTTGTTATGAATCTTACACTTTTAACTATTTACAAACCCAGAAACAATAAACTGTGTGTGATTATGTACCTTGTACTGTAAGTTGACTTCAATCGTCTTAGATGAGTATGTTTTTTTGTGTTAACCACCCAGAAACAATAAACTGTGTGTGATCGTGTACCTTGTACTGTTATCTTGAAATCATATTTCAAGTATGTTTTTTGTGTTAACCACCCAGAAACCTAACTGTGTGTGATATGTGGTTTTTGACATTTATTTGTCCCATGGCCGTCAAATCGTACAAAATCCAGCCATGCCATTTTATTCTGTTTTGTAAGACTTTTTTATCTTTCGAAGGGAAAAAGCTACAAAGGAATAATAAAAATCACGAAACCCATTTTGTTTTAACCCTCCATCTTTGTTTGAACTAAACCAAATTTCGATAAAACTTTTTTAATTGTGTTACATTAAATGTTCCTATCACACCACCATCTTCGTTGGCCACAACATATGCGTTTTTCCAATTTTATTTCTGACACCCTATACGGGCCCTCATAAAGCAGAAAGAACTTCTTAATTTTCTTGTCAAGTTTGTCAGACAGATAATGTGTTTTTACTAGAACTTCATCTCCTATACTAAATCTAATTGGTTTGACCTTATTATCAAATTTTCTTTTCCTTTTTTCCCCTTTTGAAACTAGTCTATCTTTGACTAATCTTATTTTACCTGGATAATCAGCTAACATTCTTTTCTCTTTGGGAAATTGAACCATATCCTGTAAAAAAATTCCTATCTTTCCTACCAAACATTAGTTCAAACGGGATTTCTTCCGTGGTCTCATGCACGGAATGATTTAAAACACTTTTCAATGAAATTTAGTACTAATGGCCATTTAGTATGTTTCTCATGGCAGTATATCCTGCATATTTTAGTAATTTCCTTATTAGCCCTTTCAACTGGATTTGAGGCTGGATGCCAAACAGAACTATGAATAGTTTTTAATGTTTAAGTCTCTAAGGGTATTATACCATAAATTACTAGTGAACTGCGAGCCATGATCGGACAAAACACTACCTATCTCACCTACCTCAGGTATGTATTCATTGATCAATTTATTTAGTAATACTCGGCTAGTAGCTCTTTTGACCGGATACAACTTCACAAATTTAGAAAACAAATCCAACACAACAAATATGTATTTTACAACCTCCTCTTCCTACAGGCAATTCTCCTATCAAGTCAACTGAGATTATATCTTTCAATTTTTTAGGAATTATTGGTTGTAAAAATCCTATTGATTTAACAGTGGTGTGTTTGGCACATTGACACAATTGACAACATTTTAACTGATTCTTTACTGAAAGTTCCATCTTAGGAAAAAACACAATATTCCCTTAGTATTAAATAAATTTTATGTCCCCCCAAATGACCATATTTCAAATGTGTAAATTGAATTAATTCTGATTGAATTGCTTTTGGTATACAGACTTTAAAACTACCACCATCATTTAAATCTTTCTTAAAAAGTATTCCATTATGAATAACAAATTGATCTTTTATTTGTTGATCATTACCATCCAATTTAGTAAAAATAGGCCCAAATTTATCATCACTCCTTTGTTTTTCTTCTATATTTCTGAACATTGGTTTAATCTTCCTATCGCTAACTTCAATTTCAATTTTATTTTGCAAAAACCATTACCGAATTCCTTTCAACTGGATTTTTATAATTTTCGTCCGTTACTCTTGAAAGAATGTCAGCGGGAATATTTTTGCCTTCCGCTGATGTACTCAATAGTGAGATTGTATTCTTGTAATGCCAAACTCCACCTCAAAATTCTACCATGAGATAGCCTACAGGTTGTAAGGAAAGATAATGCCTTGTGGTCTGAACGAACAATTACTTGAAAATGTCCAATAATATAAGATCGGAATTTTCTACAAGCAAAGACCACAGCCAATAATTCTTTTTCTGTTATGCTATAATTTTTCTCTGTTGCTAAAAGAGTCCTACTTGCAAAACTTATCACTTCATGTTCCCCCTGATCATTTACTTGATAAAGAATGGCTGACACGCTGATGTCTGATGCATCTGTACTTAAATAGAATGCCCTACTCCAATTTGGATGATGTAACATAACTGAGTCTAAAAATGTTTCTTTTATTTTCTCAAACAGATTTTGTTTTGTCTTATCCCAAAACCATTTACTTTTAGAACTCAAAATGTCACCAAACTGACCCGTCAAATCTGAATAGTTTTTTCTGAAATTTTCTGTAATAATTACATAAACCTAAAAACGATTGCAGTTCTTTTAAGTTCTTTGGGGTTGGAAAATTCTTTATCTTTTCAACTTTATCCTCATCCATCTTTATCCCATCTTTACTAAGAACAAAACCTAAAAACTTTACTTCCTGTTTCAAAAAATCTGATTTTTTAAGTTTAACAGTCACTCCACACTCATGCAGTCTTTTCAGTACTCTATCGATATGATCTAAATGTTCCAAAAAAGTTTTGGATGTAATTAGAATGTCATCAACGTAACAAGTTACGAAATTACTAAACTCATGGCCCAAAATTTTATTCATCGCTTTAGTAAAATGAGCCATACTTACATTCAAACCAAATGGTAATCCCTTAAATTGCAAATTTTTTCCGTTGAATGTGAAAGCTACAAATTTTCTAGATTCTTTGTCGAGTTTGATCTGGAAAAACCCTTGCGTTAAATCTAATGTTGTAAAATATTTAACTCCCATAAATTTTTGAAATATATCATCAGTTGTTTCTGTACTTTGTCTATCCGGAACAAGATACGAATTTAATTTCCTACTGTCTAAGCACAATCTTATACTCAAATCTTTCTTTACTACACAGACTAAGGGATTAGAAAAAGGACTATTTGACTCTTCTATAATATCTTGTTGTTTCAGTCTTTCTAATTCTTCCTCTACAGATTTTCTTTTACTAAACGGAACCGGATAAGACTTGCCAATATATGGGACTTCACTTTTAACATTCAGCTTTGCTGTGTATCCTTTGACACACCCTGGTTGATCCGAAAAAACTTCTTTATTTTCAAAGAGTACTACTCTTAATAATTCTAGTTCCTCATCCTTAATACTCACATTATCTGCCTCTAATTCACTTATTCTGTCTACTAACCTCTGTTCAATTGCTTCTGATTCAGATTCATGTTTGATCTTAGTAATTTTTTGTTCTAGGCCTACTTGATTTGATCTGTGTTCAAAAAATGGCTTTAAATTTGCTAAAGTATTGTGTATTTCATTTTCATCTTTATACAAGTTAATTCTGTTAATATGTATTATTCTTAACCCCCCCACAAATTCTTCACCATTTCTATACACTAATTTAGTCTCTAGATATTTCCCGTCATGTCTATAGCATAAAGTATTGGTATCAAAGTTTAGTACAGCCTTATGATTGCTGAAAAAGTCACAACCAAGTATCAACTCAATTTTTAGTCCTTGAACAATTAAAAAGGTTATTGGGACAACTTGTTCACCAATATTTACCTCCAGTCTTATTTGAACATTTATTCTTTTGGACCTGACTCCTGTAACACCTACAATTGACAGATTACTAACAGGTAGCTCTGGAATGTTGTACCCCACTTGATTTTTTATTTTCTTATAGAATTCATCTGACATTATACATGCTTGACTACCTGAATCTACTAAACACTTGTATTTTACCCCTCCAATACCAATATCAATTTCTGGTAAAGACTGAACCCTATCACGCATTACTCCATCATTGTAGTTGCTTTCATCTAAAAAATCATCCGCTATATTTTGATCCATAATGATTTGATTCTGGTTACTTTGCACAACCCCTTTCAACTCTTCATTAGTTTGATTGAAAAACTCATCAATGCTTTCTTTCAAAAGTTTCAACCCATCAATATTCAGATGAACCAAATCAGCAAATGTTTTTCCCCCAAAGTTGATGTTTTGTTCAAAATATTTTAAATTACACCCTAACTCATTGTGATCAACAAAGTGTGGTGTGACATGATTAATCTTGATTGTATCCCCACTGTCTAATGCCCGTATGAACCTGTTAAAATCTTTAACCTTTCCTCTGATACCAATGTCTTTGGCAACTTTCGGAATTGGAGGTAGAGTCAAAATGATTAATTTCTTATTACTATTTATTAGGTATTCAACTAAATCTTTCATGTCAGTTTTCATTTGCTCAAGTGAATTATTTTTTAGAATGTCATTTGTACCAATAAAAATCATTAGGTTTTCAGATAAACTTGATGAATGTATTTTTACCTGCTCATATAATTGTTTAATCGTTTGACCCCCCACACAAAGTCCTATTGATGTTCTACCACCAGGGGTTTTTAACTGTATCCATTTGCAAAATTTTGTTTGATAGTCTACAAAACTGACTATCGCCTATCAATTCAAAGTTGTTTATTTTTGGTCTTTCGTCAAAATTTAAGTTCCGAGTTATTTCCCCTGGAATTGTTGGTTGTCAATCTTGACCATTTTCAATTTCCCTAGGCCCATCAAAGTTTTCTGAATTGTTCCTATAGTTGTGTCCCCCCCGGTAATTTGGTCCACCCCTGTAATTTCCCCTACCTCGAAATGTTCTGAAACCCTCGGGTCTGTTGTATCCCCTATTATTTTCCCGATTCCTTTCAAAATGATTCCCATTAGTGTGATTGGCCCTACCATTGTTGGTATGAGAAAATTGTGTGGTATTTACTGCCCTGTTCTCATGATTTGGCCTATACTGCTGTCCTTGGGTACTGTCATGAAAGTTTTGTGTTGGCCTTCCTGTGTATGTTTTTTGTCTATTTCCATTTTCATGATTAGTGTTGTATGTATCCCTGAAACTTTCTTTTTTGAAAGGCTTTACATAACTGAGCTGATTTAATACTACTTCTAGTTCTTCCCTACCAGCAAGGGATTGTAGAATTGCCAGACTGGCACTTAAGTGTGGTGGCAAATGTCGACAAATAAAGCCAACAAACGTAAGGTTATCCATCTGGTTGTCCAATTTCTTTGCTATGTCAAAATACCCAAGCACATAGTTTGTCAAATCGGTTTTACCTTCACAAAAATTCCCATTACCCATCAATTTGTTTTCAAAATCTTTTTGTTTAGTAATGCCCCAAAATCTCTTTTTGAAATCATTTTTAAATTGTTCAAAACTCTCCCATTTGTCAATGCTTCTCCGAGCCCACTCAGATGCTTCCCCCTTCAAGTATTTTACAATATACAAAAGTTTTGTTTCCCAGTGTTCTTGATTACTATTAGTAAATTTTTCAGTCAATTTCAAAAAATTCATAGGGTGAGTCCTATCATTACCCTCATCAAACTCGGTCAAATAGAGTTCCGCCATAATATTACAAGCCGGTTGTTGATTAAGACCGCTACCCTCCATTTTTACGCTTTTCACAGTGGTCTGAACTTTGTTTGACTCAACTAGTAGGTCTGATTCCTCTTTTAAATTTGATTTAGATTCTTTCTCGATTAGGCCTACCTTAGTACTTTCACTCATCCCTACATAATCTTTTATTCTCAGTATCTCCGTTGCATGTGTATCGATTTTATTTACTATCTCATCAACCCGAGAACTAATCTGTGAAACCTCTTGATCGAATTTTTGATTGACTTTAGCAATTTTAGTTTCAACCTCTTCCCCCACAACTTTAATTTCTCCCTTCAATTCACTTTGAACGTTCTCAATTTTTGTGTTTAATTTTTGTTCAATTTGTGTCATGCCCGTTTGAACGTCATCCATTTTGCTATAAATATCGGTTTTTAGGTCATCCATCTTGTTATAAATATCGGTTTTTTACCTCATCCATCTTGTTATTTAACCCATCAAATTTGTCATTGAGTTGTGTCATCAAAAACAACAATTGCTGATATGCATCAGTTCTATCTAGGCCTACCACCGTTTCAACATTATTCGCATTAGCCAAAGAGCTGTCTGATCTAGGCCTATTAGCTAGTTCCGCGAGCGTCATCTCACTACTACTGTCCGAATTGTCAATATTCTCTAAGTTCTGATCCATCATTTTTAAATTTTGATTTAGTCTATTTCAAATTAGAAAACCCCTACACAATTATTAAGCTAAACCACTTTTAGCTGCCCCACGTTGCTGGGTGCCATTTGTAACGGATACATTACATTAAAATAAATAGTAAAAAGATAGGTTTTGTGAAAAATATATTAGCTTTAGACTCTTTGTCTCTACAGGGTCGTTTTACAATGGGTGCGGCGTAGGGCAGCTATGTGTGGTAAAATGAAAATAAAATTTTGATAGAAACAAATTTTAGATTTATTGAATAAAAACTAATACTAATGAAACATGATTTTGATGAAATGAAATTATGGCTATGCTTAAAATAACATCCTACAACACAAAATCCAATTAGCTTGAAATAATTAATTAGAAAATACCCCTACTCCCTAGCAGTTAAAATTTAGAGTCTGATTAGTTAAAAATGTTGATCGAAAAGGTTTAAATACTCTTAAACATATTCACCAAATCCCATGATGGCGACACGGCGGTCGTCACAGATAATTGAAAAATTTAAATTTGGATCACATTGAAAAAAAGACTGATTAATAATTGAAAAATTTTGAAAACTATTTCACAACGTACTACATCATCAAGAGGTCGAGGAAGAAGACTCTCTCCTTTCCAAACTCCGCGTCAGTAGCGCAGAGAGGGAAAAGTGATACCCTTCAAAACGGAAATTTTCCGTTTTTCTGGTCGAAAAATGATCCGCTTTTACCTCTGCTGACAACCCACTCGAATTCGGTGCGCAGGAAAACGAGTTTGCGTTCCCGCGGGGTCGCTACCCTCCAATGAGAATAATCCTTACGTTAGCCAATCGTGGCACGCGTTTTGCCGTGTTTAGTTTTGTTCTTTGATGTTGATGAGAAACTATCGAGTTTTATTAAATATGGCCGCTTTACCATTTGAGATTTATGTTTGAGGTTACAATACTGTCAGTGACGGGCTATGTCACCATGCACAACTAAGCTTCATAATAAATTGAAATTTGATTATTCTCAAATATGAGAATGATAACTTTAACTAAGCAATTAAATTGTCGGTTTGGATTCCTATTCATTTAGATTTATTATTAATAGAAAAATATTATTTATTGTATTATATTATTCTCGAATTTATTATTAATTGTAAAAGTTGATTTAGGTTACAGGCTAGGCCTATACCCGTTACACTCTTTTTCGAGCCATTTCAAGATTACTTTGACTGACATCAATGGCAGTATTTGCTACAACTGAAGCATGCTTGTGAAATGTTTTGCTACTCAAAATAGGCATGTTCATAATCATACAAAACTGCTCTACAGCAGCATAACCTTTTCCTAATGCTGTAAAACTTTTCACAACTCTACGGTTTACATCAAAGTTGTTAGATTCATCAATTGTATCAGAAGTAAAAGAAGAAGCTTTTAATTCTTCGCAAGTACTACATGAAATCGTAAGTTTTATTGCAAACCCACGTTGGTCTGATGTCTTCAAAACTAAATTTTGTTGAAAGCATAGAGGGCAAGCTAGGCTAGTAACAAGAGGCTTCAAACACCTAATGTCAACCACTGCGTACTCCGGTGTGTTATGCGTACTGCCGTGAAGGCTTGTGTTATCCTCGCAGCTAACTTCCGAGTTACGCCTAGTAAAAGCTGTGTTTATATCATTTACTCTAATAGTAGGTAGGCCTAATGATTTTGTAGACCTAATTAAATCACTCTTATTCTCAGATGTTTTAGAAGAGTACTGGGAACAGGGTTAGAATCATCACAGGATGTGGTAGGCCTATAAGTTTTTTCCACTTGCCCCCATCTTTTACTGGCTGCTAAAGCAGCTTTTAGTTTTTTGTTACTCTTAGTTCTAGCACTTTTCTGAATAGTAGAATGTTTTATCGGTGCCATTTTCACTAACAATACAAAAATTCATAAGCTCACCACCAAAATTCTTCAAAACAAATCTGTCTACCTTCAAAACAAATCAAAGAAGACAGCACCGTCCTTCAAACACTTCCACTAACATATAAAACTAATATCAATTCACTATTTATAGTTTGTGCTTTTCTACTGAAAATAAAAGCAAACTTCAAAAATTAACACACTGTGTTTACTGACCACAACAAAACAAGGCTAGAGAAGTAAACAAAACACAAACAGCTGGCTTTCTGCTTGCCAGTACAAAAAATCAGATTGTTTCTGACTGGTATTGCCAACCTAACAAATCAAAAACTCTGAGAAAACAACCACTGTTATATTGTATAATTATATTATAATTATATAATAATTGTATAATAATAATAATTTTGTTGGATAGTTGTATTTGGGTGTAGCATAATGAAGGTTTCTGCATGCAGGCGAAAAAATGGGAGTCAGGCAGTGGTATGCATGTACAAAACCACACAAAAAACCATGATTTAGTCAATAAAAACTTATTTAAATGTCAAAACATGTCTTCCAGAATGTTTAAGAAATAAAAACAGAAAAAAAAAATTTTTGAAAAAAAAATCATTTTTATGGGTAAATGGCCCCCTTCAACTGTTATTCCGATTAACTTTCTCAGTTATCCTTGATCCCATGTTAAAACAGTGTATAGCATTGAATATACCTGGATATTGCCAGCATATTTTGTATTTTTAAAATTTTTTGTTAGAAATGAGGATTATTAAAATGTAACTTTGAAAACTTTGAGCTACCATGGATAACTACAGAAACTTAATATTTTGCACTCAGAAAAATGACGGTTACTGTTGAGTCTTACAAGATGATCTCAAACTGTTCATGGAATATATTTAGTTATATATTAAGATAGCTTATTTGAAATATACGTATTCATTGATAGATATTCCAAGCTATACCAGATAGAACACGCGTTATAGTACATTATTTCATATTTTTACGTGCAGAACAACGCGGTAAAATGTAATCAAATAGTTGCGACCCACTCTGTAAAAGCGATGTTATTAGCATTTTCAGTTCAACATCCGTTTAATGAAGGGAAATAGTTCATTTTCACAAGAACTATTCTATCAGTTAAATGGTAAATTTAAATGATAGATAGAATTTATTTTCTTTTTACTATTTTTTGGTTTTGCGTTTGCAGCGTGGTTATGCTTTAGACTTTATAAGTTTCTTATTATACGAGTAGCAGATGATTTTGAACCCTATTTAACGCGGCTCCCTTATATATATATACTCGTATTTAAGATTTTTATCAATTAATAATAGGCAACATGCTGCAGTGCGAGCTTGATTTTGTGCCACTTTAATAAAAACTGATAACAACAGCTACATTACTTGCGCTTGTTGATGTTATGTAACCGTAATGGCGCAGATTAGGTGGGTTTAATATCGACAACGTTGTCATTAGTCTCGTTTAACCATTGTATCTCCGACAAAACAAAGTAACGGTCTGGCATCTTGCTATTTTAACTCATAATGTGTTACTCTAAAACTTGAGCTAAAACATACAATGTAATATACCTACTAAGAAAGCTTTTCCTTACAACTATTATACTTTTAATTATTCCATAATTATGAAATATATTCAATTTGTTTTGAGCTAGAAAGGGAATGTATCTATCGTTGTTATTTATAATTGTAATAAAATTTGATCCCTGTCAATTAGATATTAACGAGCTACACTAATAAGTAGTGTGTGTTGTATAAGTTTCTCGAATGGATGTTAAGACAGCTGATATTTTTTATAGGATAGTAAAATATTAAAAATAACCATAAACTTAGCAGCACGTAAACGCAATGGAGTCAATTTAATTTAATACGTTATGAGTGGGGCTTGATTATTCAGTAAATTGTAACCTCAATAACTATTAAAACATTCCAAATGCATTCTGCAACTGTAAGTTGATATTTTCGTATTTTTCAAGCAAACATGTACTTTATGAGTAGCATTGCTTAAAATGAACAAGACGTAGCTCTTATGGAATGATTTGTTTCAATGGAAATCTTAAGGTGAGTTCCATTTCACCTTCCACTTACTGCAGCGCCTGAAATTTGTCACAGACTTGATTGAAGTATTATCCCATCGTGGAATCTAGAATACACGTCTGGCTGAAGAAATAAAATGTAATTGGCGACAAAGCTCAAAACGAATTATGAGTTTTGACATCACAATCACTTATAAACATTTAAGTGTAATCTAGATGAAGAGACAACAAGAACACCTCTTAATCTAGATTACACTTGATTTTGTATTCTAGGTTATTCAATATCCAGGAACCAAATCTGTTACAGCGTCATATTAAACGCTGCATTAAGGAAGGAGAAATAAAGCTGAAACTAAACATTTACATGTTTTGAACTATCACACCTTCAATGAATTTATACGCAATTTGACTGCAGGGTAATTTATCAAGTGGCGGTGATTGGTTGGACATGGCTATGAGTTGTTTCCGGTGCGCAGCGCAGTCTGGTGTGAAAAGCGGAGTTATAAATAGTCACCAGTCCGCACAGTTATGTACGGGTCTTTTATTACTTTAATAGTTATTTTCAACCATGTCAGTTCTATATTAACCAAGTAGTGCTAGTAAATTCTAATCTTTATCAAAAATATTTTGGAAAATCTCTGTCATTACTGTTTTATAAATAATCTACGCTTTTTAGAAGCCAGACAAAAGAGGCCATCATAAAACAATATTAAGCTCTACTTGAAATTTTCAGCGGGTTTTCAATACTGCACACGTATTCCTCATGGCTGTTATGAAGTAGAAAATATAAAATATTTCCATATGGATGAACTATCCATAGGAGTTGAAATAAGGTAACTCTTAAAAGAACTTCGGTAACACGTAGTTCTTAGACACTGGATTTCCATAGAAGCCAGAAATACCTGTTTCCAGATGTAGTAATATTTTTAAACATTTAGAGAAAGAAAGCAGTCTTATTAAGAGAGTTTCATGGTGCAGATTGTTTTTAGAGTTTAAAATTTCATAGTGGCTTAAAATTATTATATTAAAACAAATTTTAACCTCCTAGCTGGCAACAAATTCAAGGAATGTAGAATTTTCAGAGCCCTAGAACTTAATGTGATCGTGATTCTCGTGGATCGGGGTATTTCGGAAGCCAGAATGCTATGTTGGAGAAAAAGATTCTAGTGGCTGAACAATTCTATAACAAATGTTTTAAGTCATTTAAATGTGCCTTGAAATACTTAATGATAGAAGCTTCCGAAGGCCATGATACTGCTAGCTGCTTAAGTGCGCAACGTCGTAGACGATGTATTATGCCAGAAGCCGAACCCCAGGTAGCAAGAATGTAACACAGACAAGAAACTAGAAACTGTATGGCCCTCAAATTATATTTGTATCAGGCTTAGAAAATCTTGGTTAGTTGCCCCAAAGTTTGAGTTAGAAATGTATCAGACAAATCCCGAATTAAAAAAATCCTAGATCTCTTCTTTGCTTAGTTCTGTATGAAAACAAATAATGATATACCATTAAATTAATTATGAAATAGTGTATGATCAGTTACCTATGTTTGCCATGATTCCTATACACAAAAGTTCATTCAAGAAATGGTAGCTTTCAGGATGTTTATAGCCTCTAGTCTATGAGGTAATGTAACAGAGAGCTAAGTTCTTTACCTTGTTTGATTGATTTTATATTTTTTTAGACTTATATATATACATATACATTAATAATGATCATAACCTATATGCTACTGAATGGTTGACACGAATATAAAAGACAATATATTATTTATTCAATCTAAACATAGTTTTTAAAGTAAATTGTGTTTAGGAGTCATACTGTAGAAGGTTCACATGTGTTCGTTGTTTACATGAATTTCAAACGTAGTAAAGAACATTAGTTCTCATTGAATATTACTTATATGCGTAATGGTGGTTTGTGTAATCTTAAAGGTAACAAAAATACTTCGAGGGTAATTAAAAAACTGTTCTCTAACAAACACATGCCCTTTAGATGCTAGAGAGCTAAAAGCCATTCCTTACTGAGTTTATGTTAAAGTACTTTTACAACTGCAGTATAATAACATCAATACCTTCCATCCATAAGTAATATTTTTTTAAATAGTTGGAAGTATACCCAAGACAGAAGATTTATACACAACGGAATCTGTGAAAACGAGTTAAAGAAACAAAATATGAATACAACTAATCAACTGTATTGCATAAGTATAATGTTTACATCAAATAGTAATCGTCTAAGAGATATATTTATTTTCAGATTATATATTACTTTCAAGCTTGCATCTTACTGTAATTCCAATTACATTCTTTCGTTCTTAAATTAGTGTTGGAAAGTTGCGTTCTTAAATTTTGAATTATTTTTTCAGCAAATTTTCACAAATTTGCCAACAGAATAACATGTCTTAAAGATTTGAGATTTCAGATTTGTTGGGTCAGTAAATCTTTGATTTTGGGATAAGTCTTATTAACTTTACACCAACTAGAGCAGAAAGGTGTCCAATTGCGGCAGTTCTATGTCGCTGCACCTGATAACTGTCCCTGTTAGTTTCAAACCAATGGAATGGCTATTACCTGACTTGCATTTGACTCTGCAGTAAAGGACAATCTCAAGTATGCTGAGACAGGGTAAAGTCAGTAATCCAAGCTCAATGGATCAAGACTGCCTTAGAAACATGATTATTTTGGCACGAACATATTAACCATTAGCCTTTAATTATAAAACCTATTGATGGTTGACAATATCCAATATAATATAATATGCTCACAGACTAAATATATGTACCATTCACACATGCACGCAAATGTGAAGTGACAGCGTGTTGAAAGCTATTCCTTGTCGACTTGAATGTAAAAAGTATCATAAGAATATCAATAATTACAACTCATTACTCATATATTCACCGGTGACTGACTTGATCATGTATACACTGCTTAATTCACTTTATGGAAATTGAGAAGGGATATTTACTATACGCTCATAGTCCCTCAGGTGACCTGACTGATTACTGAAAGCATATCCATGTTGTTGTTCTTTACTCATTTACATTTACAAACAAACAATCATAATAATCTTCCGTTATTGGAACACTCTCAGATGATTTTAATGGCACTTTTTCCATAGGGATATTTGCAATATGAACAATATATAACTTTATTGATTGTTCAACAATGTTCTATCGTTTGGTATGTTTCAAGAATAATTTTGTTTTTGAATTTGTGAATAAATATGTATCAATGTATTTTATGTTGTGTTTTGAATTTTAGAATATCAATAACGACTATTCATACAGGCATTCTGTCTTATAAAAATAAACACAAGAACAATACAGAATATAATGACCACTTTGCACATTACTCATCATTTAACTAAGGGAATAACGCTTGTCATAAAAAACTAATGATATTAAAAGTTTTACTTTGATGGATTATAAAGAAAACTTTAACTTATACAGTTTGAATACACAAATAAATTATGTTAGTTTTAATCATTTAAAATTTAGTTGTTTATGTCCCTTTTGGATATTATTTAAGTTTAGCATGTATTAATATTTAAGATTTCTGCTCTGAAAACTTGATTACGATCTTCAAATGCGTAAATAATACAACGGACTGAACTTTATTCAAGACTATTTTCACAAGAAATCGAAATCCGCAAAATTAAACGTAAAAGGTACTGCTGCACATTCCGAGCTAGAGGAAATGGACCGGAAATGGAATAAATCGTTTACTCTAACTGTTTGTAAAACTGAATCAGATTGAACTGTTTTATAGAAGTCTTAATTAACGTTTAAAGTTTCCTGTAAAAAGAAAGTTTTCCTGGAAAGATTAAGTATATTTTATTAATTTACCATTGTTGCGATTGGTTGTCATAAACCTAGTATTCATTTTATACTAACCTATTTGAGTGCTGTTCTGAATTCATTTCAAGATATATTCTTTGGATTTCGACATATTTTGTGTATAAGATCTCGATAACCCCTGGATGGTCCACTTCTGGCTGTTTTGTATCTTCCAGTTGAACCCACACTGGGCAACCTTGTGGATGTCTAGGAGCGGCACACCACAAACCGAAAATTTTGAGATTTTGGAGTGTAAGGGTAGTTCAATAGGACTAATCTGCTGCGGGAGATGAGTGTTGTAGTTGGTGTGGTTCCGTAAGAGTCAAAGGTTCTTGATACCCTAGACATAAGGGCGCGCCACCCCCTCCCTGCTTTGATTGGGAAGGCTGGTTCAGAGCTGGTTTCCCATTTTTTCCAAGAGGACACGGCTGAGATTAAAGCCCTAAATTCTTGCTCGTGGATATTGACTGCAGGCGGCCCCTACCTAACATTACCCATCCAGAATATCCTGTCACTCCGGGAGCAGAGCAAAGGTCTTTTCAGGACTGCGTGAAATTTCTAAGCTTCTTGTTAAAAGATAAAAAAGAGATAAATCACGATATGACCGAGTCTAAATAAAATTATTAACGTTGTCAAGTATGCCCTCCATAGTCTTACAGCCAATTGGGTGCCTGCATGAACAGAAGTTTGGACGCAATATTCATGATAATCGTTTCATCCATTATAGTGATCATGAAACAAAATGTTTAAAACGTATTAAATGTTAAAACGTTAAGTGTGATTATAATTTTATAATGTTTATTATGTGTTATGTTGTTTATGTGGTTATTATGGTGTTTCTTGCACCACAAGATAACGTTGAAAATCTGGAATCTTAAATGAATAAATGTGCATTACAATAAAAAAGGTGATCTACCAATTTAGTTTTGTGTTTTAATTGTAACCTTTAATAGTTTTCACAACTAACGGAACTTATAATTAGCCAGATCTTTCTTTTCTCAAATGTATAATCTAAAAGCATTTGCATTGAATAACTATGTTAAGAACTTAGTACTAGATCCAAATAAGTAATATTTTAGAAAAACAATTACATAGAAAAGGATTTTAAGGATTACACAGAAAGTTTGCTGGTTTGGTACTACAGTAAGTAACACGGCTACAGCAATTAATCTACTTCTCCACGCTATTTAAGCAGATTATCTAGTCTTGTACATACCATAATTTAGTGTCTAGTGGTATTGTACATTCCACGTGTTGGAATATAATAGCACGTAACATTATTTAATTGTTAACAATATTGTACATAGCATCATTTATTGGAATGGTAATGAATATACAAAATGATAATGGTACATATTATGCAGTTAATGGTTGATGGAAGTAGGCATATCTCATGATAATGGTAAATGATATAGTATATTTTATCATTATTTATACAAAAAAGAACGGTAAAGCTATACCTAGTCATATCTGATAAAGGTACACTTAAGTATGAATTGTGAACTGTAAAATTAATACAGATCGTTTAGTCTGATTCTCTGCAATCAGTTAATGGAAAAGTGGGCTTTGTTCACCAGAATTGTCTGCGGACCTCTGAGCTGTTATGGAAACCAAATAAGATGTGCATGTCATCAGAATTCTTGTTTCGATAGTGACTAAGACTAACTTCCCTATTCATC
The DNA here is from genome assembly GCF_021130785.1 of Homalodisca vitripennis. Lineage (NCBI taxonomy): Eukaryota > Metazoa > Arthropoda > Insecta > Hemiptera > Cicadellidae > Homalodisca > Homalodisca vitripennis. Next base: position 28,993,215 of record NC_060212.1, read on the forward strand.
AATGGTGGTGTCTGATCTTATATATTGTGGTCTATCGTTAGGGTAAAAATTTAATTTAATTTAATTTCCATATGTGAAATCCATAATATATAAACTCTACCCTTTCCTTTAGATGAGCCAAAACACTATAAAGCAAAACGTTACTTTAAGACAACTGCAACTTTCTAGTCCCTTTAGTTTAAGAGAGTATTTTGGTTTCCTATATCTATATGTTTATCTTAATTACAGTTTTTTTAGTGCTTCATATTTTTTAAGTTTATCAGATAGTATGGAATGTTTAGATTCATAATTTTACTAGACATATAAAAGTAAATAATTCATAATATTCTACGTGTGTATGAGAGGATAAACATTTAAATTAGATATGAAAGAAGTTATGATTAAATTCAAACCAATAATATTTAGTACTGTAATTCTAATGCATTTATTTATATCGAATTTCGCTAGAAGCAAAAATTACCTTAAATAGTGTACTTTTAGCAGAAAATACTGATATGAATATTTCTGAACTATCATTATAACTAATACTTATATGATATTAGATATATTGCCTATATTAAATCTTAGTAACTCCATGTACACAAGGCAATAGTAATCACAATATATTGACAGCCTCGGCATAAAAAACTGTAAGATTAACAAGAATATCTAATGTGACAACGTTTAGACCATTGTAAACTTGCAAGATTAAGACACAAGAATTTGCTGCGAGACCACCGTAACTCTTCTGGCTTACATAAGCTACTGGCTAAATATCTATATAGATACAAAGCTAAGTATTATTTTACAAGATAATGACTGAGGTATGGTTGTTATCTCAGCTATTTTGCCAAGAAAAGAAGATATAGAGAATATTTTATATTTGTATTTATAATGTAGTTAAGATGTTTCACTTAGCAATTGAGTTTAATCTCAATGAAAACGTTTTCGTGAATAATGTAAAAGATCATAAAAACAAACAAAATGTTTTAAGGTTTGGTTGATAACAAAGTTGCACACTACATGACAAGTAGACTAGTCGATGAGAGATCAGAGACTCTCTGTTTCGTATATAGCCTACAACAAACACACTCACCAGACCTTGCTACTTGTTCATTGTTGTGTTGATTTTGTGCAGTAATAATTCTTAACTTTGGTAGGAATAAAAACTACATTACTCTAAGACTACATACTAATTTAAATCAGAATTTTAAAAAACAACACAACAATACACGACTTTAAAATTAACAGGTATGGTACTTGATTTTAATCTACATGAGAACGAAAAGCACATCGCAAGTATATATATAAAAAATATTATTTTAAATATTAATAATGCATTATTCCTATGGACTTCAGTAATTATTAGCGTAATCTGAGTCCTTCTGGTCTCATGATACTTACACGCTTAACGTTTATGCCACCTCATACTTACATTATCTCATTTATAATTTAACATTTCAACTATAGATCATGCCATCTAGAATTCTCAGATCTTAATTTTTATTTGACCAACCTTCTGGACTAAAGTGAAGTCTAAGGATCTCATACCCTTATTTCAGAGTATCCTTATTCCCCCATCACACCATATTGTGCAGCTTTTCACCATAGGGGTTCAGCTCAAATACGTAAAACCATGTGGTTTTTGGTAAATTGCATAGATGTATAAAACTATTCATGAATAGTTACAGAATCAATTATTTTTAACCCTCAGCGTTGATATTTTAAATGTTGATATAAAACAAATAGACCCATTTTTAGTATAGAAATGAAAAAAATTGCCTAGGTTGACAGAGTAGCGTCGCGGCGTAGTATTCGATGAGATGTCGTCGGGAAGGTGTAGCGGAAGCACTGATAGGGTTTCCTTACATATACCACCCCGATAAGATAGAGTGTCTCACAGTAGCGTGATACATCTATATTAGGTGATTACGAATGTTTAGTGCTACAAGTTAGGGCAAAGTTACAATAAGCTGGCCTGGTTTTTTGTATCATTAGCATAATCATCGATACAGTATATTCGTATAACGAATACTAGACTATCATCAGTAAAAATACATTTACAATCATATTAACATTTTTCAGATTAAAATAGTTCGTTCAAAATATACATAGACAATTACAAATAATAAAGGAACTATAAAGACTAAACAAGCAAGTAGAACAGAAAAATAAGAATGTTAAAAGCATCCTCTCCAGGCCCCTCATAGGTACAAATATTCATATATATGATGTTAAAACAGTCAGTTTAGTTGCCATGAGCTTTCCACTATCTGAGTAATAGTTGCATCAGTTGCAGGGTCTAACAGTTTGTCACTACGGTTCACGGTAAATACACAAAACTCCATTTAATACACCGAAAATGAACCTTCTACATGTCTCTGACTATGGTTGTCCACATAGTGAGGGTTGCGGCATCATACCAATGTCTTGAAGACGAGGAAAACGCATTTTGACATATTTAAAATCAATTTAATTAAGTTGTCTATAGTCGAACGTCATTTAAAATTAGAATATATTACTTATTAAAAAGTAAAATATTACTTTTACTATCTGAAAACGTGTGTATTGTACTGATGGTATGATCTAAAATTAATTATTTATTATCGGTTGGTTACATCGATTATTATAATTTAGCAATATCGTTTATCAACGTCGATTTAAAAGAACCGGGTCCGCTTGTAGTACTCTATCCAATAATTATTTTTCAAACATTTAAGTAACGTTTGTACTCCTCATTCCGTTTTACGGTACCCATGCTAGGGTCGTACTCAGTAACAATAGAAGTCGCTGTCACGGTGTTGACTTGTATAACATATCATGTTTATCAACGAGACATGATAGTGGTGGTAGTTTCATAACATTTTACAAAAATAACATACAAGGTGGAGACATCGTTTGCGTTAGTGTTGTGTAAACATTGTAGAAATTGGTAGGTTTAGGACAAGATGAACGTGACAGTGGACGCAGTTCTTTAATTATGATGGAGTTTTGAACAGTCGGAGATGACAACTTTTTAACATGAAAGAGTGTAGGAGGTTCGAGCAAAGCTGAACGGAGGAGAATAACCCATGACCTGTGATACATAAAGAGATAAAAGACACGTATCTGGACTAAGTAGGGTGATTTGTCTTCTCTGGCACAATGGAGAGTGCACTAGAAAACGAGAGGAGAAATGTTTATATACATTGGCTCGAGTTACCGATTAAGAGGTATTTATATTTCAGTTTACATTTGTAGCCGGTTATTTGGTAATACCACGCTACACGTGTGGTACAAAAAACATCAATTATCTCACAATATATAATGTGACTTTACCGCTGACCATAACCATTCACGTTTTAAATTTATAATATGCATTACGCTATAAAATTTTGAAAATAAATACATCACATTTGTTTTTGCTATTACAATACTATCTTCATACCATTTTTAAAGCTAAAACAATACTTGGGTCATGTGCACATTTTGTTACTTTTTCTATCCAAACATGTAATATTGAGAAAAGAAATCTGTTAAAACTGACAAAAAATTTAAATTATCTTCGTAATTTAAATGTTCTTTACTATATTTTGAAACTGATCTACCGCTTTCAAATTGTATTTACTGCAAGGTGTGATAGAAGCAATCTCATTTCGTAGAGAGCAGAGTACGTGAGAGAAGATTCAAGCTGATTTACGAAGTTTGTGGAAGTTAGTAACTCACAAAACTGTCAGGAAAACAGGTAAACTTATAAAGGTCAGGATTGACTCTATTTACCCCACGTGATATCTTTATACAGATGCTGAATTCTAAGTATGGCACGCAAAACATTTTTTATTTAAGTATTATAAAGATACGAGCAAAAGTTGATTTGGTTAGTCGTCATGTAATAATTATTCTGCCAATATTAAATTAGTTAATGGGTTAAGAATAACTACTAATTTAGTAACACTCATGTATATTAGTAATCGGTTGTTTTAAGTTAAAACAAGATACTAATATACATGATCAACAAGATTAAGTTAAAAAACTTGAAACCCGTGGGCTTCAAGTTAAAATTGTATCTATTGGGCTATTCTCCCGTTGCTATCATATTTCTCATATTCGCTAAAGCTCAATCAAAATTGTGGCATTTACCACAATCGAACTCAATGTTTTGCGCATAGAATTGAAGCTACTTGCACAGTTTCAAAGATCTAGCTCAGTTCATTAATGAGATATTATGCGGACAGACAGACATATGCATTTTAAAGCTCTTCTACTTATAGGCTTCAATAACGCAAAGACAACTACTTACAATAAAGTGCACAAAGGCAAGAAGAACGGAGGACAACATTTATATTGTACCAGCAGCTTGGATTCAGATAACATGTAACTAGACGTATCTTGAATGTTTAGTTACCAAGTTACCATTTAGGTTAACACAACAAAGTTGTACCAGCTGTCTTGTGACTAGTTCGGCAACTCGGTAATGACTTATGGTGACTGCCATGTTCCCCCCATCCCACATATGAGATGCTCTAGGTCTAATTCTAGCTTATTAGGTTCTGATTTATTAATAAGGCCTATTCATAAGATATTAGTATGTTACTTTGCAGAATAACAACATATTGTCAATACATGACAAATGGTAAATGTTAAGTTACGATCGGATGTATGTATATATATATTTAGTTATATCCGATAATACACCGTGTCCCAAAAAAAAACTGAACAACTTTATTAGATTGTAATTATTTTAATAACACACATATAAAAGAATTTTTTGATTTAAAGTAACACGCATAATCTTAAGTTATTTTGGGTACAACCTTTATTTGTGAACCTCAACATGGTTTCCATTGTTGGCAAAAAGATAGTCGATTCGGCTATCTAACTCTGCCCACACTCGATGACGCATTTCCTCATTAATTTTGGAAAAGGCCGTGATAATCCTTAGTCTCAATTCTTGAATGTTTAACACTTTAGACTTGAAAACCTGGTCTTTTACAAATCCCCAGACAAAAAAATCACATGGTGTTATGTCTGGGGACCGTGGGGGCCAGGCTATGGAACCACCGCGCCCAATCCACCGACGAGGGAGGGAAAGTGTCATCAAGTGATTCTCTTACAAATAAGTTCCAGTGCGGAGGGGCACCATCTTGTTGAAAAAAAAAACGTTGGGCTGTAGGTCTTCTAGCTGTGGGTAAGCGTAGTTTTCTAGCATGTCTAGATAAATGTTACCATTAATTGTTTTTTCATTGAAGAAAAACGGGCCAATAAGTCTGTCATAGGAAATAGCACACCACACATTTAACTTGGGACTGTCTCGAACATGTTCCCGAACTTGATATGGTCTTTCTGTACCCCAAATACGCACGTTATGTTTATTCACTTTTCCACATACATGGAACGTGGCCTCATCAGAAAACACTACCTTCTTTAGAAAGTTCTCATCAGCAGTTTAAACGATCAAGCACAGTAACTGCAAAGTGTTTACGTTTAAGTTTGTCATCTGGAGTAATTTGCTGCAAAATTTGCAGCTTATAAGGTTTCATTTTCAAATTTTTCTTTAAAATTCTTTGAACACTGGATTTTGATAAATTTAACTCACGTGCTGCAGTGCGAATAGATTTTTTGAGGACTCCGTAGAAATGTTTGTTGCACGTTCTCAATAGCTTCATTTGGCAGTTTAGGCCTACCATTGTTTTTTGAATGTTTTATGCTGCCAGTTAACATGAACTTATCATACCAGGCTCGAATGCTGTTCCTTGATGGTGGATGGCGACCATAGCGTGTTCTAAACCTTCTTTGCACTACAATATCTGATTTGGTTTCAATGTACCACTCAACACACTGCGCTTTCTCCTGTGCATTCATAGTGACTGCTTTATTGTAGGTTATGTTATGGGGTTAAGCAGTTTGAGCAAACAACAATGAAACAGCTGATCTTTACAACTAACATTAAAAAAAACTTTATAAACTCTACCTTCATGTGGTCATGCTTATAATAATCTAAATTTAACTTTGCGGATTTTATTAGGCTTTAAAGTTGTTCAGTTTTTTTTGGGACGCACTGTATATATATACTATGAATTATTGAATAAATTATTTTTGTACGGAAAATAATTTATAAAATCATTCATACAGCGCAGCTCAACAAATCTAATATTAAAATCTTAGAATTGTGCAATCGTAAAATCTCGTTTTCTAAGACCTTTAAATTCAAGTTCATTTTGCAGTAATTCTCCAAAAAATCAAAATCTTATCTTTCCATTACAAATAAAGGTAAGTAGTGAAAATAAAGTATAAAGGATTTAAGCGATTCTTGCAAAATTGCGTATGCATCTTCAAACAAAAGCAAATTACCAGTATGTATACATGACTTTATAATGAAAAAATCTTGGAATAAATATATGTTAACGGATATACCTTATGAGGTTGCTTATCGTTTTATATAACCAGCCAAGTCATGACATGTATTTTTTAAGATAAAGAATTCAAGTAAGTATTACAGTAAATCCATTACATTATCCATTGCATCCTTTGTGAAATCACTGCTTTGAGACAGTCCTTTTTGCCCTGAACGTTGTGGATGTGCAAAGATTTCCTTTACCAATCAGATTTATTATATCTGCAAAAAGGAACGACATGTGTTTTATATGTAATAAACAGAGCGACAAGCATTATAGGATATTTTTCAGTATTACCGTAGTTGTAATATTTGCAACAATTTCAGGATGATAAAATTAAGAGTTTTATTGATAATTTTAACAAAATAAATATACAGGAATATTCTATTAAGTAAATTCAGTTTTTTTCAATCCTTAACTAGGCTACTTAAAGTATTGCTTACAAATGGCTAAAAATGGGTTTACCTGTCATTTTATTTTAGCACACGTTTACTCACTGATTAAATATATGGAAAATATTTTTAAATAAATATTTATTTTAAAACCGTTAAAATTACACAAATCAAACTAATGCTTTAGCAACAAAGTAGTCTACCTCTATTATGCAACTAGTACAAAGTTTGAATTCCCGAGATTGAAAAACTTTTGAGAAGAGGTAAATTATTTTTTTAATATTCTTTCATAAAACTCGGATTTTCTGACAATATAGTTTATAAACTTCAGTATGTTTTTCGGAAAACATGTATAATATATTTAGTTACTTAAATGTCACATATGCGTTATTTTAGCTGGAAAGAAAGGTTTATTTATAAGTCCACATAAAACAAAAACAGATGTTATATAGATTTGTGAAGTACGCACCTTTTTAAATCCAGTTTATACAAATATAAGGTCCCCTTTATCTTCTAAACCTGCCTTGCAATAAAAGAAATAACCTATTTTATGGAAATAACTCAGGAATAAGTCTTGGGTAATTACTGCAATTAATGCATTTTTAGAATCGAAAGGTGGATGAATTAAGGCTGATATTTCGTAAATCCAAGATGATTGATCAAATTTTACTGATTAAAACTTACATTTAAGGTTTGTATGTTTAATCTTGCGTATTTTGTAGGTATAGACTCTTTAAGGGCAGTAATAGATATATATTTAGTATAATAACCTTTTGGTGAGAGAGGATATGAAACTCAGTAACAAATTAAACGTACCAACAGAAATATTTGTTAAGGCATGAAACACTGCAAGTGGGCTACTTGTATAATTCTGTATATATTGACTCTCTGTAAATACAGTAGATTAAATATGAAATGATAATAGATTAATCAAAATGATCATAGATTGCCTAAGTTATCAATATTATAGCAATGCTAGGTTACATTTTGGAGCTGTTTAACAAGATTGAGTCAAGTGTAAATTTCAACCAACACAAATGTTGCCCAATATTTTTTATTTATGCAGTCCCGATTATCATTAGTTTTATTGTAATTCAGAAGTTTTAACATCCCCTTTGTGGAATTTGTAATAAATTGTAGTAAGAGTGTTTTAAACTCATATATAAAAGTCTAACATGTATTTAATTTAAAAAGCCCATGAGTTATAATAGGATAAATCAAAATGTTTTGTTTTCATTATGTACTAAGACGACAAGTATGTCTGATCCTGCTGATTAAGCAACAAGTTAGGACGTGCCGAGTCCTAACGCGGAACGTGACCGAGGTCTAATTACAAGGACAAGATAATAAATGTAATGTATTACAGTGTACTTCCTTATTAAAATTTTTTGCAATCACTTTCCAATATGTAACTGTATTTGATAGGATGTTCAAGAAACCAGGAACGATATATAATTTACGTGGACATTGTTTACCCACTTTTCTATTAGGTAGCGAAACTATTTCTTTCTCAGAAGCAAATTAGTTGAAATATATTTCCAATCAGTAAACTTCACTGACGACCACAACTAAAAAGTTAGATGGCAGTGCTTAAAAGAAAGCGGGTTTTAGTGTATGATCCTGAAATTTGGACCCATTATAACCCGATTAACTTAGAGCATTCCCATGCTCATGCAGTTTTCAGTGAAAGATACATTTTTATTTTAGTACTTAAATAAAACCTTATAACCTAGTTTTTACCAGCTAGTGTAGTACGTGAGATAATATGCTTGATTTAAATCCTGTTTGTTACAAAGTAGAAGTACGCCAAACCACGTGCTCCGTAACAAGGTTCGCTGCGGGTGCTTACAGAATTTTAAAGTACTCATTTAATGTTTTACTAATAATAGTCATACAGACAGAAAATCGTACAGAAAATAAATTATTACATCACGTCAGTAGATTAAATATAAATTATGTCGGCCTACCGAGTGATAGGCTTCACCGAGCTTCAGTAACATTCTATTGCTGCCGTAAAGTCAAACTATTGATATTAAATTCTGTTATAAAACCTATGTATGTGTAGAAACGGCACATCACTAACTAAGCTTGTGAATACTGGACCAGGGGATTAGCTGTTATATTGTAAAATATGTATACTGAACTGCTCGCCTAAACAAGAGCCCAGTAAGGCCTTGAGCGTGTTATGTATTAGAGTAACAGAGTGGCAGTCGCAACACACAAGTAAGCTTGTGAAATATTGGATCTGGGGATTAGCTGTTTTATTGTAAAATCTGTAGATTGGACTGCTCGCCTAAACAAGAGCCCAGTAACGCCCTAAGCGTGTCATGTATCAGGGTACCAGAGCGTTAGTGGCAAAACACAAGTAAGCTTGTGAAATGTTGGATCATGGGATTAGCTGTTTTTGTTGTAAAATCTGTAGATTGGACTGCTCGCCTAAACAACAGCCCAGTAACGCCCTGAGCGTGTTATGTATTAGAGTAACAGAGTGGCAGTCGCAAAACACAAGTAGGCTTGTGAAATATTGGATCATGGGATTAGCTGTTTTTTATTGTAAAATCTCTAGATTGGACTGCTCGCCTAAACAAGAGCCAAGTAACGCCCTGAGCGTGTTATGTGTTAGAGTAACAGAGTGGCAGTCGCAAAACACAAGTAAGCTTGTTAAATATTGGATCATGGGATTAGCTGTTGTATTGAAAATTCTGTAGACTAGACTGCTGGCCTAAACAAGAGCCCAGTAGCGCCCTGAGCGTGTTATGTATCAGGGTACCAGAGCGGTAGTGGCAAAATAAGTAAGCGTTGTGTGACATGATGGATCGGGGGATTAGTTGTTCAGCCCCTAGCCGATGTTTGGCGACATTATGACCCTGCCGTTTATACACGTTATATGATTAACACGCATAATCAAACTCGATGTTCCTTGAAGCTGATGTTCAAAATGCTAATGAAGCATTGAAGCATTCCAAAGATTCTAGTATAAAAGTTCAGTTCGTTCTCGTGTGGAGTCCTTCCCAGACCCTAGAGTGTTGGGCTTCATTAACGGTCACAGTATTAAATATATTAATACCAACATAAATGTAATAAAATGTAAAGTTGATCCGTTAACTGAACGACTGTAAAGAGAAGATGAACTGTATATCATTCGGTGAATAAACAAGGGTTGGAAGATTCGGAAATGGTTGAAGACTTAGTTGTTTAGGTTGACGTTTTTGTGAAAAATTGAAAAATTGAAAATATTAAGGCCTTGCTGTGGAGATATTGTCTGAGGTAAAGAGATGTTATCGAACCTGCCAATATTGAAACTGCTTATACAGGTGGGTTTAAAGAGATACAGCCATCACGTGTCTAGCTATTGATTAATCGATCAACTAATTACCGATATGACAAAACAGTGATCAATATAGCCTCTATATCATGAGGTGTAAGCTTTTTGGAAATGTAACACTATTTCTTTGTTTAATTAATATTAGGTTGTATTTTTTAAATTGTTTCTTTTATTATATTTGGAGTATAGTATTAATTGTTTAGAGACCTTTTGTCGAATGTTATTGTATTTGTATCTTAATTGTATTGTAGTTTGTACCTTTGTTCCAGTATTTCTAATTTCCTCGTATTATGACGTATTGTAAGCCTAAAACTTTACCTGACTCGTGGAAATGGTTAACGTATAATTTAAACCCCAACCACAGAAATTCGTAGACTCTTTGCGGAAAGGATATTTTATTTTACGGTGCGATGTCAAGGATAAGAAGATCTCTGTAACACAACCAGAGGACCAACGGCTTATGAGAGCTTCCGAACCACCACCAACAGCCGGGCAGGCGAGCTGCTCGTAAGAACAGGATCGTTCAGCGGTCACCCATACAAGCAGCAGCCACGCTTGACTTCGTTGTTCGGCTACACTATAAACGTGCAGTTTACTAGTCTCAAACAATTATTAAATGTTTTTGTCCGTGATAAAATTCATATTATAACCGATTGTTGTATTGATCGTTGAACTATTAAGACAAAGCAAACAACAGTACAGCTCCATCCTTTTAACTCACTATACAGGGTGTCTCAAAACCATAACCATTTGTCAAAAACTTTATCACTTTGTTTAACATGCAAAACATAAGTAATAATACATGATAATTTCTTGTGATTCTTGTGCGTCTAGCTTAGTTTATTAACTGTATAATAGTCTGTATTTGTGATTTTGGAAAAAAAAAAAAAGTATTATCTCATGACATTTTTAAGATACATTCATGAAACTCGACAGAAACCTTTATCGAACTGAGCCACAGAATATTGGAAAAAAGTATCGTTCCAATAAGTTTTTCTTCAACTGTTATTCCAATTAACTATCTCAGTTATCCTTGATCACATGTTAAAACCGTTGTGGTATAGTATTGAATATACCTGGATATTGCCAGCATATTTTGTATTTTGGATTTTTTTGTTAGAAATGAGGATTATTAAAATTTAACTTTCAAAATTTTGAGCTACCATGGATAACTACAGAAACTTAATATTTTGCACTCAGAAAAATGACGATTACTGTTGAGTCTTACGAGTTGATCTCAAACTGTTCATGGAATATATTTAGTTATATATTAAGATAGCTTATTTTAAATATACATATTCATTCATAGATATTCCAAGCTAAACCAGATAGAACACGCGTTATAGTACATTATTTCATATTTTTACGTGCTGAACAACGTGGTAAAAATTATGATCAAATAGTTGCGACCCACTCTGTAAAAGCAATGTTAGCATTTTCAGTTCAACATCCGTTTACTGAAGGGAAATAGTTTATTTTCACAAGAACGCTGCGTTAATTGGTAAATTTAAATGATAGATAGAATTTATTTTCTTTCTGCTATTTTTTTGTTTTGCGTATGCAGCGTGGTTATGTTTTAGACTTTATAAGTTTCTTATTATCCTAGTAGCAGATGATTTTGAACCCTATTTAACGCGGCTCCCGTATATATACTCGTATTTGAGATTTTTATCAATTAATAATAGGCAACATTCTGCAGTGCGAGCTTGAGTTTGTGCCACTTTAATAAAAACTGATAACAACAGCTATATTACTTGCGCTTGTTGATGTTATGTAACCGTAATGGCGCAGATTAGATGGGTTTAATATCGACAACGTTGTCATTAGTCTCGTTTAACCATTGTATCTCCGACAAAACAACGTAACGGTCTGGCATCTAGCTATTTTAACTCATCATGTGTTACTCTAAAACTTGAGCTAAAAACATACAATGTACTATACCTACTAAGAAAGCTTTTTCTTACAACTATTATACTTTTAATTATTCCATAGTTATGAAATATATTTAATATAGTTTTTTGGAAGAAAATAAACGTATCCATTAATGTTATTTATAAAATTGTTATCAAATGTTATTCCTGTCCGGTTGACATTAACGAGCTTCAATAATGAGTAGTGTGTGTTGTATAAGTTTATCGAATGGATGTTAAGACAGCTGATATTTTGTATAGGATTGTAAAATATTAAAAATAACCATAAACGTAGCAGCACTTAAAACGCAATGGAGTCAATTTAATTTAATACGTTGTGAGTGGGGCTTGATTATTCAGTAAATTGTAACCTCAATAACTATTAAAATATACCAAATGCATTCTGCAACTGTAAGTTGATATTTTTGTATTTTTCTGGCAAAACGTGTACTTTATGAGTAGGATTGCTTAAAATGTACAAGTCGTAGCTTTTATGGAATGATTTGTTTTAATGGAAATCTTAAGGTGAGTTCCTTTTCACCTTCCACTTACTGCAGCGCCTGACATTTGACACAGACTTGATTGAAGTATTATCTCATCGTGTAATCTGGAATACACGTCAGGCTGAAGAAATAAAATTTAATTGGCGACAAAGCTCAAAATGAATTATTAGTTTTGACATCACAGTCACTTATAAACATTTAAGTGCAATCTAGATGAGGAGACAATAAGAACGCCTGTTAATCGAGATTACACTTGATTTTGTTTTCTAGATTATTTAAGATCCAGGAACCAAATCTGTTACAGCGTCATATTTAGACGCTGCATTAAGGAAGGAGAAATAAAGCTGAAACTAAACATTTGCATTGTTTTAAACTATCACACCTTCAATGAATTTATACGCAATTTGACTGCAGGTTAATTTATCAAGTGGCGGTGATTGTTGGACATGGCTATGAGTTGTTTCTGGTGCGCAGCGCAGTCTGGTGTGACAAGCGGTGTTATAAATAGTCACCAGTCCGCACAGTTATGTACGGATCTTTTATTATTCTAATAGTTATTTTCAACCATGTCAGTTCTATATCAACCAAGTAGTACTAGGAAATTCTAATCTATAACAAAAATATTTTGGAAACTCTTTGTCATTACTGTTTTATAAATAATCTACGCTTTTTAGAAACCAGACAAAAGTGGCCATCATAAAACAATATTAAGCTCTACTTGAAATTTTCAGCGGGTTTTCAATACAGCACACGTATTCCTCGTGGCTGTAATGAAATAGAAAATATAAAATATTTCCATATGGATGAAATATCCATAGGAGTTGAAATAAGGTAACTCTTAAAAGAACTTCGGTAACACGTAGTTCTTAGACACTGGATTTCCATAGAAGCCAGAAATACCTGTTTCCAGATGTAGTAACATTTAGAGAAAGAAAGCAGTCTTATTTAGAGAGTTTCATGGGGGCAGATTGTTTTTAGAGTTTAAAATTTCATAGTGGCTTAAAATTATTATATTAAAACAAATTTTAACCTCCTAGCTGGCAAAAAATTCAAGGAGTGTAGAATTTTCAGAGCCCTAGAACTTAATGTGATCGTGATTCTCGTGGATCGGGGTATCTCGGAAGCCAGAATGCTATGTTGGAGAAAAACATTCTAGTGGCTGAACAATTCTAGAACAAATGTTTTAAGTCATTTAATTTTGCCTTGATATTACTTAATGATAGAAGCTTCCGAAGGCCATGATACTGCTAGCTGCTTAAGTGCGCAACGTTGTAGACGATGTATTATGCCAGAAGCCGAACCCCAGGTAGCAAGAATGTGACACAGACAAGAAACTAGAAACTGAATGGCCCTCAAATTATATTTGTATCAGGCTTAGAAAATCTTGATCAGTTGTCCCAAAGGTTGAGTTAGAAAACTTATCAGAGAAATCCCAAATTAAAAAACAATCCTAGATGTCTTCTTTGTTTAGTTCTGCATGAAACTAAATAATGATTAACCATTAAATTAAGGATGAAATAGTGTATGATCAGGTACTTATGTTTGCCATGATTCCTATACACAAAACCTCATTCACGAAATGGAAGCTTTCGGGATGTTTATAGCCTCATAGTCTCTGAGGTAATGTAACAGACAGTTAAGTTCTTTACCTTGTTAGATTGATTTTATATTTTTTGACACACACACACACACACACACACACACACACACACACACACACACACACACACACACACACACACACACACACACACATATATATATATATATATATTAATAATGATCATAACCTATATGCTACTGAATGGTTGACAATCCATCTATCTAAATCTACAAGACAATATATTATTCATTCAATCTATATTGCCTAAACATAGTTGGTAATGTAAATTGTGTTTAGGTGTCGTACTGTAGAAGGTTCACATTTTTTCCTTGTTTACTTAAATTTAAAACGTAGTAAATAACATTTTTTCTGATTTAATATTACTTATACGCGTAGTGGTGGATGGTGTTGTAATCTTAAAGGCAACAAAAATATTTCGAGGGTAATTAAAAAACTTTACTCTAACAAACACTTACCCTTTAGATGCTAAAGAGCATAAAGCCTTTCCTTACTGAGTACATTTTTAAGTACTTTTATTACTGCAGTATAATAACATTAATGCTATCCATCCATAAGTAATACTTTTTTCAAACTGTTGGAATAATACCCAAGACAGAAGATTTATACACGATGGAAACTTTGAACACATTTTAGGAACAAAATATGAATACTACTAATTAACTGTATTGCATAAGTATAATGTTTACATCGAATAGTAATCTTCTAAGAGATATATTTATTTTCAGATTATATATTACTTTCAAGCTTGCGTCTTACTGTAATTCCATTTACATTCTTTCGTTCTTAAATTAGTGTTAGAAAGGTGCGTTCTTAAATTTTGAATTGTATTTTCAGCAAATTTTCACAAATTTGCCAACAGAATAACATGTGTTACAGATTTGAGATTTCAGCTTTGTTGGGTCAGTAAATCTTTTCTTTTGGGATATGTCTTATTAACTTTACGCCAACTAGAGCAGAAAGGTGTCCAATGGCGGCCCTTCTATGTCGCTGCACCTGATAACTGTCGCTGCTAGTTTCAAACCAATGGAATGGCTATTACCTGACTTGCCTTTGACTCTGCAAAAGTAAGCTGAGACAGGGCAAAGTCAGTAATCCAAGCTCAATGGATCTAGTCTGCCTTAGAACATGATTCTTTTGGCACGAACATATTAACAATTAGCCTTTAATTATAAACCTATTGATGGTTGACAATATCTAATAAAATATACCATGCTCACAGACTAAATATATGTATCATGTACTCATGAACGCAAATGTGAAGTGACAGCGTGTTGAAAACTATTCCTTGTCGACTGTAATTTAATCAATACCATTACAATATCAATAATTACTACTCACTACTCATATATCCACCGGTGACTGACTTGATCATTTATACACTGCTTAATTCATTTTATGGAAACTGAGAAGGGACAATTACTATACGCTCATAGTCCCTCAGGTGACCTGACTGATTACTGAAAGCATTTCCATGTTGTTATTCTTTACTCATTTACCTTTACAAACAAACAATCATGATAATCTTCCGTTATTGGAACACTCTCGGATGATCGTAATTGCACTTTCTCCATAGGGATATTTTCAATATGAACAATACGTAAGTTTATTGATTGTTCAACAATGTTCTATCATTTGGTATGTTTCAAGAATAATTTTGTTTTTTAATTTGTTAATAAATATTTATCAATGTATTTTATGTTGTATATTGTATTGAAGAATATCAATAACGACTATTCATACAAGAATTCTGTCTTATAAAAATAAACACTAGAACAATACAGAATATAATGACCACTTTGCACATTACTCATCATTTAACTAAGGGATTAACGCTTGTCATAAAAACTAATGATATTAAAATTTTGACTTTGAGGGATTATAAAGAAAACTTTAACTTATACAGTTTGAATACGCAAATAAATTATTTTAGTTTTAATCATTTAAAATGTAGCTGTAATGTCCCTTTTGGATATTATTTAAGTTTAGCATGTATTAATATTTTAGATTTCTGCTCTGAAAACTTGATTACGATCTTCAAATGCGTAAATAATACAACGGACTGAACTTTATTCCAGAATATTTACACAAGACATGTAAATCCAGAAAATAGAACGGAAAAGGTAATGCTGCAGATTTCAAACTAGAGGCAATGCACCCGAAATGGAATAAATCGTTTACTCTAACTGTTTGAAAAAAGTAAATCAAATTGAACTGTTTCTATACGAGTCTTAAAAACGTTTAAAGTTTCCAGGAAAATCAAAGTTTTCCTAGAAAGATTAAGTATATTTTATTAATTTATCATTGTTGCGATCGGTTTTAATAAACCTAGTATTCATTTTATACCAACCTAATTGAGTGCTGTTCTGAGTTCATTTCAAGATATATTCTTTGGATTTTGACATATTTTGTGTATAAGATCTCCATAACCCCCGGATGGTCCACTTCTGTCTGGTTTGTATCATCCAGTTGAACCCACACTGGGCAACCTTGTGGATGTCCAGGAGCGGCACACCACAAACCGAAAATTTTGAGATTTTGGATTGTAAGGGTAGTTCAATAGGACTAATCTGCTGCGGGAGATGACTTTTGCAGTTAGTGGGGTTCCCTAAGAGTCAAAGGTTCTTGACACCCTAGACATAAGGGCGCGCCACCCCTTCTCTGCTTTGATTGGGAAGGCTGGTTCAGAGCTGGTTTCCCCTTCTTCCGAGAAGATATGCCTGACATTAAAGCCCTAAACAGAAGGCGGTCCCTACTTAACATTACCCATCCAGAATATCCTGTCACTCCGGAAGCAGAGCAAAGGTCTTTTCAGGACTACGTACAATTTCTAAGATTCTTGTTAAAAGATCAAAAAGAAATAAATCACGATAAGACCGAGTCTAAATAAAATGATTCACGTTGTCAAGTATGCCCTCCATAGTCTTACAGCCAATTGGGCGCCTGCCTGCACAGAAGTTTGGACGCAATATTCATGATAATCCTTTCATGCATTATAGTGATCATGAATCAAAATGTTTGTCGCCGCTAAGTGTGATTATAATTTTGTAATGTTTATTACGTGTTATGTTGTTTATGTGGTTATTATGGTGTTTCTTGCACCACATTATAACGTTGACAATATTTTGTAATTTTAAATGAATAAATGTGCATTACCATAAAAAAAGGTGATCTACCAATTTAGTTTTGTGTTTTAAATATAACGTTTAATAGTTTTCACAACTAAAGGAACTTATAATTAGCAACATCTTTCTTTTCTCAAATATATTATGATCTAAAGGCATTTGAATTGGGTAACTCTGTTATCAATTTTGTACTAGTTCCAAATAAGTAAGATTTTAGAAAAATAATTACATAGAAAAGGATTGTAAGGATTGTCCAGAAAGTTTGCTGGTTTGGTACTACAGTAAGTAACACGGCTACAGCAATTAATCTACCTCCTCCACGCTATCTAAGCAGATTATCTAGTTTTGTACATACCATAATTTAGTGTAGTGGTATTGTACATTCCACGAGTTGGAATAGTATTGCACGTAACATTATTTAATTGTTGACAATAACGTACATAGCATCATTTAATGGAATGGTAATGAGTATACAAAATGATGATGGTACATATTATGAGTTACTGGTTGATGGAAGTAGGCATATCTTATGATATTGGTAAATTATATGGTATATTCTGTATACAAAAAATAAAATACTGTCGTATTACGGTAAGCTAAACGTAGCCATATCTGATAAAGGTACATTGAAGTATGAATTGTGAACTGTAAAATTAATACAGATCGTTTAGCCTGACTCTCTGTAATCAGTTAATGGAAAAGTGGCCTTTGTTCACCAGAATTGTCTGCGGATTTCTGAGCTTTTACGGGAACCAGACCGGATGTGCATATCATCAGAATTCTTGTTTCCAAAGTGACTAAGACTAACTTCCCTATTCATCAATGGTGAGATATGATTTAATTTAATTTCCAATGTGAAATCCTTAATATATAAACTCTACCCTTTCTTTATATGAGCCAATACACTATAATTCAAAACGTTAATTTAAGACAACTGCAACACTTTTCTGATCCCTATACTTTGAGAGAGTATTCTGGTTTCCTATATCTATATGTTTATCTTAATTACAGTTTTATAAGTATCTTATAATTTTCAAAGTTAATCAGACAGTATGGAATTTTTAGGTTCATAATTTTACTAGACATAGAAAAGTAAATAATTCATAATATTCTGTATGTGTATGAGAGGATAAACATTTCAGTTAGATATGAAAGAAGTTATGATTACATTCAAACCAATAATATTTAGTACTGTAATTCTAATGCACTTATTTGTAGCAAATTTCGCTAGGAGCAAAAATTACCTTAAATAGTATGCTTTTAGCTGAAAATATTGATATGAATGTTTCTCAATTATCATTATAACTAATACTTATATGATATTAGATATATTGCCTATATTAAATCTTAGTAACTGCATGTAAACAAGGCAATAGTAATCACAATATATTAACAGCCTCGGTATCAAAACTGTAAGTTTAACAAGAATATCTAATGTGACAACGTTTAAACCATTTTAAACTTGCAAGATTAAAACAAAAAAAAATTGCTGCGAGACCACCGCAACTCTGCCGTACCAGATTAGCTTCTGGCTTACATAAGCCTCTGGTTAAATATATATATAAATACAAAGCTAAGTATTATTTTACAAGATCATGACTGAGGTATGGTTGTTTCCAAGCTATTTTACCAAGAAAACATTGAGTTCGATTGTGGTAAATGCCACAATTTTGATTGAGCAAAGCTTTAGCGAATATGAGAAACATGATAGCAACGGGAGAATAGCCCAATAGATACAATTTTAACTTGAAGCCCACGGGTTTCAAGTTTTTTAACTTAATCTTGTTGATCATGTATATTAGTATCTTGTTTTAACTTAAAACAACCGATTACTAATATACATGAGTGTTACTAAATTAGTTATTCTTAACCCATTAACTAATTTAATATTGGCAGAATAATTATTACATGACGACTAACCAAATCAACTTTTGCTCGTACCTTTATAATACTTAAATAAAAAATGTTTTGTGTGCCATACTTAGAATTCAGCATCTGTATAAAGATATCACGTGGGGTAAATAGAGTCAGTCCTGACCTTTATAAGTTTACCTGTTTTCCTGCCAGTTTGTGATTTACTAACTTCCACAAACTTCGTAAATCAGCTTGAATCTTATCTCACGTACTCTGCTCTCTATAAAATGTGATTGCTTCTATCACACCTTGCAGTAAATACAATTTGAAAGCGGTAGATCAGTTTTCAAAAATATAGTAAAAGAACATTTTAAAATTACGAAGATAATTTAAATTTTTGTCAGTTTTAACAGATTTCTTTTCTCAATATTACATGTTTGGATAGAAAAAGTAACAAAATGTGCACATGACCCAAGTATTGTTTTAGCTTTAAAAATGGTATGAAGATAGTATTGTAATAACAAAAACAAATATGATGTATTTATTTTCAAAATTTTATAGCGTAATGCATATTATAAACTTAAACGTGAATTTCTACCAATTTCTACCATGTTTACACAACACTAACGCAAACGATGTCTCCACCTTGTATGTTATTTTTGTAAAATGTTATGAAACTACCACCACTATCATGTCTCGTTTAAAAACAACTACTTACAATAAAGTGCACAAAGGCAAGAAGAACGGAGGACAACATTTATATTGTACCAGCAGCTTGGATTCAGATAACAGTTGTAACTCGACGTATCTTGAATGTTGCTCAAAGTTGTACCAGCTGTCTTGTGACTAGTTCGGCAACTCGGTAATGACTTATGTTGACTGCCATGTTCCCCCCATCCCACATATGAGATGCTCTAGATCTAATTCTAGCTTATTAGGTTCTGATTTATTAATAAGGCCTATTCATAAGAGATTAGTTTGTTACTTTGCAGAATAACAACATATTGTCAATACATGACAAATGGTAAATGTTAAGTTACGATCGGATGTATATATATATATATATATATATATATATATATATATGTATATATATTTAGTTATATCCGATAATATATATACTATGAATTATTGAATACATTATTTTTTGTACGGAAAATAATTTATAAAATCATTCATACAGCGCAGCTCAACAAATCTAATATTAAAATCTTAGAATTGTGCAATCGTAAAATCTCGTTTTCTAAGACCTTTAAATTCAAGTTCATTTGCAGTAATTCTCCAAAAAATCAAAATCTTATCTTTCCATTACAAATAAAGGTAAGTAGTGAAAATAAAGTATAAAGGATTTAAGCGATTCTTGCAAAATTGCGTATGCATCTTCAAACAAAAGCAAATTACCAGTATATATACATGACTTTATAATGAAAAAATCCTGGAATAAATATATGTTAACTGATATACCTTATGAGGTTGCTTATCGTTTTATATAACCAGCCAAGTCATGGTATGTATTTTTTAAGATAAAGAATTCAAGTAAGTATCAAAGTAAATCCATTACATTATCACTAAATAAAATTATAAAAGTACTGGTGCGTATGATGTAGACTATATAAATAAAGGTAAATGAACATTTCGTTTATCAAGGCATCCTTTGTGAAATCACTGCTTTGAGAAAGTCCTTTTTGCTCTGAAGGGTGTGCATGTGCAAAGATTTCCTTTACCAATCAGATTTCTTATATCTGCAAAAAGAAACGGCATGTGTTTTATGTGTTATAAACAGAGCGTCAAGCATTATAGGATATTATTCAGTATTACCTTAATTTTAAAATTTTTAACAATTTCAGGATGATCTAAATAAGAGTTTTATTGGCAAATTTAACAAACTAAATATACAGGAATATTGTATATTGTATTAATTTACATTTAGTTTTATTTCAATCCTAACTACTTTTATTATTGATTACAAACTGCTACAAATAGGTTTTACTTGTCATTTTATTTTAGCACATGTTTACATGCTGATTTTAATTTTAAAAATAAATATTCTTCTATAAATATCTATTTTCAAATCATTAAAATATGCTGAAGCTTTAGCACAAAAATTTTTGGTCGGCTATCTCTATTTCACTAAAAAAAATTGTTAAATTTTGAATTCCCTAAAATGAAACCTTTTTGAGAAGAGGTAATTTTTTTATTAATCTTCCGGAAACTGGGATTTTCTAGATAAATTTAATTTATAAACTTCATTGTGTTTTTCTGAAAATATGTATAATATATTTAGTTACTTAAATGTCACATATACATTATTTTAGCTGGAAAGAAAGGTTCATTTATAAGTCCAAATACAACAAAAACAGATGTTATATAGATTTGTGAAATAAGCAACTTTTTAAATCCAGTTTATATAAATGTGCCCCCTTTCTCTTCTAAACCTGCCTTGCAATAAAAGCAATAACCTATTTTATGGAAAGGACTCAGGAATATATCCTTGGCAATCACTGAATTAACGCATTTTTAGAAACGAATGGTGGATGAATTCAGGTTGATATTTCGTAAATGCAAGATGATTGATCAAATTTTACTGATTAAAACTTACATTGAAGCTTTTTTATGTTTAATCTTGCGTATTTTCTAGGTATACACTCTTTAAGGGCAATAATAAATAAATATTTATTATAAGAACCTTTTAGTGAGAGAGGATATGAAACTCAGTAAGAAATAAAACGTAAAAACAGAAAATATTTGTTAACGCAGGAAACATTGCCAGTACCTGTATGATACTTTATCTACCGACTCTCTGTAAATACTATACAAAATGAACTATGATGAATTAATCTAAATGATCATACATGGTTTAAGTAATCAATTCCATAGCAATGTTAGGTTACGTTTTGGGGCTGTTTAACAAGTTTCGTGGGAAGTGTAAATTTCAAGTAAAACAAATCATGCCCAGCATTTTGTCATTTATATAGTCCGGATTATCATTAGTTTTATTTTGGTTCAGAAGTTTAAACATCCACTTTGTGGAATTTGAAATGAATTTTAGTAATAGTGTTTTAAACCTTGTATTATTTAAAAGTCTAACATGTATTTAATTTAAAGGCCTGTGAGTTATAATAAACCAAAATGCTTTGTTTTCATTATTTACTAAGACGACGAGCATGCCTGATCCTGATGATTAAGCAACAAGTTAGGACGTGCTGAGTCCTTACGCGGAACGTGATTGAGCTCTAATTACACGGACAAGATAATAAATGTAATGTATTACAGTGTACTTCCTTATTAAAATTTTTTTAAATAACTTTCCAATATGTAACTGTATTTGATAGGATGTTCAAGAAACCAGGAACGATATATAATTTACGTGGACATTGTTACCCACTTTTCTATCAGTTAGCAAACTATTTCTTTCTCAGAAGAAAATTAGTTTCAATATATATCCAATTAGTTAACTTCACTGACGACCACACGTAAAAAAATGTATATGGCAGTGCTTAAAAGAAAGCGGGTTTTAGTGTATTATCCAGAAATGTTGACCCAGTATAACCCGATTAACTTAGAGCATTGCCATCAGTGATAGATATATTTTTTAGTACTTAAATAAAACCTTTATATCCTAGCTTTTACCAGCTAGAGTAGTACATGTCATTTGTTTTATTTAAATCCTGTTTATTACAAAGTAGAAGTACGCCAAATCACGTGCTACGTAACAGAGTTCGCTGAGGTTGCTTACAGAATTTCAAACTACTCATTTAATGATTTACTAAGAATAGACATACAGACAGAAAATCATACAGAAAATACATTTTTACATCATTTCAGCAGATTAAATATAAATTATGTCGGCCCTACCGATTGATAGGCTTCACTGAGCTTCCGTAAAATTATATGCTTGCGGTAAAGTTAAACTATTAATATTAATTTCCATTATAAAACCTATGTATGAGTAGAAACGGCATATCACTAACTTAAGCTTGTGAAATATTGGATCAGGGGATTAGCTGTTATATTGTAAAATATGTATACTGGACTGCTCGCCTACAAAAAAGCCCAGTAACGTCCTGAGCGTGTTATTTATCAGAGTAACAGAGCGGAAGTCGCAACACACAAGTAGGATTGTATCGTAAAATATGTAGGCTGGACTGCCTGCCCAAACAAGAGCACAGTAACGCCCTGAGCGTGTTATGTATCAGGGTACCAGAGCAGTAGTGGCAACACAAGTAAGCGTGTGACATAACCATTATCACACGCCAGGGGATTAGTTATACAGCCCCAAGCCGATGTTTGGCGACGTTATAACCCTGCCGCTAATACACGTTACATGATCAACATGCATCATAATGAAACTCGACGTTCCTTGAAGCTGATGTTCATAAATGCTAATGAAGCTCCGTTAAAAGG
This sequence comes from Homalodisca vitripennis, assembly GCF_021130785.1. Lineage (NCBI taxonomy): Eukaryota > Metazoa > Arthropoda > Insecta > Hemiptera > Cicadellidae > Homalodisca > Homalodisca vitripennis. Next base: position 29,016,702 of record NC_060212.1, read on the forward strand.
TTCGAATATAAAAGTTCAGTTCGTTCTCGTGTGGAGTCCTTCCCAGACCCTAGAGTGATGGTTTTCACTAACGGTCACAATATTAAATATATTAATACCAACATAAATTTAATAAAATTTAAAATTGATCGGTTAACTGAACGACTGTAAAGAGAAGAGGAACCGTGTATCCTTCGGTGAATAAAGAATTGGAAGATTTGGAAACAGGTGAAGACATCTTAGTTTTTTAGGTTAACACAGTGCTAAAAATTGAAAATATTCCAGCCTTTCTGTGGAGATATTGTCTGAGGTAAACAGATGTTATCGAAACTGTCAATAATGAAACTACTTATACAGGTGAGTTTAAGGAGCTAGAGCCGTCACGTGTTTAGCTATTGATTAATTGATCAACTAATTATCGATATGACAAAATAGTGATCAACTGTTCTCTTTCTCACAAGGTGTAAGCTTTTAGGAAATGTAACACTATCTTCTTTGTTTAGTTAATTTTGCTTGTATTTTTTAAATTATTTCTTTTATTATATTAAGAGTGTAGTATTAATTGTTTAGATACCTTTTGTTTTGTCGAATTTTATTGTATTTTAGTTTTGTATTTTTGTTTCAGTACTGATAATTTCCCCGTATTATGACGTATTGTATGCCTAAAACTAACTGACTGGAAATTCTTGACGTATAGTCTGAGCCCCAACCACAGGAATTTCCTAGACTATTTGCGGAAAGGATATATTATTTGACGATGCGATGTCCAGGATAAGAAGTCCTCTCTAACACAACCTGGGGACCAACGGCTTATGAGAGACTTCCGAACCACCACCAACAGCCGGGCAGACAGGCTGCTTGCATGGACAGGATCGTTCAGCGGTCAGCTACCCAAGCCACGCTCGGCCTACACTATAAATGTGCAGTTACTAGTCTCAAACAGTTTCTTAAATGTTTTAGTCCGTGGTAAAAAGTCATATTACAACTGATTGTTGTATTCATCGTTGAACTATTAAGACAAAGCAAACAACAGTCCAGCTCCACTCTTTTAACTCACTGTACCGGGTGTCTCATAACCGTAAGCATTTTTCAAAAACGTTATCACTTTATTGAACATGCAAAACATAAGTAATAATGCATGATAATGTCTTGTGATGATTGTGCGTCTAGCTTAGTTTATTAATTGTATAATAATAGTGTGTATGTGTGATTTTGAAAAAAGTATTATATCACGACATTTTTAAGATGTATCCATGAAACTCGACAGAACCTTTATAAAACTGAGCCACAGAATATTGGAAAAAACAATGTTCCAATAAGTCGGCAACTGTTATTTCAATTAATGTACTCAGTTATTCTTGATTCCATGTTAAAACCATGTATTATTGAATTTATCTGGCATGGATAAACTATAGAAATTTAATATTTTGCACGCAGAAAAATGACGGTTACTGTTTAGTTTTACGAGTTGATCTCAAACCGCTCATGGAATATATTTAATTTAGTTATACCTATATTAAGATCATTTATTATAGATATACATATGCGTTCATAGATATTCTCAGCTAAACCAGAGTATAGTACACATGCGTTATAGTACATTATTTCATAGTTTTCCCTGCTGAACAACGTGGTAAATATGATCAAATAGTTGCGACCCACTCTATAAAAGCGATGTTATTAGCATTTCCAGTGGAACATCTGCTTATGGAAGGGGAAACAGTAATTTATTTTCACAAGAACGCTGCGTTAAATGGCAAATTTTAATGATAAATATAATTTATTTGCTTTGTCCTACTTTTTTAATTTTGCACCTGCAGCGTGGTTGTGTTTTTACACTTTATAAGTTTCTTATTATCCGAGTAGCAGATGATTTTGAATCATATTTAAAGTGGCTACCGTATATATACTCGTATTTGAGATTGTTTATCAATATTAGGCTAGATGCCTGCAGTGCGAGTTTAAGTTTGTGCCACTTTGAGAAAACATATAACAACAGCTACATTATTGGCGATTGTTTATGTTATGTAACCGTAATGGCGCAGATTAGCTGCGTTTAATATCGACAACGTTGTCATTAGTCTCGTTTAACCATTGTATCTGCGACAAAGCAACGTAACGGTCTCAAATCTAGCTATTTTAACTGATAATGCAACTCTAAGCTAAAACATAGAAAGTACTATATTTCTTAAGAAAGTGCTTTTTCTTAGAACTATCATACCTTTAATTATTCCATAGTTATGAAATATATTTAATTTGAGTTTTTAGGAAGAAAATAAATGTATCTATTGTTGTTATTTATAATTATAGTAAAGTTGTATCCCTGTCAAGTAGATATTAACGAGCTACACTAATGAGTGGTGTGTGTTGTATAAATATCTCGAATGGATGTTAAGACAGCTGATATTTTGTATAGAATAGTAAAATATTAAAAATAACCATAAACATAGCAGCACTTAAAACGCATTGGAGTCAATTGAATTTAATACGTTATGAGTGGAGCTTGAATATTCAGTAAATTGTAACCTCAATAAAATATACCAAATGCATTCTGCAACTGGAAGTTGATATTTTATTACTTTTCTGGTAAACGTGTACTTTATGAGTAGCATGGCCTAAAATGCACGTGACGTAGCTATTATGGAATGATTTGATTCAATGGAAATCTTAAGGTCAGTTCCATTTCACCTTACACTTACTGCAGCGCCTGAAATTTGTCACAGATTTGATTGAAGTATTATCTCATGGTGGAATCTGGAATACACGTATGGCTGAAGAACTAAAATGTAATTGGCGACAAAGATCTAAACGAATTATGAGTTTTGACATCTCAATCACTTATAAACATTTAAATGTAATGTAGATGAATAGACAATAAGAACGCCTCTTAATCTAGATTACTCTTGATTTTGTCATCTAGGCCTTTCAAGATCCAGGAACCAAACCTGTTACAGCGTCATATTTAGACGCTGCTTTAAGGAAGGAGAAATAAAGCTGAACTAAACATTTGTATGTTTGAACTATCACACCTTCAATAAATTTATACGCAATTTGACTGCAGGTTAATTTATCAAGTGGCGGTGATTGGTGGACAAGGCTATGAGTTGTTTCCGGTGCGCAGCGCAGTCTGGTGTAACAAGCGGAGTTATAAATAGTCACCAGTCCGCACAGTTATGTGCGGGTCTTTTATTACTTTAACAGTTATTTTCTTCCATATCAGTTCTATACAAACCAAGTACTAGTTCTAATCTTTTACAAATATATTTTGTAAATCTTTAATATTACTGTTTTATAAAACTCTATGTTTTTTAGACCCCAAACAAAAGAGGCAATTATAAAACAATATTAAACTCTGCTTGAAATTTTCAGCGGCTTTTTCAATACTACACACATGGCTTAAGTATAAAATATAAAATATTTCTATATGGATGAACTATCCATAGAAGTTGAAATAACGTAGCTCTTGAAAGAACTACGGGAACACGTAGTTATCAGAAGCTTGATTTCTATATAAGCCTAAAATACCTGTTACCAGATGAAGTAATATTTTGAAACATTTAGAGAAAAAAAGCCCTCTTATTTACAGAGTTTTATGGAGCAGATTGTTTTTAGAGTTTAAAAATTTCATAGTGGCTTAAAATTCTTATCTTAAACAAATTTTAACCTCCTATTTGGCACAGATTCAAGGAGTGTAGAATTTCCAGAGCCCTAGAACTTAATGTGATCGTGATTCTCGTGGATCGGGGTATCTTAGAAGTCAGAATAATATTATGTTGGAAAAAAAGTTTCTAGTGGCTTAAAAATTCTAGAAGAAAGTTTTAAGTAATTTAAATTTCCCTTGAAATACTTAATGCTAGAAGCTTCCGAAAGCCATGATACTGCTAGGTACTTAAGTGCGCAACGTTGTAGACGGTGTATTATGCCAGAAGCTGAATCCCAGACAGCAAGAATGTGACACAGACAAGAAACTAGAAAATGAATGGCCCTCGAGTTATATTTGTATCAGGCTTAGAGAATCTTGGTTGGTTTGTCCCAAAGGTTGATTTAAAAAATTTCTCAGAGAAATCCCGAATTTAAAAACAAATCCTAGATCGCTTCTTTGTTCAGTTGATTTTAAAATACTTTCAGGTCTCTATGAAAATTTATAATGATTAACCATTGAATGAATGATGAAATAGTGTATGATCAGGTATCTATGTTTGCCATGATTCCTATACACAAACTTCATTCACGAAATGGCAGCTTTCAGGGTGTTTATAGCTTCTTAGTCTCCGAGGCAATGTAACAGAGAGTTAAGTTCTTTACTTTGTTATATTGGTGTTATATTTTTTGAGACTTATATATATATATATATATATAATAAGAATTAACTCATATTTTAAATATATATATATATATATATATACACAGTAATAATGTAATGATCATAACTTATATGCTACTGAATGGTTGACACAAATCTACAAGACATTATTCATTCAATCTTAACTGCCTAAACATAGTTGATAAAGTGTTTAGGAGTCGTACTTTAGAATGTTCACATTTGTTCCTTGATTAGTTAAATTTTAAACGTAGTAAAGAACATTTTTTCTGATTTAGTAGTCCTTTTACGCGTAATGGTGGATGGTGTAATCTTAAAGGCAACAAATATACTTCGAGGGTAATTAAAAAACTGTACTCTAACAAACACATGCCCTTTAGATGCGAGAGAGCTAAAAGCCATTCCTTACTGAGTTTATTTTAAAGTACTTTTACAACTGCAGAATAATAACATCAATACCTTCCATCCATAACTAATATTTTTTTAAATAGTTGGAAGTATACCTAAGACAGAAGATTTATACACAATGGAATCTGTGAAAACGAGTTAAAGAAACAAAATATGAATACAACTAATAAACTGTATTGCATAAGTATAATGTTTACATCAAATAGTAATCGTCTAAGAGATATATTTATTTTTAGATTATATATTACTTTTAAGCTTGCATCTTACTGTAATTTCAATTACATTCTTTCGTCCTTAAATTAGTGTTGAAAAGTTGCGTTCTTAAATTTTGAATCGTCTTTTCAGCAAAATTTCACAAATTTTCCAACAGAATAACATGTCTTACAGATTTGAGATTTCAGATTTGTTGGGTCGGTCAATCTTTTCTTTTGGGATATGTCTTATTAACTTTACGCCAACTAGAGCAGAAAGGTGTCCAATTGCGGTACTTCTATGTCGCTGCACCTGATAACTGTCGCTGCTAGTTTCAAATCCATGGAATGACTATTACCTGACTTGCATTTGACTCTGCAGTAAAGGACAACCTCAAGTATGCTGAGACAGGGTAAAGTCAGTAATCCAAGCTCAATGGATCAAGACTGCCTTAGAAACATGATTCTTTTCGCACGAACATATTAACAATTAGCCTTTAATTATAAACCTATTGATGGTTGACAATATTTAATATAATATACTATGCTCACAGACTAAATATAAGTATCATTTACTCATGAACGCAAATGTGAAGTGACAGCTTGTTGAAAGCTATTCCTTGTCGACTTGAATGTAATTAGTATCATTACAATATCAATAATTACAACTCATAACTCATATATCCACCGGTGACTGACTTGATCATTTATACATTACTTAATTCATTTTATGGAAACTGAGAAGGGACAATTACTATACGCTCATAGTCCCTCAGGTGACCTGACTGATTATTGAAAGCATTTCCATGTTGTTATTCTTTACTCATTTACCTTTACAAACAAACAATCATGATAATCTTCCGTTATTGGAACACTCTCAGATGATTGTAATGGCACTTTCTCCATAGAGATACTTGCAATATGAACAATATGTAAGTTTATTGATTGTTCAACAATGTTCTATCGTTTGGTATGTTTGAAGAATAGTTTTGTTTTTGAATTTGTGAATAAATATGTATAAATGTATTTTATGTTGTGAATTGTATTGAAGAATATCAATAACGACTATTCCTTAAATACAGGTATTCTATCTTATAAAAATAAACACAAGAACAATACAGAATGCTGCTCTGAATAATGACCACTTTGTACATTACTCATCATTTAACTAAGGGATTAATGATTGTTATAAAAAACTAATAGTATTAAAATTTTAACTTTGAGGGATTATAAAGAAAAACTTTAACTTTTACAGTTTGAATACACGAATAAATTATTTTAGTTTTATTCATTTAAATTGTAGTTGTTATGTCTCTTTTGGATATTATTTAAGTTTAGCATGTATTAATATTTAAGATTTTTGCTCTGAAAACCTGATTACGATCTTCAAATGCATAAATAATACAACGGACTGAACTTTATACAAGACTATTTTCACAAGAAATCTAATTCCACAAAAATTAAACGGAAAAGGTAATGCTGCAGATTCCGAGCTAGAGGCAATGAACCGGAAATGTAATAAATCGTTTACTCTAACTGTTTGTAAAACTGAATCAGATTGAACTGTTTTTTTAGAAGTGTTAATAAACGTTTCAAGTTTCCTGGAAAATCTAAGTTTTTCCTGGAAAGATTAAGTATATTTTATTAATTTACCATTGGCTGCGATCGGTTGTCATAAACGTAGTATTAATTTTATACCAACCTAATTGATTGCTGTTCTTAGTTCATTTTAGGATAATATTCTTCGGATTTCGAGATATTTTGTGTATAAGATCTCGATAACCCCCGGAAGGTCCACTTCTGTCTGGTTTGTATCTTCCAGTTGAACCCACACTGGGCAACCTTGTGGATGTCCAGGAGCGGCACACCACAAACCGAAAATTTTGAGATTTTGGATTGTAAGGGTAGTTCAATAGGACTAATCTGCTGCGGGAGATGACTTTTGCAGTTAGTGGGGTTCCCTAAGAGTCAAAGGTTCTTGACACCCTAGACATAAGGGCGCGCCACCCCTTCTCTGCTTTGATTGGGAAGGCTGGTTCAGAGCTGGTTTCCCCTTCTTCCGAGAAGATATGCCTGACATTAAAGCCCTAAACAGAAGGCGGTCCCTACTTAACATTACCCATCCAGAATATCCTGTCACTCCGGAAGCAGAGCAAAGGTCTTTTCAGGACTACGTACAATTTCTAAGATTCTTGTTAAAAGATCAAAAAGAAATAAATCACGATAAGACCGAGTCTAAATAAAATGATTCACGTTGTCAAGTATGCCCTCCATAGTCTTACAGCCAATTGGGCGCCTGCCTGCACAGAAGTTTGGACGCAATATTCATGATAATCCTTTCATGCATTATAGTGATCATGAATCAAAATGTTTGTCGCCGTTAAGTGTCATTATAATTTTATAATGTTTATTATGTTTTGTGTTGTTTATGTAGTTATTATGGTGTTTCTTGCACCACAATATAACGTTGACAATCTGGAATCTTAAATGAATAAATTTGCATTACAATAAAAACAGGTGATCTACCAATTTAGTTTTGTGTTTTAATTGTAACCTTAATAGTTTTCTAAAGGAAACTTATAATTAGCCAGATCTTTCTTTTCTCATATATATTATCTAAAAGCATTTGCATCGTGTAACCCTGTTAAGAAGTTTGTACTAGTTCGAAATAAGTAAGATTTTAGAAAAATAATTACATAGAAAAGGATGGTAAGGATCGTCCAGAAAGTTTGCTGGTTTGGTACCACAGTAAGTAACACGGCTAAAGCAATTAATCTACTTCCTCCACGCTATCTAAGCAGATTATCTAGTCTTGTACATACCGTAATTTAGTGCAGTGGTATTGTACATTCCACGAGTTGGAATAGTATTGCACGTAACATTATTTAATTGTTGACAATAACGTACATAGCATAATTTATAATGGAATGGTAATGAGTATACAAAATGATAATGGTACATATTATGAGTTAATTGTTGATGGAAGTAGGCATATCTTATGATATTGGTAAATTATATGGTATATACCATTCTGTATACAAAATAGAAAATGATGTCGTATTACAGTAAAGCCAAACCTAGCCATATCATATAAAGGTACACTGAAGTAGGAACTGTGAACTCTTAAACTCTTAAATTAATACAGATCCTTTAGCCTGACTCTCTGTAATCAGTTAATGGTAAAGTGGCCTTTGTTCACCAGAATTGTCTGCGGACTTCTGAGCTTTTAAGGGAACCAAACCGGATGTTCATATCATCAGAATTCTTGTTTCGATAGTGACTAAGACTAACTTCCCTATTCACCAATGGTGGTGTATGATCTTATAGACTGTGGAGTCTATCATTATGGTAAAAATTTAATTTAAAATGAAGAGATTTTTGTTTATAGTTATCAATCAATACATTTGATACTATACAGTGCATTTGTTCTCCAGTTACAAATGTGAAATCATTAAATGTAGACTCAACGTGAATTTAAGACAACTGCAACACGTTTCTGGTCCCTTTAATTCAAGAGAATATTTTGGTTTCCTATATCCAGATGTTTATCTTAATTACAGCTTTTTCAAGTGTTTTATATTTGTTTAAGTTTATCAGACAGTATGGAATGTTTAGATTCATAATTTTACTAGACCTATAAAAGTAAATAATTCATAATATTCTGCGTGTGTATGAGAGGATAAACATTTCAATTAGATATGAAAGAAGTTATGATTAAATTCAAACCAATAATATTTAGTACTGTAATTCTAATGCATTTATTTATATCGAATTTCGCTAGAAGCAAAAATTACCTTAAATAGTGTACTTTTAGCAGAAAATACTGATATGAATATTTCTCAACTATCATTATAACTAGAACTTATATGATATTAGATATATTGCCTATATTAGATCTTAGTAACTCCATGTACACAAGGCAATAGTAATCACAATATATTGACAGCCTCGGCATAAAAACTGTAAGATTAACAAGAATATCTAATGTGACAACGTTTAGACCATTGTAAACTTGCAAGATTAAGACACAAGAATTTGCTGCGAGACCACCGTAACTCTTCTGGCTTACATAAGCTACTGGATAAATATCTATATAGATACAAAGCTAAGTATTATTTTACAAGATAATGACTGAGGTATGGTTGTTATCTCAGCTATTTTGCCAAGAAAAGAAGATATAGAGAATATTTTATATTTGTATTTATAATGTAGTTAAGATGTTTCACTTAGCAATTGAGTTTAATCTCAATGAAACGTTTTCGTGAATAATGTAAAAGCTCATAAAAAACAAACAACATGTTTTAAGGTTTGGTTGATAACAAAGTTGCACACTACATGACAAGTAGACTAGTCAATGAGAGATCAGAGACTCTCTGTGGCGTATATAGCCTACAACAAACACACTCACCAGACCTTGCTACTTGTTCATTGTTGTGTTGATTTTGTGCAGTAATAATTCTTAACTTTGGTAGGAATAAAAAACTACATTACTCTAAGACTACATACTAATTTAAATCAGAATTTAAAAAAACAACACAACAATACACGACTTTAAAATTAACAGGTATGGTACTTGATTTTAATCTACATGAGAACGAAAAGCACATCGCAAGTATATATATAAAAAATATTATTTTAAATTTTAATAATGAATTATTCCTATGGACTTCAGTAATTATTAGCGTAATCTGAGTCCTTCTGAGTAGACCTCCCGCGGATCGAGCGCTAACATGGGCTCTTATGGGAGGGAGAAATTCCCTCATTTGCTGGAGAAATCCCTTCATGTGCGGGAGAAATTCCCTGCTCACACTCTTATCCTATGAAAATGTTCCAAATTCTGTCGAAATTATCGTGTTTTTCGGTAAAATCGGTGATTTGGGGTGTCAAAATCGTTGTTTTTCGGTAAAATCGGTGATTTGTTGGGTCCGGTGAGGGAGAAACGAGGGACGGAGGGAATTCCAATATGGCGGCGAGGGCGGGAAAAAATTGGCGGGAACAGGGTAACCTAACCTCACTTTCTTGGTTTCCCGCGTATTCAATATGGCTGCGCCCATGATGAATTGGCGGGAACAGGGTAACCTAACCTCACTTTCTTAGATGGCTGCGCCCAGTTGGCGGGAACAGTAGAACATAACCTCAATTGTGAAATTGGCGGGAACAGGGGAACATAACCTCAATTGTGAAATTGGCGGGAAGGTAAACTAAACAAGAGAAATAAAGACGAATCGTACCTTATTGTGTGATGCGGTGAGTCGATGTGGGCCTGGATGTGGTTTCGGAACATCCGCACTACGTATAGTACCCAGGTTAAACATTATCCAGTATAAGAATCGGTCCAGAGAACTGGTAGACATCCTACGACTGGATAATGTCCCGTCCCTTTGGAATTCGGAATATAAATTTTGAATGTGAAGCCAATTGAATAATTAAGATAGAGGTAGAGAGAGATCTACCTGGGGAGATATATTGTGAATCTTCCCACAATCAGCTCACGGCACGTGGGGCATCTATCCCCCACTCTGTTGGAGCATGGACGGCAGAGTGTATGCCCACACAGTCGAAGAGCGATTGTTGGTAGATTCGCAAAGCAAACGGGGCAGGACACTTCGCGGGGTTGAGTGGCAGGGGTTGATCCGTTGGACGGCACAGCGGTGTTTCTACGTCGGGAGTCCTCCTCCATGCGGGTAGCTGTCTCGTATAGGAAATCCGCGAGGATGCTACGGATTTCCTCCCATGCGGCTGGAGCGACGGCACGGAACTCCTCCTCGGGTCTCCGCACCATCCACCGTTCGCGGGTTTCCTCCCAAGCGGCTGGAGCGGCGGCACGGAACTCCTCCTCCTCGGGTCTCCGCACCATCCACCGTTCGGTGTCGTAGACGGCCCCCTCACTGATGCCCTGCACCTGAGCGACTATACTCAGGGACCTTGAAAAGTCGAATGCTCAGCTCAATATCATCACACAATAAGGTACGATTCGTCTTTATTTCTCTTGTTTAGTTTACCTTCCCGCCAATTTCACAATTGAGGTTATGTTCCCCTGTTCCCGCCAATTTCACAATTGAGGTTATGTTCTACTGTTTCCCGCCAACTGGGCGCAGCCATCTAAGAAAGTGAGGTTAGGTTACCCTGTTCCCGCCAATTCATCATGGGCGCAGCCATATTGAATACGCGGGAAACCAAGAAAGTGAGGTTAGGTTACCCTGTTCCCGCCAATTTTTCCCGCCCTCGCCGCCATATTGGAATTCCCTCCGTCCCTCGTTTCTCCCTCACCGGACCCAACAAATCACCGATTTTACCGAAAAACAACGATTTTGACACCCCAAATCACCGATTTTACCGAAAAACACGATAATTTCGACAGAATTTGGAACATTTTCATAGGATAAGAGTGTGAGCAGGGAATTTCTCCCGCACATGAAGGGATTTCTCCAGCAAATGAGGGAATTTCTCCCTCCCATAAGAGCCCATGTTAGCGCTCGATCCGCGGGAGGTCTACTCTTCTGGTCTCATGATACTTACACGCTTAACGTTTATGCCAATTCATACTTACATTATCTCATTTATAATTTAACATTTCAACTATAGATCATGCCATCTAGAATTCTCAGATCTTAATTTTTATTTGACCAACCTACTGGACTAACGTGAAATCTAAGGATCTCATACCCTTATCTCAGAGTACCCTTATTACCCCATCACACCATATTGCGCAGCTTTTCACCATAGGGGTACAGCTCAAATACATAGAACCATGTGGTTTTTGGTAAATTGCTTAAAAGTTTTTAAAACTATTTATCAATAGTTAGAGAATCAGTTATTTTTAAAACCTCAGCGTTGACATTTTAAAATGTTGGTTTAAAACAAATAGACCCATTTTTAGTATAGAAATTTTCAAAACGTTGCCGAGGTTGACAGAGTAGCGTCGCGGCGTAGTATTCGATGAGATGTCGTCGAGAAGGTGTAGCGGAAGCACTGATAGGGTTTCCTTACATATACCACCCCGATAAGATAGAGTGTCTCACAGACACGTGATACACCTATACGAGGTGATTACGAATGTTTAGTGCTACAAGTTAGGGCAAAGTACAATAAGCTGGCCCGGTTTTTTGTATCATTAGCATAATCATCGATACAGTATAGTCGTATAACGAATACTAGACTATCATCAGTATAAATACATTTACAATCATATTAACATTTTTCAGATTAAAATAGTTCGTTCAAAATATACATAGACAATTACTAATAATAAAGGAACTATAAAGACTATGCTTGTTTAAGCAAGTAGAACAGAAAATAAGAATGTTAAAAGCATCCCCTCCAGGCCCCTCTTAGGTACAAATAATCATATATATGATGTTCAAACAGTCAGTTGGGTTGCCATGAGCTTTCCACTATCAGATTAATAGTTGCATCAGTTGCTTGGTCTAACAGTTTGTCGCTACGGTTCACGGTAAATACACAAAACTCCATTTACTACACCAAAAATGAGCCTTCTACATGTCTCTGACTATGGTTGTCCACATAGTGAGAGTTTCGGCATCATACCAATGTCTTGAATGCGAGGAAAACTCATTTTGACATTTTTAAAATCAATTTAATTAAGTTTTCTAAAGTCGAACGTCATTTAAAATTAGAAGATATTACTTATTAAAAAGTAAAAGATTTTACTTTTACGTTTACTATCTGAAAAAGTATGTATTGTACTGGTGGTATAATCTAAAATTAATTATTTAGTATCAGTTGGTTACATCGATTATTATAATTTAGTAATATCGTTTATCAACGTCGATTTAAAAGAACCGGTCCGCTTGTAGTACTCTATCCAATAATTATTTTTCAAACATTTAAGTAACTTTTGTACTCCTCGTTCCGTTTTACGGTACCCATGCTAGGATCGTACTCAGTAACAATAGAAGTCGCTGTCACGGTGTTGACTTGTATAACATATCATGTTTATCAACGAGACATGATAGTGATAATCCCACAACATGTTAAATAATAACATACAAGGTGGGAACATCGTTTGAGTTAGTTTTGTGTAAACGTGGTAGAAATTTGTTTAGGACAAGGTTATCGTGACAGTGAACGCAGTCCTTTAATTATGATGGGGTTTTAAACAGTCCAAGATGACAACTTTGTAAACATGAAAGAGTGTAGTAGATTCGAGCAAGCTGAACTGAAGAGAATAACTACTGTGATACATAAAGAAATGAAAGACACCTATCTGGACTAAGTAGGGTGATTCGACTTTTCTGCCACAATGGAGGGTTCACCAGAAAGAGAGAGAGAAATGTTTATATACATTGGCTCGAGTTACCGATTAAGGAGTTTTTATATTTTAGTTTACATATTTAGACGGTGATTTGGTAACACCACGCTACACGTGTGGTACTAATACATCAATTATCTCACAATATATAATGTAACTTTATCGATCACCTTAACCATTCACGTTTTATATTTATAATATGTACTACGCTATAAAGTTTTGAAAATAAATACATTATATTTTTTTGCTATTGCAATACTATTTTCATAACATTTTTAAAGCTTGGGTTATGTGGACATTTTGTTATTTTTTCTATCCAAACATGTAATATTGATAAAAGAAATCTGTTAAAACTGACAAAAATGTAAATTATCTTTGTCATTTAAAATTTTCTTCACTATATTTTGAAATTTATCTACCGCTTTCAAATTGCATTTCCTGGAAGGTGTGATAGAAGCAACCTCATTTCGTAGAGAGCAGAGTACGTGAGAGAAGATTCAAGCTGATTTACGAAGTTTGTGGAAGTTGGTAGATCACAAACTGGCAGGAAAAACAGGTAAACTTATAAAGGTCAGGACTGAGTCTATTTGCCCCGCGTGATATCTTTATACAGATGCTGAACTCTAAGTATGGTACAGAAAACTTTTTTTATTTAAGTATTATAAAGATATAGGCAAACATTGATTTGGTTCGTCGTCATGTAATAATTTTCAGCTAATATTAAATTAGTTAATGGGTTAAGAATAACTAATTTAGCAACACTAATGTATATTAGTAATCGGTTGTTTTAAGTTAAAAATAAGATACTCTACATCAACAAGATTAAGCTTAAAAACTCGAAACCCGGGGTTAGAGCCCCGTGTCAGGTATATTTCAAATTCACAAAAGGCACATGTAGACTATAAGAGTGTTCTATTAATTTAAAATAAGAATGTGAAATAATAATTGTCGATACCTAGTTACCATCAGTTAGATTGAAGGAGGGATGCAACTTAGTCTTTATTCAGTAAACAAATGAGTTGTGCCAAGAGAGTATGGGTGGAGAATCTCCTGAGATTTCCGATTGCAAGCGTTGGGTGCAGACAAACATTCAACTTGCATGTTTTTTTAAACATGTTGAACTCTTTTTTTTCTGTGCAGTTGGATTAGAGGAGATACACGACTCATTCTTGACTCAGCAAAGAAATGAGTTGTGCTTATGGAGTATGAGTGGAGACTCTCTGGAAATGAGCGATATGTGCAGACAAACATTCAACTTTCATTCTGTCGAAGCAACCTTGATTAAGTTTTTGCTCAGTCCAGTTGAATTAAAAGAGAGATAAAACTCAATCTTGATTAAGCATACAAATAAGCCTTGTCAAGTGAGTTTGATCAAAATTTTCCTCATGGTTCTGGGAGGAAGCCTTGCCTGCAGGCAATCATTAAACTTTCATTTACATTGAAACAACCGGGAATTGATTCGAGTACAACTTATCATATCATGTTTGCAGCCAAGTAATGGGAATCTAAGTAAGATACTTGTAGTAAGAAAACTACATTAATTATTGTACACCAATAATAATGGTTCATTCATTTATGTTGGTATGATAACAGAATAAGAACCTGTTAGGACGTTAGGTTATTAATTTTTAACCAAACAACAATTTATTCATCACTATTAAAGAGGTGGAATGTATATAGGTTAAAATTTAAATAATAATGATATTTGGCAGTAATATAAATCCATTGTTGTAGTGTGTGCGCTCTTTCATCTCTGTGAGAAAGAGAAGAAATTTAGAAACTTTATATATGTTAAATATGTTTTTAGTGGGCCTAACTTTAAATTTTAGACATAATTTAAACCCAATTTGTAATGCTACTAATCCATGATAAATCTGTTCATAAATGAATTTTCCTTCAGTTTTTCTACCCTTTAAAACCTAATCGACTTTCTAATAGAAAACTTAATATTTACTCGTTTCCTATTTCGCTGTGATTTTCTATCGTTCATGGAAGCACGATGGAGAGTGTGACAGGGTAAACTTACATCCTCTAGCACTGGAAACTTTGATAAAGATCAACAAACATTTCTAAAACGTACATTCCTCTTGTATAGTAAACATTATTATAGATGTGGTTTACATAGTTCAATTTCCTTGATTGCTATTTCAACAACGTTTGCATTTTCATTCTTCCTCTGTCTATGAATGCAAAGCACATTCGGTGCACTGCCTGCTAGATATATACTACAGTTTAAACGATAGAATAACGTAAATTATTGTTTTAGACTTTTGTTTTCCAAAATATACACGAAAAACCCTCCGGATCTTTCTTCCCCGTGAGCGTATTCCATATCCTCCGCTTTATGTACCATACCCCTACCAATGTATGATATGATGTGGTTAGATTTGTGAAGAAACATTTAAGATTAAAAATAACAAATATAGACAAATAATGCCAAAAAACGGCACAGTGCCCGTTCCGGCTAAACCGTTCACCTTATTCGGCTAAAGGATAAGTTTTAACAAACTGCTGCTATAATGAAAGGAAAAGAAGGTTTTGGAAATTTTCCATCATGATATGTTTCAAAAAGTATAAAACACTTTTTAAGGATTGAAATCTACTAGGTGTAAAATATACCCTGTGTCATTAAGAAACTAAAACATTTTTTCCAGACTTGAGAGAATTTCATAGTACATCATGACAAATTAAGGTCAAGATAACCTTCTTCCAGGGTAGGATTTTTCAACGCCTAGACTGTTATTTGTAAGGTACTATCCTGTTGAGCTAATCCGATGTCTTTCAACATCACAGACAGGCAAACCCACCATAGTCCAGAGTGCCAAACTCTCAAAGAAGAGATGGGGACAAATCAATGGATGTTAATGACAAAGCTACCTAACAGTGCTTTAACAGTGGTCATTTACTTTACTCAGTTTTGTTCATCAGAGCAGCTAAGATTCCAGGCACAGCCGTCATTTTACCAATGGAGACCGTATAAGAATGGTAAACAATTACAATTTCATAGTTTTTGAACAAAATCGTCAATTTTCTATTGCAATTGTGCAGTAAAACTAATTTTTCTAAAGATTCACTTAGCAAGTAGTGGGCGGGCGTATTTGGCCTTTTGTTGGCAAATATTATCCTTGTAATGTAGTAATAGTAAACTGTCAACATCAATCCATTACACAGTCAAGCTGAGTACCACATTAACTAATGAGCGCATAATCTATGTGTACACAAATCTGCCATTATTTAGTGTTATACTGCTTAATATTTATATATCATATATCACACTACTTACATTTAAAATAAAGTGCTCTTATTTTGTATTTAAAATGCAAATCCGAATCCTTATGATATTTATTAAAATCATATATGACGTAATGTAATCAAGTCATGTGAAATTATTTAAAAGCATGAGGCATAGAGCAGATAAATATATTTCTGTTTTCATGTGTAAGTGGATAATAGTTCTATTTAGTGGATCAAAATCTAATAACATGTTTTTCACGTGTACGAGCATTCTGGTTCGAATTAATAATAGTTTCGACACCGAAGCTTAGTTTTCCTTTTTCTTCTATAACGAAAAAAATACATTAATATCGGATACATATTTTGGTTAAATGCCTTTAGTTCTAGCCTTTGTCATACACTTCCGGTCTAGAAAATACATCCGGTGCCACCGTTGAGTTTGTCTTAATATATCTTATATATTCTTCATCGTGTACAAGACAAACATTACTTTAACTTAGAAGTCTACTTCGGTCAAAAGGCATATATTTCAGATCGTTTGAATTCCCTTACAGTACCACAGTTTCCACAGTGTACCTTATTGAACCGATTAAAAACCTATACACGTACGAAGCTCTATGAAATCTTATTCGTTTATGCGTATAATTTCTGCTATTTCAATTTATTTTTAGTTTAAGATATTTCCAGTGTTACTGATGAGTAAGTATTTTTGTAACGATGCAGAAACTATAGATATATAAGGATGACTGAGAAGCCTATTAATTTCGAAGGGGAAATCCTATCATTTCCAGTATAAGGAGGAGATACTTATTGCGTACATGCAACATCCTAAAATAATCGTTTAAAAGGTTTTGTATTATGGAACTCTTGTTGTTTTAAAGCTGTAGCCTTGGGCAGAATGTAAACGATGATGCAAGATAGTGTTCATTTCTCTGTTTTTCTATAAGCCACTGTTAAAGTGCCTCACGACAACAAGGAAGGCCACCAGATTCATGTACCTTATGTGAAAACATTCACAGTTTTGTTCATTTAGGTTAGCTGTATAATAGTGTTTAAATAGTATTTATAATGCAGCATTTGTTTAAAATTTGTCACTGAAGCAATCTGGAGTGATACACTTGCTATTTGCATCACACAACTGGTCAAGTACTGTATAATTAATATTTCAAAAAATAAATTGAAAACGAATGTATTTACCCCTTTTTTGGAAGTATTTAATCTGATATTATGAACAATTGTTTAAATATATTATTTCAATTTTGATTACAAAACATAAGAATATTATCTTTTTGGTCTGCCAAAAAATGGTCCGGTGGTTATCGATATTATATGTTAGCAACTAATAATATATATATAACAATGTATTGCTACTTAATTCCGCATTAATCCATTGGCGAGACGAGTTTAATGCAAATCTAAAAAAGGTACAAATAATTTTTGTTAGTGTATCTCATAATAGTATGAACTGCTTATATATTAAAAAAGTTTGAAGCAGGTTTAGGCATTAGGGTCTAAGGATATACAACTTTTTATTCAATACTGATTTTCAAAAGCCCCGGAATGGATTGAACATTCAATAAACAAGGAATTGCTGCCCAACACTCTAGGACGTACAACGTACTTTTATGCATCAGCTAAGGACAATCCTGGAAGGAGTCTATAAGAAGTTTTAAATGTATGCATAGGCTGTGTTTAATTTACATTACCTTAAAATTTTATAAAGGGCTTAATGAAACAAAACTCTGATATGAAAAAAGGTTTGGCAATCATGAAGAAAGTATTTTAATATTTCACAAACAAATTATCAGCAAGAAAATTCCAAAATATGCATAATGGTAAAATTTTTCAGAATTGGTCAATTTACGGATCGTGATCTTTTAAGTTAGATATTTTTACGGAAAGAGTATTTTTCTTTATATAACATTATATTTCATGAAACATCATTTTTATGCATATTTTACCGCTTTTCTTTAGGAATCAGACTAAATTTTTCTATTACATTTCTCTCAATAGCGAGGATAACTTCAGAATACTGTAATACATAAATTATAAAGAAAGATTTTAGATGTTAATATTGGATGAAACCATTTTTAAATTTGTCCCAAATAATGGAAATGTCTCTTAGAATGACAAGAAAAGTCTATCCACTCGTATATATCCATAATGTAAGTGGAAAATCATGCCCTCTTTGTTTTTTAAGGACCCTGCTTAGGTTACTTTTTAAAATCTAATATGCCAGTGAATAGTAAAAATCGCAGTTTATTTTTCAAAACTAACATTTTCTTGAACTTTCTTTAAAAACATCAAAAAATCATTTTGAGTAATTCCTAAAATACAAGATAAACCTAAAAACAATTAAACCAGAATGTTCCATTCACACACCACTTCATTCTAACTTAGCATATTAGCAGAATGAATAACGCTAACGTATAAGAGTTTGAATTGATTAAGTTACATCCTAATGAGGTGTCAATTGGAGAAATATAAAAAAGTTTAGAAAAATTTTTATAGACCAAATTCAAAATTCATGCATTTCTTTAAATTGTAAACCAAGAACTGACATGCATAAGGTAACAAAAAGTAATGTTATCCTCTTTTTTATTTACAAAACTGTAATGTGATTTCAAACTTCTGTAAATTGAGTAATAACTTAATCCATATTACAATCCAATTAGATTAAACGGATCATTACATTTCACTCCATTGCCGCTAGCTAGCTTTGTAAATTCGACATCATCCTCTTCCGTACGAGAATGGAAATGAAATAAGTTGTAAATATACCATTATATGAAGGATTTTAAATCATTGGTATATGAAATGGATCAAATAATTTGCTTCTATTATAGTTTAATTATTTTTATCTGCTGTGTATAAGTTTGTCTTAGTACTCGTTCACTTCAACAGAATAATCATAACACAGAGGACATGAGTAAGGTATATTTTCAACATGGAAACATATGTTACATTTATACAAAATGTTAAAATGGCGTTAGAAAACTAATTTTAAACAATAACATGTCAAAAATAGTAATTTAGTAATGCTCTCAAACTTTTCCATCTAAGTGTGTAATAATTAGTTTTGTAATTGTGTAGCTTCACAAATAAAGTGCCTGCTATGTAATGTTTAAACAAAAACTATACTGAATAAATATTATATTAAAATAACTACTATTTTAAAACTGTAAAACACAAGGAATAATACTTAAATTTATTAAAAATTTTAAAATTATTTAGCGTGACCAAATAATGGAAAATATTAGAATAGCAATAAAATGTTCCAAGGGTTAATAATATTGAAGTATTTCTTTCATAAATCCAGATTTTCCCATGTACTGGGGGTGTTTTATATAGCACTATGTTATGACCTTAGCTTCATATGGATTATCTAGGTGTATCATTTTTTGACGTAATGGTATCCAATACCATTGATTTACAGCATGTGGTGAAGCAAAATATGGTTTCCTGTATGGAAATAGTTATACTACAAAAGTCCATTTATCATTCAATACAATCTGCTCTATCTTTTAAGTTCTCTTGGCTTGTCTTGGATGTTCTCATTAATGTAATAATTTCATTTATTGTTTATGATATTTTTATGCCTGTAAAATCAGACAAATTGCTTATAGTTTATCAATATATATTAGCAAAATGCATCTATTTCAACGAAAATATGTTAAATATTTAATATATTAAAATGAATATTTCAATAAATCAAAATATTTTACAATATTAACATAAAATATGTTTTTTGCTTATGTCTTACGTTCTTTATACATTAGGCAATTTTTACAAACATTGGAAATAAAAATATACTATAATTTTACGTGCCTGGTGTCCCCTTTAATTAGTTTTATTATTAATATATAATATTTACTACTTCATAAAACTATTTTAGTAAGAGATATTATCTTACTTTTAAATATTAAGAGTTGAACCTAGTTTAACACATTATATATAAAAAAACAAATGTAAGCCAAAAATGTTTTAGTTGAGGTGAATATTTACTAACGACAAGTGAGGTTTAGATATCACTAATGCATATTATAATTTTTATTTGTCCTTGAGGGGGGAGAATATGTATTCTAAAGTTGTTATTAATAATTACTCTTGTTTATAAATGTTCTTTGTGTATTCGCAGTTTTTTTTGACGTGACAACGTCTTAAATTAGGTTACGGCTCGGAGTCACTCATGAAAAAGAGTAACGCCCGGTAACGTTACGATGTCCGTCCAGTGGGTCCGCCGCACGGGATCCGCACGGGATAAAGCAGATAACTGTGGGTCCGCCGCACGGGATAAAGCAGATAACTATGTTTATTCGTGAAAATGTGGAGTGCTTAGATTCGTCATTTACAACTACAACAATAAAGGTAAATAATTGTACACTGATATTTCATTATCGTAAACTATGATTGATTGATTAATTGTTAGATTGACACAAAAGTTGAGAAACTGAGTTTATAGGTTATGTCATACTATTGACAAATGTTGATAGTGTTAAGTAAATTATTAGTTTAAATCACTCTGCAATCAATCGTAATTCAGTCGATTGAGAAGAAACAGCGCGTATTGCTAGTCAAACATTTAAAATAACAAATTATAACCTCTAACCTGTCATAACAGTGCGACCAAACAAACTAACTAAACCGACCAATCACCACGCGCGGAGTTAGAATTTAACTGTGTTTAGCAAGAATTTCAAATTCCAATTTTAGTAAATGTTTTATTCAACTTTACCATTTACAATAACAAATTTTAATTAATTTCAAATTACCTACAATGTTTTAGTAAACAAAATATATTTCTATAGTTTAAAATTTGTGCAATTTTTATTTTCATTCAATTCCTTGTTCCTATTGTGCAATTTAATAATATTAATATCAATAAATATTCTACCGAGAAAAAGGTTTCACGTAAAATCTTCGCCCGTAAAACCGACTTTACAGGCAACCATAATTTTTTTTTCACTTGCACGAATGGAAGCTCACAACGAAATAACTTTCATATATTCTGCTGGGGAAATCAAGTAGAGTGGTCCAAAGTAATACGGGTTCTGTAGAATAGAGTGTTGACAGCCACAAAACCCTTTTATATACATGTGGCCATTCGTGTTTACTGTTCAGATTTTCTTTGTGTCATAAAATTACAGTGATATAATAAAATTTAGGCCTAAGTAGGCCAACTTACATATTATGTGTCTTTTGTCGTTGGTAAAATTATTTTGGAAGTAATCAAAAGAGGTAATTTTCACAGAACTCCTGCACATGTTGCACAATAATGTATATGGTGCACGCATGAAACTGTTGACGGAAAAGATAAACGAGTTAGAAGCACAGCATAAATTAAAACAAAAACAAAAATTAAACTGTCAGACACTTTTAGGATAATTCCTTTTGTAAAATTACATCTTAAACCATGGATTTGTTTTAAAACCACACACCTCGTGTCGTGGAGCAGGATTCACTTGCAGGATGTCGAATGCAAAAATTTCAAATATATATAACTACATGTACTATTATCTCACGCGTTAAAACATTATATGGTTTTACTCAGTTTGTTTAAAAACATATATATTCTACGATTTCTTTCATGGTTACCTACAAGGCCAATGTGGAAATACTCTCTAATGCTTCGGTATCCTCATTGGTTGACATTTACCATCACCGAATTAGATATTGAGTAAAGCAATCAATTGAATTATTTCCAATGATTATAACTATCAGAAAAATGAAGAGGATCAAGAGTTTACCTAATTATAATTTTATAAAATGTAGACTTATAAGACAAACATATCCTGGTAAATAACACCATTGTGGTATCGGTGAACTATGAATGATGCCAGGGAATTAAAGCAGTAAATTTCACTGTGGAGTTGCCCGGGTACCGGTGTCAGGTAAAATTAACACCTGTGTTTTACAAATGGTCCCTGTAACGATCTTTGGTTCGGAAACTGGGTATTGTTAGCGGTCATGATATACGGGTTATTTCCACGTACAAAGTCACAATACTGTTTCTTTTATAGTGCTCAGTTAATACATACTTATACATACATACTTCATACTTATGAGGTGTTACGTTAGTTTCAGTTGAAAAATGTTTGTACTCTACGCTGACGGCTTGTCAGAATAATTTTGTAGTGATTTATATTTAAATTGCTTTATGAGACGGCGTTTCAGTTAAATAACATGATATATTTTGCTTCCTCATTGAAATATCTGGATACTATATTGCTGGATAACATCATAGAAAATATATTTATAAGTATTTTTGTACGATAGTTTGATACTAAAATTAAAAAAGTTGAAAGCTTTATTACCAACAAGTTTTTTTGGCTTTATTACAGCCAAGTATCAAAATTTCAAGGCAAGTTTTACAAAATATTTACTGTATTCCTGACGTAAATATATACTACAATCTGAGAAAACGCGCGCATTTTTACTCAGCTTAAGAAGGTAAGAGAATTTTTTTTGAAAACAATGTCCCAAAGTGTTATGTCTGTTGTTCCATAGGCTACTACCTAACAATCTCGCTAAAGTTTTGGCAAATATATAAGGTGTCTGAAGAAGATAGCCTCGCTATCGAAAGGCCTCACAAAACAATAAAAGTCTTAAATATTGGTTATATGTTTTAATGTAAGTTAAATATATAAGCTAATAATAAAATTTGCTATTGCCATAATTCTTTGTTTAAAGACGATGAAATTTTTGACAGGGTAACAGGATTCCAAACATTTTGTTATGGTTACAAAAGGTATAACACAACGTTTCGAGGACTGGAATCTGTCCTCTTCGTCCCTCCCACCTAAAGGTTTGAATCATATTTTAACGTTAGTACAATAGATATGTTACATAGCCTACACATAATAATAAGCCAATGGTTATATACATGCCATTAAACAAATGTTATATTATTAGTAAAAAGTATTTCAAATCATATGCAAGTGTGAATTGTTATGAAAGTCGAATAGAAAAAAAGAATGACTTAATACAATAAGTACTGTTTAGGTACTCTGAATATTTTTTTTAGTTTTGTGCACGAATAAATATCTATCATTTTATTACCGTTATGCTACATGTAATGCCAGATTGATTATTGGGTTAATTTGAAGCAAATTGGGTCTGCCAGAGTTATTGTCACCAATTGTGTAACCTGCACATTTTCTCAAGATCGGATTAGCGTACAAGTAAGTCACAGCCGGTGTTTGAAGTTTTTCACTTAACCCTGTTTACAGTAAATATGTCACAAATGCCAGTTACAAAAGGTTTTGACTAAGGTAGGCTTCTCAGATTTACGGTTTTAAATAATTTAATATCGACCTATTGACAAATTTACAAACACAGCTTTTAAACTGGAAATTTCATTAAATGGAACGAGAAGTACTCTATACGCGTAAAAACAAAAATAGCTCGTAGAGGTTACCAGGCGAAGATCGCTTATCTTTAAGACACCTCTCATAGAAAGGATGTGCATACTCATTGTTAAGTTAGTTATAATCATTAGGCAAGTGCAACATTTGTTGAGAATTCTTAATACCCTTTTAGATATAGGAAATAGAGTGTGTTTAGTCTCTTACTGTGATGAGTTATATTCTTCACATAAAATAAAATATTCCTAAGTAGTATAAATGCGATGTTATAATATCTAAGTGATTTATAGATTTGCTGATAAAGCACCTGTTTCGATAAATGATTTTTCTCAAACAGCGGAACTCACACCAAATCAAGATAAAAGAGAGAGAGCATTGCATTTATCAAAGCTTCCTTTGTGAAATCACTGCTTTGAGACCGTCCTCGTGCCCAGGAGGGCGTTCATGTGCAAGATTCCCTCCTCCAATCAGACTTCTTATATCTGAAAAATAAAAGTGAAGATATTGCTTTAAAAAATACCCTATTACCTTTACAAATATACAGAAATAAAGCAGAAAATGAAATTCCTATTTTAGAAATATAAGTATTAATTACTGCATTAAATAACTCTATTTTGAGAGTGATTTATAACCATTGTAATTGTTACACTTTATTGAAGAACACTTGAGTTTTACCACCGAATAACGTGATTTTATACACAAATCATCATTATAGTAACCGGTAGTCAAGCATTTACAGGAAATATTTTGTCACAGAGGATTTGTTAGAGGGTGTTCAGTTAGTAAACGCCTCATGTTGCAGGATCTACATTATTTAAAATCAGATTATCAAGGAGTTAATTTTTGTAGTTGGCTGTGTAAAACGGAATAAACCTGTCACCACTGTTATTGTTACAGTTTATCTCTGCACCAGGCGCTGTCCTTTACAGGTGCTCTTTATATTATTTTCTCTTAAACCGTGATTCTATGGTAAATTTTCTTTACACCGTTCTCAAAATTATTAAATAATTTGCAAAAGCATTATATTAAAGATTATTAAGCTATATATAACTTAGATAAGTAATCTCTCGATATTATATAATAGTATATTAATTAACTGCATGTATACAAATTGTAATTATTACATAATATCCATTTCTTAATTTAAAGATTGTATTGACGAGTTTGAAATTATTTGTAGCCGTCGTAACCAGTAGTTATGGGTAATGGTTACGCCTTTTGCTATATTAGTAGTCGTGCAGATCACTGTCATTGATAAGCGTAGGTTACTGCAGAACTCGGTCAAATCCTACATCTATCATCACTCCCTATATCACCTATATCTTTATCTGATCAAACTAATCACTAATTTGCAGCGTAACACGAAACAAACTAATAGGTCGATTTAACTTAAAATGGTTACAATAAGTCGATATTATACAATAACATTTCTGAATCACTATTGCAACTAAATCGTATAAATGTAAATGTTATTCAATCATTCTGATGTGAATCCTCAATTCGTGTGAAGGAAGCTTTCCGTCATATAGGTTGCTTCATAGAAGACCTGCAATGTGAAGCTGAATGCTAAAAGTGTATTATCAAAGGAAACACCATTTGATATGTATTTCATTCTTTCTTTACTTCCAACTAAACTGATATATCAATAGTGAGAACAGTCATTGAGGGGTTTTCTTTAAAGCAAATCCGGGGGATTATTTCAATTTTCTAAGGGCCGAAGTAAGGGCTTCACTACGGAACTGAGCCCCTGCCTCAACAGATAGCAGTCGGATCTATGACTTTTACTGTACCTCAATTCACACAAGTGATTACGCACGAGAAAAAACTGTACAAATACCTCAAAATTTTTTATAGATCCAATAAGTAAGTCCCTGGTTATCACAATACTTATCGTAAGATGCAAACCAGCATTATCTCGCTTGCATCCTGGTTTGGGTTCCTTGTCCGTGTCAAACAATTGTTTGTTTCACAATGAATCAAGCATATTAACTGATTAGGTCGACGATCCATGTTATTGACAAGCAATTCCTCAGGTACGAGCAATTAAGTGATTAACTAATTTATTGATGAGGAGATCTGATACAATGTGAGTTATTATGTTTTTATATAGAATATCTTCTACGTGGGTGATTTTCTGGGGTTTCCTGGAATATAATAATCAAATGTAATATATTCACCCACTTAAATTATAGTATTATTTTTCCGTATGTCTGTCAGTATATCTGTCTGTATGTTTAAACTATTCATTATCGAGATATTGTGTCGTCAGATAGACGGACAGACATCAAATAACTATATCCAACTTTCCTATTAAGAGTCTTTGCTAACGTCCAGCCAATTGATAAATAATATTCGAACTCAATAATTCAATATCAGACTATTTTGAAATTAGAAATAATAATAGTTTATAAATTTAACAACAAACAGGTAATTCGAAACATTAATAAATCTGTTTTAGTTTTAATTATTCATAGATATTTATTTAGTAAGCATCGATAAAATTGTATTTAATAAAGCTGATATGGTAGTTTTTGTATTATTAAACTTATCAATAAAATAGGCACCATGTCCTCACTACGGTGACTGTATATAACAGTGCTCTGTTATTAACAATAAACTGCTGCTGTGACGGTACCGTTACTGATGATTTATTGCCCCTGTGATTGTTGACAAGGAAAACTCAAAATTTATGTATTTTTCTAACAGTAATATGGTCTTTTTGGTAAGAACTTTGTAAAATAATTTAGTTTTTCTTTATTACTTTAAATAGTTTTACGCAATTTAATCTTCTAATTTTAAATATTTTTAAGATACTTAAACTAGAGCGCGGGCTTATTCTTTCGATTTAGACACTATAAATTGCCTTTGAAAACTCTTTAATACAACTTAAAATAAATATGGCTAAGCAAAAGGGCTCTACAGCAAGTAGAAATTGATAAGTAATAAATGTTCATGGCATCTTAAATGTCAAGTGACATCTTAAAGAGACATTAGATTTATTAGGGTAGACCATGAATGAGCCTAAAGAAAGATAAGTTTTATGAACTATTTAAAAGAAAATATTTAACTGTTATTTAAATTTGCACAGTTTAGACGTCTACTGCAATCCAAAAGTCTTGCTACAAACTTAATAGGATGAAAATTAAGAAAAACAGTAGAGAAACGAAAGAGCCCAGTGGGCCACATAAATAATTGTAGTTTTTTATGATCATTAACTAGAATAATTTATTATTTACAGAGTCGTTTTTGTGAATCATAGCTACTAGATACTAATATTTGTTTCATAATCAAAATATCGAATCAACTATATAATCTGCAAACTATATAATCAACTGATAAATATAGTTTAATTTTTTTTTATTCTTTCTATTGTGATTTAAAACGGTACATTTTCCAATGTTTCTGATCGATTTATATCGAAGTTGTGCATTATTAGTGTAAATATTCACAATTATGTTTGGTAAGGGTATTATAGTTGGATTACTTGGAATATTTTTTTTTAAATTTATATCCCTAGTGCAATCTATAAACTTATCTCGTTACAGCTTGAAAGTCTGATGAGACCAACGTCCTCTATTGGCCGGTCGATATAACCTAATGTCTGTTGCCTGAAAGAGCGTAGACTGAACGTGGTGAATGGCCAATTTGTTTTAATTTTTCATGTAATATACCCTCTCTTGGTTGTATATAATATACCCTTGACACAAAGGTCACGTAAATTTATCCGTAAGCCAGTTCATAGAAGTCACTTAAGTGAGCACAATTCACGACAAGTTAGTTGCTTCAGCTGCAGTAATTGAGGTTTCAGTGGGAAAGTATAAGTATCCCCTATTTTCTACATCATGGGTTCAGTCTATTGCCGTCCACTCTAAAATAAAATTAGCACAAAACCTTTAAAAACTAAATAAAATATTTGTTTCTGTAACCCTAAATAATTTTAAAATCCGTCTTATTTCTTCTAAGTTTGTATGTGATTGTAAATATAGATAAGTGTATAGACTTACGTTGTATTGAAAAACACAGTTTTTATTTTGAATAACACTAGGCACATTATTATTATGAACTCAAGTCATTAATACATTTTATCTGTTCATACACAAAAGTGAAATTTGTAATAGTAGTAGAAGAAACTGCTCCATTAATAATGGCAAAGAAATGCCTATTACAAACAATTTCCACTCACCAAGCCGCATGTATTTAATAACACTTCAAAGTTCAATATTTACAACAGATGTAGGCTGTGTAATTAAAACGAGTGGATTGCTGCCTATGTGAGAATAGAGGGATAAAATGAGTGTCTATCCAGTTTTAAAATCACATTAATAATTCCTGTTTCGTAATTGTTGCAAAGGATATTTTGAGACACGTATGCTACTTTTCATAATTCTAACACATTAATGTACTTATGCAAGCACTACTAACCTTTACGGAGTGATATCTTTTCTTTTAAATAATAAATGTGCGTAAAGAGTATTTTGACTAAAGAAAATTGTATTAAAGTAAAATGACATTCTAATTCATCTCAGAAACCAACCTAGAAGAGTTCTAGGATGGGTCCTATCTTTTGTAATTTTATATATGGCGCTGATGAAACTCACACGTGGTGTAAGCTTGGTTGTAAAGAACTAACAACTCAATATGAATATTGAATTCAGATTCATTTCACATCCCGTTTAATGACGCATCTGAAATCTGACGCTGTCGCAGACTTAACTCCTGGAATTTGGAGTCCTTTACCGTCTCAAGACATTAAAAAATTCGACAACGCAGAAATTTAAACAAACTTTTTGCATAATGTAAACATCAGAGACACCCAATATACAAAATATAGTGTCATTTAAATAAAGAAATATTTTCATAGTTCTAATTAGGTTCACAATATATTTCACTACGATATTCCATGCACAATT
The DNA here is from genome assembly GCF_021130785.1 of Homalodisca vitripennis. Classification (NCBI taxonomy): domain Eukaryota; kingdom Metazoa; phylum Arthropoda; class Insecta; order Hemiptera; family Cicadellidae; genus Homalodisca; species Homalodisca vitripennis. The sequence continues at coordinate 29,045,381 of NC_060212.1, forward strand.
CGAAAATTCAATAAAAATTTTCTTGTATATGTTGAGATCATTAGATGTGTAATTTTTAAAATCGTTTATTGGTGAAGCCAGGTTGGTTACAAATTTATGTATTCTGCTATTTCACGTTACCACCATATTCGCTAACCCTCGGCCAAATCCCAATGAGTGATATACACCATCATCAAACTTAGTTTTCCCAATGGAATTGAAGCTTTATGCACAATTTCTATTCATAAAATCTTAACCTCAATAGTTTTATACAATCTGTGTACAAGTGTGAAATAGAGATATATTTAAATATAATCACTTTCATAAAAAAGGCCAAATACTGTGAAAAATACTGTGGAAAAGGCCAGCTGTTCCATTAAATAAAATAATGTGTTAGAATGACAAATCTATGTTACGCAATCCCATCCATCACGTTAAATAATATAATCTCAATATTACTGTAGAGTTAGGAATTTTTTGCCCCAGTATGAAACAAAAATTAAGATAATGGTCCATTAAATGAAATCAAAAATTGAAGGATAATGTTTGCAAGTATATACAGGGTGATTCAAAACTAAACGGCAATCTCTCGAGAGCCTTATTCTATAGCTAAAAAACAAGTAAAAAAGTTCATATAACCATATGCCCGGAAACGCTTCGTTAGCGAGTTACGCCTAGCGAAAGATTTCGCCCGGATTTCAGAACCCTTGGTGAAGTCAGGCCGTATTAAAAATGGTTTAAAAGTAGTTACAAAGATACAAATACGATTGTTTTTTATGTTTTTATATCTGAAAAAGTTTATTAAAATTCGTCCCAGAGCTGTAAATGCAATACTTTCAGAGATATCTTACGTAAAACACAAGAATTGGTGCAAAGAAATAACACATTTTTGTGTTTAACGTAAGATTACTTCCATAAATGTTAAATAAAGGTCATTTTTTTTTCTTAAACAGATTTGTAGAAACATTTAATTCTGAAAAGATTCATGTGAATTACTTAGGAAAAAAATTAATAATAGGTATTGAAATTTAGCTTTATTTAAAAATAAAACAGAACGCACAAAAATGCATATTCTTTATCTGCATAAAATATTAACTAATGTTTAGGTTGTGAGTAACAGCTGATCATTTATTCAACACTTTTTATCATCATATTTTCTTTGCAAAGGTTGGCAATATCAGCTGATCAACAATTAAGTTCATGAAGTAATATTTGAATAACCTTTATGGGAGGTTTTTGTATTGTGGCGTGTGAAGATTGTATTTTGTGAGATCATGTGATTATTTGGAAATATTTTATACAAGTGTATAAAAATATTTTATTAAATATTCTTATTTTTAAAATATTTTATTAAATATTTTTATTAAATATTTTTATTAAATATTTTTATAAAATATTTTATTAAATATTTTTATAAAAGTGTATGTAATTATCTTAGTAAATAATGGCAGATATAATGTAAATGGTATGTATTTCGTTTGAAGAGTATACGGACATGATACTTGATTTACGGCAAAAGTTAACAAGAATTGTTTAGCTGCAGTTCAGGAATATCGTGATACTTTTCCACATCGAAGAACACCTGATCGCAAAACATTTGAAGCTGTGGAGAGACGACTTAGAGAAACCTGGTAGCTTTAAACCGAAGCGAATAGATACTGGTCGTCAAACGTAGCACAAAGGAACTATAATAATGAACAAGCAATAATAAATGCTGTAGAATTAGAATTATCACCAACCACAAGCACCAGACGATTATCACCGTCAGTTAAATATTTGCCAGTCAAGCGTATGGCGGAACACTTCATGAAGCACAGTTGTACCCATTCCATATAACACGTGTTCAAGACTTTATTACCGCAAGATCTTAATAAATGGAAGATGTTCTGCCGCTGGTTAAGAAGAAATTGTTTACGACATCAGTATTTTCTTCGGCGTATGAGAAGAATGTCTTACGTTAATGATGAATCCTGTTTTACTAGAAATGGAATTGTAAATTTTCCGTAATACCCATACTTGGGCGTACGACAACCCACATGAAACTGCGACGAGGCATTTTCAAACATACATTTTCAGTCAATGTATGGCTTGGTGTTCTGGGTGATAATTTGATTGGTCCATTTTTCCTCCCTAATCGACTTAATTTGGAGTAGCGTACTTAAATTTTTTAAGAACATCCTGCCTACCCTCTTGTAAGATATTCCTGTTCAAAACAGAATAAATGCATGATTTATGCACGACGGAGAACCTCCACACATTTTTCTAATGATGTGAAAAACTATTTAAATGATACATACGGTAGACAATGAATAGGTCGAAATGGACCAGTAAAATGGCCACCACGTTCTCCTGACCTCACGCCAGCATACTTTTTTCTTATGGGGTTGGATGAAGTCAATTGTTTATTCAAAACGGATTAACACCATATAGGAGTTACGTAATCGCATTACAGAGGCGGCAGAAACTATCAAGAATGCTCCAAAACGTTATGAAACGCGCTAGAAAAGAGTGGATTCGTCGTGCGAAAAAAACGTGCATTGCTAACAAACGGAGGAGACACTTTGAGCAACTAATATAGATGATTATTTCAGTTTTATAAAGGTAAATTACATTTTATGTTAATGTTCAGTCTAGAATAAATGATCAGCTGTTACTCATAACCTAAAACATTAGTTAATATTTTATGCAGATAAGATATGCATTTTTGTGCGTCTGTTTTATTTTTAAATAAAGCTAAAATTTCAATACCTATTATTAATTTTTTTCCTAAGTAATTCACATGATCTTTTTAGAATTAAATTTTCTACAAATCCGTTTAAGAAAAAAATGACCTTTATTTAACATTTATGGAAGTAATCTTACGTTAAACACAAAAATGTGTTATTTCTTTGCACCAATTCTTGTGTTTTACGTAAGATATCTCTGAAAGTATTGCATTTACAGCTCTGGGACGAATTTTAATAAACTTTTCAGATATAAAAACATAAAAAACAATCGTATTTGTATCTTTGTAACTACTTTTACCATTTTTTATACGGCTCTGACTTCACCAAGGGTTCTGAAATCCGGGGCGAAATCTTTCGCTAGGCGTAACTCGCTAACGAAGAGCGTTTCCGGGCATATGGGTATATGAACTTTTTTACTTGTTTTTTAGCTATAGAATAAGCTCCACGAGAGATTGCCGTTTAGTTTTGAATCACCCTGTAAAATAAATACATTAATTAATTTATTATATATGCTAAGCAATGCCAATTTTTAATCAAAGCAATAAATATATATTTTTATTAAATAGCCATTATAAATATTCCATACAGTTCTTTGATGTCTGATAATATTTATGCAGCGTCTTTAATTTTGAATGTATATACAATTTATTCATTTTGTTCCTCAAGGTTCTGTTATAAACATTGCTTTTGATAAAGTTTTCTTCAAAATAGAGAAAAGAATGCGGTTCCTAAAATGTCCGCCTTCAGACAGTTACATCCGTCTGTCCGGCAAGAGAATATTTCTTGTCTCTTGAATGTTCATGTTGGGATTCAACCTGTGTTTGTCTTTTATCCTAAAGTAACTTTTATTGGATAGAGGATACTTTTTTTTACCCATAATAAACATAGCATGATGATGGGCCACCAAAAAAACCCAATAATTTTTGTCTATAAACTGATTATCATTATTTCAATTAATTAAATGCTTGTTATAAGAGTGTTTCATTTCATAACAAAATTAAATCGATGCTTTTGAAATGACATAGGATTAGGGAGGTAATATATTGCGGTACAATCTTAAATATAACAAATTACAGGTCGTGTTTTAATTTTAAACGTCTGCGAATTCATTTTGCATTAATAAAGGTATATGATGTTAAGAAAATTACCTGAATTATATTAGCAAATGTGAAGAGTAACAGAATTGTATTGCAAATGTTCATACCTTTATAAAATGCTAGTAACCTTTCTCAGTTGCTCCTCAGTGCTTAGAAATTGTGTCTAAAGATCGTACTAGAGTAAATTACTGCAGTCTCTTTGTATATGCGCGGGTCTTGATTGCTAAAAACCCAAGAAAAGAAATGAGACCACATTTTTATACTGACATTAATGCCAGTATTGTTAGACCTCTGCGTAGTACGTAAAAATGTGGTCGGTGGCGGCTCAACGATTTCTATAATTTTAATAAATTTAATCAAATTTATCCTGTAAAAAGCATTTTTTATGACATGATAGAATTAAATTTAACATAGTAAAAAGCATTCTGAAATTTATTCGTAATACTTTGTAGAGTGGTTGAAATTATATACATTTTTGTTAAACAGTGCAAATGATACCTACTACAAAAAAAGTTATTTCATGGTAATCGCAGTATTATTAAGAAACCAAATATTATCGATATCCAAATAAAGCTGCATTCTGCGGTGAATTGTGGTATTGTATCATCGCATTATAGAGATATTAATTAAATTAGCCATCAGTAACTCCGGATTACGAAGCCTTACGGCTTCATGTTGTAACTTAATGAGTATAATCCTCAGTCCCAGAGGAGTGTAAATTCAGTTAGTCCGGTACTGAGATCAACAAAATATTACATTATTTTCGCAGGTAAACCCACAAAATCTATTTCATTAACGAAGTCATATAAACCCCTTGGAGGATTGCATATCCTGGAAATGTATATATACACAAAACTTTTAAATGTATAAATACCTCTTGATATTTACCTGTTTTAAGCTTGATTTGTAATGATAAATTGTATTTGATATTTATTGGTAAAATAACATAGATTATTCTGATATATTTGTAGTAAAATACATTCAAACATACATCAAGTATTATAGTTAGTGGACAAAGCCGGTTTCAATGATCATGTGTATTGTGTAGTTCCGGAATAGAAAGAGAATATTAAAGGAAACTTTGTAAATTTGAATACCTTTTGAGTATTCCGTAAAGGAGGGTGATATCACCTTTCCTTCTGGCGCATATCATAATCCTAATTTCAAATAAAAATCCATTATCACTTCTTTTTTATAGTATTTTATGGACGCGAAAGCATTTATGAAAAGCTCAAAACTTATATTACCAACCGTATTTGTCATCTCATTTCCTTTAGATATGAGAATTAATTGTGCAATACAGTAGTCCACAAAATCACAGCAAGTGTTTAAGAAATTATCAATCAAAAACATTAGTTTCCATATTATCACTTGATATTATAAGGAATAGGGGCACGTGTTAAAGTGTTAAAATTACTTAGATACGGTATTTAACAATATACATTATTTGCAATTCTTGATGATTATTCGTAGGACATTATTAACAGTAACTTTTTTAGAATATTAATATTTACTCTATTTTCCTCGGACGATTAGAGCAGAGGTCATAGAAGCAAACATTATTAATTCAATACATACAAAACATAATATTATTCAATTGAGTAAAAAACCATTTTCTATAACCAGGTTTAATTTGTTTGGTAATTATATAATAATTTACCCATGGTAATAACCAAGAATTTAATTATAAGGTTTTGTTATATTATAACTCGCTGAAAATTAATCTCTAGTTTTAAACTATAAAATTAACAGGTGGGTTGATAGCTTTGTCTAAAACACTTATTTTTTTATTATAACGTTGAACCTGAGCAAAATAATTGCAGAAACTTAACTTGACTTCACTATGAAAAATTTTCAAAGTATGTGACAAATTAGAGTTATACAGCGTTGTTCCAAAATTAGTACCACAATTGCGTTACCATGGAAACTTTGTGGAATCTTAAGTTATCAGTCATTTGCTACATCTAACTAAATTAGGTCGGCGTATATTTCGATGTAACTGGCCAACTACCATGATAATTGTGGTAGCTGTATGTACTGGAACATCAGAATGTTGATAGAGTGGTAGTAGCTACGATACAAGTGGTTTCGCCTTTTGATACTTATCGAAAAGGATTCTCTAGGAAGTGAAAATGGCATTTTGGAAAGAGGTGCTTTAGATAGGTTGTACATGGCTAATTGTGACGTGTTCACCATATTCTGAATGCTGGTTTGAGAAGAGAGGCAAGCCGGGATTTTGAGAGAACTAGAATGTCACTTATAATTTTTACCAGATATGATTAGACGCCTTTTGGAGAAGAAAATAGTGCAATGGCGGCAGCAAGTAAAGTCGAGAAGGGTCTAGGTGGGTGCTTTGGGTCCGAAATGATACACAGAGTGACCTGAACGATGAGCGATACCGCCCTGCCGTACAATACAAACATCGCCGCGCATCCGCTTTCATGCTTACCACCCATCGCTTACCGCTTGTGTCATGGCCGAGACTGTATCACTATTACACGATATGAGTGAACTACCTGTATCTATTGAATGTCGTACTCCTGCACCATCGCACAGTCATAATTATTTTCTAGACTTCCATTTAATTATGCAAAGTAATATTGGTGACATGGAGAGGGAATGGCCAACAGCGAGTAGACGCATGGCCGCGTTCGCTCCGTGCTTTCTCATCTTTCAATGGATTTTGACTATAGATTTTATTAAAAATGGTATATTAGTGTAAGCGGAATTTTAGATTTAATTTTTCTAACTCAAAATATAATCACTTATTTTGATGTCCAGGTATGAAGATGAGCCTGAATTGTTTTTGGGTGAAGCTAATAAGCAGAAGTTCACGCGTTCCTTAACTGCATCGTCCGATCCAGGCTTCTCTCAAACAACGATGGCTCATACTGAGACTAAGAAGGCTATTTGACGCGACTGTCATTGCCGACCTTACAGTAAATATTCTTTTCTGATGACGCTTTCAGCCGGCTTGTGACCCGCATCACGCAAAAGCTGTATAGTGTCATCGAAGGGGCTTTACGGACGGTTAACGATGAAGTGGGTAAGCTGCGAGAGCAGGTGGTCACGTTGACTAAGAGGTGTATTGATTGATATTTGTGTAGTGCGTTGACCGCAATCGTCACATTTGGGTGATTTATGAATCATATCATATAGGGTGTGACAGAATTATTGTTGAACGTTAATTGATAAACCGATTTATTAGTTTGTACGTAAATTAAAACATTAATTTGAATGATTAACAGTTGCTACCACGTTTTTTTTAATGTCGTCTTTATTAATTGACGATGGAAGACAACATAATTTGCTCATTTCTTTCTGGATTCTGGAATCTGACAGTTACATATATTTATGTTTCAGTCAAGAAATAGCCCATAGCAATAATGACGATGATGTGCTCTTGGAAGGAGCATATTGCACGGAATTCCTGGAATGCATCTAACTAGAAGAATGTCAAAGTGGAATGTTCGCTCCAGGGCTACCTACTGTAGCCTACTGATCGTTCTAATATTGTAGCTTTAAGTACAGCCTATTTCGGACTTTAATATTTAATTAATGAAATCATATTTTTGGGGGAGGTTGTGCCTCAAATTAAATTAATCGAATTAATTTCAAATTTACTTTTTAGGGACTCACGTAACATTGCCTTTAGGAGATTTGTGTTGCTGGTTTGTCTCTGTAATTATATCTTACGGTTATCCTGTACTGCAATATTACCTAGGACTGATATTTATTATAGTAGGCATTCACAGAGAGGGCGTCGTAACAGTTATAAATGATCAAGTTCTGTCGAAGTTGTCAAGAAGTCAGCTGGCACAGATCGTCTACATGTCTGTAAACAGGATTGGTGCACAGATATACATTTTTATTTAATGTAGTATGCGCTCAGATAACTGATTGGTGATTGGGAAAGCGGAGGCTGATGGCAAGTAAGAGTGTAATCACATCTGATGAAGCAACACATGTGTCAAAGTGACAGAATGTGAAAGACAGGCAATTACGTGAATGGCGCTGGCTATGCACTTTAAACCTGTGTCAAGAGAGGTGAAAACTGTAATGCATTTGGAAATTGCTTTTAAACTGTTTCGCAATACTACTGACTTAAATATTCTGTCACACTGCTCTTTTAAGTAACATATTTTCTGATTATAATGTAGATCTGGAAATGTATATCTTACGTAAATTTAGTAGTGCTATGCATACCAGTTCAATAACAAATTCAGATACTGCTCCTTTTATATAGGAATTCGGATGCTAAGACGAAAATAACGACTAGTTTGAAATGACATAAAAATAATAATATGCATTTAGCAGACAATAGTTTGTAAATAAAAAAAATTCGAAAATGCAAAGGAACATTTTTAAATCTGCAAAATATACTACATTATTTTCATTCCACCATTTTGTAATTATTTACTTTCCTAACTAATCTCTTGAACTCTTGATCTATGAAAGGTACATTTCAAGTGCCATTCTGATGAACCGTGTCATTCTTTTGTTGCTTTCCTTCGACTGTATTACTTCCTTAAGTATGCAAGATTAAAAGCCTTATCGTTATAATCATTAATTTAAATAAGACATGGTATTTAATGTTTATCCCTTATACAGAATGTGAACACCCTGTATTGTCAGAGACTATGTAAGAACTAATGAGGAAAAACATCTTTTACAACAACAACTTTAATGAATTTAATCTAATTAAGACACTGTAAAATATAGTTATTAAAGTAAAATTACTTGGTTTTTGTAGGTAAAAAGTTATCTGTTTTAAATTTCAGTAAGAGATAGGGCAGGTTCTTATCCTGTGGCCGTTTTTATCAGTACTGTACCGACTCTCCTCCTTATTCTGGTTGATCATCGCACATGCCACTGGCCCGTGAGGACGGAAAGAATAAGGGTAAAATGGGTACTGGCCTCTAATTTTATATATTTTAAACATTAAATAGTATAAATTTTTGTTTTCGATTCTATTTTAAACCAGTTCTAAAAATCATGACTCCATTTGTAGGTTGTGGTTAATCATTCCTATTTTCCGATTAGTATCTGGTTAGTTGCTTCTTTGACAAAACATGGTTTACTCAATTATTTATGGAAAAATATTCAATCAGAAGTCTCCATGGTTTAATTTGTACTTCAAAATCAAATATGTTTTGAACCCTCGAAGATTGAAACTCTTTAATAAAAGGACATTGCAGGATGAGGAATGTTTGGAATATTTCCCAGACCAGTCTTCAACAATTGCTACTGACTTCTAGCTTGGAAACTTGTACACAAAGACAACATATGGTTGTCTGATGGTTGTTTCCATTGATCAAAAATTACATCAGGGTTGCTTACCACAAGTAAAGACAATTACTAACTTTAACTGGAATCTCACGTAGATTTACAAAACCAGCAGAAAGCGATACTCTACTTTTAAGCTTCAAATATTTTTTTCAAATGTGAACATGTTACGGATTTATACATAATTACATATATGTACTAGAAATATGAACTGTTACGTATATTACAAGATCTGCAGCGGGTTTTGTTCATTTTAAATAAAACAGTAGGAGACTCAAACACTAGACGGATAATTCTTGTCAGATAATGAGGAGATTCAGCGTTAACAAGCTAATTGTTACATCTTTAAATGTCCACCAGCAAAATTAAAGAAGTATTTGTGTTTTTATTTTTCCAGTTTTATTCGTTACACAATGCTTTTTTGCATATGAGTCGTCAATATATTCTTTTAGGAATGTCAGAGATTGTAACTGCTTAATTATAGTGGAGACAAATAATTTTCTTTAAAATATGAGTTATAAAAATATACAACACAATTTTTATGATTATTAGTTATTTTTATTTAATGGATGAAATGAAAGTGAAAAAGCTTACGATTTTTCCGTAAATCATTTCAAAATTAACTCACTATGTTTAATTTTTAGCAATTTATTTCAATCTCATATGTCCAGTATCTGAGAGCCAACTTACATTGCATGAGCAGACAACTTAGGTTTTCTTTAAATCGATAGAGATATTTTCCTTAAGAAAGAAATATGTCATCACCCATAAGAGGTTTTATAGTAAGTCGAATTATAAGGTTATCTAAAACCTACAATTTATATAACATATTTTTTTCGCACATAACGTACTGTGGTAGGAAGATTTTATTCAAATGATATATACTACGAACAGTGGAAACGAAGTTCAACGTATCTAGTAACTTTGGTACCTATTGGTGAAAGCAGACGAAGCGTTTGCCCAATCATTACGATTCTTCTAAATCATGTCGTATTCAATATAACATCTCTTAGTAGGTCATATTTCTGGAACCTCAGTCTTTAGAGACACATTCACCCCAGTTATTTCCCCAGGTAGGCGGCGACTGGTAATGTAAGACCCCATAAATATTGGAATAGAACAATTTCTTCTCTCCTTACATTGTCAGATGAAACTATCCAATATTGAAGAATGTATTCTTACCATTCTAAGGTTTTAAAGAAAGATTTATTAGGTATCAGCTATGTAAACTTTAATGCATATTGAATTATTGTTGATATGATGTTTGTTTGTATTTACAAATTACGCATTTCTAGCTTAGCGGATTCCCTAACTCCTATTCCGTTAGCAGATGCCGGATTTCAAAATAAACCGATAAAACAGAATACCGAAAAATCAGATAGAACATACCAAAAGATCTCTGCAAAAAATGAACATAATTGGGCGAATTTTGTTGTTTACCTTCCTGTGAATACAATTTTAAATTTAAATGATCAATCGCTTTGCAAAACTATTTTATAAAAAAAAAGTTATTATATGTAGCCTACTGAAAACATTTATATGAATAAATGTTTAGAATAAGACTATTTCTATAGGTAAGACTGATTTGCATTATAGTACTCTCATACAGGGGGTAAGAGTTATAAATTCTGAAGCTCTGACAAAGTTGTCAAGAAGTCGGCTGGTACAGGTCTTCTATATTTGTGTGGACTGAATACACATAGTAATTTGGGAATACAGATATAAATTAGTCGTTAATGCAGTATGCGCTCCTTCATCTGATTGGTGATAGGAAAAGCGGAGTCTGATGGCAAGTAAAAGTGGAATTATATCTGATGAAGCAACACATGTGTCAAAGTGACAAAATATAAAAGACAGGCAATTATGTGAATAGGCGCTGTGCACTTTAAACCTGTGTCAAGAGAGGTGAAATATTTAATGCATTTGGAAATTGTTTGTAAACGGTTTCGCAATATTACAGACTTCAATATTCTGTCACACTGCTCTTTTAAGTAATATATTCACTGGTTATAAAGTAGTTCTGGAGAAGATATATGTCTTCAGCCGTGATAGGTTTCATGGTGGGTCGAATTGAGAGGTTATCAAAACCAATAAAGTGTGAAATTATAACGTGTATCTGATATTTTTTAGACTTAAAATACTATGTTTGGAAGTGATGATGCAATACGAAAGTTGAGTTCAGCTCAATTTTACCTTCCGCATAGTAAAGCGTCTGAAATATAACTCTGTCAAAAACTTGAGATGCAAACAAGTTAAACATCAGGTGGACGATTGAGAAGCGTGACAATGAGAAAACCATTTCATATTATATTTTTTTAGTCTAGAGGCACGTGATTTCGAAATAATACAAAGCGTCCGTTTTGAGCTTTTTTAAAATTTTGGATCTATTCAGAGGGACTTGGAGTCGTCTGAGACAGTGGGGAGTATCAAACTTTCCACTAAGCGGAAGTTGAAATAGAGCTGAATCAGGTATGAAGTTCACCCAATTAGGTGTGATTTTTACTGTAATCACCTAAAACCAACAGTCAGACACATAAATAAATACCATCTAGTTATCTGACAGTAATATTACAATGTGTTGTATGCCAGATAAGTGAATTTAAGTTCATAAAACTATCTAGAATTTGATCTGAGATAATGATTGTTTCAAACTTTTAGCCCTGTTAATTCCTTTCAATATATAATTTAAGAAAGATAGCGCAGCCGACGCTCATTTTTATTCTCGGGAAACCCTTGTATTCTGATTTCAAGGAAAAACCAAATTGAGTAAAGACAAATAAATGGCAAATTTACTCTAGGCTCCTACACTAAAAGTAGATCTGGAGAATTGAATGTCGTCCGGAAACAAACAACTACTCAATACGCAATTTAAAAAGAAATTATGATAACTAGCCTACCCTTAAAAATTAAAGCTAATTGCTCGCCTAGCCTAACGTTATAATGTATTTTAGAGAATCTTGAGTATAATATTATTGTATATGTATTGTTCCGTAATTCTTTTAATGCCAAGTCATTATTATTTCATATCGTATTTGAATGGAAACGGGCAGACTACACTGTTTTATTTCCACTGTTTTGAGGTTAACTAGTTAACTAACTAATCTTATAAACTCTTAACTTGAGAAAGGCAAACTTAAAGTGCACCTCCGATGAACCGTACCATTCTCTTGTCGTTTTCCTTTCAGATTATTACCGGTACTTCCTTATAGTTTTCTTCATTAATTTAAATAAGCGACACAATTTCATGTCAAAATGATGCAAAGGGTCCGTTTTGAGCATCTTCAACTTTTTATATCTTTAGAGGAACGTGGATTCCATATTCCAGGAATCAGGTCTGTAACAGCGTCAAATTTCAAACTAATAGAGCTGAACTATACGTTCACACAATAAGGTATGTTTTTACTGTAACCACCTAAAACCAACTGTCAGACACATAAATGAATATTATCTAGTCAGCGGACAGTAACATATCAATGATTTATGGGCCAGACAGTCGATTCTACGTCCACTAAACTAGCAAAATATATTCGAAGATAATTAGAGTTTCATATTTTTAACCCTTTTGATGCCTTTGAATTTCGACTTCAACCAAGGATAGCGCTGCCAACGGTCGTTTTTTTTTTCCTCGAGAAACTCTTGTATTCTGATTGAAGAAAAACCAAATTGGGTGTTTATAAAGGGAAACTTGGCTTTCAGCTCCTAGGCTAAAAGTATATCTGGAGATCTGAATATCTTCTAGAAATTAAGGAATACTTAATATGCCATTTAAAAAGAAATCTGATAATGATCCCTAAAAATTATACCTAATTGCGCGCAAATCCTTAAATTACTATGTATTTTAGAGTACTTTGAATAAAATATTGTTATGTAAGTATTTGTTCGTAATTCTTTTAATGCCAAGGCATTATTATTTCATATGGATTGTGAATAGAAATAAGCTATTTGAAAATACCTACAGATACAAGGCAGACTACATTGTTTGATTTACACTTTTTTGAAGTTAATTATTTTAATAACCAATCTTATGAACTCTTAGCTTGAGAAAAGTAAATTTAAAGTGCACCTCCGATGAGCTGTACCATTATATTGTTGTTTTCTTTTACGTTCATGACTTCCTTATAGTTTTATTCATAATTTAAATAAGCTACACAGTTTTGTTTTTATTTTTATTAGCTCTACAGACATTGTAAAAATTAATGAGAAATTCAAAATAAAACATCCCGAACAATCGCCACTTTAATAAGCTTATTGTCTTCTTAATACACATCTTTTAAAAATATACTGACTTGAGGAAATATAATTGCCTTATTAACAACTCAGATTTAATAAAACATTATATGTTTGAAAGTTTATCGTTCATGACGTATGTATGACGAATATGATATACTAGCATAATCATAATTAATATATAAAAAGTACGAAATATTCTTTTATGAACCGGATGAAATAGTCTAATACAAAATTATGCTACACTGAATTAAGATTATGGGAGAGTCAGTGAGTGACCTAGTGGTTTAAGGCCTCGGTCTGAGCTAGAGATAGCGCAGGTTCAAATCCTGTCTGTGACCGTTAAAATTTTTGTCAGAATTTGTAACGTCAGACCTAACAGGTCGTCTTGTCACACGGACTTGTACTGTACCGAATGTCGTACTTGTTCTCCTTGACTACCACACAGGTCACTGACCCGTAGGGGTAAAATGGGGATCGCTACTTGATGTTTAAAAAAGAAAACAAATTAAACATTATTAAATTGTATTTTCAATTCAAATTCACACCAATTCTACCAAACGTGTTTCCTATTTTTGGGATATAAGTGGTGTCACTATTTGGCTCAGTGAAATTGTACACTCAACTTTTTTTAAATGGATTCCAATTTGAAACAAATAAAACACTTCAATGTTAGATTCTTTTGCAAAATTCATTAAATATTGTAATGTCAAACTATTGTAATGTTATTGGCCGAGCTTAGGCTACTTGTGGGGCTTGAAAAGTTTATTTATTTATTTCTGATTATTAATCTGTTTGTCTATCAGCACGATATCTCCCAATCGAACTTATATATTCACTTGAAAGTTTGTATATATTTTTATTTATATATTAGCACAATATAGCAATTTGATGGTTCATAGGAAACTGGCAGAGCGTTAGTGAATATTTTTGCAATGGTCTTATGGGTCATCAAGATGGCAACAAGAAAATTGTTATGTAATAAATTTGTAAGCTAACTTAATACAATCATTTATGATTTCAACAAGTGACTTTTATTCACATAGTAAACAGAAAAAGTAAGAATGTCAATGTTAAAACCTGTTGAGAACATTTTATTTTAGCGCGCTTTTGCTTTGAAATACCCTCCAAGTTGAATGAAACTGTTATTGTGTAAACATTCTGTAGAACCTAATATTTTTTTATTTAATGCATTGTGTGGCAAGATAACTCGAGGAAGATTCATCTATTTATTTTGTATACAGCTTCGTTTCTACATAGAAAAGTACGAGTTTTATGACGATGCATCTCTAACCATGGAGTTTGACTGAGCGTCGTTCAACGAGTAGTATAATTCTTCAACGCCTTGCCAATTCTTTGTGGCCGTCACTGCTCACCCAAACATCCTCCTGGCCTGGGTCCAGGTATTCCGGACCCCTTTGTGGGTCGTTACCCCCCTAAGCACTTCCAGCCTCTAAGACGCCAGGTCATCCCGCACCATGGTGCCCGAGTCCTTCAGCTTCTTTCTATTGCTGTATATAGTCCGCCGGCCTTTAAAAGGGACGACACAGGTGATAATGTTTGGTGCACCTCATCGCTAACAGTGAGCACCGCTACGGACAGCCTCTTCGACACTATACAGCTCTTGCGGGATCAGATCACAAGCTGGCTGTAAGCGTCATCCGTAAAGAATATTTACCGACAAGGTCGGCAATGAAAGTCAGGCTCACCTATGTACCTGGACATCAAATAGGAGATTATATTTTTGGTTCGAAAAATTAAATAAAAAATTCCGCTTGCACGAGTACCACTTTTAATAAAATCTATAGTCAAAATCCATTGAAAGATGAGAAAGCACGCAGCCATCGTGGACATGCTTCTACTCGCTCTTGGCCATTCCCTCTCCATGTCACCAATATTACTTTGCATAATTCAGTAGAAGTTGAGATAATAATTGTGACTGTGCGATGGTGCAGTAGTATGACATTCAATATTTACAGGTAGTTCATCCATATCGTGTAATAGTGATACAGTCTCGGCCATGACACAAGTGGTAAGCGGTGGGTGGTGAGCACGAAAGCGGATGCGCTGCGATGTTTGTATTGTACGGCAGGGCGGTATCGCTCATCATTCAGCTCACTCTGTGTATCATGTCGCACCCAAAATACCCGCCTAGACCCTTCTCGGCTTCACATGCTGCCGCCAACTAACTATTTTCTTCACCAAAATTCTTACTTATCATGTCTGGTAAAGATTATAAGTGACATTCTAGTTCACTCAAAACTCCGGCTTGTATCTCTTCTCAAACCAGCAATCAGAATGGAGTGAACACGGTAAAAATTAGCCATGTACAACTTATCTAACGGCCATCTTTCCAAAATGCCATTTTCAATTCCTAGAGAAACCTTTTCGATAAGTATCAAAAGGCAAAACATCACTTGTATCGTAGCCACTACCGCTCTATCAACATTCTGATGTTTCACCACATACAGCTACCACTCTTATCATGGTAGTTGGCCAGTTACATCGAAATCTACACTTACCAAATTTAGTCAGATGTAGCAAATGACTGATAACTTAAGATTCCACAAAGTTTCCATGATAAGTCAACTGCGCTACTAATTTTGCAACAACGCTGTATATAACTCTAATCTGCTACACACTTTGAAATTTTTCATAGTGAAGTCAAGTTTAGTTTCTCCAATTAATTTGCTCAAGTTCAACGTTATAATCAAGCAATTGGTGATTTAGACAAAGCTATCAACACACCTGTTAATTTTATAGTTTAAAATTAGAGATTAATTTTCAGCGAGTTATGAAATAACAAAACCTTATAATTAAATTCTTGGTTTGCAAATATTAAAACCACTGCTGACAGAAATGTCCACAAGCCGGTGATTGATATTTGTGTAATGCGTTGACCGCAATCGTCACATTTTGGTGATGGATGAATCATAGCATACGTATAGGGTGTGACAGAATTATTGTTGAACATTAATTGATAAACCGATTTCTTAGTTTTTACGTAAAGTAAATCATTAATTTTTAATGACTAACAGTTGCTACCACGTTTTTGTGAATGCCGTCTTTAATAATTGACGATGGAAGACAACATAATTTGATCATCTCTTTAATAGCGACATTTAATTATTATGATACAAAACAATAGTATAGGCATCGAAGTTACATTGGAAACAATAAGAATATTCTTATTTTTAATTTTGGGACATTCTTAAAAATCCACTGTTTAAATGTTGACGAATCATACGGAAAATAAATAAGACATTAAAAAATAGTGAAAAATGACACCAGATATGTAATTTATATAAAACATAATTATTTACTCGTTAAAATGAGTTGTATAAAGTGAGTATTCTTAGTGGTCTAAGTGGTATTTGTATGAATGCTTCATACTACCAGCATAGTATTTGATCGCAAAAAAAAATTATAATAATTTTCTGGTAGAAAGCTTGAAAGATTAGTCTTTTTGGAGGTGGATAGTATTTTGCAGAAACTAACACTTAGAAGCTCCCCATTTCCCAAAAACCCCTAATTTGACTATAGTTCTAAACAAGCCCCTGTAGTCCAGTTAGTCACAATTATGTGAGAATCACAATTTAGACTCAAAACCATGTGAAAGTACAAACTTTAAAAAATTTTGATGTTTAAAGGTTGATTACTCAGTAGGAATATAAATAATCCATATAAAATATAATACAAATGATGACACCAGATATGTAACTAATAGAAAACAAAACTATTTAATGGTTAAAATAATGAGTTTTGTAAAGTGAATTTATTCTTGCTCAAGAGTAAAGATAACTTATATTTATACGAATGTAAAAAGAAAACAGCAAGATAAAATGTATCCAAAGATTATATTTGAATATCATCTGAATAGAGTTATAATCTAATGGAATCGGCAGCAGAGACTGTTAAGGTTGTTTAATACCGCATAAATACTGGATTCAATTTCATTTCTTCTTTACGAAGATTTCCAATCTCTTTAATACATCTCTCTGTTTATTATAACCTGAGTAATTTAACTTATTTTTAAATATCATTACGTATAAAGCATAGGAATTTGTAATTCTAAAAAAACATAAATTTCAATTAAAATTGTTTATTTATACAATAGAACATTACAAATATTAATTATTTTAATATTTGACGACAACTAACTAAACGATATTAATGACGCTCTTTCCTCTTATAATGTATGGATTTTTGAAATTGGTAAATGTTAAGGAAGGAATATAACATATTAAATAACATTCTTCATCGGTTACTGGTATATTCTTGTAGGGTGGATTGACAACGATGGGTGCGTCCTTCCACTTATAGTATGAAACAACCAAGAATATCGATATATCGAAACTAACGTTTTAATATGTGACAACAAAAGGATTATATCGCAAATATGAACTAGGTCATTGTTATATTTTAAGTGGAGATTTGACCACATCAATGACAAACGTAATAACCTACCAAATTAGTCTCCTGAGTTTGTGTCAAACAGAAAATGAAATTTTATATGTTAATAAGTCAATCGAGGACGATATCAGTATTTCGGCAGAATTTTATGACGGCATAATATCACAGGAATGAAATGAGTTACATTCTTGGCATTTTTCAATCAACCTCAGGAAGCCTATTACACTACACGTAGTCTGGCATACTCCTATAATCCAAATTTAAAAATATCTAACACTTGTAGTTAGGAGAAAAGAATCATTATTTACTCGTATTATGTTAATAAATAGGTTAATGTAACTGTAAAAGGCTTAGGAAAGTACAAATTTACTTGCATTATGAATGATGGTTTAAAGCTGAATTAATGAGCACGAAAAACATTAAGGGAGATTATCACTAACCACCCTGTAAGTTGACGAACATGTCCAGACCTGTTAATTAAGTAAGTCAGGACATGTCGGAATCTAACGCGGAACGTGACCTAGCTCTAATAACAAAGACAAGATATTGGCTGAAATAAGACTGTTTAAAGATGTTTTTATACACGAATGTAATTTTAAGTTATCCTCTACAAGGTTTTAAGGGGAAATTGAACAGGTAGATTTCTTGTTTGACACTCGCAACCATATGTGATAGTCATATTGGTAATTTACTAGTCTCTATGGGGAACGCCATATATTAAATTTTTTAAAAGTAAATAAACCAGCCCAAGAGTTTTAAACGTAATATTTTATCAACAACTTATTGTTTACTTATAAAGATGTACCATGTACTAGTTTAAATTGTAAAAAGATTATTTTACTCTGATATCCCTAATCATCTAAGATAGCATCAGACTAAATATGTAAACCTGTCTGACAAAATTTTGAGTTTGTGATAACATCCAGGTGGAGTTGGAGACCAACGGAAGTTGAAAGAGCTGATGTTGTTAACTCTATTACTGTGCTATGAAACAACCAGGCTAGGAAAAGACAGTTATGATATTACATTAATTGTAATATTACCCCAGCACTTGTGGTGGAAGTTTGCAATTTCATCGTGTAACGGAATAGTGATTTTATTAAGGGAACATCTTGACTTCATTGTTAAGACGTCTGCTCCGTATCGTCCTATTAGCATCTATATTGGGTTTGTCATCAAGTAACCCAGCGATATCGTCTTCGATGAGAACATTTTAAAATGGTATACTAACTAGAATAAATAAAAATGCATACTTACTAAAATTGTATGTAGATTAATAAAAAATGTTTTTATCTTAAAGAAAAATCCTTAAGAATCATTACAATGGTTTATTGTTATAAAAAATATATATTTTTATTTAAGTATTACTAAAATTATTTATTTATTCAGATTTATTTTATTTCACTACTATTACGTGTTTTAAATAAGCTAAAGTAATTTAATTGCAATTTATATGAAAAATTAATTAAAAATTTACGTTAACAAAACAGTTAAAGAAAAATGCGTTAAAGACTGTGTTTAAAAACAATAAGAATATAATATATCCATCATATTGAATAGTTTTTTTTCTATCTTAAAAGTTGTAGAAGTGTTTTAAAAAGTAGTTTTTATTTATTTGGATGGTTTGTGCGTGGAATGTATCTTTTCTCAAAATTTCGTTATATTTTTAGCAAGCTAACATATTACATATAACTAATAAGCTAACATATAATAAAAATAAATTTGGAATAATATAGCTTTATTTCATATTTCCTTTTTATGACTATATAGTTT
The DNA here is from genome assembly GCF_021130785.1 of Homalodisca vitripennis. NCBI lineage: Eukaryota > Metazoa > Arthropoda > Insecta > Hemiptera > Cicadellidae > Homalodisca > Homalodisca vitripennis. The sequence goes on from NC_060212.1 coordinate 29,064,882, forward strand.
GAGCCATTATAACTTCAGTGTTTCCACCCTTGTACAGTATTATTTAAACAACAGTTTGTGTTTTGATCAATATTTTGTGAAAATTCTTGCAAATTTTATTATTAAGCTGTTAGGTTTTTATCAGATTGTTGTATATAGTGTTGGATTTAATTAAACACTAAAAAATGGGTTTACCATATCTTAGCATTATTTCTGTTAAAACAGACACACATATAAATACATACTAATAAGAAATGAGATAGGGATTATAAACTAATCAATTCATAGGGTAATACAACCCTACTATAGTTTCAATATTTTTTGTAAACATGAAATTACGTTCAAAGTCTCACTATAAATCGGGCCGGCTAGAACTGTTGGATAATTTTGGTTTTGAAATATTTGTAGAATATTTCCGAGGATGGTGAGGAATTTAATGAACATTAGAAAACTTTTTAGAATGATTTATAATTCTGAAAATATGTTTTTATATTTACGGCATTTAATTTAAAGTTAACTGACCCTACACAGCAGTTGAAACTTTCAGTTGAAGACACGAACGAGGCAGAAACATTTTTATTTGTTGAAAATATTGAATAATTATCCAGTGCTTGATCAGTAGTGTTATGCGTATGCAATGACAAAGTTACTATTTAATTTTTATTTTAGATTGCACTAGTGACGTATTTTCATATTAAAGCATAGAAAATAAGATTTTCTTATACCAACTTTAATGAACAACGCTGTAAATATTTTGCTCATCAAGTAGACTGAAAGTAGAGTATTTTTAATCTAAAGAATTTAAGTCAAATCAACTATAGCAATTAAATTCTCTAGATTAAGAATTAATATCAACAGACGGAATTTGACACCTTTTAACCAAATTAGGTTTTTTATACTTGTGAGTACGTGTATATTAATACATTAAAACGTAAAATATAACTAGTTAACATTTTATTTACGTTTTTTAATCTCTCAACCATGGATAATGAAATAATATGTACTTGAAATATCTACTTACGTTTACAGACATCGTAGGGCTCCATCATATTCCATCATAAATGCTTTTACTAAGAAACTTATGGCTTTCAATTTTGAAAATTGCGTGTGAAACCGTAGATAAATGCTAGTATTCAATACATTTTTATAGGCAACATGTTTTTTATAATTGTACAGCCATTTAAGTTTTACTGAAGCATCTGGTGCTGTTAAGATTACGAGTTTATATAATTACATTGAGGCAAAGTTATTATAAAACTTTATCTCCGAGAACAGTAGAAAAAGTAAGTATAGTTGTGAACCTCAAGGTAAAGAGACAGACATGTATTATAGTGCAGGATCTCTCGTGTGAAACTGGTCAAAACTTTTACCATATCTGGTCTCTGGGGATCTGACGAAAGAAAGTTTCTTTCTTTATATTTCCGTGTTTTACAATACCTTTTCCAAGAAAGTAGAAAAACACTGATAAAATATTCAATAACCTATTTGTAATCGATAAAACATAAGAGTATAAAATTATAACAGGAAGTATAAAATAAATGAAATTTTCCTGTTTTTTTATAATAAATCGCTCTTCATCCAAAAACCAATTAATTATTCCTGAAATAACTTTAATAGTTGAGGAAATGATACTTCTATACGTAGTGGAATCGGTTGAATTGTGTAGTTAATAAACTTAATTATATTGTGAATGTAACTTGTATGAACAAACTGACGGGACAATAACCTATTATCTATTAGGTCGTTTAATCATAGTTAATTGAAGTTTGGCTATTAAAAGTTTATTGCTTTAATTTTATGTTTGGAATCAGTTCTAACAAAATGATTCATATAAATAATTAACGAAGGATTTTTCTGTAACAATATTGTCACCTGCAGTAGCAAACATCTACGTGGACAACTTTTAGAAGCGTAGAAGGTGGAATAATGGGATTGCTGCGTAGATAATGTATGGGAAGTTATTTTCACGTAAATAAAGGTAAGATAACTTTTGACAACAAATAAATATCAATTAGTAATGATTCAGTTTTCCTCTGAAATAATTGCACGTACATTTTTGAACGTGGTGATAACGAATAAATTAGACGGGTATATAGGACTTTCGTTATACACGAACAAAATAAATTTATAAAAACACAAAAACTTCTGTGTCTGACTCTCTAAATATTGCTAAGAAAAGAGTTCACGCATTGAAATAGAATTGGAACCATATTGAAAATATGAACTAAGTTTTTGGAAGAAAAGGTGTTTATTGTACGTATGCGAAAATTTCTTCAAAACAAAAACTAAAACATCCTGACAAACATAAGGACATCCAAGGAATGATGTTGAATGATTATAAGGATTATTGATATAAGGATATTCGAACATATAGTATCAAAACTATGAAGGAAACAGGATTTTTCCGGACATTTGCCATCGTTCAGTGAAACAAGAAATCAGTAACACTACGTTTCTAGATCTGCAATCTGATCTCTTCTTCAGGTAAAGAACTAACCTAATACATAATTACAAACTAGGTTAAAATAAAAAAATCTTACCAAAGCGTTGTGGCACGCCTAAGTCAGGAATCACAACCTACATGTTGTTTGTCAACGTCACTAACTCTATAAACATGCACTTAATAAAAAACAAAAAACTAATCATTAAAACTTAACTACGGAATACAGGTCACAATACGTCTTCATTCGTCTACTAATCACCTACGGACTGACTCCATTTTTGACTTCCATCGTCAAAAATAACCTTCAAACAAAGAATCAAAACTATATTCGATCTATTTAAAAACTTATTTCCTCTTTATTTTTATCTTTTAAATTAGCCAAGGATTGATTAGTACTACAGTATGTACACCTGCAGTCACAGAGATTACACATAGTTGTAGATCGGTCTCTAATACCGAAACAAATCATTCAATTTCACCCGAGTTCGTTAATAAATTAAGCACACGATAAGGAAGGACAAAGTATGTAAATATTGGCAAACATGCAATAAAATTCTAGAAAATTTGTTTTATAAGTATTACAAAAGTTATAAGGGAAAACATTAGAAGTAATCAAAAATGAATATAATTTCAACAAATACCATAGCTTAAAATTATCAAAAAGAGGCAGCTTAACATAATGTAACTATAATCTATGAAACTATGAGTAAAAATGACGAAGGAAACTTTACAAGCAATCAAAACAGGATATATATAACTTTAATAAAGACCATGCAGTACAATTTTCAAAAAAAAAAAAATAAAGCAGCCTAAGATAAAGAAACCAGTATTGATAAGTCTTTGATTAAACTGTTAACACATCTGTTTTGTACGTATCTACGTGTTTTATTGGTAAATTCTCTTTTAAATACGAATTTAGAAAGTTCTCAACATAGGCAGAAATTATGTATGTAATCAATGAATTGTTTTGTAGAAAGTTACGACATGGTGTGAATAGGAAAGATATCCTACCCATAACGTAGCTATGGAGGAAAGGATTAAATCTATGTGAATGTTTAGATTAGCTCCAGTTCATATTCCTCTTAGTTTAGCGTCTAGAAAGTGACGCTCTTATAATTATTGTCTTCTGGAATCTGGAGTCATGTTCTTCGGAAAAAAATATTTTAAAAGTCAACGACGAAGAATAGTAAAGAAGGTCCTTACATCGTTTTGACATCAGATAAAATGTAGAGTACAAGATATAGATGAAAAATCTATTCTCATTGACTCATCAGGTACAGGAGTCAAGTCAGTGACAGCGTTTTTTTTTTCCAGACGCTGTACTTAGAAACTGGAGGTGAACTCAACACTCACAAGAAATATTTGTCGCCAAAGATACATTCCCATACCTTTCCTAGTATTGCCAACTTTAAAACTTGTGTCCTCTTTTCGCTGTTAGATTTTATTTACATTCCAAGATACATTAAACATTTAATATATAATTTTTAATTATATATACGATATATACTTAAAATCAAAAGGACTAATATTTGATCGTATTTTGGTTCCGAATGATGTTCAAGTTCATCTAAATCGGAATGGTAATGTAATTAAGAACAGGTTTAGATACTAATGTGTCTGTTAAATCACATACAAGAAGGTAATATGAGTATATGTATGTATGTTAATTATAGGCAATAGGATATAAGTAAGAAGCTTGTTTCACAATCATTACTGATGCAATAAATGTCAATTTTACTTTTAAATTAACATGATTTTTATATTGTTTAATTTTACCCAATAAAATTAATGGCATAATTAACTAACTGTTTATAATGTTGCTACATCTTCTACACCATGACTCACTTAACCTACCATGGGAATCGAGTATCATAATTAAAGTAGCTCTTAGTAATGTTTAATGAATGAGGATTGTGATTAAGGCTATCTGTTGTATACATTATTAATTATAACTGAACTCCATGATGAGATTACCTCCAATAATTAACTTCAGCGCTAAGTGGTTATTAGTTAATTTAAACTACGTAATTACTGATGTCACCTAATGAATTTATTGCAGTCTCTAATGCACATATAATAAATATAATTTATTTAATTTATATATATATATAAATGTTCTTAAATAGGATGTCCTGTATATTAAATTTTATTAATACCTGTATATTATCGAATTAATATATATATATATATATAATTATTCATTTAGGACATCCTTCTTTAAGAACATATTTATATAAGATATATAACTTAGAAATCAAGAAGCACCAGTGATTATCCAATCTAACCCCGTATTTACATTGTTAATTTATTATTATACACAACTTCTACATCATGAAAGTAGCTTGAGAGAAGTTTCTATCAACTTTACGTGCATTTTATTAATCCTATTAGGCTGAAGAATCAAAGTTGACAACAACTTGCCTAGTATTGTTTTCGTAAATGTTTATTCTTTTATTTAATTCTTCCTTGATGTGCACTAAGTTCTAAAAATGTTGTATTTGGTCTAATATATATTTCAAGTGTTGCGCAAAGATTGTTTTCAACTATCAGAAAAAAGATGAGATCAGAAACCCGAAATATAAAATTTTCAAACCAGTAAAAGCATAAATGGTTATGCAAATCTCAAATCTTACAAAATATTTAGCAAATGACACTACTCTGTCAAGAAAACGTTCTTCAAAAACTATATTCAACCACAGTCATTTCACATTGAGTTTTTCATTTGATTACGTTATGAGGATTTACATCTGACCAGTTTAGTTCATAGGAATGTTATCAATTTATTTTATAAAGTGTGGACATTAGAGCTACAGACTCTGTGCATAGGTATATAGACATTTGGTACTTTTAAATATGAAGAGAAACTTGGCTTCATGAATTTGATAACAAGTTTTGGCTTGCAGGAATACATGATTTGAGCGCTAAAATAGTTCACGACCAATTTAAAGAAGAGTTTAACTGAATAACTGATATATCTCATAAAAAAATATATATTATTTCCATTATTTTTTGTTTGAAGTTTGATACTGACGATGGATGGTTTGGAAGGATAATATAATCGGACATTTGCCATGGTTCACCCCCACAGAATTCCACTTTCGCCTGTGCTCCTGTGACGTGTGATAGTGCTCTTGGGATTCTGTACCTAGGTTCGATTTCGCCTTACTGGACTCCAACAGTTTTCAGGTATGTTTCTTCCTTTTTTAGATTCTTTTCAATATATTTTTTTACTTTTATCTTTTAAACTAACGAAGAGGATAGATTTAAATACTAGAAACGTTTAATACGAAATCCTGTTGCTCATTTATTTATTAAGGGCTCATATCTGTATAAATATTTTGCTAAATTAAAAATAAAATTTCATAAACTTTACTTGAATTTAGCACTTTGGTTGAGTGTCAACTAAAATATTCCCGAGCCAGGTGTATCTAAGGTTATGTAGTTAGCAATTAAAGGAGCAATAAATCTTCGAAAACGGTATTGTGACAGTCGCAGTTTACTGTTGATATTAGAGCTCTGCCTCATGCAGTCACCTTAAAGGAGCACGTAATGGTTGTTTTATTACTAAGATTTATTACACAAAACCTTCTGCAGCAGCTGCACTTTGTAGCGTACTGTTGAAGTAAACTAATTTTAAATGGTCAAGTACATATAAACCTTAAAAACCACATTTGCATAAAATATATAGTATTCAAGGTTGAAATGTAAAACCTACAGAGAACTTGAGTAATTTTTTATTAATAATGAACTGCTTAATAGTAATCTTAAATTATTCTTAATTGATTTTCAAACTGCACTCTTTACAAGGCACAGTTCTGTATCCTTTTCATTTAGAGGCATATTTTGTTTTTCTGTGATTTAATAAATATTAAATTGTACAAATAGCCAGAAATTTTTATTTTGTTTGTTCTATTTTCAAGCAGCTTTCTTAGACTAATGCTACAGCTAAACCATGCTGTAATTTCATTTTCGTAGATAACACTTATTGTATTAGGATCTAATGAAACAAAATAAAGGTTTATATTTTACAGAGAAAAGGTCATATATCTGCAGCGTGTATGGTAATATTTTATACGGGTACTTATCAGAGGTATGTCTATTACAGTTTTTAAGTGGAAACGGAATTTCCCCACCAAATCAACAAATATTAACCCAGCCCAACAAAAATAACACGGTTAAAGGTCCAACATGAACATTGAAATGACAAGACGTACTCTCTTACCGGGCAGATAGATGTAACTGTCAAAAACAGGACATTTTTACGAGTCGCTTTCTTTTCTGGAAAGCTTTGTCAAAAGATATGTTCATCATACCTTGGAAAAGTTTAAGAATTTATCATGCCCATTCACAGTAAGCCGTTTCTTAAATATTTATCTGAGGTATTAAAAAGTTAAATTAAAACATAATAATAAATACTTGCGGTCACACAAAACATCCTTTGTGAACTAGAGATTTGCAATAAATATATTTTGGTTTGGTTGTTCAAACTTAAGAAAGTCTTAAGAGATTATTATAACCAGATTTAGCAGTATTTAAGTAGGTTGTTAACTAAAACAAGGTAGATAACTATTAATATGGTCGCGTAAGAGTAAGAACTAGGATTTAAGTAAATTATTTTTTGACCACTTGTACTGCACTAACAGGCCAAAACTGTGCCGTAAATTAAATGTTGTTGATTTTAGTGTGGCCATTTCTCATTCGTGTGCAAATTGATAATTCATTATATTTAACTAAAGAAACATTCCAACTTTCCCTAAAACAAGTCAGTTTACACATTCGAGGTGAGATTAATATAGGTTTTTGCTCAAATTTAACTTAAACTATTAATTTATGACATTTTCTTTGCTAATATTAGAATAATGGTTATTCATATCTGTAGTTTTAGCTACGATTTTGTTATTCGAAGTGTGTGATAATTAAATTTACTCATAGCCTCAGGGAATGTGGCCTCTCCCCAAATGTCAAAGACAACTATTAAATTTAGCATTTAGTAGTTTTCTTTGAGCTATAACATATAACACATCAATGAGTTCTAAAATCTCAAATATTCCCGGGGATACATTAAAAGGCAATGTTTTTTAAGGTATTTCATAACTCCTAAACTATCCCATGTGTAAATCACCTTCCAAAATAAAGTTCTATACCTTACACTGCATTCATGTAACAAAGCTGTAATGCTACTTTACTACATATCCCTACACCCAAAAATGCTTATGGATTATAATGGTTAAAAAAGAAAACCATGACAACGTGTTTAACCTCTTTTAAAATAATGATTCGGTTTTATTCAAAATTTTAAAAGTATAAGACCCTTTGATACACCAGGTAAAGCAATCATTATAATGAGCCATATTATAAACAAAACATGTAACTAACAACTTGGCTTTTGATTTTGCGATTACAAAATGTAACTGCTCCTACATTTGAACAACATATACATAATACAATAAGCTATTTACTACCCTCCAGTTCTCGTCTATTACAAACAGCTATCATTTTAGACACCGTTCGATATAATTTCCTTATTGTGGACGAAAACCAAACTTAATGGAAAGTGCTTTTAAATTCGGTTGTTTGTGGGTAATAAGTACTGAGTCCACAAATGTGGAATGAATTGTCATGAACAATGTTTAACTCATTAATCTTTTAAACTGAGCATCATCTTTAATAGTATTAGTTACAGAAGAGATAACTCATTCAATGCTATAAATTGAGGCACGTAAAAAAGCACTAGGACAGCCGTTAATGGAGTGACATATTTAGGTATCAAATATTTCAATGGACACAATCATTCACGTGGCGCAGCTCTAGTGTCGGACCTCAGAACTAAGTGACATAATCCCTCGGACCGCAGCACACCTCGTTCATATGAACAATTTATCTTTCGTGATACAATTAACTCATCATATACTATCTTGTTTTTTCCTGCTCTTTTAGACAATTTGCTATCTGAGAAAGTGTACTGTAAAAACTATTACTTTTATTACAATTATTATCTTGTCCGTGTAATTAAAGCTCGGTCACGTTCCACGTTAAGACTCGACACGTCCTGACTTGTTGCTTAACTAGCAGGATCAGACATGCTCGTCGCCCTACTGGGATATTCACGTTCAGTTAATTGTCAATGAAAGCTAAGTAATTTTGGTTTGTTCTTAGTACATTTGGGTTATTACATTGTGTGTCTTTACCATGGAATATGATTTAGCAATTCTCACTAAACAGGATGTTAAGGAGATAATACGATATTACCCTGCTGGTAGATTGGTTTGATTATAGTTAATAGTAATACTTGTTTTGAACCCGTAATACATCAGTAATGCATAATATATTAAATAATTTCTTACAAAAAATATGTTTCTTTCAATGTGTTTTTAATTACAAGCTTATTGTATTTTTAATTACTGCGCAATCGTGTGTAATGGTTTTACACAGTGCTGGTACAACGTACAGTCCCATTGTGTCCATTGCAAGGTTAACTCTGATTAGTACAAAAACAATTAATTAGAAGCCAAAAGGTTGACGTAGCGAGATGAAATGTTCGGTCAGCCACAATAACCAGACTGTGGTGCGATAGACAGAGTGTAAACAATTTGTACTTGATATACCACACACTGGTATGTAGAGCAGGTAGTCAAAGCACCACGAGTTTCTTGGCAATAGTCTTTACTAACTTAAAAGTGCCTAATTATAAACAAAAATTCCAACTATAAATAATCATTACAACTCATCATTTATTTTAGTTTAATGAACTTATAATCCTTCATATTGGTATTTTTTCTAAATAAAACAGATAGTTTTAACTATATTTATTATGAAAGACCTTCACTAAAATAGCATAACGAGTGTCCTAGCATAGTGTTGGACAGAAAGGCTATACAAGAGTAAAGAACTATGAATAATGGTCTGTTAATAAAAATTGGTTTTTGTACTAAGTGCTAGTAGCTATTACTTTTTTAACTAGAAATAATTTCAAAATAACTGTTATGTTTTAAACACGATATGATATGATCTTTCTCAATCTCTTAACCAAACTGTAGAGATTGGCGTTTTTATTTCGTTCAATTAAGGTTTATTAATTGCTAGAGTTTGGCTTTTGAATTTTTCGTTAAATTTATAAGACTGAAATTATCTACAGACAATATTACTATGCCTCAGGCTTTAGAAGCCTGAAGAAGAGAATGGATTTCAATACCCGAAACGTTGCCTTTTATTGTTCTAATTGTCTAAAATTCATTACAGCTCCATAACTTTTCCAAGTCTAAATTATACCTGCGTCAATGACGCAGTGTAGTTAGTAGAACGGTTATCGCCGTTTAACCGGATCTATCCGGTTCTATAGAAACCTGCGGGTTTTGAGGGAGGATGGTTTTATCCCTCTCATCTTCCTCTTAGATACGCCACTGGACACTAAAGCAAAGATAAAATGTTTGTTTTTAATAAATTTTTTTTATTTTAATTTTTTAAATTTTTTAAATATAAATTTTAAATATATATGGTGCATTATGGTTTTAAAAATCTAAGGAAAAGAGTGGATATAATATTGTTATTTTACTTTAACCAAAATATTATAGTTATCCATACTTTTTTATAATTTCAACTAATATATTTGGCAATTGAATTGTCATACACAATATTGAAATCTAACATTTCTGGTTCACACTGCGTTGAATCATTGCATAAACTATTACATATTTTAGTTGTTGCCGTTTAAATGGTAATTGGCAACGTGCAACAGTTGATATTCGGTTTAACATCTGGTAACCCCTTTATGGGTTTTATATACAATATTAAGTTAATAACGATTGCGTAACAGTGTGGTACTGACGTAATACTACGCACTATTATATTGTTTCAGTTGTATTCTGTTGTCTAATTTAATATTGACAAGAAGCATTTATATGGCAACCACGCGTCACACAATTAGTTATGACATTTTCTACTAGATTTCAGCACTTCTGTGGTCATCTATCATGATTGTTTGCACGTTGGTGAGTTTTTTGTAGTCACACAGTGCAGACAGCTACCGCGTTTTTTGCATCTCATCTAGAGTATTTTATGGTTTTATACCTAGTATTTATTTTACTAAAGAAATATCCAATGGACAAATATCCGATTGGCTTCTTTAGCATGATAAAACGGCCACTGATAGTGAAAATGACTTAGTATACGATATATGAGAAATAACACATATTTGAAAAAAGACACTAAAAACTTTGACACATCTACAAATCTGTATTTGTAAAAAGCAACAAAAAAATCAGCTAAACAACATTATTTTAGGTACAAAAAATAAAATCGTAAAGGGATTAACTAAAGGAGGCTTCAAGAGAACAAAAGACATATTTACAGATTGTAATTATGTAAGCAATGTTTTAATTCTGTGTGAACCGGACACTTAAATGTTCGTCTTGGCAGCGATCTTGTAAGCTTTAGAACTAAGGTAGACCATTTTGCTTTAAATATTAAATTATTAATCGTACCTTGCTTGCATTAAGATACAAATTAATCACCTGTTCTACACTTGGCTCTAGCGGTTTAGTTCAACTGACCGATAGCATTGTCTCTTAGGAGGGCGAGTAACATTTTCCCTATATTGTAAAATTAATTTTTCTAAATCGTACATATTGCATTAGGACATTCATTGTTTTGCTAAAACGCTATGGAAATATAACCTGAAAATAAGAAGTTTATCGCACATAATGGTATAAATATAAAGTAGAAACAGAAAACTAAATTGTAGGAAATAAGGTTATTTGAATGTCACACAGCTAGAGTTATAATTCTAATGGAATCGGCAGCAGAGATGGTTAAGGTTGTTTAATACCGCATAAATACTGAATCCAATTTCAGTTCCTTCCTACAAAGAATTTGGAAATCTCTTTGTTGTCTTTTATTCATATTGAGGTTGGGTAAGTTAACTGTTATTTTTTACTTATAATATGGTTAAAATTAATATGAATTTATACTAGTGTACTGAAATATTAACACGCATATCGCTTTTATGGAAAATCTCACAGTAAATTCCATTTTTAAGAAAATTATAATTGATTTACAACAATATGGAATATTTTTACTATAGCAAAAACTATAAAGATATTATTAATGTTTTGTTTACTAATGGTTTGTATTTCATAATAGTAATAATGATTGCAATAAAATTTGGTCTTACTCAAGACAAATGAACTAAGTTGAATTAATTTTAAGGATTATTAAAAAAATCTAAGGTCATGTTGTAACCTGCAGGTCAAGTTTTACCAAGTTAACTGCATTGTCGGTGTATATTTGATTAAATTAGTGTACATAGATGTCAAATTATGACACACATATAAGTTTGTTCTATTTAATATTTTGTTAAAACATATAAAATGTGTATTAGTAAAGTATTTATTTCCAAGATATCAGTTTGTTGGCTTTATAAATTTATTTGCTTAACATAGTTGCTTAGACCTCTTCAAGACATTTAAATTTAACTGGAACTCACATACCAAATAGTATTCGTTTAAATTTATGTTCAATATTTATTTTTCTAAAATATAAATATAAACTATTAAGAAGAAATCATTGCAAACATGACACTGAGCCTTAACATTATACAATAGATAACTCATCTAATTATAACATTTACAACCATTGAACTCCATGAAACCTATTTAAAAATTAAGTTTCAGAATATTTATATAAGTCTATTGATATTAGTTTGTGATTTATAGTGCAAATTGTTCACTTAGAGTGTGATAAGAAATGTTAAGATTTCTGACAAAAAAAGGAAGCAATGTGCTGTTGGAGAAAGGGTCCAATAATTACGGAGATTTGCCCTAAAACCGCGACTACCGGCACGAGATGCTAAACAATCATTAGATGCTTGTTACCGCTCTCTTCTTGCTCACCTGTTTCCTTGTTAACAATGAACATTAACTTGTTGGCTCAAGTTCCAGTTATCTCTTAGAAATACTTAAACTCTAGATAATTACAGAGATATTCAGTACTGTTTTAATAGCTTTCATCCAGTGCGCGGCAATCTGACTACAAAGGCCAGTTAAGATCTTACATTAATTATTTTAATATTACCACAACATTTGCGGTAGGGATTTGCAATTTCATTATACAACGGATTAGTGATTTTAATAAGGGAACATCTTGACTTGATTGTTAAGACATCTGCTTCGTGTCGTTCTATTAGCATCTATATTGGGTTTGTCATCAAGTAACCCAGCAATAACTTCTTTGGTGAAATAATGTTAAATTTGTAATCCTATTTGTTTTACCAAAATTGCCTTCTTAAATTATACTCGTACTAGTTTACAATTTTAATATTTCTGGACATTAATTACCTTAAATTAATGGAATTCAAATACTATTTCCTCAGAACAATTAATTTTATGCTGTTTTTTTTAAATAATATCCTTCCATATTCTGGAGTAAATTATGAAGAAAAGGAATATAAACATAATTAAATGAAAACTTTGTGAATTATCTAGCAGTTTCTATACACGTAGAACACATAAAACCGTTTTAAAAATCCAGTTTCACATATAATGTTATTTTGACAATAGACTTAGTTAATAGTTATTTTTGAAACTTAAAGGCCATTACTATAATCATTTTATAAAACCAAGTTTAAAAAAATATTATTTTAACTACCGTGCAATACATGTCCAACTTTAGCACATGTCGTTATGTAATATTTAAATTATTTTACCTGTTTCCCTGTCAATTGTGCCCATAAGAAGGTTATTTATCTCAAATAATGTTGTGTTTTATATAGTGTAAAAAATAATACGAGTATCTTTTATAGCTATCGAATTGGTGTTCCATGGTCAAATAGTATCTAAGGGTAAAAATACTAATTGTTTTTGAAATTTGTTATTAAAATGCAGTTTTGTATGATGTAGATAAGAATTTTTTTAATTTTTCATGTGAATAATACGGTTCTATATTTGCCATAAAAATGTTGTCATGTATAAAATTAATTTTTTTGTAAATTTGTTTATTTTTCTTAATATAACCATTTCCTTTCTGATATTTTATTTAAATGCTTTATTTAAGTACACAAATTTCAAGTAAAAAATTTACCAGTTGTAAGATAAATTTGTTAAAACAATAGTGTTGATGATGTAATAATAAACAACTGCTTTGAAATTTATGTTGCTCATAACTCACAATATATTAGTGTTTAAAAACCATAATAAACTGTTTTTTATAAAAGAAAACTCACGATTGCCCATTATTTAATCAGTTTTAATTGAAAAATTGTGAGTTTTCATTTGTAGAAAAAAGTTTTTCCAATAAGAAGAGCTTCTCTTTCAACATAACTAGTTACAATAAATTGAGTTAGGTCACTGAGAACGAAGCAAAGCTGTTATAAGGTACCAACAGTATTTATAGAGAAGGAATTTGTTACACGAAATATCCTGGAAATTGTAGTTACCAAGTTACTAGGCTTGGGATAACCAATAAGTACTTTCTCTTCTGTCTAGTGACTAATTTGGCTTACTTGGAAATGACTTTTGTTACTATTATTATAATGGTGCAGATACATTCAGTGACTGATATATTTAAGTGTTACCACTTGTGTTGTCATTGTGATTATTTACTATACTGGTGAACTTTACGGTTGGAAAAGTCAAGCCGGTATTAAACATGAATCTCAGTTGGCTTATTTTTGGATTTGGAATCTGAGTGGTTTTTAGACATGTTTGCATCACTAGTCAAAAGCTGCTCTTTCTAGCAGGAGTAAACCCTTTATCTGTTGATAAGGAAACTATATTAAACTATTACTATTGAAAATGCTTTATTGGCTGAGTGATAGTGAAGCCTATCAGTAGAAGGAATATAACATTTAATTTCTGTCTGTTTGCTGATATCTCTATACCTAACTTTCCCAATGACTTTAGCATGAAGTTTAGTTTCTAATGGAACGTCAAGTTAGATGATATCACGTAATGGAATTTGGCTGAGCGCCAGTGAACAATTTTACCTTGTACTTATATCCATAATGGTAACGAGAAAATCTCTGAGTAGATATATTTGTAACTAAATTGTGAACAATAATATAACATTTTAACCTGTAACATGGTAACTCGTGTGGCTGTAGAACTAAAATGTACATATAGCTCAGTAATGCCTTTTACATGACATGTGGTGTTCTTGTTTCTATTTAATTATTAGCTTTAAATAAGTTTTATCCTATATACAATAACAACAGTGAACAGCGAAAGATTTACTATAAATAATTGGTCGCAAACGAGAGTATTTACAAGCAGTAAACTCCACCTGATGCTGGATCTACGTTAGTTATGTCCAGAGTATAAAGGAATTATTTAGTTGGCAATGAAAGAAGCAATAATCCTGTCACCACTGTTATTGTTACAGTTTATCTCTGCACCAGGCGTTGTCCTTTACAGGTGCTCTTTTTATTATAAAGCATATTTCATTGTCATTTTCTTGTGAAATTTTTTTTACAACACAATGTAAATTAGTGTATACAAAATTAAACCCAGCAACCAACATTACAGCCCGTAATAATCTCATCATTGTGAACAAATAAACAATAAACTTACAGCATTCTCAGGTAAATTAGTGTTATGTTCGGTAAAATAGGTTTACTTAAGTAGTCCTAACATAACGTGTATTTGTTGGTTGCTTTGTTTTTTAATGACTACTTTTTGACGCTTTGAGTTCTTTTTTTAATTTTGCGTGGTAAGACAAATGCCACTATTACCACTAAAATTATAGAATTCGTAATCTCCATAATTTATTTATGTGTGTATGGATTTATATGCGTGATTTCAACACATTATCTCGAGACAGATTAGCAAAAAAGCAAGGCACATCAGAAAGTTAATAGTTTCTCTCAACTCCTTAAACCGGAAGTAGATCACAAGGGCCGGTTGTAGACTTTTCCCCAGAAGTGAGCTTTTCAGAAAAATCTATTAATATTTCCGTGTCTAACTAATTATTTTATTTTATCCCTCACAACATTGACAAACACAAATTTAACTCATAGAAGATCCCTTAAATGCACAAAAAAAAAACAGGAAATTACAAGAAGTTGTCAGGCGAGGATCTTTGCTAAGTTAGCTACAGAAAAAATGAGTGTATTTCCACAATAATAACTTTCTTTTTTTTCTGAGGACAAGAAGCTTAGAAATTGGACTTAGTCATAAAAAGATGTATGGGCTATTTAAGGAGTAAAAGAATATTCTGGATTGGTAAGGTTGGGGGTAGGGACCACCTCCCGTCGAGATCCACTAGGAAGCATTTTGGACATTATTATCAGTCATGTCTTCTACGAAAAAGGGGAGATCAGCTTTGTACCAGCATATCCTCTTTCATCATGCAGGATTGGCACGGCATTACGTTTAGTTTACTGTACTTTGACATTTTCGGTTAGTGATGTGCCACTCCAGGACATCCATAGGGTTACCCAGATTTAAGTGACACGTCGGTTTTTGTTTCTGTTATACCCGGTGTAGTTTCAGCTGGAAGGTACTGTAATAATTTTAGTTTTTAATATCAAATAAAATATCGCTAAGAAACTAGATAGTAATATATATATATATATATATATATATATATATATATATATAAAATTTCAATAAACATTGAATCACAAAAAGTACTTGCTCCGCCGGGACTCGACCCTGGATCTCTCATATACAGTATCTCACATATCGTTATTTAAACGCATATGTGACAGATATGGCCAAATACAAAATAATTGAATCGTAAAAAGTGAGGGCTCTGTGGTGTAATGGTAGCACATTCACCCGGCAAGTGAGAGATCCGGGTTCGAGTCCCGGCGAAGCAACTACTTTTTGTGATTCAATGTTTATTGAATTTAAATAAGGCTATTGCCATTTATGCAAATTTAATGTATATATATAACGTAAATGCCTTTATACTATATTTGCTGTTAAAATACTTGTTTCAATTAAAAAGCGATATTACAACTAAATCAAGAAAAGTAAAGAGCATTGCTTTTACCAAGGCTTCCTTTAAGAAATCACTGCTTTGTGACCGTCCTCGTGCCCAGGAGGGCGTTCATGTGCAAGATTCCCTTCTTATATCTGAAAAAAGAGTGGGGACATTTGATCTGTAAAACTACATATAACTAAAGCGGTTGATCTAATTGTTGCTAAAATAAATGTAACTATTTTTCATATTTCACCATTTTCCAATATCTAGAGAGTGATTGAGAGCCAATACCTTTTACATTAGTTTGCTGCAATGTTAAAAATTTTGTAGCATTGATATAATTAAAAATATATGTAGCTTGTCTTTTACTCGCTTTATTAAATAATTCTACATTTTGTTTCCACAGTATACAATTAATTTCTTAATATTTCGTGTTGCAAACACTTAAGTTTCTCCTGCATCAATCAATTATAACTTCAAGTTGTATTTTTCAGATGATTCTAGTTACTAGCAAATTTATATTTGCATGCTTAGAAAACTACATGAGCAATATCTTCATAAACGTGATCTCCCTCGTAGTTTAAAATTTATGGCAAAACTTAGTTTTAATATGTTTCCATTGACAAGTTTTATTTGCAGATAATTTAAATTGTATATTCTGAGACACAATTAGTCAAACTAATCACATGATTTTATTGAGAAGATTTCTTATTCAAGGAAAATTTAAAAAAATAAGATTGAGTAAATTGCATTCAAGTGACCTCTTACGTTCAAGAAGGAGGTGCGACTTATCGGGTGTAAATCCAGAGTATCAAGGAATTATGGAGTAGGCAAAGAAAGAAGCAATAATCCTGCAACCACTGTTATTGTTACAGTTTATCTCTGCACCAGGCGCTGTCCTTTACAGGTGCTCTTTATGTTATAAAAGATATTTCTCACAAACTTTCTCTGGAAGGCAACCTTACTTATTAAATACTTATCAAAACCTCATCACCCTATATTGCGCAATATTAAGTTATACATTTCTCTCAATATTCAATGTTAGAGGAATGTAGTGAACGTTTAAAAATTTAACATACTCTTATTGCAATAATAAAATGTGAAGACACGATGTAAAGAGTTCATTTAGAGCTTCTTCGACGTCGACTTTTTTTATCTCTTCAGATTAACATGACCCCCTGATTCCAGGAGTCAAGTCTGTGACAGTGTCACTTCTCAAGAGAAAGAAAGGTGAACTGGATACAAATTCACAATTTATATAATACGTGTACTGTGCTGATGTTTTTTAGACTAAATTTCAGAAAATTTTTCACCTAAAAGCACGAAAGAGGAAATATATCCTCCAAACTTTTGATTTTTACTTGTTTTTGTGAGTCAAAATCAAAAAAAGGCGAATATTTCTTTCATAATAAAAATATAAAAATTATTCATATTCTTAAAATCTTACATGACTTTTATTCAATACGAGTAATCGTTCACTGTTACATATTGTTCTATATCTAATTGATGCATTTAACAGTGCGTTTATTATCTAAATAAATTTATTTTTATTTATAAAAATCAACCTCTGTACAACAACATTTTTTCATATGTTTTTTACTATATTTTCGAAAGTATCACACATACTTCTTATAAAAGTAGGAGAAATTAACTAAACGAGACTTACATTACCGTTTATAAGCATAAAAATCGAACAAACTTTGTTTTTCTGTCATTAATGAATTGTTGGCGGTTAAATGCCTGGAACGCGTTTCAATAATACCACCTCATCTTTTGGAATGTCTCAAAATTGTTTAATAGTAATATCAATCTCGTTTGTAAAAATATATTCCATTTGCATTATCGCAAAACGTACTACCTATAAACATGAAAACCAAAAATCAATTATTAATTAATATGTACTCGTTAAGAAACTTAAATGCTTATATATCCAATAAGCACGTGTAGAATTGTTTTTTTACAAGAAAACTAAAAACGATACATATTTTCAATAAGAAATAATTATTTAATTTTATTATTTAATCCAAACAATATACATTTATTAGCGAGGGAATCTTTCTAATGATAATCATATATTCTCTAACAGGAATTCCTTTGACAAAAATGTTTTCTCTCCAAGCCGCAGGTATTTAATACTCCTGAAAGTTCAGTATTTTCAGCAGATATATACTGTGTAATTAAAAATCCCGGATTTGTTACCACACCACAAATATATATATATATATATATATATATATATATATATATATATATATATATATATACATACATATAAATTATCTGTAAAAACTGTCGAAATATTGTATCATTGTAATGTATAGTCTAGTTTATTACTTTGAACGTTCAATTCAAAAACCGTACAACTGTCCGTATTTTATTGTATTATTTTAAGTTTATTTAAACACGATTTCTATACTTTTTTAAACAATTATAACAAATTTTAATATTAATATAACGCCACTTCGCAAAATTCCTTATAACATACTAAGGAGTTTAATATTACCATATAAATTTAAATTTAGACTAGAACATTTCAGAAGATACCAAAATGTATTATATATTTACTTTCTTTTTTATGTGTTTATACAATAGACATACATGAATCTATGTAGTCCTGATATCTTCAACATAGCCACAATTTCCTCATATTTTAAAGCATATTTTCTGTCTGTCAATTTTGAGTCTGTAGCTGAACTCATTATTAACAGATAGAAAGACAGCAAATCATACGGAATAGAAATTTTTACGTCAAAATAGAAATTTTTCATTCTACAGAGTGACTGACTACAACGAACTCAGCCAAATTACATGATGGGACATGAACATTTGAAGAACTCATTCTTTTCTATGTAGAAATTAAATTTCACGAAGTTTGTAGATGTACATCTGTCTCTGTACATGATATATTATATTCTTTTATTAAATTGGGTTTATATTAAATATGTTGAAATATTATATACATCTACACACAAGTTATCGTAAAAATAATGTTGTATTTGTTAGGGTGAATATACTTATATGTTATATGTTAAAATCTCTTATGAGTGTAAGGGTTACTTTAAAATTGTATCTATTGGGCTATTTTCCGCTGCTATCATGTTTCTCATATTCGCTAAAGCTCAGCTCAATCCAAAGTGTGGCCTTTACCACAATCGAACTTAATGATTTGCGTATAGAATTGAAGCTACTTGCACAATTTCGAAGATCTAGCTCAGTTCATTTATGAGATATTATGTGGACAGACAGACATATGCATTTTACAGCTCTTCTACTTATAGGCTTCGATAACGCTAAGACAACTACTTACAATAGAGTGCACAAAGGCAAGAAGAACGGAGGACAACATTTATAATGTACCAGCAGCTTGTATTCAGATAACAGTTGTAACTCGACGTATCTTGAATGTTGCTGTAGTTACCAAGTTACCATTTAGGTTAACACAACCAAGTTATACCGGCTGTCTTGTGACTAGTTCGGCAACTCGGTAATGACTTATGTTAACTGCCATGTTCCCCCCATCCCACATCTGAGATGCTCTAGATCTAATTCTAGCTTATTAGGTTCTGATTTATTAATAAGGCCTATTCATAAGAGATTAGTTTGTTACTTTGCAGAATAACAATATATTGTCAATACATGACAAATGGTTAATGTTAAGTTACGATCGGATGTATGTATATATATATGTTATGTATGTATATATATATATATATATATATATATATATATATATATTATATATATAGTTATATCCGATAATATATATACTATGAATTATTGAATAAATTATTTTTGTACGGAAAATAATTTATAAAATCATTCATACGTGACTTGATTACATGCGCAGCTCAACAAATCTAATATTAAAATCTTAGAATTGTGCAATCGTAAAATCTCGTTTTCTAAGACCTTTAAACTCAAGTTCATTTCCAGTAATTCTCCAAAAAATCAAAATATTATCTTTCCATTACAAATAAAGGTAAGTATTGAAAATAAAGTACAAAGGATTTAAGCGATTCCTGCAAAATTACGTATGCATCTTCAAACAAAAGCAAATTACCAGTATATATACATGACTTTTTAATGAAAAAATCCTGAAATAAATATAATATGTTAACTGATATACCTTATGAGGTTGCGTATCGTTTTATATAACCAGCCAAGCCATGGTATGTATTTTTTAAGATAAAGAATTGAAGTAAGTATTAAAGTAATTCCATTACATTATCACTAAATAAAATTATAAAAGTACTGGTGCATATGGTGTAGACTAAATAAATAAAGGTAAATGAACATTTCGTTTATCAAGGCATCCTTTGTGAAATCACTGCTTTGAGACAGTCCTTTTTGCACTGAAGGGTGTGAATGTGCAAAGATTTCCTTTACCAATCAGATTTCTTATATCTGCAAAAAGGAACGGCATGTGCTTTATATGTAATAAACAGAGCGACAAGCATTATAGGATATTTTTCAGTATTACCGTAATTTTAATATTTGCAACAATTTCAGGATGATATAAAGAAGAGTTTTATTGAGAAAATTAACAAACTGAATATACAGGATTGTTGTATTAAATTAAATTTAGTTTTATGTCAATCCGTAACTAGGCTACTTTAATTATTGCTTAAATACTGCTACAAATAGGTTTTACCTGTCCTTTTATTTTAGCACACGTTTACTCACTGTTTTTAATTAAAAATTATATATTCTTCTATAAATATTTATTTTAAAAACATTATAAATTACAAAAATCATACCAAAGCTTTAGCACAAAAAACTCAGTAGTCTACCTCTATTATGTAACTAGTACAAAGTTTGAATTCCCGAGATTGAAAAACTTTTGAGAATAGGTAAATTATTTTTTTAATATTCTTTCATAAAACTCGGATTTTCTGACAATTTAATTTATAAACTACAGTGTGTTTTTCGGAAAACATGTATAATATATTTAGTTACTTAAATGTCACATATGCGTTATTTTAGCTGGAAAGAAAGGTTTATTTATAAGTCCAGATAAAACAAAAACAGATGTTATATAGATTTGTGAAATACGCACCTTTTTAAATCCAGTTTATACAAATATAAGGTCCCCTTTCTCTTCTAAACCTGCCTTGCAATAAAATAAATAACCTATTTTATGGAAATAACTCAGGAATAAATCTTGGGCAATCACTGCAATTAATGCATTTTTAGAATCGAAAGGTGGATGAATTAAGGCTGATATTTCGTAAATGCAAGATGATTGATCAAATTTTTACTGATTAAAACTTACATTTAAGGTTTGTATGTTTAATCTTGCGTATTTTGTAGGTATAGACTCTTTAAGGGCAGTAATAGACATATATATTTATATATATAATGTATAATAACCTTTTGGTGAGAGAGGATATGAAACTCAGTAACAAATTAAACGTACCAACAGAAATATTTGTTAAGGCATGAAACACTGCAAGTGGGCTACTTGTATAATCCTGTATATACTGACTCTCTGTAAATACAGTAGATTAAATATGAAATTATAATAGATTAATCAAAATGATCATACATTGCCTAAGTTATCAATTTTATAGCAATGCTAGGTTACATTTTGGAGCTGTTTAACAAGATTGAGTCAAGTGTAAATTTCAACCAACACAAATCTTGCCCGATATTTTTCATTTATGCAGTCCCGATTATCATTAGTTTTATTGTAATTCAGAAGTTTTAACATCCCCTTTGTGGAATTTGTAATAAATTGTAGTAAGAGTGTTTTAAACTCATATATAAAAGTATAACATGTATTTAATTTAAAAGCCCATGAGTTATAATAGGATAAATCAAAATGTTTTGTTTTCATTATTTACTAAGACGACAAGTATGTCTGATCCTGCTGATTAAGCAACAAGTTAGGACGTGCCGAGTCCTAACGCGGAACGTGACCGAGGTCTAATTACAAGGACAAGATAATAAATGTAATGTATTACAGTGTACTTCCTTATTAAATTTTTTTGCAATAACTTTCCAATATGTAACTGTATTTGATAGGATGGTCAAGAAACCAGGAACGATATATAATTTACGTGGACATTGTTTACCCACTTTTCTATTAGGTAGCGAACTATTTCTTTCTCAGAAGCAAATTAGTTGAAATATATTTCCAATCAGTAAACTTCACTGACGACCACAACTGAAAAAGTTAAATGGCAGTGCTTAAAAGAAAGCAGGTTTTAGTGTATGATCCAGAAATTTGGACCCATTATAACCCGATTAACTTAGAGCATTCCCATGCTCATGCAGTTTTCAGTGAAAGATACATTTTTATTTTAGTACTTAAATAAAACCTTATAACCTAGTTTTTACCAGCTAGTGTAGTACGTGAGATAATATGCTTTATTTAAATCCTGTTTATTACAAAGTAGAAGTACGCCAAATCACGTGCTACGTAACAGGGTTCGCTGCGGGTGCTTACAGAATTTCAAACTACTTTTTAATGTTTTACATGTTTTATTAATAATAGTCATACAGACAGAAAATCGTACAGAAAATAACGTTTTTACATCACGTCAGCAGATTAAATATAAATTATGTCGGCCTACCGAGTGATAGGCTTCACCGAGCTTCAGTAAAATTCTATGGCTGCCGTAAAGTAAAACTATTAATATTAAATTTTAATTATAAAACCTATTTATGTGTAGAAACGGCACATCAATAATTTAAGCTTGTACAGTATTGGATCAGGGGATTAGCTGTTATATTGTAAAATATGTATACTGGACTGCTCGCCTACACAAGAGCCCAGTAACGCCCTGAGCGTGTTATTTATCAGAGTAACAGAGCGGAAGTCGCAACACACAAGTAAGCTTGTGAAATATTGGATCAGGGGATTAGCTGTTGTATCGTAAAATATGTAGACTGGACTGCTCGCCTAAACAAGAGCCCAGTAACGCCCTGAGCGTGTTATGTATCAGGGTACCAGAGCGGTAGTGGTAACACAAGTAACCTTGTGAAATATTGGATCATTAGATTAGCTGTTTTATTGTGAAATCTGTAGATTGGACTGCTCGCCTAAACAAGAGCCCAGTAACGCCCTGAGCGTGTTATGTATTAGAGTAACAGAGTGGCAGTCGCAACACACAAGTAGGCTTGTTAAATATTGGATCATGGGATTAGCTGTTTTTATGTAAAATCTGTAGATTGGACTGCTCGCCTAAACAAGAGCCCAGTAACGCCCTGAGCGTGTTATGTATTAGAGTAACAGAGTGGCAGTCGTGACATACAAGTAAGCTTGTAAAATATTGGATCATGGGATTAGATGTTGTATTGCAAAATATGTAGACTGGACTGCTCGCCTAAACAAGAGCCCAGTAACGCCCTGAGCGTGTTATGTATCAGGGTACCAGAGCGGTAGTGGTAACACAAGTAACCTTGTGAAATATTGGATCATTAGATTACCTGTTTTATTGTAAAATCTGTAGATTGGACTGCTCGCCTAAACAAGAGCCCAGTAACGCCCTGAGCGTGTTATGTATCAGGGTACCAGAGCGGTAGTGGTAACACAAGTAACCTTGTGAAATATTGGATCATTAGATTACCTGTTTTATTGTAAAATCTGTAGATTGGACTGCTGGCCTAAACAAGAGCCCAGTAGCGCCCTGAGCGTGTTATGTATAAGTGGCAGTCGCAACACCAGTAGGCTTGTAAATGGCAACAAAGACTAGACTGTGTCCAGTATGAGTATGTATGAGCGGTAGTACATAAGTAAGCGTGTGATATTATGGATCAGGGGATTAGTTGTTCAGCCCCAAGCCGATGTTTGGCGACATTATGACCCTGCCGCTTATACACGTTATAACTGAACGACTGTAAAGAGAAGATGAACTGTGTATCCTTCGGTGAATAAACAAGGGTTGGAAGATTCGGAAATGGTTGAAGACTTAGTTGTTTAGGTTGTCAAACACAGTGTCAAAAATTGAAAAATTGAAAATACTAAGGCCTTGCTGTGGAGATATTGTCTGAGGTAAAGAGATGTTATCGAAACTGCCAATAATGAAACTGCTTATACAGGTGAGTTTAAAGAGCTACAGCCGTCACGTAGCTATTGATTAATCGATCAACTAATTACCGATATGACAAAACAGTGATCAATATGGCCTCTTTATCACAAGGTGTAAGCTTTTTAGGAAATGTAACACTATTTCTTTGTTTAATTAATATTAGGTTGTATTTTTTAAATTGTTTCTTTTATTATATTTGGAGTATAGTATTAATTGTTTAGAGACCTTTTGTTTTGTCGAATGTTATTGTATTTGTATCTTAATTGTATTGTAGTTTTGTACCTTTGTTCCAGTATTTCTAATTTCCTCGTATTATGACGTATTGTAAGCCTAAAAATTAACTGACTCGTGGAAATGGTTAACGTATAATTTAAACCCCAACCACAGGAAATTCGTAGACTCTTTGCGGAAAGGATATTTTATTTTACGGTGCGATGTCAAGGATAAGAAGATCTCTGTAACACAACCAGAGGACCAACGGCTTATGAGAGACTTCCGAACCACCACCAACAGCCGGGCAGGCGAGCTGCTTGTAAGAACAGGATCGTTCAGCGGTCACCCATACAAGCAGCAGCCACGCTTGACTACGTTGTTCGGCTACACTATAAACGTGCAGTTTACTAGTCTCAAACAGTTATTAAATGTTTTTGTCCGTGATAAAAGTCATATTATAACCGATTGTTGTATTGATCGTTGAACTATTAAGACAAAGCAAACAACAGTACAGCTCCATCCTTTTAACTCACTATACAGGGTGTCTCACAACCATAACCATTTGTCAAAAACTTTATCACTTTGTTTAACATGCAAAACATAAGTAATAATACACGATAATTTCTTGTGATTATTGTGCGTCTAGCTTAGTTTATTAACTGCATAATAGTCTGTATGTGTGATTTTGGAAAAAAAGTATTATCTCATGACATTTTTAAGATACATTCATGAAACTCGACAGAAACCTTTATCGAACTGAGTCACAGAATATTGGAAAAAAGTAATGTTCCAATAAGTTTTTCTTCAACTGTTATTCCAATTAACTTTCTCAGTTATCCTTGATCACATGTTAAAACCGTGTATAGTATTGAATATACCTGGATATTGCCAGCATATTTTGTATTTTGAAATTTTTTGTTAGAAATGAGGATTATTAAAATGTAACTTTGAAAATTTTGAGCTACCATGGATAACTACAGAAACTTAATATTTTGCACTCAGAAAAATGACGGTTACTGTTGAGTCTTACGAGTTGATCTCAAACTGTTCATGGAATATTTAATTTAGTTATATATTAAGATAGCTTATTTTAAATATACATATTCATTCATAGATATTCCAAGCTAAACCAGATAGAACACGCGTTATAGTACATTATTTCATATTTTTACGTGCTGAACAACGTGGTAAAATATGATCAAATAGTTGCGACCCACTCTGTAAAAGCGATGTTATTAGCATTTTCAGTTCAACATCCGTTTACTGAAGGGAAATAGTTTATTTTCACAAGAACGCTGCGTTAAATGGTAAATTTAAATGATAGATAGAATTTATTTTCTTTTTACTATTTTTTGGTTTTGCGTTTGCAGCGTGGTTATGTTTTAGACTTTATAAGTTTCTTATTATCCGAGTAGCAGATGATTTTGAACCCTATTTAACGCGGCTCCCGTATATATACTCGTATTTGAGATTTTTATCAATTAATAATAGGCAACATGCTGCAGTGCGAGCTTGAGTTTGTGCCACTTTAATAAAAACTGATAACAACAGCTACATTACTTGCGCTTGTTGATGTTATGTAACCGTAATGGCGCAGATTAGGTGGGTTTAATATCGACAACGTTGTCATTAGTCTCGTTTAACCATTGTATCTCCGACAAAACAACGTAACGGTCTGGCATCTAGCTATTTTAACTCATAATGTGTTACTCTAAAACTTGAGCTAAAACATACAATGTACTATAAAGTAACCTACTAAGAAAGCTTTTTCTTAGAACTATTATACTTTTAATTATTCCATAGTTATGAAATATATTTAATATAGTTTTTTGGAAGAAAATAAACGTATCTATTAATGTTATTTATAAAATTGTTATCAAATGTTATTCCTGTCCAGTTGACATTAACGAGCTTCAATAATGAGTAGTGTGTGTTGTATAAGTTTCTCGAATGGATGTTAAGACAGCTGATATTTTGTATAGGATAGTAAAATATTAAAAATAACCATAAACTTAGCAGCACTTAAAACGCAATGGAGTCAATTTAATTTAATACGTTATGAGTGGGGCTTGATTATTCAGTAAATTGTAACCTCAATAACTATTAAAATATACCAAATGCATTCTGCAACTGTAAGTTGATATTTTCGTATTTTTCTGGCAAACGTGTACTTTATGAGTAGCATTGCTTAAAATGTACATGACGTAGCTCTTGTGGAATGATTTATTTCAATGGAAATCTTAAGGTGAGTTCCTTTTCACCTTCCACTTACTGCAGCGCCTGAAATTTGACACAGACTTGATTGAAGTATTATCCCATCGTGGAATCTAGAATACACGTCTGGCTGAAGAAATAAAATTTAATTGGCGACAAAGCTCAAAACGAATTATGAGTTTTGACATCACAGTCACTTATAAACATTTAAGTGTAATCTAGATGAAGAGACAATAAGAACGCCTCTTAATCGAGATTACACTTGATTTTGTTTTCTAGATTATTCAAGATCCAGGAACCAAATCTGTTACAGCGTCATATTTAGACGCTGCATTAAGGAAGGAGAAATAAAGCTGAACTAAACATTTGCATTGTTTGAACTATCACACCTTCAATGAATTTATACGCAATTTGACTGCAGGGTAATTTATCAAGTGGCGGTGATTGGTTGGACATGGCTATGAGTTGTTTCCGGTGCGCAGCGCAGTCTGGTGTGACAAGCGGAGTTATAAATAGTCACCAGTCCGCACAGTTATGTACGGGTCTTTTATTACTTTAATAGTTATTTTCAACCATGTCAGTTCTATATCAACCAAGTAGTGCTAGGAAATTCTAATCTTTAACAAAAATATTTTGGAAACTCTTTGTCATTACTGTTTTATAAATAATCTACGCTTTTTAGAAGCCAGACAAAAGAGGCCATCATAAAACAATATTAAGCTCTACTTGAAATTTTCAGCGGGTTTTCAATACTGCACACGACGTATTCCTCATGGCTGTTATGAAGTAGAAAATATAAAATATTTCCATATGGATGAACTATCCATAGGAGTTGAAATAAGGTAACTCTTAAAAGAACTTCGGTAACACGTAGTTCTTAGACACTGGATTTCCATAGAAGCCAGAAATACCTGTTTCCAGATGTAGTAATATTTTGAAACATTTAGAGAAAGAAAGCCGTCTTATTTAGAGAGTTTCATGGGGGCAGATTGTTTTTAGAGTTTAAAATTTCATAGTGGCTTAAAATTATTATATTAAAACAAATTTTAACCTCCTAGCTGGCAACAAATTCAAGGAGTGTAGAATTTTCAGAGCCCTAGAACTTAATGTGATCGTGATTCTCGTGGATCGGGGTATCTCGGAAGCCAGAATGCTATGTTGGAGAAAAAGATTCTAGTGGCTGAACAATTCTAGAACAAATGTTTTAAGTCATTTAAATTTGCCTTGATATACTTAATGATAGAAGCTTCCGAAGGCCATGATACTGCTAGCTGCTTAAGTGCGCAACGTTGTAGACGATGTATTATGCCAGAAGCCGAACCCCAGGTAGCAAGAATGTGACACAGACAAGAAACTAGAAACTGAATGGCCCTTCGAATTATATTTGTATCAGGCTTAGAAAATCTTGATTAGTTGTCCCAAAGGTTGAGTTAGAAATGTATCAGAGAAATCCCGAATTAAAAAAATCCTAGATCTCTTCTTTGTTCATTGCTTTGTCAGTTCTGTATGAAAATAAATAATGATTAACCATTAAATTAATGATGAAATAGTGTATGATCAGGTACCTATGTTTGCCATGATTCCTATACACAAAAGTTCATTCACGAAATGGTAGCTTTCAGGATGTTTATAGCCTCATAGTCTATGAGGTAATGTAACAGAGAGCTAAGTTCTTTACCTTGTTAGATTGATTTTATATTTTTTGAGACTTATATATATATATATATATATATATATATATATATATATATATATATATATATACATGAATAATGATCATAACCTATATGCTACTGAATGGTTGACACAAATCTACAAGACAATATATTATTCATTCAATCTTATCTGCCTAAACATAGTTGTTAATGTAAATTGTGTTTAGGAGTCGAACTGTAGAAGGTTCACATTTGTTCCTTGTTTACTTAAATTTAAAACGTAGTAAAGAACATTAGTTTTTATTGAATATTACTTATATGCGTAATGGTGGTTGGTGTAATCTTAAAGGCAACAAAAATACTTCGAGGGTAATTAAAAAACTGTACTCTAACAAACACATACCCTTTAGATGCTAGAGAGCTTAAAGCCTTTCCTTACTGAGTTTATTTTAAAGTATTTTTTACAACTGCAGTATAATAACATCAATACCTTCTATCCATAAGTAATATTTTTTTTCAAATCGTTGGAATAATTACCCAAGACAGAAGATTTTACACACATTGGAAACTGTGAAAACGTGTTAAAGAAACAAACTATGAATACAACTAATTAACTGTATTGCATAAGTATAATGTTTACATCGAATAGTAATCGTCTAAGAGATATATTTATTTTCAGATTATATATTACTTTCAAGCTTGCATCTTACTGTAATTCCAATCACATTCTTTCGTTCTTAAATTAGTGTTGGAAATTTGCGTTCTTAAACTTTGAATTTTCTTTTCAGCAAATTTTCACAAATTTGCCAACAGAATAACATGTCTTACAGATTTGAGATTTCAGCTTTGTTGGGTCAGTAAATCTTTTCTTTTGGGATATGTCTTATTAACTTTACGCCAACTAGAGCAGAAAGGTGTCCAATTGCGGCACTTCTATGTCGCTGCACCTGATAACTGTCGCTGCTAGTTTCAAACCAATGGAATGGCTATTACCTGACTTGCATTTGACTCTGCAGTAAAGGACAACCTCAAGTATGCTGAGACAGGGTAAAGTCAGTAATCCAAGCTCAATGGATCAAGACTGCCTTAGAAACATGATTCTTTTGGCACGAACACATTAACCATTAGCCTTTAATTATAAACATATTGATGGTTGACAACATCCAATAAAATATACTATGTTCACAGACTAAATATATGTATCATGCATTCATGAACGCAAATGTGAAGTGACAGCTTGTTGAAAGCTATTCCTTCTCGACTTGAATGTAATCAGTATCATAACAATATCAATAATTACAACTCATTACTCATATATCCACCGGTGACTGACTTGATCATGTATACACTGCTTAATTCACTTTATGGAAATTGAGAAGGGATATTTACTATACGCTCATAGTCCCTCAGGTGACCTGACTGATTACTGAAAGCATTTCCATGTTGTTATTCTTTACTCATTTACCTTTACAAACAAACAATCATAATAATCTTCCGTTATTGGAACACTCTCAGATGATTGTAATGGCACTTTTTCCATAGGGATATTTGCAATATGAACAATATGTAAGTTTATTGATTGTTCAACAATGTTCTATCGTTTGGTATGTTTGAAGAATAGTTTTGTTTTTGCATTTGTGAATAAATATGTATCAATGTATTTTATGTTGTGTATTGTATTGAAGAATATCAATAACGACTATTCATTAAATACAGGCATTCTGTCTTATAAAAATAAACACAAGAACAATACAGAATGCTGCTCTGAATAATGACCACTTTGTACATTACTCATCATTTAACTAAGGGATTAATGCTTGTCATAAAAAACTAATGATATTAAAATTTTGACTTTGAGGGATTATAAAGAAAACTTTAACTTATACAGTTTGAATACACAAATAAATTATTTTAGTTTTAATCATTTAAAATGTAGTTGTTATGTCCCTTTTGGATATTATTTAAGTTTAGCATGTATTAATATTTAAGATTTCTGCTCTGAAAACTTGATTACGATCTTCAAATGCATAAATAATACAACGGACTGAACTTTATTCCAGACTATTTTCACAAGAAATCTAAATCCACAAAATTAAACGGAAAAGGTAATGCTGCAGATTCCGAGCTAGAGGCAATGAACCGGAAATGTAATAAATCGTTTACTCTAACTGTTTGTAAAACTGAATCAGATTGAACTGTTTTTATAGAAGTCTTAATAAACGTTTAAAGTTTCCTGGAAAATCAAAGTTTTCCTGGAAAGATTAAGTATATTTTATTAATTTACCATTGCTGCGATCGGTTGTCATAAACCTAGTATTCATTTTATACCAACCTAATTGAGTGCTGTTCTGAGTTCATTTCAAGATAATATTCTTTGAATTTCGAGATATTTTGTGTATAAGATCTCGATAACCCCTGGATGGTCCACTTCTGTCTGGTTTGTATCTTCCAGTTGAACCCACACTGGGCAACCTTGTGGATGTCCAGGAGCGGCACACCACAAACCGAAAATTTTGAGATTTTGGAGTGTAAGGGTAGTTCAATAGGACTAATCTGCTGCGGGAGATGACTGTTGGAGTTGGTGGGGTTCCCTAAGAGTCAAAGGTTCTTGATACCCTAGACATGAGGGCGCGCCACCCCTTCCCTGCTTTGATTGGGAAGGCTGGTTCAGAGCTGGTTTCCCCTTCTTCCGAGAAGACAAGCTTGAGATTAAAGCCCTAAATTCTTCCTCGTGGATATTGACAGAAGGCGGCCCCTACCTAACATTACCCATCCAGAATATCCTGTCACTCCGGAAGCAGAGCAAAGGTCTTTTCAGGACTACGTGAAATTTCTAAGCTTCTTGTTAAAAGAGAAAAAAGAAATAAATCACGATATGACCGAGTCTAAATAAAATTATTCACGTTGTCAAGTATGCCCTCCATAGTCTTACAGCCAATTGGGCGCCTGCATGAACAGAAGTTTGTACGCAATATTGATGATAATTGTTTAATGCCATATAGTGATCATGAAACAAAATGTTTGTCGCCGTTAAGTGTGATTATAATTTTATAATGTTTATTATGTGTTATGTTGTTTATGTAGTTATTATGGTGTTTCTTGCACCACAATATAACGTTGACAATCTGGAATCTTAAATGAATAAATGTGCATTACAATAAAAAAAGGTGATCTACCAATTTAGTTTTGTGTTTTAATTGTAACCTTTAATAGTTTTAACTAAAGGAACTTATAATTAGCCAGATCTTTCTTTTCTCAAATATATTATCTAAAAGCATTTGCATCGTGTAACCCTGTTAAGAACTTTGTACTAGTTCCAAATAAGTAAGATTTTAGAAAAATAATTACATAGAAAAGGATTGTAAGGATCGTCCAGAAAGTTTGCTGGTTTGGTACTACAGTAAGTAACACGGCTACAGCAATTAATCTACTTCCTCCACGCTATCTAAGCAGATTATCTAGTCTTGTACATACCATAATTTAGTGTCTAGTGGTATTGTATATTCCACGAGTTGGAATAGTATTGCACGTAACATTATTTAATTGTTGACAATAACGTACATAGCATGATTTAATGGAATGGTAATGAATATACAAAATGATAATGGTACATATTATGAGTTAATGGTTGATGGAAGTAGGCATATCTCATGATAATGGTAAATGATATAGTATATATCATTCTCTATACAAAAAATGAATATGCTGTCGTATTACGGTAAAGCTAAACCTAGCCATATCATATAAAGGTACACTGAAGTAGGAACTGTGAACTCTTAAACTCTTAAATTAATACAGATCGTTTAGCCTGACTCTCTGTAATCAGTTAAATGGTAAAGTGGCCTTTGTTCACCAGAATTGTCTGCGGAATTCTGAGCTTTTACGGGAACCAGACCGGATGTGCATATCATCAGAATTCTTGTTTCGATAATGACTAAGACTAACTTCCCTATTCACCAATGGTGGTGTGTGATCTTATAGACTGTGGAGTCTATCGTTAGGGTAAAAATTTAATTTAAAATGAAGAGATTTTTGTTTATGGTTATCAATCAATACATTTGATACTATACAGTGCATTTGTTCTCCAGTTACAAATGTGAAATCCTTGAATGTAGACTCAACGTGAATTTAAGACAACTGCAACACTTTTCTGGTCCCTTTAATTCAAGAGAATATTTTGGTTTCCTATATCCATATGTTTATCTTAATTACAGCTTTTTTAAGTGTTTTATACTTGTTTAAGTTTATCAGACAGTATGGAATGTTTAGGTTCATAATTTTACTAGACCTATAAAAGTAAATAATTCATAATATTCTGCGTGTGTATGAGAGGATAAACATTTCAATTAGATATGAAAGAAGTTATGATTAAATTCAAACCAATAATATTTAGTACTGTAATTCTAATGCATTTATTTATATCGAATTTCGCTAGAAGCAAAAATTACCTTAAATAGTGTACTTTTAGCAGAAAATACTGATATGAATATTTCTCAACTATCATTATAACTAGAACTTATATGATATTAGATATATTGCCTATATTAGATCTTAGTAACTGCATGTACACAAGGCAATAGTAATCACAATATATTAACAGCCTCGGTATAAAAACTGTAAGATTAACAAGAATATCTAATGTGACAACGTTTAGACCATTGTAAACTTGCAAGATTAAGACACAAGAATTTGCTGCGAGACCACCGCAACTCTGCCGTACCAGATTAGCTTCTGGCTTACATAAGCTACTGGCTAAATATCTATATAGATACAAAGCTAAGTATTATTTTACAAGATAATGACTGAGGTATGGTTGTTATCTAAGCTATTTTGCCAAGAAAAGAAGATATAGAGAATATTTTATTTTTATTATTTTTATTTATATTGTAGTTAAGATGTTTCACTTAGCAATTGAGTTTAATCTCAATGAAACGTTTTCGTGAATAATGTAAAAGCTCATAAAAAACAAACAACATGTTTTAAGGTTTGGTTGATAACAAAGTTGCACACTACATGACAAGTAGACTAGTCGATGAGAGATCAGAGACTCTCTGTGGCGTATACAGCCTACAACAAACACACTCACCAGACCTTGCCACTTGTTCATTGTTGTGTTGATTTTGTGCAGTAATAATTCTTAACTTTGGTAGGAATAAAAACTACATCACTCTAAGACTACATACTAATTTAAATCAGAATTTAAAAAAACATCACAACAATACACGACTTTAAAATTAACAGGTATGGTACTTGATTTTAATCTACATGAGAACGAAAAGCACATCGCAAGTATATATATATATATATATATATATATATATATATATATATATATATAAAATATTATTTTAAATATTAATAATGCATTATTCCTATGGACTTCAGTAATTATTAGCGTAATCTGAGGCCTTCTGGTCTCATGATACTTACACGCTTAACGTTTATGCCACCTCATACTTCATTATCTCATTTATAATTTAACATTTCAACTATAGATCATGCCATCTAGAATTCTCAGATCTTAATTTTTATTTGACTAACCTTCTGGACTAACGTGAAATCTAAGGATCTCATACCCTTATCTCAGAGTACCCTTATTCCCCCATCACACCATATTGTGCAGCTTTTCACCATAGGGGTTCAGCTCAAATACATAAAACCATGTGGTTTTTGGTAAATTGCATAAATGTATAAAACTATTCATTAATAGTTAGAGAATCAATTATTTTTAACCCTCAGCGTTGACATTTTAAATGTTGGTATAAAACAAATAGACCCATTTTTAGTATAGAAATGAAAAAAAATTGCCCTAGGTTGACAGAGTAGCGTCGCGGCGTAGTATTCGATGAGATGTCGTCGAGAAGGTGTAGCGGAAGCACTGATAGGGTTTCCTTACATATACCACCCCGATAAGATAGAGTGTCTCACAGTCGCGTGATACATCTATACGAGGTGATTACGAATGTTTAGTGCTACAAGTTAGGGCAAAGTACAATAAGCTGGCCCGGTTTTTTGTATCATTAGCATAATCATCGATACAGTATATTCATACAACGAATACGAGACTATCATCAGTATAAATATATTTACAATCATAATAACAATTTTCAGATTAAAATAGTTAGTTTTAAATATACATAGACAATTACAAATAATAAAGGAACAATAAAGACTAAACAAACAAGTAAGAACAGAAAATAAGAATGTTAAAAGCATCCTCTCCAGGCCCCTCTTAGGTACAAATAATCATATATATGATGTTCAAACAGTCAGTTGGGTTGCCATAAGCTTTCCACTATCAGAGTAATAGTTGCATCAGTTGCTGGGTCTAAAGATTTGTCGCTACGGTTCACGGTAAATACACAAAACTCCATTTACTACACCAAAAATGAGCCTTCTACATGTCTCTGACTATGGTTGTCCACATAGTGAGAGTTGCGGCATCATACCAATGTCTTGAAGACGAGGAAAACGCATTTTGACATCTTTAAAATCAATTTAATTAAGTTTTCTAAAGTCGAACGTCATTTAAAATTAGAAGATATTACTTATTAAAAAGTAAAAGATTACTTTTACTATCTGAAAAAGTGTGTATTGTACTGATGGTATAATCTAAAATTAATTATTTAGTATCAGTTGGTTACATCGATTATTATAATTTAGTAATATCGTTTATCAACGTCGATTTAAAAGAACCGGTCCGCTTGTAGTACTCTATCCAATAATTATTTTTCAAACATTTAAGTAACTTTTGTACTCCTCGTTCCGTTTTACGGTACCCATGCTAGGATCGTACTCAGTAACAATAGACGTCGCTGTCACGGTGTTGACTTGTATAACATATCATGTTTATCAACGAGACATGATAGTGATAATCTCATAACATGTTAAATAATAACATACAAGGTGGGAACATCGTTTGAGTTAGTTTTGTGTAAACGTGGTAGAAATTTGTTTAGGACAAGGTTATCGTGACAGTGAACGCAGTCCTTTAATTATGATGGAGTTTTAAACAGTCGAAGATGACAACTTTATAACATGAAAGAGTGTAGTAGATTCGAGCAACGCTGAACAGAAGAAAATAACTAATGATCTGTGATACATCAAGTGATGAAGGACATGTATTTGGACTAAGCAGGGTGATTCGTCCTCTCTGGCACAATGAAAGTCCACTAAAAAAAGAGAGAAATTTTTATATACATTGGCTCAAGTTACCGATTAAGGGGTCTTTATATTTTAGTTCACATTTTTAGACGGTGATTTGGTAATACCACGCTACACGTGTGGTACTAAAACATCAACTATCTCACAATATATAATGTGACTTTATCATTCACCATAACCATTCGCGTTTTATATTGATAATATGCATTACGCTATAAAATTTTGAAAATAAATACATCATATTTTTTTGCTATTCCAAAACTATCTTCATAGCATTTTTAAAGCTAAAACAATACTTGGGTCATGTGCACATTTTGTTATTTTTTCTATCCTAACATGTAATATTTATAAAAGAAATCTGTTAAAACTGACAAAAATGTAAATTATCTTTGTCATTTAAAATTTTCATCACTATATTTGAAATTGATCTATCGCTATCAGATTGCATTTACTGCAAGGTGTGATAGAAGTAATCTCGTTTCCTAGAGAGCAGAGTACGTGAGAGAAGATCCAAGCTGATTTACGAAGTTTGTGGAAGTTAGTAATTCACAAACTGGCAGGAAAACATACAACTCGTACAAAGATCAGGATTGACTCTATTTACCCCACGCGATCGATATCTTCATACAGGTTGTGAACTCTAAGTATGTTACACAAAAGTTTAGTTTTTTTATGTAAGGATTATAAAGATATATGTAAACATTGATTTGGTTAGTATTGGTGTAGTACTTTTATCAGCTAATATTAAATTATTTAGTGGGTTGAGTTATTTAGTTAGTAATTGATCGTTTTAAACTAAAACAAGATACCCCTACAAGACTAAGTTGAAAGATTTGGAACCTGTGGGCAGAGCTCTATAGTCGGTGTATTTAAAAGTCACAAAAGGCACATCTAGAGTATAAGTGTTCGATTAGTTTAAAATTAGTATATTAAATAAAATGATTAGATACCTAGAATCGCAATCGAAAAATAAATAAATTTCTTTTAGTAATATAGATACACATGAACAACTCGTGCATTGATACTTTGATAATAAAAAAATTATAGCAATTAAGAATTTTGATTTTTTGAAAAATGAAATGTAGTTATTTTTATAGATTTATTGTTTTGTCTAAGAAAATAGATAAATTTACATTAAAACAAAACAAAGTCTGAATGCTATAAATATCAAATGTGAAATTAGTTCTTTACGCTTGGTTTGAATATAAAGACATTATTAGTTACAGAAAAATTATTTACATAATTTATAATGCTTTGTTAAAAATCTACCTTTGATGAGACATTTCTATCCTTCATAAATTTTCGAAGAATTATAATTGAACCAGTTTCAATACCATTACTGACTCTTATTAGTAGGAAACTTTCAGTCTACCTACTTGCAAATCTACAATTCATTCACGCGTTTAAGATTAAACATTCAATTCATAATTGCATAAAAATACGTGTGTTTCATAGGTATGTAGATTCTGAGACACGCCAAGAAGAGACAATTTGTAATAAATAATTTATTAGTAATTAAAGTTATACTCATTATTTATATTTTTGCATCACAGTTTCATCAGAAATTAACTTTTTCGTGATTAAAAAGACTATCACCAGAGATAAGAGGGTGGATAAGAGGAGGTATCCGACCCATCCTTGATTCATTACATAAATAAGTTGTGCTGATCGAGTATGAGTGGAGGTTGACTCCTGAGATTTCTGAGAATGAGCGTTGTGTGCAGACATTGAACTTATCTCTGATGATAGTCTTTTTACATAGTCTGGTGATGGTTGAAACATGCTAAACTCAGTTTTAATTCTGTAAAGGTGAATTAGAAGAGGGTCACGACTTATTTTTGATTCAGTAAACTAATTAGTTGTACTGAGGGATTATGATTGGAGACCCTCCTGCGATTTCTCACAGCAATAGTTGCGTACTCACATGGTGAAACATTCAGCTTTCATTTTTATCTAAGCAACCTTAATTCAGTTTTTGTTCAGTCCTGTTGGATTAAAGGAAGGACACAACTCAATCTTGATTCATCCCTGTCGAGTTTAAGTAAACAGTTGTCTGATATTTCCAAGAATTAGCTTTGTCTGCAGGCAATCATTAACATTGGTACTTGGTACGAGTACAACTTATCACACCAATGTTTGCAGCCAAACAATGAGAATTGAAGTACAGGTATGATACCTGTGATAGGAAAACTACATTAATTATTGTACACCAGCAACTCTATTCACGTTGGTACGGATGTTTTTACGGTAACACAATAACAACTTGTAAAGTCGTTTGGTTGTGCCTTTTAATCAAACAATGGTTTATTCCTCGCTATTAAAGTTGATGGAATCTATATGGTATAAAACGTAAATAATGGTTATATTTGGTTACAACATAAATCCATGGTTCTATTCCGTGCTCTCTTTCATCTCTGTGAGAAAGAGATGAAATTTAGTCATGGTGATAAAATCACCATGAAAAAGTATGTCTGTCTGGTCAATGGAATCTTCTTCCAGAGTATGATTTTTCAACGCCTACCCTGGTATTTGTAAGGAACTGTCTTGCTGAGCTAATCCGGTGTCTTTCTTCAACACACACAGGCAAACCCCCCATCGTGGAGAAGGCCAAACTATCAAAAAAGAGATGGAGGCAAATCAATGGATGTTGGTAGTTGTTTAATTAAACTATCTAACAGTGGTTTCACTGTATATTTTACTATGTATACTCAGTTTTGTTCATCAGGGCAGCTAAAATCCCATGCATGACCCTTATTTTACCAATGGAGAAAGTATAAGGATGGTAATCAATTAGAATTAATTACAATTCTACTCATTGAACAAAACCATCAATTTTGGGTATAAACTCTGCAATAAAACTAATATTTTTAAATATTCACATAGTAAGTAGTATGACGAAATATTTGGCCTTTTGCTGGTAAATATTCTCTTTGTAATGTAGTGATAGTAAACTGTCAACATCAATCCATTACACAGTCAAGCAGAGTACCACATTAACTAATGAGCGCATAATGTACGTGTACACAAATCTGCCATTAGTTAATGTTATAATTCGTAATATTGATATGTCATATATCACACTACTTAAATTTTAAATAAAGTGCACTTATTTGATATTCAAAATTAGCTGTCAACCGTAGCTTCACACTCAATTTATAAAATGCAAGTTCTTTCACAATCATATGAAGCAATATAATAAAGCATATGAAATTATTTAAAAGCATGAGGCATAAGTCAGATTATCATAACTGTGTTCATGCGTAAGATAATTATAGTTTAATTTGACTTTTATAACATGTTGTTCACGTTTAGGGGCATTTCCGCTTCGAAACGTTTTCTCTCTTGAGCCGATAAGGAAAATGCAAGTCTCGGATACCTATTTTGGTTAATATATATTTATATACAGTTAAAATTGTTCAATTATTCAGGTATGCATCATGAGATTGAAATAACTTCCAGTTACCCATTGATTGGTAATAAAAAAACATAGGTTAGTAATAGCATCATACTGAAAGCTTAATTCCTAACGTGAAATTAAATATCCGACATTTTCCGGGTTACAACATGCAGAGCCATTGTGGTAAATGCAAGCTTAGTTTCGATTAGAACAACAATTAATTACATACCTAAAGGGTTACCTAACCAAATGAAATGTTTGGTGAGCAACAATCACCATATTGTAGTGTGAGAGAGTTAACTACTCGTAAAACAGTAGATAACACATGTTGGTATGCAGATTTAATGCAGTCATAAAGATTGGATAAAACAGCATATTAATTGTTATTAAGTCCAGTTTTAATATTATTACAAAACAAAAACTCTCAATAGAATATAAAGATTTCATATTTTACTTATTATAAATTCCTTTTCTATCTAAAACTCCAATGGCACACTGTAGTGTGTATGGCGGGTACACTCGATAAAGGAATATGACTGAAGCATTGACAAGCTGGCTGCTGCTTGGATGGATTGGAATGTTGAGCGACTCTGTCCTTGCAAGCAGCCCGCCTGCCCGAGCATTTGTGAGAGGTAGGAAGTCACCTTTAAGTTGTTGATCCCTAGGTTAAGTTTTAGAGAAGGTTTCTTAGCCCTAACCATTGCCTGGTAAATAAGACATCTTTTACGTTACTTTTTTATTTTAAAATGTAACAATTAAAAAGTAAATCTGTTTGAGTGAGTACCAGTAATTATCATTATCTTACTGCCATACTGCTTCAATTATTTTTAAACTTGACCATCAGAAATTATTATTACTCAAAACATATTAAGTGGATATTACTTCATAAACATACAACTTTTCCACACACCAACATCAAAAACTGTCTCAATTTTAAATTGAACTGAATTTACCAACGTTGCTAGAGCAGCCCGGACCAAAATGGTCTGATGGTTACAGTTACGTTTTTAATAATGCTCTAAACCCAAAACTGTTGCCAGTTTTCAGTGTATTAAACATTACTTTATCATACCATCATCAGAAATCAGCTGGCAATCAGCAGCGATATAGCAACACCATAAATTATTGTCATCGTACTATTTTCGTGTGGACTGTTCTAGTTATCTGAAACCTAAAAATCAGCTGATCATCATGGACCATCTGTCAGCTGTTATAGAATCCCCTCTCTTTGAATTATATCCGCTGAATCCTTACTATTTTACCCTACAATTAGATTATTACATTTAATACAGAAATAGTTAACATAAAAGGTTTGAAATTGTACATTTTTAGACAATTTTAAAGCTTTTGTAAAATTATTATTTATATATGGAGGGAAAACAAAAGGATACCTGCATTTAAAATAATTTTTCAAAATCTAAATTGACTTTAAGAAAGTATTTTACAGCATTTGGGAAATATTCTACAGGGTGAGGCAGAAAGGATGGATGTT
Organism: Homalodisca vitripennis; assembly: GCF_021130785.1. Classification (NCBI taxonomy): domain Eukaryota; kingdom Metazoa; phylum Arthropoda; class Insecta; order Hemiptera; family Cicadellidae; genus Homalodisca; species Homalodisca vitripennis. Next base: position 29,105,389 of record NC_060212.1, read on the forward strand.
TTTAGAACAGATAGTATTCTGATCTGGGTAGTGGGAGTTGGGCGACTGAAGTGGCCATGTGTTCGGTAGAACATACCATTTTGTCTAGTCATTGTTTAGTCGTCATCATAGAGTCGTGGAGTGTGCAACACCGTGTGTTTACTTACGACAGTTTTGTTCGTAATAATGAGAGCATTGTTGCAGTTCAGCGCGAGTTTCGTCGTCATTTCAATCTTGCGAGAAATAACAGTGTACCCACTCGTAACACCATTTTACGTTGGGTTCAATCATTTAGTTCAGTAGGAACAGTGATGAATAAACGACCGCCAGGGGCTCATCGCACTGTACGCACTCCAGAAAATGTTGAAAGAGTGGAAAGCCATACTCCGTAGTCCTGGTCGATCTGCTAGGAGACATTCTTCTGAACTGAACATCAGAAATCGGTCAGTAAGGCGTATTTTACATAACGATCTCGGATTTCATCCCTACAAAATTTCCATCGTTCAACAATTGAATCCTGGCGATTATGTAAAGCGGCTAAATTTTGCTCGAGAAATGAAGGCCATACTTGACCAAAATGAAAACATCATTTTGTTTACGACAGATGAAGCACATTTTCATTTGAATGGTACTGTTAATCAGCAGAACTTTCGTTATTGGTCAGATGAAAATCCAAAATTAATGCATGAGAGACCATTACACAGTCCCAAGGTGACAGTTTGGGTGTGCTGTGAGCAGTACTGTTGTTATTGGTCCATACTTTTTTTGAAGACGACAACGGGACCACTGTAACTGTAACCTCGGAACGTTATAGTCAGATGTTCACTGAATTCTTCCTACTTGAACTAAGAAGAAAACGTATTCCTATCCGGCAAGTATGGTTTCAACAGGACGGGGCGACAGCTCACACATCAAGAAATTCAATGGAAGCAATTCGGGCTGTTTTTCGTGGTCGCATCATTTCTCGGTTTGGTGACATTGATTGACCTCCTCGTTCCCCAGACCTTTCCATGTGCGACTACTTCTTGTGGGGTTTCCTCAAGTCACGTGTTTACCAGCATAAACCACGTACACTTCAAGAACTAAAGGAAGCAATTCGTTTGGAAGTCGAACAAATTGGTAGGGCAAATGTTAGAAAGAGTAGAAGCCAACTTCCGAGAGCGGCTTGTAAAGTGCATCGCTGAAAACGGCCGTCACCTGTCAGATGTTGTTTTCAAACATTAATTTTCTAAAATGGTAAGATCATGTGAATATTATTCTGTAAATAGATGTTTTTTTATGCGCAGGTAACGACATATTGCTTTTTTGAAAACCGTTCATCCTTTCTGCCTCACCCTGTACAATATACTAGTTCTAATAAAATATGTACTGCCTGCGCAACGGATGAAATGCGCACCACAAAAATGATTCGTCAAGAACCGTATACACTTTCCAAGCCTGAATTTTAATTGAAACTAAAAAAACGATGTAAAGGAGTAGTATTACGAGCATGGCATTGATAAATCATTCATTTTGAGAATAGCAGAAAACAGTATGGTTCAAAGAGAACAACACTGACACAATAAGGGTAATAAGTTTGTATTATATATAAGGTGTAAGTTTCAGGAGTATTAATGATAACATAATTCATGATAACGATTGTGAATTACGACATTACTACACGAACAATAACACTGCACTACGATAGAAATACGGTGACAGGAACGAACGCAAACGAGTACTGACTACTATAGCGGTGAGTCACGTGAGCGAACGAACAAGTTGAGGATTGTCGACGCGGTGACCTTCGCACTTCATACCACTGTAAATATATATAAAACAAAAACACAACGCAAGAGCAAAACGCCCAAGAACAAATTGTACGAGGAGTATATGGACATAATACCTAAATGAATACTTACTAAGAAATTATGCCAAATATAATGCAGGTTTTTGTTAACACTTAATCATCAGATTTTTTCGTTGTATTCAACACGTTTTACACGAAACAGAATGAATCTTAAAAGTATAAATACATAAATTGTAAGCTGTGGAAAGGTATACCCTAACATATACCTCTTTGTAATATGCCAGAAACCAGAAAAACCACCGTTCATCTAAAAAAAATCATATTTGTTCGGAGTTACTCCAAATATTAGATGCGTGTTCAGTAAACACAACAATAGTAAACAAACCTATACTTTGACTCAAACTTAGCGTATTGGCAGAAAAAATGCCTCCCATATGCATAAGAGCTTACATAGATTACATCCTAGTGAGGTGTCAATTGGATAAATATAAAAAGGGTTTGAAACATTCGTATAGAAAAAATGCAAATTGAAAGCATTTTTTTAATTATAAACCAGGTTCTGACATGTACAAGGTAACAAAAACCAATACTATCCACTTTTTTATTTACGAAACTGTAATGCAATTTCAGACTTCTGTAAATAGTGTAATAACTGAATCCATATTACAAACCAGTTAGCTGTAACGGATCGTCACATTCCACACCATTGCCGCTAGCTAGCTTTGGAAGTGCGGCATCATCCTCTTCCGTTCGAGACTGGAAATTAAATCAGTTGTACATATACCACTGTATGAAGGATTTTAAATCACTGATAAATGAAATGGATCAAATTATTTTATCTAAATAACTGTGTATGAAGTTTGTCTCAGTACGCATTTACTTCACCAGAATAATCATTACGCTGAGAATAAAATATATCTGCAACATGTGAAAATGTGTTACATTTATACAAAATTTTCAAATTATGTTAGTAAACTAATTTTAAATAATGATATACTAAACTTAGTAATTTTTGAAATGTTCTCAAACTGTTCCATTTAATTGTGTAACCATTTGTGTTGTAATTATGTGCAGATTCACAACTAAGCTATATAATTTTTAAAGTAAAACTATATGGAATAAATATTATACTAAAATAATTACCATTTCACAAGTGTAATAGACAAGGAATAATACTTAAATTTATTAAAAATTTTTAAATTATTTAGCGTGACCAAATAATGGAACATATTAGAATAGCAATAAAATGTTCCAAGGGTTAATAATATTGAATTATTGCTTTCATAAATCCAGATTTGCCCATGTACTGAGGGTGTTTTATATAGCACTGTATTATGGCCTTAGCTTCATATGGATTATCTAGGTATATCATTTTTTGACGTAATGGCATCCAATACCATTGATGTACAGCATGTGGTGAAGCAAAATATGGTTTCCTGCATGGAAATAGTTATACTGCAAAAGTCCATTTATCATTCAATACGATCCTCTCTATCTTTTAGGTTCTCTTGGATTCTCTTGGATGTTCTCGTTAATGTAATAATTTCATTTTTTGTTTATGATATTTTTATGCCTGTATAATCAGACTGCTTATAGTTAATCAAAATATATTAGCAAAATGCAACAATTTTCAACGAAAATATGTTAAATATTTAATATATTAAAATGAATATTTGAATAAATGAAAATATTTTACAATAATAACATAATATATGTTTCTTGCTTATAGATTACGTTTTTTATACATAGCTATTGGTATTAGGCAATTTTTACAAACATTGGAAATAAAAATATTTTATAATTTTACTTGCCTGTTGTCCCCTTTAATTAGGTTTATTATTAATATATAATATTTACTACTTCATAAAACTATTTTTGTAGGAGATATTATCTTACTTTTAAATATTGAGAGTTGAACCTAGTTTAACACATTATATATTAAAAAAAAACAAATGTAAGCCAAAACTTTTTTAGTTGAGGTGAATATTTACAAACCACAAATGAGGTTTAGATATCAATAATGCATATTATATTTTTTATTTGTCCTTGAGGAGGGAGAATATGTATTCTAAATTTGGCATTAATAATTACTCTTGTTTATAAATGTTCTTTGTGTATTCGCAGTTTGGTTTTTTTCACTTGCACGAATAGAAGCTCGCAACAAAATAACTTTCATATATGCTGCTGGGGAAATCAAGGAGAGTGGTCCAAAGTAATACGGGGTCTGTAGAATAGAGTGTTGACAGTCACAAAAACCTTTTATATACATGTGGCCATTCGGGTTTACTGTTCAGATTTTCTTTGTGTCATAACATTACATTATATTAAAAATGTAGGCCTACTTAGGATAACTTACATATTGTGTGTCTTCTATCATTGGTAAAATTATTTTGGAAGTAATTAAAAGAGGTGTTTTGTTTCACAATACCGTGCATGATACACGATTCTATCGTGCACGAATAAACTAAAAACTGTGGACGTAAACGTTAAATGGTTTAGAAAAAAAGTATAAATTATTTTTAAAAAGTACACTGTTAGGTACTATTATGATAAATCTTATATTACACTTGTATCTTAAACAAGGGATTTCTTACAAAAATAAACACCTTGTGTTGCCGAATAGGATTCGCTGATGTGGAATGCAAAGGTTTTAAATATATATTTCAACTACTTGTATTATTATCTCACATGTTTACAAAAATACAAATGGTTTTAATCAGTTTGTTTGAAAACATAGTATAAATTCTGCGAGTTCTTTCGTGGTTACCTACAAGACCAACATGGAAATACTTGCTAATGCCTAGTCAATCTCATTGGTTGACATTTACCATCATCGAACTAGATATTGAGTAAAGCAATCAATTTAATTATTTCCAATGATTATAATTATCAGAAAAATGAAGAGGATCAAGATGTTACCAAATTATAATGTTATCATATGCAGAGTTATAAGGAACATAAACATATCCAGTATCAGTGAACTGTGAACGATGCCAGGGAATTACAACTGTAAATTGCACTGTGGAGTTGCCCGGGTACCGGTGTCAGGTAAAATTAACACCTGTGTTTTACAAATGGTCCCTGTAACGATCTTTGGTTCGGAAACTGGGTATTGTTAGCGGTCATGATATACTACGGGTTATTTCCACGTACAAAGTCACAATACTGTTTCTTTTATCGTGCTCAGTTCATACATACTTATACATACATACTTCATACTTATGAGGTGTTCCATTAGTGTCAGTGGAAAAATGTTTCAGTCCTCTACGCTTACGTCATAACAGATTAATTTTGTAGTGCTTTATATTTATATTCCTTTATGAGACGAAGGCGTTAAGTTAAATTATATAATATCTTTTGCTTCCTCATTAAAATATGGATACTATATTGCTGGATACCATCAAAGAAAAGATATTTATATTTGTGTACGATAGTTTTATACTATATTTTAAAAAAGATGAAAGCTTTATTATTAACAATTTGTTTTCACTTTATTTACAAGCCAAGTATCAAAATTTCAAGTCAAGTTTTACAAAATGTTTTACTGTATTCCTGACGTAAATATAGACTACAATCTGAGAAAAAGCGCGCATTTTTACTCAGCTTAACAAGGTAAGGAGATTTATTGTTGAAAACAATGTCCCAAAGTGTTATATCTGTTGCTCCAGTTAGGCTACCAAACATTCTCGAAGAATTTTTGGCATATATATATAAGGTAAGGCTAATAAAAAATATGCTACTGCCATTATTCTTTGTTTAAAGACGATGAAAATTTTGACAGGGTAACAGGATTTCAGACATTTCGTTATGGTTACAAAAGGTATAACACAACGTTTCGAGGACTGGAATCTGTCCTCTTCGTCTCTTCCATCTGAGGGTTTGAATCATACTGTTCACGTTAGTACAATAGATATGTTACATATACATAATAATAAGCCGATAGTTATATAAATGCCATTAAAAAAATGTAATATTTATATTATTAGTCAAAAATATTTCAAATTATTTGGAAGGCTGAATTGTTATATAATTCAAATAGAAAAAAACCATGCCTTACACAATCTGAATAATTTTTTAGTTTTTTGCACGAATAAATATATATATCATTTTATTAACGTTATGCAATATGTAATGCCAGATTGATTATTGGGTTAATTTGAAGCAAATTGGGACTTCCATAGTTATTGTCACCAATTGTGTAACCTGCACATTTTCTCACAATCGGATTAGCGTACAAGTAAGTCACAGCCGGAATTTTGAAGTTTTTCACTTAACCCTGTTTACAGTAAATATGTTACAAGTGCCGGTTTAGAGAAGGTTTTTACTAAGGTAGGCTTCTCAGATTTACGTTTGTAAATAATTTAATATCGACCTATTAACAAATTAAAAAATACACCTTTTGCACTGAAAATGTCATTAAATTGAACGAGAAGTACTCTATACGCCTAAAAACAAAAATACTCCATAGAAGTTAACAGGTGAGGATCGCTTATCTTTGAGAAGCATTTCATAGAAAGGATGAGCATACTTTTAGTGTAATAACTTACTTATTGTTAAGTTAGTTATATCATTAGGCAAGTGTAAACACTGTTGAGTATTTTTAATACCCTTTTAGATATCAGAAATGCAGTGTGTTTAGTCGATTACTGTAATGAGTTTTATTCTTCACATAAAATAAAATATTACTAAGTAGCATAAATGCGCTGTTAGTTATAATATCTAAGTGATTTATAGATTTGCTGATAAAGCACCTGTTTCGATAAATGATTTTTTCAAACAGCGAAACTCACACCAAATCAAGATAAGAGAGAGAGAGCATTGCATTTACCAGAGCTTCCTTTGTGAAATCACTGCTTTGTGACCGTCCTCGTGCCCAGGAGGGCGTTCATGTGCAAGATTCCCTCCTCCAATCAGACTTCTTATATCTGAAAAATAAGAGTGAAGATATTGCCTTAAAAATACCTTATTACCTTTACAAATATACAGAAATAAAGCAGAAAATCAAATTCCTATGATATAAATATAAGTATTTCTTACTGCTATAACTACCTCTATTTTGAGAGTGATTTATAACCATTGTAATTGTTTCACTTTATTGAAGTACACTTGAGTTTAACTACCGAATAAGGTGATTCTATACACAAATTATCATTATAGTAACCGGTAGTCAAACATTTACAGGAAATAATTTCTCACAGAGGATTTGTTAGAGGATGTTCAGTTAGTAAACTCCTCTTGTTAAAGGATCTACATTATTTAAAATCAGATTATCAAGGAGTTAATATTTGTAGTTGGCTGTGAAAAACGCAATAATCCTGTCACCACTGTTATTGTTACAGTTTATCTCTGCACCAGGCGCTGTCCTTTACAGGTGCTCTTTATATTATTTTCTCTCAAACTGTGATTCTATGGTGAAATTTTCTTTACACCGTTCTCAAAATTATTGAATAATTAGCAAAAGAGCACTATATTACAGAATATTAAATTATATATAACTTAGATAAGTAATCTCTCGATATTAGATAATATAGTATATAAATTAACTGCATGTATACAAATTGTAATTATTACATAGTACATATCCATTTCTTAATTTAAAGATTGTATTTCAGATTTTGAAATTATTTGGAGCCATCGTAACCAGTATTGATGGGTAACGGTTACGCCTTTTGCTATATTATTAGTCGTGCAGATCACTGTCATTGATAAGCGTAGGCTACTGCAGAACTCGGTCAAATCCTATATCTATCATCACTCCCTATCTCACCTATATCTTTATCTGATCAAACTAATCACTAATTTGCAGCGTAACACGAAAAAAAACTAGTAGGTCCCAACGTAGGCTTTAATTTAACTTAAAATTAACAATAAGTCGATATTAAAAAAATGACATTTCTGAATTACTATTGCAACTAAATCATATAATTGTAAATGTTATTCTATCATCCTGATGTGAATCCTCAATTCGTGTGAAGGAAGCTTTCCGTCATGTAGGTTGCTTCTTAGAGGACCTGCAATGTGAAGCTTCATGCTAAAAGTGTATTATCAAAGAAAACACCATTTTATCTGTATTCCATTCGTTCTTTTCTCCCAACTAAACTGATATATCAATAGTGAGAACAGTCATTGAGGGGTTTTCTTTAACGCAAATCCAGAGGTTTATTTCAATTTATTCTAAGGTCCGAAGTTAGGGCTTCACTACGGAACTAAGCCCCTGCCTCAACAGATAGCAGTCGGATCGATCACTTTTACTGTACCTCAATTTACACAAGTGATTACGCACGAGAAAAAACTGTAAAAATGCCTCAAAATTTTTATGTAGATCCAATAAGTAAGTCCCTGGTTATCACAATACTTATCGTAAGATGCAAACCAGCATTATCTCGCTTGCATCCTGTATCGGGTTCCTTGTCCATGTCAAACAATTGTCTGTTTGACAATCAATCAAGCATCTGATATAACAGATTAACTGATTAGGTCGACGATCTATGTTATTGACAAGCAATTCCTCAGGGACGAGCAATTAAGTGATTAACTAATTGGTGAGGTGATCTGATTCAACGTGACTTATTGTGTTTTCTATAGAATATCTTCTACGTGGGTAATTTTCTGGGGTTTCCTGGAATTAAATTCACCCATTTAAATTATAGAATTATTTTCCGTATATCTGTCAGTATATCTGTCTGTATGTTCAAACGATTCATTCTCGAGATATTGTGTCGTCAGATAGACGGACAGACATAAAATAACTATATCCAACCTTCCAATTGATAGTCTTCGCTAACGTCCAGCCAATTGATAAATAATAGTATAACTTAATCATTCCATATCAGACTATTTTGAAATTAGAATTAATAATAATTTTGAAATTTAACAAAAAACAGTTAATTTTGAAACATTAATACATCTGTTTTAGTTTTAATTATTCATAGATATTTATTTAGTAAGCATCGATAAATTGTATATAATAAAGCTGAAATGGTAGTTTTTGTATCATAAAACTTAGCAATAAAACATGCAGCATGTCCTCACTACGGTGACTGTATATAACAAAGCTCTGTTATTAACAATAAACTGCTGCTGTCACGGTACCGTTATTGATGATTTATTGCCCTTGTGATTGCTGACAAGGAAATCTCAAAATTTCTGTATATGTCCAATTGAAATATGGTCTTTTTGGTAAGAACTTTGTAAAATAATTTAGTTTTTCATTATTACTTTAAATAGTTTTACGCAATTTAATCTTTTAATTTTCAATATTTTTAAGATACTTTAAACTAGAGCGCGGGCTTATTCTTTAGATTTATACACTATAAATTGCCTTTGTAAACTCTTTAATATAACTTAAAATAAATATGGGTAAGCAAAAGAGCTCTACAGCAAGTAGGAACTGATAAGTAATAAATGTTCATGGCTTCAAGGGACATCTTAAAGAGACATTAGATTTATCAGGGTATGAGCCATGAATGAGCCTAAAGAAAGATAAGTTTTATGAACTATTTAAAAGAAAATAGTTAACTGTTATTTAACTGTGCACAGTGTAGACGTCTACTGCAATCCAAAAGTTCAACTAACTTACGAGGCTTAAAAATTAAGAAAACCAGAAGAGAAACGAAAGAGCCCGGTGTGCCACCTACATAAGTAGGCTATAGTTGTATATGATCATACACTATAATAATTAATTACTTACAGATCTTCTCAATTTTGGAACACTGATGAACTTGCTGTAAACTTAAATGTAAACCTTCATTCAGAAACGATTTTGATTTTGTAGTCGTTTTTATGAATCATAGCTACACGAGACTAATATTAGTTCATAATCAAAATATCTAATCAACTATATAGTCCAAAAATTAAATAATCAACTGATAAATATTGTTTAAATTTTATTAATTTATTTCTATTGTGATTCGAAACTATTAATTCTGTGAATGTTTGCAGATTGATTTAGATCGAAAGTGGAGCATTAAATAATTTATAATATTAACAAATATGTCCCATTATAGTATGTTATAGGTAAATTACATAGAATACTTTCTTTTGGCATTTATATATCCAATGCAAAGACAACAATAAACTAGTCTGGTCGCACCTTGAACCCTGACGTCAGATGAGTCGAGCGATCCCCTATTGGCTGGTTGATACAGCCTGATATATGTTGCCTTGAAGAGCGGGCTGAGTGGTTTTGAATTTGTATACAATATACCCTCTCTCGGTTGTATGTAATATACCCGTGACACAAAGGTCACGTTATTCAAAACCGTAAGCCACTCGATAGAAGTCACTTTAGTGAGCGCTGTACGCGACGCTTTAGTTGCAGTAATTGAGGTTTCAGTCGAAAAGTAAAAGTTTTCCCTAAGTTCCACCGCATGGATTCAGTCTATTGCCGTCCACTCTAAAATAAAATGATCATAAAATATTAAAATGGAAATAAAATATTTGTTTCTGTAACCAAAAATAATTTTAAAACTGCCTTATATCCTGTTCGTTTGTATGTGATTGTAAATATATGTATAGATAAGTCAGTTACCAACTGTTTAAATTGCTTTAAAAATCACAGTTTGTACTTTGAATCAATCTTGGAATATTATTATTAATAAGATTAAGTCAGTAAATATTTTATCATTTCATACGTAAAATAGAAATTCGTTTGTAGTATTAGTAGAAGAAATGTTTCTATTATTAATCGCATATTCATTTAAAGAAATTACATTTACAAACAATAGCTACTCACGAAGCCGCAAGTATTTAATAATCCATCAAAGTTCAATATTTGCAACAGATATAGGCTGTGTAATTAAAAAATGTGGTTTGTTCCCTGAATATGAATAGAGGAATAAAATAGGAGTATTACGAGTTTTAAAATCGCAATTAGAATTCTCATTTCGTAATTATTGTAAAGGATATTTCAGAGTAGTTATGTTATTTTTCATTTATTCTGATACATTCTTGTAATTGTGCAACAACTACTAAACTGTATGGGCTGACGCTTTTTCTTTCATATGTGTAATAATAAAGGAAAGTTAAGTGTAGTTTTACTCTAAAGAAAACTATGTTGTAAAGCAATGACTGATTAATTAATCTCAGAAAACAACCTAGAGAAGTTCTACGATATGTCCTGTCTTTTTTACTCTGGTATATGGACAAAACTGACAAATGGTGCAGCTGGGTTGGGAAAGGGTAACTCAATATGAATGTTGAATTCAGTTGTATTTCACCTTCCGTTTAATGACACATCTGACATCCGACGCTGTCGCAGACTTGACTCCTGGAATTTAGAGTCCTTTTCTGTCTGAAGGGATTAAAACAACTAGACGACGCAGAAATTAAAACGAAGTTTTTGTATAGTTTTCAACTTTAGAAACGCCTAGACTATAAAATCAAGTGTACCCTAAATGAACTGTATTCTCATTGTCTCATCAGGGTAGTGCACAATTGTTTGCACTACGATGTTCTAGACACGATACCAACGCAATACAATTCAAATCAAATCCAATCTTCAGGGGAGTTCTACTTATTTGAGTTATTTTTTAATATTTTTGGCTGAGCATTAGGGAAGCCTATCATTTGTGGGACTGACAAATTGTATTTCTGTATGTCTCTCTCTGTCTGTCCGCACGATATCTCCAAAACGAAGCGAACGCAAGTCTTGAAACTGAGCGTGGCGTTTAATTTCTTTCTATACTACACTGAGTTCGATAACATTACATTTCAATCTATGATATTTTCAGTTCGTTAACAAATATTATTGGTTTGGTTTAGAGTTATAGATGGAAACAAGAAATTATTAGGACAAATAAATGTATAAACAAGAAGAGTACAATCATGTGAGGTTTTAACGATTCTGCTGCCGTGTTGGAGCCGCGGGCGGTAATACAATATTATCGGTTTTACTGAACAAAGGTCAGATAGATATAATGCATTTGAATTTTGATGGATTTCATAATATTTAAATCGAGAGTTAGAGAGTAAATTATATTTTAATTGTCAGCGTTGATATTTTTAATTATATTTTAAAACATGTCGTCTCATTTTTAGAATAGAAATGAGGCAAATCTTGCCGAGGGTGATAGAGTAGCGTTGCGGCGTAGTATTCAATGAGATGTCGTCGAGAAGGAGTGGCACAAGCACTGATATAGTTTCCTTACGTATATCACCGCGATAAGACAGAGCGTCTAACAGTCATGAGACGTGAATACGAGGTGTTTAGTGATACAACTTAGGGCAAAGTACAATAAGCGAACCAGGTTTTTTTATATCATTTTAATTATCGGTACAGTTTTTTCGTCTACCGAATACGAGACTATCGTCCACACGAATACATCTATAGTTGTAATAAGTTTGAGATTAAAATAATGAAGTTATTATATACAGCGACAAGCTCATAAAGAACAAAGGAACCATAAAGATCAAACAAACAATTGGAACTGAAAATTTGAATGTTGCGGAAACTATTTATGTTTTCTTGTGATTAGCAATGATTAACCGCTTTCCCGTATTGGTTACAATCATCCCCTCCAGACCTCTCTTCTGTACAAATATTCATAGATATGATCTACAAGGATTCAGTTTAATGCCACTTTTAACACGTCGTTTTACGGTCCCCCATTAGCTTTCCACTATCTGAGTATTAATAGAACCATTGCTGGGTCTAAAGATTTGTCACTACGGTACTTCGTTTTACGTTTCCCATGCCTACTACGATCGTTCTTATTAACAATGAACGTAGCTGTCACGATGATGACTTGTACAAACATATCAGCTTTTTTCAACGAGACATGATACAGGTAATCTCTGAGTATGTTATAATAACACACACAAGGTAGGAAAATCGTTGCCATAAAACGTTTGACAGGATGATCGTGGACAGTGGATACAGTCCTTTAATTGTGATTGGAGGTTTACATAGGAAAAAATGACATATTTGTAAAACGAATGAGTGTAGTACAATCGGACGAAGCTAAACAGAAGAGAATAACCAGTGATATGTGATACACCAAGGAATAAAAGACACGTATCAGGACTAAGTAGGGTGATCCGTTTTCCTAGGTTCAATATAGGGTACACCCGAAAAAGAGAGAGATGATTAAATTCAAAAACTCGAGTTACCGATTAAGGGGTTTTATATTCTAGGTTATGTTTTTAGACAGTGATGAAATTTTGTTTGGTAACACCACGTTACACATGTAACATCAATGTAATCATCAATTATCTGACACAAGATATATTGTAACTTTATCATTCAGCATAAGCATTACCGTTCTGTATTTATAATATGCATTAAGCTTTAAGTTTTATAATTTAATGCAATATCATTTTCTTTATATGTCAATACTATTTACATATCACTCCTTAAGCTAATACACAACTTGGGTCAGGTGTACATTTAGTTATTTCTTCTTTCCAAACATTAACTATTTATAAAATTGATTAATTAAAATTGACAACAAATGCTAATTAGCATGTCTTTTTAAATTTTTTCACTATATTTTGGAATTTATGTACCTGTGTAAAAATTGCATTTGCTGGAAGGTGTGATAAAAGTAATCTTATTAGCTAGAGATCAAAGTACGTGAGAGAAGATCCAAGCTGATTGACGAAGTTTGTGGAAGTTGGTAGCTCACAAACTGGCAAGAAAACAGGCAAACTGATAAAGGTCAGGATTGGCTCTATTTGCTCTGCGTGATATCTTTATAGAGATGGTGAACTCTAAGTACGGTACACAAATGTTTAGTTCTTTTAATTTTAGTATTATGAATATATAAGCAAACATTTATTCGGTTAGACGTCGTGTAATAATTAATCAGCCAATATTAAACTAGTTAGTGGATTGAGAATAACTACTTCCGCAACACACACGTATATTACTAATCGATCGTTTGAAACAAAACCAGATACTCCAAAAACATTAGGTTGAAAAAATTGAAAGCCGTGGGCAGAGCCTTATAGTCGGGTTTATTTAAAATTCACAAAAGGCACATCTAGGGTATAAGAGTGTGAAATGAATAAAAAATAAGTATAAGAAATAAACTTTGTAGATACCTAGAATCGCAATAAAAAAATAAACACATTTTCTTTAGTAATATAGATCGATGTACATGAACAACTAATGCAAACATACTTTCAGAATAAAACAAATGTGTACAATTATGAATTTGGGTTTTCATAAAGATGAAATGCAGTTATTTTTATGTATTTATTGTTTTGTCTAAGAAAATAGATCATTTCCATGAAACCAAAACAAATTCAGTATGCTATAAATATCAAATATGAAATTGGTTCTTTACATTTAAATAGAATATGAAGACATTAGTGATTACTAAAAAAATGCATAGTGCTCTTTTAATAATATATCTTTGATGAAATATGTTTATTCGTAATAAAGTTTCATAGGATTTGTTATGAAACTAGTTTCAATATCCCTTCCTGGTGTAGATAGGAAGCTCTTAATGTTTAATGGGGATTAAATAATGACTCTTATTAGTAAGAAATCGTCTGTCTTAAATAGTGGCAAATCTACACTTCATTTACACATTTAATTAAATTAATGATATGATGTGGGTAGATTCGTAAAGAAAAAACGGTAATGTCCGCATTACCTTCTTCGAGCTAAAGGATAAGTTTTAGCAAATTGCTACGTGACAACTGCTCTAATGAAAGAATAATGGAATTCCGGACAATTTCTATCGTCATATGTTTCAAAAACTATATAACTACTTTTTAAGGATTGAAATATAATAAGGGTAAAATTAACCCTGTGTCATTATAAACCTTAAAAAAATTTTAGTGGACTGCAACTCAAAGTCCATATTGGAGAGAACCCAAGTAATTTAAATGCACAGGAGCCAAGAGCACAAATACGTCATACCCAAAGACAATGACCAGGAACGCTATGTCCTGTGATATCGCGGCGCGTCACCTGAAGCAAAGAGAACACAAAGTTGATAATTTGATGGAGAGGGGTTATAGGTCAGCCGGATACGTCCTTATTTTTGATATTTTAAACTAAATGTCATAGTGTGTGAATAAAGGATTATGGATTGAGGTTTTTTTTGCTTGTTAAAATCATTTTAGGTATCCTAATCATTTTAAAAATATTGGTATCCTAAGTAGTCTACCCTCAACCGAAGATTGACTTAGCAGTTTGTCCATTAATTATATGTATAAATCCTTAATAAGCTCTACTTTGAAAAGTTCATGTGTATTACGTTGGTTTCATTCCATTTAAAGTGATGTGTTTCGGTGGTCTAAAGAGTACGACACCACACTATCTCTTTACATTACAGTCATATCACATCACAGTGCTCTGCACATTAATATAAGTCTCAGAATTGAATTTTAAAAAGTGTAACCGTTAAAAATGGACATCATCAGTATTGGAAAAATTTCATAGTACACCATGACAAATTAAGCCTATCTGATCAAAGCAATCTTCCAGAGTAGGATTTTTCATCGCCTACCCTACTATTTGTAAGGGAATGTTCTGTTGAGCTAACCCGGTATCTTTCTTCAACATATAAAGGCCACCCTTCGTGGAGAATGCCTAACTATCAAAAAAGAGATGGATGTTGATAACAAATCTACCTAACAGTGGTTTAACTATATCTTTTACTGTACTCAGTTTTGTTCATCAGGGCAACTAAGATTCCAGGCACGACCCTCATTTTACCAATGAAGAAAGTATAAGAATGGTAATCAAATAGAATTTTATACTGATTAAATAAAGCATCTATGCGTATTGACATTCTGCGATAAAACTAATTTTCCTAAGGATTAACATAGCAAAGAGTGTGAGGGCATATTTGGCCTTTTGCTTTTATTATTCACTCTGTAATGTACTATTAGTGAACTGTCAACATCAATCCATTACACAGTCAAGTAGAGTACCATATTAACTAATGAGCGTATAATGTAAGTGTACACAAATCTGCCATTAGTTAATATTATACTGCATAATATTTATATATCACATATCACACTAATTACATTTAAAATGCTGTAGTAAAAATTTAAATTGCTCGTATTTTGTATTAAAAATGAGCTGTTAACCGTAGCTTAACACGCAGTTTTGAAAATCCAAGTCTTTATATTATGTATTAAAATCACATATAATCAGTATAATCAAGTCATATAAAATTATTTCGAAGCATAAGGCATCAGGGAGATAAATATTATTCCTGTGTTTATGTGTAAGGAAATTATAGGTAAATCTGAACCTTATAACATGTTTTTTTACGTTTAGGGGCATTTCTGTTCGAATCAACTATATATACGACGCCAAAACTTGGTTTTCTCTCTTGGCCCGATAAAAAAATACAAAACACATGGATCTCGGATACCTATTTTTGTTTAAAGGCCTTTATTTCCAGCCCTTGTTAAATACTTCCAATCTAAGGTACATTGAGTGTCATGGTTGAATGTTTCTTGTATATATATTCCGTATCAGGAGTATAGGGCCTATACAGTTAACATTGTTTACTATTCAGAATTATTCAGAATTCATCAGGATATTGAAATCACTTCCAGTTACTTAGGGAGTGGTAATAAAAACATAATGTAGTAATAGTATCATACTGAAATCTTAATTCCTGCTAAAGTTAAATTAAATCTCTAACATTTTCCGGGTAACAACATGCAGAGCCATTGCGGTAAATGCAAGCTTAGTTCCGATTAGAACAACTATTAATTACAGACCTAAAAGGTTACCTAACCAAATGAAATGTTTGGTGAGCCACAATCGCCATATTTTAGTGTGAGAGAGGTAACTAAAACAGTAGATAACACATGTTGGTATGCACATTTAATGCATTCATAAATATTAGATAAAACAGCATATTAATTGTTATTAAGTCCAGTTTTAATATTATTACAAAATAAAAATCTTCAATACAAGATCAAGATTTAATATTTTACTTATTATAAATTCCTCTTTCTATCTAAAAACTCCAATGGCGTACTATAGTGTGTATGGCGGGTACACTCGATAAAGGAATACGAGTGAAGCATTGTCAAACTGGCTGCTGCTTCGTTGGTTTGGAATGTCGAGAGACCCTACCTTGCAAACAGCCCGCCTGCCCGGGTATTTGTGTGACATCGGAAGTCACCTTTAAGTTGTTTGACCCCGGTTAAGTGTTAGGGAAGGTTTCTTAGCCCTAACTATCGCCTGGAATATAAGACATCTTTTATATTACTTTTTACTTTCAAATGTCAAACTTTTAAAACAATCTGATTGAGTGAGTACCAGCAATTATGTACCTTACTGATGTACAGCTTCAATTTTATTATTGTTTTACCATCAAAAATAATTATTACTCAAAGCATATTAAGTGGACACTATTTCATAAACATAAAACTTTTCCATACACTAATATAAGAAACTGTCACAATTTTAAATTGGACCGAATTGACCAACGATGCTAGAGCAGCCTGCGCCAAAATGGTCAGATGGTGACTGTTGCGTTTTTGTTAATCCTCTAAACCCCTCGCCAAACACTGTTGCTAGTTCCAAGACTATGAAACATTACTTTCCCATATCAACATCAGGGATCAGCTGGCAGTCAGCAGCGATATAACAATATCATAAACATCATCGTACTATTTTCGTGTGGACTGCTCTATTTACCTTAAACCTATAAATCAGCTGATCAGCATGTACCTATCAGCTGTTATAGTATCCCCCCTCTTTGAGTTGTATCGGTTGAATCCTTACTATTTTATCATAGATTATTACATTTAATACAGAAATAGTTAACATAACAGCTTTGAAATTGTAAACTTTTAGACAATTGTAATACATTTACAACTTTATTATTTACGTCTGGGGGAAAAACAAACAGATACCTGCATTTTTAAACAATTTTTCAATTATTTTCCAGTTTTCAACAAATATTTTTGCAGCATTAGAGAAATATTCTACAATATACTAGTTCTAATAAAATAGCTACTGTCTGCGCAACGGATAAAATGCGCACCAGATAAACGATTCGTCAAGAACCGTATACACTTTCCAAGCCTGAATTTTAATTGGAACTAAAAAAAAGATGTAAAGGAGTAGTATGACTAGCTTGGCATTGATAAATCAATCATTTTGAGAATAACAGAAAACAGTATTGGTTCAAAGGGAACAACATTGACTGACTAAGGATAATAAGTTTGTATTATATATAAGGTGTATTTCAGGAGTATTAATAACGCCTGTCGACACGGTGACCTTCTCCCCTCAAACCCATATAAACCTATAAAACAAATTCACAACGTCAGTGCAAAACGCCCAAGAACAAATTGCTTAGTAGTATATGGACACTATACCTAACTGAATACTCACTGAGAAATGCAGGGTTTCTTTGTACACTTAATCATCAGATTTGTTCGTTATATTATTTCCACAAAGTACAATAGATCTTAAAAGTATAAATAATACATTTTAAGCTGTGGAAAGTTATATCCTCTTTGTAGTATGCCAGAAACCAGAAAAAAATCCTATGCATTTTTAAAAACAAATCATATATTTCCAAAGTTTTATTCGAAACATTAGATAAGTGTTCAGTAATCCCAAAAATATTAAACAATCCTATAAAAAATTAAACGTACACTTTGACTCCAACTTCGCATATTGGCAGAAGAAATGCTACTGAAATATATGCATAAGAGCTTACATAAATTACATCCTAGTGAGGTGTCAATTGGATAAATATAAAAAGGGTTTGAAAAATTCGAATATAAAAAATGCAAATTGAAAGCATCTCTTTAAATTATAAACCAGGATCTGAAAGTCATAAGGTAACAAAAATTAATTTTATCTACTTTTTTATTTACGAAAACTGTAATGTGATTTCAAACTTCTATAAATAGAGTAATAACTGAATCCATATTACAAACCAGTTAGAATAAACGGATCGTCACATTCCAATCCATTGCCCCTAGCTTTGGAAGTGCAGTATCATCCTCTTCCGTTTGAGAATGGAAATGAAATCAGTTGTAAAATATACAATTTTATGAAGGATTTGAAATCACTGATATGAAGTGGATCAAATAACCTCTATCATTCTTTAATTATTTTTATTTAAATAACTGTGTATAAAATTTTCCTTAGTACTCATAAACTTCAAAAGAATAGTCAGTACGCAGAGAAGAAAAAATATTTTAAAAATTTAAAAATATGTTAAATTTTACAAAATTTTAAAAGTTTAGGAAAATAATTTAAAATGATAATATTAAAACATAGTAATGTAATGTTCCAAACTGTTTAATTTAATTGCGTAATTTAAAAGCTCCATAACTATACAGCCTGCTACTTAATTTTTGAACAAAATCTTCAATAAATAAATATTATACTACAACAACTACCTTTTTTCAACTATAAACAAAAGGAATTGTTATACTTAAATTTATTAAAAATTTTAAAATTATTTACCGTGACCAAATAATAGAAAATATTAGAATAGCAATAAAATGTTCCATGGGTTAAAAGTATTGAAGTATTGCTTTCATAAATCCAGATTTGCCCATGTACTGAGGGTGTTTTATGTAGCACTATATTATGGCCTTAGCTTCATATGGATTATCTAGGTATATAATTTTTTGACGTAATGGCATCCAATACCATTGATGTATAGCATGTGGTGAAGCAAAATATGGTTTCCTGCATGGAAATATATATACTGCAAAAGCCCATTTATCATTCAATACAATCCGCTCTATCTTTTAGTTCCTTCTCCTGGACGTTCTTGTTATTATAATAGTTTCAATTTACAGTTTCAAATATTTTAAAATATCATTGTTTTATACGTTTATATTGCCTATATAAGCAGCAAATATTTAATATTTCAAATAACAATTATTTATAATTTTAACATAGCTGTTGGTTGCATTTAATTTACGTTATATTCATAGCTATTGCTATTTAGCTATTTTTCCAAATATTATAAACTATTATTTGTTATTTAGTTGCCTGCTGTCCCATTTAAATGTGTTTATAAATAATATATCACAATTACTGTTTCATAAAACTATTTTTACAGGATAGATTAACTCACTTTTAAATATTCAGAGTTAAATCTGGTTTAATTCATTATTATTAAAAAAACAAATGTAGGCCAAAACTGTTTTAGTTGTGGTATATATTTATAAATCACAAATTAATTTTAGATATCATTGCATATTATAATTTCTATTTGTCTATGAATGGGGAGAGAGAATATGTATTCTAAGGTTGATATTAATAAACAATCTTGTTTATAATTTTTTTTTGTATTCGCAGCTTGTTTTTTTACTTGCACGAATAGAAGCTCGCAAAAAAAATAACTTTCATATATGCTGCTGGGAAATCAAGGAGAGTGGTCCAAAGTAATACGGGGTCTGTAGAATGGAGTGTTGACAGTCACAAAACCCTTTTATATACATGTGGCCATTCGTGTTTGCTGTTCAGATTTTCTTTGTGTCTTAACATTACATCATAATAAAATGTAGGCCTACTTAGGTTAACTTACATATTGTGTGTCTTCTATCATCAGTAAAATTATTTTGGAAGTCATTAAAAGAGGTGTATTTTTTCACAATACCGTGCATGATACACGATTCTATCGTGCACGAATAAACTGTGGACGGAAACGTTTAAATGGCTTAGAAAAAAGTATAAATTATTTTTAAAAAGTACACTGTTAGGTACTATTATGATAAATCTTATATTACACTTGTATCTTAAACAAGGGATTTTCTTACAAAAATAAACACCTTGTGTTGCGGAATAGGATTCGCTGATGTGGAATGCAAAGGTTTTAAATATATACTTCAACTACTTGTATTATTATCTCACATGTTAAAAAAAAAACAAATGGTTTTAATCAGTTTGTTTTAAAAACATAGTATATATTCTGCTATTTCTTTCGTAATTACCTACAAGACCAACGTGGAAATACTTGCTAATGCTTCGTAAATCTCATTGGTTGACATTTACCATCATCGAACTAGATATTGAGTAAATGAATCAGTTTAATTATTTCCAATGATTATAATTATCAGAAAAATGAAGAGGATCAAGAGTTTACCAAATTATAATGTTTTCAAATGCAGAGTTATAAGGAACATATACATATCCAGTATCAGTGAACTATGAACGATGCCAGAGAATTACAACAGTAAATTGCACTGTGGAGTTGGCCGGGTACCGGTGTCAGGTAAAATTAAAACCTGTGTTTTTACAAATGGTCCCTGTAACGATCTTTGGTTCGGAAACTGGGTATTGTTAGCAGTCTTGATATATGGGTTATTTCCACGTACAAAGTCAGAATAATGTTTCTTTTATCGTGCTCAGTTCATACATATTTTTACATACATACTTCGTACCTATGAGGTGTTCCATTAGTGTCCGTTGAAACATGTTTGTCCTCTACGCTTACGGCTTGTCAGAATAATGTTATAGTGCTTTATATTTAAATTGCTTTATGAGACGGCGCGGCGTTCAGTTAAATTACATATCTTTTGTTTCCTCATTAAAAATATGGATACTATATTGTTAGATACCATTGAAGAAAAGATATTTTTTATTTGTGTACGACAGTTTTATATTATAAATTTAAATAAGATGAAAGCTTTATCATTACCAACAATTCGTTTTGGCTTTATTACAAGCCAAGTATTAAAATTTCAAGTAAAATTTTACAAAATGTTTTACTGTATTTTTGATTTAAATATAGACTACAATCTGAGAAAACGCGTGCATTTTTCTTCAGCTTAACGAAGTAAAGAGATTTATTGTTGAAAGCAATGTCCCAAAGTGGTTATATATGTTGCTCCAGTTAGGCTACCTAACATTCTCGCTAAATTTTGGCAAATATATAAGACAATAATAAAATGTTATGAAAGTCAAGCAGAAAAAAAAACAATGACTTAATATACTCTGAATATTTTTTTAGTTTTATGTATGAATAAATATATATATAATTTTATTAACGTTATGCAATATGTAATTACAGATCGATTACTGTGTTACTTTGAATCAAACTGGGACTGCCAAAGTTATTATCACCAATTATGTAACCTGCACATTTTCTCAAGATCGGATTAACGTACAAGTAGCCTAAGTCACAACCGGAAGTTGAAGTTTTCCACTTAACCCTGTTTACAGTAAATATGCTACAAGTTCCGGTTAGAGAAGTTTTTGACCAAGGTAGGTTTCTCAGATTTAGCCATTAATAATTTAATATCGACCTAGTGACAAATTTACAAACACAGCTTGTACACTGGAAATGTTATTAAATTGAACGAGAAGTACTCTATACGCCTAAAAAGAAAAATCAAGAATAGCTCGTAGAGGTTAACAGGCGAAGATCACTTATCTTTGAGATGCCTCTCATCGAAAGGATGAGCATACTTTTAGTGTAATAACTTACTCATTGTTAAGTTAGCTATATCATTATAGGGTAGAGCTTAAGTAAGGGTGTTAAGCTTGAGTATTAGTCAAGTGCAACAAATATTGAGAATCTGTAATACCCTTTTAGATATCAGAAATGCAGTGTGTTTAGTCGATTACTGTAGCGAGTTATATTCTTCACATAAAATAAAATATTCCTAAGTAGCATAAATGCGCTATTATTGATAATATCTAAGTGATTTATAGATTAGCTGATACAGCACCTGTTTCGATTAATGATTTTATTCAAACAGCGAAACTCTCACCAGATCAAGATAAGAGAGAGAGAGAGAGAGAGAGAGAGAGAGAGAGAGAGAGAGAGAGAGAGAGAGAGAGAGAGAGGGCATTGCATTTACCAGAGCTTCCTTTGTGAAATCACTGCTTTATGACCGTCCTCGTGCCTAGGAGAGCGTTCATGAGCAAGATTCCCTCCTCCAATCAGACTTCTTATATCTTAAAGATATCTTACTTAGATAAGTAATCATCGATATTAGATAATAGTATATAAATTAACCGCGTGTATACAAATTGTTATTATTACACAGTATCCATTTCTTAATTAAAAAATTGTTTTGACGAGTTTAAAAGTATTTGGAAGCCATCGTAACCAGTAGTTATGGGTAATGGTTACGCCTCTTGCTATATTAGTAGTCGTGCAGATCACTGTCATTGATAAGCGTTAGGTTACTGCAGAACTGGGTCAAATCCTATATCTATCATCACTTCCCTATCCCACGAATATCTTTATATGATCAAAACTAATCACTAATTTTCAGCATAATACGAAACGACCTAATAGGTCCCTACTTAGGCTTTAATTCAACTTAAAATTCATCTGGTTACAATAAGTCGATATTATATAATAACATTTCTGAATTACTATTGCAACTAAAATCATATAAATGTAAATGTCTTTCTTTTCATCCTGATGTGAGTCCTCAATTCGTGTAAAGGAAGCTTTCCGTCATTTAGGTTGCTTCTAGAGGACCTGCAATGTGAAGCTTTCATGCTAAAAGTGTATTATCAAAGGAAACACATTTTATCTGTATTCCTTTCGTTCTTTACTTTCAAACTAAGCTTGCAGCATTATCTCGCTTGCATCCTGTATCGGATTCCTTGTCCATGTCAAAACAGTTGTCTGTTACGACAATCAATCAATCAAGCATCTGATATAACAGATTAACTGATTAGGTTGATGATCTATGTTATTGACAAGCAATTCATCAGGGATGAGCAATTAAGTGATTAACTAATTGCTGAGGTGATCTGATTCATTGAGAGTTATTATGTTTTATATAGAATATCATCTACGTGGGTAATTTTTCTGGGGTTTCCTGGAATTAAATTCTCCCATTTAAATTATAGTATCATTTTCCACATGTCTTTATGTATAGTATATCTGTCTGTATGTTTAAGCAACTCATTCTCGAGATATATTGCCGTCAGATGGACGGACAGACCATACAATAACTATATCCCAAACCTTTCCAATTGATAGTCTTCGCTAAACGTCCAGCCAATTGATAAATATTAGTGTAACTCAATAATTCAATACCAGTCTATTTTGAAATTAGAATTAATAATAATTTTGAAATTTAACCACAAACAGTTAATTTTGAAACATTAATACATCTGTTTTAATTTTTAATTATTCATAGATATTTTAATTAGTAAGCATCGATAAATTGTATTTAATAAAGCTGAAATGGTAGTTTTTGTATCATAAAAACTTAGCAATAAAACAGGCAGCATGTCCTCACTACGGTGACTGTATATAACAGTGCTCTGTTATTAACAATAAACTGCTGCTGTCACAGTACCGTTATTGATGATTTATTGCCCCTGTGATTGCTGACAAGGAAACTCAAAATTTCTGGATATTTCCAACTGAAATATGGTCTTTTTTGGTAAGAAACTTTGTAAAATAATGTAGTTTTTTATTATTACTTTCAATAGTTTTACGCAATTTATTCTTCTAATTTTAAAATATTTTTAAGATACTTAAACTAGAGCGCGGGGCTTATTCTTTAGATTAGACACTATAAATTGCCTTTGAAAACTCTTTAATATAAATTAAAATAAATCTGACTAAGCAAAAGAGGTCTATAGCAAGTAGGAATTGATAATTAATAAATGTTTATGGCTTCAAGTAACATCTTAAAGAGATATTAGATTTATTAGGGTAGACCATGAATGAGCCTAAAGAAAGATAAGTTTTTATGAACTATTTAAAAGAAAATAGTTAACTGTTATATAAATGTGCACAGTTTTAGACGTCTACTGCAATCCAAAAGTTCAACTAATAATAATAATAATATACTTTATTTCCACCATTTGCAAGACAAAAACAAAACAATTTACATTCTTTGGAAATACACTGACCAAAAAACCAGTAGCTGTTCAGCGTAACAAAAACAAAACAATTTACAAAATAAAATAAAAAGAGTCCTTTCCTAATAAAAACAATATTCCAGCCAACAAGCTGCTCTCCATGACGTCTGCAACTGACTAAAAACGTCCAGGTATATAATGATAAACAGTACATGCATATACACACATACATTATAGTATACATAAATATACAATACAATAGACAAAGTTGCCATTCACTAACCTATAATCACAATAAATCTGATATATTAATTATAATTTTGGCTAATACCAATTACAAGGAAAAATAACAAAAAGTTGTAACAGTGATAAAATAAAATAAATTAAGAATTTAGTGTATTATTTAAAAAATTAAAAATTGAATATTCAGCTCAAAACATTTGTTAAATCACCAATATTAAGATGTGTCAAAAGCCAAGCTTTCAGCATTTTAGAAAAACAATTCAAGATATTGCATGATTTTATTTCGCTTGGAATCTGATTAAAATCTTCGGTCTTATATACTGAATGGATTTCCTTAAAGATTCTTTTTTTAACTTTAATTAATTACCTTTTATTTTATTCCAAACCATTAACTTTTGAATGTTACTGATGGATTTATATCGAAGTGAAGCTTTTATAGCGTGTAGCTTTTATAATTAGGTCTGGTTAGTTTATTTTGGCATTTATCCTCTCAGTGCAAAGAAATCAATAAATTGGTCTGGTCGTACCTTGAACCCTGACGTCAGATCAGGCGAGCTCCCCTATTGGCCGGTTTATGTAGCCTGGTGTCTGTATCTTTGAAAGAGTGTGGGCTGGACGACGTACCTGGCCATGTCGTTTTGAATTTTGCATAAATAGTTCCTCTCACGACTATATATAATATATCATTGACAGAAAGGTTACGTTATTTAAACTCTAAACCACTTCATAGAAGACACTTGAGTGAGTGCAAATACACTACAAGTTAGTTGCTTATTTTTACAACGAAAAGTTACATTTCTGGTGGTTAAATTCTCACGATAGAGTTATTTTGCTCTTTCATCCTTCGAAAAAAACACAATAAATGGAAAAATTTATGTTCAGATGTTAGATACTTTTGTTCTTACAAACTTAAGCATTTGCAGTAAATTTTATTTTACAATATGAAAGTGCCTTCTCCCCCTGGAGTGTGATTGTCCAAGAGTCTTTGGATGAAAACAATACCAAACCATCTAATTAGCAATTATGGGGCAAAATATTGGTAACTTAGGTCTCCACATGTCTCCTTATGTAACCTTGTATGCGGGTATAAATGGTGGTGTTGAATTTGCGTATTTGCGTTAAAAATTAGAAACATATCGGTATTCCATAAGCTCCTTGTTATTACAAAACTTAAGAAAATCTGCAAAATTTGGGTTGTAATTTCAAATGGAAACATAAAGATTTTTATGTTTTGAGTTGTAATCATTCTTTATAAGAACCCTTCTAATTAAAACTCAAGTAAATAAATAATTGAATCATTATTTAATTTATTGATTATTAATAAATTATCCCCAAGCATAACTATAAAAGTACTGGTTCATATAATGTAGGTTAAATAAAGACAGTTAAATACGCGTTGCGTTTATTAAGGGGCTCTTTGACGAATCACTGCTTTGAGACAGTCCTCTTCCCCCAGAAGGTGTTCATGTGCAAATACTCGCTTTTCCAATCATAAATCTTATATCTGCAAGAATAAAAGGGAAACGTTCACATGTAATAAAAAGAGTAATAAAAATATAATTATTGATTTGATTTGACTGTTTCCTAGAATATTTTAATATTTGGAAAAATTTTAAAAAGTAGTTTATTGGTAAATTTTAAAAACTGTTCATTACACCGAAATTCACATAAATAAAATTTACAATTGGTTGAATTTATTTTTTAATGTCAAGCTAAGATCTACATAATCTACAATATCTAAAAGAATTTTTGTTTTCTTAAAAACACTTCTAATTAGCTTCTTAAACAATTATATAGCTTCTATCGTAGATCTAAGTTCTATTAAACACAATATGAATATTGATATGAACAGTGCAAGTAAATTCTGGTTGCCGAGCAAACCAGTGCCTACAGGCTTTTCTTCAAAAGAAGGATGGATGCTGAAGTTATAGTAGAAAAGGTTTAATTAAACCCTTTTCGCTAAAATTGGATCATTTCCAATTTAAATACATTACTTTAAATTTTAAATGGCACTTCTTTAGATTTTTTCTGAAAATTAGAGATTTTGAGAGGACAAAGGGTTTAAAATCCATGTATAGTTTTAAACTTGATATAACGCCCATTTTATTGTGCGTAACTGTAAATCTAGACATAGCATCTTTATTTTAAAATGTTCGTTCGTTTTTTTATATTATTTATATACGGGAAAGAAAGACTTCTGTTAAGAGCCTTTCCTTTACTTCAACGTGTCCGGATAAAATATTACGTTTTGTTCAATAAAGCTTTTTACTAACTACTAACAAGATACTAAGTGGTCACGTTACAAATTTTAATTTTGTTTACATATACAAATACTTTAAAACAAAGGATAATTCCCAATTTTATAATTTTATCACGAGCTCAACTGGACTGTTATTTGAAAAGTAATTTTCTCAATGTTAAACTTTATAAGGAATCTTTACTCTTTAAACTCTCATATCTTCTTTAATTTGAAGATGAATAAATAGTAACCGAAAATGGCTTATAATTACTTTTTTATAATTAAAATACATAAAATATACAGCGTATTCCATAAAAAATTGACGCCATGTTTGAAAATGATGACGTATTTTTAAGGGCCTCTAAAATCAAAGAAAGGTCTTTTTAAGCATCAAGGCGTTTAAAGCTTTCCGTCAGATATGCATCTATAGATGACATGATACTCTATTTAAAGAATCAATTATTAAACTACACGTTTTTGTGAAATATGATACTAAACTCAACATACCAATTGAAACGTAACAACATGAAGGTAAAAACATACGTTAAGGTATTGGAATGCAAGTACTTGTATGCTACTGCATACAAAAAAATTTTCCTATTAATAGATGCATATTAAATATTATAGATTTATTAGAGTAATAACATATTGTTAAAATAATTATTTATGCCAACTTTTACTTAGACATGTTTAAAAAAAAAATGCCAATTCCATGAAAGATAATTTCTCCACAATATTTTTCACGAGTATCTAATACCTCAATATTAGTAATTACCAGCTAATCACTATCTGTATTTTGATTTTGAAGCTTTTACTTCTTCTCACTTTTCAATATTTTGCAGTAAGTATGTGTTAATTTATCGCATTGTATTGTTTACTATTTAAACTGTACATTAGGTTTAATCCAAGAGTACTTTAAAGCATATACTAGTAATTTAAAATACCTCGTTTCCATTATCCTTGAAGACAACGACAAGCACGTCTAATCCTGCTGATTAAGCAACAAGTCGGGACGTGCCGAGTTCTAACGCGGAACGTGATGTAGTTAAGTGGACATGATATTGGGTGTAATTGTATTACAGTGTACTTCGCTACTATATCTTTTCTAAACAAATCTGCTAATAAAATACAATTATATTA
Organism: Homalodisca vitripennis; assembly: GCF_021130785.1. Lineage (NCBI taxonomy): Eukaryota > Metazoa > Arthropoda > Insecta > Hemiptera > Cicadellidae > Homalodisca > Homalodisca vitripennis. The sequence continues at coordinate 29,133,520 of NC_060212.1, forward strand.
TGGTCAACGTGAAAATTTGATATCCATTTTAACGTGGACAGTTATCAACTTTTCTATTTCTATCTTACAAACATATGTTCCGTTTAACTTTAATATTTTCAATACCAAAAAGTATGGACAGTGAACAGCTAAACTAATTTGTTGTTTATTCCTTATTTGTTGGGCCAAAAGGATATTAAGGAATAGTGGCCTACTAAACTAACTGTTTTTTAAGAAGCCTTATATCTGACGGATAAGAACAAGTAAGGGATGTGTAAAAGTTTTTTTAGGGCCAAGTATAAAGTCGTAGACTCTTCCCTCGTATAAAACATAAGAAAGAAAAATATATTTTGTCCGTTGTTTAAAATTCATCAGTTGTGATAGAGCCGGTAATTTCGACTCAAAAGTAAACGGGATTAATAAAAAACAATTCTTATTAAATAGAAGATACATTGTGTAAAAATATTCCTCTTAACAGTGTTGTAAATTAGATGACATGTTTTACACAAAAAACCTATTCGATATAAAATCGTTTTCTAATCATCAAATCCTAACCTAAATAGTTTTATACAATCTGTATACAAGAGATATATTTAGATATAATCACTTTCATAGAAAAGGTCAAATAGCAGTTTTGACCAGCTGTTCTATTAAATGAATTAATGTGTTAGAATGCAAATCTATGTTACGCAATATAATTAAATAATATAATCTCAATATTACTGTAGAGTTAATAATTTTTTGCCCCAATATGAAACAAAAATTTCAGATAAATGACGATGAAATAAAATCGAAAATTAAAGAATAATGTTTTCAAGAGTATTATAAACACATTAATTCATTTTTATAATATATATATATATATATAATATATATATATATATATATATATATATATATGTTATATATTACATATGTCTAAGCAATGCAAAATTTTAATCAAAGCAATTAATATATATTTTTATTTAATAGCGAGTATAAAATATTTCATACAATTGTATAATGTCTGAACATATTTATGCAGCGTCTTTAATTGTGAAGGTATATACAATTTATTTATTTTGTTCTCCAAGGTTCTCTTATAAACATTGTTTTTGACAAAGTTTTCTTAAAAAATAGGGAAAAGAATGCGGCTTCCTAAAATATCCGCCTTCCGACAGTTACATCCGTCTGTCCGGTAAGAGAATATTTCTTGTCTCTTGAATGTTTATGTTGGGTTTCTACCTGTGTTTTTCTTTTATCCTAAAGTAACTTTTATTGGATAGAGGATACTTGTTTTTTTTTTAAACATAACAAACTTAGCATGATGATGGGTTACCATAAAATACCCCAATAATTTTGTTTCTATAAACTGATTATCATTATTTCAATTAATTAAATTCTTGTTATAAGAGTTTTTTCATTTCATAAGAAAATTAAATCGGTGCTTTTGCAATGACATAGGATTAAGGTGGTAATAAAATGTAAACTTTTAAAATATAAATATAAAGTACATGTCGTGTTTTTAATTTTAAACGTCTGCGAATTCATTTAGTTTTAATCCAGGTATATGATGTTAAGAAAATAACCTGAATTATATTAGCAAATGTGAAGAATAACCAAATTGTCTTGCAAACGTTGATACCCTTATAAAATGCTAGTAACCTTCCTCTTAAAAACACACAACATCTAGAAAAATGTGTAACAAAGCGGACCTGCTGTATAGCGTCTTATATAATAAATCTTGGCAATAAAACAACCATTACCTCTCACTATCGCAACTGTATAAGACAGGGGCTCTGTTATTAACAATAAACTGCTGCTGTCACAATACTGTTTTGAAGATTTATTGCTCCTTTAATTGGTAACTACATAATCTCCAGAACGAACGAATACCATTCATAGTTAATCTGTTACAAATGTTTTCTCATTTGCATTAGTTTTATTCGCAAATGTTTTATTTTAAGCGAAGTAAGTTTATACAATTTAGATTTATTTTTGAAACAAAACATGATCACTCACTTTGCGACACTTAAATGTTTAGCTAAGTATCCGACTACTTAGTGCCAGATTTCTATAAATAAGCCATTTTAGGCTGGAAGATAAGCTTTACAGTTCCAATAAACATTTGTCATGGAAGAAAAGATACCTATCATCCAAGATTCATACAGTGAAATGCTAAGAAATACCGCGTGTAACAAAGCTATGTATATATATATATATATATATATATATATATATATATATATATATATATATATATATATATATAAGTAGATAGTAATATGGGGTTCCTGGCGCACTTTCGGAGCCGACCCGAAAAGCAATGTAAAATACTGTTCAATGTACCATAAAGGAAGCTGAGAAATAACACAGCAAATCTCAATGAAAAATTAACCGAATCTACAGTCGTTCGTCTCCAAAAGCGATCGGTACATTACTATCTACTCTGTGGAATGAAAAAATTAACCGAATCTGAGCTTCTACTTTCTTAAGCTGTGCTTTGTAAAAATGTTGTCAAATCTGCTACGAATAAAGGATTTATCTTAATAAAATTTAATCAATTTAAAACATTTTTACTAAAAACATACTGTACTTTAATAAAAAACTTTTCTACTAAATAAACAACATGAAACTCACCAAGCTCTCTTCAGTTTCTAGCATTTCAAAAACTTACAAAGAAAGGACAATTTTAACGAGTTCAACGAATTACCAAAACATTTTAAAGAACAGTTGATACTTTCCTTAAATGATACAGAATTCAAAGAACTTGTAAAGTCTTTTGCAGAAAAAACGTCTAATGGAGTGTTTTACTATCGGCAAAAAACTAAAAAAGTAAGGGATTACATATTTAATATAATTACGAAAGATATTGAAAAGAAAGTAAAAAAATAAACAAACAGAGAGTTTTCATCGTTTTTTTTTATGACATTTTTTCCCATATTATACGTTTCTTTCAAGATAATCAAGACTTAATTGATGAATTTCCTTAGGAATTTTTGTGAGTATCAAGATTTATCAACACAATTCATTAAAGAGCATTATAGAATTTTTCTTATAGAATATAGCCACATTTTGTGTGAAACAAAAGGTATTACTGTAGATAATATTCCATGTGATTCCTATGAAGAAAGACACCAACTATGGTTATCAAAACAGTACTATGACGTGGGGAGGGACTGCAAGTTTTAGAGTTAAGACTTTATTCTACAAAGTTAATTGTTATAATTTCTTTATCTTTAATAGTCTTCTTTCAAGAACTCCATTTAAATAGAAAAAATTCAAAGTCAAAAAGTGCAAAACCATTTCTCGGTCGACCTTTTCTCCTCCCTCTGTCTCTTTCTCTCCTCCCTCTCTTTTTATGCCTATGACACGATCACTTCTGCCGTTTATAGGCTAGGATCTATATTCAGGCTAGAGAGAGAGAAGAGCGAGATACGGATAGAGAAATGGTTCCGGAATACGATCTGAATACTTCTGAACTTGGTGTTTCTTCTCCGCTATGGCCACTCGCATTGAAACAGTTCAGAAGTAAACTTCCTAACCGACCAAACCGAATTCGCGGACATATATACTCAGCAAACACAATACAACAGCCCATCGAGAAGTAAAAAATTTAAGAAATTAATTTAAAATATAATTTGAAAATTACAAGTAACAAAATGTACGCATATTTAAAATAGGTAAAATTATCTAACATTTTGAAAAAGAAAATGTTATAATAGTAAACGGGAACACAATTTTTATTCTTAAAAGCAAATCTGCATTACCGACATTTTAGTTCCGAAAGATTGCGCTGTGTGTATCAATGACAGTCGAGGTGTGCTACTACAGACCGACCATCACGATAATCGCTTCGCCTGCGTCATATCCGTAGTGATATCACGCCGTGAGAGGCGCAATCGTTGGTTTAACAAGCACCATTTAGTTAAATAAATTTTTCTATCTAAATGGAGCGCGAAAAAATATCATGTCCGTTCTGCAAAAAAGAAATTTTAAGAAAAAACTATGATCGCCATTATAATTCTAAAAGTCATGAAAAAAACAAGCAAATTTACGATAATGAACTAAATTATTTCAGACAATGGGCTAGAGAAAATAAAATTGCCGATCACGAAAACATGTTTTAATATTGAGAAATTACGTGAATTAAAGAGAAATTTCAAAGTTGAAAAGAAAAATCTCGACCTATTTAATGATGAAAAACTTCATTCAATAGCTGAAAAGTTGGCTATCGGTACTAACGATAAAACCAAGTCTGAAATGATCGAAGAAATTGATAAAACTCTTAAAGTAAAATCCGAAAATATCATTGATGTAGAAGTTTTATCCTCAATACACGGTCTTTTCAAGCAATACATTTTAACAAACTTGAACGACAATTCCATGTCAATTTACAAATATCTTTCAATTATGGCGGTCAGAAATTAAAAGTTTAATCGAGAAATTTCAAGAAAATGTTAAAAATATGAAGGGCTATCTCTCTTTGGAATGTGAATACGAACGAACTTTAGTGAATGGTGAACCGCAAACATGTCTAATGTATTTTACTATCAAAGCAGACGAAATCTTTGACGTAAACGACTTTATTACTAAGCAATTTAATAAATTAACACATCGAGAACAAACGAATAATCCAAATAAAGGTTCCGGATGGACATTTAAAAGTTTGTAAACAACTAGTTTTGAGCCTTAACAAACACGAAATGATGAATGCAGGATCATACATCGATTTACCAAAGAATATCAAAGATAAAAAAAGCTTGTATAAATATAAAAAAATAGAGATGATTTTTTGCTTTATTTACTCAATAAGATGTGCTATTGAAAAACCAGAAAGAGACTGTGAACGTGTAAAGCAATACGAAAAATTTGTGAATGACGAAATATTTTCAGGTTTTGAGTATCCAATGTCTCTGAAAGATATACAAATATTTGAAAAACGAAGCTACAATTCCAAGTATAAGTATCCAACAATGTCTATCAATGTCTACAGTTTTGATGAAAATATTAACATTGTTCCGTTACAAATTTCTGAAAAATATGACGCTGAAACAAACATTGATTTATTGTATGTTAAACAAGATGATAAATCTCATTATGTTTTGATAACCGATTTAAATAAGCTTGTTTCTTCGCAGTTGTCTAAACATAAAGAAAGAAAATTTTTTGTGTAGAAGATGTTTAAGAAGCCATTTTTTACAAATCTGGAGATTTAACAGATCATTTAGAAATTTGTAAAAATCATGAAGTTTGTAAGCCAATTATGCCATTTCCAGGTCAAACAACTAAATTTACTAATTATCAAAAGAAATTTAACCATCCGTACGTAATTTATATGGACTTTGAGAGCATATTAGAAAAAATTTCCGACATGCAAGAACAATCCACAAAGATCGACTACAACCAAGATTCAGAGGCACATTCCTTATGGTTTTACTCTATATTTAGTGTCGAATGTGACCAATCGCATGTACAAACCGATATGTTATCGTGCCAAAAATGAAGAAGATTTGAAAAACGTCCCGACAAAATTGTTTGAAGAACTCAATAAATTATCGAAATACATAGCGAAAAAATATAATTCTAAGAACATGAAACCTATGAAATTGACAGAAGAAGAAGAAATTTCGTATCAAAATTCAAAACGTTTGTCATATCTGTGAATGGTCTGCTTATGATGTTGGGTCAATTCAGTATGGTTTTTACTCCTGATAGTTGGAAAGATAAGAGTTATAATAAAGTGAGAGATCATTGTCATTTAACCGGCAAGTTTCGAGGCGCAGCTCATGCATGTTGCAATCTAAATTTGAAATTTCCTCAGAATATTCCCGTTTTCTGCCACAATATGTCAAATTACGATACTCATTTGTAACATAAAAGAATTGGCTAAACAATATGGAAATGTTGATTTGATTGCAAAACACCGATGAAAAATATATAAATTATTCTGTAAATTCTGGATATGGCTATGAATTCGAAAGGTGATAAGCCAAGAAAATTCATCAAGTTTTCGTTTGTAGACACGTTCAGATTCATGGCCTCGTCTATAGAAAAGTTAGCTAAAAATCTAAAGAGAGAAGACTTCAAACATACAAATCATTTTATACAAGATGGACTGAATGAGATAATAGAAAGACAGCCAAAATGACGACGACGAGATTTTTAAAATTCTATCTGGAAAAGGAATATTTCCCTATGAATTTATCGACAGTATTGAAAAACTTGATTACACAGAAGAATTGAGAATTCAAGATTTCTATTCACTTTTGACAGATGAGAGCATATCTGAGAAAGATTTTCAACACTACTTAAATGTTTGGAACAAATTAAAAGAGAAAAAATCTAGGAAATTACTCTGATCTCTATAACATTCAAGATGTTCTATTGCTCGCTGATATCTTTGAAAATTTTAGGAATATTTGTTTGAATTGCTATAAACTCGATCCGGCACACTATCTAACAGCTCCCAGTCTTGCATGGGATGCTATGTTAAAATTAACGAAGATAGAATTACAATTAATTAGTGATTATAATATGTATTTGATGATCGAAAAAGGTATTCGCGGAGGCATTTCTCAGTGTATTAAACGATATGTGAAAGCAAATAACAAATATTTGAAAGATTTTGATAAGACAAAGCCCGAAAACTATCTGTTGTACGTCGATGCAAACAACCTTTATGGGTATGGCCTCATGCAAAATTTACCATATAACGAAATCAAGTGGATGAACCCGAAAACATATACAACAGCAGAATGGCAAGAAACAATTTTGGAAACTCACTGGCGACGAAGATTATGGCTATATTCTTGAAGTCGATCTAGAATATCCAAAAAATTTACACGAACATCACAAGGATTTACCTCTTGCTCCAGAACATTTTAAAAACAAACTTTGCACAACTCTACTGGATAAAACTGAATACGTTGTTCATTCGAGAAATTTGAAGTTCTATTTGGAACAAGGTATGATTTTGAAACATGTGAATAGAGTTATTGCATTCAATCAGAAGCCTTTTATGAAAGAATACATTGATTTTTAACACAAACATGAGAACCAAAGCTACAAGCGACTTTGAAAAGGACTTTTATAAGCTGATGAACAACTCAGTTTTTTGGAAAATCTATGGAAAATGTGAGAAACAGATGTGATATTAAGCTTGGAAATGAAGAATTTTCAATGAAACAAGCTAAGAAAACAAATTTCAAAAGCTTCACTATCTTTGACGACAACTGTATAGCGAGTCACATGTATAAACAAAAGGTTAAATTTAACAAACCGATCTACATAGGATTTTCAGTTCTTGACCTATCAAAATTGCTAATGTACGAGTTTTATTACGATAAATTAAAGAGGTTTGATCCAGATTTGAATCTGTGTTACATGGATACAGACAGTTATTTTCTAGAATTGAAACGTGATCCTTTTAAAATTATTAAAGAAAATATAGATGACTTTGATACAAGTGATTATCCAAAAGATCATGAATGTTTCACTACTAAAAATAAGAAGGTAATAGGGAAATTCAAAGATGAGTTAAATAGCGAAGTTTTAGAAGAATTTTGTGGTTTAAGGTCTAAGATGTACTCGTACAAATATCTAGATAAAAACCCAGTTAGGTGTAAAGGAATTAAGAGAAGCGTTGTAAATAAAACAATAAATATCGAAAACTTGAAGAGATGTTTGTTCGAAGATAAAGAAGAATTTAGGGAGATGACAGTCATCAAAAGTTATAAACATGAGTTGTACACTGTTACCATAAACAAGCTGGCACTGAACGCTAAAGATGATAAGAGAATTGTCCTAGAAAATAAGATCGATTACAGTACCGTATGGCTATGAAGCAAAATCTGATATATTAGACGAATTAAATAAACTTGGAAACTTTGATATGTAAATGGAAGATGATTTAATTCACTGTCACAAGTGTAAAAAGAAAACGAAAAATATAGATTCAAAAATCGTTCAAACTCAAAATGTATTGTATAGAATTGCTGCAAAATGTTCAAAATGTAAGACAAATAAGAGTAAATTTATAAAGAATCCTTATGAAAAACAAGTAAAGAAAGAATCTAAGAATAAGGAAGAAATCGAGATTGAAGCTCGAGAAATTCATGCACCAGTACGAAAAAAGTTTAAAAAGAGAAAAATTATAACTTTAGGAATTGACGATTTATGGGCAGCAGATTTAGTTATAATGTCTAACTATTCAGATCAAAATGATGGATTTAAGTATATGTTAAATGTTATTGATACTTTCTCAAAATATGCTTGGTCAAGAGCTATCAAAAGAAAAAAACGGCAAGGATATTTCAAAAAGCTTTCGAAGATATAGTAAAAGATGCCATAAGGATCAATCACAAACCTCCTAACCTACTTCATACAGATAAGGGTTTAGAGTTTAAAAATAAAGAATTTAACGATGTTTTGAGGAAATACAACATTAAGATTTATCATACTGAAAACGAAGAGAAATCAAGTATTGTAGAGAGATATAACAGAACTCAAAATGAGAGAATGAAGGTTCTTTTTGAGATTAATAAAAACTTTAAATGGATCGATATTCTTCAAGAAATCGTAAAGAAATATAACTATACTGTTCATAGCACAATCAAAATGGAAGCCTAAAGACGTAGATAAAGATGCAGAAAAAGAGTTATTAGAGACCGTTTTCAAGTATGTTCCACCTGAAATTCACACGAAAACTAAATTTAAAGTCAATGATCATGTAAGAATTGTTAGTAAAAAAACAAACATTTTCGAAACAAATATAAGAACAATTGGTCAAGAGAAATCTTTGTGATTTATCAAATTAATAACACAGATCCTGTAACTTATAGTATAAAAGATTTAAATAATGAAGAAATAACCGGAAAGTTTTATGAATATGAATTGAAGAAGTCAAAACTGTAATATAAATTTTCTATATATAAATGGCGCATCAAAAGAAATGTACAAAGTGCAAAGAATTTAAAGATTTAAATGAATTTTATAAAGATAAAAATAGGAAAGATGGAATGCATTATAATTGCAAAGATTGTGAAAGGGAATATCATAAAGAATTATATGATAAAATAGAAAAAATTAACTTTGGAAGATAAAGAATGTCTTAAATGTAAAGAAACTAAAAAAATTTCAGAGTTTAATAGTGATCACTATAGTAGAGATAAGAAAGACTCATATTGTAAAGCTTGTGTAAAGAAGAATCACCATAGATTCTATTATGAAGATACTCAATGTGAATGTGGAAGAACTATAAAATGGTTAAATAATTATCAAAAAACATTTACAAAACCAAATATCATAAGTTAAGAGTTTAACATTTTTCATCGTGTAATAATTTTTTCTATATAAAATGGAGTCTCAAAAGAAATGTACAAAGTGTCAAGAAGAGAATAGAAAAGACTGTTATTGTAAGGAATTATACGTTAAAATGGACAAATTAACTTTAGAGAAGAGAAAAAGTTGTTACTTTTGTAAAGAAATTAAAAATATTTCTGAATTTAATAACTGGCAGTATAGTAAAGATAGAAAAGATGCTTTTTGCAAAGATTGTGCTAAAAAAATTTCAGCGAAAGTTATAAAAACGAAATGCCTTGTGAATATGAAAAAAAAATTCTACGATGGTTACCTAGTTATGCTAAACATTTACAAACAAAATATAATAAATCGAGAGTTTTTAGTAAAATTTAGAAACATTTTCATCGTGTAATTTAGATATTCTATAAATCAGTCGAGATTCTGCCATATTTGTAGTAAAATGATTTCCGTTGTATAAAATATTCAAAGATTCTTTCATTTGGTTGTAGAGATTGATAGAATTTGGTTCGTCATCAATGAACAAAATCTCTAATTCAGGATAATTTATTTTTAGATGTTTTAATCGGTTTGGTATTTCTCGTTTCTGAGCTCTGATAACATAATAAGGCCATTCCCACATGTGATTCTTCTTAATTAATACAAAAACATGGTGTTTTTTTCTTATCAAAATCTTTACATACCATATCTCTCTTCATTAATTCCATTCGCAATTCTTGATTCTCTATTTTCAAGGATTTCATTTGACCTGAAATTTGTAACTGTTTTATTTCATCTTTTAACTGCTTATTTTCGTTTTCAAGTTTGTACACACCAAATTTACGAATACTTGGCAAAACTTCTTTTGTAACCCACTTTTTAAACAATTTCGATTCTGGCTTATTAGATCTCAAAATTAAAGAATAAAGTCCAGATTCATTAACGAAAACAGTGTTATTTTGAAAAGTTTAAAGGTAGTCTATTCAATAGACCCCCTTGATTTATGTCTTTAAACAATTGATTTATCATCATCATCAACGTTTAGTATGATTGCTTGTCTAGTGTTTTCATATTCTAAAATTTCTGCAACATCTTTCGCTTTAAACCAGATCACATTGTTTTTCGTCTACAATAGTTAAGATATTCGTGTTATCGAATGTAAGTTGGTTATTGAGTAGGTCTACAACTGAATGCCTCCATTTAGATAGAAAAGAAATTTAACTAGTAATTTTTTATTTCAGTTATAAAGTCCAGATTCATTGATAAAAACAGTGTTTTTTTGAAAGTTTGAAGGCGGGGGCGAATCACCCCTACCTTCAGAATGTATGTTTTCGAAGCTTTTTTTATATTTTGGGGTCCATTTTAATCCTTTTTCAATCTTAAATATATTGTTGTTTTACTCTAATTATTTAATAAATTTTCCCTCAGAGTCTTGTATAGTTTAGAACGATTTTTTGAATTCTTTTAATATTTTTTCTAATTGGAATATAATCGATTTCATTCGGTTTTTCACTGATTTTTGATCCATAAGCAACATTTGGGAAAAAAGTGTACAAAATTTCAGATTCTTTGTGTAAATGTTCGGTTATGATTTTCAAAACTAGGTTCAACGAGATTGCAGTGCACTTCAATTACATCGAACGGTCTAAATTTTGGCGTTTTTATTTCCTAAATATACCTGATTTGGCTCAATAGTTTTCTTGAACAAAACCCTAATAAATCTACAATAATTGCTGAAAACATTATTCTTACTGGTGATTTTATTTGAATTTTGTTAGAGAGATAATTTTTTTGCATTTCAAACTTGTTTTCGTCAAAGTTTAAAGATTTATCTGATTGTTTGAATGTTTTTAGATAATTTTTAAGGGAATTTTTAATTTGATCGAAAGTATAATATCCTTTGTTTAAACCATAATATTTTGTTATGTTCTTCTCACTAAATCCTATACAATAAGGAGAAACTTTCACTAATATTTATTACAAAATTGTCAGAATAAAAACCGCTTAAACCGATGAAATAATTTGATTCTTCCTCTAAATGAATAGGATGTTCCAAGTTTAAAACTAATTTAGAGCTTTCTGAAGTCAACTTGAACAGCTTCATTTTCGCAAGCGTTGCTTCAAGATGAAAATCTTCTATTTAAATGGAGAAATTTTTAAAGCAAAAAGATCAGATAAAACTTCAAACGTTTGAAGAAAATAAGAAAGATCAACCAATCAGATTGTAAATTGTTGGTTCAAGTGGATGTGGAAAAACAACTTTATTATTGAATTTTATCTACAATAGGTTGATTCCTTATTCCAATTTGTATGTTTTTAGTAAATCTTTAGAACAAGACGCCTATAAAAAATTACAAGAAAGATTTGAAAATATTGAGAAAAACTTAAACAAAAAAATATCACATTTTTTATAATGCTTCCGAGGACATAGTTCCATTAAGCGAATGTAAACCGAATTCTTTAATCGTTTTTGATGATTGTATTTTGGAAAATCAAGACCGTTATTAAGGAATATTTCGTAATGTCTCGTCACAAAAACATATCTTGTATCTATCTTTCTCAATGCTTTTCAAAGGTTGATAAACAAGTTATTAGAAATAATTTGAATATGTTGTGTGTTTTTTTTAAAGCAAGACGATCACTATTCGAGAAAGATTTACAACAATTATGTGGGATCTGATATGAGTTTTAACCACTTTAATGAATTGTGTGATAAAATTTGGAAAGAAGACTATGGATTTTTAAACTATTAATCTAACTTTGAAGCCTAAAAATGGAAAATATTTGAATAAATTTTCCAATATAAACGTGTGATAATCTAGTTGTTTTCATGTTTTTACGTTCACGTTTACGTTTCGTGTTCTCGTTTTTACGTTCCACGTTCACGTTTTACGTTTCACGTTCACGTTTTACGTTCCACGTTTCGTGTTCTCGTTTCGTGTTCACGTTTCCACGTTCCACGTTCACGTTTTACGTTTCGTGTTCTCGTTCCGTGTTCACGTTTCGTGTTCTCGTTTTCACGTTTTCGTGTTCACGTTCTCGTTCATGTTCACGTTCTCGTTCACGTTCTCGTTCACGTTCTCGTTCACGTTCTCGTTCACGGTCTCGTTCACGTTCTCGTTCACGTTCTCGTTCACGTTCTCGTTCACGTTTTACGTTTCCACGTTCACGTTTTACGTTCCCACGTTTCAAAATTTTCCTAAATAAATGGCGAACGTAACTTCAGAAGAAGCAAAAAAACTTGATCAAATAGAAAAGAAATTAATCAAAGAATTTAAAGAACAGATTCGAATTGATGAAAAAGAACAAGAATTTATTCAAAAAATTAATCAACCTGTAACTTCTGCAATAAAAAATGTTGAGGGCAAAATTGAAAAACGTTTTAAGCGATAATCAAAATTTAATGAATTTGGTTCCAGTTGTACGACAATTTGCTGATATTTCGATTCCAGAATCTGAGTTTGAATTGCCAAAATTACCATCTTCAACACCATTTAGACCTCGAATCATTGAAGACTCTACCATAGTTGAACCAATAAGTCCTGGAACAACGGATATAATAATTGGTGAAATTGGTAAAAAATTTCTTCCTAGAGCAAAGGATGATAAATTTGGTTTGTATTGGGACAGAAAAAAGAAAAGTTTTATGATTGGAAATTTGCCCGTGAATTTTGAGCATAATGATATCATTATTAATGAAAAAACATATGAAGGAACTCAAGGTTTATGGAGATTATTAACAGGCACTGATGTTCCAAAAGACGGTTTATATTCTGAAGAAGACTTGAAAAAGTATACTGAAATTTTTATGGAAATCTGATTCAATTTACAAAAATAATGATCCATCAACTAAGAAACCAAAGTCAAGTAAAGGTAAAAAATATCTCAATTTGATTAAACCAATTTGGGAAAAACGAAATCGAAGGATCAGGTGTAAGAAAATACAATGATAATAAGATTGAGTACAGATATATCGACGATTTGACAAAACTCGATGGAATTATAAATTATATCTATGCTCAAGAAAAGGCTGGAAACAACAATTTTTTGAACGAAAAGAAAGCGATTAAAGATTTTATTTCGAACAAACTTGATGAAATGATTGAAAAACCTGATGGAATTAAATATTTAAAACGAGTTTTGCCGGCAATAAGTTCATCTATGATTGAGGGTAGTGGACTTTTGAATGATTTTATCAACAATTTACCTTTTGAATTACACGTACCAACTTATCAGTATCTGGGGCCTGGCACAAAACTCGAAAAAAGACTAAAAAGAGGAGATCCTGGTATAAATAAATTAGATCAAGCTGCTATGGAACACGATATTTTTTTATGCAAAACATAGAGACACAAATTCCAGACATATCGCAGATAAAGTTTTGCAAGATAAGGCAATGGATAGATTTTTATCAAAAGATGCTAGTTTAGGTGAAAGATTTGTTGCGCTTCCAACAGCTGGAGCAATGTTTTTTGAAGAGAAAACTAGGAATGGGAATCGAAGAGAACTTGAAATTTTAACTATATAAATGGAGGTGAATGTAAATTTCAGCAAAAATCAGAAAGAAAAAATAAAATCCGCTTTTAAGAAGAAAATACCCGTTAGTATTCAATTTAAAATAGATCAACTAAAAAATGGCGAAGATAAGATATTTTTAACAAATAGACAATACAATAAACTCGAAAAACATAAGAAAAACAATAAAGGAACCAGAATAGAATTTTCTTATAATCAGTTGAAAGAACTCAAAAATGGTGGACTTTTGAAAGATTTATTAGATTTTGGAGAAAATATTCCAGTTGTTAAAAATGTTGTTCCTTATGTTCGTAAAGCTGCTCCAATCGTTAAAAAGGATGTGATTCCTATTGTTCGAAACATTTTAAATTGGTTAGATAAAGAGTTAGAAGATGTTACAGGATCTGGATTAGATGAAAAAACTTTGAATTACGTGAAATCAAACATTGAAAAAAAAATTTAAACCTCTAACATTCGGGGAATTGGAAGAAATCTGCAAAAATATTAAACATTTTAGAGGAATCTTCATGAGAGATACATTACCTGAAAAAGTTAAGAAATTTGAATGTGGAATTGTGAATTTAGACTCGATTATGGGAAGTGGAAACGCATTGGATTTGTTATTATAAAAATGATAAGAAATGCATGTTATTTTGATTCGTATGGAAGAATTGAGGACAAACCACCGAGAGAATTGATCCAATATTTAAAAAAATCAAACGTTTATTATAACGATTCTCAGATTCAAGACTATAAAGATCCCCCAATTTGTGGTCATTTATGTGTTTTTGTGTTGAATGAAACTGAGTACTGGTAAAGATTTTAAAGAAGTTGTCAACAAATTATTGCTTAATAAAATATGGATTCACGAAATATTTTTGACGTGTTTTGGAACACAAATCGAAAGTATTCAAAATGAAGATAATAGTTTGAATTTTGATAGTTTGAGGAATGAGTTTGATAACAAATTAGAAAATTTATTACAAAACCTTCCAGATTCAGATATGTTTGCTGTCGAGATTGAAGATTTTAAAGCAGAATATGATAACAAACTTGCAAATTTCATGAGTTCAAATGAAGTTGCTGATAAAATAAAAACATTGGAAAAAGAAGTTGATGATGGTGTAAAAAAAATTATTTACCAATTTAATGTCTCACATCGAAAAAGCTGATGAAATTACTGAAGCGATCAAAGTTGAAAAGAATTATGTTAGTTTTGGCTAATAAGAAAAGAATTGTCAGTGTTCGACCTGGTATTGACAAACATGATGTTGTTGTTAAAGAACAAATTTTAAAACCTCTAAAATTATCAGAAAACATCGATATTGTTGATTTACATGATCCGAATGTTAAAAATGCCTTAGATTTTAAAGGAAAAAGAATTAGCAGTGTTAGTAAAGGAATTAATCCATTTGATGTTGTTGTAATGATTCAATTAGAAGATCATATTAAAATGTTTAATGAACTAAAACAAAAATTACGAGAATCATAAACAGCATGTTAAAGATTTTACAACAGAAGTCTATGACAAGTTAGAAGCCAGAAATAGAAGATCAGTAGACGATGTTGGTGAATTACTTGATAAAGTAAATAAACTAGAAGAAAACTTTGATATATATAAAAATACTGTTAATGAAATAATTAGTGTAGCAGTTAACAAAATTCTGGAAAATTTTGATACAAGTTTTAATGAGAAAATAAACTTTTTTGAAGATTTTGGTACACGTTTCAATGAGAAAATAACACATAATAATGAATTACTTAAAAGTATAGATGATCGATACTCTTTATATCTCGATAAAGTAAATAAACTAGAAGAAAACTTTAATAAATTTAAAGAAGATGTTGATAAAACTTTTGAAAACATCGACAACAGATTTAATGGAGTAGGTGGCTATGATGACTAATTTTCCTTATATAAATGGCGCTCATATATTGTGTGAGATGTAAAGAAAAAACTGCAACAAATGATATAAAATACTATGCAAACATTAACGGAGTTAAGAGAATTTCGGGAAAATGTGCTGAATGTAACTCAAAAAAGAGCCAATTTATAAAAACTTGATTTTGAAATTTTTTCTTAATAAATAGAGATGGCGGGACATTACAGTGCTTTCGATCTTTTTATCATGCAACACGAAAGAGATTTGAAAAAAGAACATTGGGATGACATTTCTCAAAAATATGAATTATCCGAAGATATGATGAGATTATACGTAAACAAATTGAATTGGTATAACATTGCTAAATATCAAACTTTATCATCAGAGTTCATTCAAGAAAATATACATTATCAATTAAAAGATCATATGTCTGTTCTTTGTCTCTATCAACACTTGAGTATAAAGTTTTTGGATGAAAATAAAGATACAGTTGATTGGAACAATATTATAGATAGCGGTTACTATCCTGTGCAGATTTTATTGAAATATGTGACCGAGATCGCAAAATTTAAGGAAGAGAATCCTGAATATGACGAAGTAGATCATTAAAAATGACTCTAATCTTTTTAATTATTTTACTAAAATTTATATCTTTTCTTATAAAAACGTACATTAGATCGATGAAAAAATGATACACGATGTTTAAAATTTCTAAATTTTCTCTTATTAAATGGCGGACTACAGAAAATATGCTAGTGATATTGAAAGGGCGGAGTTTAAAAATTTCTATCCAATTAGTAAACAACATTTGAATGAACCGAATAAAAGAACTGAGTTTAATATTGATTTTGGAGATAACTTTTGCTCGTCTAACTTCCAGTTTTATATTTCTGGAACTTTAACAAAACAAGATGGTCAAGCATATCTTGGAACTGATAATGTTAGATTAATCGATAATTTTATACCGTTTTTATTTTCTAAGATTGAAGTAAGAAAAACACAATAAATTGATAGAAGAAGTCGAAAACTGTGGCCAATTAAGCACAATTAAAGGAACTATTTCGTATTCAAAAAGTGATGTTATTTCTCAAACTTCTAATGGCTTTGAATCAGATTTTAAATTTGGTGTTTTTGAAGCAGCTGGAAATTTATCTCATTTTGGATTAGGATTATTTTTTTTGAAAATGTTACTATTCCGATCTATAAAGGAGGATTTTATCTAAGTTTTATAAGAGCAGAAGACGATGATGTGATTCTGAAGACTGCAACTGGAAATGTTATGCCTGTTGATGGAAAAATAACAATTACAGATTTTTTTATTAGAGTTCCAATGATTGATTTATAAAACCACGAGTAAAATTAGGTTGATTGATGAAATTACAAAAAGTCAAAACATTATGTTTAATTTTCTAGATTGGCAATGTATTGAACAAAAAGGTATTTCCGGAACAACTTATTCGTTCGATATTACAAATGTTTATAGAAATATCTTCAATCCCAAGTTCGTTATCATCGGTTTTCAAACAGATAGACAGAATAATCAAGAAAAAAAATCCTTCAAAGTTTGATAGTTTGGATGTAAAAAATATCAGAGTAAAATTGAACGGTTCTTATTATCCAGATGAATTACAAAATTTAAACATTTCAGGAGGTCTTTTCAGAATCATGTATCAGATGTATCAAGATTTTAAGAAAGTTTACTGTAATAATAAGGAAATGTATTACAATCCTAAAGAATTTTTTAGCGAATAGACCTATTTATGTCATTGATACAACAAAGAGTTTGACAAATATTTCTGGTTCAAAGAACGATATAATTATCAATATGGATTTTCAAAAAGCTGTTACAAACGCGATTTGTTATGTGGTTGTGGTTTCTGAGAAATTTTTAGCCTATGATGTGATTAAGAACGATATTAGAGAAATTCAGTAAAAATCACGTTATTTTCACTATTATTCATCGGATAATTTTAAAACTTTACAGAATTGTTAAAGACATTGATATAAGTATTCATTTTTAATTTCAAAAGAATATCTTAAAAAATGGGGATGATATTAACAAAAAACTATTCCAAGGTCATCTTAAGGGTTGGACCGGAAGTTATGATTTTAAAAAATACTTTAATATATTTACTGATCCTATATACCAAATTTCAGCAAAAAAGCTCCAATAGTTCTCGAGATATAAGAGTTTTTAAGATAAGGGATGATGGGGGTAGATTTTGAAAATTTTGTTATTTTCATGAAATTTTAAGTTGAACTCGCTTGTTTTTGAAGTTTCAGATTTTTCTGATAATTTTTTTTATTTTTTTATGAATATTAAGAAATAGGGGATGATTTTCACCCTTATGGATAAGTTAAGTCGAAAGAGTTAAGTATTTACTATATGTGTACCAAATTTCATTAAAATCGGTTGAGTGATTTTTGAAATATAAAATTATTAATAAACTTGTAAACTAGCACTCCTAGTTGAACAACTTATATAGCAGAGATATAGCTTATATCTTTCGAGACTCTCCGTAGCTCAGTTGGTAAGACGCTTGCCTTCAAAGCCTGAGGTTCTGGGTTCAAATCCCAGAGCTTCAGGCGCGCTTTTTATTGAGGAAGACATGGTTTGTCGTTCAGTGGTTGGGGGACAAGTCTTTACACGAGTGGCCATAGTGTAATGACTATAGAACAAGCCGAGTAATGACAACTGTGGTTGGCGCGCCATTTGCTTCCTCACCTTTCCACTTCATTCCTTAATTCCTTCTCTTCCTTAATTCGTTCATTCCTTCTCTTCCTTAAATTCGTTCATTACATTCATCATTCACATCATTCATTAATACAACATTACACTTACAAAACACCCGACACAAATTCCCTAATTGTATCTCTCCATCAACTTCTACACAGTAGTTACCAAAGAAAAATGAGACTTGGGAACAAAAAAAAATTCCAGAGTCTAAGACCCGAATTACAGCTCCTAGCCATTAACTTGGTTGGACAGTAGCAGTGCAGGGCCAAGTCTCTAAACAATAGACACCGTAGAAGTTGAATGTGATGTGATTCCCCATAGCGCAAACACGCACACTAACAACACTACACCAAAGACACAATCATTCATTTTGTCTTTTACAATAATTGATGATGTTCATATTATTCTCTTTCATTCCTTCTAAAACTTCAAAAATATACTCTTTCGCCACTGAAAAATCCCGATTTCTCCCGTAATAATCTTTATAATCGTACACATAATATCCTAAATAGTTGTACAATAAGAATGAAATTATTTCTATTTATCTCTGTTGTAGAAATGTAAACACAAACATTTGCGCTGAAAAATTTATATCTCGGCAGACTTAGTTCCATAATCTCCATTTATAAAAAAATCTTTTTGTTTAAATGGAAGAGTATAATGCCAACTGTTACAAGTGTTCTAATAGAGGAGAAATTATCGATAAAAGATATTTTAGTTTGTAGAGGTTGTAATTTAATTTTGTTAGAAAGACCTAAACCTAAGAAATTTCGAAATAAATTAACACATTTGAATAACCCTGCTTACAAAATTGCAATATGGAGACAAGAAGCAAACAAAATTTGTTACAGAATTTAGAAAACAGAATAAAAATTTTTACTTATCTCTTGGAACCATTGACAAAATTATTTTCCTTTTCCAAAGAATACATTAGGTTTGTAGGTATCGAATACACACGTTTATTATGAAAAGATATTACCTGTATTTTTTCATTATCTGGATGTTGAATTTGTTTATGATTTTGAACCAGAAATCCTAGATGATTTTTATAGTACATTTGGAGAAATTAAACGAAGAACCTCTTGAAAAGAATGCGGTTTTTACTCATATTCTCCCCGACTTCTCGAGTGAAGGTTAGCGAATTTCATTTTTTCCGTCTTTAAAATTTTTTCTATTTAAATGGAGTTCTTGAAGGAGTTAAATGATATTGGAGAATGTAAGTTTAAAGAGTATAAGAAGTTAAATGAATTGGAAGAAAGGAAGAAACATAGAATCTTGAATTTGGAGAAAATGAAAGATAAATTCGGGTTTACAATAATTGCCGAGTTGGAAGATTGTAAAGTACACTTGCCGAACAGATTTTTGACTGTTTTGGATGAGAAAAAGATTAAAGAATTAAACAAAAATGAAAAATTACACTTGGTTGTTACTGGAAAGAAGACTATTAAAGATAAAGAAATTATAACAATTAACTTTGTAGAATAAAGTCTTAACTCTAAAACTTGCAGTCCCTCCCCACGTCATAGTACTGTTTTGATAACCATAGTTGGTGTCTTTCTTCATAGGAATCACATGGAATATTATCTACAGAAATACCTTTTGTTTCACACAAAATGTGGCTATATTCTATAAAGAAAAATTCTATAATGCTCTTTAATGAATTGTGTTGATAAATCTTGATACTCACAAAAATTCCTAAGAAATTCATCAATTAAGTCTTGATTATCTTGAAAGAACGTATAATATGGGAAAAAATGTCATAAAAAAACGATGAAAACTCTCTGTTTGTTTATTTTTTACTTTCTTTTCAATATCTTTCGTAATTATATTAAATATGTAATCCCTTACTTTTTTAGTTTTTTGCCGATAGTAAAAC
The DNA here is from genome assembly GCF_021130785.1 of Homalodisca vitripennis. Classification (NCBI taxonomy): domain Eukaryota; kingdom Metazoa; phylum Arthropoda; class Insecta; order Hemiptera; family Cicadellidae; genus Homalodisca; species Homalodisca vitripennis. The sequence goes on from NC_060212.1 coordinate 29,153,789, forward strand.
ACTCCATTAGACGTTTTTTCTGCAAAAGACTTTACAAGTTCTTTGAATTCTGTATCATTTAAGGAAAGTATCAACTGTTCTTTAAAATGTTTTGGTAATTCGTTGAACTCGTTAAAATTGTCTTTCTTTGTAAGTTTTTGAAATGCTAGAAACTGAAGAGAGCTTGGTGAGTTCATGTTGTTTATTTAGTAGAAAAGTTTTTTATTAAAGTACAGTATTGTTTTTAGTAAAAATGTTTTAAATTGATTAAATTTTATTAAGATAAATCCTTTATTCGTAGCAGATTTGACAACATTTTACAAAGCACAGCTTAAGAAAGTAGAAGCTCAGATTCGGTTAATTTTTCATTCCCACAGAGTAGATAGTAATGTACCGATCGCTTTTGGAGACGAACGACTGTAGATTCGGTTAATTTTTCATTGAGATTTGCTGTGTTATTTCTCAGCTTCCTTTATGGTACATTGAACAGTATTTTACATTGCTTTTCGGTCGGCTCCGAAAGTGCGCCAGGAACCCCATATTACTATCTACTTATATATATATATATATATATATATATATATATAATATATATAGATATAGATATGAAGTTTATTACAGTTTTTATATATATATATATATAAATGTAATGAACTTCATATAATATAGCTATGTACATAACTACAGACGGTCACCAAAATTATTTACTTCTTCCTTCTTCTCGTATCTGTTACTTTCACAAACTTCCCCATATATGTAATACTGTCAATACAATATACTATAAATATCCTGTATATCTATTGCATTAACAGGGATAGTGACGTGATTGAGTTCTCTTGTATTATAATACAAATCGTGTGACAATAACTCTTCAAAAGATATACTATATATTACAAGTTAAAAAAGCAAGAAAATAACTTGTCGCCTACATTTAAAAAAGTTACCGGCACGTTTTATTTAAGTTTTTCGAGAGAAGCTATTATAGGTATTCAAGTAAATTGGGTTAGATTAATATTTCAATTTTTATTTGTGATCGGCAATAAAAACGCATCGGCAATTTTTATTACCTGCTCTATTCATACTGGACATATTGACGTTAGCGAAGTATTAAATACCCGTGGCTCATATCGAGTGGTTTTTTTTGCCCAAAGGCATTCCCTAATACTCTATATTTGAATATATGTATACAGAGTGTTCAAAAAATGGTGTCATAAACTTATTTAGCAAATGTTTTCTTAATTTAAAGCAGAAAACTTCCAATAACATAGGTCCGGAAATTTGCTGTTTAGCCGCTAGCTGCCGTTTTGCAATTTTTATCACAAAATTCATATCTCTACAACTAGTAAAGCTAAAGATACCAACTTGTATACATAGGTATTAATAAATTAGATGTAAATAAAATAAACTATTTGCTTTAATATAACAGAATAGCGCCTTTTTTGAATTTTTTATTTTGCTTAACAACAAGAAAGTATATCTATAAAAATTAGATAAAGGACCAAATACTTTGTATCTTTTATAGCATTTCCAACGGTACCTAATACGATGAAATACTTCAAAACATAAGCGAGCACCATCACTTTAGAGGTGCTGGCACAAACCAGAAGCAACATTTGTCAACTGTCTTGCATCACTTATAAAACAATCATAATATTCTAACCATTTTTAAACCTTTATAGCAACGAAATCCGACAGCGAATAAGCGAGCACGACCACATGAAATGTATGGTTGCTCTACCTGAAGCAAGAAACACGTCACAGTTGAGAGGCGTCAGCCGTTTGTTAATACTTCGCTAACGCTCCGTACATCACTCGTGGAAATTGGATAATTAGGTTATGAATCACTTTCTATATTTTTCTGGGCGGTAACAACAATTTTGCAATGGTCTTATTAGTAACCATGTTACTAAAGAGAAAATATTAGAATACGTAAATTTAAATTTTTACTAGTTTAGAAGAAAATGATCAGTTCAGTTCTTCTTCCAGTAATATATTATTGTCTTTTGAGATATTGCCTTCTGTTATATCTCAATTTGTAGTATTTAAACTATGTAATTCTAAATTTGCAACTTATTGAGGCCAGTAGTTGTCGAAATGGACTAGCCTGTAAACTGACACTGGAATGTACTAGCATAAAATTGTGACTTAGTACTGATTTTTGGAATTCAATTAAATTTAAAGGTGTTTTTTGAGGTTAACTCAAGATTTTTTCACGGACTTTGCTCTATAGGAAAAGTCCGGAAGCGTAGAGATATTTTAACCTTTCGTTCTGAATGAAGTAGCTGTATTTCTACCTTTTAACCATAGACAGATCTAAATTTAAACACGAATATTTTTAAATACCTTGAAATTAGTAAAGTTTACGTAGTTGTCAGACACGATCAGTTCCATCAATGTCCTATAAGATCGATTAAAGTTCTTTATTGTACCAGAAACTTTGTATAGCACTAGTATCTTTACCATAATATGAGTGCATCTTATATTACGATTCCTCTTTTTCATAGGCCAACCCCTGAGGGACTATTGTATGCAGATTTATGCATACGTAAATTTTTTAATGGCATTATTCAAACTCAATACTACTCTTAATAGTTTTTGTTTGCAACACGCCATGATAAAGTTGTAGGTCGAAGGGTATCAGAGTTGAATAATCGTGCAAGGAACTTGCATAAACTTTGCGGGCAACTTAACTTGTTACTGAGTTATTAAATTGAAAACCCTTCGCTGGATCCGACTAAAATTAGGTCACCGTCAACTGCAATACAACTATAAGTCCCGTACCGACTTCACTTGATGGGGGAGATAACAATTTTTATCTGAAAGGCCTATTAGAAAATCGCACAGTCAAAATTATATTCTTGACTTATATAACATTGTTTAGGGTTATATTTTTAAGATTTAAATGCATGATAAATGTGAGTAGTGACAACGATCCATCCAACGAACTTAAAAAACACAAAATAATAACTCGTCATATTTAGAAGATAACTCAAAAAATGAATACATTTTATAGGAGTCAGATTTCAAAAGGAATTAGAATTTTTTAATTTAATGTTTGAATATATTAAAAATCAAATTTAATTTGTTATAAATTAATAACTTTAATAACAATTCTTTTTAAACCAGTCTTAACCCAACCTGACTAAGGAGATAACAATGGACTGCAGTTTCTTAAATCTTAAAATGCTCTTTGCTGATTTGTCAGTGAAATTTAAGATCGAAAGGGATAAACAGACAACATTTATAAAACGTAATCATTTCAGTCCACAGGCTACGTTCTTAATACGCAGAGCCATGAAAAGAAAGAACACAAAACATAACAACTGTTTGTAGATTAGTAAACTTGGAACACTCTGGAATCTAGAACATGATAATCTCTCTACTTCGTCATGGGCTTATCGGTGACATTACTTAGAACGGAAAAGTTTTTGAGTATTGTAGTAATTGCAAGAGATGTTTCATGCTCACTAAATCCAAAATAAATGGCATTTTTACTATTCTGTAATTTTTGCTTTAAACGTCAATTTAAACAAAAAAATAATAATACTTTGATAAGTCCATTATCTTGAATCTAATCTTCTACATTTAAAGAAATCAATGTGGTAACTGTTATTTGGTAATGTTAAGATCACTAGCATTACCACATTCATTGGTCGAGGTCTAGCAACGTCTATAACTCGATGTGCAGAACACGTTTTGTTTCTGTCAGTCTATCTGCACGTTATTCCGAGAACTAACTAACCTATTAGTATGAACTTTTTCAAGACCTATAATTTTTACAACAACATCGAGTCCAGTTTGATGATGATGCATGTCACTCAATGGTACTTGGCTGAGCATTAGCATCATTTTCACATTGGACTTATGGGTAAACAAATATCACAATAAATCAATTTTTTTAATTATAATACAATCATATAGTATTTTTAAATTTGACACAATAATATATAATTAATTAATGAAATGAAATAATTGAAATAATTTATTGACTTTAAATTTTGTTTCTAACTTTATTTAAGCATGTTAGGCGACACGTGATGTAAAGAAATACTGACCCGTTATTTATTTCGTTACAAATATAGCAGATGAATAGAATTAATAGAAATATAATAATTACATTTTACGCATTGAAGGAAGTGATTTAGTAAAAGAGGAAAACAACGACAGAATAACAAATTTGTTGGAAGTACGCGGTTAGTTTATTTTAGATACACTAAAGATAATGTAATCATCCTTGTGTCCTGTTATTTATTTTTTTAGTAATGAAAAAACCTGTTGTAAGAATCTGTTTTGTTGTATTTTTAATCTGCCTATAAAATATATATTTTTCTTCATTATAGACATCTTTTGCTTCAATTTTAACTCATTTACATACATAATTAAACAATAATGGTGCAAAGTATATCTTTTGTGACTGCAGTACCATACCAAACCTTTGCAGTTGTGACATATTGTACAAATTTAGTAAATAACAACTAAAATTCAGTTCAAATCTATTTTAAAAATTATTTATACCATTATTCAATTCTTGAAGTAATTTTGTCATGACAATTTTGTATGACATGACACAAGACATTAAAAAGAGCTGTTACAAAACACGAATAAATGTTGTCATTTTACATATTACTGTATTAACTACCGACATAAACTTAAATTTTTTACTATATTAACTTATTGTCTGGCTACATTAATTAGCATAATTTATTATGCATGAATAATAAGGTCATAATTTGGAGAACGTAAAAATTTAATTGAACACATCTAAACTGACATTTATATAAAGATGTTCTGTCTCTGTTTGGTGATAACCGTTTAAAAAGTTGTGGTGAAAGTAATAAATTAATATTTTAGCACATACACATCGAGAAACAAACTATATTGCAGCAAATAACTTTTTAAAATTAAATTTACATTCCCACTCAGATTAGATACACGCCTAACATTCCAAACATTACAGATTTGTAGTTAATGGATTGGAAATGTGATGGATTGTACATTCTCGGCTGTAACCGAACTTGGGTAGCCAGCACTTCACTGGACCAAGTCAAGTGAATATTAACACCTTTACTACGACAACTGTTACATAGCGACTTTAGTACAGCCAGGACAGAATTATTGAGCGTCCGCCATAGTCATTTTCTTAAACTATGATACATCTCTAGCCTACAATATGTTGAAAATTTTGATAAATCTCAACCTATATCATATGTTGTTAAGAGACTCAGTAACCAAAAAAAAATGCATGAACAATAAAGCAACTTAAATTTTGCTTAACTTTTACTGATTTTTGTATTTAGGTCAATTAAAGTGGCATAAGGATAAATCGATCTACTTTTAGTGCTGTGTATTTAAAAACTTTATAATTATTGATAAGAAAGAATCATTACGAATATCGTCTGATAAATTAATGGTTTTAGTTTATTGTTGGAAAGCTTGAACAAAGTGTTCAACTATCTTTGGAACTGCTGATGGCCGAGCGATCTGTGATGACGGACTTTAGGTAAAAGCATTTTCAGATCACGTCTGTACCCTTAGCAGATTCTATCAGTGCCATCTACCTTGTATTGTATCGACTGCCCTTTTTATTCTGTTTGGTACGATCCTCCCACAGGCCAGTAGCCTTGAGGACGGACCGAATAAGGCTTATCCAAAATACTGTTATTTAGTCCTCACAGTTCTTCAGTCAACAATTTTTTGAGCAAAATCTTTAGTCTAACAAAAATTTTCTAATCAGTATGTTTAGGAACAAAATGCATTTCGTTACTTGACCTCATAGTATTAAGCACAAAATCTGGATCTGGTGAAGGTAAAATCACTGATATAGTGTCACTATCCCTCCTCGTTGTGGATGTTACAAGCGATCTATCCTATGTTCTGTCACTCTGGAAGCAGCGCAAGGGATATACGTACGAAGTGCAGTTAGAGTTTTCCTGAGTGAACAGAACATAACAGAATGTTAATGGAGTTGTATGATTTCCATTAAGCTTTTATGTCTTAACTGTAGCAAATAAAAACATATTCTCTTGTAGCAAAAGCAATAAGGGGCATTTTGAAAATCTATACAAAAATTCTCATTTTCCAAAAGGATTATGATACCCAGTAATGCATAATCGTTCAAAAAGGATGGTAAACAAATAAATTATAGTATACCATGAACAGCACTTATAACTCACAATATGACTATACTAACCATTCAAATCCGTAATCCATTCAAATAGTGAAGAAATCGACTGATTTATTTTGATAACTAACATAAACTTCACCCCGTACCTTTTAGCGACAGCTTTACAGACACAGGAATTAAGTAAAGCAATCACCTGTGTAAGTTCCAAAGACAAAATCGATAAGAAAAGTGAAGAGGTTAAGTGGTAATCAAATTATAATTTTATCAAATACTGAGTTATAAGTAACTTAAACATATCCTGGAAGATGACAAACGTATACACCGTTGTGGTATCGGTGAACTATGAACGATGCTGGGAATTAAAGCAGTAAATTGCACTGTGGAGTTGCCCGGTACCGGTGTCAGGTAAAATTAACACCTGTATTTTACAAATGGTTCCTGTAACGATCTTTTCTTCTGAAACTGGGTATTGTTAGCAGTCAAGATATACGGGTTATTTCCAGGTAAAAAGCAGATGGATTGTACATTCTACGCTGTAACCGAACTTGGGCAATCGGCACTTCACTAAGACCATAAGAACAAATTTGAAAGAAGAAAAACTTAATAAATTGTCATCGAATGAACGTTTTTTAATTAATAAAATATTTAGTGTAGATAAAAATCTAAAAATATATGGACTGAAGCTTATGATGATTTATACAGAAATGTATAGTATTAAACTCAGTTTGAGAGTTTGTACATTTATTTTAAATACTATGAGTTGATTTTATACACTCTTACCACATTTCAGCATATATGAAGTTGTATTTTTAACTACAATAATATCATTATGATTGTATTCGTATATATATTTATAGATATTTGTTCAAACGTTATATATTAAGTTGTTTGCTTTTGATGTTTCTGTAAAGTAATGACATATTTTCATGATATATAAATAGAGAACTAGAACACATAACATTAATTGAATCATATTTTAACATTAATACAAGTTGTTACAGATAAATTATATTAATTATATTATATCATTTATACCAATAGTTATATAAATTCCATTAAACAAATGTAATATTTCTATTATTAGTAAAAATTATTAAAAAGCATAGGTTTAGACATTCAAATGCACTTCAAGTATCTCTAACAAACCTTGTACTGAAACTTAATCTTGATTCTGGTTTTTTTTCTAAAGAAGTTTGAGTTAATAGAACTAATACAACTAATAGAACTTGAACATTCTACGCTGTAACCGAACTTGGGCAATCGGCACTTCACTAAGACCATAAGAACAAATTTGAAGCAAGAAAAACTTAATAAATTGTCATCGACTGAACGTTTTTTTAATTAATCAAATATTTAGTGTAGATAAAAATCTAAAAATATATGGACTGAAGCTTATGATGATTTATACAGAAATAGTATTAAACTCAGTTTGAGAGTTTGTACATTTATTTTAAATACTATGAGTTGATTTTGCAATATAAAATATAAAACCTGGTACAATATAAAACCAACTTTCAACCCATCAAAATTACCTAAGTTTAAAACGTATTTAAATATTAAATTGTATTTAATTAACACTGGTAATCTAATTCATGGTCAAATTTGTGTTAGTTTTACGTCACATCTTTTAAATTCGGCAAAATCATTAGGCAGCATGATTAAATTTTCTTTATAAACTTTTTAAAGAGGCCAATCTATTTCGTACATTAGAGTTTTAAAAGGCATTATTTATTACCTTACGAGTATTACTGAGTTTAATAGCGTCAAGTTTGTGCTTATTGATTGTTGATTTATTGATTGATCTGTATTGATGTACACCAAACCTTGATTTTCAAATGCTTAAATAAAGATTAAGACAATTGACTTTGCAGAGTTTGAAAGAACAAATTTGAGTCTATAGCTCATGATGTCTAATGCTGAATGTGTTAGATCAAATTTTAAATACCATATAATTGTACTAAATTTGCTTAAAGACGTATTTTATTGCAAATTTCTTATACTCATTATGGTTCCCCAAAACACCAATGTAAATTGTTCAATAATGCTCGGGAAAATCCCATTGAGTGATTTGCCATTATCGAAATCGGTGTCACATAGATATAAATTGAGCCCCATTTTACACTTTATATGGAAATAAACTGACATATAGATTATGAGTCAGTTTATTCAAGAGATACCGTACATACAGAAAGGCAGAGACACAGACAGGCACAAAATACATTTTTCCAGTACCTGAAGTGATGGGCTTCACTAATATTCATCCAATAATAAAGCTAAATATTCTATTCTGTTCTATCAGCTTGACTTCAGATTTTTTGTAAGTAGTAGGCGAGAGATCAACCTTATTCTGAAGGTTTTGGTGTAAATAGATAGTGTAAGGTTAGGGATTACAACCACGGCTTTTACTGGTTATCATCCTTTGTTCACTTATTAAAAGAGCGGTATCAGAAAGTCAGTCGAAGAAGAACAGGAGGCAGGCGTTGATAAACATGCTGTCAATGCAATGTCTTCTAGTTGTCTTAGACAAAGCTAAGATGATCCATTATTCGTCCTACGTCTAGGACGTATTCCTTACACTTTCTTCTGCCTATGGGAAAGGTTCTTTCCTAGGCACTGCTGCTAGATCAATATAGGTTCGATAAAAGGATTTACTCATATATTAAAGCAGCCTAAAGGCTTCTTTTTAAACTCTAGTAGAGCTATTAAGTCAAATTATATTTGAAACCACCTTCATTATTGAACACTAGTTTTTGTCACCAGATAATTTAGGTACTGAATAGAAGACTTAAATTCTTCAACCCTTAGTATAATGCGACTGACTGTAGACTGTGCTAAAATATAAATCAAAAAATTACACTGGGAAGTTGCCCAGGTGGAAGTGCTGCGAGAAATTAACACGTGTAATACAAATGGTTCTCGTAACGATATTTTGCTTCGAAAACCTGTTATTGTTAGTAAGCAAGAAATACGGGTTTAATTTCATCTGCCAAGTAGAAACCGATTTTCTTTTACCATACTTCAACTACTTAGTCCACGCTTTCTCACCCGTTATGTGAAAACTTCGTTTGGCTTCCCTCGTATCAATTACTTTACCGTTTAAAATAAATGCAATTAGTTTTCCTATACTTGTTTTATTACGAGGATAGTCAAGAAGTATTTTTTATTATTTTGTACAATTTAACTATTGAATATACTATGCATCCATATAGGCCAGTAGCTAACGAAAGCGATCACGATAATATTAAATACTTAATTTTATTTTTCATTCATACAAAAATATTTTTCTATGAATTACTTCAAATTTACATGTAGTTAGTTCTATATAACTGTGCTTTATTGGCAAATATGCGTAAATATTGTGGCAATATTGCGATCGGTAATCTTTAGTCTCCGAATAATTAGGACGAAATCATCTTTATAGCCAATCTTCTTATCCATTTTAGATTTTATAGTGTTTTGGATCTCCCAAGCCAGAGTGGGATTTTTTTATAAATACCATTAAATATCTTGAATTCCTCACCAACATTTCAAGATAAACGAATTCAGTAACAATTAAATTATTTTAGGCTATCATTCTTTTCATTACATTAAGATTAGCAAAGTATTTGTGGAGCTTCGTAAATTTCAAATGCCCGAGCTCGGCGAGTATGATGGGCTGAGGGGCAAGGGGTCTAAGACGTTATATTTGGTTTTGAGTTAGAGACTGTTTATCAGAACTGTGATCTTTATTGTATCCCACTCTCCTCCTTTTTCTGTTTTATAAGATTCTCTCAGAGACTCGAGGCCAATAGGGGCGTGTAGGAAAGACTTAAAAGGACTTTTCTTTTAACGGATTTATTATATTCTGTGTAGTACAAAATAGAAAATCAGTGGTTAAATTAAACCTTAATTACGATGGATAATACGAGTACTTCAGTCGTTTACCAGTATATATCCGTGTTTTTTTTTTTTCAATTTATACTTTTAAATCATTCATATTTTCTGTCCATAGTCTCCTGCGTGCGACCTCAGCGGATCGTATGGTGCTTCAGACTCGGTGCAACATACCCTTTGAAAGGTAACTCATTGATTGCTTACTACCATAGCAATTTTACTTTTGTTGTAAAATGGTTCAACGCTAAAACACACAATATGTAAGTTGGCCTACGTAGGGCTACATTACATTAGATCAATGTAATTGTATGACACAAAGAAAATCTGAACAGTAAATACGAATGGCCACATGTATATAAAAGGGTTTTGTGACTGTCAACACTCTATTCTACAGACCCCGTATTACTTTGGACCACTCTCCTTGATTTCCTCAGCAGCATATATTAAAGTTATTTTGTTGCGAGCTTCTATTCGTACAAGTGAAAAATCAATCTGTGAATATACAAAGAATATTAATAGACAAGAGTTTTCTGATAGACTATTTCGCATCACACCCAATCATATATTTTTCTTAATAAACCCATAAATATCACCTTCTGAATACATATTTCCCCCTTCATGGCCAAATAAAATTAGAATATACATTTATCAAACAAATTAAGATTTATTGGTCTGATTTGTGGGGTTTTTAAATATTTACCACGTTTTAAACAGTTTTGGAATACACGTTTTTTAGTATGCAATGGATTAGAACCTGATTTAACTCTGAACATTTAAAAGTAAGATAATTTCTGTTACTAAAATATTTTTGTGAAGTAGTAAGTGTTATATATTACTAATAATTATTCTTAAAGGGTAAAACAAGCAAGTAACATTATAAAGTGAATTCATTTTTAATGTTTTTAAAAATAGCTTGATAGCAATAGCTACGTATAAACATCGTAAATTATAAGCAACCTAGAGGCATGTTAAAATTATACGGTATTTTCAATTCAAATAATGAATATTAAAAATATTTTTATTGAAATATGATATATGTTGCTAGAATATTTTGTATTAATATAAGCAATTTTACTGCTCAAATCTTTTGGTGCTATACAGGTAATTTAGGCGCATAAGGCAATAATAAAATAAAAATTATTATTACTCTAAGGATAGCGACAGAGTGAAAGAACTAAAAGTTAGAGAGGATCGTATTTAATAATAAATGAGCTCTTGCGGTATAAATATTTCCATGCAGGGCACCATATTTTGAGTCACCTCATGCTTTACATCAATGGTATTGGCCACGTATGGCTACCATTACGTCAAAACATCGTATACCTAGATTATCCATATGCCATAAAATAGCGCGATATAAAACACCCTCAATACATGGGCAATTTGAGATTTATGAAACAATATTTCAATATGATCATCCCTTGGGGCAATTTATTACTATTTTTATTTGTGTGGTGCTATATAATTTTAAACTTGTAAATAAATTTATATATAACCATTCCTTGTTTATTAAAATTGTGAAATGTTAGGCATTATTGTATAATATGTACAATGGAACATTTTGTATAAACCTTATATAGAAGGCTGATTGATTGTTCAACTTATAAATTGCTTTAAAAAAGTATTCAAGAAATTATTGAGTGTTAGATGAAACCGAAATATTTCATGAAATTTATAAACCAGCTGGCAACTTTGATGTAATAGTTGTACTTTTAGAGACCAATTCGCCGACTCATTTTATTATTTAGATGAATTCAGATTAAAAAATAACAACACGGCTATCTGGTGCGCTTAGAAAATTGACATCCAGCCATTGCTCCAGAAGCTAAAATCCGTTCCCATGTGAGTTTCAAGCTATTGTACCGTTTGACGATTACACATGGGGGTGGTGACTTCTGAGGTCGAAGTAATAAATACTCGAATTGCAAAGTTTACTTATAAGTACATTTTAATTTGTGAAACTTACAAGCACCACTTTTGGATGGTAAATTAAATATATGTATTGCCACGTTGCTGCCAATTAGAATACCAGAACTAAAAATGTATTTCTGCTAGGTGGGCCTAAAATATCCAATGTTCTATGGAATTATGCTTACGATGTTTTACTTTATAAAACATTAAGATTTTACTTCCCTTCGCAATGTGTAGACTCACAACCCGGCTGTCGGCGTCCTGGCACGAGACAATGGCGCTGTAGTCTAAGAAGGGTTATTTCTAGTCGGTGGTTACTAGAAGATGAGTAGAAGTTATGAAACTGGTAGCCATCTACTCAAATAATATGTGCCCTGTGAGCTGTGAGACACGTGGGACACTTAAACTCGCCTAAAACAAATTCGCGACGGTATTAGCCATTTAATGATACAAATTACTTATTATAACAACGTGGCCATAAGGAAGACGCCACAACTTTTATCTATCTCAATCAAGCAAATAAAAGATCTTCAAGGTTACGTTACTTTACTATTTACAACTTTACTTTACGTTACATTCATTTTTATACGTTTGGCATCAAAGGGCTAATTTAATAATACGAAAAGATAAATTTTACTTACGGACAAAGCGCGCGAGGTCTGCTCGGTCACATAGTTGGGCTGCTACAAAGGGTTAGAAGAAATTATTCATCCGCGTGCCAATTAGGTAGTTACTCCGCCCAATAATTTAGTTCCGGAACATTGGATAAAAATAATATTAAATTATACTGGCTGACTAGGTTGTAAAATTTACATTATATAAAATTTAATTAACCAATTAACGGTACACTATATTCGTGTTTATTATTTTTTTTTAACAACCAATATTTTCACCCACGTGTTTTGTGTAGACTTCACTGTCAGAGAGCCTCCTTACATCTTGAAGACAACGTTAGCAACACAGTTTCAATAAAGTGGGTTCAAAATATTTTCCAAGTTTTAAATAGGACTTTACCGTAAGGGTTGTGGAAAAGGTAATCGAGAAGGTTAACGGCTATTACTGTTTCTGTATAAGGGAATGTCTCAATTTTCACCACCAGCCAAGTACGGTTTAATTGTTCAGTTCACATTTTTCTAAAATAACAATTTATAAAACATTCACAGGCAAATTATTTAAGATACAACACCATTACATATACATGTATATTCTTATAATTATATATTATATATATTTAGGAATATAACGCATATTTTGGTATTTGTCTTCGCCGTTTTCTATATTACTTACAGTATTTTATGGTATTAATACGCCAGACCTCTAGTCGCGGAACAGTTCAGCTCGCTTTAATATTCTTAATGGCTCATAATTGATCTATGCATCCAGTAAGAAAATAGGATCAAATGACTTTAATGGACTTATGAACAAAAATTATGTCAAAGCTAGATATTCTTAAGTCATGAAAAAAGATTCAATTAGGCGTTACAAATCTAAATTTTTATTTAAATCCCTATAAGTCCCTGAATATTTCCATTCCATGAAAAAGTCACCTTTACATCCGAATCTTTTAACCCAAAATTTTTATGCCAATCACCAACTGCGTTCTTTACCAGGTTGATCGATTTTCGGTGACATGGTTAAGGACATCGTGACTTTGTGGGTTTAGATATTGCCTTAGGTAATATAGGATATTGCGAGATCAGATGGTACACAAATGAATTTATACACTTCAGTCAGATATAAAGCCTGGTGCCAGCATGAACATGTTGTTGTATAAACTGGTCTATGACAAAATAGACGGGTAGGCGGTAATTCTGTGAAACACAATGACTGCGATAGACAGCCTTGTGTGCTTGCTGTCTTACGATACTATTCTCGTAAGCTATCTGCCATCGCTCTGTGTAGACTAGCATTGACTTACTTAAATAATAACAATAGCCTACCCATATTTAGACAATGAGCTTTAACATTTCCAAACAGGTGCGTTCTTTCAAATAGTTCTTATATTCTTTCGTCTAAAGGAAAATTGTGAAATTTTTCATACAATAACAGGTAGCAACACGTCACACCACATGCTATATATATATATATATATATATATATATATATATATATATATATATATATATATATATATAGCAATTTAATTTATACATATATATATATATATAAATTAATGTTTGTGTGTTTGCCCTTTGTGGAATCGTGAGCTATTTGAACGATCATTATGAAAATTTGTATGTATATGTATTTTTCCACGGAGAAGGTTTATATGCTATGCCCATTTATGTAACTCACCAAGTGACGCTGTAAAAGGTAATAGTCTTTAAAGCGCCTGCACATTATTAACTGCAATTACCTGACAGTTATTTATATTAAATAACCAAATACTATTTGAAGGCGCTAAGTTATGATGGGGAATTTCTCTTTAAGATAAATTTCTGGTTGAACTTAAAGCTTGAGGGTTAGATTACTTTATAATAAAGTAAAGGTACGTGTACAATAGCTATAAATATACAGATACTTTCTTGGTCATGGGAACCAGGCAAACTCTACACCGGCGTTGGAAATGTAATTGACTCGTACCAGAAGTGCACATACACGGGCAAAGCTTACGTAGAGCGAAGCCGTGGGAATCAGCTAGTTTGCTATATTTTCAGGTTTATAGCTCATTTCAGTCTGATAGTTAAGCAACACGTTTTACTACGTCACATGTTAAAATTTCATATGATCGTACTCGGTTTGTTTGCATATTTTTTACTCTACAATTTCCCCGTTGCCATCATAGTTACCCGTGAGACTAATTTAACAAAGCTTGCTAATGCTTGAACCCGTTGTTTCTTATATAGAAATGAACCTTAATGCAGAATTTAGTCTATAGGTCCATCTTCTCGAGATGTCGTGCAAAATGACCCACAGGGAGAAATGAAATTTTTCATTCTAAAACCTCTCGAGTGATAGACTTCGCTAACTCTAAGCCAATAAATATTTTCAGCACTACTATAGTTGCCACTTGAATAACCACTAACCCGTAAATTATAAATAAATAAAAAGTCAATAATTCTCGCATATCCAGCATGTTTAAACCTATATTGTTAACTTTTAACAAATATATATTTTATGACTGTTATTGTTAGAATTGTCACACCTTCAAAGAATTTATACGCAATATGACTGCAGGGTAATTTATCAAGTGGCGGTGATTGGTGGACACGGCTATGAGTTGTTTCCGGTGCGCAGCGCAGTCTGGTATGACAAGCGGAGTTATAAATAGTCACCATTCCGCACATTTATGTACGGGTCTTTTATTACTTGACTAGTTTACAATTTTTTATAACTTGCTATCCGATAAATTCCAACCAAACTAAGTGCCAAAACCTAACCCAACTCTAATATGTTTGCAAGAATGTTTTAAAAAGTAGTACCATTTAACTAGTACCTTAGAGCATAGAATAAACCTTCACATTGTGGGTTACAGCGAGAAATGTTTATGTTAAGGATTGGAAATTTCTTTGAATGATGTTTTTAAGTAACTGAACGTTCACTTCGGACAGAGTTATAACTTCCAGTGAAATTTACACTGTAAATATATTTTTTTTAACTGGTGACTATTTATACCTAGGTTGTTATAATAAGACCTAGAACCAAAACACAAGGCCAGAGAGGGTTATACATTATACCTCCCCGTCGCGACGATCGCCTTCCTTTTCTCTTCGTTTCAGATTTGAAGCGCACCACGATACCATATGAAATGCAAATTGATTATCTCCTCAATCTTCCACCTTTTCTTGTGCGTGTAACTTGTTGTTTGTGCTCTTGTCCTGAGCATCGCTTAATTATAAGTTTAGATTGCATGTTGTTGTTTCATTGTTATTATTGTGCCAGTCGGTATTACTTGAATTTTTGCGGGGCAGTGCATTGGAAAATTTTAATTTTTTGTGTATGCATTTGTATTAGGATTCGTGCCTTGTGACTAAGAGGTTAGATCATTCCTCGACACGTACTTTTTCATAGACAAGTGAGTCCGATCCCCTTTTCATCCATCTTTAGTCTTGGAGAACTGCTATGTGTGAGGATCGTATCAAAAAGAATAAGATAAGGAGGAGAGTAGATAACTAAAAGATGAAAAATACTGATAAACAAATGCAACATCATGGACATGTTAAACCTGCAATATGTCTAACTCAGTTACAAAGACCAATTTATCAGACCGTTCCTTGAAAAAATGCAAAATGAAAATTTAAATAATTAATGATTGTTTATTTGAAAGTTCAAAACTAAATCTCTATCAATAATTAATATCCATTAGTAAAATACATTACTAACACTATATTTCGTAAAAATGCTACTTCACTGTGTACAAAATATGTTGCGAAGGGTATTTCTCATTCACACATAGTCTGACAGGTGGTGTGACAGATTTCTGAAAGCATTTTCTTGTTGAGTTATGCTTTATGCATCCACCTTAAGAGCAACATCAATAATAATGGTGTGCCACTGCTTATACATATACCGATGGTTGTCATTATCCTTTTTACAAGGCAATATACAGTAAATATATTTAACATCACCACATTGTCTATTAGGTGATACAGCGGAGGAAAGAGAGCTTTTCAGTATTAAATTTGTTTTTATTGAACTGCACTGTGTAACAATTGTCAACAATTAATTTCAAACCTTCTGATAATAATAAACCTGTACAGAATTGTCTAATTTTAATCTTGGACAATACCCAAGCAATTGTACAAGAACCTGTGACGACAACGATTCTAAAACGTTTCTTTGTTGATTAGCCAGATTTAACCGCCATGGTGACGTCACCAACAAAAACCCGCTATTATGGCTACTCAGGGTCGATATGAACCAAAGTAAGTTGACACTGAACAATCTGTTAGACCACAACATTTCATCGTCATGTATCACCTTAGGTACACTGGTGGAGTAGTGAAAGTCTTTCCTTGTTGGGTTTGCCTTTAAAATGTATTCAGCTCTATACGCTATAAACAACATCTCTGACGACTATCCATTAATAATAAACCAACTGACGGTTGACATGATTCTACATATAGAAACTTATTTAGTCCACTATACTTATCAAATAACCAATTAATAACTGGATGTAACTTATTTTATTAGTTAAAAATCAGTACTAAGTAATCTATTTATTTAGTATTTATTAAATACCAAGACTTAATTTTTTCAATTTGAGAACATTACTAAATTACTATGTTTGATATAATATTATTTAACATTTAATTTGCTAACCATTTGAAAACTATGTATAAATCTAACCTTGTGTTTTCCGTATTAAAGATATAAGTTCTGCTCAGTGTAACGATAATTCTTTTGCAGTGTGTCGGTATTAAGACACACTTTATACGCATTTACTTAGCTAAAAATGACTACACTATAATATAAAGAAAAATAATTTGATCCCTTTAATATATCAGTGGTTTTAAAATCCTTCATACTTGTACAACGTTATATTTTACGATTGATTTCATTTCCATTCTCGAACGGAAGAGGGACATGCCGCACTTCAAAGCTAGAGGCAGTGGAGTGGAATGTAACGATCCGTTTATTTCTAATTGGTTTGTAATATTGATTTAGTTGTTACTATATTTACAGATGTTAAAATGACATTACAGTTATGTGAATATAATCCAAATAGGATAACATCGGTTTTTTGTTACCTTATGAGTGTGAGATCCTTGTTTAGATTACTTAGTTTTTAATTTCTTTAATTATGAGTTTTTACAAAGCCTTTTTATATTTCTCCGATTTACACCTCACTACAAAGTAATCTCTTATGTAATATATGTGAGTGGTATTTATTCTGCCAATGCGCTATATTTGCCGAGTCAAATAGTGCGTTTAAGTGGAAAGATCCGGTGTAATTCTCTGTTGGTTTGTTTTATATTTCTGGATGACTGAACCTGCATCGTGTTTTCCGAAATAAAAATCTGAATAAATATTATCAACTTTTTTTAAATACACAGTGACATTTGTTTTTTTTTTTACATATTACTTTTGAAAAAGGAAACAATTTTACATAAAAAGGGCCACTAAAAAACAAAGAGTGTATAACTTCCCCACAATTTATGTATTTACGTTTTTAAGACCCATTGCGTTCCGCGCATAAACGTGTTGAATTTAATTAACAAATCTGATTATTAAGTGTAAAATACAAACCTGCATTAGATTCAACAACATTTCTCAATGACTATTCATTTAGGTATATATTGTTTATACTTTACAAATGAAATTGCTTTTTGGCCGTTTTGCTCT
This sequence comes from Homalodisca vitripennis, assembly GCF_021130785.1. Lineage (NCBI taxonomy): Eukaryota > Metazoa > Arthropoda > Insecta > Hemiptera > Cicadellidae > Homalodisca > Homalodisca vitripennis. The sequence continues at coordinate 29,171,961 of NC_060212.1, forward strand.
GGCATTGTGAATTTGTTTTATAGATTTACAGTGGTATAAGGAGCTAAGGTCACCGCGCCGACAGGCCCCAACTTGTTCGTTTGCTCACGTGACTCACCGCTATAGTAGTCAGTACTCGTATGCGTTCGTTTATGTACGCCGTACAACTGTCATAGGGAAATGTTATTGTTTGTGTAGTAATGTTGTAATTCACTACCGTGCGTCCAAATGGTTTTCTCATCAATACTCCTAAAACTTAAAAACCTTACCTATAATACAAACGCGGTATCCTTGGTGGGTTATCCCTGGTTGTTCTTCTTAAAAAAATACTGTTTTCAAATTGTCTCCTATATAAATTATGTAAGACCTCCTTGTAAGTGTAAACAAATGTCGGGGCTTAAACTTAAATATTGCTCTTGACACCTTTTTATGTTGTGCGCATTTCATCTTTTGCCATTGTTCCTGTTATTACCCAGATACAAGCAATTTCCAGCGTGGCTGCTGCTTGGATGGGTGACCGCTGAGTATCCTGTCCTTGTAAGCAGCCCGCCTGCCTGGCCGTTGATGGTGGTTCGGAAGTCACCTGTAAGCCAATGGTTCAGGTTAAGTGTTAGAGAGGGCTTCTTAGCCTTAACTTCACCTGGTAAAATAAGACATGTTTACTTTACTTTATTACTCGTTCATCCCTTCTAAATCTAACACCTCGAAGACTATATCTATTTGACTTTAGCTAAACGTTCAATTATTCAGTGGTCTTTCGCTTAATATAAATAAAATTTCTATATTTACAGAAAAATCCCAGCAATTTTTTTTCCTACTAGGTGTTCTATTAGTTGAGAAAAGCGTACATCAATATGGCAACAAAATTACTTTTTCTGCGACTATGCCAAACGGTTTCAAGCGGCTAGGACTTCCAGGGTTTACGTAGCTGGTCATTTAGGCTGTGTTTGTACTGTAGCATTTATCATAAGGATGACTCACAATTGATTCCCATCGTTATAACTTTCAATAATTAAAAATATTTTTATATTTGTCTATGATTTTTATTCTTGAGGCGACAAAAAACAAAACACTTTGTTATATTTTTGAGAAAGTCAAAAAAATTTAACAAGTTGAGATACGAACAGTTGCAGATAAAATTTTAAGTATATACTTGGGGGATCCGAAAACTAGTAGAGAAAAATACTATCATTTTAGCAAATTATTGGAATACTTGTATTGATAGGCCTATGTAGGTACTGTAATTAAGATAAAAAATTTATTGAAATTGGATATGGTCGAATTTAATATATAAAATTCAATATATAAGCCTAAAACAAAACGGTTTTACAAATTTCGGCTTCCCAATAAACTACAAGACAAGTCGATAACCCAAACAACTACCCCGTACCAACACTACTTACTCACACGCTCTCTTAAATTGAACTACCCCCGCTGAAAGTCCAGTGACGTAACGACGAACTCTCCCACCCCACACCAAACTTATCATATAAAGGTTCATTATGTATCTAATGAATATATGCTTAATTTTTTAGTAATGATTTCATCAAAGAAGCTTAAACTGGTTCTGCTGACCAATGTTCACCTATACTTTAACATAGGCTCATAAAGCTGCATTTGGAAGTTATCTACAAAAACATAGTTAATCCCTAGGCTTTTATACATATTTAAATTTAAGTTGTCTAAAAACGTACAAGTGGCATATCGACTTAATCCTAATCCATGCATAAAAGATTCTGATTAATATTCGTAAAATCAGTTTATTACTGGTTAATTGTAAAAGTTCCAACATTATTCATATCTAAGATTTGGAAATATATCCATAGCAATTGCTTCAAGAACGAATACATTAATTAGCTCATACTAAAAAAATATATTGTTCGGATATACACTAGACTCGGAGGATTGAACACAAAATCGTGTACAATAAATCTGGCGTAATTCAGCGTTGAACGATGTAATAATTACGTTGTTTAACACTAAGCTTATGAATCCCCGACAAGGATTATCCTTTTACCGTTTGCCTTTTTTTATTCAGTATTTTAAAACATGCAGTATATATTTTATTACAACAGGTATACTGTAGTGTCAATTAAATTAGAATATTTCCCTAACGTTATAAAAACTTTGTTAATACTTAAATCTTTGTTGGCAATTAATTTAAGTTTTGAAATTATCTTAAATGTGCAGTAATTGTTTTTAATTTACTCTAGATCTAAATACCAACCTTGGGGAAGAATATTAAAATGGGCTATACTATTTAAATACATTTTATCAATCGCCAATACTTTTTATGTTAACTATTTTCATATTAAATGGTATAATATAATTGTATAGTAAAAATAGTGATGACACCAAAAAAGCTTCATGTCCATGATAATTAACTGATTTGTGGGCCTAAACTAACTAGACAATAATTATTGCAGTCCAGAGCAGTCCAGTAGTGTTGCCATATCGTTGCTTATTATCAGCTGTTCCCTGATGTTGATATAGGACAATCATTTTTCACACACTTAAAAATGGCAACAGTGTTGGCCGTGGGTTTTAAAAGTAAAAAGTAATGTACAGAACGTCTAAGGTCTAGGCGAAGTTAGGGCTAACAAACCTACATTTTACCAATAGCGTTAAGGTAATGTTACTTTCTCATACTTAGTCTTTAAAAGCCTTCCACTTTCAGTGACCAACATCCACTCCAGCAATCATCCTCCAAAATGACCGACACAGATCTATAAAGTTTTCTTTTCCCCTGATACCTCGACATTTTCGGTTAGTGATGTGCACCTCTTGGATAAGCATTGGGTGTGCATACGTGTAAGTGATAGAACGGTTTATGTTTATGCTCAGAATGAGTTCTAATGGAAAATATAAATAAGTCAGAAGTTAAATAAGTTTTGGAAGGATCCGGAAAACTCATCCCACTTACTGCTCCGATTTAGCAGAATTTTGGGGCACACTGAAGAGAGTATTAGGAAGGAAGCAGTTCCAGAATAACGATCATATCAAAGAATTTGTGGGAATTGGCTAAAAACACCTTGATAAATACTTCTGTGTGGCTCAACAGCTCGTTTAACATTCCATTGGGAGTTTGGTAAAGTCCATAAATGTCGGTGGAGATTATTTTGAAACGTATAAAAATACTTGTTATGTAAAATAAACGGATTTTCCTCTAGACCAATTCGTTTCTTTAATTGTTGAATGCTATTCTTTTAACATTCCATTCGGAGTGCCGATGGCCGAGTGGTCTAAGACGTTGGACTTTGAGTCTGAGTTAGAGATAGCACAGGTTCAAATTCTGTCTGTGACCATTGGACTTTTTATTATCAGTACCATCGACCTTGTACTGTATCGACGCTCCCCCCTATTCTGTTTGATAAGATCCTCGCACAGGCCAGTGGCCCATGAGGTCGGGCAGAATAAGGCATAATAGGAGATCGGCTTCTCCTTCTATATAAAAAAAAAAAAAAAAAAAAAAAAAAAAAAAAAAAAAAACAGATGTACATATATTTTTAAAAGCCATGTACTTTAACTAGGAGCGACATCATTCTGAATGATATTTGGTGGAAAAGAATAGTTCAAGAAATATTGATTAGCAGTTATATAGTTTATCGATTTATGGGGATTCCAATTAGAACATTAGTTATCCCGAAAGTTTCCTTTTATATCTGTCTTCTTACAATATTTGCACACAACCTGTGAGAACGATCGCTAAGCCACTCTAAAAAAATATCACTGGGACAACAATCAGCTTTATTTATTTAAATGTCATAAAGGATTACCAAATAGAAGTTTGAGTAAATTACGAATAAATTCATTTATACATGTGCAGGATTAGCGAAACTCCAGGGGTTTGTTGTGACAAAGTTTATAAGACAGCTTTTGTGGGTTTAACCTGTGAATAAAACAGTATTATATTGGTCTCAAAACAGGAATAACTAAATTTACGCTCCTTTTGGGACTGAGGATTATACTCATTACGGTACAATATTGGCCGTAAGGCTTCGTAAACCGGAGTTACTGATGGTTTATTTACCGTGTATATCTATAATAAGATGATACAATATCGCAAAACATCTCAGGATGAGGTATTACTTAGATATTTATTACTTCAGTAATTATAATTTATAGTTGTATTTTATAGTTGTTGGAGTACGTTACAACTTTCAAGTATATTATTGGTCCATAGCAGTTAGTCTCGGCGTTGTAAAAGGTTTTCTATTTAATTATAGGTATATCATACACATGTCCTTTTTAAATGGCTTTATAAATGCTCTGAAAATAAGTTATGGTCACTGGTAGATATTCCAATTCCCTGATCCTCTTTAGAAAAATTAAAATTCCAGTTTAAGGTCTATGTTTTGGAGTTAAATATAAACAATTTTCACATCAACACTTCAAAACATAGGAATCAATAGTTCCAACGATTTTAATAACACTTTATATACGTTAGGCTAGAGTCAAGAAATACTGCAGTAGTTGTGTTGGCGAAAGCATTTATAATGTAACTAGCTGACCCGACAGACTTCGTCCTGTCAAAAAGATTTGTAATGTGGCAGTTTTTTTGCCTACGTATTTAAAAAAATTCTCCTGAACAGAACCGTCACCCTGGTGATAGGGCGTTGTGAATAAAAAATAATTAAATAAAACATATATAAGGATTTAAAAGTAAGTAATCGCTTTATTGTTAATCATGTGAAATCATAATTATTATTATTATCATTGTAGTGCTTTTGTGGTATACGATGTTTTTTGTTTGATTACACTGGCGCATAGATAAACAAATCTGATGGTTTTCCAACACGGGAACAGGCAACATACAATTGACCATGTGAGAACATGGGTTTTCTAGATTAATACCACAAACACTTAATGATTGCCCCTGGGACTTGTTTATAGTCATAGCAAAAGCAAGCCGCACTGGAAACTGTAGTCGTTTAAACTCAAATGGCACATCAGTCGGAGTCATTGGAATGCGCGGTATGAGAACATCCTCTCCTTTATTACTTTCCTTTGAGTATAGTTGCTTCTATCACATTGTTTAGTAAAATTTTTTATCGCTAACCGTGTACCGTTGCAAAGACGCGGTTGGTTGATATTTCGCAACATTATAACCACCGATCCAACCTTTAATTGAAGATTGTGAGGTGGCAATCCTGGCAAATCCAGCGAGTTTTAAAAATTCCGGTGGATAGTTGACTACATCATCTTGAATAGTAGCCGAATCAACTGGTTTATATATCCTCAATTCGCCTGTAATTTGTTCTTGAATTTTTGAAATTTAATTCATTTACATCTATGTTTTTTTTGCAGCCAGTATAGCTCGTTCGCTCAACCAATCATGGTTTCTGTAATTTTGAGAAACATCTGGAAACACCTTCTGAATAAGTTCATCTTTTGATCGAGTTAACTGACAAAAACTTTTTAGGAAAGTTAATGCAGCCAGTCAACATGTCTATAGGAAATTTGCCATTACCAATGTCAATGAGTTTGTTTAGAGAATATGTTTCCAGATTGGTCATTTTGCAACTCGACACGCATATTCTTGCTTAAATGAAGTACTTTGACATGTTTCCACAAATTGGAGGACTTTAGACATGCATTGAGTTCATCAGCTGGCGTTGATCGTGGAATCACTGGCAATGTTTGACGAAAATCTCCTGCTAATAAAATCATTGCACCACCAAATCGGTTATTATTGCTCCGTAGATCTTTTAAGGTTCTGTCTAAAGCCTCCAAAGATTTTTTATGTGCCATCGTGCATTCATCCCAAACAATCAATTTACATTGCTGCAAAACCTTTGCCATTGCAGAGTTCTTCGAAACGTTGCAGGTTGGAGTTTCATTTGCAAAGCATATTTAATGGCAATTTTAAGTGCTGAATGGGCTGTTCGACCACCTTCAAGCAAAGTTGCTGCGATTCCCGACGAAGCGAGTGCAAGTGCAATTTTTATTTTGTGAGCGAAATTGTTGCTAATATTAATGAAATCAAAAAAGTTTTTCCTGTACCACCAGGTGCATCTAAGAAGTAAATCCCTCCAGTTTCATCATTTGTTACTTTCATAAGAGTTTCAAATACATACTTTTGTTGTTTCATTTAACAGTGGAAGATTTGTTTGAATTAATTCTTTCAAAGCGTTGAAATCATACAGTTTTTTCTCGATGAACTCTTGGTTAAAAGCGTCATGCATTGACGATTGGGCGCGGTCAGGCCTAATTGAATTAATAGTTTGTTTGACATTATCAAGCACATGTCCTCAATTAAAATCAATGCTTCATTGTAAATTTCTTCACTGATTTGTATATTTGGATTTCCCATTCTATTCCGTATTTGATACAAAATATCATCACACATATAATCTTTGTACTTGATCCACAAATCAATTGGGTTTGATGGGAAGCTTGTAGATATGATTATAGAAAACAATGTTCGTATTTGATGAGCGTGTGATGATATTACAGCATCATTGAGAGTTTGATCCCAATGAGCGTCATTTTCAAGCAATTGCAAACGTTGACAGGCTTCTCTGTAGGATCCACACAATTCACCATCAACAGTTCGTAACTGTTGGAATGATGTTGGGCCACGTACATTGACTAATAGCAGTCGTAAATAAAAACATTTATCATTGCTTGGATGTACTGAATAAATCCGGCCAATCGCATCGGTGGAATATACATCTGTATATCCTGGAACTGGTTTTCCTTGTTTCCGTCGTATAAATCTCCTTGAGGATTGATTCCAGGTATAATATTTTTGCATTTCAGAATATAGCAATGTTTGTGCGAAATCATCGTTTTGGCATGTCTCAAAAAAACTGGTTAATGTAGTAGATGGTGGCTGAGCAGCTCTTTGTACTGCGTTCTGTGCTGTAAAATACACTCTTTGTCCATTTTCCTAAATGCACAGCTAAGTGAACAACAGAAGGGTGTCTCTCATGAATAGGAAAAGAAAATATTCGCCAAACTGCTTCATTACTACTGACATAGCGGCCCATTTGGTATTGGGTAACTTCATCATTGGAATTCTCTGCACCAATTCCAATCACAGCCATATCACTCCCTTTGGTTACATATTTGCAAATGTATTTAATAGATTTCACTGAATGGCAAGATTCAACGTTGATGTGTGCTTTGAATGTCTTTGATAAAATGGGTGAATATGGAACAATCCAACGATTATCTATTTCAATATCTTGTTGATTTAATTTGACAATTGTTGATTTTCCATTGTCTGCTGTCGATCTGCGACGATACAATGGATAACCGTCATTACCAGTAATTGTTTCCGATATTAATGTCCGTGGATATCGTTTTGAACATTTACCATCCATCATACAAGGTGAATTTTGATTAAGAGTTCCACAGGGACCATGTATCATGTTTTTGATAACTACCTCATGCAATCCAGGATCTACTTGTACATTAGGGATTTCAGCTGATATCACTGCATCAACTTCATTTGGCCTTATCTTTTCAACCAACCAAATCAAAATGTGTGCATGTGGCAATCCTCGTTTTTCTGCCACTCCACAGAATACATCCAGCAGCGTGTCTCACCAAACACATTATGTTTTACGATGAAATCCATTAAAGATTTCAATTTTTGTCTAAAGACTCTGGCTGTAATATCATGACGATCAATGGGTGATTGCCCAGGGAATAACTCCTGCTTGATTTCTATCCATTGCGGATTGCATGTAAATGTGATGAACAAATCTGCTGTACCATAATGACGAACATACGACATGGCATCTTGAGCATATTCGTGCATATGCCGAGGGCTTCCGATGTATGTTGCTGGAAGAATAGTCATCCGACCGACATTCTGTGCATTTCCATCAGTATTAATCGCATCTCGAAGGTGAATATTATACTCTTCAGATCGGAGTTTGGTTTGATTCAACCTGATGAATGTTAATCTCTCCGTTTCAATTTTAACATACATGTCAACAACATATTTGTGATGTAATCGCCGACATTTCAATATGTGATTTTCTTCATTTTCCCGAATCATTAGGCGGTATGAATAATAGTTCATTGAACTGATTTTTTTGTTGGTTTCAGAACCTTTAAATATATTTTTTTTAATAACATTCAAATATAAAATTAAAATATACATAATATAATGACTGAGATATTATCGCCATAGCTAAACTAATATTTTAGTTACCTGTAATGGGATTTATCATTTTTATTGAGAAATCGTAGCCATCTTCACCTTGCCAAAATATAATGGGATATTGCAGTGCATCATATGAGCGGTGTGTTTCCTTTATACGTTGTAATTGATCATTCCGACGATGTAAAACAATATCACGGGATTCCAAGTTTTCTCCAACTACAACGATAGCAACTTCATCAATAGTTGGTGCATTAAAACGTCTTGTATGTTGACCTGCAGGTGTTTTATCAGCTCTGATTACAATTTTGTGATTATCGGATGGCATCAGATCCAGGGCAGTTTTAAACAATATAATCAATTGATTGTGTTGATGAAATAAAGTTTGTAATTGTTCTACAATAGACCTCTTTACTAAATTGTTATGTGCACAACGCAGATCAATTTCTTGTGGTGAATTGCCCATAAAATAAATTTGCAGGAATTTGTTGTCGCTATCTGACACTGGTAACAGTGAACCTGCTCTGTGATATATTTGCCCTTGTATCTGTAAATAAAAACAAAATATTATGGTGTGGTATAAATTAATGGATTGTCAGTGATCAAACTTAAATAATATTTTATCTTAAAAAGTATATATTTAGTTTTAACTAATATCTATCAAATATAAAATATAATAAAAGTGTCACTGAAACTGAATCACCATATAATATGATGACTAAGTGATATATAAGTGATTAAGAAATTAAAGATTAGTGACACATCTTAACTTTGGTGACAGAAAAATTTTGTTCGCTAAAATAATTATGAGTAACTGCTATAATACATACCTTGAAAGTTGGCATAAAATATTCCCGAACTATATTTGTTGTCCCAAATGAAGTCATTTGAAAGCAATTGTTATATTGTTGGATATGTGTCAAAAAGTGTATAGAATCTGTTCCTATTCCTGAAACCAATGAGTACAATGGTTCTGGTGGTGGATCCAATGGTATCAATTTTACTTTACCATTTGCGCAACACAATCCATTGGCTTCGTTTTTGTATTTTAATGCCTTACAGTGTGAGCAAACCGAGTTCATAGAACCAATAACAACACATTGGTAGTTACTGTAGTCAATTGACACATCGTAACTGAAAGCAGCTCGATTCAAACTTGCGCGATTATTAGTTGAATGTCGCGCTCGCGATTCACGCGTTTGTAATATCCGAATTCTTTCACGTTCATTTCCGTCGTCACGTTCTTGTGCAGTACGATTATATCGGTAATTAGCTTGGTTTGTAGCATTTCTGGTTCTTCTACCTAAATTGCTTCGTCTTATAGGAGGCATATCAAATATAAATTATTTTTTCACTAATCACGAACTAAACAAACACTAACAAAGTAAACTCTGCACAAAACACGATATACGAATTTGTTTCGTGTATCAGTTGACAAAAGCAAACTCAATAGATTAGGTCACAGATATATTAATGTTTTATTTACTATCTGCATTACACGATCACGCACTGTTTATTTATTATTGGTAACATTTAAATGTAAGCAGATGTTTCAGAAAGTTTGTCGAACTATAGCTGTCAACAGCTGTTTAGTGCCAGTTTAATTTTAATTATGAAACGTACAAACTACAATTTTTCCTGAATTCCAAAATATTCCAGATATATTTTCTTAACTTTTTCTTCATAAAAACCTTCCTCGGATTTCAATGAACATTTGACAAAAAGAATTAACCGAATCCGTCCACCCGTTATCGAGTTTAGCGCTTACCAACACATTTCGACATTAATTTTTATTTATAAGATTTAAGAGGAACTGTAATAATTTATTTTTTATAAGCATCTCAAAAAGCTTAGCCATTGTGTGTGTGTGTGTGTGTGTGTGTGTGTGTGTGTGTGTGTGTGTGTGTGTGTGTGTGTGTGTGTGTGTGTGTGTGTGTGTGTGTGTGTGTGTGTGTGTGTGTGTGTGTGTGTGTGTGTGTGTGTGTGTGTGTGTGTGTGTGTGTGTGTGTGTGTGTGTGTGTGTGTGTGTGTGTGTGTGTGTGTGTGTGTATTTATTCATCGGGACTATAAGACACTGCAAGTTATTTTACTAAACAGCATAACGACTTCGATTTTGAAAATTGCGCTCAAAGGCATGGGTGGCTGCTAATTTACAATACAATCTAATGAACTTCATTTAAAATGTAAATAATGTGATCATATAAATTCTAAATATTACGCAGTATAACATTAACTAATGGCAGATTTGTGTACACATAGATTATGCGCTCATTAGTTAATGTGGTACTCTGCTTGACTGTGTAATGGATTGATGTTGACAGTTTACTATTACTACATTACAAGGAGAATAGTTGCCATCAAAAGGGTAATTACACTCTTACACCACTTGTTACTTTATTGCTAAAATAGTTAGTAGTAGGGGGTGTCATACTCTGTAAAGAACATAAAATCATGAAATTAAATGAAATCAACACAATACACCAACATTGTTTAAACCCTAGATTAAAGGATCCATCCAATAATTTAACAGACCAACCGTTAAGCCAATGTATGGTTAGGCCACAGGCTACTAATATTAAAATACAAATAACTAGGAACATTATATGATTTTTCACAATAAAACAAACCTTAACCCACACAATTCGTACACACGCAATGAAATAAAGGTCAAGAACAAAAACATAGGACCAAATCCGACTGCCCATTGCCTTTCCCCACCAAATCATCACCCTCATGTTTCCGTCATTTCATATGACGCGCCGCGATATCACAGGAAATGCCATCATTGAGTTCCTCGTCGTTGCTTCACCTTGTTTAGTTTGGGTGTGACGTGCTTTTGCTCTTGATTCCTGTGCTGTGACATCGCTTGGGTTCTCTCCAGTCTGGAACTATCTCTAACTTTGAGTTAGAGTGCATTTTCATATTTTGTATACTTGAAAAAGAGAGTAGACTTCAATCCTCAAAACGTTGTTTTATTATAGTTTTTGTATCATATGACGAAGTAAAATGTCTGAAATCCTATTATACATTCATTAGAGAAGATTTCACGGAAATAAAATTGCTAAAACTTATCCTTTAGCTCGGCCAAGGTGAAGTGGCCACCATACCTCGATAGTGTATGTCTAACTCAGTTATTTCCTAGATGGAGTTTTGGTTTTCGTAACTCCTAGTCCTCCACAACCTAACTTAACCTAAATATCACTAATTATATAATTTAATTACAGTCACTAACCTTTTAATATCTATTACTTATACAAGACTTGCCATAGTTTATATTAGGATGACAGTGTGGATAATGAACAAAATTATAGTTTCGGTACGTATCAGAAGGCATGTGTTATGTTTTACGTACTTTATATATATATATATATATATATATATATATATATATATAGGATCATTGATTTCGATCTGATGGTTTTGAAATTTATGGCCAAGGGGGGGGGGTTGGTTTTTTAAGGCATAAAGGAAAAAGAAATTTTTTATTTATTTGACTATTTTCCCCTATAAATGCAACAGACAAAATATGTAAAACTGCATTTGATCGAAAAACATTATTTAATATCAGTTCATTGATATCCACACATATTTCCAACTGTGTTACTTCGTCATATTACATTTATTTTCCCTGTATACCTTGTTGTTATCATAAATACTTTTCTTAATGGTGGCACTTTAATAATAAAAGCAAATTTTAGATGAATACCACGTTCTTAATAATTTATTCATTTTTCTACCGTTTTAATGTGTTGTTGAACACAATGCAGATTTAACTTAAATTGGGAAGAACACATTTCCAACTAAACAAGAATGTTTGAATCATTCATAATTTTAATTGTGGAAAAAACACTGCCTATATAAAAATAAACGATATTCTGTCGATATAGTCATTATATATTTCGTAACTTTGATTTATTAATGTTTTGCTATCCATTTACAGGAAGGTATGAAACAAATGATACAGGGGCACTTTTTTGTAGATTTTGGACAAGGAATGTCTAAAATGATGATTTACGTTATTATAGTGTTTGTTGTACATTAATTATAGTAGGCTGTGCACCGTGTATGCTTAGCATTCGTAAACAGAAGATAGTAAATTCAAACTTTGTTGAACTAGCATTCAAGAAACGTGAACAAAGTTCATAAATCAAATCTATAATAACGTTTACTAAACAATAATAAGTTATGCCTTACAGATGTTAGGTTTTTATTGATTGACAATTTCTCTAGAGCCAAAGGATGTAAGTTTACCCTGTTATACTCATACTTCCCTTCCTGCTTCCAAGAATGATAGCAAACCACAGCAAATGATGATACCGTACAAATAGTTTTTTTTTTGTTTTCAAGTAAAAAGTGGAATATTCACCCAGGTTTTAATGTAGTTCCACTTCATTTTATTTTTGAAAAATTATATCACGAATTATCATCACAAATCGGGTTTAAAAGGGGTCTAAAATTAAAAAGTTGGTCGGCTCAAAAGATATTTTACTCTTTGCAATTTGTGAAATGTCTCCTTTTGCTCATAGAGATGAAAGGGAGTAGAGACTACAACCAGAGATGTGAATTATCGTCTAATATTACCAGTATTTACATTTTAAAACATATAAGTTCCACAAATTTTAATAGTTAGCAATAAACTATTGTTTTTTAAAAGAGAACAAAACTTCCGTATCAATATCCGTAACAACATAAATAGACACCATTATTGTGGGTGAAAAGTAATCAATGAAGCTTCCTGTCACAATTATCATACTTAACTTTCCATTGTTTGGCTGCATTCATTTTTGGGATTGTTTTTGTATTAAGTACCGGTTGTTTTAATGTAAATTAAAGTTTAAAGTTTGGCTGTAGACAACACTTACTCCCGGAAAGATCACGAAAGTGTTTTACTCAAATTTACTTAACAGTACTCATTTGTGTGCTAAATGTAGAATGAGTTGTGTCCCTCCTTTAATCCAACTGTATTGAACGAAAATTGAATTCTTCAGGTTGCTTCAAAAAAGATTTAATGTTTGACTGCACACAACGCTCGCCCTTTGAAATCTCAGGAGAGTCTCCACCCATACTCTCTCAGCAGAAGTTATTTGAGTGCTGAATCAAGGATGAGCAGTTTCCCTCCTCTAATCACCTGAACAGAACAAAAACTGAGTTTACCATGTTTCAACAAAAATGAAAGTTAAATATTTGTTTGCAAACAACTCTTGCCTTTATGATTCCCGGAAGGGACTTTTTAACAAATTTCTGATGAAACTGTTATACAAAAATATAAATATGAGTATAACTTTCATTACAAATCGGCACCTCTTTGGGTATCTCTACATCGATATTCCTACGATACACACGTATTGTTATGCAAATATGAATTGAATGTGTAATCTTCAATGTGTGAATGAAGAGTAGGTTTTCTAATAGATCAGACTCATGGTTTCTGACTAATAAGAGTCATTATATAAGTACCCAATAAATACGAAGAACCGGTATAATCACATTTTTTAAGAACCTTGCTGAAGAATAGAATTTTACATCATAGATAAAAGTTTAACAGAGCATTATAAATTTATTTATTTTCAGTAATCAATAATGTTTCTTCATACTCCAACTATATGTAAAAAACTAATTTAAAATTGGTTATTCATTTTTATTCTACAAGAATCTCTGCATTTGCTGTTCATTTGTAGGCTACTTATATTATTAAACGAAATTTCTTATTACTGGATTACGATATTAGGTATCTACAACTATTATTTGATGTTTGATTGATATATTTCTTATTAATCGAATACTCATACACTTTAGATATGCATTTTGTGGTTTGTGAATTATAAATCCACCCGACTATAGGGATGTTCCCAAAAGCTTCAAGAGTTCCAACTTAATCTAGTAACAAAGAATTTTTTAGTTCAAAACAGCCAATGACTAAAATACACATGTGCTCTTGAAGCAGTTCTTCTCAACCAACAAACAAATTTAATATTAGCTGATTAATTATAATACCACCATTAAACAACTTAATGTTTGTTTTTAATACTTAAATAAAAAATATCTCAAGTTTTGTGCACAAAACTTAAAGGTCACCATCTGTATAGAAATATCGCATGGATCAAATGAAGTCAGTCCTGCCCTTTATAAGGTTGCCTGTTTTCCTGCCAGTTTGTAAGGTACTAACTTCCGCTAACTTCGTAAATCAGCTTGGATCGTCTCTCACGTACTTTGCTCTCTAGCAAATGAGGTTACTTCTATCACATCTTTCATCAAATGATATTTTAAAACGGTAGATACCTTTTGTCTAAATATAATTGTTTTATTAATTTTAAACTCGTTTATTTTTGTGATTTGTGTTTAATATTGATTTCAAATTTATTCAGCTGAAACCCATATGGATTAGTAAAATAATACAGTTTTTCTACACAACAAAGTTTGGAATTATTATGAAAAACTTTACGCCACAGTGAACAAGTGGCCAGGATTGGTGAATGTGTGTGTTTGTTGGCTTTGTACGCCACAGAGAAACTCTGAATCTCTGATCCCTCATCGGCTAGGCCACTCGACATATACCGCGAAACATTGCTATTAACAAATCTCAAAGCACGTTGTTTGTTTTTGTATCAGCTTTGACATTTATTCACGAAACCCTTTCATACTTGATTCAATACAACATTTTCAAAATACCCATTATTATTAAAAAAAAAAATGATGCATCGACATGGATTCGGTAAACTTAATTTTATGTAATTTCAATGTAACAAAACTTTATACATACGATACATATTTCCTGTATCATCAATAATGTAAGTATCGCAATCCTTAGTTGTAATGTTTTTATAAATAATATGTTATGTAATAATAATAATAAATATATTAAAATCATAAAAATAGTATAAATAAATAAATTTTGATTGCATAAAAAGATCATAACTCTATTACTACAACGTTTTTCTCTCTTGGTACCAATATTTGGAGCTATAAACAATTCTTTCGTGTATTACAGGAATTTTTGCTTGAATGCGAAATTCTTTACATGGTTTCATACAGTTTTTAACTCCGTAACCTATCCATTGCAAATGTTAAGATAATAAATTTCTGTAAATAAAATTCAGATTTTGAAATCTATACCATTACAAAGCAACCATAAAAAGTCGTTCTCTCAAGGGAATTTTGGCAAGTACTACAGTTTTCAACTATATTTTCTTCAGGGATTATTATGAATGAAATAGCATATTCATCTGATATGTTCTTTCAGTAAAAATTAGACATTTATCCTCTCATTTATGTTAGTATTTGAGATTATTGGTTGAGTTCTAGTGAAGACTATCACTTGCAAGGCCGGACAACTACGTCAGTGCGCATGATTTTCCAAAACTACTGATCTACACTTGAAATTGTGCATGAAACGTTTCTCCGAGTATATGGGGAAGTCTGAGTTTGAAGATAATGCATAACCATTTGCATTGGTCTCATGGATAACTCTGATAGAAACGAATACTATCAGAACAAATAAATTAGTAAACAAACTCAATGCACCCATAAGAGCTTCAAACGTGTGACGTAATAACTCATTTAGCCTAACCATCTCACAACACATACAATCATTTTGTACTTACTTGTTATGTAGACTTAATTTTAAACAAATTTAACAAAAACTATTTAAACATGGTATGAAACCCAATGTAAATCAAAATTATCTGTATGTATCATCTGGCTAGATATATAGATTACTAGGTCATTCCTAGTTTTTTAGATTTGCATGAAACTTTAATTTACAATATGAGTTCTATGTTACGTCATATTATCGAGAATGAAATGGGCTATAGATTTGAAACTGTTCATGCAACCTCAGCGAAGGCTGTTACAACCCGTGGTGTGATGCAATTCTACCTTGTTTTTATGCAGGATGAGTGAAGTCCTGTAGTTTACTTTCGTTGTAATTGGTAATCTCCTAATTTTACTTCTAGTAAAGCATGGCTAGAAATCCATAATAATTAATTAAACATTATTAGGGATGTTTGACTTTTCACATTTAAAAAACAATTCCAAATCATAAGGTGAATAAAATCAATTCCTTATGTTTAGTTTCCAAAATTCTTAACTTATTAACAAATAAAAAAAATTACTCTTTTTAGATAACTAGCATTGATAACAGTTTAATGTGATGTATTGAATGAACTTTTTTATTTTTAAAATAAAAGTATGTTCAGATTTTAATGTATACTAGCTGTTACCACTTCAAATTTATTCATCTTACAGTTTGGGTCTGTTTATAAAATACAAACTAAATCAAATTAAAATATTCGCTGTATCTACTTGTCTTAACAAAATATCCCAGTTAACAGCCATTTTCTTTAAAAATAACACAGCTTTGTATCTATATACATATTCAGCCAGAGGCTTAGGTAAGCCAGAAGCTAATTTGGTACGGCAGAGTTGCGGTGGTCTCGGAGCAAAATTTACGGTTTTAATCTTGCAAGTTTACAATGGCCTAAACGTTAAGTCACATTAGGTATTCTTGTTAAAACTTTCAATTTGGACGGTGGGGTGTTGCGATATTTTGATCACTATTGACTTGCATACATGCATTTACTAAGATCTTATATAAGCCATATATCTCATTTAAGTATTAGTTATAATGATAAAGTGATAAATATTCATTTTAAGATTTTATAGTAGACGCATACTCCTTAAGGTAATTTTGACTTATTGCGAAATTTTATATACAGGAATTAATTATTACGATAGTATGAATGAAGAATTACTATTACTGATAAATGACTTCCTAATTTCCAATAATAATTTTATTATTGCAATGCATTTTGGAATCATTGATTCTATCATCAGGCACTTCAAAAATGAATAAATATTTACATTTTTCTAAATAATATATTTTAGAGTAACATAATGGTAAAGGATTTGGAAATATGATTAGGCAGTATAAATATTTAAACAGAATTACATGTTAATTTTCTCATAAACAGCGATGAGAGTAGAATTTAATTTTGAATAGGTCAATCTTCATTACTGGGATGTTTTTCTTTATTTATGTTTATTTAAAATGTTTCCCAAACATTTAGGTTTCTTGTGTTAGTAACTTCTTTCAATAATCGTAAAGTTTTATTAGATATGTGTGGAAAGAATCCAACGTAGGCTCTGTCCTGTCGAGATCGCAATCAAAGACATAACAACTGCCACCGAATCCAATGTATATAGTCTTCAACTAAACTGAAAACTGCAATCAGTTAGGGCGGTATTAGATGTATGCTTGGTTAAGGATATCCGATTGATACATTCATAAAGGTATGAAAAGCAATCAAACTGTGTAATTTGATTTTCCAGGAAACTCTTAATGTTTATTAAGATTTCTATAAAAACAGTTTAATCTGATTCAGTTTTAAAAACAGTCAGAGTAAACGATTTATTCCATTTCCGGTCCATTGCCTCTAGCTCGGAATCTGCTGCGTTACCTTTTCCGTTCGATTTTGTGGATTTACATTTCTTGTGTAAATAGTCTTGTAAAAAATTGTGTTCGTTGTATTATTTATGTATTTGAAGACCGTAATCAAGTTTTCAGAGCAGAAAATTTTAAATATTAATACGTGGTAAGCTTAAATGATATTATGCAAAAGGAACATAACAACTAATTTTAAATGATTAAAACTACAATAATGTATTTGTGTATTCGAGCTGTAAAAGTTAAAGTTTTCTTTATAATCACTCAAAGTAAAAGTTTTAATATCATTAGTTTTTTATAACAAGCATTACACCCTTAGTTAAAAGATGAGTAATGTTGAAATTAGTCATTATATTCTATATTGTACTTTTGTTCGTTTTTATAAGACAGAATGCCTGTAATTAATGAGTAGTCGTTATTGATATTCTTCCATACAATACAAAACATGAAATACATTGATACATATTTGTTCACACAAAAAATTATTCTTCAATCATACCAACCGATAGAACATTTTTGATCAATCAATAAACTTACGTATTGTTCATATTGAAAATATCCCTATGGAAAAAGGTCCATTACAATCATCTGAGAGTGTTTCAATAACGGAAGATTATTATGATTGTTTGTTTGTAAAGGTAAATGAGTAAAGAATAACAACATGGAAATGCTTTCAGTAACCAGTCAGGTCACCTGAGGGACTATGAGAGTATAATAAATATCCCTTACCAATTCCATGAAGTGAATTAAGCGCTAATTAAGAGGATCATATCTGTCACCGGTTGATATATGAGTAATGAGTTGTAAATATTGATATTGTTATGGTACTGATTACATTCAAGTCGACAAGGAATAGGTTTCAACAAGCTGTCACGTCACATTTGCTTATTACTACTTATGAAAAGAAGGTATTAATGTTTTTATAATGCAGTGCTCAAAGTACTTTAAATAAACTCATCAACAAAAGGGTTTCAAATCTCTAGCATATAAGTAGTTAATCACCAAAGACGTTGGTTATTACGCTTTACATTTAACTATAAAAGGAACAACTGTGAACCTTCTAAAGCACATTTAACACAAATAAACACAATATAAATTTAAAACTATCTTTAGTCTGTTTATATGGAATAAATAATATAATGTCTCATAGATTTGTGTCAACCATTCAGTCGTATGTAAGTAATGAACATTATTAATGTATTTTATAGTCTAAGTAAATATAAAATCAATCTAACAAGTAAAAGCACTTAGCTCTCTGTTCCATTACCCCAGAGACTATGCGGCAATAAACATCCTGAAAGCTTCCACTTCTTGAATGAGCTTTTGTGCATGGAATCATGTCAACCATAGGTACTTGTTCATACACAATTTCATAGTTGATTTAATGGTTATCATTATATTGTTTTTCATGCAGAACTAAAAGCATTTTAAAATCAACTAAAAAACAGGAGATATAGGATTTTTGTTTGAATTCGGGACTTCTCTGAGAAATTTTTAACTCAACTTTGGAACAGCAAACCAAGAATTTCTAAGCCTGATAAAAATATAACTCTAGAACCATTCAGTCTCTAGTTTCTGTTTTATATCAAATTCTTGATACCACGGGTTCGGCTTCTGAAATATTACATCTTCTAGAACGTTTCACAGTTAGGCAGCTAACAGTTCCATGACCTCGGGAAGCTTCGAGGATTAAGTATTTCAAGGCAAGTGGCAATTACTTAAAAAATTACTACTAGATTTTTTTGCAGACACTAGAACCTTTTTCTCTATAACATACTTTTCTGGCTTCTGAGATACCCTGATCCATAGGAATCACGACCTCATTAAGTTTTAGGACTCTGTAAATTCTGCACTCCTAGAAACTGTTACCAACTAAAAGGTTAAGTTTTATTTAAAAGATAAGAATTTTTAGCCACTATGAAAATTCAAACTCTAGAAACAATCTGCCCCATGAAACTCTCTAAATAAGACGGCACATTCTCTAAATGTTTTAGAATATTACTACATCTGGCAACGGTTATTTCTGGCTCCTATGGAAATCCAGCTTCTGATAACTAACTACCGAAGTTCTTTTAAGAGCAACGTTATGTTAACCCATATGGATGGTTCATCCATATGGAAATATTATATATTTTCTACTTAAACCATGATGAATAAGTGTGCAGTATTGAAGAAAACAGCTGAAAATTTTAGTGGAGCTTAACATTGTTTTATAATGGTCTCTTTCGTCTGGCTTCTAAAAAGCCTAGGTTATTTTAAAACAGTAATAATGAAGAGGTTCCAAAATATTTTTGTTAAAGATTATAATTTTCTAGCATTACTTTGTTGGTATAGAACTGACATGGTTGAAAATAACTATTAGAATAATAAAAGACCTCTACATAACTGTGCGGACTGGTGAATATTTATAACTCCACTTTTCACACCAGACTGCGCTGCGCACCGGAAACAACTCATAGCTATGTTCACCAATCACCGCCACTTGATAAATTACCCTGCAGTCAAATTGCGTATTAATTCTGTGAAGGTGTGATATTTCAAACAATGCGAATGTTTAGTTCAGCTTTATTTCTCCTCCCTTAATGCAGCGTCTAAATATGATGCTGTAACAGATATGGTTCTTGGATCTTGAATAACTTAGAAAACAAAACCAAGTGTAATCTAGATTAAGAGGGATTCTTATTGTCTCTTCATCTAGATTACACTTAAAGTATTACAAGTGACTGTGATGTCAAAACTCACAACTTGTAAAACCTACAAGCAATCGTCATTTATCTGAGGGAGCAAAATATTAACTTTCTGTAGCTATCCGTTTCAAAATTGTGGTAGCTTAAAAATTTCAAAGCTACATTTTAAATAATCCTCATACTTAACAAGAAATTACAAAATACATAATATGCTGGCAATATCCATGTAAATTCAATACTACACAAGGGTTTAACATAGAATCAAGGATAACTGAGAAAATTACAGTTACCGAAAAACTTATTGGAACTATACTATTTCCAATATCCTGTTACTCATTTCGATAAAGGTTTCGGTCGCCTATCATAAATGTATCTTAAGCATTTTATGAGATACTATTTTTTCCAAAATCACACATACAGACTATTATAAAATTATTAAAATAAGGT
The DNA here is from genome assembly GCF_021130785.1 of Homalodisca vitripennis. Classification (NCBI taxonomy): domain Eukaryota; kingdom Metazoa; phylum Arthropoda; class Insecta; order Hemiptera; family Cicadellidae; genus Homalodisca; species Homalodisca vitripennis. The sequence goes on from NC_060212.1 coordinate 29,192,632, forward strand.
ACACGCACAATAATCACAAGATATTATAATTTATTATTACTTACGTTTTGCATGTTCAACAAAGTGATAAAGTTTTTGACAAATCCTTATGGTTGTGAGACACCCTATATAGTGTGTGTCTCCTTTTAGGTTGGAGCTGTACCGTTGTTGGCTATGTCTTAATAGTTCAACGATCAATACAACAATCGTTATAATATGACTTTTTATCAGGGACTAAAACATTTAAGAACTGTTTGAGACTAGTAACTGCACGTTTATAGTGTAGGCCGAGCATGGCTGCTGCTTGTGTGGGTGACCGCTGAACGAATCTGTTCTTACAAGCAGCTCGCCTGGCCGTCTGTTGGTGGTGATACGGAAGTCACTCATCTGCCGTTGGTACCCAGGTTGTGTTAGAGAGGTCTTCTTATCCTTTTCATCGCATCGTAAAATAATATATCCTTTCCGCGAAGAGGCTACAAATTTTTTTTTGCTTGGGGCTTATACTATGCGTCAAGCATTTCCACGAGTCAGTAAAATTGTTAGGCTTATAATAGGTCATAATACGGGGAAATTAGCAATACTGAAACAAAGATACAAAACTAAAATACATTACAATTCTACAAAACAAAAGGCCTCTAAACAATTAATTCTATACTCCAAATATAATAAAAGAAACAATTTAAAAAATACAACCTAATATTAATTAAACAAAGAAATAGTGTTACATTTCCATAAAGCTTACACCTCGTGATAAAGAGCCCATATTGATCACTATTTTGTCATATCGGTAATTAGTTGATCGATTAATCAATAGCTAGACACGTGACGGCTCTATCTCCTAAATCACCTGTATAAGCAGTTTCATTATTGGTAGTTTCAATAACATATGTTTACCTCAGGCAATATCTTCACAGAAGAAATATTTGAATTTTGCAATTTTTGACACTGTGTTAACCTAAACAACTAAGAAGTCTTCAACTATTTCCGAATCTTCCAATCCTTATTTACTCACCGAAGGAACACTGTTCATATTCTCTTTACAGTCGTTCAGTTAACCGATCACCTTTACATTTTATTAAATTTATGTTGGTATTAATATATTTAATATGCTGACCGTTAGTGAAGCATATCACTTGAGGTCTGGGAAGGAGTAATGTCTCCACACGAGAACGAACTGAACTTTTATACTCGAACCTTTTAATGAAGCTTCATTAGCATTTATGAACGTAAGCTTCACGGAACTTCGAGGTTGATTATGATGCGTGTTAATCATGTAACGTGTATAACGGGACAGGGTCATGATGTAGCCAAACATCGGCTTGGGGCTGAACAACTAATCCCCTGATCCATCATGTCACACGCTTACTTGTGTTGCCACTACCGCTCTGGTACCCTGATACATAACACGCTCAGGGCGCTACTGGACTCTTGTTTAGGTAAACAGTTCAGTCTGCAGATTTTACAATATAACAGCTAATCTCCTGATCTAATATTTCACAAGCTTACTTGTGTGTTGCGACTGCTGCTCTGGTACCCTGATACATAACACGCTCAGGGCGCTACTGGACTCTTGTTTAGGCAAACAGTTCAGTCTGCAGATTTTACAATATAACAGCTAATCTCCTGATCTAATATTTCACAAGCTTACTTGTGTGTTGCGACTGCTGCTCTGTTACCTTGATACTTAACACGCTCAGGGCGCTACTGGATTCTTGATTAGGCAAACAGTCCATTCTGCAGATTATATTCACAATATAAGAATGAATTCCCAGATCTAAAGTAGCACCAGCTCACATTCTCAGATTTTTGATTACCAGTTACCTCCCTTAAACTTTCGAGCTAAGGTGAATTCCTGAGAAATAGGAAGGATCATATTTTCCCTCTAAAATCCCATAAGTAAAATCCACCTTTGCTATCTCTGATGTCCACATTTTTTTTAAATTTAAGGTTATGATCCGAAGAGAAAGATCACTAGAATGTTACAAGGGTATTAACTGTATTGTATAATGCATCCTATATCACTAAAATGACAATTAGTTCTTTTTACATTATTTCGTGACTATATTTGCAGCAAATTTTATCAACACCATAGCCCTGAAATTTACATGCATTTTATTACGCAAAAAAAGTTTTCAGTTTTGACCCTCCCTAAACCTATGTAATTTTCAAAACAGTAGTTTTATTTTTTTTATTAAGTTAAACTCTCTCAAAACTTGAATGTTATCAAGGGAAATAAATGTTAATGTTTTATGAAGAAAATTAAGTCTTAAGAGGTTTATACTGTGAAAATCTTATCCTGAATATAATTAGTGGATATGTAAGTAAAATATTGTTACTCTAAGAGTAATAAAATTATCCCAAGATAAAGACAAACACAATTTAATGTCCAACGTTAACACAAGAGAAACAAGAAATATTCTCCTAATGGACATACGAACTAACTGTCAGAAGGCGTACATTTTAAGAGACATTCTTTGCTGTATTTTACAGAAAACGTTGTCAAAAGAAATGTTCATAAGAGAACCTTTAAGAAACAATAAAATTAAGTATATACAATTTTGCAATTATTGATGCTGAGGAATTGTATCATAAATTATACGATAGGAAGGCAGTTTGAAATTAGTTACTAAATAGAAATGTTGCTGTGACATGTGTAATAATATATAAAATATTTTTAAATAATATTATATTTTCTCTTAGAATATGAAGCTGAGAAAACTCTCATGACAAGTATTCCTAAAAGTACCTTCGCGTTGCTTCCGGAAAGACAGGATATCCAGGCTCGGTAAAATTGAGGGGAGGGGCTCCTTCTTTCAAGGTGTATGAAGAAGGAATCCGGGCATTACATCTCATTAATGTCAACTTGAAAAAAGGGAAGGCCTGGTCTGTACTAGCCTCCCCAATCACAGCAGGCAGGAGTTTCACTTTATGTCTAGGTTTGAATCCGCCTTTACCATTTAGGGAGCCCCACCAACTCCAAACGTCCTCCTCCGCAGTAGACTGGTAAACCCATCAATTTACATTTGCATCCGAATATCTCAAAATTAGCTCTTAGTGACGTGCCGCTTCTCGTCATACATAGGTTTTATAATGTGATTTATTAGTATTAGTTTTAATTTATTACAACAACAGAATTTTACTGAGGCTCCTTGTAGCCTATCACTCGGTAGGCAGACTTAATTTATATTTATTCTGCTAAAGTGATGTAAAATGTATTTTCTGTATGGTTTTATGCTTTTCTATTTGTCAAAAGTACATCTCAAAAATGAAATGAGGATTTTTGAAATATGTAAACATCATCAAAGCCTGTTACTTGGCTCATGGTTCGGCGTACTTCTACTTTGTATTAAACAGGATTTAATTAAAACATCATATCTCATTTACTACATTAAGTGGTCAAAATCAATATATGACTGTGTTTTGATTTAAGTAGCCATATGAAAAAATGTATGTGAAAGGCAATGCTCTAAGTTATCCAAGTTAGACTGGGTCCACATTTCTGGATAATCCACTAAAAACTGCTGTCTTTTAAGCACTGTCCTATATATATTTTCCAGGTGTGGTTGTCAGTGAAGTTTACTGATTGGACTTATATTTCAACTCGTTTACTTTTGAGATAGAAATAGTTTGGCAACTGATAGAAAAATGGGGAAATAATGTCCATGTAAAATTTAAGTCATTCCCGTTTTTTTCGCACTTGTCATCATATACTGACAGGTTATTGTAGAACATTTTTAATGAGGAAGTACACTGTAATAGATTACATTCAATATCACGTCCGTGTAATTAGAGCTCGGTCACGTTCCGCGTTAGGACTCGGCACGTCCTGACTTGTTGCTTAATCAGCAGGATCAGACACGGTTGTCGTTGTCTTAGTGAATAATGAAAACAAAGTATTTTGATTTGTCCTATTACAACTCTTGGCCTTATAAATCAACAGTTTTTTCTTACTAAAATGATGCAAATGTGGCAAGAGAAATATGTTATACATGTTTAAAAAAAAATACACTGAAACTGATAAATTAAAAATGTATTGTTTTTATAAATAATGAAATTTTTCTTAGAAATTTAGCGAATTAAAACTTTCACTATTTTTTTAGGAAAATAGAGATAGCCTACTGAGATGTTTTTGCCAAAGTTTCTTTAAAAAAGTATTTATTTTTGTGAATTAAATCAGTAAGTAAATGGGACTTGCTGCTAAAGTAAAAGCACAACTACTACCTATGTGCTGCATTTTCTATTCTAAGCAGTCATCAAAGTAAGCTAGTTATAAAATGACAAAAACATTAAATTTAACTTTAAAAGAACATTCCTGTTTAAACTGTAGTGTGTTAAATTTATCAATACATCTCTTTTTATATCATCCTAAAATTGTTTAAAATTTATAAATTAATATATTATTGAAAAATATCCTATATTAACTTATTCTAATGCGTGACGCTTTATTTATTAAAACATAAGCAGTTCTTTTTTGCAGATATAAGAAATCTGATTAGTAAAAGAAACCTTTGAATATGCACAACCTTCAGGACATAAAGGACTGTCTCAAAGCAGTGATTTTACAAAGGAAACCTTGGTAAACGAAATGTTCGTTTACCTTTCTTTATTTAGCCTACATCATACGTACTAGTATTTCTATAATTTTATTTAGTGATCATTTTATAGTTATTCAATTTATTTATTACTCGAATAATCCAAAACTAAGGATGTATATTATATTAATAACTTATAACTATATACTACTAACTTGTATTAATAACTAATATATTATACTAAACTATATATTAAATTATTCGGAGCACCAATCTCACTATTCCTCATTGTTGTTTATGTTCCTCAACATAATAAACGCCTTCCTTAACTTTTTAAAGGTTTCATTTGGAGATAAAATTCTGGATTTTTACCTTTCCTACCGTATAAAAATTTTATTTTTATAGCATAGACCAAAAAAGAAATGTTAGTTAAAACTTGTATTCTTAATCAACACTTAAATCTTTTTTTTACTATAAATTCCGAAAGTTTATTCCAGTTCAGGAATGTACCTAGTTGGAGGGCTCTTGTCATGGGTGCCAAAATTTGAGGAGTGCCAGATTGGCTGAATAAACTAATAGATAAAATAATTATAACAAATAAAAGCATAAAAGGTAAGTTAAAGGAATAATTATGTAGAATGTGTATTTTTATCACTATTTAATACCACAATAATATTCGTACAGGTTGAAAAAATTAAAAAAGAGATAGTTATTAAAGTATTTTAACGTAACTATAAAGTTCTCATTTTATAATGTATTGACAATATATTTTTGTACTGCAAAGTAACAAACTAATCTCTTATCAATGAGCCTTATTATTAAATCAGAACCTAATAAGCTAGAATTAGATAAAGAGCATCTCAGATGTGGGATGGCGGGAACATGACAGTTAACATAAGTCATTACCGAGTTGCCGAATCAGCCGGTATAGTCACAATACAGCCGGTATAACTTGGTTGTGTCAAGCCTAAATGGTAACTTGGTAACTATAGCAACATTCAGAATATGTATTGTAACAAGCGTCGTCCGTAGAAATGCTGTTAGTAAATTGTAACTGTTCTACTCCGTCCTTCTTGCCTTTGTGCACTTTATTGTAACTAGTGGGCTCAGCGTTTGCGAAGCCTGCAACTCCAAGGGCTGGAAAAATTCATATCTGCCCGTCTGACCGCATAATATCTAAACAAAATAACTGAAATAGCCCTTAGATATTTTGAAAGAAGCTTCAATTATATAAAAAACACTGAGTTTAATGATGGTAAATATATCTCTTTGGATTGGGCTGAGTGTTAACGAATATGAATAACATGATGTCAGCGGGCAAATAGCATAATAGATAAATGTGTAAAATAACTCATTACACTCATAAGAGGTTTTAATATATTAGTATTAGAGGCCTAACAAACCCAATACATATAACATTATTTTTAAACATTACAAAAAACCAAATTTAGGATAATAATGTTTGTAATAATGTTGGGAGTGCCGATGGCCGAGTGGTCTAGACGTTAGACTTTGAGTCTGAGTTAGAGAAAGCGCAGGTTCGAATCCTGTCTGTGACCGTTGCACTTTTTATCAGTACCATCGACCTTTTACTGTATCGACTCTCCCCTTATTCAATTTGATAAGATCCTCGCACAGGCCAGTGTCCCATGGTGACGGGCAGAATAAGGCATAAAAGGAGATCGGTTTCTCCTTAAAAAAAAAGTTGGTAGCGAAAAATTTAAATAAAGACTATAAATTTCGCATAGAAATTAATTTCTACATGGACAAGGACGAGTTCTTTAAATGTGCATGTCCAACCATGGAGTTCATTGAAGATTATCACTCAGTAGGCTGACACAATTTCTCTTTTGTACACAGGGGATTTAAACAATTCTATTCCGTATGGTTGCCTGTCGTTCTATCTGCAATAGTGATTTCAGCTATAGACTTAAAATGTTGCATTTAACTTTAGCTAAGCCCGTTACGTGACACGTGGTGTGGAGAACTCCTACTATGTTTATCATGGTTTTCGGAGAATAACATTCGTGACTTAGGAATACTAATTTGCAGTCCAACGTTTTTCCTACGACATCATCCACGTTCTGCCAACGGTTTGCAGGTATCGCTCGGTTGAAGGTCTTTATATAGGTATATATCAAGTACGTGATTATCTGGTGAATTTCAGAAGTTTAACCACATAACACTCACAACCTCCAAAAATCACAGTTGTTTTTTGATCCACAACACTTTAATAAAATTTTGGTTTCCTACACCTGTTCGACGCTGTTTGAATCATGGATTAGGAGAATTTATTTCATACTAATGAAGTAGGTGATATTTTTTTTCTTTTCCTTGAATTTGATTACTGTTATTGTATTGGAATAAATATTTTCCGGCATATGTACTTATAGTAATTAATTTGAATTACATGCATAAAATTAGATGTATTAACTGTCAATGTACATAATTTTAATACAGTTACGATTATTAAATAAATATCAAAACAAATCGATGGTATTTTAATACGCTAAAATACTTAAAACGTTTTCTTAGCTGTACTAGTCTAACATTGAACAATTATACGATTTTTATTGAATACCATTTAGAGAGAGAGATAGAGAGAGAGAGAGAGAAAAAGAGAGAAAGAGAGAGAGAGAGAGAGAGAGAGAGAAAGAGAGAGAGAGAGAGAGAGAGAGAGAGAGAGAGAGAGAGAGAGAGAGAGAGAGAGAGAGAGAGAACTAAAGGGTGCCACATGCATGAGATTTTACTAAGTAAGACACATATCTCTATTTATATGTGAAATTTTTATATACAACAGTTTCACATATGTCAGTCGCAAAATACTCATTTTGAATAACTACATTTTATTTTCATTCATTAATCATGGATTTATAATATCTCATCTAACATAAATAGACAATGATTGTCTTATCTTCCGATAGATACTGAGCATTTTTTGGACCAATGGAACAACGCTAATTATTTCCGTTCTAAAGACAATTTTTACAACACTAACACATTTTTCATACAGAAATTCTATTCCGTTGATTTGTTTAATCAATTTATTTATTTATTTGGTAAACTAATATTTATAAATGAATTTGTGAAAATTATGCAACCATAAAAAGATGTTCTAGTTATATTAACATAATATTTACAGCAGTAAGTCAAGTAATTTTAAAACAACAAAGTACGTACGTCGTTGGTAATACGTTTAGAACAAATGAAAAATTAATCTAGAATATGCTAATTAATATTCTACTAGACCTCGTTATAAGTTACTTCATATGGAGGACCTATACTTACTTTCGCCGAGAAAGTGTGAAAAATATGAAGGCTTGTGCGTGTGTGGGTTTCAACACGGATGGAAGCGAGGTAGAAAAGAATGATTCCACACCTCTCTTGGTCTTATTCCTTCACTAGAGAAGGTCACATTGCTGTTTTAAGAAAACAAATTGTTACTCACTTTGGCACCCAAAATATGTCAGGAACTCTGCAGAGGCAGCCTTGTAAAATCATATTGACTATATTAATCATATCACCATAATATGGATTATGATGTTGACCTCATAATTATCCTCACAGCACACAATAGTCCTCAATGTCTGATAATTCCATTACTTTCCCTATTTCATGATTTAAAATCTACTGCATGCTGGAATGTTATTTGAGTATCATACAAACATTTTTCTTTTCACATACAAGGCAAAACTGTCATAGCCAGATATGAGATTTATTTAATAAAGATCAGCTTTTGGTAATATAAAATATATTTTACAAATATTATTAAACGTTTGTAAACAATTTTATAGAAGCCCAGAGGCTTCTTATAACAATAAAAGAAACAGACTTCGTTACAATCCTTTAGTATTTCGATAAAATACCGTTTTAAAAAAGGATATAAAATATGTAGTGTATGCAAACAAAGAATAAATTAAACATATAATTAATTTTTAGTATATAATATTAATATATATATATATATAACAGAAATAGTATATAATAGTATTTATGCAAATTTTTATTTATTTACTTATATAAATTTTGTTTGCTTTTTTATTTTGAATTATACCTTTTATTACACCTTTTTGAAAACGGCAAAGCCGAAATATTAAATAAAATGTATACCAAGTCCAATAATTGTTATTATATAGTATTAGTCTGGTAACAAATCCGCCATTTTTAATAACACAATCAATATCGGCTGAAAATACTGAACTTTGCGGGTATTAAATACCTGCGGCTTGGAGAGAGAACATTTTTGTCAAAGGAATTCCTGCTATCGAATATATGATTATCAATGGAGAGACTCCCTCGCTAATGAATGTGTATTGTTTGGATTAAATAATTAAAAAGAAAATAATTATGTTGCAATTTGAGAAGTTTTAGGTTTTTTGTGTACAAAATCTAGTCTGCCTATGCCCATTGAGGATATAACGATTTTTTTTCTTATGATTATACTTTACTTTTTTGATATAATTCATTAATAGACTTAAGTTTTTTACATTTATGTGTAGGAAGCTGTGTGATTATGACGACGGATTTTTTTATAAACGTGATTGATATACCTGTTAAACACATTTTTGAAGGCATTCCAACTAATAAGCTGTTATTATTGTAACGTGTTAGTCATTAAACTGCCAAGAATATAGATTTATCAATAATCAATAATAAAACCATATTTATTCAATTTTAATCTGTATATAATGTTCCTAAAGTCTTTTTTAATTAATGTCTAGAATGTTTAATATATGAGGCATAAAACATATTTCGAAAAATAAAGTTAAAAAATAATGGATAACAGTGTATGTTGCGTAGTAGTTGTGAAAATATTAATTTTAGATATGAAAATTAAATTTATTTATCTAATAAACATGCTGTTAAATCTAGTTCAGTCTATATATATAATTGTGAACAATTATTCTTATCAAATAGTTTAAAACTTTTGATTATTAATCATTTAATTATTTTTATTATGAAACGAAAATTATTCTCTGTGACTTTGACTCACAAAATAATTAAAACATCTAAACTTTCAAGGATATATGATATTTACTATTTTGTGTTTTCGAATTTAGGTATACAGAACATCTAAGTAGACAATTTTTCATGAAACAGAGGGCTCGTTACAGGTTTTCTTCATTTACAGCCTTGAAAGTTGTTTCATGATTCCTGCGTTGCTGTAGACGTCCATATCATGCACATACGTAGCATTCGTTTACATCGTTTCTTAAACATTATATTTCTTTATGTTCATTTATGATCTACCCTTTCTCAAGCTAAGGTGTCTTAGAGATGCCACTTAAAGCCAATTACCCTTGTGAATGTTAAGTTTAGCTCCAGTTCACCTTCCTTTCTCGTAATGAAGCCTCTGGAATCTGACGCTGTCACACGCTTGACTCCTAGAATCTGGAGTCATGTTCATCTGAAGAGATCCAAAAAAAGTCAGTGACGAAGAAGCTCAAATGAACCCTTTGTATTGATATCAGGGACACTTAACTACAAAATATAGTGTAATCAAGGTTAAGAGGTATTCTCATTGTCTCAGCAGGTGCACAAGTGAGACAATGTTGAAAGCACAGTGGAGCAACCAAGTTTTCTACAAATAACGTTACTATGATAGGAAGGGTTGATGCAATGTGAATTTTGAGTTTAGTGCAGCGTCTGGAATCTGACGATCTCACAGACTAAGAGGAATGTGAACTGGAGCTGAACTCGACATTCACATTGGATCAACCCTTCCCACCATAGTTACAGTATGTGTACACTTATTAGTTACCTCTGCTTGCTGAAAAGCACGGATTTCTTGCTTTAGACAAAGTTATTTTAAGCAGTACTAATGTAATTTACAAAATAATTATTTTTAATAGTGTCATTAAAATGTACCTACAGAATAAGCCCGTACCCCAACTTCATCGTGTTCAAAATGAAATGTACAATTGCATAAAACTTACAATCGAGCAGCATGAACTCAATTATTTGAGTAAATCAATAATTGGTTACGTTTGGAAACACAATACTTCATTCCATAAGGGCATATCCAGAAAGTTATATATTTCAAGTAATCGCGAAAGCAATAAATCATCAATAACGGTACTGTGACAGCAGCAGTTTATTGCTAATAACAGAGCTCTGCTTTATACAGCCATCATTGTGAGGACATAATACTTGTTTTATTACTAAGTTTCTTAATATAAGAACTTCTACATCAGTTCTGTGCAAGAAACTTTGTCAGGTTTTTATAATTGAATGTCTAAGAATAATTGTATCTAAAACATGATACGTATTAGTGGTAAAAAAACTTTCAGTACTAAAATACAACATTTAAAAATATTTAAAATATATATAAATATTTAAAATATCATATATATATATATATATATATATATATATATATATATATATATATATATATATATATATATATATATGGCCTTTTGTGAAGTGTAGTTGAAGACAACTTTACCAGTTCTTTGTCATGATATCGAGCGGGAAAACAGACATATAGGCATAATTGAAATTCTTCCATCTTCTTGAGCAGTTACAGGTATATATATATATATATATATATATATATATATATATATATATTGTGTAACTTAAATTTCTAATCATTTCATTTCAAGGCCCAAACTGTACTTTAGGGACGAAATATGACTGTAAACAACTCGATAAATACATAGTTATACATATTACATTGGTTATGTAGGAACATATTAATCAACTATTAATAATATATAATTAATACATTTTTATAATGTTCAGAAAATTATAATAATGTTATTTATTTTATAAATATTATTGGCATTAATAATACTAATAAATTATTAGGAATTACAAATAATAAATTACCTAGAAACTGTTTTACTTATTATAAAATATTTCTTAAATTAGCTATAATATCAATACTATGTCATATAATTCTTGAACATAAAGTAGGAACGACATATTTAATTTTTTCCTCACTATCCCTTGAAATTTAACGATACGAGGATATAAAGAGGTTACCAACTCTTACAGACTTCTTTATAAGAAACGAATACATAGTCTATTTTATATTAATAGCAACTATATATCATGTTTTCCATGGTAACCCTCAGCATAAACCTCGTTATGTTCGCGGGTTTTCCGTGATTACTGTGCAAAGAAGATTCAGGTTGAGGTACCTAAACTGATCCAATGAATTGTTGGAACGTTCGGAGATGGTATCGACAGTTTGCTGTACGAAGAGAACTTAATTTTTCAACAAGACAGGGCACCCCTCACTGGAATCGCCAAGTGCGTCAATATCTGAAAGAATCTCTACCGAACCGTTGTCGTCAACAAGCTGGCAACTTAGCATGTCTAGTCTACGCTCCACGGTCACCAGATTTGACACTCTTTGATTCCTTCCTGTAGGGTTTTATGAAAGACAACGTTTATGTTCCACTACTCCCACAGAACCTGTAAGAGATCAAGAACTGCCATAAAATTTGTGACGGGGGACCGAGTAAGGAAGGAATTTGAGTATCTGTGGCACTGATGAACATATGATTATTGAACATCTTTAATCTGAACTTGAAAGGTTCAAGAACATGTGTAAAGTTTCATATTCGCATGTCTTAAATTTTAATAAATATATGCACTCGAAATACTACGAGTATATTTTTTTTAACACCTTGATTTGAATAACATTACTGCCCTCAATGACGTTTTTATTAGTTTGAATGTGAAGTACATATTGAAATGTAGAGCAAGTGGTATTTCATTTGGTACAGCTCCCCACGCAGTTCTAGCATGAAAATAATGGATTGCCAGAAAGTCCTCTAAGAAGCACTCTCCAAGATGTAAAATTTCCTTCTCACAGAGTGAGAAAAAAAGTTTCTTTCGCCTTGATTTTAGTTGTTAATAGTCTTCTCCACATGATAAAAAGTTTTACGTTCTGAGCAAGTTGTAAGTTTAAACTTTAAGAAATCCCAACGGGTAATAACCTTGGTCTCAAGTTTCATCCATTCCTCTTGCTGTTCTGTGTAATTGACTTTAATACTCGTATTTATCTTAACCCTTTCCCGCGCTACGGCAATTTGGGACGCACCATACCCAAACGCTACATATACCTCAAAAAAAATTTTTCAATAAAGTCAACGCTAATGTTGTATTTGAGATTGTTACCATATAAAAAGTCTTTTGGGAACGAAAAAAGTAAAAAATTTTTTAATACGTTTATTTAAATTATAAAACAATATAAATACACCAAATTTAACGAAATGTTGAACGAAATTTTACTATCGTGTATAATATTATATTATATGTATAGTATGTATATTATACAATTAAAATAAAACATTAATGGGTATAAAAAGGTCTAAAACTAGCCATCACGGTGTTCAAGATAACGTCAACGTGTGATACGTCTTGAAACACGTATCCAGGTGTAGGTTCGCCGGGCGGTGCATGTCTCGCACACGTAAATGGCCTATTTGCGTAAACCGTTGCGTGTACACACAACACATCTTCCCAATATGTCAAAAACCATTTTGACAACGTAAACACAACAGTTCCACTCGCAGTCCGCGAACGAACTAAACGCGCGAGTTAGTTCGTCAGTAGCGCTAGTGTCTGGCAAAACAGGCAGTGGCATGGGTAGTGCGCCGCCATTTTGCAGCTTGGAGAAAAACCGGGAGGCGGGGACAACACTATTACTGTGTTTTTCTATTGAGGGATATATGCTCCAGCAGTTGCTGCACTCCACCGGCAAAACTGGGAACTACTTACTCCCAATAATAACCTCAATGTTTAAAAGCGAATATATTTGTCAACTGCGTTTTTAGCAAAGTAAATATTGGTGGTTATATTTGTCAACAGCGCGCGAAGGATTAATACATCGTCAAAATAGTGAACTTTGATGATTATACTCATTTTGCACAAAAATGCATGATTAAATTAAAGTTTTAATATTATTACTTATTACGATATTGCTTATGCTTGGAATGTAAACAAGAATTTATTTAATCTGCCAAGTGTTTGCCACAATTTTGTGTTACACATCAGTAGAAAAAATAAAGAACCAGTGCTGTAAAAATATTTTCTCAGCCTAAAAAAAAAGAATTTTATATACATTTAAGGAGCGAATTTAATTTTACCAAAATGTCTTAGTCCATCATCGAGGAGATGAGGGTTTTTAGCCAGAAGAGTATTTATTTTAAAGATTCCTGATCAATATTTACTGAGGGGCTATTCCTAAAAGTGTATTTGAATAAGGAAGAAAACAGGTTTACAATAGAAACTGAATATCCAGTTTAGATTGAGAAGTATGACAATTTGGGAAACCATGTCATAATAAGAAAAGCATTTTATTTTAATATAAGTAGGCTATGTTAAACTTTTACACACTCTTCGCAATCAACTAATGAAGTATCAAGAGAATTTTTTATGCGTTGAAAAGACAATTTCACCTAATAATCACAGACAAAAAATCTTTTAAAATATAAAGAGCACATGTAAAGGACAGCGCCTGGTGCAGAGATAAACTGTAACAATAACAGTGGTGACAGATTTATTGTTTTTTTCATTGCCAAATACATAATTCCTTGATACTCTGAACTTAACACGCGATAGGTCACCTCCTTACGTAGACGCGATAGGTAACTTGAATTTTTTTATTATTTTAATTTTTTTATTTCAATAGGAAATCCTCTCAATAAAATCATCAGTTTGACTGTGTCTCAGAATACATTACTTATAAATTATCTGCAAATATAACTGTATAAATAGGATAACATATTAAAAATTCTGTATGTAAAATTTGCCGTAAAACTTATTCTTCGTGAGAGATCTCGCGCATAAACAAATGGTAATCAAGTGGTAATCAATCACCATGTAAACACAGGAAGTTACTGGAATATAAAATAGTTATATTAGTTTTAAGAATAACTCGATTTGTCGCTTTATTACTGTGTATTACCACAAGCAAAATATCTCCACTCCTATTTCTCAGATATAGGAAGTCTGATTGGAGGAAGGAATCTTGCACATGAACGCCTTCCTGGGCACGAGGACGGTCACAAAGCAGTGATTTCTCAAAGGAAGCTCTGGTAGATGCAATGCTCTCTCCTTTTCTTGATTAAGTGTGATTTTCGCTTTTTGAGAAATACTATTTAACTAAACAGGCCATTTAATAGCAATTCTATTTAGAAATTATAGACATACGTAATTATTATATTACATACTATATTAAGAACTAAAGTCAATACAGTAATTAAATCCATTGTTTTTCGTACTTTACTTTACTTTAAGTACAAGTAAAGTAATAAAGTATGTAATATAATAATTACGTATGTTTATAATACACAATTACTATATTACATACGATATTAAGAAAAGAGTCACTAGAGTAATCAAATCCATTGATTTTCGTACTTAACTTTACTTTACTACAACTTTTGCTAGTTTTTTTGCCCTTGTGTCACAATATATTACATATTTTTCTTCATGACTATTATTTTATTTTGTGTAACTTGGTGTAAGAGCTGAATTTGATTATTGTATGGGTATATTTTTAAAAAATTATCGGTTACGTTAAGATTTTTTTATGAATGCTTGCCGTCACGCACAGGCATCTGATGTGACGGTATTTTCAGTACTGTATTTTATGAATTGTAGTTTATTATATTATATTAAAACTAAAGAATAGTATAATTTGATTTGAATTCATGTGCCTTTAGTAGTATTAAACATTCTCAAGATGCCTTGTAGTTGATTAATGATATAGCTTACTTCATGATGATTACGTTATTACTGTGGATGGAAGTACGCACATTCTTGTCGTGGTAAACTTAGCGAAGATCCGCGCCTGACAACTTCTTGTTAATTCGCGTTTTATTGCGGTTTTAATAGACCTACTTCGAGTTAAATTTTTATTGATAAGGTCCTGATCAATAAATTAAAATTATACTTTACACATGGATACATTTGTTTGAGAATCCCACTTCAGTCAAAAATATCTGCAACCGGACCTTGTGATATACTTCCGGTTTAAAAAGTTAAGTGAAAAATGAACTTCCTGCTGTGTTTTACTTGTATGCTAATCCGTCTAGGGGTAATGTTATACGCACATACATCCACACACGCTGACAAAAAAATCTGCGAAATTACAAATTTTACAATTTTAACGAGATTATTGGCTTCCATTTTACTAAGCAAACCTCAAAAATACTCAAAGCTTAAAACAATAGTCATCTAAAACAAATAAACCAAATAAATGTATTTTACAAGTATCTAAAGTAAGCCTAACATAAACCTAATTTATATGCAAATGCTGTGAGTAGGTATTTATTTAACTCTCAATGACACTGCCATTTCAGTTGACAGACTTGGTAACTAATATTGTACAATAACAATATTGTTAAACATTCAACTTAAATAACAACGAAGCGTTCTTAGACCTTAAAAACTTAAATAATAACAATTATAGATATTTGATCAAAAAGATCAAGTAAACTGTAAAGAAAGTAACAAAATTAGTAAATTTAACAATGCATGTGTTCTGATCAAAAAGAACAACGTCACCGTGCAATATTCTATCAATAATAATTTCAATAGATAATAAATTACAATAATACTTAATGATTAAAACAATAATTTAACAATCAAAAATATAACTTAGGGTATCAAAATAACATTAATACCAATAATAACTTCTAGCATCTCAATATCGTAAACAATAACAAGACAAGATAATTAACAAGAGAATTTTTCGGTAACTAACAAAAAACGGTAAACACAGCATTTGGGTTAGAATGGACTTAAATTTGAAAATGAGAACACATATATAATAATCTAACACGCTGAGAAACTTTAATTTTACTGCTTTCAGGCTGTGGTGAAAGAGATCAACTTCTGCAGCAAGATTTTTACCCAAGCGGTGGATTATGGCGATGAAGGCAGATTTTTAATAGTTTCTAGGGGTGAGACCGATGGACGAATATTTCAGTATTTTATTATGGCATTTACTTAGAATGATTAGATAATTAAGAGTTGTAATGTTTGAAATATACTTATGCAATAATCTACATTATTTGTAGAAAACTTTTCACCTTAAAATTACAGTGAAATATCCTTTGTAATATAAAGAGCACCTGTAAAGGACAGCGCCTGGTGCAGAGATAAACTGTAACAATAACAGTGGTGACAGGATTATTGCTTATTTCATTGCCAACTAAATAATTCCTTTATTCTCTTGACGTAAATAGCGTAGATCCTGCATCAGGTGGAGGTTACTGCTTTTAGATCCTCTAATCTTCGCAAAATTATTTACTTTCCATTTTCATTGGTGTCATTGTGCACAAAACTAAAATCAATAATTAAATAGAAACAAGAACACCAAGTGTCATGTAACAGGCTTCTCAGAGAATTTATGACAGATTGTTTTTCCAGCGCTTCCCTTTCATCTTTTAAAAACAAGCTTAAATGCTTGCTTGCAAAAAAAATATTATTCACTCTCTGAATCTTGTTGCTCCACCCTCCCATACCAGTACAACGTATCTACAGAATGACATTTTAATCTGTTATTTAGTTGTGAATTAGTCACTCACATATTTAATATTGCACTAATAATAAAAATACCTTTTTAGATTACGTTTAACATTTACTTGCTTTACGTATATCGGTACTGACTATTATTGGTACTGTAAATTTACATAGGCCTACTACATTGTTTTGAATGTTATATGTAAAATTTTAAGTCTACAGCAAAACGTGCTACTATGTTTCATGTTAAAATTGAATATGATTGCACTCATTTTTAAAAACATTTATTTGCTCTGCGATTTTCTCATTACCATCATAGTTAATCATAAGACCAATGTAAAATTGTTCACTAACGCTCAGCCAAATCTCATGGCTTGACATGCATTATCATATAACTTGATATTCCATTACAAATTAAGCTTCATGCGAACGTTTTTCGGTAAGTTCATTATCGAGATATTTGCGAACAGACGGAGAGACATACCGAAATAAAATTTTACACTGTAGTGATAGGCTTCACTGACATTAAGTCAATAAAGCATGTTCAGAATTAATAATATAATATATTTCTCATATCAACTGATATTGATTTAAGACATGCTAGAAGAAGCGGATTTTGACTGGAGATGCAAAAATATATAAAAACTCCCTCAAGTTCCAAATCCAAAATACGCCAACTGAAATTGACGTTCATTACTGTAGAAAAAAATAAACTATGACAATACAAGTGGTAAAGCGTAATTATATCAGGTGCCAAATATATCTGCACCATTATAACTATAGGAACATGAGTCATTTCCAAGTTGCCAAAACTAGTCACAAGTCAGCAGAAACAGTACAAGTTGGTTATGTTAATTCTAAATGATAACTTGGTATCTGCAACAATTCCCTGTACATTTCGTTTCACACTATACATTATATGCTGTTGGTACGATACAACTGCTATGCTTCGTTCACAGTGACTTTACAGAATTTATTTTAACTGGTTTATTATGATTTATAGATACTAATAATTTGTGAGGTACCAAAATAAATTTCAAAGCAGTTGTTTATCATTATGTCATCACCTCTTTTCTATTAACATATTTGCGTCACGATTGTGATCAAGTACAGTCTTGATTTGTGTTTTCAGGTCATTTAAAACCAGCTAAAATATTTTATTCTTAAATAAAACCTTTAAATCGAATCCCTCGAAAGAAGTTGTAATAAATAAAAATAAAAACCTTAAGTAAAAGTTCATTTTATACATATCAATAGCTAATATATAACACTTCTATCGCTAATATAGAACCGTCCAATACCCATGAGATATGTCAAATTTTATCTAAGGCACACAAAGTTAGGTTTTTCATCAAAACTTTCAAAAATTTGGAGTAGTTTTTTCCTTCTAGATACTATTTTAACAATGGATCAACAATTTGATAATTATAAAAGATACTTGTATTATACTTTACCCTTCTTAAAAAAACAAAATTAGTCAAATAAATGAAATTATTTGAGTACAATTGCAAGGAAGCAGATAATGTAATTCAAATATTAATTTAACTGCATGTACATTTATTATATAACTGTAAGTTAGTTTTACTAATTAACTATTCATTATACTAGTCTTTTTTGAAAATATCATTAAATGTGAAACTGGATTATTAACATGTTTCATGTTCTCTACGTGTATTTCAACTTTTATATTACTCACACACGCTTTTTAATTCATTTTTCTTGTTTCCAATTTGTATTCCAGAATATAGCGGGATATTTATGAAAAGAATACCACAGCTCATGAAAAACGCCATTATTTTATATTGGTCTTTGAAAAGGGTAACTGTTAACTATTTCACTTAAATAGGTTGTACGTTAAAGTTAAAATTTCACAGACCTATCTTGAGCATTACATTTTAAAGGTCTATGCAATAAAGACACAATGACAAGAAGATAACTTCTCTATGACGTTCCTAACAAAATTGATGGCCAAATAAACCCTTACATTATAAAGCCACCTATAAAAAGACACTTCTTACCAAAACTATGCACACCAAAACGATTAGATTTGAAATGGTGGAGGGGGATGTTTTTTTCCTTCAAAAATTACTAAATAATTCATACATTCATAATATAAAATATATTGGTAATTCAGTATTGTAATTTAGTATTATACTGCATTATAATACTACATTATAATTGTAGTATTATCATATTATAAAACATTGTTACAGGCAATAACGAGCAATATTGATTAAGTTATTGACTATGTATTAATTTTACATTGATTAGATACTGATCTCTGTTTATTTACAATCATTCTTTAGTAGTAGAATTTGGTTCAGTGACTACACCATGCGTTTTTCTAAAATATGCTTCTCAGACAAAGTATAGGTGTATTCTTTTATCATGGCAACAAGGCAAACTAAAATGCCGTGTGAAATACGTATAATTAATTTGAACCATTAATGATTTTGCACGCTCTAAATGTAAATGAAAAGTAAGTGGCAATGTTGTTCAAATTTTGAACCTCATAATATGTAGATCAGACGATGACTACTGAAGTGAATAGAACAAAAGTTTGTTGTATCTAGGACTACACTATGGAGGGCCAACTCCATACGTAGATTGAAATTGCCTATTTCTATAATTTTGTTTCAAAATATGATGTTTCCAAAAAGTTTACAGAAAGGTAGAAAAAAATATTTGTTATGATTAAACTAAAAAGTATTATCTAAAGTAATATAATTCATATGTACTGAGCAGCTTGCATGAACGTTACATTGTACTGGAATAGAGAACCAGGTCCCGTATTAATTTTTCAAATCCTAATTTAGTTTTCTCCATCACAAACTTTAATAAACTATTTACTATTTGTGCTAATAATACAAAAGTTTAATGAACGAAATTAATACAGCACTGAAAAGTGAGGCAACAATATAAAATAAAAAATAAAGCATTTCAATAAATAAACTGGAACGTGAACTTGAGCCAACAATTTAATGTTAATTGTTAACAAGGAAACAGGTGAGCAAGGAGAGAGAGGTACCAAGCGGCTAATGATGGTTTAGCATCTCGTGCCGGTAGTCGTGGTTTTAGGGCAAATCTCCGTAATTGTTTGACTCTCTCTCCAACAGTAGCACATTGCTTCCTTTTTTTCAGAAATCTTAACATTTCTTATCAAACTCTAATTGAATATGTTGTACTATATATCATGTCTGTCTGTCTTTCCATAGGATATTTCAAGGCTATAGGCTGACAAGAATATTTTTCATTAAGCTTCATTTTTATATAGGCGTCATCGAGTTGGATGGTGGCATATTTTACTACTGCACGAGTCGTCTCTTATATAATGTTAAGACTCGTGTAATTTTTTATATTAATTTGTCCCTCAATAATTCATATTTCTATTTTAGAAAAATAAGTATAGAACGCGAATTTCAACGAGTACTATTTATTATGTAAATTCCAGTTTTGTAAATTTATGTAAAAAGCAGTCTCTGTAAATGCTTTAAAGAGATCTTAACAACTATGTTCAACGTTGCAGTTATATAATTGATTTAGGACTTTTTGGAGGATAAGAAAATTATTCATCCCAATCTTTTCAGAGGAAAGTAGAATTTGGTAGCTTTTAAATTTTTAAATTTGGACCTCTATCTTGTGCATGAAATTTTGAAGGTCTATGCAATAAAAACACAATGAATATAACTTTAAAACACTATGACGTTCCTATGAAAAGTGATGGGCAAATAAACACTTACATTATAAAGTCACCTATAAAAACCACTTTAAAAAGAAACTATTCACACCAAAACAATTAGATTTTAAAATGTGGAAGGGGAATGTTTTTGTCATATAATATATATATATATATATATATATATATATACATATATATATACAAATATATATAAACAAAAATTCCAGTGCTCACCTGTTTAATTATATCGAGTTGACACAACCCTTCATATATATAGAACACACACACATTATATATATATATAGACACATATATATATATATTTGACATTAATAATATAGCCATAAAACATTAATCCAATACTTTTTTCATTTATTTTTAACTGACGGTATGAGTTATAACTCATTCATAAAAATTAAATAATTTGTGAATGGTATAGATTATTTGTATTTGGAATTTATATGTTTTTAATTGGACAATTTTAAGATGATCAAATAATTATGTATAAAATGTGATGTTTTCACTACCTGTAGTTAAAGTTTCTTTTATTATAAATTTTCGTGGAATTGTATTTAATACAAATTTGGTACATTGCATTCGTCAATATAGCAGAATGTCTATATACCAGTATGTGTTATATCAAGTACAAATTGTTTACACTCTCTCTATCGCACCACAGTCTGGTTATTGTGGCTCACCGAACATTTCATCTCGCTACGTCAACCTCATGGCTTCTAATTAATTGTTGTTGTACTAATCAGAGTTAACCTTGCAATGGCCACAATAGGACTGTACGTTGTCTTCAGCAATGTGTGAAACATTAACGCACAATTTTCCAGTAATTAAAAATAAAGTATTGTTTTAAAACACATTTGTATATAATATTTTTTGGAAACTATTTCAGTTTTTGTGTAGTATTGATGTATTACGAATTCAAGAGATGTATTACTCTCGATTATAATCAAACCAAACCAATACCAGGGTAATAGCGTACTTTCTATTTCACGTTTTATTTAAGAAGAATTACTAAATTGTATTCCATTGTAGAAATGCATACAATTTGATAGTCCAGACATAATGATGAGACACAACCAAACACACTTAGTTTTCATTAACCACTAACAGAAAGGTGAATATCCCAGTAGCTCGACGAGTACCAATGTCACCACGATTGCTATATTTTTAAGAGGCTGTTGTGGAGAGCAATAACGTATGTTGTACGAGTAAACTATCTATGGTACAAAATATTATACACTTTCCTATGTAAACCAATCTTTGATTGGTAAAACCGAAATGTTCAATTTTGGGCAATTGTAATGAATAATCAATTTCTACAGGAGTAATAAGAAGGACTGGCTTGAAATGACCGTAAATAATTTTTTTAATGAACATTGAATCACAAAAAGTACTTACTCAACCGGGTCTCGATCAATCATTTAATTTATGGCACGGTTTTGTCCAGCTAGTGCAGTACAGGATGTAATAAAGAATTACTTAAAATCTCAATGTTCCCAGTTATGAACAAAAAAACCAAGAAAATAATTAAATTTACTTTAAATATCGTGTTCGCAGAAAATTTTTCACGAGATTAATAATATTAATTATTATATTACAACTAACTTCCTAATGTCTCAGATGAATATTTATGTAGCAACAATAACTTACTGTAAAAGGACATGACAAACTTTTCACTTTGTTTCTCAAGGTATTATGAACATATCTTTTGACAAAGTTTTCCGGAAAACACAGAAAAGAATGTGACTCGTAAAAATGTCCGCCTTCTGACAGCTACATCCGTCTGCCCGGTAGGAGAATATTTCTTGTCACCTTAAAATATTCATTTTGGGCCTCTAACTGTGATTGTTGGTGCCCTGGATTAATTTTTGTCGATTGGTGGATAAAATTTGTTTTCCATTTAAAACTGTTATAGATATAATCATAATATAAATTGTAGGTACCTGATCTTTTTCTGTATTTCTCTTAATTACATACTTATTTAAAAGTGTTTCCTTCGAAAAGGACATAATTTACCTATGACATCAGTATAAGGAGGCTGCTAGAATATTAAACGTACAAAAATAAAAACTTTTGGCTATTTCTAAAATGAATGTGTATTAATTTGAGCGGAACAAAATTAATTAAAATACACCAAAAAGGAAAAGAATAAAAATACAGTGCCTTTTAAGGGGAGCCAGGACCGGGGAAAATTTTTTTTTACACATTTTTAGTTTTTTAAATATTATTATTTACTCCATTTCATTCTCTTTAAAATGATATAATTGTCATCACTGTATACTTATCGTTATAAGCCCTTGAAAAAATTAAAACAATATATCAAGACACAGAGTTTTTTCTCTGAGCAACGTCAATAGTGTAGCTAGTATACTCCTGGCATTTAGTATAGGTACCATTGGTTTTATACTCTGCATTTTTGTTTGTGTAGTTGGTCATAGTGACAGTTGACTAAACATCATGTTTATCCGTCAGCTGTGTCTGTTGTTTTGGTTCCTTTCACATTACCGAACATGGTACTTGTTTCTTGTTTACATTTTGTATTTTTTTGTTCAAAGAAGACACTGATTGGTCTTTTTTTTCTTTTTGTGAATTGTTGTGTTTTTTTTCGAAAATATTTGTTTGTTTAGTTGTAACTCGCGATGACCAAGGAAACAATTGGTTAAAAAACCAGAGAAAACATCATGTAGGTAAACAGTACGTAGGCCTAGGCCTAAATTGGTAGGTTCAGAAAACTTTGTAGGAACTCAAGAAAACACCTAAACAAAGAAAAATTGGGAGTACGTTCTACTAAAGTATCTTCTGCAAAGAAGTTGTCTTTGTAGCTATGAAAATTTCAAATCTTTGGAGCAGAAAATTGTATTTTTGATGTCCACTTATTGTCATGGTAGAGCAACTAAAATTATTGATTAGACCGTACGTCATCTAAATTAGTATACAACGATTCCACACGTCCCGCACCAATAGAACCCTCTCTCACTACCCACACTGTAGAGCAAATGAAAAAATTCAATGAACCTCCTGCTTCCCCTTCAGTTCACAACCCAAAAATGATAGATATAATCCTACTCGCATGTGTCATCAGATCAGAAATCTCGCAAGTGCCTGTCGTTCAGATTATCTCGCATCATCCTTCGATCTCTCATCGGATGTCCTCTCTATCTCGGTTAGATTCCTAGAATCAGCCCAAATTGTTGCAAACCTCCTCTCGCGTATCTCCCCACTCCAGAACAACTCGCACTTTGAGAAACCTAAAGAGCAAATGTGTATATCAAGACTCCTCGCTCTCAGAAATGATGACACCCATCATGTCTCGTGTGTGCAGACCTTCCGCGCTCCACCGCATCCCCATAAAATCTAGAATCGTACGCCGTTAGTGATCGCTAACATCAATTGGCTTGTACTGTACATAGACTGACAGGTCCAATACTCGCATCTCGGAAAATTCTCGTCAGATATGTTGTTCCGTATGTCTGTACACCTTATGTAGATACTGTTACTCCAGTATAGACTCCACCATTCAACTAAACGACATTCTGCCTTTATATATACCACTCAAGACACGCCTGAGCTAGAGAGCTCAGCTACTCCCAAATCACTCCAGTGAGAGCCACCGAAGCTCTCTCTATGATGGATCAGCAGACCCTCAAATACGCGAGAGAGAGCTCTGTGCTCGGCGCCCCAGCCCCCCCCCCGTATACGACTGCTGGCACGTCAAATCGCACGTGCAAGTCTCGGTGGCACCCAGTCAGTTTACCTTAGTACTGCGTTACTGCTTTTCGCCATGTTGTAGCCTGTCATCATAGTGGTCGACTGCCCCACGAATATACTCAGAATACTTATGCTACAGTACATTCTTCGCATAAAGAGTGATGTTGAGACCGAATCTCCACTAAAATATGTGTGCGATTTGACGTTGCACCAAATTCCAACTCCCACCCCACCACCGCCGCACTCCAACTCACCCCCTCCCCCCCCCAACACCATTCCGACCGGATTGTCCAGACCTGAACCCAGCACACATCACAGCGACCAGACCCGATCCCCCCCCATCCCCCCCCCCGCCACCGCCCTCCGACTTCATATCTATCAAACTGGACTAGCCTGATGTGAACCAGCTTCGATACAGGGGAAAGTGTTGGTGGATGTAGATCTATTTTGTTCCATAAATACTGTTCGACATCGGTACATGGACAAAAACCTGGGGAACATGAGTTGTTTCTAAGAACTATGATTGGTTAAGCTCGGGGAGGACTTGGAGGGTAGAGGGTGCTCTTGAAGTATTTCAAGAATTCTGTGACACGAAATGTAAAATATACAATAGTTACTTGGTGAATTGTTGTGATAGTAAGGGTTTCCAGATTTGTGAAAGAATCTAAACCCGCCCACTCATGGGGATGATTGTCGAAGATTGAGAAATTGGGAAGGAAGAATAATGCAATTGGGCCTTATACAATAAAGCGTCTGGGGTTACGCGTTTTACGGTTGAAACTGAAAGCGGGAGAAGAAAAACCAAAAGCAGATACTTGAAGACGAGGAAAAAAAAAAAAAAAAGAAAAAAAAAAAAAGAAAAAAAAAGAAAACAAATAAAAAAGTGATAGGCGCCCTTTGGAGGGAAAAAAAATAAAAAAAAAAAAAAAAAAAAAAAAAAAAAAAAAAAAAGGGAAAAAAAAAAAAAAAAAATAAGGGATCTTACTGACACCCAAATTGAATTTAAGTTACTGTCTTATTATGGCTAGCCAATTAGCCATAAGAAGAGGAGTAAACAGTGTTTTGAAAGAATTTTTTTGAAGAAAAACTTGCTGGGCAACCTTTGTTCCATTAAACTTTTCAACGGATGTATAATCCACAGCACAGGATTGTGTTCCTGTGGGTGAGGATTCATGGTGGTGCGGTTTTTAATAAAGCCAAAGCTGACGGGAAAGACTTACAAACACAAAGACCGTTTGCCCTATGATGTTATGGTGTAAAATTAAAGATATTTACTAGGGGGCACTTACACAAACAGAGCTGTTGAAGAAATGTTTGCACGGGCACAACCAAAACCCTAATGAAAGTTTTAATAATATTGTATGGGCTCTAAATTCCGAATGGAGGGTATATTTGTGAGACTCGATTAACACTGAAGTTGGGCCCGTATATGATGCGTGGGAATTATCATTCAATGAGGCCACAGCAGCAAAACTGGACCTCTACAAAAGACTGGGATGAGTTTGTGTGAAAAAGTCCGTCAAAACTTTGCGGGAGATGGATATTTTGAGACAGCGTATAAATAAAAGTGAGAAAGGGGGGAAAGAGAAGCGGGCTGAAGTATCACGGAAGGAGGCATAGACAAGGCAAGAAGAAAAAGGCGGCTCATGGAGAAAAAGGGACCATGAAGAGGAAACAGCATGATCCAAAATATGGAAGCTGGACCTTATTTTTTAAGGTGATAGTTGTATGCCTTTTAGTTTATTGTGTTCAGTCCGCAATTTGCCGAAGTTGCATTTTATTAAAAAAAAGGTACACTTATCTCTGTAAATAATTAACCTACATACCTGAATTTTTTAACAAATCATTTTGGGTTTATAAGTAATATTTAGACCCATTTTTATTAATCCACATTACTAGTTTTGTAAATAAAAAAATTTATGTTTTGTAAAAATGTTTAATTTTTTTTAGTGTTCTATGAAAAAATGATTTTTTTAAGGTAATATTTGATTAGCAGGTGTAAATCTGGGTCTGTCAACACAAAAAAGAGTGGTAAATATTGCCCTAAAGTTTTGAAAGTCATTGACCTTTACAAACCTTTTGAGAAAAGTGTACCTAATAAGGATGGCAAAATTTAACATTGCGAGATAGGCCTTTCCCGCTCCCCAAAATACTACAGTGTGAACGAGCATTAAGTATAAATGAAGATTACTAGTACACAGTTACTTATTACTTAACCATTACTAAAATTCTCAGTGGTTTTTATATTTTTAACTTTGATATGCACTCGTCGTTTTAAGGTTTATATGTTTGTGACCATTCCAAACTGGTTTACTTCGACAGTACGTTACAAAGTGCAGCTGCTGCAAAAGGCTTTACGTAATAAATCTTAGTAATAAAACAACCATTACGTGCTCCTTTAAGGTGACTGCATGAGGCAGAGCTCTAATATCAACAATAAACTGAGACTGTCACAATACCGTTTTCGAAGATTTATTGCTCCTTTAATTGCCAACTGCATAATCCTAGATACGCCCGGCTTGGAACTATTTTCGTTCTCACTCAACCTGAGAGGTGTGACGTTTTCTCCTTTCACAAGTGCTTATTTCAATTACATTTATGCATTTTTTATATTGAATTGGGGGGAAACAATTACACAGATATCAGTGCTTACTAAATTAAGGGATTATAAGATTTTGTAGATTTGCCGTCTTTGTATGTTACAAAATGTATAACAAAACGTTTCGAGGATAGAAATCTACCCTCTTCATCAGGTGCAAAGAGAATTAGTACATAAAAAACGAAAAAAGGATCAAACATACCCGAAAATGGTTGCAATCCAGATAGGAGAAAATAAACACAGGTGTTGTCATTGTACATAATAAAAGTCACCAACATGAGAAATCAAGAGCATTATCGTACGTTACACCAACACAGGCGACAGTGGAATTCTGTGGATTGCTTCCTGTGTAATTACAATGCCTGTGTTCATGTTCTCATTTTTTAATAACTAATTATGTTCGCACCTGATGAATATGATATCAATCCTCAAAACGACGTGCTGTTCATATTGTAATATATTACTATTGCAAATTTCTAAATCATGTTATCCATCCAAACCGTTCTTCGTCATTATCAAACATTAAACCAATAAATTTATGGAAATGGTTAGGTTAGATTATATATATATATATATATATATATATTTATAAGATATGTCAGATAAACACTACTAGGAATTATATATGTATATATCTATTTTAAACTGTGAGTACTAAAGCTACAGACGCTGCGCTTTAGTAGTGTCTGGTACTTTTAAATATGGAGAGAAATTTTGCTTGAAGATCCTGAAAACTGATATGGTTTGCAAGAATGCATGTTGCGAGTAATTAAATAATCCATCACCACTCAAACCACTAGATTATCACTTGCCACCACTCGTGGTCAGAACTGTTTGTTTTTTCACATCAATGTCTTAACTAACATTTACCTTTGAAAGAAGTCGATAATGGATCTAGAGAATAAATGAATTGACGAGCACACCTCACTCGTTAGTATGGAACAAATTTGAATGTATCTACGTGTGTATTAGTTCAAATAGGTCTACCTCAAGGTAATACCTTCAACGGCTCAATTTCCGACAATTTGAATTTATATAAGAATATTTAATTTACTTTTAGGGTTGTTATAGAAGTCAATCTCCTGTTTTGCCGTATATATCTGTTTGTACATCTGGTAATATAAAAGCCCTAAATTTAGCAGATATACAGACCTCTGGTCTACGGCATTTTTCTTCTCTTATAAGGGTCTGAGATGGTAGTTCAAAATGTTTAAGTTACCTTATCATCCAATCTTCCATTTAGGATTGGGGATTCAATCATGAATTAAATATTCTGATGTAAATGAAAAATTGTGAAATGGTCTGACATATCATTTTATGTTTACCGCAGTAAAACGTTACATATCCCGATTTTATGCCAATATTCATAATATGTTAAAAAGTTCATTCCAGTTTATTACATATAATATTGCAGCTGGTAATATTGAATTTAGTGTGGTACTAAATACCTGTAGCTTGGCGACTGACATTGTATAAAAGACATTTCCTTCTATCAATAAATGTGTATTCCAAAAATATCCTATGACTAATGAAATGTTTATGGTTAACCATAATTTTTAAAAGACGTTTTATTGACAGATTAGGTTAATTTCTTATATTGTGTGTAAAAAATTTTAATTTTCCTACTCTGTTATAAGTATAATACATTCACTGTTTTGCCGTTTCTATCTCTTCTTTTTTTCTGTTAGTTACAACATTTGCGCAACTACTGTAATATAACCTAGACCAAATGTAAATTTAATAGAACCTAGTATATTTCAAGGAAGAAATACACAATACCGTTACGAAAATATTCTTAGGCAAGATGGTCAACATTTTTTTGTCTAGCGTATTAATATTAACATCATGCATGTAATCCTATAGTAGGATAGTAACGTTCCTCGGGTTTTTTTTTATTTTAAAAAATATGTCGAGAATAAAACATTATCAATGTTCGCAAAGTGTCTGATTGGAGACTCCTTTTGTACCGCAGATGTTGGTATTGTGAAGTTTTGGTTTTATGGAGCACTGAAGCTAGACATGGTGTGCAAAGAAACAGATGATCAGGGCATTCAGATGTTTGATTGTCCCTATGAAACATTTTATTAGGTTTAAAGCAAGGTCTAAACCGAAAATAGGAGCACCAACCCGTTCTGCCAAAGAGCACACAGGGGCGTTTTTTTATGTAAGTTACAAGTGCATCTGGAGTAAAAATGTTCTTCAAGAAGAACGTCCTGAATTTGAACCTATATAAATAATTTGCCACTAGATGGTTTAGTTAATTCTCACCAACGACTCTTTTTTATTTAGTTTTTGGAATTTGAAACAATAAACTATTTATACTGATCTTATAGATAAAAACTGTTATTACACCATGTAGTTTGCAATCAAAATCAGATATAATTGACCTTTAAGTGAGTAAAATACCAGGTCAAGAGAAACTGCAAAGTAGTATGATGCCGTACATACATATATAATTTTATGGAAGTAAAATCTTTAGAAAGTATCTAGTTCTTTTTAATTAAACTCAATTAACTTATCAATTAAATGAATTGTATTTATTATTAACGCAAAAGATACTGGAATAAATTCATTAGGTGACATCAGTAATTACGTAGTTTAAATTAACTAATAACCACTTAGCGCTGAAGGTAATTATTGGAGGTAATCTCATCATGGAGTTCAGTTATAATTAATAATGTATACAACGGATAGCCTTAATCACAATCCTCATTCATTAAACATTACTAAGAGCTACTTTAATTATGATACTCGATTTAAAAGAAAATTTAAGTGAGTCAAGCTGTAGAAATGTTGCAAAATTTAAAAACGTTCGTTAATCATACAATTAATGTTTATTTTGTAAAAATACACAACCCAAGACCCATTTTATATTAAAATAAAATCCATTGCACCAATAAATATTGTAAAACAAGTTATTTACTTAAATGCTGTTGCCTATAATTAACAACTATAAATATACGCACATATTCTTCTTGTATGTAATTTGGCTGACACATCAATATTTAAGTCTGTATTAAATAAGTTCGCATTGCAATTTGGATAAACATGAACATCCCTTTAAACCAACCACACGTGTATATCTTAGTCGCTTTTTTAGTATATACTATATTACATAAGCTTATATGTAATATAATATAAAAATATTAATACGTAAGCTTAAAAAGACTACTTTATTCCAAAATTACCTACTTCCGTCGATTGTATTCTGTCTCTAATATAAGGGGAAGGGTGTGCCATTCCTTTGTTTTTCCTTTATCTATAGTTTCACAGCTTTGTTCATCAAAGTGGATTTTAGAACACCGTTCAAATATTATTCTCAATGCATTAGACGGATTATACGTCACTGGTGCAATCTAAAACAAAAATTAGATAGTAACTTTGTCTTTGCAATTTACATAACAATAATTTAAATTTAAACTAATGTTTCTGCCCCTTTGGTGAACTTCAGCTGAAAGCTTCAACATCTTTTAAGTGCCGGTTAACTTTGAATTACGTTTCGTAAATATTAAAATTATTTTCCAGAATTATTAATCATGCCGAGAAACTTTGAAAAATAATTTATTAATTGACATACAATTTTCAGTAAGTATTATTTATTCGATTTATGCTAATTAATATACAATTTTAACAATTCCTAATCTAAGACGATATTGCTGGGTTACTTGATGACAAAACCAATATAGATGCTAATAGGACGATACGAAGCAGATGTCTTAACAATGAAGTCAAGATGTTCCCTTATTAAAAGCACTATTCCGTTGTATAATGAAATTGCAAATTTCCACCACAAGTGCAGGGCTAATATTACAATTAATGTAAGATCTTAACTGGCTTTTCCTAGTCTGGTTGTTGCACACCCAGTAAAGGCTATTAAAACAATGCAGAACGCTTTTATTGTTATCCAGATTTAACAACATCCGCTCTTTCAACTTTCATTCATCTTCAACTCTTCTTGGCAGATTTTGCAAAATTCTAAATTTTGTCATATAATCAATGTGAATGTACTTTGGAATAGTGTAAAAAGTATCGTTGTCCACTCAATTGTGCACCTGATGAGACAATGAGTAACTCCTCTTCACCTAGATTGCACTTGATATTTGTAGTCTAGTGTCTATGATGTCAAAACGAGGCAACGAATCATTTTTTAGCTTCTTCGTCGTTAATTGTTTTGGATCTCTTCAGATATATATGACTCCAACTCTCAGGAATGAAGTCTGTGGACACGTCTAACTTCAGACGCTGCACAAAGCGGAAGGTGAACTGCCGCTGCACTCTACATTTACAACCTGTAACAGCATAAAGATAAGGTTGCTAGTTTTAAAGCAGGAGTTACGTGTTGGATTACGAAAAAGTTAAAGAAAAATATGTGAATTGGATTGGGACTATTTCCCCTTAAAAAGGTTGCAGTGGATAAGTTAAAATTGCATTAGTGTATAATCATTCCTTCACCCCTTGGCTACGTTGTGCGTAAGCCTTTTTTTGTTAATTCTTTCAACTCCGTAAATTACATGCAAAATCTCATTAATTTGTATTTGTGCAAAACCGGCTAAATCTTATCCAAAATGTATGAACGACTCACAGTGTATATCTATGGGCATTACACAATAGTAACATGGGGGAGGAGATTTAGGCTTATACTCAGAGAAAAATGTTTTAGCAAAGCAATCGTAAATACGCTACAGTTTGATTATTATTAGTTTATTTGCTCATTTACTTACTTCGCTATACATTAATCTAAATCTTATATTCTTCAGTTAGTCACAACATTCATTGTTTTACAGTTGGCTGTTTAATTTCTTAACCTATAAATCAATTGTACTGCAATTAATACAACGTTTCGAAAAAATAGATAAGGCATAGTAACCTGTATAAAGCCCTTTCTTATTTTAATCCAAACATGCATAAGTTACAAAGTTATAACATTGAAATTAACTTTCAGTACATTTTTCTGTATTCCTTACTTTAAAAATGAGAAATATTGTTTCAATTCTCTCGTAAAATCATTTTTTGTCAACATTAAACTATGTTGCAACTTGATAACTTTAACGATGAATTGTTCTTTTAATATTACGCCTAAAATTTTTAGGCTATTTAACTAA
Source organism: Homalodisca vitripennis (assembly GCF_021130785.1). Lineage (NCBI taxonomy): Eukaryota > Metazoa > Arthropoda > Insecta > Hemiptera > Cicadellidae > Homalodisca > Homalodisca vitripennis. Next base: position 29,224,735 of record NC_060212.1, read on the forward strand.
TTTTAAAGATTTGTAATCCATTGAATTCCCTATACATACTAGTAAATTGGTAATACAACTATCACAGCATAAAGATAAGGTTGCGAGTTTTAAAGCAGGAGGTTACGTGTTGGATTACGAAAAAGTTAAAGAAAAATATGTGAATTGGATTGGGACTATTTCCCCTTAAAAAGGTTGCAGTGGATAAGTTAAAATTGCATTAGTGTATAAAATGCCCTTAAGTAATCTTATTTAAGCCAATATCTTGTCTACGTCATTAGAGCTTGGCCAAGTTCCGCGATAGGACTCGACACGTCCTGACTTCATTAAGTAAACAGGTTTGGACATGCTCGTTAACTTACAGGTTGGTTAGTGATAGATAATCTCTAAGATTGTTTTCGTACTAATTAATTTAGTTGGATTTGCAGTAATAGTAAATTTGACCTTTTCTACCTTTTTTAAATTTATAGTAAACTGTTTAAAAAAAATTACATCATTATTCTTTCCCCCCTAACTGCAAGTGATTATTTTGAAATTTTAGTTAAAAACAAAGAAGGAGTAAACCACACCACGTGAAGCGTAACATGTGTCCTAAGGTTGTATGCGAAATTTCAAGAATGTTGCTTCTTTCATTCTTGGTATGGTTTCGATAAACAAACAATCAAACAGAAACAATCACTACTTCCTCGCTTTTTATTAACGAATTTTTCAAGCAAATTCAAGGTTGCATACGAATCCTATTTCGCGATCTTACAGACTATTAAGCTACATGTGTTACTTATTAAAATATCATTCTTGTACTTGAATTGCTTATTAATTTATTGATTCTGTGATTTCCTCGTTGCCATTATAGTTACTTGGCCTTATACCAATGTAAAATGGTTACTCAGCCAAATCCCTAGAAGTGACACGATCTATCATCGAAGTAGATTTTGCTTACATAGAAATGAAGCTTAGTGCACAATTCCAAGCATACAGCTCATTTTATTCTCGGATTATTGTTCTGACAGACTTACAGATAGACAGACAGAAATGAAATGTTTCTAACCTTTCAGTGATAGGCTTCAGATCCTCAGCCAATAAACTAAGCAAATAGATCTGTTAAAATATGCTAGCACAAGTCAAAATTTCTGGTGCAGATTAATATGGTCCGAAATTTATTGATTCACAAACATCCAATTTTTAAAATTTAATTTACAGTGACACAAACTAAGGAGACTAATTTGGTAAGTTAATGTTGTTATCTTTGTTGTGATCCAAATCCACGTAGAAGATTAACAACGACCTAATTCATATTTGTGGTATAGGCATTCTTTCTTCACAGTCCTAAACGTCAGTTTGGATATCGACATTCTTGGTTGTTTCATACTTTAAGTAGCGCAGGGCGCACCAATCGTTGCCAAAACCTTTTACCGAATGGGCGAAACACATAGGACTGGACCTCTCTGAGGTCTTAGCAATAAATAGTCGTTATTCTAAAGTTTACTTATAAGTTTAACTATAGCACATTCTTTTTATTACATAATTGTTTACAAAAATTATTGTTATAATAATGGAACTTAATTAAAATATTGGTTTACAGAGACAAAGAACATACAGGGTGTTCACAAGTCGCAGGTTGAGAGGTATCAACTACTTGTTGCTCCCGGCTTGTACAACCGTGCCTTTTAAGTGGTCGTGCTCGCTTATACGTACGTTGACGGATCTCGTTGAAAGAGGTACTGTTAAAACTTGTATAACACTTACTAAACAGGTACTATCTTTTAAATTTTTTTACAACATTACTAGTTTTTTAGGCGCCATTTAGTTAATATATTAACAAATTATTGTTAATATGATAACATTATATTTTTTAGCTTTCCACGTATGTATACTACCTGTGTGCAAATTTGAGTATCTGTAGCTTTACTATTTCTATAGATATAGATTTTTATTTAAAAAATGGCATCTAGTGACTAATCGATACATTTCTCGACCTATATTTATAAGACATCTTTTGTTTGGAGGAATGATTCCTCAGAAGTTTTTTACACTATTTTGTGAACACAATGTAAAATTATATAAGGGGTTTTGACTAATATTGAAATTCCACGCCAGATGAAAATAAATCACAAATTTAATTTTATCGTGGATTATTTTAGTCACAATAAATAAACATTGTCAACGAATTTTATAAACATTTATGCTGTATGCAATATTAAATTATTAATATTTCCAGAATTACCTAAATGCCTTATTGATTGCGTTTTTTATATTTAAGTACCATTTGAAATTCTTGATATCAATATTGGACTATAATTTTACTTCCGTGTATCGCCCATGTGGACTTGAGTAGGTAGTGTAGAATAATATGACCAACAAGGGTGCAGGGGCTACCTACGAGTACATCCTCTCGTATGTCCCTAGTTACATATCATGTCTGCCTGGTCCGAGTATTTCAAACTTTCCCCCTTTTTATCAGTACGTATTACAAGTGATTTTACCGAACATCTGTGACATCTAATATGTTTCTGTAAGAATCATGATCATTGTTGAAAATTATTAAATACTAAGAAATTTTTTTCACCATTATATCTTATGTAATGTTTATTTTGATTTAATCACAAAATTAGTAAAGAAGCAGAATCTGTTATATAATTAATTATTTTAAAACGGTTACTTTTTAAATGTTATAAATTAAATTTGACTGTGAGATAGCATGGAAATTTTTCGATACGCAAAAATAGTAAAACCACAGTTTAACAATTTTTTTTTCATTTTTGCCTGATTGATTTTGTTGACGCAAAGGGTATCTTCAAAGTATTTTGATATTTTTTAATCTAGAATGAAGTAATTTTACAAAGTGTTCGTTCTACAAAAGGATCGTCTGGGGTTCTAATAGGAGGGACAGTTGTCGAGAGCACTTCGGAGGATGGCGTCCTAACACTGTCATGTCTTCTTATTTTCCATTCGTTTATACATACGTTCCAGCTTAAATGCACTTCCCTCATTACAAAATGTAAAATTCACCCAACATGAAACAAACTTATTGATAAGTAGATTTAAACTAAATGCTTACAAAAATACAGTTTCTTTTCGAGCAAGCACTTTTTATTTCACTAGCCAAAGACAAAAGGTTCATTTCCATCAATATTTATAAAACACGGCTCGGACACCATCTCGTCGAGAGATAAATTACAGTCACGATGAGGCTGTTGCGGTTATAAATTAATTTATAAATTAATATTACTATAAAACTAAGCTTATTTAATTACAAGATTTTCAAGTAGTGGTTTCAGACGCACTTGCTATACAGTATTAACATTGTATGCAACTTAATATTTATGATAATAAAATAATAATTAAATTTTAGAAACACGAGTTTCACAAAATGATTATATTGTTACATTGTCTAAATAAAATATTAGAATGTGATGTGCTATTTTTAACATTCCTATACGTTATAGATAGCAACATTTAAAAATAAGTTCAATTAATCTGGTTCTAATAAACAAAGAGATGCGTTAAAGAGATTAGAAATCTTCGTAAAGGAGAAATTAAATTGAATCCAGTATTTATGTGGTATTAAACAACCTTAACAGTCTCCGCTGCCGATTCCATTAGAATTATAATTCTATTCGGATAAAATTCAAATATCTTCTTTTGCAACATTTTATCTTGCTGTTTTCTTTTTACATTCATACAAATATGAGTTATCTTTTACTTTTGTGGAATAATAACTCACTTTACAAAACTTATTATTTTAACGATTAAATAATTGTGTTTTCTATTAGTTACATATTTGTTGCATGTTCTATTAGTTCTATTAGTTACATATTGGTGTCATTTTTTATATTATAAAAGGGATAATTTATTTTCCTACTGAATAATCAATATTTAAACAGCACATTCTTAGTTCTAAAATTCAAATAATTTTATTCTAAAACGTGATTGTTTCATAAGCTTTCTTATAGATCAATTTTAGTACTAAAATCTTGACTAACTGGACTACAGAGGCGTGTTTGGAACTAAAGTCAAATTAGTTTTATTGGTTGCGGGGGTGGGGAAGGTGGAGCTTATAAATTCTACATTCTGCAAAGTCCTTTTCCACCATAAAAAAGATTAATCTCTCAAGGGCTCTACCAGAATTTCTTTTACACTTTCTCGCCAACAAATAGTATACTGGAAGTGATTTTATTGTATCATCACTCCTACAAGGACGGTAAACAGCGAAGGTGTAAAAGGGGTCTGGACATTTTCTTAAACAACTTTTTCAGCAAAACGTTTATTACTTTTTAAATAATACAGTATTACTGACATGTACTGCTGAAATGTCGTTCTCAACATTGAAAATTGAACTAAAAGAACTTTTTTTGAACAAAATCGGGAATGAGCTTTAGACTGCAATTGGGACAAATATCACTCGTCTAACACTCCCCACTGTGACGTGTGCAGTTTATGGTGAGTTATGGTACAAATAATGTAGAACTGATCACTCTACATTATATAAATTTCAATTCATCAATGTCGTAGCGCGCCGACATTGTACCAATTATACCAATGCCCGTACGTCACTCTTGCCTGTTCTGCATAAAAGAATAGCCCATTGAGTAACCTTTATCTCCGGTGGACTGTTCACCGCACGACCGGACGACACGCTGCGGCAGGTGAACTGATAACAAACAGCTGGTGGATTGATTAGTGAGGAAGCTTGCGAGTGACTGGATTGCGTCGGTGCTGTGTGTGTCTACGAGCCCTTCAGCTTCGCTGGATTTTCGGGAGCCGACTAATAAATTGGCCAAGGTGAACTACTACCATATATTTTCCTTAGTTCTCGTCACTCTTACGTGAATTTAATATACTAATTTTAAAAGTTTAAAACACTACTCAAGATTATAGAATCACTCAACTGAGCCTTTGGAAAAACTGTTAGGGTTTGAATTGAACGTGTAAAGCTAAAACGTGGCATTTACTTTTAATAGTTAATAATCTTACCTAATAATTTGTTTAAAGTATTTGTTTTCAAAACCAATTACGCTAACTATGTTGACAACATTTCTAAGAGAAAGAGGTAAACTTATAAATAGTACATATGTTGAAAATTAATGTCACAACTTGCACTGTTATAACTGCAATGTTTTAAATGTTTTAATCGAAGAAAATTAATCTCTTTTATAGTAAAGTAAGTATTTAATTAAGTAAATACATACAAGTCGCATAAAATACAACCATGATTGACATATATTTCGTAAAAGACCGTTTATAGTCCTAATTTAATGTGTCACAGTTTCATGTTAGTACGATACAATAGTTTCAACGTTTCTTCTTAATGTATCAATGTTTATTTGTAATAAAAGTCAAGGTAAATTATTACCTCAACTGATTAATAATTAGTCTTTGATATCACATTGAATTTATAAATGCAATTTTGTTATTATACTGCCTATTATGTTAAATCATACTGTGTACATGTAGGGTACTCTATTTATTTATGTTTATTATTTTCTACAGTGTTTAGCCTTTGATATGAATAATCAAGCTTACAATTCTCATGATTTTATGGCCAGAAATTGCATAAATACAGGTAGATTCATTATCAATTACCTAGAGGGGTATTGTTGCTTAATCAGCTGAATATAAATTCTGGCATAATATTTTATTTGCTTCAAACGAACGAAAACCTAATGTGTTTATTTTAATTGTTTCATTGTTGTTTTTCATTTGTATTTAAATGTCCATTTCAATTGCTACTGAGAATAGATGTTGCTTACTTAAAATTGCTAGTAAATTTGATGACAGAATTTAAATATTACTATTAAATAGAAATGGCACAAATAAGTTGTATAAATTGATATGATCTCACTATTCTTATAATAAAGGAAACTTGAATTTATTTCTGAGATAACTGTTGTTATCTGATGTTCTCTGTAGGTTGAAATTATTAATCAGGTAATTTAAGTAAGTTAGTTTTAGTAATTTAATTAACCAATCAATGTCAATGTGTTATTAACCTATCGATAAGAAGCTTGCTGGGCCCATAACTATTTTGGAGTGAATGTGTTCAAGGGCTTTTTTGGGGGGATTTTGTCCTGGTACACCTCTGGACTGCGCCCGGAGCCTGGTGGACTTATTGCCGAGCCGCTAGTGGGTACTCCAGCTTGCACTACCCCGACACTGGGATCTGCTCCTAGCCGTGCCGCCTTACACCTACCACTACCGCACCGCGGATCCGCTCGCGCCGCGCTCTTCCGCGCCACGGTCTGGACCGGACGTAGTAGGCCTTTTGTGTTGTGACTCCCAGTTGGTGAGTACAGACTTGGATTATTTCACAGAGTGCTCTTATGGATTAGTGAATCGGACGCGGACTGATGTCTAATTCTGGCCCAGGAGCATTTGTATTGTGGAAGGAGCCCTTAAAATTTGATTCAACGCTACCCTCCAGACGTTAACTGCACACCTTAGTGCATTATAGTGTATCTTTAGTGTATTTACTTGTGTCGTCTATTATTTACATGTCTAGGCCATTTATTGCATGTATTTATTGCATGTATTTATTGCATTTATTTATGTATATTGCATGTTGTTTTGTAGAAGTGGAGCGCTCCCTACCATAAATAGAGTTCATTTAGCCATTTGTAATTTTCTCTAATAAGTGGTAACATTGTATCTTCGCTATATTTGTTGTTAATTATTTTCTGTCTAAAAGCATTTACTTACTGTAAGGCTGGATTAGTCGTGATAATGTTATACAATTTCTACACATTAAATAATTAATTTAATTGCAAAATTTTCAGTGTTTGTTTCTTTTGTTCAGTCCTAGTAACTAGGTTGAGATAACATCGCATAAGTATTAGGGGTCTATCTTGAACATTGTATTCAGATTATTTCAATACAACTATCTGTGTAGTCCAAATGCCTGGTTGACAAACGATAGCTTTAGTGTATGGTAGTAGGGAGCCTGATTGGTACTTTCCTTGGAGCAGGGGTACTGTTCCTTGTTGGAGCCCTGCCTGTTACCTGTCCTACAACAAGTTGGCGCCCTTCCCTCACCGAGCAACCTAAAAGAAGAAGAAGTACTAATCGTAGGTTACCCTTTACCCTTACGGCGCGCTGTCAAGGACCACCCCCCTTTCTCCACTGAGTGATACCGGACATTTGCATAATTCCCCTAGGGGAGGACGTTGCACCACACATTTTTTATAACTACTTTCCTTCAATACCATAGTACAAACACTAATAAAATATTGTAATCAACAACTATAAATTGTCTTTACTCAATTTTTGGTTTTTTAGTCTCCAAAGTTATATAATTTTCTTTGTGAACTTATTGGGCAGCAAAGGAGCTTGAAATCGATCAAATTGCACAAATCTCGTAGGCCACTTATCCAATATTTGTTCTACACCATTTAGGATACTCTTCAGGAACAGCTGACTATGGTATTAAATTATTTGACAGTTTATACGTTATTTATTAACTAGGTCAGTATCTACAAATTTTGGTATTTAATATATTGCAAATAATTATTTAACATGTGGTTTGTATTTGGTTACAATAGAGATTTCATAGGTGTTCTGATTAAAAATAATATGACCCTATAAAAGAAAAAAAATTTTAAATAACAAATTTGTTACATTAAATAATATATACAAGTTTTGAAAGTGGAATTTCCTGAACGCGTTTTCCAAAATATAATAAGAATATTGGTTTATAATTGTTTTTGTTCAGAATTTAATATTTACATGTTTATAAATACAACTCGGATACCAAAGTATTGATATAAAAATCACGTTATTTTAAAATAAGAGAATAATAAAATAAGTCATTAACAGTATATTATGTTTGTTAGATACATAACTATAATCCGATAAAGAAATGCTATAAAACTCACGAATCTACTTCAAAACTATTAAAGTAATTAACTCCACTTGCATAAATAACTTACGAGAAGAGCTACAGCTCTAATAGTTCTATTAATACGACGACATTAGTAAAACTGATCCTATACAAAACAATGACTTCACTCATTTGTCGATTATCACTGAAATAGTCAGACATATATCATTCTCGTACAATCATAGACATGCCATTGTTAACACGATTACTAAGGAGGTAATGTTCAACGAATAATTCTGTCACACTCTGTATGATATGATTCATCCATCACCAACGGTCAACGCATTATACAAATATCAATCACGGTTTGTGGACATTTCTGTCAGCAGTGGTTTTGATATTTGCAAACCACGAATTTAATTATAACGTTTTTATTGCCTAACTCACCTTTATTCAAATTAAAATTCGTTTAAAAATTAATGTTCAATTTCATAAAACGAAATCGTAATACCCTAAATGGCCCAAAAATAGGAAGCACGTTCGGTTACTGATTTCTTGTTTCACTGAACGATGGAAAATTTCCGGAGAATCCTGTTTCTTTCACAATCCTTCCATCTTCAAAAATAACCTTCAAACAAAGAAGTTTGTACTATGAATAGAATAAGTAAATTAAAGTGGTAATTGTTCCTGATAATATGTTGTATTGTTCATCAATTTTCGCATTTTCTCGAGAAATATGAGAAATGAACATTAATAATTGAGTATCGTATTTAAATAAAGAATAGAACAGTAAGATTTTAAATCTTGTATGAGAAAGGAAGTATTAAACTTGAAGGAAAATAACAATGGAATGGTACGGTTCATTGGAAGTGCGCTTAAAGTTTACCTTTCTCAAGCTAAGAGTTCATAAGATTAGTTAGTTAACTAATTAACTTCAAAACAGTGGAAATAAAACAATGTAGTCTGCCTTGTCCCTGAAGGATTTTGTAAACTGTTTGATTGCATTCATACACAATATTAAATATTAATAACTTGGCCAAGGTGTATAATAAAATTTAACTACTAAACAATCCTTACACAACAATATTATGTTCAACGTAGTCTGAAACACCCTGTAACCTTAGACATTGTTTTCAATTACATTTAATATTTAAGGATCGTTTTTACAATTTCTCTTTGAATAGCATACTAAGTATTCTTTAGTTTTTGCAACGTAGTTAAATTTTCCAAATCTAGTTAAATAAATTTAAAAAATTTAAATCTAGTTTTAGTCTAAGAGCTGAGAGCCAATTCGGCCTTTTAAATATAAAATTTTGTTTTCTTTCTTCAAATCAGGTTTTCACGAGAATAGCAACTACTTTTTGCAACTTTATCTTTGGATGAAGTCGAAATTAAAAGTATAAAAAAATTAACATTCATTAGATTAGATTTTTAAAATTTTTATTAATTTAAAATCTCAAAATTCTGGCACATAAATCATCTTTATATCACTGCCAGATGACTATATAATAATACTATTTCCACTACTAAGTCCACCGTAATAGGAATAAGGGTGAATCCTCATTTTCTCGTACCTTTTTTAATGCTAATGCACCTTTTCTCAAAAGGCCTTTAAGTAAGGCATTTTATAGTTTTTAGTCAGTTAGAGACAGTTTGCTCGGTTTCTTTATAATATTTGGCTAAATTATTAAAAAAAATCTTATAAATAAAAAGTTAGTTTTCAAATTTGAAAACAGTTGGTACTATAGACATAAACTTTTAAAGGATCAAAAACACTAATGGGTAAATTATACTTGAGGCTGAAATAAAACCATAAATATTAACCATAACTAATAATTTGTTAGAAAAAGTACATTTAAAGATCATAATTTAATATGAGCAATATGGTGGGTACGCAACCCCTTTAATTGACCAAGACAAATGAAAGCAATTATTAGTTTTTTCTAGTCCAGCTACATAGATATTTTGGAAAAACCATAAATCCGCTCATACAAAACATTATTTTTTATTTACTTTGATATTTTTTTTCAAAAACAAGCTGAACGTCCAACGAATTTTTGATCCCGGGCCATTTACTGTACAGTACCAATAGCCATTACACAAGAAATCATCCACTCTTTGCTCCTCAATATTGTGTACCAGGCTCGTTATTAATTAATTGCCTTTACTTGTCCTAAGCAACACTGACGTCATTGCTGATCAGTGCAGACAACCATTAGTACTATATTCTGTGTCTTTTTAAAAAAACTCAAAAACTGCATCAAGTGTTGATGAATTTTCTAGTAAATATACCATGCCAAACATTCTTCACGCTACAATGTCCTTTTTTTAAGGAATGTAAATCTCTGATGTCACTAAAATATAATTTATATGGATTCTCCCATAAAATTATAGGTGACTTATAGAATAAGTGTTTGAACATAAAAATTTGAAAAATTATTTTTTAGGCAAACCTACATGATGTAATATGATTGTTAGGATTAGTTTAAAATTGAATAGAAAAACACCAATTTATATTGTTGAAGTATTTTTCTCTTTTATAAAATGAGAGCCCAATCCTCATGTTAAAACTTATGATACCCTTGCTCACGGGCCAGTGGCCTGTACGATGTTTAAACAGAATAAGGAGGAGAGTGGGTACACTACTGATAAAAATGGTTAGGAAGATTACAATTTGTGCTATCTCTAACTCAGACGCAGAGTTCAACGTCTTAGACCACTCGCCCACCGGCTCTCTCCATGTCGTAATGAAATGGAAATTCATATGAGATGATATGAGATGATTTCATATTGAGCATACTAAAATGTATTCTGTACATTACTTTTTACCTGAAAAAAGAGATGAATTCCAAAAAAAAGATGCAAAAATTCATCGTAAAAACATAAAAACGGACATTTTTAAAAGAGAGAAATATGTATCTACATAAAGCAAGTTAATTTACGGTAATTAACATATTTTAGAGTGTGTCAATTAGATTAAATTTATTAAAGTGACGACTTTAAATGATATTTTTTTTATTTGCATTAGTTCTTACACTGTTTCTGATAATGTAAGGGATAAACAACAAAGACCATATCTTATTTAAATTAAGTAATATAAGGATAAGATTTTTAATCTTGTATACTGGAGAGAGTAAAGAAGTTAAAAGAAAGCAACAAATTAATAGCACAAGAGGTGCACTTTAAATTTGCTTTCATAGACTAAGAGTTCATGAGATTAGTTAGTAAAGTAATTTATTTCAAAACAATTAAATGAAAACAATGTAGTCTGTCTTGTAGCTTCAAAAACGTTTCTTTGTAATTTATTCAAGTTGTTTATATTTAGAAACAATATAAAATAATAAAATACACCATCTCTTAAATGCATAATATCAATATTTACAAATAGTATTGTTTAAACAATTACTGGACAATACTGGCACGATAAAATTATGTTAGATGTAGTCTGAAACATATTTTAGACTGCACCCTTGTGCTTAAGTATCTTCGACATTAAAGGGTGATCATCATAATTTCTTTCTAAATGGCATATTAAGCAGTTGTTAGTTTCCGGAAGATATTCAAATATACTTGTAGTCTCGGAGCCGAGAGCCAATTTGCCCTTTATAAACACACAACTTCGTTTTTTTAATCGGTATATACGGTTTCACAAAAATAAAACAATCTGTGACGCTAACTTATTTTGAATTTTGAATGGGAGGGGTTAATACATGGGATGATACTTTTCTCGGATTATGTATTTTTAAGCTTAATACGCTTAAATCGGCCGCCTGGCACATAAATCAGCTGGCCCTGATTTAATATTATCTAATATTTATTTACAGCTCTGACGGTTGGTTTTAGGTGAGTAAAGTTATATTTTTCATTCAAAAAGGATACAAAATTCAGAATAATAATATTTAAATGGCCATTTCCTAACGGAAACTTTTTTAATCTACACAAACAAAGTCAATTTCCTTGAGTCAATATATTTTAAAGTGTGTCATTTAGATAAATTCGTTAAAAAGGTAGCTGGAACTGATCATTTTAATTTTGCTCATTAGTTCTTACATTGTCTTACAAATGAGAGGGATAAACTAAAATAACTGTATCTTATCTAAATTAAAGAATAAAACGATAAACTTTAAAATACTGTATTTTAAAGGAATCTAATAACTTTGAAGTAAAGCAACAAAACTATACTATGGTTCATCGGAGGTGAAGTTTAAATTTGCCTTTCATAGATTCAGAGTTTATAAGATTAGTTAGTAAAGTGATTAACTTAAAAACGGTGGAATAAAAACAACGTAGTCTGTCTTGTAGCTTTGGAAACATCTCCCTGTAATTTTTCAAATTGTTTATTTCTACTCGCAAACAATATAAAATAATAATACCTTCTCCTAAGTACTTTACATGAGTTAGTAATCAATATTTAAAATCATTTTTTTTTTCATTTAATTTAAAACTATTCAATACTTTCGTCTTGACTGTACACAATATACTGTAATATAAAAGGAGCGGCATCGAGATGTATTATTAAAGTGAAATACAAAGAACTCTCCAGATCTGCTTTATAATCAGTCAATGTGTAATGAAGAGTCTTGGAACACTAGAAAAGTTTAATTTAATATCACCGGTAAATAAATACACATTTCCCAATATTAATTTTATAGTGAATGTGTAAATTTAAAGAGCAGTGTAACAGAATATTAAAGTTAGTACTATTGCGAAACATTGTAAAATACAATTTCCCAATAAAATACATTTGTATTTCTCTTGACACAGGTTTAAAGTGCATATCCATTAACATAATTGTTGGTGTTTCACATTCACTCACTTTGACACTTGTGCTGCTTCGTCAGAAAGGATTTCAATTGACTTACCATTAAAATCCCCTTTTAAAATTACCAATTAACTATCCAAGCGCATTCTACGTCCAAATAATTTATGTCTGTTCACCAATTATCCATGTATTTAGCTACCGAATACAACCTTAATACCAACAGACGACTCGTAATCAACTTCGTGACAACATAGATAGAGCTCCAGAACTGACTATTTATATTTTGACGCCGTGTTTGCGAATACACCAAAACGTTCCAGCCTACAACAAACCAGACTTTGGTAATATTGCAGTACAGGATCACCTTAAATATACAATTACAAGGTAAAACCAGCAACACAAGTCTCCTAAAGCTATTTCTAGATGGCTCTCTTAAACGTAAATTTGAAATTGATTCGATCAGATTTATTTTGAGACATAACTCTCTCAAGCCATGATTCAGTTAGCCCAATACAAGTCCCAAACAGGCTGTACTTATTATGCCTGTTTGGGATTTTAGAAGGCTAGGTAGACTACAGTAGGTAGCTCTAGATCGAACATTCCACTTTGAAATTCCTCTAGTGAGATGCATTCCAGGAATTCCGTGCAATCTGCTCCTTTCAAAATAACATCATAAATCATAAAACTGGGCTATATATTCGTGTATGAAACATATTTATATTTTAAAAGACATATAGCTGACAAATCCACACTTATTTCTTCCGACAAAAATAAATATCATTGAAGTTAGTAAGTTATGTATAATTAAGAAAAAAAAAAACATTTCTTACATTATTTCATAGTATTTATATTAATCTAATATCTATAATCTAGTATTCATTTCCGCTATAGTTAAGCCGTTACAATGTTAAAAACATGTATGAGAACTTTTTTACTTACAAAGAAAACAGATTGATCTATCACGTACAAAACATAATTTGTAATAAACAAAATTTGGAGGATTGTCCTCAAATACTCTTTGTATCACTACTGGTGTGAGTTTAACGATAAAGTAATTAGGTTGTTTAGCACTTAATCTCCTCATTCCCTAGAGGACTATCCATTTAGGGTTTGAGTCTACTATTGTTTTATACGGTACAAAACCGGCAGCCAATCCTGTAATACAACTAATATGTTGTCATTTCTGTTTTAAACTGGAATATTTCTGTAATTCTTCATAACTCTTTATAAAAACACTGTTCGCTTAGAACTTTGAAATATATTTGTGATTGTCAATGATTTTTAAACTGGGCAGAACTTAAAATTAAAGCGATTTTATCAATTATTTCCAGCTTTAAATATAAACTTTATTAATTAAATCTGTATATGAACATAAAATGTTGTATGTAATTGTATACCTTTGTCAAAAAATTACATATTTAAACGGATTTTTAATCCCAGATTACTTACTTGAGCATAACGTTGACCTTTATAAAAGCATTCACTATTTGCTTATCAATATTTTGTTACAACCTTGGTGCTACTTTATTCTTTACAAAAATACCAGTTCTACATCCCGTCTTTCTGAACAAGACTCCAGGTTTGAAGCCTGTAAAATGGTGTGGGTGGTTAAAATGACGGTTTTGTAAAAAATAACCATTCCTTAGGCAAAAATGTCTTTTTTTTAAGGAAATTTCAGTTTAAGGAATAACGAAAATATAATTTTATATGCAGGACCATTTAAAATTATGGGAGATATTATATAGTTTTACATAAAACATTTAGTTAAATTATCCAACTAGTCCGTGTGGTATATTTTCTACTCTATTTGGCCTATATTTGTCTCAGTCTGAACCAAGTCATTCTTGACTTTAATGTTCGTTTATTAATCTACAAGTATACATAGACACAAATACACACACACACACACACACACACACACACACACACACACACACACACACACACACACACACACACACACACACACACACACACAACACACAACACACACACACACACACACACACACACACACAGAGTTTTTTATTACGTTTAGTAATATCCGACAATGGGGAGTCAACCTTTTATGATAAATCACCTGGATACCCATGGGCGTATCCAGAATCATACTTAGGGGGCAGGCCTGCTCATTTATGAAGTAAATTTTTACAACGGAAAAGATGAATTAATAAAATGTTATAAAGTAAATATATTTTTATAAGTGACTTATTATTAATTATAACTGTTTATTTAGAATACATCCAAGATTTTAATTAATTACGAGGATTCTTGGTTTCTAATCAAAATTGTTCTAAACTTACGTTTCCGTTCTTCTTTTAAATTAAAATTGGATTTAAACCCACGTAGATATTCATTTTTTTACTATCTAATATACAAATGCAGTTTTTCTCACTTTGTTTTTAGCACATTTGGTATAAAGAAATGAAGTGCAAAAGTGTTAAGAGTGATTCCTAGGTAACCTGCTGCAAATTGTTGTGTAACATTAAAAACTCATTATTGCTTTTAATAACAAAGTTGAAATGCTTCATTACCCTTTAACATTGTATCTGCATACCAACACAAGTTTCAACTACCATGAATCGTTTATGTTTCCTTTGTCACGCCACAATCTAATCACTTGATCCACCAATCATTTCATCTCGTTATGTCAACCAAAGGGTCCCTAATTAATTGTTGTACTAATCAGATTTAACCTTATAAAGCCGCAATGCGAGTGCGGTTGTTAGAGACAAGCTGTACAAATGTTATTTTACTTCAGAAACAATAAAAACGTGCTATTTTGATAAATCCATGTTTCTACAAAGTATTATTCACATTTTTGGTATAGTATTTATTTAGAAGAAATTATTTATCTAATTTGAATGAAATTCTTCAATTACCAGAATGAATAAAGTACTATATTTTGATGTCAGTTTAATAGACACTTGATTGAATCATCTTCTACTTAGGTTTCTTTAAGCTATAATTTTAAATATATGTGTTGATATAATATGATACGTTTACCTTGATGAACTTATTTATTGTTCTGTGGAAACTTATTGTAGTCTAGCTCTGACTAATTACATATATAGGAGAATCACTTCTATCTTTAAAGTTTATTTGTGGCGAGCAAATATTCAGTATCACTAAACAATAGGAAATGTTTAGAATATCCTGTATCCTCTACAAAAATCTTTTCGGTTTGGACCTTATAGAATACCTATTACTCATACAACTGTCAGTCCTTCACTAGGCATCTTCTGCGAATACCAATGTAGTGTAAGTCTTACCAATATCTTTAACATAATTACCTAAAAGTTGAATTTATCTACTAACTATATACTAAACGCTCAAACTAAAAACCCAAAACCTTTACCTAAATGCAATTTTATATTCAGATGTTTTTAGGCCTAATTAAAGCATTGCTATGCTTTATTTTTTAAATTCCTATGTTGCAAATCAAAACTTAGGTTTTAAATGCTTGTTGGCTTCTGTGACCTCTGCTTTACATGTCTGAGGACAATAGAAGAAATATTGTGAAACGAAATATTTCTCACATTAACTACTTGTACCAAATAAATGAATCACTTGTGGTGGAGATGTCTGAGATCGTAGTAATAAATATTAGACATTTCAAAGTTTACATGCAAGTTTAACTGTGGAACTAGCAGGCAGGACTTCTAGGCCCTAAATAAAAATAATAATTTTGCCACTATGGTGTCGAAATAAAACGAAAGAGGAGCTCGAAAGTTATCTGGGGGTGGGCTTTATTTTTGTAATGATTTTTATAGTAGTAAGAAACCTAATCACTAACGAAACACTAGAATTGACTTCTCTTAAATGAAAACGTCGACTGAAAAACTACAAACTTACTTTATACATACGAGCTCGAACAGTTTTCAGTAAGATCCCAAAGTAATTTAATTTGAAATAATAAAAAGAGTGAATAGACTCGGATTCAAACTCGCTTGAATCCAAATCACGATGAAATTAGCCATTTATCGAGACAACTTAAAAATCACAGATGTCTTTTCAAAAGGCTAATAAAAGATCATTAAAATCTAATTTACTAGTTTACTTCATAATACATTTAAAAAGACGTATCGCATGAAAGGATTCATTTATAATACGACAAATATTAATTTTACTTACTGATAAAGCGCACGAGTTACTTTACGCTAGGCAAGTTGTCGTCAACAAAGTGTATCAATGGAGAAAAGATTACTACGCGTGCTAATTGGGTAATAAAATAATATTAATAACCTGTAAAATTATAACAAATACAAAATAAATCAATAAAGGATCATTTTTTAGAAGGACGGTTTTTTTTTATATGTTTTACTACCCTAAACACTACAAAAAAGAAGTTTTACAACTAAATGAGGATTATTCTCATGAAAGAGGGGAAGTTTATACAATCCTCCATCACGTGCGATTCATGAGATCAGACAACTAAAAATTTACAAAAGGTCCATTATTATTCTGTTTTCTTTCAGGCGTTACGCATAATCATTTAAACCAACAATGCCCACTATCGTACACTACTTGACGTACTTATTTTCTACTAAAATCTTTAAAAATAATGTATTTTAATTTACTTGACTATAATTACTCATTTCATTATCAGCTTTATAACAGGTAAAATGCCTAAAGGTATTACTAAACATTCTGTTAAGCATATGCATTATTTATCTATACATATACAGGATTTGTAAATCTCCAAGGGTTTTATGTGACGTTAATGAGAGAGCTTTTGTGGGTTTACCTACGAAAATAACGTAATATTTTGTTGGCCTCAAACAGGACTAACTGAATTTACACTCCTGTGGGACTGAGGATTAGACTCATTACGGTCCAACATCGGCCGTAAGGCTTCGTAATCCGGAGTTACTGATGGCTAATTTTACAATACGTTTATAAATATATGATAAAATACCACAATTCAGCCCAGGATATGCTTTTACTTGGATATTGATAACATTTATCTTTAGTTATAGAAGTAGTTACCATGAATAGAAAAAAATTAATTTTAGGCATTATGTTATTACAAAACACTAGTGCTTTATTAATGATATTACATTTAGTATCTGTAATAATATGTGACATTTTCATTGTTTTACATATTTATCACAATCATGTTCAGCGTATATACAAGCATGCCTTAATGATGTATGGCTTATATAGCTCACCTGAAAACGCATTCTATTTCAAAATCGTTTTAAAATGCAGACACATTCCTGTTAACCTACTGGGAAGCCACAGAATTTGACTGACCAGTTGCCAGAGTAGAACAGTTTTGATGTCCCGACCTAAAAAAGACTTAAGATATTATTTTGTTGCTCGAATTTGCCAAACATATATATACCTGCAATTGTTTACATAGAAATAGACCAAAATTCGATTATTGAAACAGTTTAACAATTTGGTAGAGGCACTTTTTTCTCTGGAAAATGGTGTTACAGAATTCTCCAAAGTTCTAGAGATTCAAATATTTGACTTTTCAACTTGCTGCCTTAAACAATTTACTTTTATTAATAAACAATGAAAGCAAAGTTCGTTTCTTCATATGTGCCCACCTTATTTCAAAAGAACTATTTCAAATTTTGTATTCAAAGTTTACTGAATTGTTTATTTTATTGTGTGTGCAGTAATATGTGTAAAAATGTATATTTACGTTTTGAAAATTATAAAAGGAGATTTGGAATCATCTTTTATTCTAAATGCATTTAACTTTTAGTTCATACACATGAGAAATCAAATCAACAGCATCCAACTTCTGTAAACCAAACTCAGAGGTCACCACCTGTATAAAGTTATCGCGCGGGGCAAATAGAGTCAGTCCTGACCTTTATAAGTTTGCCTGTTTTCTTGCCAGTTTGTGAGCTACTAACTTCCACAAACTTCGTAAATTTGCTTGGGTCTTCTCTCACGTACTCTGCTCTCTAGAAAATGAGATGCTACCACACCTTGCAGTAAATACTTCAAAGTAAGTAGACTTTAAACAACCGTAAAAATTACTGCAAACTTTGCATTTATTTATCTCAACGGTGATCACCAATTTTATACAAATACGTACATAAATGATGGCAACTATAATCAAAAACTTGACTAGCTAATATATAAATTTGTGGCAGCAACAGATTATCAAAATACAACAACAATACAATGCTTACAATACCATAAATATATACTTTGCAAACACACACACACTCATATGCATTGTCCTTTGACCAACCACACTCTTTCAAGGCCACAAGCTGTTTTGCACTTTACGTTTAAAAGCATCACAAAAGGGTCTGAAGACGACTATGCTGATGTCTACATTCTAATGACAATCATATTAAATGTGTTTTATAAATTATTACATTATTATTAATTTTGAAATATATTGTATACGCCAGAGTTCTTGTGACAAATTACTTTGTCTTGTTGTCAAATTTTACTTTCGCGAGTTCATCATCTGATAAGGTTGAAGTACGCCACACCACGTATCGCTGGGACCACCAACCAAGTACGCCACACCACCAATCGTCTTCGCTGAGGTTGCAAGAAAACACTCAAATTTATAAATCATTCCATTCTCAAAGTATCTTTTAGACAGATGGACAGAAATATAACCGCACAGAAAACATATTTACATCCCTCAGAAATTAAAATAAATATTTTGTCAGCCTACTAAATGATAAGCTTCAATAACGTTTAGCCAAATTTCCTTGTTGGATATGTACCATTATAGAACTACTTCTTATCTATATGTAGCTGTTTCATGCTAAATTAAAATATAAATATTTCTAGAGATAATGATATTATACATTTAAATTTTTCACTAAGCTAAGTTTTATAGCACGGTGAGATAGGAACGTTACCACAACGTAAGAATGAGCTGAAATTAAATCTTTTGCTCGATATTTAACTTTAATGTTCTATAATTTTGTATTTGAATTTAAAACTTAATATGATTTTACTCATTTTCCTGTAAGTTTTATTTATTCTGGTATTTTCTTGTTGCCATCATGGTTGAGACAAATATACAAATATTAACTAACGTTCATCCAAATGCAATGAAGTCACTTGCATCATCATCGACCTCAATGTTTCCTATATAGATATGAAGCTGCATAGAACAGTTTATAGCCTAGTTCGTTATCGATATCGTGTGGACAAACAGGCAGATACGCGGTCAGAGATAACTTTTTTAAATTAACTTTTTTGTCAATCTATGATGTTTTGTTCATTTTGTATTTCGATTGATATTCGATGCCAAAATTAAATGTTTTTATTATATTAACCAAATATCTCAAGTAAAGAAAATAGCCTATGCTCTAGTCTTGCTTCGACAAATAATAAAGACGACATCCACTGTTTTGATAGTAAAGTTGCAATCTTATTTTATTTAACTTTAGTCACAATGTAATAAATTAATCAGATTATGAATTAATGTTCAGCGTATGCTTCTGTCACACCCTATATGATATGATTCATCCATCACCCAAACGTGACGATTGCGGTCAACGCATTATAGAAATATCAATCACCGGTTTGTAAACATTTCTGTCAGCAGTGGTTTTGATATTTGCAAAACACGAATTTAATTATAACATTTTTTATTGCCTCACTTTGATTCAAATTGAAATTCGTTTAGAAACACTTGAATTTTCAATTTCATGAATCCAAATAGTAACACTCTATAGTCCAAAAAGAGGAAACAAGTTCGATAGGATTGATGTGAAATTCAATTGAAAATTTAATCCCGTTTTATTCGTTTTTTTTTTATAAATGGAGTTTCAATTCTTTTTATACCTTTATTAAACACGTCTTCACGGGATACTGGGCTGTGTGAGAATCAAGCAGAACAAAGACGAGAGTCGGTACAGTACAAGTTCGTCAGTACTGACACCAGTTGCAACAGTCACAGACAAGGTTTGAACCTCCACTATCTCTAACTCAGACCCAAAGTCTGAGGTCTTAAACCACTAGGCAATTAGCTCTCCCATATCTTAAATGTAGCCTACATTTGTATATGGATATTTCATATGGGAATAACGAAACTGTTTCCTACGTTATTTTTCACTCACAGATATTCATTATAAAAATAATTATTGCTTTATATTTCTTATTCATATTCGTAATAAAAATATATATACAACCATCACTTTCAAACTGAGGGATTTTTTTTAATCTGAGAGCTTAGTTAGAAATAAACCGAGTCAGTTTCCTCAAGTCAGTATACTTTAAATATGTGTACTATAAATAGAATAAGTAAATTGAAGTATTAATGTTTCCTCATAATACGTTGTATTGTTCATTAATTTTCGCATTGTCTTAAGAAATAAGAGAAATAAACATTAAATTGTGTAGCGCATTTAAATTGATGAATGGAACGGTTACGTTTTAAATCTTGTATATTTTCAGGAAGTAATAAACTTGAAGGAAGGAAGAACAAGAGAATGGTACGGTTCATCGGAGGTGCGGTTAAAGTTTGCCTTTCTCAAGCTAAGAGTTCATACGATTAGTTAGTTAACTAATTAACTTCCAAACTGTGGGAGCAAAACAACAGTCTGCCTTGTACCTGAAGAATTGTGTAAACTATTTTATTCCATTCATAAACAATATGAAATATTATTAACTTGGCCAAGGTGTATAATAAAAATTAAATACTAAACAATACCTTCACAATAATATTATGTTCAACGTAGTCTGAAAACACACTGTAACCTTAGAAATTGTTTGCAATTTACATTTTATATTTAAGGGTCATTATTACAATTTCTTTTTAAATACCATATTCTTTAGTTTTTGCAACATAGTTCAGTTTTCGAAATCTAGTTCAATAAATTTCAAAAATTTAAATCTAGCTGAGAGCCAATTCGGCTTTAATAAAAATAAAATTTGGTTTATCTTTCTTAAAAATCAGGTTTTCTCGAGAATAACTAATACTGTTGGCAACGTTATCTTTGGATGAAATCGATATTAAAAGTATCAAAAAATTAAAAATTCATTACATTAGATTTTTGAAATTTGTATTGACTTAAAATCTCAAGCTTCTGGCACATAAATCATCTTTATATCACTGCCAGATGGACTATATAATACTATTTTCACTACTAAGTCCACCGTAATAGGAATTATGATGAATCCTCATTTTCTCTTACCTTTATTTCATGTTAATGAACCTTTTCTCAAAAGGCCTTTAAGCAAGGGCTTTTAGAGTTTTTAGTAAATTAGAGATAGTTTGCTCGGTTTCTTTATAATAGTTTGCTAAAGTATTAAATAAAACTAAATCTTATAAATAAAATGTTAGTTTTCAAATTTGAAAACAGTTGTTACTATAGACATAAACTTTTATAGGATCAAAAACAATAATGGGTAAATTATACTTGCGTCTGAAATATAAGCATAAACTTAACCATCATAACTAATAATTTCTTATAAAAAGTACATTTAAAGATCATAATTTAATATGGGCGAGATAGGTGGGTACGCCCATCGGCTCTCTCCATGTCGCAATGAAATGGAAATTCATATGAGATTATTTCATATTGATTACACTAAAATGTATATTCTGCCTTTTTTTTTATCTGAAAAAAGAGATGAATTCCAAAAAAAAGATGCAAAATTCATCGTAAAAACATAAAAACGGACATGTTTAAAAGAGAGAAATTTATATCTACATAAACCAAGTTAATTTACGTTAGTTAATATATTTTAGAGTGTGTCAATTAGAATAAATTTATTAAAGTGACGACTGTAACTGATATTTTTTTATTTGCATTAGTTCTTACACTGTTTTTTAAAATATAAGGGATAAACAAAAAATACCATATTTATTTAAATTAATGAATATAAGGATAAGAATTTTAATTTTGTATATTAAAGGGAGTAAAGAAGTTAAAATAAAGTAACAAATAATGGCACCAGAGGTGCACTTTAAATTTGCTTTCATAAACTAAGAGTTCATGAGATTAGTTAGTAAAGTAATTAATTTCAAAATAATTAAATGAAAACAATGTTTTTTTTGTGTAGCTTCAAAACGTTTCTTTGTAGTTATTCAAGTTGTTTATATTTAGAAACAATATAAAATAATAAAATACAACATCCCTTAAATGCATAGTAGCAATATTTACAAATAGTATTGTTTAAACAATTACTGAACAATACTGGCACGATAACTACTTGTAGTCTCGGAGCCAATTTGCCCTTTATAAACACACAACTTCGTTTTTTTTAAATCGGTATGTACGGTTTCACAAAACAATCTGTGACGCTAACTTATTTTAAATTTTGAATGGGAGGGGTTAATACATGGACTGATACTTGTCTCGGGTTATATATTTTTAAGCTTAATACAATTAAATAGGCCGTCTGACGTTTGGTTTTAGGTGAGTAAAGTTATATTTTTCATTCAAAAAGGATACAACATTAAAAATAATATTAATATATAAACGGTCATTTCCTAACGGAGACCTTTTTTAATCTACACAAACAAAGTCAATTTCCTTGAGTCAATATATTTTAAAGTGCGTTATTTAGATAAATTCGTTAAAAAGGTAGCTGGAACTGATCATTTTAATTTTGCTCATTAGTTCTTTCATTGTCTTAGAAATGAGAGCGATAAACTACAATAACTTTATCTTATCTAAATTAATGAATAAAACGATAAATTTTAAAATACTGTATTTTAAAATAAAGTAATAACTTTGAAGTAAAACAACAAAACTATAGTACGGTTCATTAGAGGTGCAGTTTAAATTTGCCTTTCATAGATTCAGAGTTTATAAGATTAGTTAGTAAAGTAATTAACTTAAAAACAGTGGAATGAAAACAATGCAGTCTGTCTTGTAGTTTTAGAAGCGTTTCTTTTTAATTTTTCAAATTGTTTATTTCTATTCCCAAACAGTATAAAATAATAATACCTTCTAAGTACATAATATGAGTTATTAACCAATATTTACAAATAATATGTTTTGTGAATTAAAACTAGTCGTACTTTCGGCTTTGCACACAAGTTTCTTTTATTGTTCAAATTGTTTATTTCTAGAACAAAACAACATAAAATACATAACAACATAATAATTAATACCTTCTCCTAAGTGCTTTATATGAGTTGGGAACAAAATTTATAAATACTAATTTATTTACGTAATTAAAACTATACAATACTTTCGACTTGATTGCAAACAATTTTCTGTAATATAAAAGGATCGGCATCGAGATTTATTATTATAGTAGAATACAAAGAACTCTCCAGATCTAATTTATAATCAGTGAATGTGTAATGAAGAATCTTAGAGCACTAGAAAAGTTTAATTTAATATCACCGGTAAATTAATACACCTTCTCCAATACTAATACTCCAATACTAAGTGCATGTGTAAATTTAAAGAGCGGTGTAATAGAATATTGAAGTTATTACTATTGCTAAAAAGAGTAAAATACAATTTCTCCATTAAATACATTTTTATCTCTCTTGCTATAGGATTAAAGTGCATATCCATTAACATAATTGTTGGTCTTTCACATTCACTCACTTTGACACTTGTGTTGCTTCGTCAGAAATTATTTCACTTTTACTTTCCATTAGACACCGCTTCTCCAATTATAATTTAGCTCTCCGAGCGCATCCTGCCATGAACAACTAATTTATATATGTGTACCAATCTTCGAAGTAATTGTATACCGAATAAAACGTTAATATCAATAGAGGACTTACAATCAACTTAGATAGAGCTTCAGAACTGATAATTTATATTTCTAACCCCGTGTTTGCGAATACACTAAAACGTTCCACCCTACACCAAACCAGAATCAAAAATACAATTACATGGTAAAACCAGTAACCCAAGTCTCCTAAAGCCATTTCTAAATTACTGTCTTAAACGTAAATTTGAAACTGATTAGATCATATTTATTTTGAGGCACAACTCTTTCAAATTATGGTTTAATTAGCCTAATACAGGTCCAAAACAGGCTGTACTTAAATGTTTAATATTACAAGGCTAAGTAGGCTACAGCAGGTAGCTCTAGAGCGAACATTCCACTTTGACATTCCTCTAGGTAGATGCATTCCAGGTATTCCTTGCAATCTCCATCTTCCAAAAGAACATCGCCCATCATGTAACTGGACTATATGTATTGAATAAAACATAATCATATTGTAATATATATGTAACTGTCAGATTCCGTACTTATTTCTTCAGACAAAAATAAATCACATTAAAGTTTTACATCTACTATAAGTAAGGAAAACACCATATTTCTTGTATTATTTAAGGAATATTTATATTGATCTATTACTTTTATCCTTTTCCACTAGAGTTGAGCCGTTACGATGTTAAAAATATGTATGAGAACTTGTTTACTAACAAATAAAACAGATTAATCTATCACGTACAAAACATAATTTGTAATAAACAAAATGTGGAAGATTGTCCTCAAATACTCTTTTGTATCACTACTTGTGTGCGTTTAACGATATAATAATTAGGTTGTTTCGTACTTAATCTCATCATTCCCCAGAGGACTATCCGTTTAGTATTTGAGTCTCCTATTGTTTTATACGGTACAAAACCGGCAGCAGATCTTATAATACAAGGAATATGTGTTCTTATTTCTGTTTTAAACTGGAATATTTTCGTAATTCTTCATTCATAAAAACACTTCGCCTAGAACTTGGAAATATATTTGTGATTGTCAATGATTTTTTTAACCGGGCAGAACTTAAAATAAAAGCGATTTTATCAATTATTTCCAGCTTTAAATGCAAATTTTATAATTAAAGCTTACAACCGTCTGTATGAACATAAAATATTGTATGTTATTGTATACATTTCTCAAAAAAGTACACATCTCACCCGATTTTTAATCCCAGATTACTAACTTGAGCGTAACGTTGACCGTTATAAAAGCATTTACTTATCAATATGTGCGATCCGACAATAGTGAGTTAACATTTTATGATCAATGGTCAAAGCATGGGCGTATCGAGAATCATACTTAGGGGGCAGGCCTGCTCATTTATGACAAAAAGTTTAACACGGAAAAAGGTGAATTAAAAAATGTTATAAAGCAAACATATTTGTGTAAGTGCTTTATTGTTTATTACAAATGTTTATTTAGAAATTATCCAGGCTTTTAATTAGTTACGAGTGTTCTTGGATTTGAATTAAATTTGTTCCAAACTTACGTTTCCGTCCTTCTTTTAAATTAAAACTGGATTTAATACCACACAATATACATATTTTACTTTATAATACACAAATTTAGTTTTTACACTGCTTGTGTGGCACATTTCATATGATAAAATGAAGTGCAAAAGTGATTCTTAGATAACCTGCTGCAAATTGTATAACATTAAAAACTTATTATTGCTTTTAATAAAAAGTTGGAATGCTTCATTATCTATTACCATAGTATCTTCATACCAACACAAGTTTCAAGAACACAAGTTTCAACTACTACGAATCGTTCATGTTATTTTATGTTATTTTACTTCAGCAACAATAAAAACATGCCATGATGAGAAATCCATGTTTCTAAAAAGAATTATTCACGTTGTTGGTTTAATATTGATTTAGAAGAAATTATTTATCTAATTTGAATGAAATTCTGCAATTACAAGAATGAATAAAATACTATATTTTGATGGCAGTTTAATATACAGTTGATTGAACCATCTTCTACTTAGGATTCTTTAAACTATAACTGTAAATATATGTGTCGATATAATACGATAAATTTATTTTGAAGGCCTTATTTATTTTTCTGTGGAACTTTATTGTAATCTAGTTTTGGCTAATTAAATATTTAGGAGAGTCAGTTCTATCTTTAAAGTTATTCATGGCGAGCAAATATTCAGTATCACTGAACAATGGCAAATGTCTAGAATATCCTGTACCCTTTACAAAACCTTTTCAATTTGGACCTTTTAGAATACCTATTATTCATAAAATTCAAACCTTCACTATGCAGCTTCTGCGAATACCAGTGTAGTGTAAGTCTTATCAATATCTTTACCATAATTAGCTTAAGGTTTGATTTATCTACTAACTCCATAATAACTAACTAAGAAGTCAAATCCTTTACCTAAATGCAATTTGAATCTTCAAATGTTTTTAGGCCTAATTAAAACATTTCTGTTTCCTATTTTAAATTCCTATGTTCTTCGTACTTTTACAAAGGAAGTATTTTTTTATGTAGGATTGTATATTTAATTTGGAATGATCAAATACTTGTTGTTAACTTTTTTGACCTCTTTAAAGATCTATGAATTTAAAATATATTTCCCCAACCGAATGGTATTCTAATGCCTTTAATCACTTGTACTTAAGATAATAACGACTGGTTTCCACAGAGTTAATTATAAGGTCCTTTAACAGTTGCACTTAATAAGTTGCAAAACCAAACCAATAGTTTTACATGTTTCCGTAGTTTTGGTTAGACCTGATGAAAGCAAATCTAAACAGACTGTTGATGCTTGATAGTTGGGTCTCTTATATGGAATGGTCATCTCACCCCTGGTAGTAGCTGGCTTCTGTGACCTCTGATCTACATCTCCGAGGATTAGAAGAAATATTTACCAACAAATTATTTTTTAAACTACTTGTACAATACAGACGAAACACATGATGGGGAGATGTCTGAGGACTTAGTAATAAATACTCGATTTCAAAGTTTACTTGCGAATTTAATTATGGAACTCACACTCATCACTTACAGGTGTAAAGTAAAAATAATAATTATGCCACCCTGCTGTCGAAAATGTAAACAAAGGTTATCTGAAGGTGGGCCTAGTTTTTCTAGTCTTATTCATAGTAGTGATTAAGAAACATAATCATTATCGAAACACTATAATTGACTTTTCTTAAACAAAAAATTCGACTGACAAAGTACGAAATTGGATGAATTGGCTCGAGTTTTACTTTATGCATCCAAAAATAATCTAAGTTGAAGTAATAAGAAGAGTGAATACGGTTGGACTCGCCTGAAGCAAAATCGCAACGAAATTAGCAATTTATATAGACAACTTACAGTAACAGAAAATTTGCCTTGTGAAAAGGCAAATAAAAGATAGTAAAATATAATTTACTTCAGTGTCAACAAATTTGCTTTATAATACATTTAAACAGACATCTCGCTCGAAATGGGCCCATTTATAATATTAAAATACTAATTTTACTTCCGAATAAAGCATGTGAGTAACTTTTTTATACGTTGTACTGCCCTAAACTACAAAAAATTAGTTATAACTATTTTGGAATGAGGATTATTTTCATTTGAAGTTAATACAACCCTCCATCACATGAGACTAGTTAGATCAAATAATTTATAATTTACAAAAGGCTAATTTTTACTTTGTTTTCATTCAGTTACCACGCATGATTTAGTTAAACCAACTTTATCGACTATTGTACAGTACTTGATGTACTTATTTTCTACTAAAATCAAGAATTCGTTTTGAAATAAGCTTTAAAACAGGTAAAATGCCTAGAGTTATTACTAAACATTCTGTTAAGCATATGCGTTATTTATCTATACATATCCAGGATTTGTAAATCTCCAAGGGTTTCATGTGACGTTAATGAGAGAGCTTTTGTAGGTTTACCTGCGAAAATGACGCAATATTTTTGTTGGCCTCAGTACAGGACTAACTGAATTTACACTCCTGTGGGACTGAGGATTATACTCGTTACGGTACAATATCGGCCGTAAGGATTCGTAATCCGGGGTAACTGATGGCTAATTTCACAATATATCTATAATGAGATGATACAATACCACGATTCAACCTGGGATGGAGTATTATTTGAATATTGATGATATGTATCTTTAGTTTTTGAAGTGGCTTCCACGAATATAAACAATAAATTGGTGACATATTATTGTCAATAATGTGACGTGTGCAGTTTATGGTGAGTTATGGTATAAATAATGTAGAACTGATCACTCTACATTATATAAATTTCAATTCATCAATGTCGTAGCGCGCCGACATTGTACCAATTATACCAATGCCCGTACGTCACTCTTGCCTGTTCTGCATAAAAGAATAGCCCATTGAGTAACCTTTTATCTCCGGTGGACTGTTCACCGCGCACGACCGGACGACACGCTGCGGCGGGTGAACTTATAACAAACAGCTGGTGGATTGATTAGTGAGGAAGCTTGCGAGTGACTGGATTGCGTCGGTGCTGTGTGTGTCTACGAGCCCTTCAGCTTCGCTGGATTTTCGGGAGCCGACTAATAAATTGGCCAAGGTGAACTACTACCATATATTTTCCTTAGTTCTCGTCACTCTTACGTGAATTCAATATACTAATTTTAAAGTTTAAAACACTACTCAAGATTATAGAATCACTCAACTGAGCCTTTGGAAAAACTGTTAGGGTTTGAATTAAACGTGTAAAGCTAAAACGTGGCATTTACTTTTAATAGTTAATAATCTTACCTAATAATTTGTTTAAAGTATTTGTTTCAAAACCAATTACGCTAACTATGTTGACAACATTTCTAAGAGAAAGAGGTAAACTTATAAATAGTACATATGTTGAGAATTAATGTCACAACTTGAACTGTTATAACTGCAATGTTTTAAATGTTTTAATCGAAGAAAATTAATCTCTTTTATAGTAAAGTAAGTATTTAATTATATAAATACATACAAGTCGCATAAAATACAACCATGATTGACATATATTTTGTAACAGACCGTGTACAGTCCTAATTTGATGTGTCACAGTTTCATGTTAGTACGATACAATAGTTTCAACGTTTCTTCTTAATGTATCAATGTTTATTTGTAATAAAAGTCAAGGTAAATTATTACCTCAAGCTATTAATAATTAGTATTTGATATCACATTAAATTTATAAATTCAATTTTGTTATTATACTGCCTATTATGTTAAATCATACTGTGTACATGTAGGGTACTTTAACTGTTTATTATTTTCGACAGTGTTTATTAGCCTTTGATATGAACAGTCAAGCTTACAATTCTCATGATTTTATAGCCAGAGGTTGCATAAATACAGGTGGATTCATTATCCCCTAGAGTATTGTTGCTTAATCAGCTGATTATACATTCTAGAGAATATTATTCTTTGCTTCAAACGAACTAAAACCTAATGTGTTTATTTTTAAAGTTTTGATTGTTGTTTTTTCATTTGTATGTAAATGTCCATTTCAATTGCTACTGAGAACTGTTGTTATCTGATGTTCTCTGTTGGTTGAACATATTAATCAGGGCTTTTTGGGATTTGGTATGGGTACACTTCTGGACTGCGCCCGGAGCCTGGTGGACTTATTGCCGAGCCGCTAGTGGGTACTCCAGCTTGCACTACCCTGACACTGGGATCTGCTCCTAGCCGTGCCGCCTTACACCTACCACTACCGCACCGCGGATCCGCTCTTCCGAGCCACGGTCTGGACCGGACGTAGTAGGCCTTTTGTGTTGTGACTCCCAGTTGGTGAGTACAGACTTGGATTATTTCACAGAGTGCTCTTATGGATTAGTGAGTCGGACGCGGACTGATGTCTAATTCTGGACCAGGAGCCTTTGTATTGTGGAAGGAGCCCTTAAATTTGGTTCAACGCTACCCTCCAGACGTTAACCGCACACCTTAGTGCATTATGGTGTATCTTTAGTATATTTACTTGTGTCGTCTATTATTTACATGTCTAGACCATTTATTGCATGTGTTTATTGTATTTATTTATGTATGTTGAATGTTGTTTTGAGGAAGTGGAGCGCTCCCTACCATAAATAGAGTTCATTTAGCCATTTGTAATTCTCTTTAATAAGTGGTAACATTGTATCTTCGCTATGTTTTGTTGTTGATTATTTTCTGTCTAAAGCATTTACTTACTGTAAGGCTGGATTACTTGTGATAATGTCATACAATTCCTGCACATAAATAATTAGTTTAATTGCAAACATTTGAGTGTTTTGTTTCTTTTGTTCAGTCCTAGTAACTGGATTTAGATAACCTCGCATAAGTATTAGGGGTCTATATTTAACCTTATATTCAGAATATTTCAATACAACTATCTGTGTAATCCAAAGGCCTGGTTGACAAAAAAAATAGCTTTAGTGTATGGTAGTAGGGAGCC
Source organism: Homalodisca vitripennis (assembly GCF_021130785.1). Classification (NCBI taxonomy): domain Eukaryota; kingdom Metazoa; phylum Arthropoda; class Insecta; order Hemiptera; family Cicadellidae; genus Homalodisca; species Homalodisca vitripennis. The sequence goes on from NC_060212.1 coordinate 29,255,378, forward strand.
TGATTGGTACTTTCCTTGGAGCAGGGGTACTCTTCCTTGTTGGAGCCCTGCCTGTTACCTGTCCTACAACAAGGTGGCGCCCTTTCCCTCACCGAGCAACCTTAAAGAAGAAGAAGTACTAATCGTAGGTTACCCTTTACCCTTACGGCGCGCTGTCAAGGACCACCCCCTTTCTCCACTGAGTGATACCGGACATTTGCACAATTCCCCTAGGGGAGAACGTTGCAAAATGGCACTGCCAACGTGGGGCCTGGATTATTTGGAGTAATCTGAAGTAATAGTTATAACTGTACATTTTTTATTTGTCCTTCATACTTGTGTTTTTGTAAATATTAACTATTTCTATGAACTTGAACTGTTGCTGCTGATATGATCGGTTTGCATTAGTGTTGCTTGGAATAAGTAGTTAATCACATTTCCTTAACAAAACAAAGTACAAAAACCTAAATATCAAACAAACTTATTTCTCCTTTTCAGTTATGGAATAATTCTGACATTTGCTTTGAATTCTGTGTTTTGGTCATTGTTGTAGTTTATTTGGACAACATATCTCTATTTATTGTTGTTGTGACACTTATTGAGTGTACTCTTTCGAAATTTTAATTTTATACGCTCATGTTGGTTTTGTGACCTTTTAAGGGTTTTTATATTTTTGAGTTGGGAAACTTATGAGTATTTCTGTTCCACTTTTGAATTTTGTATCTTATCTAAATATGAGTGCCTATCACCTGCGTAAAACAGAAGTTATCTATGAGCTGAAGATTAGGAATCTTTCCTCTGGAGGTACAGCCGGAGATTTGAGAAAACGACTTTCTCAGAGTTTAGCGTCGAATACGCCAATGGAGGAGACTGTAGTTAATTCTTTGGATACGGATACAGAACTAGAGGAGTGTGAGGCAAAGTACCAGGATTTATCAGCACTTGTGAGTGACTATGAGAGGAATTATAACGATAATGAGTATCATCGTATTGTTGCACGCCTATGGCATTTATACCTTCGAGCTGATAGGATACCGGTGGGTGCGACGGCGGATGATGATCAGGAGCAGACCAAGCAGTGCTTAGTGGGTAAATGCAAGGGATTGTTGGACTCTTTCAAGGACTCTAAGTCTGCGGCTAAGGTGGATTCTCCTGACAACAAGACTCTATCAGCTGGCAATCCACAACCCCAGCCAGATTCAGATAAGCGGACGGATCCTCTCTTTGTCCCCACGAAAGTTCTAGCATTTTCTGGCTCAATCGTTTCACCAGAAGAGGAAAGAACACATGAAGAGGAAGGAAGACTTGGAAGAGAAAGAGAACGTCAAGACGGGATACAGCTACAACATTTGAAAAGACAGCAAGATAACTGGATTCGCCAGGAAGAGATGAAGCTTCAAGAGGAACGAAGAAAACAGGAAGAGAAGTGGAAACAAGAAGAAAGAAGACTACAAGAAGAGAGACAACAGCAAGAGAGTAGATGGCAAAAAGAAGAGTGGAGGCTTCAAGAAGACCGGAAGAAGCAGGAAAATCATTCTTCGATGGGAAGAGTTGTTCAAGACTGGCCCCGCCAAGACGATCTGCGATATTTAGAAGACAAAAGAGAAGGCTCACGCCCCAGATATGTACCTGTGTATAAGTGGGGCCTGAAATTCGACAACTCTGGTCCTAGCATCGCAGCCTTCTTGGAAAGGGTCGAGGAACTTCGTCGAGCCCGAGGAGTAACTCACCAAGAACTTTATGACTCGGCGGTCGATCTCTTTGCTGGCCCCGCGCTTGTATGGTATCGTGCAGCCGCTAACAGGATCCGGTCATGGCATCAACTAACGAAGGAACTGCGAGAAGTCTTTCAACCTGCTGATTACGATCTACGGCTTCATCAGGAGATATTCAATAGAGTACAAGGAGACAACGAACCCTTGGACCTCTACATCGCGGCTGTGGAAGGCCTGTATGGCAGACTTGCTGTCCCCGTTCCCGAGAGTACTCGTCTGGCCCAGATCTACTACAACCTCCATCCGCAGTTGCAGGATAGATTGGCTTTATTTAGCATCCAAACTCTAGATCAACTTCGATCCATGGGACGTCCGAGCTGAAGCTGGATGGTTAAGCATGACGAGAAACAGATCTCAACGAAGTGAGGTAACGCTTGAACCGGACCTCGCCTATCAAGATCCAAGTCCTCGCAGAGTAATCAACCAAGGACGAGTAGCTGACGTCAAGGCATCACCACGACCAGATCGCGGAGAGGTATCTTGTTGGAATTGTGGAGAGAAAGGCCATCGTTTCCGATTTTGTCGCAAGACCAAGAAGAAGTTCTGTTTTGGCTGTGGCAAGGACAACATTTTGAAAACGAGAGTGCCCTAAATGTACTCCAAAAAAACGAGTAGGGATGGGAATCAGGAGCTCAGTGGGTATGCCTGTCTCCCAGTCTAGCGAGAATTCCCCCACTATAGACTATCTTTTGCATACTTTTCAGTCAGACCCTAGACCGTATTTAAAAGTTAGAGTGTTTGGTCGAGAGATTACTGCACTTCTAGACTCCGGTGCTTCCCAAACGTTTCTTGGAGGAAAAGGATTGTGGATTTTGGAAAAGTTCCCTACGCGCCTTAAGACTGCTTCTGGACGTTTTGTAGAGACTGCTGACTCTAACAGACACGAGGTCAAGGGATTTGTAGATCTGCCCATCTCTCTAAGGGGTAGAACCGAGAACTTGAGTGTATGTGTTGTTCCATCATTGCAGCAATCTTTGATATTGGGCATCGATTTTTGGGAGCGCATGCACATAGTAGCTGATATGCGTAATCGAAGATGGGAGTTTGCTCCAAGGGAGACGCCGTTCCTATGTAGCGCTATTGAAGGGATTACGTCTGAAGACCACTTGACCCCGGAAGAAGAACGAGGAAAACTTCAAGACCTACTAGAAGAGCACTTTAAAAATGAACCATCTACGTTAGGTAGGACTGATCGTGTCAAGCACGTCATAGACACGGGAGACGCGCAACCCATCAAGCAACGATATTATAACGTATCCCCAGCTCGCCAAAAAATGATAAATGAGGAGTTGGACCGTATGTTGCAGCTGGGAGTCGTTGAACCGTCCCAAAGCGCTTGGTCATCGCCAATAACGTTGTTGGACAAGCCTGATGGTAGCAAGAGATTCGTGGTAGATTTTAGGGCAGTCAACGCCGTAAGCCGCAAGGATGCTTATCCCCTACCACAAGTTACCACCATTCTGGACCGACTCAGAGATGCTCGATTCTTGTCAAGTCTCGATATCAAAAGTGCCTATTGGCAGATAGAGCTGGAAGAAGCTAGCAAGGAGAAGACGGCTTTTGCGATCCCAGGTCGTGGCCTCTATCAATTTGTGACGATGCCCTTTGGACTGTGTGGGGCTCCCGCAACGTGGCAGCGTTTTGTGGACACCGTTTTTGGGACCCGACCTCGAGCCGAACGTTTTTGTCTACTTAGACGATATTGTAGTAGTAACATCTACATTTGAGGCGCACCTTGGGATATTGTCGGAGATCTTTAGGAGAATCCGAGCAGCCAAACTCACTCTTAATAGGGAGAAGTGCAAGTTCTGTCGAGAAGAACTTAAGTACTTGGGCTACCTCGTCGGTGGTGATGGACTGAGGGTTGATCCCGATAAGATCAATGCGGTTGTGGAAATTCCCACCCCACGGAATCAAAAGGAAGTGAGACAATTTACGGGCATGGCGTCTTGGTATCGCCGTTTTATACCCAATTTCGCTCCTCGAATGCATCCGCTAACGTCACTTCTCAGGAGAAATACCAAGTTTGAATGGACTGAAGAAGCAGAAAAGGCATTCCAGGACATAAAATCCTGCCTGATAACAGCCCCGATATTGTCTTGTCCAGATTTTGCTAAGTCCTTCACGATTTCCTGTGATGCCTCTGGCGTTGGGATAGGTGCGGTACTTAGCCAGGAGTACGAACATGGAGAAGGAGTCGTGGCCTACGCTAGCCGTACTTTGACCCGCCAAGAACAGAAGTATTCAGCCACGGAAAGAGAGTGTCTGGCGGTGATCTGGGCTGTTGAGAGGTTTCGGCCATATGTGGAAGGTACGAGGTTCACCGTGGTCACCGACCACTATAGCCTACTCTGGCTAAACAATCTGAAAGATCCGACTGGACGATTGGCACGCTGGGCTCTCAGACTCCAGCCTTACGACTTCCGCCTAGTCCACAGGAAAGGCCAGGACAACGTAGTGCCGGATCTACTATCGAGGACAACTCCACCTGACCTCCCCACTGAAGAGACCGTGTGGTGTGATGCCATCCATTTTCCCTCCAAACTTAAGGATCATTGGTATACCACCATGCTGCAGAACGTGTTAGCTAACCCAGAACAGTATAGCCAGTGGCGAACTGAGGATGGAAAGCTTTGGAAGAGAGTGACCACTTTGGAGCCTTCGCTACAAGATGATAATTGGAGATTGGTTATCCCGAAAGATCTTCGTTCTCAAACTCTAGCCGAATGTCACGATAAACCAACCGCTGGCCACCAGGGCGTTCTGAAAACCTACAAACGGATGCAGCAGCGTTATTACTGGCCCAAGATGCGGAAGGATGTGGCTACATACGTTGCTTGATGTGATGTCTGTCAGCGCATAAAATACGACCAACAACTCCCTGCTGGTGTGATGGGAACACAACGTGGTGTGAACGCTCCCTGGCTAATGATTGCTGCAGACTTAATAGGACCATTACCTCGGTCATTGAAGGGATTTAAGTATCTGTTAGTCATCACCGATACTTTCACTAAGTATTCTGTTTTGCGTCCCTTGCGAGCTGCTACAGCGAAGTTGGTCTCCAAACACTTAGAGGATGATATTTTCATGGTTTATGGCGTCCCGGCTTACATTATATGCGATAATGGCTCAGAATTCATCGGAAAGCCGATGACCAACCTTGCAAAACAGTATAACATCAAGATCCTTTTAAACGCCAGTCGCCATCCCCAAGCCAATCCGGCAGAGAGGGTGAATCGGGACACTGTTACTATGTTAAGGGCATACGTGAAAGACAACCACCGAGAATGGGACAAGTACATACCTAAGCTAGGATTTGCTCTTAGGACAGCATACCACGAGACTACACAGTATTCGCCAGCGTTCCTGAACTTCGGGCGAGAACTCGCCACTGCTGGTGCAGGATTTGAGGTTCTTGAGGATGGCTCTGTGGTACCTTCTCCAGAAGATTCAAGGCATTATGGTGACAAGCTACAAGAGCTGAAGCACATTTATCAAGAGGTTGCTGATAGGTTAAAGAATGCCCATGGACGGAGAGCTCGTCGCTATAACCTTCGTAGAAGACCTGTACACTACCGAGTGGGTGATGTCGTCCTCAAAAGGAATTACCCACAGTCGGACGCAACAAAGTATTTCTCAGCGAAGCTAGCACCTAAATATGTAGGACCCTTTTTGGTGGCTGAGGAAGTATCTCCTTTGGTATACACCCTGGCTGATATGAAAGGTAAACGTATCGGGAAATGGCATGTGGCTGACCTCAAAAGGTTCATCAAGTGAAGAAAATTTGGGAAATTTTCTACAGGCAGGGGGGTATTTGTGACGTGTGCAGTTTATGGTGAGTTATGGTATAAATAATGTAGAACTGATCACTCTACATTATATAAATTTCAATTCATCAATGTCGTAGCGCGCCGACATTGTACCAATTATACCAATGCCCGTACGTCACTCTTGCCTGTTCTGCATAAAAGAATAGCCCATTGAGTAACCTTTTATCTCCGGTGGACTGTTCACGGCACGACCGGACGACACGCTGCGGCGGGTGAACTTATAACAAACAGCTGGTGGATTGATTAGTGAGGAAGCTTGCGAGTGACTGGATTGCGTCGGTGCTGTGTGTGTCTACGAGCCCTTCAGCTTCGCTGGATTTTCGGGAGCCGACTAATAAATTGGCCAAGGTGAACTACTACCATATATTTTCCTTAGTTCTCGTCACTCTTACGTGAATTCAATATACTAATTTTAAAGTTTAAAACACTACTCAAGATTATAGAATCACTCAACTGAGCCTTTGGAAAAACTGTTAGGGTTTGAATTGAACGTGTAAAGCTAAAACGTGGCATTTACTTTTAATAGTTAATAATCTTACCTAATAATTTGTTTAAAGTATTTGTTTCAAAACCAATTACGCTAACTATGTTGACAACATTTCTAAGAGAAAGAGGTAAACTTATAAATAGTACATATGTTGAGAATTAATGTCACAACTTGAACTGTTATAACTGCAATGTTTTAAATGTTTTAATCGAAGAAAATTAATCTCTTTTATAGTAAAGTAAGTATTTAATTATATAAATACATACAAGTCGCATAAAATACAACCATGATTGACATATATTTTGTAACAGACCGTGTACAGTCCTAATTTGATGTGTCACAGTTTCATGTTAGTACGATACAATAGTTTCAACGTTTCTTCTTAATGTATCAATGTTTATTTGTAATAAAAGTCAAGGTAAATTATTACCTCAAGCTATTAATAATTAGTATTTGATACCACATTAAATTTATAAATTCAATTTTGTTATTATACTGCCTATTATGTTAAATCATACTGTGTACATGTAGGGTACTTTAACTGTTTATTATTTTCGACAGTGTTTATTAGCCTTTGATATGAACAGTCAAGCTTACAATTCTCATGATTTTATAGCCAGAGGTTGCATAAATACAGGTGGATTCATTATCCCCTAGAGTATTGTTGCTTAATCAGCTGATTATACATTCTAGAGAATATTATTCTTTGCTTCAAACGAACTAAAACCTAATGTGTTTATTTTTAAAGTTTTGATTGTTGTTTTTCATTTGTATGTAAATGTCCATTTCAATTGCTACTGAGAACTGTTGTTATCTGATGTTCTCTGTTGGTTGAACATATTAATCAGGGCTTTTTGGGATTTGGTATGGGTACACTTCTGGACTGCGCCCGGAGCCTGGTGGACTTATTGCCGAGCCGCTAGTGGGTACTCCAGCTTGCACTACCCTGACACTGGGATCTGCTCCTAGCCGTGCCGCCTTACACCTACCACTACCGCACCGCGGATCCGCTCTTCCGAGCCACGGTCTGGACCGGACGTAGTAGGCCTTTTGTGTTGTGACTCCCAGTTGGTGAGTACAGACTTGGATTATTTCACAGAGTGCTCTTATGGATTAGTGAGTCGGACGCGGACTGATGTCTAATTCTGGACCAGGAGCCTTTGTATTGTGGAAGGAGCCCTTAAATTTGGTTCAACGCTACCCTCCAGACGTTAACCGCACACCTTAGTGCATTATGGTGTATCTTTAGTATATTTACTTGTGTCGTCTATTATTTACATGTCTAGACCATTTATTGCATGTGTTTATTGTATTTATTTATGTATGTTGAATGTTGTTTTGAGGAAGTGGAGCGCTCCCTACCATAAATAGAGTTCATTTAGCCATTTGTAATTCTCTTTAATAAGTGGTAACATTGTATCTTCGCTATGTTTGTTGTTGATTATTTTCTGTCTAAAGCATTTACTTACTGTAAGGCTGGATTACTTGTGATAATGTCATACAATTCCTGCACATAAATAATTAGTTTAATTGCAAACATTTGAGTGTTTTGTTTCTTTTGTTCAGTCCTAGTAACTGGATTTAGATAACCTCGCATAAGTATTAGGGGTCTATATTTAACCTTATATTCAGAATATTTCAATACAACTATCTGTGTAATCCAAAGGCCTGGTTGACAAAAAAAATAGCTTTAGTGTATGGTAGTAGGGAGCCTGATTGGTACTTTCCTTGGAGCAGGGGTACTCTTCCTTGTTGGAGCCCTGCCTGTTACCTGTCCAACAACAAGGTGGCGCCCTTTCCCTCACCGAGCAACCTTAAAGAAGAAGAAGTACTAATCGTAGGTTACCCTTTACCCTTACGGCGCGCTGTCAAGGACCACCCCCTTTCTCCACTGAGTGATACCGGACATTTGCACAATTCCCCTAGGGGAGAACGTTGCAATAAATGCTTCTATTAATGAAATTACATTTTGTATACGTTTATAACAGATGGCATTTGCAGTGTTTTCAATGTGCATCACAATCATTTTCCGCGTATACACAAACATGCCCTAATGCTGTAGGGATTTTAAAGTTCACCTGAAAACGCCTTCGATTTCAAAATCATATTACAGCGCAGAAGCATTCATTTTATACGACTGGGAATCCACAGAATTTGACTGACCGTGTGCCAGAGTGGAACAGTTTTTATGTTCCGATCTATACAATTTTTGAGATATTGTGTTGTTCGCATTTGTAAAAAAATGATCAACATAAAATTATTTACATCCAAATATCACAAAATAGAACAAATATGATTACTGGAACAGTTTTGCGATTTTGTAGAAACACTCGTTTAATCTCTGGAAAAGGGGTTTTAGAACTCTCCAAAGTTCTAAAGATTTATATATTTGACTTTTAAACTTGCTGCTTTAAAGAAATATTTTACTAATACAAAATTAAAGCAAATTTTGTGTCTTTATAAGTTCACACCTTACATAAGAATTATTTCAAACTTTGTATTCAATGTATAATGATTTGTTAGTTTTATTGTGGGCGCTGTAATATGTATTATGTGGAAAATGTACATTTAAATTTTGAAAATTATAAAAGGGGGCTTGAAAGCACTTTTTATTCTAAATATATTTAAATTTTAGTTCGTATATATGAGGAACTCAAACCAACAACATCCAACTCCTGTAAAAACCTAGAGGTCGCCACCTGTATAAAGATATCGCATGGGGCAAATGGAGTCAGTCCTGACCTTTATAAAGTTGCCTGTTTTCTTGCCAGTTTGTGAGTTACTAACTTCCACAAACTTCGTAAATCTGCTTGAATCTTCTCTCACGTACTCTGCTCTCTAGGACATGTGATTAATTCTACCACACCTTGCAGTAAATACAAATTCAAAATAAGTAGATTTTAAATTATTATAAAAGTAAGTAAACTTATTAATCATTTTGCATTTTAAGGATAATCACGTTAAATGTGTGTTAGAAAATGTATAAATGTTAATTTAGAAATATATTGCATAGTTAAGTTCAAAATACAATTTAATTTAATCTGAATAACGTTCAATGACGTTCAGTTAATTATCTTCGCCTATCGTACTACCCTTTACCGAATGGGTACATCCTATTTCGTATACAACAGATTTGGTCATATACATTTCTCGATCATATGGTGTCATGTATAATGTGGTGTTAAATATGTTATTACGTTCATTCTTTGTTTAAATTTTGCTATTGACTATGGATGGTTTGAAGAATAATAGGATTTCTGAATAGTTTGACATCGTTACATGTTACTAGTACCATAACACATTTTTGAGGAATGAAATATACTCTCTTCTAACTATTTCAATAATTAATTATAATAAATAAACATACAAAAATAATATAAAATGTGTTTTAATCTTTTATTTTATTTATTTACGATTACTGAAAACAAGTTCTATCTGAGTACTATATTAAAACGTTTAACAATATCAAGAATATATTCTACAATTATAATCACTAGGCCATTTTTAACGCAGCGTAAATAAAAATTCCATTCCAGCATTCAAGAATGATTTAATTTTCCTTTTATTTACAAAAAACTATTGATAGGACATTTATATACGAAAACAAAAACATGTAAGTTCAAATAGTGATCACAATATAATTTGCACTTACGGCTCAGCCTGAGGAATATTATCTGACCAAAGTGATATACAATTACAACTTTTCATTTAGTAACTCTTTTTTCGTTTTGGTTGTTACGAAAGTCTTATAGATCTACTAACTTAGAAAGCTATCTCATTATTAGCAAAATGTATCTACTCGAATTTAATTGGTTTTCTCTAAGAATGGACCAATTCCGTTACTAGAAAAGAATGATTATTCTAGAGTACACTTGCTTAACATTTTATTCCACATATATCTTTCACATATCTTCCTAATCAACAACGTTTAATTTCTAATTGCTCTGTAAACCCTCCAAACCAGGACGTTCTCACTCTTTTCAACCCATTATTGGATATTCCTGCTTCGTGGTGGTTTAAGAATAATGTTCACAACAGCTGCAACAAACGAGAGTAATCCTGCTGGATGTGTCCAAAAAGGATCACTTTGTCACCCGTCCTTCTTTACTATACAAGATTTGTTTACCAGATGCGACAAAGAATACTTTGGATACTATGACCTGATGGAACAAACCTTTACTTAGCACACATTTAGAATACTGCTACTAGATCTATAGGTTTTACATTGATAACTGCTGTAAAATAGGTTTCGCTCATAATACTGTGTTACTGAATGGGTAAGTAAATCACATATTGATAGCAAACTATTTTTTTTTTTATTTAACAGGCTGTGTTAAAACATGGTAATGTTCCACTCAAGATTTATACTTACATATCATAAAGGAGTCTGTTATAGGAAAACTTTTAGTATCAGCAGTTACACACAGGTTAAACCTTACAATTTCAGGAAGCAAATAGTTAGTGCATTTTCACACTATGGCATCAAAATTCATACTCACTATACTTTGCAATACCGGAATTGTTATATATGGGTTTATGTAAATATGAATGAATGAATCTAAGTGGACTTCTCCACTAAAAGGCTGGAGAATTTAGAATTTATCTGCTTGTTCACACCACAAACTACAAGCCATTAGCGTCCGATTTACAAAGTATCTTACTCAGAAAATTAATACCATCACCTGCCCAAAATTTTTAGTTATAATTTAAAATCTACTTCGTATCAAATTCATTCTATTTTTATGTGAGATTTTGGAACAAGACTTGTCCTAGGCAACATTATAATATAAATACACATCTTTTTATTATCATCTTTGTAACTTTATAGGCCTTTAATTAGTTAGTGATGGCAACCTCAACTCATCTATTAGCTCAGCGGTGCCTATCCATTGTACTTTTATCAACTTTTGTGATGCATTTTTGTGTTAACAAATGATTGTAATGCTTTGGAAATAAATATTCTTGATTCTTGATAGGTACAGTTATAAGTCGGGAAGATTTTACAATTACTGAATATTCAAAAATTGGAAGGTCAAATAACAGCTATTGAGGTCTCTAAAATTCTCTGATCCACCAATTACTACGATGACAACAATGAAAACGCAAAATAAATATAGTATTGTTATCATATGACATTTTTCAATAGGTTACCAACACTAGCAATATATTTATTTTTATTGATTTGTCAGTTTTCTAAACGATGGTTCATTTAAACTTGCAAATTGTTTATAGCTATTTAAACGACAAAAAGCGCCCATTTTTATACAGAGATCTTTTGTAATGTACTATCTAATTCTTCAATACTCTGTTGTATCGATTTATTTTGAAACCAGACGTCAGCTATGGAAGTAGTAGATATGGGATCCGCTTAGATAGACATGCTGTAATTTGTAAACACAAACAATAATCATATCTCATCAGCAATAATTCAGTACGCATAAAATATTACATGTTTGATTTTAGTAATGCGTCTACTAAATCCTTTTTTTAAACCTTAGAAAGGTAAGAATCCATTTCAGCAATATTGGAAAGTTTCATCTGGCAATGTAAGAAGAAAAGAAATTGTTCCACTCCAATATTTATGGGGTCTTACATTGCCAGTCGCCGCCTACCTGGGGAAATAACTGCAGTAAATGTGTCCCTACAGACTGAGGTTACTGAAATATTACATCCAAAGAGACTTTATATTGAATACGACATGATTTAGAATAATCTTAATGATTGGACAAACGTTTATCCTTTTGCTTTGACTAATAGTTCCAAGTTTAGTAAATTTGTTACTTTTTTCCAATGTTCGTAAGAATTTTCTTTATATTTTATCCGTGTATTAATATTATAAAGCCTTATTAGATAAGTCATTTAAATATAAACGTGTGTGGTGATCGAGTTCTAGTTTTATACCACAAAATGAATCATTAACTTTCAAAAACAGGTAGATAGTTTTTATATATGACATATTTTGTGCTTTTTGGCATTAAAATTCTACAAGATTCTACATGAAACATGGGGTTGTTTACAAAAGCAGATCCAGTTTGATCAAAATCTAAAGCAGACAGGTCTTAATATTTATTGCTTCTACGGCAAGGTTGGTGGTGAACTTGGGTAGAACAGTAAATTTCCATAATTCATATGCAAAAATACTTCAATTCTCAGGAAAGAGCCACAATTGGAAAAAAGTCTTTGTTTGTCAATAAAACATTTTATCTTCAAACACGACTTATTTTTAATAGAAGAATTTTATCGTAAAAGCTATTTTAAGTACAAATTACTTCATAATTTTAAACAATTATATAATTTGTTTGAATATCTACGAAAAAAAAATAATATGATGTCCTTGTAATTACTTCCTAGTACAATGTTGTTACTAGCTCATTACTAGTACCATTTCGTCTAACATTGTTTTGCAAAAAAATCCTATTTTCACACACACACACATATATATATATATAAAAGCACAGTAAATTTAAAGTGAGATTTATTTAGTTTTGATGAAAATACCGATAGATAAGTGGCTTTGTCACAAAACCTAAAAGCTCTAACGTGTGTTGCAAAACCAGAAAGAGCGAAAAAACTTATTTTTTAAAGCGTGTGCTTATTCCAAATGAGGTTAGAGAAAAAGAACCATTTATACTATAGAAATAAAGAATTTTATTTTTTTGTTTCATGAAGACTTGTGCGCTAAGCCTCGTAGTACTAATCATGCCTGAACGTCTGGTAGCACTAAAAACAGTCTAAATAATCTATAGAGAAGCCGGCACCATAAAACCCAATAGTACCGTTTCAACATCTCCTCCACACCGCACGCCAACAGTGTTGCCAGTTTTAAATGTATTAAAAATTGATAATCCTTCTCCACATACGTTGCAATAAACAAAATCATTCAATAATACCATAAACAAATATACGTAGGTTTGGTTCCATTAATTGGAAAACATGTGATTCTAACAGAGAATAAGTTATAGCTACGTCATAGGGGGAACAGCTGGCGGTCAGCAGCGATATGGCAATACCGCCTAAAATGGCAGCTGACAATTTTGGTGCGGGCTACTATAATTTTGAAGGGTTTATGCATCAGTTTATTGCCTAGCCGAAATACTTCAACCGCTTATTTCCTATACTCACTTTCCAGTTCCAGTTCCAGGGAACAATAGCCAGTGTCTGCAGCCCCGTATGAGACACTCCAGTACCTTCTAAGGTAAAGTATTTAAACGCCAATAAGCCAGGAGGGCAACAAGATCCATTTCTGTGTTTGGACGTGTGCATTAACAAAAAAATATTGCGGCCTGGTGAAATTGTGGCGTAATGTACAGTTCGAGGACTTTAGCTGCGCGCGTGACCTTGAGTGTGTGGTGATAGTCGGGAGGGGTGGCGGGGTAGAATTGTGCGCAGCGTCCTGAAAACGTTACGTGTGACTCATGGGTAAAACCCTCCTTTCAAAAATCGTATTGGACCAAATAACTCATTACACTCGCTAAAATTAGTCTGTTTTGTGATAGTGCTGATTGTGGTGGAATTAAATCATAAGAGAATACCAAATAATAGGAATAATAGGACTTATCTTTGTTTTTCAGTTGTTATAGTGTTGTTTAAACGTGTTTTTGGAAATAAAGTATTTATCAATACTAATCTGCAAATAGAAATCATGAGTTTAAACTCGTTAAAGAGATTGTTGCGACGTAAACGCAACCCGCCACACAGATAGCGGTACACATGTGTTGAAAGGGTAGTATCTGGGCCCTACGACCACAGCTAAATTCCTCCAACTGTAAGTGAGGTTGCGTCATGGTTTTATTTTTTCCTTACGGAATAGCCCACTTATTTGCTCATTAATATTAGATTTTTCTAACCTAGACTAAACTACGATATTATATTCATCAATATTATTACTGTCTTCGTTATTGACTAAATTATTGTGTTTTTTATTTATCATTATTACAAGGTTACCACAGTACAAAGTATATCTTGAATATTTGTTGTATATGAAAACTTAATTGTTGATAATTTTATAGCTATGTTATTTGTTGCCAAACTTTATTACCATATAATACGTAAGCTAGTTACTTTAACATATATTTATTTATTGTGATTATTAGATATTATTCCTATTACACACTGTCATGATTTAAGATAACTGTCATGAATCATTAGTTTTTATATCTTAAGCTATGATACATAAAGCTCAGCTTTAGTTGTTTACCTTCCTTACCACAGGTATTATCTATCTTGAAATCGCTCTATTATTTGAATGTGTTTTTTTTTATTATGGATATTTCGTAACACCACGACAGGAGCCACCCGACCAGGAATAAGCCGGGAATTTAACGCGTAAGGAAAAACGGGAAATAAGCCGGGAATCTCTTAGCGAGAGAGAACAATTAAAAACGCGAATTTTCTGTCTCAAAGTATATAAAATCAAGAAGTTATTAAAACAGCTTTTGGAATAGGGAGTTGACTAATACCGTAAATAGGTGTTTACGCTACTAATTGTAACTGATACAAATTTGGTACATTGCATTAGTCAATATAGCAGAAAGTCTACATACCAATATGCGGTCTATCAAGTACAATTTGTTTACACTCTGTCTATCGCACCACAGTCTGGTTATTGTGGCTGACCGAAAATTTCATCTCGCTACGTCAACCTTTTGGCTTCTAATTAATTGTTGTTGTACTATTCAGAGTTGACCTTGCAGTGGTCACAATGGACTTTACGTTGTTACCAGCAATGTGTAACACTCTTATACTCAGTTGTGCCGTAATTAAAAAATACAACATAAAATTGTAAAAACACATTTATACAAAATATTTTGGGTAAAAACTAGTTCCATTTGTGTGTAGCATTGATGTATTACAGGTTCGAAGAAATCATTACACTAAATTATACTCAAACCAAACTACCACATTCTTTCCTTTACGTCTTTTAGTAAGAAATACTAAACCGTCTTCCATTGTATAAATACATACAATTTGATAACCCAGATGTAATGAGACATAACCACAATCACTTAGTTTTCATTAACCACTAACAGAACTTGAATATCCCAGTAGCTCGACGAGTACCAATGTCACCACGATTGCTATATTTTTAAGAGGCTGTTGTGGAGAGCAATAACGTATGTTGTACGAGTAAACTATCTATGGTACAAAATATTATACACTTTCCTATGTAAACAAATCTTTGACTGGTAAAACCATTCCTTTTCCACTTTGGGTAATTGTAATGAATAATCAATTTCTACAGGAGTAATGAGAAGGACTGGCTTGAAATGACCGTAAATAATTTTTGTAATGAACATTGAATCACAAAAAGTACTTACTCAACCGGGTCTCGATCAATCATTTATTTTATGGCACGGTTTTGTCCTGCTAGTGCACTACAGGATGTAATAAAAAATTACTTAAAATCTCAATGTTCCCAGTCATGAACAAAAAAACCAATAAAATAATTCAATTTACTTTAAATTTCGTGTTCGCAGAAAATTTTTCACGAGATTAATAATATTAATTATTATATTACAACTAACTTCCTAATGTCTCAGAATATTTGTGTAGCAACAATAACTTACTGTGAAAGGACATGAAAAATTTTTACTTTGTTCCTCAAGGTATTATGAATATATCTTTTGACAAAGTTTTCCGGAAAACACAGAAAAGAATGTGACTCGTAAAAATGTCTGCCTTCTGACAGCTACATCCGTCTGCCCGGTAGGAAAATATATCTTGTCACTTTAAAGTATTCTTTTTGGGCCTCTAACTGTGATTGTTGGTGCCCTGGATTAATTTTTGTCGATTGGTGGATAAAATTTGTTTTCCATTTAAAACTGTTTTTATTCTTTCATAGATATAATCATAATATAAATTGTAGGTACCTGATCTTTTTCTGTATTTCTCTTAATTACATATTTATTTTAAAGTGTTTCCTTCGAAAAGTACATAATTTACCTATGACATCAGTATAAGGAGCCTGCTATAATATTAAACGTACAAAAATAAAAACTTTTGGCTATTTCTAAAATGAATGTGTATTAATTTGAGCGGAACAAAATTAATTAAAATACACCAAAAAGGAAAAGAATAAAAATACAGTGCCTTTTAAATAATACAGTGTGAACGTGCATTAAGTATAAATGAAGATTACTAGTACACAGTTACTTATTACTTAACCATTACTAAAATTCTCAGTAGTTTTTATATTTTTAACTTTGATATTCACTCATCGTTTTAAGGTTTATATGTTTGTGACCATTCCAAACTGGTTTACTTCGACAGTACGTTACAAAGTGCAGCTGCTGCAGAAGGCTTTACGTAATAAATCTTAGTAATAAAACAACCACAACGTGCTCCTTTAAGGTGACTGCATGAGGCAGAGCTCTAATATCAACAATAAACTGAGACTGTCACAATACCGTTTTCGAAGATTTATTGCTCCTTTAATTGCCAACTGCTTAATCCTAGATACGCCCGGCTTGGAACTATTTTCGTTCACACTTAACCTGACAGGTATGACGTTTTCCCCTTACCCAAGTGCTAATTTCAATTTAATTTTTGCTTTTTTATATTTAATTGGGGGGAAATAATTACACAGATATCAGTGCTTACTAAATTAAGGGATTATAAAATTTTGTAGATTTGCCGTATGTTACAAAATGTATAACACAACGTTTCGAGGATAGAAATCTAACCTCTTCATCAGGTGCAAAGAGAATTAGTACATAAAAAACGAAAAAAGGATCAAACATAGCCGAAAATGGTTGCAATCCAGATAGGAGAAAATAAACACAGGTGTTGTCATTGTACATCATAAAAGTCACCAACATGAGAAATCAAGAGCATTATCGTACGTTACACCAACACAGGCGACAGTGGAATTATGTGGATTGCTTCCTGTGTAATTACAATGCCTGTGTTCATGTTCTCATTTTTTAAGTACTAATTATGTTCGCACCTGATGAATATGATATCAATCCTCAAAACGACGTGCTGTTCATATTGTAATATATTACTATTGCAAATTTCTAAATCATGTTATCCATCCAAACCGTTCTTCGTCATTATCAAACATTAAACCAATAAATTTATGGAAATGGTTAGGTTTCCATAAATATATATGTATATATATATATTTGTTATAGGATATGTCAGATAAACACTACTAGGAATTATATATGTATATATCTATTTTAAACTGTGAGTACTAAAGCTACAGACGCTGCGCTTTAGTAGTGTCTGGTACTTTTAAATATGGAGAGAAATTTTGCTTGAAGATCCTGAAAACTGATATGGTTTGCAAGAATGCATGTTGAGATTAATTAAATAATCCATAACCACTCAAATCACTAGATTATCACTTGCCACCACTCGTGGTCAGAACTGCTTTGTTTCTTCGCATCAATGTCTTAACTAACATTTACATTTTGAAGAAGTGGATAACGGATCTAGAGAGAGAATGAATTGACGAGCACACCTCACCGGTTAGTATGCAATAAATGCGAATGCATCTACATTTGTATTAGGTCAAATAAGTTAACTCAAGGTAACACCTTCAACGGCTGCATTTCCGACAAGTTGGATTGATATATGAATATTTCATTTACTTTTAGGGTTTTTGGGGAAGTTCAATCTCCCGTTTTACCGTATATATCTGTTTAAACATGTGGTAATGTAAAAATCCCTAAATTTAGCAGAGATACAGACCTCGGTCTTCGACATCTGGTTCTTTTACATGGTCTGAGATGGTAGTTCAAAATGTTTAAGTTAACTTATCATTCAACTTTCCATTTACGATAGGGGTTTCAATTATTAATTAAATATTTGGATGTGAATGAAAAATTCTCAAATTGTCTGACATATCATTTTATGTATATCACAGAAAGATCTTTTGACAGATTTCGATTCTAAATCACTATTTGCAATATGGTAAAAAAAGTTCACTCTACTTTATCACACACCCTATTGCAGCTGGTAATATTGAATTTAGTAATTAATACCTGTGGCTTGGCGAGTGACATTTTATAAAACACATTTTCTTTTACTAATATGTGGTAATTCGTGAAATTTCCTACGACTAATTGACTGTGTACGTTTGAACATAATTTTTAAAAGACAGATTAGGTTAATTGGTTAAATTGTATATAACATTTTTAATTTTCCTACGCTGCTATAAGTGTAATGAATTCATTGTTTCGCCTTTTCTATCTCATCTTTTTTCTGTTAGTTACAACATTTGCGCAACTCCTGTAATATATCCTAGACCAAAGGCAAATTTGATGGAATTAAGTATATTTTAAGTAAGAATTACTCAACGTCGTTCACTAAAATATTTGTAGGCAAGATAGTCAACATTTTTTCTCTAGCGTATTAAGATTAACAACATGCATGTAATCCTATAGTAGGATAGTAATGTAACTCGAGTTTTTGTTATTTTTAAAAATATGTCGAGAATAAAACATTATCAATGTTCACAAATTGTCATATTGGAGACTCCTTTTGTACCGCATATGTTGGTATTGTGAAGTTTTGGTTTTATGGAGCACTGAAGCTAGACAGGGTGTGCAAAGAAACAGATGATCAGGGCATTCAGATGTTTGATTGTCCCTATGAAACATTTGATTATATTTAAAGTAAGGTCTAAATCGAAAATATGAGCACCAACCCGTTCTGCCAAAGAGCAAACAGGGGCGTTTGTTTTATATAAGTTACAAGTGCGTCTGGAGTAAAAATGTTATTCAAGAAGGACCTGAATTTGAACCTCTATAAATAGTTTGCCACTAGATGGTTTCGTTCATTCTCACCAACGACTCTTTTTATTTAGTTTTTGGAATTTGAAACAATAAACTATTTATACTGCTCTTATGGATAAAAACTTTTATTACACCATGTAGATTGCAATCAAAATCAGATATAATTGACCTTTAAGTGAGTAAAATGCCAGGTCAAGAGCAACTCTAAGGTAATATGATGCCGTACACACATATATACTTTTATGGAAGTAAACTCGTTAGAAATTATCTAGTTCTTTTCAATTAAACTCAATTGACTTATCAATTAAATAAATTATATTTATTATCAATGCAAAAGATACTGGAATAAATTAATTAGGTGACATCAGTAATTACGTAGTTTAAATTAACTAATAACCACTTAGCGCTGAAGGTAATTAATGGAGGTAATCTCATCATGGAGTTCAGTTATAATTAATAATGTATACAACGGATAGCCTTAATCACAATCCTCATTCATTAAACATTACTAAGAGCTACTTTAATTATGTTACTCGATTTAAAAGAAAAATTTATGTGAGTCAAGCTGTAGAAATTTTTCAAAATTTAAAAACGTTCGTTAATCATACAATTAATGTTTATTTTGTAAAAATACACAACCCAAGACCCATTTTATATTAAAATAAAATCCATTGCACCAATAAATATTGTAAAACAAGTTATTTTCTTAAATGCTGTTTCCTATAATTAACAACTATAAATACACGCACATATTCTTCTTGTATGTACTTTGGCTGACACATTAATATTTAAGTCTGTATTAAATAAGTTCGCATTGCAGTTTGGATAAACATGAACATCCCTTTGAACAAAGCACATGGTATATCTTAGTAATTTTTTTAGTATATACTATATTAAATAATCTTATATGTAATATAATATAAAAATATTAATACGTAAACAAAAGACTACTTTATTCCAAAATTACCTACTTCCGTCGATTGTATTCTGTATCTAATATAAGGGGAAGGGTGTGTCATTCCTTTGCTTTTCCTTTATCTATAGTTTCTCAGCTTTGTTCATCAAAATGGATTTTAGAACACCCTTCAAATATTATTCTCAACGAATTAAACGGATTATAAGTCACTGGTGCAACCTAAAAAAATAGATAGTAACTTTGTCTTTGCAATTTACATAACAATAATTTAAATTTAAACTAATGTTTCTGCCCCTTTGGTGAACTTTAGCTGAAAGCTTCAACATGTTTTGAGTTCCGGTTAACTTTGAATTACGTTTCGTAAATATTAAAATTATTTTCCAGAATTATTAATCATGTCGAGAAATTTAAAAAAATAATTTATTAATTGACATACAAATTTCAGTAAGTATTATTTATTCAATTTATGCTAATAATATACAATTTTAACAATTACTAATCTAAGACGATATTGCTGGGTTACTTGATGACAAACCCAATATAGATGCTAATAGGACGATACGAAGCAGATGTCTTAACAATATAGTCAAGATGTTCCCTTATTAAAAGCACTATTCCGTTGTATAATGAAATTGCAAACTTCCACCGCAAGTGCTGGGCTAATATTACAATTAATGTAAGATCTTAACTGGCTTTTCCTAGTCTAGTTGTTGCACACCCAGTAAAGGCTATTAAAACAATGCAGAACGCTTTTCTTGTTATTCAGATTTAACAATATCCGCTCTTCAACTCTTCTTGGAAGATTGCCTTATTAATTGCGTTTTTTTATATTTAAGTACCATTTGAAATTCTTGATATCAATATTGGACTATAATTTTACTTCCGTGTATCGCCCATGTGGACTTGAGTAGGTAGTGTAGAATAATATGACCAACAAGGGTGCAGGGGCTACCTACGAGTACATCCTCTCGTATGTCCCTAGTTACATATCATGTCTGCCTGGTCCGAGTATTTCAAACTTTCCCCCTTTTTATCAGTACGTATTACAAGTGATTTTACCGAAAATCTGTGACATCTAATATGTTTCTGTAAGAATCATGATCATTGTTGAAAATTATTAAATACTAAGAAATTTTTTTCACCATTATATCTTATGTAATGTTTATTTTGATTTAATCACAAAATTAGTAAAGAAGCAGAATCTGTTATATTATTAATTATTTAAAACGGTTACTTTTTAAATGTTATAAATTAAATTTGACTGTGAGATAGCATGGAAATTTTTCGATACGCAAAAATAGTAAAACCACAGTTTAACAATTTTTCAATTTTGCCTGATTGATTTTGTTGACGCAAAGGGTATCTTCAAAGTATTTTGATATTTTTTAATATAGAGTGACGTAATTTTAAAAAAGGTGTTCGTTCTACAAAAGGATCGTCTGGGGTCCTAATAGGAGGGACAGTTGTCGAGAGCACTTCGGAGGATGGCGTCCTAACACTGTCATGTCTTCTTATTTTCCATTCGTTTATACATACGTTCCAGCTTAAATGCACTTCCCTCATTACAAAATGGAAAATTCACCCAACATGAAACTAACTTATTGATTAGTAGATTTAAACTAAATGCTTACAAAAATACAGTTTCTTTTCGAGCAAGCACTTTTTATTTCACTAGCCAAAGACAAAAGGTTCATTTCCATCAATATTTATAAAACACGGCTCGGACACCATCTCGTCGAGAGATAAATTACTGTCACGATGGTTTTTTACTATAAAACTAAGCTTTTTTAATTACAAGATTTTCAAGTAGTGGTTTCAGACGCACTTGCTATACAGTATTAACATTGTATGCAACTTAATATTTATGATAATAAAATAATAATTAAATTTTAGAACCACGAGTTGCACAAAATTATTATATTGTTACATTATCTAAATAAAATATTAGAATATAATGTGTTACTTTAAACATTCCTAGGCGTTAACGATAGCAACATTTAAAAATAAGTTCAATTAACCAGGTTCTAATAAACAAAGAGATGCGTTAAAGAGATTAGAAATCTCCGTAAAGGAGAAATGAAATTGAATCCAGTATTTATGTGGTATTAAACAACCTTAACAGTCTCTGCTGCCGATTCCATTAGAATTAGAATTCTATTCAGATGAAATTCAAATATGTTCTTTTGAAAAATTTTATCTTACTGTTTTCTTTTTACATTCATACAAATATGAGTTATCTTTTACTCTTGTGCTATAATAACTCACATTACAAAACACATTATTTTAACAATTAAATAATTAATTGTGTTTTTTATTATTTACATATTTGGTGTCATTTTTTATATTATAAAAGGGATCATTTATTTTCCTACTGAATAATCTGCATTTATACAGCACATTCTTAGTTCTAAAATTCAAATAATTTTATTCTAAAACGTGATTGTTTCATAAGCTTTCATATAGATCAATTTTAGTACTAAAATCTTGACTAACTCGACTACAGAGGCGTGTTTAGAACTAAAGTCAAATTAGTTTTATTGGTTGCGGGGGTGGGGAAGGTGGAGCTTATAAATTCTACATTCTGCAAAGTCCTTTTCCACCATAAAAAAGATTAATCTCTCAAGGGCTCTACCAGAATTCTTTTAAACTTTCTGGCCAACAAATAGTATACTGGAAGTGATTTTATTGTATCATCACTCCTACAAGGACGGTAAACAGCGAAGGTGTAAAAGGGGTCTGGACATTTTCTTAAACAACTTTTTCAGCAAAACGTTTATTACTTTTTAAATAATACAGTATTACTGACATGTACTGCTGAAATGTCGTTCTCAACATTGAAAATTGAACTAAAAGAACTTTTTTTGAACAAAATCGGGAATGAGCTTTAGACTGCAATTGGGACAAATATCGCTCGTCTAACACTCCCCACTGTGACGTGTGCAGTTTATGGTGAGTTATGGTATAAATAATGTAGAACTGATCACTCTACATTATATAAATTTCAATTCATCAATGTCGTAGCGCGCCGACATTGTACCAATTATACCAATGCCCGTACGTCACTCTTGCCTGTTCTGCATAAAAGAATAGCCCATTGAGTAACCTTTATCTCCGGTGGACTGTTCACCGCACGACCGGACGACACGCTGCGGCAGGTGAACTGATAAAAAACAGCTGGTGGATTGATTAGTGAGGAAGCTTGCGAGTGACTGGATTGTGTCGGTGCTGTGTGTGCCTACGAGCCCTTCAGCTTCGCTGGATTTTCGGGAGCCGACTAATAAATTGGCCAAGGTGAACTACTAACATATATTTTCCTTAGTTCTCGTCACTCTTACGTGAATTTAATATACTAATTTTAAAAGTTTAAAACACTACTC
Source organism: Homalodisca vitripennis (assembly GCF_021130785.1). Lineage (NCBI taxonomy): Eukaryota > Metazoa > Arthropoda > Insecta > Hemiptera > Cicadellidae > Homalodisca > Homalodisca vitripennis. The sequence goes on from NC_060212.1 coordinate 29,278,482, forward strand.
AAGATTATAGAATCACTCAACTGAGCCTTTGGAAAAACTGTTAGGGTTTGAATTGAACGTGTAAAGCTAAAACGTGGCATTTACTTTTAATAGTTAATAATCTTACCTAATAATTTGTTTAAAGTATTTGTTTTCAAAACCAATTACGCTAACTATGTTGACGACATTTCTAAGAGAAAGAGGTAAACTTATAAATAGTACATATGTTGAGAATTAATGTCACAACTTGCACTGTTATAACTGCAATGTTTTAAATGTTTTAATTGAATTCATCTCTTTTATAGTAAAGTAAGTATTTAATTAAGTAAATACATACAATTCGCAAATAACAACAATTTTAAATAACAAACTTGTTACATTAAATAATATATACAAGTTTTGAAAGTGGAATTTCCTGAACGCGTTTTCCAAAATATAATAAGAATATTGTTTTATAATTGTTTTTGTTCAGAATTTAATATTTACATGTTTATAAATACAACTCGGATACCAAAGTATTGATATAAAAATCACGTTATTTTAAAATAAGAGAATAATAAAATAAGTCATTAACAGTATATTATGTTTGTTAGATACATAACTATAATCCAATAAAGAAATGCTATAAAACTCACGAATCTACTTCAAAACTATTAAAGTAATTAACTCCACTTGCATAAATAACTTACGAGAAGAGCTACAGCTCTAATAGTTCTATTAATACGACGGCATTAGTAAAACTGATCCTATACAAAACAATGACTTCACTCATTTGTCGATTATCACTGAAATAGTCAGACATATATCATTCTCGTACAATCATAGACATGCCATTGTTAACACGACTACTAAGAAGGTAATGTTCAACGAATAATTCTGTCACACTCTGTATGATATGATTCATCCATCACCAACGGTCAACGCATTATACAAATATCAATCCCGGTATGTGGACATTTCTGTCAGCAGTGGTTTTGATATTTGTAAACCACGAATTTAATTATAACATTTTTATTGCCTAACTCACCTTTATTCAAATTAAAATTCTTTTAAAAAATAATGTTCAATTTCATAAAACCAAATCGTAATACCCTAAATGGCCCAAAAATAGGAAGCACGTTCGGTTACTGATTTCTTGTTTCACTGAACGATGGCAAATTTCCGGAAAATCCTGTTTCTTTCACAATCCTTCCATCTTCAAAAATAACCTTCAAACAAAGAAGTTTTTACTATGAATAGAATAAGTAAATTAAAGTGGTAATTGTTCCTGATAATATGTTGTATTGTTCATCAATTTTCGCATTTTCTCGAGAAATATGAGAAATGAACATTAAATTGAGTATCGTATTTAAATAAAGAATAGAACAGTAAGATTTTAAATCTTGTATGAGAAAGGAAGTATTAAACTTGAAGGAAAATAACAATGGAATGGTACGGTTCATCGGAAGTGCACTTAAAGTTTACCTTTCTCAAGCTAAGAGTTCATAAGATTAGTTAGTTAACTAATTAACTTCAAAACAGTGGAAATAAAACAATGTAGTCTGCCTTGTCCCTGAAGGATTTTGTAAACTGTTTGATTGCATTCATACACAATATTAAATATTAATAAATTGGCCAAGGTGTATAGTAAAATTTAACTACTAAACAATCCTTACACAACAATATTATGTTCAACGTAGTCTGAAACACACTGTAACCTTAGACATTGTTTTCAATTACATTTAATATTTAAGGATCGTTTTTAAAATTTCTCTTTGAATAGCATTCTAACTATTTTTAAGGTTTTGCAACGTAGTTAAATTTTCCAAATCTAGTTAAATAAATTTAAAAAATTTAAATCTAGTTTTAGTATAAGAGCTGAGAGCCAATTCGGCCTTTTAAATATAAAATTTTGTTTTCTTTCTTCAAATCAGGTTTTCACGAGAATAGCAACTACTTTTGGCAACTTTACCTTTGGATGAAGCCGAAATTAAAAGTATAAAAAAATTAGCATTCATTAGATTAGATTTTTTAAATTTTTATTAATTTAAAATCTCAAAATTATGGCACATAAATCATCTTTATATCACTGCCAGATGACTATATAATACTATTTTCATTACTAAGTCCACCGTAATAGGAATAAGAGTGAATACTCATTTTCTCGTACATTTTTATAATGCGAATGCACCAGTAGAACGGGCGCCACTTTAGCGCTAACATGGGCTCTTATGGAGTTATTCTGGACCAATGAGAAAGCAGCAATGGCGGCTAGGCCACGCCCCCTGCCCCCCTCCCCTCCCCCCTCCAACACCCCCCGCCCCCTCCTAGACCCCCTGCGACGACCCCCCAGCCAATGGGAGAGCAGCAAGCCCCCCACCTTACGAGAGCGATGGCGGACGAGCGATGGCGGACGGTGTCATGGCGGATGAACAAAAATTTGTGTCTCCGGCGGCCGGTATCCGAACCCGGGCCCCTACGAATGCGAGACTGTCGCGCTGACCACTGGACCACGGAGACGAGTTGTGCGTGGCGGCGCGATATGGCTGTACGTGCGGCGCGGGGCGCCCGGCGTTAAACGACTCCAATAATAACTACACAGATGTGCATTCCAACGGCTCTTCTCCCTCTCTCGGTGACGGATGCAGGTGCACATTCCAACGACTCCAGTAATAACTACACAGATGTGCATTCCACAGTAACCAACATGAAACATTAAATCATATTGCGTCAGCCTGGGAGCTACGTGAGCCAAGTGCAGATCATTAGTCTTCAGTCCATACCGGTGAGTCAGCTATTTATAGGTGCTCAGGTTACCGAACATTACCGGAGCGCTATATAAATAGAGCGGCCGACCGATGGCCAGTCATTAACCGTGCTGCTGTTCACTGTGGTAAGCCTGCTTCTTACTTGTTCACTTAACACTATTCTGTCATTGTCATTGTGTATAGCTACATTGTACCATCTCAACGATAGCCGTTCATTTAAACAAATTTAAAATAACATTGTCATATTTGTTTAACATAAACCTCAACTACATTTCTCAATAAGCCATATATCATGTCGGTAAATATGCTAGAGCCTGTATATTTAGTAAACACCAGTGAAACGTATGTCAAAAAGTTTAGACTTTACGGTATGAGAACAACGTTTAAATTCAACAGTCCTCCTGAAGGAATATCTGAACTGGATTGGATTAAGCGGGGGTTCGGAGAAGTTGTAGAGCAAATGAAAGCTAAAGCTTCAGATACAGATTACCTAGGTTTCACTTTGAACAGTTTAAATTTCAAGAATAAAGATCCGGGATACGTAGCCTTTAGACCAGCTGATGAAGTTAACCTTGACGTGTTATGGAAAATATTTGGAGGTATTGTACAGAGTAACGCTGAATCTGTCACTTCTAGTGATACGTTTCAAGTGTCTTGTACGGTTGTCAATCTGCCCGTAGGTAGAGGTAGAAATAGGCCCGGTAAATACAATAGCTTCAGCGAAGAGTGCAAAGGACGAAAAGGTATCGTAGTCATTAAGAATAGCGATAATCTGTGTCTGCCCCGAGCTATAGTGGTAGCAAAAGCCTATGCCAAAAAAGATCCTCAACTTAAAGCTATACGAGAAGACAAGGCTAAGAGACAAACATTTAGAGCACAGAAACTAATGGCAAAGGCAAGAGTTAATATTTCAGAAGAGGGGGCTGGTATAGCTGAACTTGAAAAGTTTCAAGACCACTTGAAGAAATATAACATAACAGTATTCAGCTATAATGCAAAAGGGCGGGACGTATACTTCAGTGGTAACAATACGGAAGCCTCTTATAAAATAAACTTGTTGTTTCACAAAGGTCACTTCAACGTGATAACTAATTTGACAGCAGCTTTCGCTTGCCATTTCTATTGTGAAGCTTGTCATGTGCCGTATGACCACAGAGGTGATCACCGATGTTCTAATGTCTGCTCTGCTTGTAGCACAATCTCACCTCCCTGCAAGCTCGAGCATTCAGGAATAACTTGCCCTGAGTGTAATCGTCACTTTAAAAACCAGCGCTGCTTTGCTGCCCACCAAGGTGATCTCTGCAAAAACGTACAGAAGTGTCTCGACTGTGAGAAAAACATATACAAGAAACATAGAAAAAACACAACATGAATGCGGTGAAGTATATTGTAGCACTTGCGCAGAATTTAAACCCGCTAATCATCAATGTTACATGCGCCAAAACAAAGTACCCACTAAGAATGATAACTTTCTGTACATATTCTTTGACCTGGAGACTCGTCAGGACGAATGTTTAGAGAACGAGCCTGACGTCAAGGTTCACAAAGCTAACTTGTGCGTCTCAGAACAGTTCTGTAGCCAATGTATAAATAATAACGAGTTTTGTGAAAACTGCCTCCAACGCAGAAAAATCTTTCAGGAAGACCCAATATCCAGTTTTATGAACTATGTAATGGAAATTCGCAAACCATACAAAGACGTGTGCGTCATAGCTCATAACGGACAAGGATTCGACTTCCAATTCATCTTGAGATATATTCTGGAAGAGACCAAATTCACACCGGAAGTCATTACTCGTGGGACAAAAGTAATTTTGCTGGAGTTTGACAACGTACGTTTCATTGACTCTCTCAACTACTTTCCCATGTCACTGTCCGCTCTTCCTAAAGCCTTTGATCTTGGTCCCGAAATGAAGAAAGGCTACTTCCCTCATCTGTTCAACACGATCGCAAACCAAAACTACGTGGGACCGATACCAGCAAAAGTATTCTATTGCCCAGAGTCAATGTTTGAAAAGAACTACAAAGACTTCGAGAAATGGCACAATGAACAGGTATGCAATAACTATGTGTTTGACTTTCAGAAGGAATTGATAGAATATTGCATCTCTGACGTTGACATACTGGCAAAGGCGTGTATTAAATTTAGATCCCTATTTTTAGCCGAATGCAATGTCGACCCGTTTCTGGAAGCTGTCACCATAGCTAGCGCATGTAACCTAGCGTTTAGACGTAATTTCTTAAAGCCTGAAACAATCGGAATATTGCCAAAGAAAGGATACAGATTAGTGGACAATCATTCTGGCATTTCTTTACAATGGTTGACGTGGGAAGAAGAGCGGCGAGGTGTTAGAATACAGCACGCAGGAAGAGAGCGAGAGGTCAACATTGAGGGAATGAAGGTGGATGGATTTGATGGAGACAGAATATATGAATTTCAAGGTTGTTACTATCACGGATGTCCAAAGTGTTTCCCGTACAAAAGAGGTGAACCGTTGAAAGAAGATCCTTCTGACACCCTCGAACTCAGATACGAGAGGACAAGAGCCAAAATCGAGAAGCTGTCACGTACACCTTATGAGGTGGTAGAGATGTGGCAGTGTGACTTTAATAAACTAAAATCAGAAAAGGAGCTAACATATTTGGAAAACCATCCCGTGTTGAACACCTTACCGCTCAATCCACGAGACGCATTTTTCGGAGGAAGAACCGGAAATGCCATGACGTATTACAAGTGTACGGAAGATGAGACAATACAGTATGTGGACGTATGCTCCCTATATCCCTACGTTTGTAAACATGGTAAAATATCCGATATCCCATCCTACCATCTACATTGGTGACAAAGAGTGCAGAGAGAGGGGAATGCAGGTTGAGGGCTTGCTAAAGTGCAAAATGCTACCTCCAAAAGATCTTTATCATCCAGTGCTTCCAGCTAGAATGAATGACAAATTAATGTTTGTACTGTGCAATGTCTGTGGCGAAGAGCTCAACAACGATGACTGTCAACACAGTGACGAGGAAAGGGCGTTGATTGGCACATGGACGATGGATGAAGTACGGAAGGCAGTTGAAAAAGGCTATAGAGTTGTTGAAATGTACGAGCTGTGGGAGTACAACGTAGCCACTTTCGAAACGGGCGGATTGTTTACAGACTTTATCGACAAATTTCTAAAGATAAAACAAGAGGCGTCCGGCTATCCATCATGGTGTCGGTCAGACGAGGAAAAGGAAAAATATGTGCAGGATTATTACGACCACGAGGGAGTAAAGCTCGATCCGTCAAAGATAGAGAAAAACGAAGGCCTCCGCTCTCTAGCAAAGTTAATGCTTAACTCGTTCTGGGGTAAGTTTGGGCAGAGAGAAAACCAGACAAAAACGCTCATCACCAGAGACCCTGAGGAACTGTTTAAGCTGTGTATGGATTCTAGCGTTGCCGTAAACAGAATACAGGAAATCAACGATGACGTTGTCCTGGTAAGCTGGCAACATTTAGAGGAAGTGGGCGAGTCATTAGCCACTGTAAACGTTGTCCTAGCTGCCTACACTACAAGTCAAGCCCGTTTAAAGCTTTATGATCATCTGGAGGCACTGGGTAAACAAGTATTGTACTACGATACAGACAGTGTTGTGTACGTATACAAAAATGGCTTGTACAGAGTAAATACCGGCGACTACCTAGGGCAGATGACAGACGAGCTGGCTAAAGACTACGGTCCCGGATCTCATATTGTAGAATTTGTTTCCGGTGGTCCAAAGACGTATGCTTATCGCGTTTTTTTCCACAAACAAAAACGATTTTGTATCTGTCTGCAAAATCAAGGGTCTCACTCTTAACCTAAAAACTTCAAAAAATCTAAATTTTGAAAAACTTAAAGAAATGGTTCTTAGTGAAACCTGGGTAACACTCGATATTGAAGAAAACAGAATTAGGAGAACAAAGTCCAGGCAAATAGTTACTGTCAAAGAGACAAAGGTTTTCAAAATTACAGGTCCAAAACGCAGACGCGAAGGTGAGTATGGAACCCTGCCTTATGGTTATTGTAAAATGTCAAAAACCAGTTAGATGGTACCTTATGCTGACAATACAGAATTATGTTAACAAGTAATGAGTCTATTGTCACAGTCGAATTGAGTTTGGAGCGAAAATGAGAAAATAATGAATAAATTTACCTCTGTACTGTATTCCCTTTAGTCGTACTCCATCCACCATCACCACGACACCGGAAATATTCTGGTTCTTCATCTTCCTCACCCGAATATCCTGATTGCGAATTCCGCAAAAAACTACTAATCACTAGCACTGGAGACCACGGATGACGCAGAGGATGATCGTGATAGTGGTATTATTAAAAACGTATCAACGAGAAACGAGTATAGGTGATACGCACCAAGAATAATTGGTAGCACTTTGCACGGAGCCGAACTCAGTACTGAGAGCGGGATACGTGGCAGAACGGCGCCTCTACTAGCACATGTGGTCAACACATGTTGTGACGCACTTCCTGCGCTGTTGTATTCGCGGTTCCAGAGCCGGGGTGACGAGGAGGTTGGTCTAAACACCGTAGAAACAAACTTTTCCTTCGGTCGTTACGAGGTGTGACCATGTAAGGTGCGAGGACTCACGCATGTAGATGGGTGAAACCTTCACTGGACGGGCACCTCTAGCGTCCACCACCCTGTTAAAGCGCTCGGAAACCCGTGTTTACGTCAGCAGGTGTATAATGATATGAAGTATGCAATAAGGCTAATTTCAGCCACTAATCCGATTTATGCCTCTGCAGACTCTAGATTATATAAACTCTTTCCACAATCCTACTACCACTACTAAAGGGAATATAGTATCATACTCTCGGTCTTTATCGCTGCTCGAGAGAATACCCTTGTTCAACGGACAAGGAAGGGAGGTGGGAACTCGTTGTCCCATCACAGCATACAGCGTTGGTTGGGGCTGTATGGGTATTCCCGGTCGGCGTGTTGACAGTCGATCAGAGTGTTGACAACCATCGGTAATGCCAGGGGGATAACGGAGGCATGAACTAGCGTCTTTTGGAGCATGCCACGGTCTACAGCGGTGGAGGGGCTGTAGAATTTAGGGGGTTAAATATAAAAGATTACTTAGATATTCATCATTTGCGTAATGGACAAGCGTCAAGCAATAGCTAACGAGCTACACAGACCGGCTCGTCGCAATTTCAAGAGGCGTGGCGTCACCTTGAAAGGTAAAGACGATTTGTACCAAGCGGATCTTGTAGAGATGCTACCGTACGCTGGTGAAAACAAAGGTATGAAATACATACTTACGATGATAAATTGCTTAACAAAGTTTGCTTTTGCTGTACCGCTAAAGAGTAAAACCGGATTAGAGGTAGCGAGAGCGTTAGAACCAATTTTGAAGAAGCATAAGATGAAGAACTTTCAGACCGATCAGGGTAAAGAATGGTTCAACATTCATGTTAACAAACTGATGACGGCGTACGAAATAAATCACTATAACACTTACTCAGAGCTTAAAGCAAGTATAGTAGAACGGCTCAATCGGACGCTAAAAGAAAAAATGTGGAAACTGTTTACTGCTAGAGGTAATTACGAGTGGCTCTCCATGTTACCGAGAATAGTTAAGGAGTACAACGCGTCCGTTCACAGGAGCATCGGTATGAAACCGAAGGATGTGAGGGAAAAACACGTAAAGCTTATTCTGACGCGTATCGAAAAATCGAGAAGAAATAAAGGAAAAAAACAGATCGAGTCAAAGTTCAACGTGAACGATAAAGTAAGAATTAGCAAGTACAAGCGTGTTTTTAAAAAAGGTTACATGCCGAACTGGACGAATGAAATATTCACAGTGTTCGCCGTGAAACCGAGCAATCCAAAGACATACATTCTGATGGACTCTAGAGGGACTGTGTTAAAAGGTGGTTTTTACAAAGAGGAACTAGCCAAAGCAAAAACTGGTGACGTTTATCTAATTGAAAAAGTATTAAAAAGAAAAAAAGATAAAGTACTTGTTAGATGGACAGGTTTCGATAAAACAAGTGATACGTGGATAGACAAGAAGCATATTATCTGAGGACTTAATGTTCCGTCCAAGAGAGAGAGAGAGAGAGCGACTGCTGGTGCAAGCTATATTTAAACATAGATATTTACGATGCGCAGTCAGTAACAGCTGGAATGCGTGTCGTGAAGCAGTCTCTGGAGCTACCCGTGTCTAATTTTGACCGGTATGTGGGTGGAGGGGGAGACTTGGAAAAAAGCAAGCACGGTCTTCTCCTACCAAACTCTATACGCTGTATTATTGCAGGGCCTTCTAATTGCGGTAAAACCAACGTGCTGTTCAACCACTTGTTTGATCCAAACGGCCTTGTTTACGAGAACGTGTACGTTTTTTCTAAATCACTTTATCAACCCAAATACCAATTTCTTGCAAAGGTATTGCCTAAAGAGATTGGTTACTTTCCTTCAGATGACAATAACACCGTTATAAGTCCTAGCGAAGCCAAACCGCATTCCATTATGGTTTTCGACGACATAGCGTGTGAAAAGCATGACAACATCCGCGCTTATTTCACTATGGGCCGTCACAACAATATCGATGTTTTCTATCTTGGCCAAACGTACAGCAGGATCCCCAAACAACTGATACGAGACAATGCAAATTTTTTAATACTCTTTAAACAGGATGACATGAATCTTAAACACGTGTACGCTGATCACATCAATACAGACATGCCGTATGACTCTTTGAAAAAACTATGCACTCTAGCGTGGAATGACAAGCATGGATTTCTTGTCATAGACAAGGATCGCGACCTTTATAAGGGCAGATACCGCGTTGGGGTTGACACTTTCCTTGAGTCACTATGAGTACGCGGATCTATTACTACAACGACGTTAGAAGGTATGCAGATGCCGGTTGCGGTGGTATCAAGAGACTTACAAAGGTAAGCTCTAATCTTTGCACGTGGTATTACGCAGATAAGAAAAGGTTTTGCGGTAACTATTGCAGTAGACGTGGTGCACACGGTCATGCGTATAATAGACTTTGTTGGCGTCATAGAAGACCAGGTTGCTACAGCAGGAGCTTACCGCCAATAGTGCTGTTGATGATTTCATCTAGCCAGCGTATATACAACAGAGATAGGTGGATAGCGTTTATAGCCGAGTGTCAGGAGAAGAATGTACCTATTGAATTGGTAATTTACCATGAGGACATGCTAAACGGTACGGTGCGTGAACCCATGAACCTACTGTCTCGGTTTAGACCGTTCCCCGACCTCTTTGGCAAGCCGATATTGAAACTCAGTAACAGTCACGGTAGTTTGAACTTTACTCAGATATACTTAAGGATGTTGAAGTATGCTTGTGATATACCTTATGCCACTAAGTGTATAGTGTTGACTGAGCGCAGTATACCAGTTAGATCCCCCGTTACACTCTATAGACGTGCACTGCGGTCGCGGTGTTACTTAAACATAAGTTACAATGTAAGTTACGGCCCAATGCCTAGTAGTGTAATGGGAAGGCGGGGTAAACCGTTTGCTGCAGTGAACAACATATGTCAAGGACTGTACACAGCAGATTTCTTGAAAATTGCATTACCCACAGTACCACTGCAGTGCGAAAAATTCGGCATCTCTTTGGTAACGAAAACCGGTGAGTATAAAATAACGCAACCAAACCTGTTTAGAAGCTGGCATGAATTTACCGGCGCAAACTCGGATGAGTTTCTTCTTCTAAACTCATATCTGTTGCACAACACTAACGTTGATCGACCTATTCAACGTTTGAAGGAATATATGGACAGAACAGTGTCAAACGATCAGTATACGGTCGCTGAGATCCCTCAGTGGCGGCACGGTATTAAAAGAACATTTATTTTTAGAGATATGACGCTACGAGAACGCATACCCAGATTCAATCCTGAGACAGACAGATATTACTACGGCCTACCATTGACCTCTGGTGTTTCACTTAAAGAAGTGATTCGTTACATTAGAAAACACAAGAAGCGGGCATTGTTTTTTAGACAAGTAGAACTGCCATGAAGAGGGTAAGGTTTGACGATAGAGTGGAGGTAAGGCTAGTTCCGCGGTATGACGAGTGCAGATTATTCGATACTTCATCATTTTTCGAACAGATGAGGAAATCCTATATAAATAAACAGATAGCAGGCTGTGGGTTCAGTGTCAATCATGGCGCGAAACAAGAAGCAGCTTATGACGGAGATATCAAAATTAAAGAAAGCTATAAAACAAAAGTATAATCGGTTTAAGCGGGGTGAATTGGAGTCCGAGGAGATGTTTGAAAAGCAATACCAGCCGTTGATCAAGGAATTGCGTGACACCAAGGAGACCCGCACTTTACACACCGATGTCAAGAAGGAAATCAAGAAAGAGGAAGATGATGCAGATGATGACGATGATGAAAACTCAGAGTTTCTACCAAATGTATTTTCTTCGCCTAATCTTCCCCATTTAAAACCATCGGTCTCCACTAGACTTGATTCTGGAGCAGAAGAAGTGTTTGAGACAGACGACCAAGGTGATGGTGGAAACAGCGAAATTACAAAAATGCTTTCAACACCTACGGGTCTACAGACGGCGTCCCAATATATCGCCGACAGCTTTGCTCATCCGTTGACCAGAAAGTACATGCAAGAGCTTATGAAGGATTTGGGTGGGCGTTCATCTAAAATTGACCATCTTTACGGTCCTCGTTACGAAAAAAATACTTTAATGGTTGGCAATAAGGAATTGCAGTTTGATGAGGACGGTAGTATTCGAATAGATGATGTGGCGTATAAGCCACAAGAGGGTCTGTACGAGTTGATTTTCAAGCGAATACCGGATGATGAAATCTACAATGACGAAGACAAAATCGCTTACAAAGATATACTGAAGAAAACTAGCGCTCATAAAAGAAACTATAACCCAAATGGAGTTATCAATCGCAACACGTCGCTCAAGTATAAGTATGTAATTTCAGACTTATTTCCAAAAGTAGTTAAGGGTTCTGGAGCTGACAGGAAAGCTCATAGTGTGACTAAATCACTATCAGATCCCGATACGGTTTACTGGAACGATCCAAATGAGTTGTGCGACCGTCTTAGGCTGTTGGTGGCATCCGCTGAAGCTGGAAACACGAACCACAAGAACGAGATTATAAATATCATTGAAGAATTGAAAGAATCAAAGACTATATCAGGTGATGGTAACGCGAGATTCAGATCATTGATGAGATGACCGTCAATAAGTTTGGTCAGAGGCCACAATCTCTGAAGAAGCAAGACATCCAGAGAGTTATGAATACTGTAAACAAAAAGCTAAAGAAAGATGTAAGAAGATTGTACTCTCAAATTGCAATCCTTCAGAATCAAGCGCTTATTCAGCAGGATCAAATAAACAGCTTACAAAATACAAATGAAGAAGCTATAAGACGTCTAGCAGTTCAACTATTTCACTGGATCAACAAGATACACACTACCGTACCTCCAGGTCGCTTCCACGCCGTCTTAGATGCTGATGAAAACTCATATATTGACTGGGATAAGATATTTATAAAGAGCAATGTACAGGGGGAGTCTTCATCACTTGTAAAATGAGTGTGGACAAGTTTGGACGACGCTTCAAGCGTACAAAGGCTAAACAAGGTCCGAAAGGCGAGGGATTCAATGTGACTGCCGAAGGTGACTATGACGTGCAGAGAAAACGTCTGAGAAATCTAGGGAACCCTGAAGATGAACTAGACGCTGTTAATCTACAGACGTTGATCAGTAAGTTAGGAGATCTGCAGACCGAAATGATTACTTTAACCGACAAGTTAAACAGCTTGAAAGATTCACAAGAAAATTCTATGAAGCTTTTAGCGGTTCAATTGTTCCATTGGATCAATAGAGTACACAGTACCGTAGCTGTTGGTAGGTTTCAAGCACACTTTAACGTTGATGCACATACATATATCGACTGGGATAAGATATTTATAAAGAGTAAAGTTCGTGACTCGCCATCACTTGCACAATGAGTGTTGACAAGTTTGGACGGCGATCCAGGCAGTTTGGAAAAGGCGGGTTAAGGGGACCAAAAGGAGATGGATTCAAGCTGACGGCCGAAGGTGACTACGACATTAACGGAAAGCGTCTAAGACATGTAAAAAGTCCAGAAGATGATCTCGACGCCGTAAATCTACAAACGCTGACCAGTAAATCGGTGATAATCGGGAAAGATGGAATTGACTGTCGGAAACAGAGATTGAGCAATATAAGTAAAGCTACAAGACCATACGATGCTCTACCACTCGCTCAACTGGCCGAACACATACCGTCAAAAGATTTAAAGGATAAATCTTACAAGTTCCAGCGCTTTAGATTACATCAAATTGGGGAGCCTAAACAAAACGATGACGCGTTAACACTCGGTTACTTCAAAAATAACACTATCAAAAAAAGGCAGGATGGTTGGGAGCTTGGAAACAAAAGGCTAAAGCTAGTGGCCGATCCTGTCGAGCTTCGTGACGCTGTGACGCTCAACTATTTCAACGCAAACACAGTTACAAAGAAGCAAGACGGTTGGGAGTTTGCAAACAAAAAGTTAGGGTTAGTTGCAGACCCTACCGAAATGCAGGATGCTGTGACAATGAACTATCTCGTTCGTGTCTTAAGTGAAGTGTTTTACAGTTTCTATATACGTCTCGCTCCTCCTGGTGATAGTGTTAGATCGGTCGCTAAAGACCAGTGGATTCGTTCAAACGTTGTTGATCCGTTTTTCTTAAACGCCAAAACGAAAATAATGAGATCGGAAGACTAATTATATAAACTGTGATTGCAAGCCATACACTGCAGTCTGGTTTTGGCCACGGCGCGGATAAAATGGCAAAGCGCAAAGGGTCGTCCGTCAGACGAAAGCGAACCATCGGAGGAGCAGGAGGTATTATCTCTAGTGTTATTAACAAGGCGATTGACCTTCTACCTTTTGAAGCACACATCCCTGGCTATTCTTTCTGCGGACCTGGCACATTTTTGAAAAAAAGAATCGCTAGGGGTGAGAAGGGGGTGAATTTATTGGATGATGCCTGCCGTATTCACGATATAGCTTACGATAAATACAGTGACTCGGAGCATCGCAATCAAGCAGACAAAGAGTTGGCAAAGCGGGCTTGGGATAGAGTAAAAGCGTCAGACGCGACTTTAGGTGAAAGAGCAGCTGCTTTAGCGGTAACTGGTGCGATGAAAGCTAAAACGGCTTTCGGTGGTGGTGGTGGTGGGAAGAGACGAAGGAAAGTTGTTAAGAAGAAGAGCGGAAAGACGAAAGGTAGGGGCCTTTACCTAAAACCTTATCCAAAGAGGGGAGCTGGTGTTAGAAAGAAGAAGAGGAGTTGTTGTAAAAAAAAATCTCGATCCCGATAAGACCGTTGACAAATTTCGAGTTGATCCACTACGCTAAACAACTAAGCATTCCCAATTTTAGAGGGGTGTTTATGCGTGACACGTTACCTCAAACAGGGCCCAGAAAATACGAGTCAGCTATAGTTAATCTGGACTCAAGTTACGGTGACGGTACTCATTGGGTTTGCTACAGAAAACGCCGGCATAATGTAAGCTATTTTGACAGTTTCGGAAATCTTCGCCCTCCTTGGGAACTCATATACTATTTCGGACCCACCGCTGACATACAGTATAATTATCAAAGTCGTCAGGGGTTTGATTCAGTTGTATGTGGACATCTGTGCTTAGAGTTTCTCAGCGGAAAGAATGTTTTGCCTGAGCGGGAAAGGTTCAAGAATAACTTGTGACGTATTTCCTCCATACGACACCAGTGATGGCGATTACGTAATTGGATTGATAGATCTGAGCACGTTCAATTCTATTCCCAATATTGAAAAGAATGTAAACGATAAATTTTATTACGGAAACCATGATGAAGTGATAACGTTTGAGGAAGGTTCTTACGAAGTAGAAGATATTGCGAATTATATACAGGGGAGACTACCGGAGGGGATCACAGTCCGCTTGAATGCAAATAACAATACTCTTAAGACCGAGATTAAAAGCAACGTGCAGATTGATTTCAGCAAGAAAGGCACAATTGCATCGATATTGGGCTTCAGCAAAAAGGTGCTGCAAGCTAATAAAGTACACACTTCAGACCTGCCTGTGAATATTCTCAAGGTGAACAGCATAAGAGTTGAGTGCAACGTTGTTCGCGGCTCGTTTGATAACGGTGTAGAGAGTCACGTTATTCACGAGTTCTTTCCACAAGTAGAGCCGGGGTATAAAATAGTCGAGACACCTGGTACAGTGATTTATTTACCGCTCAACGTTCAGAAGGTGCACACCATAACTGTCGAGCTTAAAGATCAAGACAACAATCCTGTGAATCTCAGAGGTGAAACGTTATCTTTGAGGTTGCATATAAAGAAAGTGGGTGCTCATGGGTCTAGTATTTAAGGAGGGTGTGAACATAATTCAGGTCATTAGACCGTCGCGCCTGATAGTGGTAACTTCTGCTAACGCAAATTTCTTGCGCTCTCTTGGCTTTAAAGTTAACACCGGCGCAATTCGTGAAAATGCTCGATATAGAGAGTCCCGCTGAGTACAATGAAATCATTACCGGACTGGAATATCACACACATAATCCGTATGCTTCAACCACGTTTAATAATAACGATGAAATAAGGATACCAATCAGTTATCAGGATTTAATAACAGCTCCTTTTGAAAGCACACTACACGTTGTGGGTACAGTAAGCGGTAAGAAAGCTGACGGTACAACAGATGCTAAAGTGTCTCTGGTTAACAACGCGATCGCTTTTCTCTTTGATGATATCCGATACGAGATTGGCGGTGTGGAAATTGATCGCACAAAGAATGTAGGTATAGCCAGTTCGTTAAAAAATATATTATCAGCTCGTGCGGAAGACGAAAATAATCTGGAAAATGCATGCTGGTTCGGCCCCGGTGGAAAGAAAGAAATGAACAAATTCTCATTTTCTGTGCCTTTAAGGTTGTTGTTGGGATTCGCAGAGGATTACAAGCGAATAATTGTGAATGTAAAACAAGAGTTGATACTGCTGCGGTCGGCGACAGATGCCAACGCTATTATTAGCGATGACGCAGCGACCCACACGTTGAAGATCACCAATCTGTACTGGCGGGTGCCTCACATCTCTGTATCCGACTTGTTTCGTGCTAAAATCCTACGTCTAGTTGAAAAAGATACTCCAATACATATACCGTTTAGATCGTGGGAGTTGCACGAATACCCTGTACTGCCGCAAACTGAACGTCAATCATGGACTATAAAAACTTCTTCTCAATTGGAGAAACCACGATACGTGATTGTAGCTTTCCAGACAGAAAGGAAAAACAACTTAAAGAAAGACATGTCATGTTTTGACAGTTGTAAGTTATCGAACATCCGCCTGTATTTAAATACACAATATTTCCCTTATGACAACATTCACGGAGACACCGCTATATTCTACGAAATGTTTGTAAGATTTCAAAACTCCTATTATGGCGATTTAGGTGGTCGTCGGTGGCCTGACGTCAGTCTGGACACGTTTTAAAAATAAAACACCTCTGTATGTGATTGATTGTTCACGCCAAAATGATTCGGTCAAGTCTGGACCTGTCGATGTACGGCTAGAATTTGAGGCTACGGAAGCGTTCAAGGCCAACACCACAGCCTACTGTCTACTGCTTCATGACTCGTATTTCGTTTACACAATGCTCAAGGGCACGGTAAAGAAGATGATGTAACGTGAATAAAACACGATGCAAATGACAGAATCTTTCAGTTTCAAATTGGACGCCACGATGGAAGGTTCACGGAAGATAAATATTGTCCTTGATTTGGTCGGTGAAATCCGTAGACTAATCCGCAATCACCAGTTAACAACAATGAAACGGACGAGTGATGGCTACATGCATTATTGCGAATGTGCGTATACCGCACCGGATTGTCAAGATGTACCAGACACTTGTGTATGTGTAATGATTGACAGGCGGAAAGATGAAATATTCAGACTGTTAAATGAAATTTACGATAACACTGTGCAAAACGACGACGACGATGTCATAGAAGATGATAGTGACTATACGATATCCTCTATGGAAGAAGGGGAGGAGGAGGAGGAGGAGGAGGTATGTAATTGTATAAGCCAGTGACTAATACGTCAGGTACTTAATGGTTTGCTCAAGGTGTACAGAGTCATTCGTGATCATGGAGCGAAAGAGTGAAGACATACTGGCTACTGTCGCTGATGCTGTGTTCAAGGAGGAGGAGGAGGAGGACCAGCTGGTGAGTCAACCAATGGAAATAGACAAGGTTAAATCAGTCCGTAAAAGCTCAAAACGAAATCTCCCGAATCTAGTTACCGGTGTGTTTCTAAAGTCTCTTTACTTTTTGAATCCTGATTGTTCCAAATACTTGATTGTAGGATTGTTTGTTGATCACGACAACGGTGTCGGTATCTTGATGAAAGGTAAAAGGGGAACGTTTGCGTTTTGGAAACCTGAAATGTTCAACATTCTATTAGGGTGCGCGAACCAAATCACCGGACTCTTGGAATCGACAGGCGTGCATAGATTCAGTAGTTCTAAAAGCGAAAGTGGAGAGAATATGGTGGTACGTAGAGTATTTGGTCAGCAGTACGTTGTACTGTACGACGGAAAGAATACATTAACTCTGTCCGTAGACGAGTGGACTCAGTTCACCAACTGTCTGCCCTGCGTAACACGTCAAATCAACGAGTTGTTTTTAACGGAGGATCTATTGAGATCTTACGTCGGTGATGTGTTAGCATTGCCTAACAACGGAAGTCCGGACGAGGGTTACGTTGATCCGCCTGAGGCTTTACCACGTCACCTTTGCGACAGACTTTTTGATGACGTCCAGTGCTACAAACGTTGGCCACATTCCAGCGGCGATGAATGTGGCAGTAGTTGAATTTCAAGCTTTTCAAGGTAACAAAAAACCGTTTATAATCAAAGAGTTTGCCATTGTGGCTAATTCATTTCAATGTCAAATTGTTTTCAAACCTCCGTTTCCTAGGGAGAGATTAAACAAGAAAATGCGTACAACAGCTCTGTGGTTAGAGAAGAACTATCACAAGATCTTGTGGGAAGAAGGCGATTTCCCTTACAGTGGAAGTGTCATTCGCAACCTGTGCAAGCCGTTTACCATAATTTATACACGTGGTCATGAGAAAGCGAATTTTTTAAGACGGTTTCACTCTAACGTTTGTGAGCTGGACAACCTGGCATGTTATGACAGTAGTACATTATGCAGTTGTAAAGGAACGCATCGGTTTTCCTGCTCCCTACCGCAACACAGCGGCCGTGATGAAGATGTACGGTGTGCAATGCACGCTGCTAGATGTCGTTTTGAAATCCTGAATAAACAGACTCACCAGTCCGCTTAGTAGTCATTCTGTTCACGGTCACTGTTGAGATTACATCGTGTCAGCATGGCGAGTACAGCTGCTGCTGCTACCGCTGCTGTATGGGACCTCATTTCTCGAGAGCCCAAAGTGCCTGTCGGTGTGCTCACTGATGCGTTCATTTTGAAATTTAGTCGCTTTCTGAATTGGAAGCTTTTATCGGCAAATTATACTTTTTCGTTTGACATGTTGAGAATATTTCAGCATAAAGTAATTTGGACCACGATTTTGGAAAATTCTCGCCTTCCTGAATTCATTTTACGTGAAATGATGCCGAACTTTGACACTTACTGTTGGATAGTAATAAGTCGTCACCAGGTTCTATCGGAGCAGTTTATACACGATTTTGCTGAACAGCTGGACTGGGATTACATACTATTGTACCAAAACCTTAGTGGAAAGTTTCTTCAGGACCATTGTAATTATTATAGTGATGAAGCGTAATGTGTCCCGTAGAAAAACTCCAGTTTTACGATAGACCACATTGAAAGGCTTCACCGAGTAAAGTGGTCAACAACCGATTCTCTGCTTGTGTTTCACGAGTCACATTGAAAGGCCTCTCTGAGTAAAGTGACTTGTAGGAATCTTGCTGAGAATCGGATCTCGCTCATCCTCTGTAAGTTACAACGAGTCACATTGAAAGGCTTCTCCAAGTAAAGTGGCTTGTATGAAACCGACTGAGAGATGCTTCAGCTTCACCTGGATGAGGCAAGTCATATTGAAAGGCTTCACCAAGTAAAGTGACTTGTCGCGTCCGCCTAGTAGTATAATGTAGATTAGTACAAAAATGTCCTTCTCGGAAGGAGGAGGAGGAGTTCGGCATTGAGTTGAGAACTACTCCTGGAAAAAATGTCTTTGCGAGAGCTAAGGAGTTTGGCATTAAGTTGAAAACTTCAAAGCTCACGTGGGGCAGAAAAAACACTTGCAAAATATAAAAGTTTTTGCGAGTACTTGACAGTGAGACGGAAAGGTTCGGCATTTAGTTGAGAACTTTAACGGACTCGCTAAACGGTCTCGCAAGGACACCAAAAAAAAAGTTTATTTTTTCGGAGGTGGCAAATTTGTTATGGAGTGGCCATCACGACAGAGTGGGCGATGGTTGGGGCCCACTCGCAAAGAGAGGTGACACGGAGAGGTTCGGCATTGAGTTGAGAACTTGAACGTGTTCAGTGTTCTTTGTTAAGTGAGATTAGGCCTCCTGGGGAAACTCACTATAATAAAAAACGCGCCGAGACCCCTACGGCCTGGCTCAAAGCCTACCGTGGTGATGGAAACGTGGGTCAACTACGCTGCATTCCTGTCTATATTCAGCTTGGCAGTTTGCCACGACCACAGCTGCGACTACCTCCAAGGTATATATACTACCTGTGGCAAGCTGATCGGCACAGTCACTCTTCGTCTACGTGTCAACGCTCTCGTTACAGGTAAGTGACTACACTACACATTTAACCGTTTTCTTTAAGATATTCGACTGCGCTCTCTATTTGCGGTGTGTTGCTCACGCATAGTTATTCTCAATCCGCTAACCAAGTTAATAGATTTACAATGAACTCGTTGTTAAGATTATTCGCTATACAGATTGTCGGTTTTCCTTTACAGATTGAAAAATGGAACTTTCTACAAAGCTTTCGTCCCTGGAGAAGCATGGTGAGCCCACACCAAAGATGGCGATAAAAGAGTTGACACGGAAAGCTGGCTACAGGATCCTGGAGGCAAAGAAGGTGGACACTAAATTTGACCGAAAGGCAGTGATGTTACTCGTAGAAGTGGACAGCACCAAAACAGCCGTCACATTTCTACCGGTGAGATTTGAAAAGACTTTAGATGACAATGATCTACAAGAAATGACGTCGTCTAAAAGGTATAAAGTTAGATGTACGGGTGTTAACGGACTTTTGGTAGATGTTAAGATTTGGAAATGTATGTAATCAGAACGCTTTTAATAAACGTAGTACGGACGTAAACACGTGTGTTATTTCTGCAACGCCCCGGCTCCCTGCTATTTTTAGATAGTGCATCTATGCAGGAGATGTACCGTCACATGTGGTGACCACATGCAGTTGCTGGTGTTCATAATTGTGGGTCTTCTCACTCAGTACTGTGTTCGCGCCGACTCGGTTAAGATGATATCAGTAATTATTGCTGCTTATTCTTTGTATTTACGTGTTATTGACCTGTTGTCGACTCCATCACCACCACCGTGTCCCCTTTCGAGATCTTCCTCATTCACCTCTTCAACAGTCTCCTGGGGTAGTGTTAGTAGCGGTTGGGAGTTTTTTTGGGACTCAGAATCAGAATCCGAGAGTGGATATTCAACACAAGAAGAAGAAGAAGACGATTTGCGTGGTGGTGGCTGGAACGGCTGGAGAGAGTACTAGGCTACTAGACTTCCAAAAAGGGTGAGTTATTTTTATTGTTGTCTCCGGTTATCATTAACAGATCACTACATTTCACTGTGATAATGTTTCCGTCTCTAGTTCACCAAATACCAATAGCTGAAGATTCCGACTCTAGCTGGTTTTAGATTTTTTTACAATAACCGTACGGTAAAGTACCATATTCACCTTCACGCTTGCGTTTTGGGTCAGTAATTGACAGAGTAAGACGTACAGATGGCCTGGTACACACATGTGCAGTTGTAGTCATTGGAAATGCACAGCTGTATCCGCTCTGTCACCATGTGCTGTAATGAGATTATGCTCGCCTACACGAGAGAGAGCAGTCATCGCTCTTAAAGGTATGCCAACCGAGTGGTCTAAGCGCTCGTCTTACGTTCCGCGGGACCAGGGTTCAAATCCTGGGCGGCTTGGTATACTTTTTGCGTCCTCACTTGTCGCTACCAGAATGTTGTAAGCCGTCTCTACCAGATAGCAGCACCGCAGTCGCACACGTACGCTCAGAAAAATAGTGTTACAGTAGGCATACCTTTTGCGTCCTCACTTGCCGCTACCAGCATGTTGTAAGCCGTCTCTACCAGATAGCAGCACCGCAGTCGCAAAGCTAAGAAACTACAGCTGATATGGAAAAAACCCGTTGATCGCCGGGCGCCCCGCGCCGCACGTACAGCCATATCGCGCCGCCACGCACAACTCGTCTCCGTGGTCCAGTGGTCAGCGCGACAGTCTCGCATTCGTAGGGGCCCGGGTTCGGATACCGGCCGCCGGAGACACAAATTTTTGTTCATCCGCGCCATGACACACCGTCCGCCATCGCTCGTCCGCCATCGCTCTCGTAAGGTGGGGGGCTTGCTGCTCTCCCATTGGCTGGGGGGTCGTCGCAGGGGGTCTAGGAGGGGGCGGGGGGTGTTGGAGGGGGGAGGGGAGGGGGGCAGGGGGCGTGGCCTAGCCGCCATTGCTGCTTTCTCATTGGTCCAGAATAACTCCATAAGAGCCCATGTTAGCGCTAAAGTGGCGCCCGTTCTACTTGCACCTTTTCTCAAAAGGCCTTTAAACAAGGGCTTTTATAGTTTTTAGTCAATTAGAGACAGTTTGCTCGGTTTCTTTATAATGGTTGGCTAAAGCATTAAAAAAACTAAATCTTATAAATAAAAAGTTAGTTTTCAAATTTGAAAACAGTTGGTACTATAGACAAAGTTTTATAGGATCAAAAACAATAGTGGGTAAATTATACTTGCGGCTGAAATAAAAGCATAAACTTAACCATCATAACTAATAGTTTCTTATAAAAAGTACATTTAAAGATCATAATTTAGTATGGGCGAGATAGGTGGGTATGCAACCCCTTTAATTGACAAAGACAAATGAAAGCAATTATTAGTTTTTCTAGCCCAGCTACATAGATATTTTTGATAACCCTTAAATGCGCCCATACAAGATCATTATTTTTTATTTACTTTTATAATTTTGTTCAAAAACAAGCTGAACGTCCAATGAATGTTTGATCCCGGGCCATTTACTGTACAGTAACAATAGCCATTACACAAGAAATCATTCACTCTTTGCTCCTCAATATTGTGTACCAGGCTCGTTATTAATTAATTGCCTTTACTTGTCCGAAGCAACACTGACGTCTTTGTCGATCAGTGCAGACAATCATCAGTACTATATTCTGTGTTTGTGAACAAAACTCAAAGGCTGTATCAAGTGTTGATGACCTTTCTAGTAAATATACCATGAAAAACATCCATCATGCTACAATGTCCTTTTTTTAAGGAATGTAAATCTCTGAGGTCACTAAAATATAATTTATATGGACGTTCCTACAAAATTATAGGTGACTTATAGAATAAATATTTGAACATAAAAATTTGAAAATTTTGTTTTAGGCAAACCTACATGGTTCTTAGGATTAGTTAAAAATTTAATCGAAAACACAAATTTATTTTTTAGTTTAAGTATTTTTATTTTCTATAAAATGAGAGCCAAATCCTCATTTTAAACTTATGATACCCATCCTCAAGGGCCAATGGACTGTACAATGTTTAAGCAGAATAAGAAGGAGAGTGGGTACACTACTGATAAAAATGGTTAAAGATAAGATTAGAATCTGCGCTATCTCTAACTCAGACGCAGAGTTCAACGTCTTAGACCACTCGCCCACCGGCTCTCTCCATATCGCATTCAAATGGAAATTAATATGAGATTATTTCATATTTAAATACACTAAAATGTATTTTCTGAATGATTTTTTACCTGAAATCCAAACGGACATGTTTAAAAGAGAGAAATTTATATCTGCATAAACAAAGTTAATTTACGGTAGTTAATATATTTTAGAGAGTTTCAATTAGAATAAATTTATTGAAGTGACGACTGTAAGTGATATTTTTTATTGCATTAGTTTTAACACTGTTTTTTATAATATAAGGTATAAAACTACATATACCATATCTTATTTAAATTAATGAATATTTAAGAAAAGAATGCAACACATTAATGGCACCATCGGTGCACTTTAAATTTGCTTTCATAGACTAAGAGTTCATGAGATTAGTTAGTAAAGTAATTTATTTCAAAACAATGAAATGAAAACAATTTAGTCTGTCTTGTAGCTTCAAAACGAGTCTTTGTAATTTATTCAAGTTGTTTATATTTAGAAACAATATAAAATAATAAAATACACCATCTCTTAAATGCATAATATCAATATTTACAAATAGTATTGTTTAAACAATTACTGGACAATACCGGCACGATAACATTATGTTAGAAGTAGTCTGAAACATATTTTAGATTTCACCCTTGCGCTTAAGTATCTTCGACATTAAAGGGTGATCATCATAATTTCTTTCTAAATGGCATATTAAGCAGTTGTTAGTTTCCGGAAGATATTCAAATCTACTTGTAGTCTCGGAGCCGAGAGCCAATTTTCCCTTTATAAACACATAACTTCGTTTTTTAATCGGTATATACGGTTTCACAAAAATAAAACAATCTGTGACGCTAACTTAGTTTGAATTTTGAATGGGAGGGGTTAATACATGGAATGATATTTTTCTCGGATTATGTATTTTTAAGCTTAATACGCTTAAATCGGCCGCCTGGCACATAAATCAGCTGACCCTGATTTAATATTATCTAATATTTATTTACAGCTCTGACGGTTGGTTTTAGGTGTGTAAAGTTACATTTTTCATTCAAAAAGGATACAAATTTCAGAATGATAATATTTAAATGGTCATTTCCTAACGGAAACTTTTTTAATCTACACAAACAAAGTCAATTTCCTTGAGTCAATATATTTTAAAGTGTGTTATTTAGATAAATTCGTTAAAAAGGTAGCTGGAACTGATCATTTTAATTTTGCTCATTAGTGTCTTAGAAATGAGAGGGATAAACTACAATAACTGTATCTTATCTAAATTAATTAATAAAACGATACAGTTTAAAATACTGCATTTAAAAGAATCTAATAACTTTGAAGTAAAACAACAAAACTATAGTATGGTTCATCGGAGGTGGAGTTTAAATTTTCCTTTCATAGATTCAGAGTTTATAAGATTAGTTAGTAAAGTGATTAACTTAAAAACGGTGGAATGAAAACAACGTAGTCTGTCTTGTAGCTTTGGAAACATCTCCCTGTAATTTTTCAAATTGTTTATTTCTACTCGCAAACAATATAAAATAATAATACCTTATCCTAAGTGCTTTATATGAGTTAGTAATCAATATGTAAAATTATTTTTTTTTTTCATTTAATTTAAAACTATTCAATGCTTTCGACTTGACTGTACACAATTCCCTTTAATATAAAGAGAGCGGCATCAGAATTTATTATTAAAGTGGAATGCAAAGAACTCTCCAGAACTACTTAATAATAAGTCAATGTGTAATGAAGAGTCTTCGAGCACTATAAAAGTTTAATTTAATATCACCGGTAATAAATACACATTTCCCAATATTAATTGTAAAGTGCATGTGTAAATTTAAAGAGCGGTGTAACAGAATATTGAAACGAATACTATTGCGAAACAGTCTAAAATACAAATTTCCAATAAAATACATTTCTATTTCTCTTGACACAGGTTTGAAGTGCATATCCATTAACATAATTTTTGGTCTTTTACATTCACTCACTTTGACACTTGTGCTGCTTCGTCAGAAATGATACACTTTTACTTACCATTAAACTCCGCTTCTCTAATTACCAATTAGCTAACTGAGTACATACTGAATGAGCAATTAATGATATCATGCACCAGTTCTTCATGTTACGGAATAAAGCTTAATACCAATAGACGACTTGTAATCAACTTTGTGACAACATGGATAGAGCTCCAGAACTGATTATTTCTGACACCGTGTTTGCGAATACACTAAAACATTACACCCTACACCATACCAGACTGGTAATAATGGAGCACAGTATCACATCAAAAATACAATTACATGGTAAAACCAGAAACCCAAGTCTCTTAAACTCATGTATAGATAACTCTCCAAAACGTAAGTTTAAAATTTATTCGGTCAGATTTATTTTTAGGCACAACTCTCTCAGCCCATTATTCGGTTAGCCCAATGCGAGTCCCAAAGATAATGTACTTATTGCATGTTTGGGACTTTAGAAGGCTAGGTAGACTACAGTAGGTCGAGCGAACATTCCATTTTGAAATTCCTCTAGTGAGATGCATTGCAGGAACTTCGTGCAATCTGCTCCTTCCAAAAGGACATTATACATCATGAAACTGATGGATAGTTACGTATATTGGAATAGATATTTAACTGTCAGATCCCGTACTTATTTTTTCAGACAAAAATATTTCTCATTGAAGTTAGTTATACATCTAGTATAAATAAGGAAAACACAACATTTCTTGAATTATTTAAGCAATATTTATATACTCTTATACTTTTACACTAGAGTTGAGCCGGTAAGTTGTTAAAAATATGTATGAGGACTTTTTTACTTACAAAGAAAACAGATTGATCTATCACGTACAAAACATAATTTGTAATAAACAAAATTTGGAAGATTGTCCTCAAATACTCTTTGCATCAGTACTGGTGTGCGATTAACGATATAATAATTAGGATGCTCAGCACTTAATCTCCTTATTCCCCAGAGGACTATCCGTTTAGTGTTGGAGTCTCCTATTGTTTTATACTGTACAAAACCGGCAGCAGATCTTATAATACAAGGAATATGTGTTGTTATTTATGTTTTAAACTGGAATATTCCGTAATTCTTCATTTATAAAAAACACTTCGCTTAGAACTTGGAAATATATTTGTGATTGTCAATGATTTTTTAAAACGGGCAGAACTTAAAATTAGAACGATTTTATCAATTATTTCGAGCTTTAAATGCAAATTGTATAATTAAAGCTTACAACTGTCTGTATGAACATAAAATTTTGTATGTATTCATGCAGAGAATCTTTCAAAAGTTTGCAGCTGTTGACCCTGCCGAGTCTCTACATTTTCGAAACAACACAGTATTGTATGTCAAAATGCGTCAAGACAAGTGGCCAAGACATACATTCATATGAGACCAGAGCCAGGGGAAACTACCGAATTGGCCAACACAGAACGGTGATTTATGAACGCCTGCCATCACAAGCAGGAGTTCATTTCATCAACAAGCTGCCACACCGAATAAAAAATGCCCCAACGCCCAAGGCGTTCAAAATTCGTCTAAAACGCTTTTTAGCGACACAGGCATTTTATAATGTCGACGAGTATTTGGCAAAAAACTGGGAGACCAGCCAATAGGTATGTCGCCCCGTCGCTGGTGGTGGGATGATTGGCGAATAAAAGGAAATGAATGAAGGTGAAATTGTATGTTTGATTGAGGATTTTGATGTAGAACGGATGGAAAAATTTTAGTTACAATAACGTCATTTGACGCATGCTATACATGTTAACCATGTCTTGGCAAATAAAGAAATTTGATTTGAAAAAAAAAAAATGTCTATACCTTTCTCAAAAAAGTACTTATTTCACCCGATTTTTAATAACAGATTACTTACTTGAGCGTAACGTTGACCATTATAAAAGCATTTACTTATCAACATTTTTAACAGCCTTGCTGCTAATTTATTCTGTACAAAATTACCAGTTCTACATCCCGTCTTTGTGAACAAGACTCCAAGTTTGAAGCCTGAAATGGTGTGGGTGGTTGATATGACGGTTTTGTAAAAAATAACCATTCCTTAGACAACAATTTCTTTTAGAAGGAAATTTCAATTTAAGGATAACGAAAATATAATTTTTATATGCAGGATCTTATAAAATTACGGGAGAGATTTTATAGTTTTACATAAAAAATTTTGTTAAATTATCCACTAATTTCGTGGATAAGTCCGTATGGTACGTTTACGACTATATTGGCCTTTATTTATCTCTGCCAGAACCAAACTTAACTTAAATGTTCGATAAGTAATTTACAAGCACGCATAGACACAAATCCACACACACACACACACACACACACAGAGAGAGAGAGAGAGTTTTTTATTACGTACGTATAGTGCTATCCAACAACGGTGAGTAATGATAAATGGTCTAAGCATGGGTGTATCCAGAATCACACTTAGGGGGCAGGCCTGCTCATTTATGACGAAAAGTTTAACAAGGAAAAAGATGAATTAAAAAAATGTTATAAAGTAAACATATTTGTATAAGTGCTTTATTGTTTATTACAACTGTTTATTTAGAAATCATCCAGACTTTAATTACGAATATTCTTGGTTTTGAATAAAATGTGTTCTAAGCTTACATTCCCGTCCTTCTTCTAAATTAAAATTGTATTTAAAACCACGCAGATATTCATTTTTTACTATCTAATATACAAAAGCAGTTTTTTCACTTTTTTTGGCACATTTCATATGAAAATATTAAGTGCGAAATTGTTAAGAGTGATTTATAGATAACTTGCTGCAAATTGTTTTATAATATTAAAAACCAGTTATTGCTTTTAATAACAAAGTTGGAATGCTTCATTACCCATTACCATTGTATCTGCATACCAACACAAGTTTCAACTACTACGAATCGTTCATGTTTCCTTTGTCACACCACAATCTAATCATTGCGGTCCACCAATCATTTTATCTCGTTATGTCTACCCAAGGGTCTCTAATTAATTGTTGTACTAATCGAAATTAACCTTAAAAAACCTCAATACAAGTGCGGTTATTACAGGCATCTGTATAAATTTTATTTTACTTCAGATATAATTAAAACATACTAGGAATATAAATTCATGTTTCTAAAAATTACCATTCACATTGTTAGTAAATTATTGATTTAGAAGAAATTATTAAATTCTTTAAACTATAACTTAAATATATGTGTCGATAAATTTACTTTGAGAACCTTATTTATTGTTCTGTGGAACTTTATTTTAATCTAGTTCTGGCTAATTAATATTTAGGAGAGTCAGTTCTCTTTAAAGTTTTTTATGGCGAGCAAAGATTCAGTATCACTAAACAATAGCAAATGTCAAAAATATCCTGTATCCTTTACAAAACCTTTTCGGTTTGGACCTTATAGAATGCCTATTATTCATACAACTCTTAGACCTTCACTAGGCAGCTTCTGCGAATACCAGTGTAGTGTAAGTCTTATCAATATCTTTACCATAAATAGATTTATAATTAGATTTAGTTAGTTGATTATCTACTAACTTCATAATAACTAACTAAGAAGGCAAATCCTTTACCTAAATGCAATTTTAATCTTCAAATGTTTCGTATTTTAAATTCCTATGTTCTTCGTAATTTTATAAAGGAAGTATTTTTTTATGTAGGATTGTATATTTTATATGGAATGATCAAATACTTGTTGTTAACTTTTTCGACCTCTTTAAAGTTCTATGAATTAAAAAAAAATATTTCCCCAACTGAATGGTATTCTAATGCTTTTAATCACTTGTACTTAAGATAATAACGACTAGGTTCCACAGGGCTAATTATAAGGTCCTTTAATATAAGTTTCAAACCAAACCAATAGTTTTACATGCTTCCGGAGTTTCAGGTTAGACCTGATGAAACCAAATCTAAACAGACTGTTGATGCTTGATAGTTGGGTCTCTTATATGGAATGGTCATCTCACCCCTGATAGTAGCTGGCTTCTGTGACCTCTGATCTACATGTCTGAGGAATAGAAGAAATATTAACTAAAGAATGCCATACAGACGAAACACATGATGTGGAGATGTCTGAGGTCTTAGTAATAAATACTCGATTTCAAAGTTTACTTGCGAATTTAATTATGGAACTCACACTCATCACTTCTAGGTGTAAATTAAAAATATTAATTATGCCACCTTGCTGTCGAAAATGTGAACTCAAAGGTTATCTGAGGCTAGGCCTAGTTTTTCTAATATTATTTATAATAGTGACTAAGACACGTAATAATTAACGAAACACTAGAATTGACTTCCCATAAATAAAAACGTCGACTGACATCCGTCGAGTTTTACTTTATACATCCACAATTAATCCAAGTTGAAGTAATAAGAAGAGTGAATATGGTCGGACTCGCCTGAAGCAAAATCGCAACGAAATTAGCAATTTATATAGACAACTTACAATAACAGAAAATTTGCCTTGTGAAAAGGCAAATAAAAGATAGTAAAAACTAATTTACTTTAGTGTCAACAAATTTGCTTTATAATACATTCAAACAAACATCTCGCTCGAAAGGGCCCATTTGTAACATGAATAATACTAATTTTACTTACGAATAAAGCGTGTGAGTAACTTTTTTGTACGTTATACTGCCCTAAACACTACAAAAAATGAGTTATAATTTTTTTGGAATGAAGATTGTTTTTATTTGAAGTTTATACAACCCTCCATCACATGAGTCTTAATAGATAAAATAATTTATAATTTACAAAAGGCTAATTTTCACTTTGTTTTCATTCAGTTATCACGCATAATTAGTTAAACGGTCTTTCTCCACTACTTTACAGTACTTGATGAACTTATTTTCTACTAAAGTCAAGAATTCATTTTAAAATAAGCTTTAAAACAGGTAAAATGCCTAGAGTTATTACAAAACATTCTGTTAAGCATATGCGTTATTTATCTATACATATCCAGGATTTGTAAATCTCCAAGGGTTTCATGTGACGTTAATGAGAGAGCTTTTGTGGGTTGACCTGCAAAAATGACGCAATATTTTGTTGGCCTCAGTACAGGACTAACTGAATTTATACTCCTGTGGGACTGAGGATTATACTCGTTACGGTACAATATCGGCCGTAAGGCTTCGTAATCCGGGGTAACTGATGGCTTATTTCACAATATATCTATAATGAGATGATACAATACCACGATTCAACCTGGGATGAAGTATTATTTGAATATTGATGATATGTATCTTTAGTTTTTGAAGTGGCTTCCACGAATATAAACAATAAATTGGTGACATTATATTACTGTCAATAAATGCTTCTGTTAATGAAATTACATTTTGTATACGTTATAATAGATGGCTTTTGCAGTGTTTTCAATGTGCATCACCATCATGTTCCGCCTATATAGCATAAGCATGCCCTAATGCTGTAGGGATTATAAAGTTCACCTGAAAACGCCTTCGATTTCAAAATCATTTTCCAGCGCAGAATCATTCATTTTATACGACTGGGAATCCACAGAAATTGACTGACCGTGTGCCAGAGTGGAACAGTTTTTATGTTCCGATCTATAAAATTTTTGAGATATTGTGTTGTTCGCATTTGTAAAAAAATGATCAACATAAAATTATTTACATCCAAATATCACAAAATAGAACAAATATGATTATTGGAACAGTTTTGCGATTTTGTAGAAACACTCTTTTAATCTCTGGAAAAGGGGTTATAGAACTCTCCAAAGTTCTAAAGATTTATATATTTGACTTTTAAACTTGCTGCTTTAGAGAAATATTTTACTAATACAAAATTAAAACAAATTTTGTGTCTTTATAAGTTCACACCTTACATAAGAATTATTTCAAACTTTGTATTCAATGTTTAATGATTTGTTAGTTTTATTGTGGGCGCTGTAATATGTATTATGTGGAAAATGTACATTTAAATTTTGAAAATTATAAAAGGGGGCTTGAAAGCTCTTTTTATTTTACATATATTTAAATTTTAGTTTGTATATATGAGGAACTCAAACCAACAACATCCAACTACTGTAAAAACTTAGAGGTCGCCACCTGTATAAAGATATCGCATGGGGCAAATGGAGTCAGTCCTGACCTTTATAAAGTTGCCTGTTTTTCTTGCCAGTTTGTGAGTTACTAACTTCCACAAACTTCGTAAATCTGCTTGAATCTTCTCTCACGTACTCTGCTCTCTAGGACATGTGATTAATTCTACCACACCTTGCAGTAAATACAAATTCAAAATAAGTAGATTTTAAATTATTATAAAAGTAAGTAAACTTATTAATCATTTTGCATTTTAAGGATAATCACGTTAAATGTGTGTTAGAAAATGTATAAATGTTAATTTAGAAATATATTGCATAGTTAAGTTCAAAATACAATTTAATTTAATCTGAATAACGTTCAATGACGTTCAGTTAATTATCTTCGCCTATCGTACTACCCTTTACCGAATGGGTACATCCTATTTCGTATACAACAGATTTGGTCATATACATTTCTCGATCATATGGTGTCATGTATAATGTGGTGTTAAATATGTTATTACGTTCATTCTTTGTTTAAATTTTGCTATTGACTATGGATGGTTTGAAGAATAATAGGATTTCTGAATAGTTTGACATCGTTACATGTTACTAGTACCATAACACATTTTTGAGGAATTAAAATCTACACCACTAACTATTGTTATCTAACTACTCTTCTAACTATTTCAATAATTAATTATAATAAATAAACATACAAAAATAATATAAAATGTGTTTTAATCTTTTATTTTATTTATTTACGATTACTGAAAACAAGTTCTATCTGAGTACTATATTAAAACGTTTAACAATATCAAGAATATATTCTACAATTATAATCACTAGGCCATTTTTAACGCAGCGTAAATAAAAATTCCATTCCAGCATTCAAGAATGATTTAATTTTCCTTTTATTTACAAAAAACTATTGATAGGACATTTATATACGAAAACAAAAACATGTAAGTTCAAATAGTGATCACAATATAATTTGCACTTACGGCTCAGCCTGAGGAATATTATCTGACCAAAGTGATATACAATTACAACTTTTCATTTAGTAACTCTTTTTTCGTTTTGGTTGTTACGAAAGTCTTATAGATCTACTAACTTAGAAAGCTATCTCATTATTAGCAAAATGTATCTACTCGAATTTAATTGGTTTTCTCTAAGAATGGACCAATTCCGTTACTAGAAAAGAATGATTATTCTAGAGTACACTTGCTTAACATTTTATTCCACATATATCTTTCACATATCTTCCTAATCAACAACGTTTAATTTCTAATTGCTCTGTAAACCCTCCAAACCAGGACGTTCTCACTCTTTTCAACCCATTATTGGATATTCCTGCTTCGTGGTGGTTTAAGAATAATGTTCACAACAGCTGCAACAAACGAGAGTAATCCTGCTGGATGTGTCCAAAAAGGATCACTTTGTCACCCGTCCTTCTTTACTATACAAGATTTGTTTACCAGATGCGACAAAGAATACTTTGGATACTATGACCTGATGGAACAAACCTTTACTTAGCACACATTTAGAATACTGCTACTAGATCTATAGGTTTTACATTGATAACTGCTGTAAAATAGGTTTCGCTCATAATACTGTGTTACTGAATGGGTAAGTAAATCACATATTGATAGCAAACTATTATTTTTTTTTTTATTTAACAGGCTGTGTTAAAACATGGTAATGTTCCACTCAAGATTTATACTTACATATCATAAAGGAGTCTGTTATAGGAAAACTTTTAGTATCAGCAGTTACACACAGGTTAAACCTTACAATTTCAGGAAGCAAATAGTTAGTGCATTTTCACACTATGGCATCAAAATTCATACTCACTATACTTTGCAATACCGGAATTGTTATATATGGGTTTATGTAAATATGAATGAATGAATCTAAGTGGACTTCTCCACTAAAAGGCTGGAGAATTTAGAATTTATCTGCTTGTTCACACCACAAAACTACAAGCCATTAGCGTCCGATTTACAAAGTATCTTACTCAGAAAATTAATACCATCACCTGCCCAAAATTTTTAGTTATAATTTAAAATCTACTTCGTATCAAATTCATTCTATTTTTATGTGAGATTTTGGAACAAGACTTGTCCTAGGCAACATTATAATATAAATACACATCTTTTTATTATCATCTTTGTAACTTTATAGGCCTTTAATTAGTTAGTGATGGCAACCTCAACTCATCTATTAGCTCAGCGGTGCCTATCCATTGTACTTTTATCAACTTTTGTGATGCATTTTTGTGTTAACAAATGATTGTAATGCTTTGGAAATAAATATTCTTGATTCTTGATAGGTACAGTTATAAGTCGGGAAGATTTTACAATTACTGAATATTCAAAAATTGGAAGGTCAAATAACAGCTATTGAGGTCTCTAAAATTCTCTGATCCACCAATTACTACGATGACAACAATGAAAACGCAAAATAAATATAGTATTGTTATCATATGACATTTTTCAATAGGTTACCAACACTAGCAATATATTTATTTTTATTGATTTGTCAGTTTTCTAAACGATGGTTCATTTAAACTTGCAAATTGTTTATAGCTATTTAAACGACAAAAAGCGCCCATTTTTATACAGAGATCTTTTGTAATGTACTATCTAATTCTTCAATACTCTGTTGTATCGATTTTATTTTGAAACCAGACGTCAGCTATGGAAGTAGTAGATATGGGATCCGCTTAGATAGACATGCTGTAATTTGTAAACACAAACAATAATCATATCTCATCAGCAATAATTCAGTACGCATAAAATATTACATGTTTGATTTTAGTAATGCGTCTACTAAATCCTTTTTTTAAACCTTAGAAAGGTAAGAATCCATTTCAGCAATATTGGAAAGTTTCATCTGGCAATGTAAGAAGAAAAGAAATTGTTCCACTCCAATATTTATGGGGTCTTACATTGCCAGTCGCCGCCTACCTGGGGAAATAACTGCAGTAAATGTGTCCCTACAGACTGAGGTTACTGAAATATTACATCCAAAGAGACTTTATATTGAATACGACATGATTTAGAATAATCTTAATGATTGGACAAACGTTTATCCTTTTGCTTTGACTAATAGTTCCAAGTTTAGTAAATTTGTTACTTTTTTCCAATGTTCGTAAGAATTTTTCTTTATATTTTATCCGTGTATTAATATTATAAAGCCTTATTAGATAAGTCATTTAAATATAAACGTGTGTGGTGATCGAGTTCTAGTTTTATACCACAAAATGAATCATTAACTTTCAAAAAACAGGTAGATAGTTTTTATATATGACATATTTTGTGCTTTTTGGCATTAAAATTCTACAAGATTCTACATGAAACATGGGGTTGTTTACAAAAGCAGATCCAGTTTGATCAAAATCTAAAGCAGACAGGTCTTAATATTTATTGCTTCTACGGCAAGGTTGGTGGTGAACTTGGGTAGAACAGTAAATTTCCATAATTCATATGCAAAAATACTTCAATTCTCAGGAAAGAGCCACAATTGGAAAAAAGTCTTTGTTTGTCAATAAAACATTTTGTTTTCAAACACGTCTTATTTTTAATACAAGAATATTATCGTAAAAGCTATTTTAAGTACAAATTACTTCATAATTTGAAACAATTATATAATTTGTTTGAATATCTATGAAAATAAAATAATATGATGTCCTTGTTATTACTTCCTAGAACAATGTTGTTACTAGCTCATTACTAGTACCATTTTGTCTGACATTTATTTGCAAAAAATCCTCTTTTCATATATATATATATATATATATATATATATATATATATATATATATATATATATATATATATATATACGAAAAGCATATATATATATATATATATATAAGCACAGTAAATTTAAAGTGAGATTTATTTAGCTTTGATGAAAATACCGATAGATAAGTGGCTTTGTCACAAAACCTAAAAGCTCTAACGTGTGTTGCAAAACAAGAAAGAGCGAAAAAACGTATTTCTTTAAAGCGTTAGACATAAAGCGTGTGCTTATTCCAAATAAGGTTACAGAAAAAGAACTATTTATACTATATAAATAAAAAAATTTATTTTATTTTTTGTTTCATGAAAACTTGTGCGCTAAGCCTCGTAATACTAATCATCCCTGAACGTCAGGTAGTACTAGAAACAGTCTAAATAATTTGTAGAGAAGCCGGCACCTAAAAAGCCAATAGTACCTTAAGAGTTTCAACATCCCCTCCATACCGCACGCCAACAGTGTTCCCAGTTTTGTATGTATTAAAAATTGATAACCCGTCTCCACATACGTTGCAATAAACAAAATCATTCAATAATACCATAAACAAATATACGTAGGTTTGGTTCCATTGATTGGAAAACATGTGATTCTAACAGAGAATAAGTTATAGCTACGTCATAGTGGGAACAGCTGGCGGTCAGCAGCGATATGGCCACACTGCATAAAATGGCAGCGGACAATTTTGGTGCGGGCTACTCTAATGTTGAAGGGTTTATGCATCAGTTTATTGCCTAGCCGACCTACTTCAACCGCCTATTTCCTATACTCACTTTCCAGTTCCAGTTCCAGGGAACAATAGCCAGTGTCTGCAGTCCCGTTTGAGACACTCCAGTACCTTCTAAGGTAAAGTATTTAACCGTCAATAAGCCAGGAGAGCAACAAGATCCATTTCTGTGTTTGGACGTGTGTATTAACAAAAACATTATTGCGGTCTTATGAAATTGTGGCGTAATGTACAGTTCGAGAACTTTAGCTGCGCGCGTGACCTTGAGTTTGTGGTGATAGGCGAGAGGGGTGGCGGGGTAGAATTGTGCGCTGCGTCCCGTAAACGTTTCCTGTGATTCACGGGTAAACCCCTCCTTTCAGGAATCGTATTGGCCCAAATAACTCATCACACTCGCTAAAATCAGTCTGTTTTGTGATAGTGCTGATTGTGGTGGAATTAATTAATTAATAAGAGAAAACCAAATAATAGGAATAATGGGACTTATCCTTGTTTTTCAGTTGTTATAGTGTTGTTTAACGTGTTTTTGAAAATAAAGTATTTGTCAATACTAATCTGTAAATAGAAATCATGAGTTTAAACTCTTTAAAGAGATTGTTGCGCCTTCATCTCAGCACGTAAACGCAACCCGCCACACAATTATATAGGTACCATCCAGTTCAGACATTGTGTTTGCTCAATTTTGATTGGCCAATGTTAGGTTGATTAGATGGTGGGAGGGACTTCTAGATCCTTCCGGTGGATTCAAGTAAGTTTTTCAGGGGAGTCTTGTGTGCTCAGAGAGAGAAGTTCGTGTGGAAGTGATAGCCTACTCTTGCCGTATCGATTTTTCGGTAGGAAGGTTAAGTTTAAAGATTAAAATTCTTTTCAAAATTTAAAGTTTGAAGTTTAAATTAATTAATCTATAACAGTTATTTTTTTAGTTGGTGAAGTCTTCAGGAGATGTGTGAGGTACTGTGAAAGTTAGAATTTAACGTTTAAATAGAAAACTGCTTGATGATATTTTCCCGTTCAAGTTGGTTAAATCAGGAATAGCCTACTGATAAAGAACATTTATTTTATGTTCTGAGATTCTATATATATTTTTACAAGTTCCTAAATTTAATATTCAAAGCCAAGCAGATTATTCTGGATAATTCAATATTCTTGTAAATATGAAATTTACAGGAAATAAGTGCTTTGTTGACTGATACAACTTTGAGTTTAATTGGTTGGACATTGTCTTTGTGCATATATTAATTTCTAATAGTACCTTAATTTGTTTGATTTTTATTTTGTGAAGAAGTCTTATTTTATTATTTGTTTCATTTTATATTAGAAGAAGATTATTTTATTTTGAAATTCAATGAAGATTTTTATTTTGAGTTAGTGTTGAAAATATTAGCACTGAGAACTAAAAGGACACAATTAATGAATGATTTGATTCATTGTTAATTTTAAGGCTGGACATGTGAACATTTGATGGGTTATAAATACGAAATAATTGAGAATAAATTAAAAGTAAAAAGGATAGCTTGGCGTTGCTGTATTATTGATTTTAAATTTTTATTAAAATTACTATTAATTTATACTGAGTTTAATTATTGAATTCCATTGGAACTTGTGCATTCTTAAAATGAAGGGTTATTAGTTCAGAACCTAATTGATCGCTCTTATACTTAAACAAAAATAGTTGTAATTAGTTTATAGAAATTAACCTTACTATAGACACGTTACAGTTTCGTTCACAGTGACTTTACTGAATTTATTTGAACTAGTTTTATTATAGTTAACAGATACGAATAGTTTGTGACTGAGTTAGCATAATAAATTTCAAAGCAGATCTTGCAATTATGTCATCACCTATCTTGCCTTAACAAATTTGCGTTACAATTACGATTGGTATACCGTACATTCGTAATGTGTTTTTCAGGTAATTTAAAACCACCTAAAAGATTTTACTCTGAAATAAAATTGTGTGTGTGTGTGTGTGAATTGTGTGTGTGTGTGTGTGTGTGTGTGTGTGTGTGTGTGTGTGTGTGTGTGTGTGTGTGTGTGTGTGTGTGTGTGTGTGTGTGTGTGTGTGTGTGTGTGTGTGTGTGTGTGTGTGTGTGTGTGTGTGTGTGTGTGTGTGTGTGTGTGTGTGTGTGTGTGTGTGTGTGTGTGTGTGTGTGTGTGTGTGTGTGTGTGTGTGTGTGTGTGTGTGTGTGTGTGTGTGTGTGTGTGTGTGTGTGTGTGTGTGTGTGTGTGTGTGTGTGTGGTGTGTGTGTGTGTGTGTGTGTGTGTGTGTGTGTGTGTGTGTGTGTGTGTGTGTGTGTGTGTGTGTGTGTGTGTGTGTGTGTGTGTGTGTGTGTGTGTGTGTGTGTGTGTGTGTGTGTGTGTGTGTGTGTGTGTGTGTGTGTGTGTGTGTGTGTGTGTGTGTGTGTGTGTGGAAGTAAAAACTACTCCAAATCTTTGATTCAAAACCTACTTTTGTGTGCCTTAGATAAAATTTGAAATCTCTCCTGAGTATTGGCTATTATAACACTTCTATCGCTAATATAGAACCATCCAATACTCAGGAGAGATTTCAAATTTTATCTAAGGCACACAAAATTAGATTTTTAATCAAAGATTTGGAGTAGTTTTTACTTCCAGATACTATTTTACAAGGGATCAACAATTTGATAACTATAAAAGATACTTGTATTATACTTTAACCTTCTTAAAAAACTAAATTGGTCAAATAAATTAAATTCTTTTAGTATAATTGGAAGGAAAACAGATAGTGTAATTCAAATATTAATTTAACTGCATGTACTATAGCTACATTTATTGTATATTAGCATAATAAATATTTAATTAGTAAAACTAACTTAAAAATTATTATTTATAACACCAAATTGACGTTAGAAACAATACTGTTTCAGTTATTTTTTTCTAATCAACTATTCATTATGCTAGTATTTTTTTTAAATATCATTCATTATATGTGAAACTGGATTATTAACATTGGTTAATGTCCTCTACGTGTATTTCAACTTTTAGATCACTCACACACGTTTTCGATTAAATAAATTAATTTTCCTTTTTTCTCATTTTTATTCCAGAATATAGCGGGATATTTATAAAAATAACACCACAGCTCTTGAAAAACGCCATTATTTTATATTGATCTTTGACAGGGTAACTGGCAAGGATCAGTTTAATAGGTCGCACAGTTAAAATTTCACAGACCTATCTTGGGTATGACATTTTAGAGGTCTATGCAATAAAAAACACAATGACACGAAGATAACTTCTCTATGATGTTCCTAGCAAAAGAGATGGTCATATAAACCATTCTTCTATAAAGCCACCTATATAAAGATACTTCTTACCAAAACTATGCACACCAAAACAATTAGATTTAAAATGGTGGAGGGAGACTGTTTTTCTCCTCAAAAAATTACTAAATAATTCATACATTCATAATATAAAATATATTGGGTATACAGTATTGGAATGTAGTATTATACTGCATTATAATACTACATTATAATATAGTATCATAATGCATTGCCACCGTTATTATCATATTATATAGCATGATTACTGCCAATAACGAGCAATATTGATTATGTATTAATTTTACATTGATTTGATACTGATCTCGGTTTATTTACAATCATTCTTTAGTAGCATAATTTTTTTCAGTGACTACACCATGCTTTTTTCTAAAATAGGCTTCTCAGATAGAGTATGGGTATATTATTTTATCATGGCAACAAGGCAAACTAAAATGACGTATGAAATATAATTAATTTGAACCATTAATGCTTTTTCACGCTCTAAATGTAAATGAAAATTCAGTGGCAATGTTTTTCAAATTTTGAACCTCATAATAGTTCAGACGATGACTATTGAAGTGGATAGAACAAAAGTTTGTTGTATCTAGGACTTCAGTATGGAGGCCCAACTCCATACGTAGATTGAAATTTTCTATTTCTATAATTTTGTTTCAAAATATGATGTTTCCAAAACGTTAACAGAAAGGTAGAAAAAAGTATTTTTTTATGATTAAGCTAAAAATTATTATCTAAGTTACATAATTCATATGTACTGAGCAGCTTGCATGAACGTTACATTGTACTGGAATAGAGAACCAGGTCCCGTATTCATTTTTCAAATCCTAATTTAGTTTTCTCCATAATCTTTAATAAACTATTTACTATTCGTGCTGATAATACACATGTTTATGAACGAAATTAATACACCACTGAAAAGTGAGGCAACAATATAAAATAAAAAACAAAGCATTTCAATAAATAAACTGGAACGTGAACTTGAGCCAACAATTTAATGTTAATTGTTAACAAGGAAACAGGTGAGCAAGGAGAGAGAGAGAACAAGCGGCTAATGATAGTTTAGCATCTCGTGCCGGTAGTCGTGGTTTTAGGGCAAATCTCCGTAATTGTTTGACTCTCTTTCCAACAGCACATTGCTTCCTTTTTTCAGAAATCTTAACATTTCTTATCAAACTCTAATTGAATATGTTGTACTATATATCCTGTCTGTCTGTCTTTCCATAGGATATTTCAAGGCTACAGGCTGACAAGAATATTTTTCATGAAGCTTAATTTTTATATAGGCGTCATCGATTTGGATGGTGGCTTCAATGTTTATTGAAATGAAATAAGGCTATTGCCATTTATACAGTTTAACGTAAATAAAATTCATTTGACAGGTATTTGGTCTTCCGATCATATGTTAGTTTGCTTATTTAAACGCATATGTGACAGATACGCCCAAATACAATATAACTGAATCGGAAAAAGTAAGCGCTCTGTGGTGTAATGGTAGCACATTCACCCGGCAAGTGAGAGATCCGGGTTTGACTCCCGGCGGAGCGAGTCCTTTTTGTGATTCAATGTTTATTGAAATTAAATAATGCTATTGCCATTTATACATTTAACGTATATATATATATATATATATATATATATATATATATATATATACAGGGTGTAAATTAAGTCCTGATATGCCTGAATATGTTACAAACGGAGTGAGATACCAATGTACAATATTCGACATATTCATCAAAAAACTGTTTAGGATGTTTTGGAGGATAAAATCACTATCAAAAAGAAGTTACTTTTAAATTTTCAAATTACAACTCCTTCCTTGTGACATGTCATTTTAAAGATCTATCCAATAGAAACACAATGGAATGAAAATAACTTCTCTATGACCATATATTAGCAAACTTTTGGGATAAATACCTTCTTCTTCAACTCTAAAGCATAGTAGTGTTGTCTGTAGTTAGATTAAGCATTTTAACTTTTAGAAAAAACTCAAAAGCCAATCAATATATAATATGTTATAAAGCTGTGGTCATCAAAATAAAAACTCCACTCTCTACATCTCAGTTAACATCGCATTTCCAAAACAATTGATTTGAGAAAGATCTGTCCATAATCGTGTTTTTTAACAGAAAAAATATTTTGGAATTATTGCCAATTAAAAATGAAAGACCTGCTTGGATTCAGTCCAAACCCCAAAATTGAGTATATAGAATT
The DNA here is from genome assembly GCF_021130785.1 of Homalodisca vitripennis. NCBI lineage: Eukaryota > Metazoa > Arthropoda > Insecta > Hemiptera > Cicadellidae > Homalodisca > Homalodisca vitripennis. The sequence goes on from NC_060212.1 coordinate 29,319,283, forward strand.
TTACATCGTGATTTACCCCTATATAAAGTCTTCCTCTCCCATTATTTGCTACGCCCATTAATTTATTCTCGAGTAGCTCATTCATAATGGAGCCTTAAAAAATTATTGCAATTCATACTTTTTTGTTTTAATTTATTTTTAACTGACAATATGAGTTATAAATAATTTATAAAATTAAACATAATGTTTTAATACTATAAATTATTTTTATTTGGAATTTCTATGTTTTTAACTAGACAATTTTAAGTTAATAAAAGAATTACTTGTAAAATGTGATGTTTTCACTGCGTGCAGTAAAGGCTTTCCTTATAATAAATGTTCATGAAATTTTATTTCATAAATATTTGGTACATTGAATTACTCAATATAGAAGAATGTCTACATACCAATATGCGGTCTATCAAGTACAAATTGTTTACACTCTATCGAACTACAGTCTGGTTATTGTGGCTGACCGAACATTTCATCTCTCTACGTCAACCTTTTGGCTTCTAGGTAATTGTTGTTGCACTAATCAGAGTTGACCTTGCAATGGCCACAATAGGACTGTTCATTGTTACCAACAATTTGTCAAACTTTTACACTAAATGTTGCAGTAATTAAAAATATAACATAGTTGTAAAAACCTATATATACATAATTTGATGGGTGAAAACTATTTCAATTTCTGTGTAGTATCGATATATTAGGGTTCGAAGAAATTATTACACTAAATTATAATCAAACCAATCTACCACCACGGTAATCTCACATTCAAAATGTAAATAAAAACCGATCCATTATTATGAAACAAGTAAAACAGGTTATAACAGGTTGGCTTTTGTAACCATTATAATCAATTAACGTTTTAAAATATGCGTGTAGTTAGTAATCGAACACTACGTATTTCACAAGTAAATTTAAAAGAATGCAGTGTCGTACATATAAAACTATTTCGAGGGGGCTGACTAATGGGTTAGTTTTGGAGGTTTAGAATACCCTCCTAAAACAGGGGTTATGAATCTTTCTCTGGACTTTTTTGAGAATTAAGACCTCATGATTGTGTTCTAGCTTAAAATAATTAATTTTAATGTTTGTCTTTTTACATTTAGAGGTACGACTGAACCACATGAGTTCCCTCTTTATATACACCCATGAGTACTTAATATCCCAGGCTGAGAATGAAGAAAATCTGGCTAACTTAGCAGCCCTCATGGGGACCATTATTCTAATAGCAACAGCAAAACTAATTTGTTTTAATTTAATTTTTTAACATTGAATTTTTGAACAAAACAGTGTATGAACGTTACCACGAATACTATGTTTCCAAGGGGTCACGTGGTGCAGAACTAATGGAAATATCAAAATTAGAAATAATATAAAATTACTTGTTAATAATGATATATAAAACCTCAAAATTTAATTTATGTTGCTTTATACGAACGGGAAGAAAGCAATGTGTTGTACGAGTAAACTATCTATGGTACAACCAACCTTTCATTGGTAAAACCAAAAGTTCATCTTTGGGCAATTGTAATGAATAATACGTTTCTACGGGAGTAATGAGAAGGACTGGCTTGAAATAAGCATAAACCGTTAAATTTATGACACAGTTTTTGTCAATAATTAATTAAATTCTTAGTTCTTACGCTTACGTCCACATTTTAATAGATATCTTCCGTATTTTAATTTACAATTTGTTTAAATATTGCTGACACTGGTTATAATAATATCACAATATTCCTAGTTGTGAACCGTAAAACCAAGAAGATAATTAAATTTACTTCAAATATCAGGTTCGCAGAAAATTTCTCACTTAATTACATATATTAATTTATTACATTATTAACTAACTTCATAATGTCTCAGATGAATATTTGTGTAGCAACAATAAATTACTGTGAAAGGACATGAAAAACTTTTCACTTTGTTCCTCAAGCTATTATGAACATATCTTTTGACAAAGTTTTTCCGGCAAATACAGAAAAGAATGTGACTCGTAAAAATGTCCGCCTTCTGACAGTTACATCCGTCTGCCGGGTAAGAGAATATTTCTTGTCACTTTAAAGTATTCATTTTGGGCCTCTAACTGTGATTGTTGGTGCCCTGTATTAATTTTTGATTGGTGAATAAAATTTGTTTTCAATTTAACACTGTTAAAAGTGTGTAAAATTTAAAGTAAAAATGTATATCTTCCCACAAAAAGCATTTACATTTACTTTACATGCGTTTCCTTAGGTTTATTAAAATATCCTACAATAAAATTATTAGATTGCTGTATTTTATAAAATAATACTTAGAAATGTATTCCCAAACTAGATAAAAACTTGTGTTTTGGAAATGAGTCTCTTGTAATATACCGCACTATTATTCAATATTTAATTGTAGCTTAGTTAAAACAAAACAGAAATAGAATTTCTGTAAAAATAAATATATAATTATTCAAAAAAAAATATTAATTGATTATGTTTTTAGTAATTTATAAAAAAAGTGACAAAAAATTAGGTTGGTTGCATAGGAGAGGACTATGACTGCTGAAATAACTATAACTGTAATATATATAATCATAATAGTAGGTGCCTGACATTTTTCTGTATTCCACTTAATTAGAGCCTAATTTAGTGACTTTCCGTCGAATAGGATACGATTTAGCTTTGACACAGGCTATAAGAAGGCTTTTGGAATATTAAACGTACAAAGATTTAAACTTTTCGCTGTTTCTACAACGACAATGTATTAAGTACATGAAAGCAAAATTACTTAAAATTTACCCCCAAAATTAAAAGGATGAAAAATATTACCTTGTAAATAATACAGTTTGAACAACTGTATAAATGAAGATTACTCAAATCCAGTAATCTTATTTATTACTTAAACATTACTAAAGTATTCAGTGGATTTTTAATTTGTACCTTGAATATTACATGTTTGATATGAATGTGTCGTTTCTTAACTGGTTTACTTCAACAAAACGTTACAAAGTGCAGCTGCTGCAATAGGTTTTGTGTAATAAATCTTTGTAATAAAACAACCATTACGTGCTCCTTTAAGGTGACTGCATGAGGCAGAGCTCTAATATCAACAATAAACTGCTACTGTCACAATACCGTTTCGAAGATTTATTCCTTCTTTAATTGCCAACTGCATAATCCTAGATACGCCCGGCTTGGAACTATTTTCGTTCACACTCAACCTGACAGGTGTGACGTTTTCTCCCTTCAAAAGTGCTCATTTCAATTACATTTATGCATTTTTATATTGAATTGGGCGAAAACTATTTCACAGATATCACTGCTTACTAAATTAACGGATTATAATATTTTGTATATTTTGCCGTCTTTGTATTTTACAAAATGTATAACACAACGTTTCGAGCATAGAAATCTAACCTCTTCATCAGGTGCAAAGAGAATTAATACATAAAAACTAAAAAAAAGGATCAAACATACCCGAAAATGGTTGCAATCCAGATAGGAGAAAATAAACACAGGTGTTGTCTAGTACATAATAAAAGTCACCAACACGAGAAGTAAAAGCACTATTGTACGTTACACAAACACAGGCGATAGTGGAAAATTCTGTGGATTGGTTCCGTGTAATGACAATGCCTGTGTTCATTTTCTCCTTTTTTAAGTACTAATTATGTTTGCCCCTGATGAATATGATAGATATCAATCCTCAAAACTATTTGCTGTTCATATTGTAACATATTACTATGGGGAATTTCTAAATCATGATATCCATCCAAACATTTCTTCGTCATTATCAAACTTCAAACCAATAGATCTATGGAAACGGTTAGGTTAGGTTATGTATATGTGTTATAAGATATCTTAGATAAACACTACTAGGAGTTATGTATGTATGTACTTATTATAAACTGTGAGTACTAAAGCTACAGACTCTGCGCTTTAGTATTTTCTGGTACTTTTAAATACGGAGAGAAATTTGGCTGGAAGATCCTGAAAACTGATATGGTTTGCAAGAATGCATGTTGCGAGTAATTAAATAATCCATCACCACTCAAACCACTAGATTATCACTTGCCACCACTAGTGGTCAGAACTATTTGTTTCTTCACATTAATATATTAACAATTATTTACCTTTGGAAGAAGTGGATAATGGATCTAGAGAACAAATGAATTGACGAGCACAACTAACCGGTTAGTATGGAACAAATTTGAATGTATTTACGTGTGTATTAGTTCAAATAGGTCTACATTAAGGTAATACCTTCAACGGCTCCATTTCCGATAATTTGAATTTATATACGAATACTTAATTTACTTTTAGGGATGTTATAGAAGTTTAATCTTCTGTTTTGCCGTATATATCTGGTAATATAAAAACCCTAAATTTAACAGATATACAGACCTCTGGTCTACGGCATTATTCTTCTTTTACAAGGGTCTGAGATGGTAGTTCAAAATTTGAAACTTAACTTATCTGAAGGAAAAATGTTTTTCAAGATGGACTTGAATTTTAACATCCATAAATAATTTTCTATTAGATCTTTTAGTTCATTGTCACTAACCATTCGTTTGCAATTTAATTTTTTGAAGAAGAAACAATAAACTATTTATACTGATCTTGTGGACAAAAACTCTTGTTACGCACTGTAGTTTGCAATGCAAATCTGATATTATTGACCTTTAGGTGAGTAAAATATCAGGTCAAGAGCAACTGTAAGGTAGTATGATGCCGTACATACATATATACTTTTATGGAAGTAAATTCTTTAGAAATTATCTAGTTCTTTTCAATTAAACTCAATTAACTTATCAATTAAATAAATTATATTTATTATTAGTGCAAACGATACTGTAATAAATTCATAAGGTGACATCAGTATTACGTAGTTTACATTAACTAATAACCACTTAACGCTGAAGGTAATTATTGGAGGTAATCTCATCATGGAGTTCAGTTATAATTAATTATGTATCCAACGGATAGCCTTAATCACAATCCTCATTCATTAAACATGACTAAGAGTCACTTTAATTATGATACTCGATTCCCATTGAGATTTAAGTGATGTACAAGATGTTGCAAAATTTAAGAAGTTAATTAACTATTCCATGAATGTCTACTGTGTAAACGTATACAACCTAAAAGGAATAACAACTTTAATACACAACCGTGTGTGTGTGTGTGTGTGTGTGTGTGTGTGTGTGTGTGTGTGTGTGCGCATTCATATTAACTCAACCCTTCCCACAATAAGTACCTTGTGTGTAGAAAGCTCGGTAACTTCATCATGCTTAGTCAATTATTTGTAATGACGAAGAGACAAACGTAAGAAAGCGGTCATTCTGTGTCGTTGAATTTTGCAGTTACATATTTCCCACAGTGGAGAATGTCAGTCGACTTATGCCAAGTAATTGTACTACAAGATCATGGCCAGTTCCTGCTCGCAAACTAAGAGTTTTTAATGTGTGTAGCTACATTAATAAATAAAGCTACATCGGTTTAATTTTTTAATTAAAACTTAAATTAAATTAAAATTTTGCTAACGAAATATAGGGGTTTAATTTTTAATTAGATTGTGAAAAGTCAGGGTAAAAAAGAATATGTTACTAAATTCTTTGGCAAGTTACTACTGGTAGTTTTAAATTGTTAGGAAGGCGGATGACTGACTTGAATTGAATAGGACTTGTCTTGTTACGGCTATTTTTCTCCTTGTTTGATATAGCTGGACCAATGAGAGAACACCGCGAATGTCCAGCAGAATTACTTGGAAGGGGAAGTATATAAGCGCCAACTCATAATTTTCGCCCTTATTTTGGTTATTTTCGTGAATTACGTTGATTACAATGTGCCGTGTTTCTAATTGTTTCCGCGAGGGATTTTGAGGTTAGCACCAAATTTATTGTACGTTATATTGAATAGTCTTCCTGATCTGACATTAAATTAATTTTTTTGTCTTTTTTATAGGAAAAAATTTAATTCATAGTAACTACAGAGCAATCTGCATAATTAATTCTCGATTAACAATAGAGCATAATAGAATCATACAAGTTACATTTGGTTCAAACTTGCAAGAAAGGTGAATTAAAATTGAGTTTTGTTAATAACTTTAATTGAAAGTTGGAAATTTAGTAATTCATTAATATTTAACTGGAACTGTTTTATTTTGAATTATTAATTGGTAATTAATTGAACTTTAATAATTGTTTGACAAAGTTGTAATCTGAATTCCAAAGATTTGAAATTTAAGATTCAGCTAGTGAAAAGAGAAGTTAAAATTGTTATATTTTTGAATTGTGAGTGTACTTAGAAGTGAACATTTTAATCTCAGTTATTTCCAAGTGGAATTTGATTTTTATTTTAAAACCTTATTACTGTATTTTATTTTAGAAGAGAGCTCTGATTTTAGTTTGATAAATTTGATTATTATTTTTATTTCTTGCCAAAGGAACTTATAAATTTAGTAAAACGGTTTGTCAATTCTTTGTGAAAAATAGAGTGATGAAAATTTTGAAACGTTGAACTTATTAATTTGCCAGTTTAAAATAAATCCATTGCTTTTATTTATAACTGTGATTTTATTTTAGACAAACCGGATAATATTTAATAGTTAACAATTTAGTAATACATTGCACTGAATATTCACTCGCTTACTAATGAAAAATATTTTGTATCGTCTTGGATGTCCCATTGATAATTTAAATATTAATATTCTGGAATATTCATTTCTACAATCCAAGTCGTTATGATTTACATCTGGCCTTGTTTGACAGAGGGCTGTCATCTCGTGTCTTTCAATGACATGATGTTTTCTTGAGATTGTCAATGGCTACAGTTCTGTAGTTGGAGCAACACCTTCATTCGAGATTTTCCCTTATATCACAAGCCAACTAAGACAGCATAAGACAAAATATGCGAACCTATCTAACTAACAAACTTTAGAGATTGTAAAACCGTGTAAGCAGAGTTGAAGATCAACGGAAATTGATAGAGCGGATGTTGATCACCCTAGACAACAAAAGTATCCTGTATTGTTTTAATAGTCTTTACTGGGTGTGCAACAACCAGACTAGGAAAAGCCTGTTAAGATCTTATATTAATATTACCCCAGCACTTGTGGTGGAAGTTTGCAATTTCATTATACAACGGGATAGTGATTTTGATAAGGGAACATCTTGACTTGATTGTGAAGACATCTGCTTCGTATCGTCCTATTATCATCTATATTGGGTTTGTCATCAAGTAACCAAGCAATATCATCCTTCATATCAAATTATTAAAATTGTACATTAACTAGTATAATTAAACGCGTTTGCTAAAACTTGTATGTAGATTGATAAACTATTTTTTTAACTTAAAGGACAATCCTTTATTCTAACATCGTTATTCCAAAACTTACATATAAGTGTAATTATACCCACTAAAACCTACAAGCATCACTTTAAGGTGTTAAAATAAAAATTTGACTTGCATCTTTGCTGCCGAAATCGAGCTAAAATTGTATCTGGGGGTGGGCCTAGTGGTTTTAATTTTCTTTAAAATTTTGTCTACGAACATTTTGCCCCTTAATAAAGTTTTAAAATAACTTCCCTCTCCGTTGACGACGGCTCAAACACCGTGACGTCAGCTTCTCGGCTCGGCATTGCAGCTGTAGTCCCAAAATTAGATGAAAGTATTCCTCATACAAGAATCATTCAAGGACTCAAAACCTCATCTAAAACTAAATACCAAAGGGTTTAACCATTTTCGAGACATCTTATAGTATTGATAACGAGGTGTCGTCAAAGGACATCACCACTATATCTGTGCTGCTCTAGCAAATAAAACATCAATTTACGTAGGTAAGTTACTTTACTCATGTATGGACAAATTTACTTTGTATTATATTTTTAAAAGATTTTCGCAAGACAGGGCTAATTTATAAACAAAATATGTATATTTTACCTACCAACAAATCGCGCGAGGTGATAACTGGTAACTTCAAGAAAGAAACAATTACTACGCGTGCAAATTACGCTATTATTCTGACGAGAATTTAGTTACAAGAACGTAGAAGGAATATCTCCTACAAGAATATAACAGTAATCGATGAGGAATGATATCTTTCTTCCTTAATATAACAAAACCTAACCAACCCAAATTTTGAAAGAGGGAAGAGCGCTATTAATTTCGTTTAGCTAAATATTAAAATACGCTATATTTTTTACGAGTACTAAACCATGTTTAATATAAGGACATGGATTACTACTGAAATGTTTTGGCAAGTTACGTTAATAAAACGGGTAGACATTACTTACATTACTTCAAAGGTAAACATATAGGTTGAACATAACGTTGAGCATTAAATGATAAACATATCATTTAATTAATCAATTATTTTATTTATTATTTGAAGAACGGTTACTATTTTAAATATCATACATGGCATTTGATTTTTAGATATTGCAAATAAGTAATCAAGTGTTAAATATACAACAATAGTAAAACCTAACATCAACAATCTTTTGCTCATTGTTGCCTCAATGATTTTGTCTCATAGGATGTCCTTAAATTTGCGTATTTTTAGGTTATGCAAACTCAAATGACGTAATTTTGAAAGGGTGTTTGCTTTACAGAAGGATCGTCTGGAGCCTTAATAGGAGGAACGGTTGTCTAAAGCACTTTGAATGAATGGCGTTTTCACCGCTATCTCTTTTTTCCATTCGTTTATCTATATTTTCATAAATTTTCCTCCCTCATTACAAATTGGATAATCCGCCCAGCACGAAAATAACTTATCGATCAGTAGTTTTAAAGTAAATTATTACAAAAAATGAACTTTCTTTTCAAACATAAACTTTTTATTACACTTTCCAAAGTCTTCCATCAACATTTATATAACACGACTAGGACACCATCTCGTCAAGAGGGTAACTTACAGTCTCGATGACTCTGTTACGGTTCGCGATTAATATTATGTGTATATTACTGTGATGTTAACTTTTTAATTCCAAGCTTTTCAAATAAAGGTTTTGGAAGCACTCGTTATACAGTATTCATAGTTAATGTAACTTTATATTTACAATAATAAAATGTTTATTATATCGGAACGATAAAAACACGAATTGCACAAAATAATTGTACACAATTAAACATTGCTATACATTATAGGTACAAACATTTCAAAATAAGCTCAATTAATCTGGTTCTAATAATCAAAGAGATGTATTAAAGAGATTCTAAATCTCCGTAAAGAAATGAAATTGAATCCAGTATTTATGCGGTATTAAACCACCTTAACAGTCTCCGCTGCCGATTCCATTCGAATTATAACTCTATTCGGATGAAATTCAAATATCTTCTTTTGCATCATTTTATCTTGATGTTTTCTTTTTACATTCATATAAATATGAGTTATCTTTTACTCTTTTTCAAGAATAACTCAATTTACAAAAATAATTATTTTAACGATTAGATAATTGTGTTTTCTATTAGTTAAATATCGGATGTAATTTTTTGTATTATAGAAAGGATTATTTTTTTTGTAAATAATCAACAGTTAAGCGGCACATTGTTTTAAAGTTACAAAATTTTAAATAGTTTTTAGTCTAATATATGATTCTTACTTATGCTTGCTTATACTGTAGATATATTTTAGTCCTGAAATCTTGTCCAACTGGACTACAGAGGCTTCTTTGGTACTATAGTCAAATTAGGTTTATGGGGGAGGGAGGTGGAGCTTATAAATGCTAATTTCTGCTAAATACTTTTCCACCATCAAAAAGGCTAAACTCACAAGGGTTCAACAAGAAAAGTTTTTACATTTTCACGCGATCAAATTAGTAGTCGTTTTGACTTCATTGTTTCATCACTCTTAGCCAGTGAAGGACAACCCCAAATTTTCAATATTACTGACATGTAATGCTGAAATATCGTTATCAACATTGAAACTGGTCAAGAAATTTTTAAGGAACAAAATGGCGAATGAGCGGTTGACTGCACTTGCCTTATTTTGTGACCACTGCGGGAAAATATCTCTCGTTTTGATCCCTCCCCCCCACCACGGGACACATTTTCATCATATTATACAACCACTAACAAAATATTGTTATCAACAATAATATAGATTATCTTTGTTATAAACTTTTTGTTTTGTGTTTTTTTTTGTTGTTGTTAAAGTTACTTAATTCACTTCGGTCACTCATTGGGCAGTAAGTTGCACTGTATAGTAGACTATATGGCCAAAACTTATTCTACATCATTTAGGATACCCTTTAGGAACAGCTGACTATGTAAATAAATTATTTGACAGTGTATAGATTATTTATTAACTAGGTTACTATATACCTATAAAATTAGGGATTTCATATATTGGAAATATTTATTTCACATGTGGTTTGTATTTGTTTACACAGAAAGCTGGCGTATTAAATTATGCAAGTGGGGAAATTTAAAGACTAATCTCATAGTTGTTTTGATTAAAATAAAATAAATAAATAAATATATATCTTTATTCTCCTCATGAAGTCATACTTTACAAAACATACTTAGCATTTTTAAATCTCAAAACAATTGAATAGTACAATTATACATATTCTAAGACCCAGGCTTACCTCAAAGGAAAATAATAGGGCCCCTAAGGCTACTAATTAGCCCATCTAGGGGTTCCATCATAATAATTATAACTATTGAAAATTAATGAGTTCAGGAGCATTAGCTTATAATTTATTAACAACTCTACTGTGATATAACAAACAAAAACTAAAAACAAAAGATGAGCTTCTATGCCAAACCTTATGGACTAATCTATCAACTGAACTAATTAAATAGCCTAAAAACAAAACAAAGCATTATACCTTTTTTATTTACTAAAAATATAACTAATTATAATAATCAAGTACAACATACAAAAAACAAAATACTTTCTCTTCTTAACAAAATGCCTAAATCAATCATATTTTACACACACACACGCACACTCGCACACATACACTTATACAGATACATACCTATAAAACATACCGCATACATACATAGGTACACATGAAACCTGTATGAATGCCTACCATTGTTACCTAACAATGCCTCCTTAAAACAAAAACCTATTTTGTCAATTTATTTATGTACGTAATGTCATCGCACAATACACAATAAAGTCTCAGGATTCTCCTGAGTTAGCAACCAAACCCTGACTAGTTTAACAAATAATCTATAGTTTGTTTGTAATTTAATATCATCACTCAGTTTATTAAATAGCCATGGTGCTAAGACGTTAAATTTTTTAGTATAAAAAGTTAAATTAGGTTTCGGAACAAAAATATTAGAAGTGCTTCTTGTATTCATTGTATGCAAAATTTCATTATTTTTAAATTTTTTATTATTAAATACGAATTTCAAGGTTTTAAATATGAAAAGAGATCTCAATGGTAATATTCTTAGCTGGATAAAACATGGAAAAGACGAATCAAGTCTACTTTTCTTCAGAATAATTCTTACAAACACTTTCTGCAAAGTAACAAGTGGTTTCAAATTTGTAATGTAGGTTCCTCCCCAACATGTAATACCATACTCTAATCTACTATTAACTAGAGCAAAGTAAAGAGTTCTTAGAATAATCTGGGGACACATGTCGCGGACAAAATAGAACAGACGTATACTTTGTAGAATTTTATTTTTCAATTTTGTAAGATGTAACTTCCAATTTAAATCTTGGTCCAATAAAACTCCCAAATATTTTGTACTGGTACCTTTTTGAACTTTAGCACAATTATCACATACAATTCCACTTTCTAAACAGACTTGACATTTATAAACTAAGTCATTTTGTACATTAAAATTTTGTCTCAAAGAAAAATTAATATACGTAGTCTTTTCAGTACTCAAGACCAATTTATTCTTTCTAAACCACCAGTTAAGAGCATTTAAATCCATTCTCATATTGGAAGTTATAAGTTCCCTTGTCTTCACCTTATAGCAGAGAGCAGTATCATCTGCAAAAGCTGTTAATTCTCCCTTGAATTTTCCATTACACAAATCATTAATAAAAATTATAAACAAGATTGCACCTAATACAGAACCTTGTGGCACTCCACAAATAACTTCCCCACTTTCGCTAAAACTATTTTCCACTTTGACACATTGCTGTCGTTTGCTTAAATAACTACTAAACCACTTTTGAGCTGTACCTCTAAATCCACAGTTACCCAATTTTTCTATCAAAATCTCATGATCTACGGTGTCAAATGCCTTCTTAATATCAATAAACAGTCCAGTTACAAATTTCCCATCGTTTATCCCCGCATTAATCTTCTCCATAAAGCTGCACAAGGCTAACTCAGTCCTTAGTCCTGCCCTAAACCCGTACTGATTCTTTGAAAAAAAATTATTTTTATTTAAGAAAAGCAACATTTTTTCTTTCATAATCTTTTCAAAAACCTTAGAAAAGGTTGAAACTAAAAATATGGGTCTAAAATTAGAGCATACATTAGACGGACCCGCTTTGTAAATAGGTATGACAACTGCGTGTTTCAACTTTTGGGGGAATACCCCTGTTTCGAAACTTAAATTCACAATGAAAGTTAAAATGTCCAATATTGCTGGATATATTATTTTCATCATGTTAGAATGTACACCATCTAATCCTGGTGATTTACCGTTTTTTAAGGTTTTAATAACCCTCTCTACATCTAAACTTAAAACTGGCTCTATAAAAAACGAGTTCACTTGATAATTTGCCGGAAAACTATTGGAATAGGTCATATTTTCACTTAGCGTATAGCTTCCCACAACTTCTTGAACAACGCCAAGAAAATACCTATTAAACTCTTCAGCTATATCCTTACAATTATCATTAATTTGTCCATTAATATTTAAAGATATCTTATTACTAGATTTACTCTGACAATTTATTCTGTTTATAGTGTTCCATATGGCCTTAGCATTACCTACATTTTTTTCAAACTCATTTGCATAATACGACAGCTTTGCAAGTCTTATATCTTTCCTTAGCTTGTTTCTATAATTTAAATAATATTTCCTAAATTTATCCTCTAAAGGTCTATATTTTATTTTATTATATAAATAATTTCTTTTCTCAATCCTTCTGCATATATTAGTTGAGATCCATGGTTTAAGTTTTTTATTAAAGCTGTATTTACATTCAGAATCTACCGTACAAGCAGATATACAAGTGTTCAGCTGTGTTTCAAACAGATCATATGCATAAGATGCATCAGTCTGTGATCTAACGATTGACCAGTCTACAGTACGAAGTATACCTATCAGTTTATCATAACAGACCCTACGCCGTATGACGCGGGGCGCGGGCGGGGGAGGACCGAGGCGGCAGTCAGCTGTTAGACCAGCCCGGCCTACCACCCCTCCCCCCGTACCAGCACACCCCAGCCGCAGTACCGTCATGTAATGGTCCGTTACCTGAGTCTGCAAAACCTGTGCTTCAAATTCAATCTCACGTTTGCTTACTAATCTAATAAACACATGATCAATACAAGTCTGTGATATATTGGTTACCCGGGTCGGCTCATTTATCAATGATTCAAAGCCAAAACTGGCCATTAGTATTTTATAATTGTCTATATCGTTACTCTCTGAAGAAAGCAAATCCAAATTAATATTTCCCAAAAATATTAAATTCTTAAAGTGTTTGTCAAATTTATTTTTCACTAAATACATACGTAACTCATCCAAAAAGTAATGCGCTGTAAATTGCAGCAATCTATAGATTGCCAAAATATGAAATTCCCTACCTAAATACATAAAACTAATTTTGTTCATGTCAGCTGATAATAATTTTGGTATTCCCTGTTCTAATACATTAATATCACTTTTTACGTAAATAGCTACTCCACCAGAACGACTATTATCATTGGCATTTATTATCAAATCATAATAAGGAATGTTATAATAATTTGTCTCATAAGAGTTAATCCATATTTCAGTAAAGATTATAATATCCGGGTACCTATCCCAGGTTGTAATTTCGGCTAGAAAAGCGTCAAAATTTGATCTCATACTTCGGATATTTTGCTGTACAATATTTAAAGTAACGTTGGATTTGTCAAAATTCGACATTAATTCAGATAAAATCGATACCAAATTAGATTAAATTGAAATTAAATTAGATTACATCAACATTAAATTAGATTAGATCGACATTTAATTAGATTAAATCTACATCAAATTAGAATAGATCGACATTACATTAGATTAAATCGATTGATTATTCAAATTGAACAATACAGCAAAATATGTTTTCATTTTACTTACATTATTTAAGCTACAACCCATTGAGGTCAGCCTGGGTTCTTATCTCTACTACTGGTGCTTTTTCTTCCTTCCTCAGCAAGATGTTGCCGTTCCGCAGCCAGATGTACTTGTATCCCCGTTCCTTCCTCAGCTGCCGTGCCTGGGCGAGCAGCCTCCTCCGCGCTGGTGACAGGGATTCATTCAGGTAGACAGGGATGTCCATGGTCAGGCCTAGGTGTCGCGTGGAAAAGTCCCTTTTCTTTTCTCGCCTCTTCTTCATCAGTTCCTCCTTATCAGTCCGTCGCACGAATTTTACAACAATCCCTCTAGCCTGGTTTCTCTCCGAGGTTTTCTTGCCGATACGATGACAGGCGTCAATCATGCTGTCGGTGATGTTTACGTCCAGGGCTTTTCCTACCTTCTTAACAAGCTCTGAAACTTGTTCTTCTTTTTCTTCCGGTATTCCCTGAATTTCCACACAGTTCCTTCTAGAATAATTTTCCAAGTCTTCAATTCTTGTCTCAAGCACAACAACATGTTTTTTTCAGAGCTACATTTTCGCTTTTAAGCTGTTCAATTTCTCTTAGGTAGTCTTCAATTTTCCCCATGGCATCTCGTAACGTTACAGTATTTTCTTCCACCTTGCTGTATAACATTTCATAAGATCTATTGAAATCGGCCGTGTTGGTTTTCTGCTCTTCACGCATCTCTTTCAGGGTGTTCATGATGGTCTCCAAGGTCAAACCCTCTGCTGCGTACTCTAACCTCATGCTCTTTCTTCTCGTCTTGTTGCAGGGATCACACCTCCATCCCGTACCTTGCTCGGTCAGGTAGTCCACATCCGGTTGTCCTATATTTACACATTTGCCGTGATACTCTTGAGAACAATCAATGCACTGCACTTTAAACTGACTTTTCTTAATTATTACTAAACATATTTTGCAATTAGCCATTACTAAAATTAATTAAAAATTAAAATCAAACTATTAATCACTTATATACAGGCAAAAGCACGCACGCCACTATTATAGCACAGCTCCGCTGATAAGATAAGCTCCGCACTGATAATATGACCTTAAATACAGATATAAATTTTAAATAATAGTTTGTACAAGTTTTGATAGTATATTTCTGGAAAGCGTTCTCCAAAATATTAGAAAAATATTGGTTCATGATTTTGTAATGTTCAAATTATTTAGATAAGTATAGATAAAATTCTGAAACCAAAGTATTTATATACATATCAGGCTATTTATAAATAAAAGAATAATAAAGTAAGTAATAAACAGTATGTTATATTTATTAGATAAGTATTTATAGTCAAATAGAGAAACATTACAAAACTATGAATCAGCTTTAAAACTATTAAATAAATGAACTCCACTGTTATAAATAAATTACAAGTAGAAGTGCATTTGTAATTGTCGTATTAATAAAATGTTATTACAAAGATTGATTCTGTATAGAACAATGACTTCACTCATATGTCGATTCTCGCTGAAATAGTCAGATATATCTCATTCTCGTACAATCCTAGACATAGTTTTTAACTCCAATACTAGGTGCATAATTTTAAAAATCTTAATGCAACACATTTAACTATTTTTGCCGATTTTTTATGTCGCTGTTGTGTTTTTTATATCTATGAATTTTGTTCATTTCTTGAGATAATTACTTATTTTTCGATGTATATTTGATGCCAAAATTAACTGTTTGTATTATATTAACCAAACATTACTAGTAAAGAAATTAGCCTATGGCCTAGTCTTGCTTCGTCAATTAATAAAGAGGACATCCACTCCTTTAATAGTTGCAATCTTATTTTATTTTACTTTAGTCACAATCTAATAAATGAATCAGATTATGAATCAATATTCAGCGTATAATTCTGTCACACTCTATATTGATTTATCCATCACCCAAATGTGACGATTGCGGTCAACGCAACATACAAATATCAATCACCGGTTTGTCGACATTTCTGTCAGCAGTGGTTTTGATATTTGCAAACCACTAATTTAATTATAACGTTTTTTTATTGCCTAACTCACTTTGATTCAAATTAAAATTCGTTTAAAAACACTGGATTGTTCAATTTCATGAAACCAAATAGTGACACCCTAAATGGCCCAAAAAGAGGAAACACGTTCGGTAGGATTGGTGTGAAATTGAATTGAAAAAGACGATTTAATACTGTTTGATTCGTTTTATTTTTTATAAATGGAGTTTTAATCCTTTTTATATACCCTTATTAAACACGTCTTCACGGGATACTGGGCTGTGTGAGAATCAAACAACAAGGACGAGAGTCGGTACTGTACAAGGTCGACAATACTGACAGTCACCAATTGCAACAGTCACAGACAGGGTTTGAACCTGCGCTGTCTCTAACTCAGACCCAAAGTCTGAGGTCTTAAACCACTAGGCAATGTATAGCCACTACATAACCACTATAGCTCTCCCATATCTCAATGAAACGTATCCTAAATTCGTATAAGGATATTTCATATGTGAATAGTAAAACTGTGTTTCCTACGTTATTTTTCACTCAAAGATATTAATTACAAAGGTAATACCTTTCTTTATATCACTTGCGTATGATAACACTAATATGTCTTGTTCGTCATAAAATATATAAACAGCCACCACCTTCAAACAGAGGATTTTTTAATCCGAGTGCTTAGTTATAAATTAACCGAGTAAATTTCCTCAAGTCAGTATACTTTAAAATACGTGTACTATAAATAAAATAAGTAAATTAAAGTCGTAATCTTTCCTCGCAATACGTTGTATTGTTCATTAATTTTCGCATTGTCTTAAGAAATATGAGAAATAAACATTAAATTGTGTAGCGTATTTCAATAAAGAATAGAACGGTAAGATTTTAAGTCTTGTATAAGGAAGGAAGTATTAAACTTGAAGGAAAACAACAATGGAATGGTACAGTTCATCTAAGGTGCGCATCTAAGTTTGCCTTCCTAAAGCTAAGAGTTCATAAGATTAGTTAGTTAACTAATTAACTTAGAAACTGGGGAAACAAAACAATCTAGTCTGCCTTGTATCTGAAGAATTTTAAAATTGTTTGGTTCGAAAAAGATACTCCTTTCACTCGATTTGTAAACCCTGATTACTTACTCGACCATTATAAAAGCACTTACTATTTGCTCATCAATATTTTTTAATAGCCTTGCTGCTACTTTATTCTTTCCAAAATTACCAGTTCTACATACCAGTTCCGTCTTTCTGAGTAAGACTCCAAGTTCGAAGCCTGTAACGTGGCGTTAGTGGTTAATATATTGGTTTTGCCAAAAGAAACCATTCAACATATGCCTTAGGCAACGGTTTATTTTTTTAAATAAATTTCAATATCCCGAACAACGAAAATATAATTTTATATGCTGGACCTTATAACATTATGGGAGAGATTATATAGTTTTACATAATTAACCACTTATCCATAATTACATAATTATCCACTTAATTATCCACTTAGTCCGTATGGTACATTTTCGGCTCTATAGGCCTTTCTTTATCTCAGTCAGAACCAAGGCATTCTTGACTTTAATGTTCTTCAATGTAATCTACATGCACACATAGAATCCTTATCAATATCTTAATCATAATTAACTTCATGTTTGGTTTATCTACTAACTCCATAATAATTGCTCTAAGAACGCTAAGCCTTTACCTAATTAATTCGAATTCAATTTCATCTTCAAATGTTTTAGGCCTAATTGACACATTTATAAGTCTTCTATTTTAAATTCCTATGTTCTTCGTGATTTTATAAAGAAAGCGATTTTTATATATGATTTTATATTTTATATAGGATGATCAAATACTTTTTGTTATCTTTTTTGTCCTCTGTAAAGTTCTATGCATTTAAAATAAGAGTTATTTCCCAACTAACTTGTTGTAGAGATGTTTGAGGTCGAATAATAAATACTCGATTTCAAAGTTCACGTGCAAGTTTAATTGTGAAACTCACACTCCCGACACGAAGGTTATCTCGGGGTGAACCTAGTTGTTCTAATGTTTTTATAGCGTTGACTAAGAAATGTTATCATTAACGAAACACTAGGATTGACTTCTCTTAAATAAAAACGTCGATTGACAAACTATAAAGTCGGTAGAATTAGCTAGTCTTACTTTATATTACGGTGCTGAACATGTTTTTAATAAATCCTAAAATAATTTAAGAGTAATAAGAAGAGTGAATAATGACTCGCCTAAAGCAAAATAACGACGGGATTTGCCATTTATCGAGAAAACTTAAAATTACAGCAAAGTGGTCTTTACAGAGGGAAATATAAGGTTATCACAGTTTATCATGTTACTGTTTATAAATTAACTATATAATATATGTAAATATATGTCTTACATGAAACGGCTAATTTACGATTCGAAAATATTTTACTTCCGGAGAAAGCGTACGAATTCCTTTCCGGTAGACAGGCTGTCGTCAACAAAGTTGAATATTTAAAAGATTACTACACGTGCCAATTAGGATTTTAAAAAACGGCGGAAAAATAATAATAATAACTAGTAAAGAGCAAAAGGGTCGCGAAATGATATATTAAAATTTATATATGTGATATATATAAATTTGTGATATATACAAATATACATAAAATATACATTCAATGATATATGTATATTATATATATATATATATATATATATATATATATAGTAAAATAAATAACAGTACATATTAAATAATGGCTACATCTCATAAGAAGAATTAAAAATTATGTATATTGTTAAATACTGTATCTATGTAAATTTAACGCGTGTACCCAATCATGCTTTACATTCTTTTACACTAACAAATTTATTAATACTGTTAAAATTCCTCTTAAACACCAGCTCCAATATTTTATTATATTGATATAAGTATTGCCCAAATAATTTTCTAAATATAAAAGGAAAATTTGATAGCACGATTTTTTTATATGTGTTACTACCCCAAACACTAAAAAAATACGTTATAAATATTTTTGGAATGAGGATTAGTTTAGGAGGGGAAGTTTACACAACCTTTCACCACAACAGATTCGATAAATCGATTAATTTAAAATTTACAAAATGTCCATTATTATTCTGTTTTTGTTCAGGTGTTGCTGAATATTTAAACCGACTTCGTCCACTATTTTATACACTTGAGCACTCATTATTTTAATTTATTTCATTAAAAGTACCCATTTCACAATCAGCTTTAAAACAGGTAAAATTAAAGGCAAAACTAAACATTGTGTTAACTTATAAGTTGTTATCTATGCATTTCCAGGATTTGTGGGCCTCCAAGGGCTTCACGTGACGTTAATGAGAGAGCTTTTGTGGGTTTACATGCGAAAATATCGCAATATTTTGTTGATCTCAGTACAGGACTAACTAAATTTACACTCCTCTGGGACTGAGGATTGTACTCATTACGGTACAATATCGGCCGCAAGGCTTCGTAATCCGGAGTTACTGATGGCTTATTTCACAATATATATATATATATATATATATTGGTGACATATTATTGTCAATAACTGCTTCTGTTAA
The DNA here is from genome assembly GCF_021130785.1 of Homalodisca vitripennis. Taxonomy (NCBI): domain Eukaryota; kingdom Metazoa; phylum Arthropoda; class Insecta; order Hemiptera; family Cicadellidae; genus Homalodisca; species Homalodisca vitripennis. The sequence goes on from NC_060212.1 coordinate 29,339,028, forward strand.
TACAATTACATATTGTATATGTAATAATAGATGACATTTTCAGTGTTTTCAATGTGTATCATGTTCCGCCTATATACAAGCATGGGGCATGCTGTAAGTCTTTTAAAGCTCACCTGAAAACGCCTTCGATTTGAAAATCTTTTACAGCGCTGAGATGTTCTTACTAAGTATACAACTATTTTACACTATCTATTTAAGGTTTACTGAATTGTTTATTGTATTACGTGTGCTATAATATGTGTAAAATGTAAATTTATGTTTCAAAAATTATAAAAAGGAAGTTGCAATAACTTTTTATTCTAAATATATTTAAGTTTTAGGTCGTACATGTGAGGAACATCCAACTCCTGTAAACCAAACTTAGAGGTCGCCATCTGTATAAAGATATCGCTCAAAGCAAATAGAGTCAATCCTGACCTTTATAAGTTTGCCTGTTTTCATTCCAGTTTGTGAGCTACTAACTTCCACAAACTTCGTAAATCTGCTTGGATCTTCTGTCACGTACCAGAGTGAGTAATCTCATCTCTTTAACAAATGAGATTGCTTCCACCACACCTTGCAGTAAATACGAAATTCAAAATTAGTAGATTTTAAATTATTATAAAAGGGAACTTATTAATCAATTGGCATTTTAACGATAGTCACATCAAATGTTTGTTATAACATTTATTATTTAGAAATATATTGCATGATTAATTTTAAAATACAAATTAATTTAAACTTACTTACGTTCAATGACGCTCAGTAAATTATTTTCGCCCATCTTACTATCCTTTACCGAATGAGTACATCCTATTTCGTATACAACGGATTTTGTCACTTACATTTCACGATGATATAGTGCCATGTATAATGTGGTGTTAAATATGTTCTTACGCTCATTATTTGATTAAAGTTTGTTATTGACAATGGATGGTTTCAAAGAATAATAGGATTTCGGAAATTATACATCGCTATATGTTAGTAGTACCATAACACCAAGTTTTGAGGATTAAAATCTACTCTAACTATTGTTATAACTACTCTTATAACTATGTAAATAACTATAATAAATCAAAATACAAAAATAATATAAAATGTTTTTTAATCTTTTATTTTATTTCATTACTATTGCTGAAAAAGAGTTCCATCTGAGTTCCCATTAACACATATAACAATATCAAGAATATCTTCTCTATGATCAGTATTAGACCATATTTTAACTCAGCATTATTACAAATTCCATTCCAGAATTCAAGAATGTCCTAATTCGGTTTGTATTTATTTAAAAAAATATATATATTTATAGGACATTTATATACAACAACAAAAACATGTGAGTTCATACAATACCACAGTATCATATGCACTTACGAATCAGTCTGTGGAATAATATCTAACCAAGGTGAAATGCAATTATAACTTTCCACTTAGTAACTCTTTTCTTTGCTTTCGTTTGGATTCATGTTTTCATAATCAAATGTTATAGGTCTACTAACTTAAGCTATCTCATTACTAGCAATATGTATTTACGTAATTGGTTTCTCTAAGAACAGATGTTACTAGAAGAGTTATTCTAGAGTAACCTTGCTTAACATATTATTCCACATAGAATAATCTTTCTAATCAACAATGTTACTCTCGAAAATTTTTTCTATAAATCCTCCAACTAGGACGTTCTCACTCTTGGCAGTCCATTATTGGATGCTCCTGCTTCTTGGTGGTTTAAGAATAATGTTCTCAACAGCTACAACAAACGAGAGTAATCCTGCAGGACGTGGCATAAAAGGATCACTTTGTCACCCGTCCTTCTTTACTGTACAAGATTTGTTTGCCATGGAGACAAAGAATACTTTATTGAATAAAGGTGTTATAAACGTTTAATTTTAGAACAGTGCTTCTTGATCTATAGGTTTTACAGGGAAAATGCTATAAAATAGGTTTAGCTCATTATATTTTATTACTGATTAGATAAGTAAAACGATATTGATACCCAACCAAAAATGTTGTAGTAAAATATGTAACAAGTAGTGTTAAAATCTTGTAATGTTTTACTCAAGATTCATAATTATGTAACAACTAGAAAACTGTTATAGCGAAACATTTTGTAGCAGTAGTTATACAATGGTTAAACCTTATAACTTCAAATAGCAAACAGTTAATACTTTTCCGTGCTATAGCATCAAAATTCGTTCACAGTATACTTTCGATCTCAATTGCTCATATTCAAGTTTATAGAAATGATTGGTTGGATGAACTAAGTGGATTTATCCACTAAAAGGCTGGAGAAGTTCGTATTTCTCTTATTGTCCATACCACAAGCCATTAACATTGATATCACACACGAGTGTCAGATTTACAAACTTACAAATTATCTTACTTACAAAAAATAATACGATCACCTGCCCAAAAATGTTTAGATATAATCTTAAATAAACTCAGTATCAAACGTATTATATTCTTTAGGCGATATTTTAGAGTAAAACTAGCCCTGGACAGTATTCTAATATAAAGCATCTTTGTATTATCTGCAAAGTGAGTTTTTAAGTAGGGTTATAAGTCGGAAAGTGTGTCGAAAATTTAAAGGTCGAATGACAGCTATTGAGATTTCTGAAATTCTCTGATCTATCGATGATTATGATGAGAACAATGAAAAAGCAAAATAAATATAGTATTGTTACTGATATCTTGTATCGCTGAACAGATGCAAATTTCCGGTAAATTACCTTCACAGTCCATCCATCGGCAAAAACTAACTTTAAACATAAACACTGAATATTTTCTGAAACTTAATCATATGACATTTTTCAGTACGTTACCAAAACAGGTATTTTATTAGATAACTGATTGATTCTAATATTAAAACGCCACCAAATAAATTAAATTAAATTAATTTGATTGATTCTTTAGTTTTTTTAAACGATGGATCACTTAAAATTTCAATTTTCATACTAATAGCAACGTGAACGACAAAAAGCACCCATCATTTTTTTTTTTTTTTACTTAGATTCTTTGGTTTTTGATGTTCTATCGGTTTTTTTAATAATCTGTTGTGTAGGTTTATTTTGAAATCCAAAGTCTGATATAGAAATAGTAGGTAAGCGATCCAATTAGTTTGACATGCTGTAATTTGTAAATAAAAACAAACATCACATCAAAATATAATTTAATATGCATCAAATATTAAATTCTCGATCTCAGTAATGTGTCTAGTAAATCTTTCTTTAAGACCTTACAAAAATAATAATCCATTTCAGCAATAATGGAAAGTTTCATCTGCCAATGTAAGAAGAAAAGAAATTGTTCCATTCCAGTATTTATGGGGTCTTACATTGCCAGTCGCCGCCTCGGTAAATGTGTCCCTACAGAGTGAGGTTCCAGAAATATTACCTCCAAAGAGATTTTATATTGAATACGACATGATTTAGAACAATCTTAATGATTGAGCAAACGTTTATCCTTTGTCTGCTTTCACCAATTGTGCCAAAGTTATTAGATTAGTTGCTGTTTTCCGATGTTCGTAAGAAATTTGTAATATTTTAATTGTTTATTAATATTGTAAAGCCTTATTAGATAAGTCATTTAAATGTAAACTTGTGTGGTGATCGAGTTCTAGTTTTATACCAATAAATGAGTAATCCACTTTCAAAAACAGGTAGATCGTTTTTTTTTTTTTTTTTTTTAAACTGTGATATTTTGTGCTTTTAGGCATTAATATTCTACAATGTATGGACGGACATAAACATCAAAAGCAGACAGATCTTGATATTTAGTTTATCTGTTGTAAGGTTGGTGGCGAATGGGCAGACTACAAGTAGACTGTAAGTTTGCATAGTTCATATGTATCCATAGATCCATTCTCATGAAAGGGTTATGATTGGAAAAGTCTATGTTTTTTAATACAGCATTGTTTTTATCATCAAACACGTCATATTTTTAATAAAGGCCTTTTATCGGGAAAACTATTGTAAGTACAAATTACTTTATAATGTGAAACAATAATATAATTTGTTTGAATATTTATGAAAATAAAATAACATGATTTACTTGCTGTTACTTCCTAGTAAAATTTTGTTACTAGCTCATCACTAGTACTATTTTGTCTAACATTGCTTTGCAAAAAATGCTATTTTCATACGTAAAAAAATGCGATAAATTTAAATGTGAGATTTATTTACCTTTTATGAAAATACTATTAGTAAAGGGGCTTTGTCACAAAACTAGAAAGCTCTAACGTATATTGCAAAACCAGACTGAGCAGAAAAAAGGTATTTCTTGTATTTCTTTAAAACTTTAGACGTTAATTAGTTGAAGCTTAGATTAAGCGTGTGTTTATCCAAAATAAATTGCAACACTTCACTTACGTACAATTTTCATAAATGACACACAGTTATACTCAAAAATTAAAACATTTGTACATTAAAATTTTCTTCAATCGTCTGAATCGCTTAAGAATATTTATTATACCTACTGCTTCGTAAATCTTAATGTTTTACTTTTCTTTTACCAAATTGAAGGACGTTTTTACTCTTTAATTTTGTGTATACTCTCATCTATAATATTATAGTCTTTCTAATTATATATTATTTTAGTTACCTATAAATATTCTGATTTCAATGAACTGAGTTAAACTAGATGGTTATTTTCATTTATTAATTTATTTAATTTGTTGAAATTTATCATCCTCTAAAGAATTGACTTTCAGCCAATAATTTTAAAAATTAATGCAAGTGTACACCTATTTTCAAAAATAATATTTAAACAGATTTAGCTTATTTATTTAAATAAAAATTTTCCATGTAACAACTTTTGATTAACTTCTTTATAGTTTTCTAAGAATATTCTCTTAAACTATATAAACGGAGGATCAGTAGGGATTAAGGACGAATGGGTGTAATCTCGTAACATCACGACCGGATAGCCACCCGACTGGAGAATAAATCAGGATTTTAACGCATCAGGAAAAACGGGAAATTATCCGGGAATCTCGTAGGGGGAGAATGATTAAAAATCCGAATTTTCTGTCTCAGAGTATTTCAAGAAGTTATTGAAACAGCTTTTAGAATAGGGAGTTGCATAATACCGTAAATGGGTGTTGACGCTACTAATTTCTTGTAATTGATACAAATTTGGTACATTGCATTAGTCAATATAGCAGAAAGTCTACATAGCAATATGCGGTATATCAAGTACAAATTGTTTACACTCTGTCTATCGCACCACAGTCTGGTTATTGTGGCTGACCGAACATTCCATCTCGCTACGTCAACCTTTTGGCTTCTAATCAATTGTTGTTGCACTAATCAGAGTTAAAGTTGCAGTGGCCACAATTGGACTGTACGTTTTAGGAGCATTGTGTTACACTTTTACACGAAATTTGCAGTAATTAAAAATAAAATGTTGTAAAACAATGATTTATATAATTTTTTTGTATAGAACTATTTAATTCTCTGTGTTATATTGATATATTAGGGGTTTAAAGAAAATATTACCTTTAATTGTAATTAAACCAATCTACCATCAGGGTAATATCATATTTATTCTTCACTTCCTTTTAAGTTAGGATTACTAAATCGTATTCTATTGTAAAAGTACATACAATTTGATAACCCAGATGTAATGAGATATAACCACAATCACTTAATTTTTATTGACCACTAACAGAACGTGAATACTACAGTAGCACGACGAGCATGTCTGATCCTGCTAATTAAGCTACAAGTCAGGACGTGCCGAGTCTTAACGTGGAACTTGACCATTCCTAACTACTTGGACAAGATATTAGCTTTAATAAAAAGTTACTGTTAATTTTAAAGTTCAGTACACTTTCTCAGATAAAAATTATCTGCAAGAGCAGGAAAATACAAAAAAGTATACGATGACTTGATTGTATCACCAAAGGTAAATTATTCATATGGACGAGGTGTGGTGAGGTCCAAGGGATTATTTCACTTAGTTCTGAGGTCCGACACTAGAGCTGCGCCGCGTGACTGCTTGTTACCGTTGAAATATTTGCTACCTAAACATGTTTCTATAAACGGCAGTTCTATCGCTTATTTTTAAGTGCCTGGATTTACAGCATTCACTGAGGGAATCTCTTGTATAACTAATACCATAAAAAATTATGCTCATTTCAAAACATTTGCGCGTTACACACTCTTCGTGATAATTCACCTCCCATTTGTTCACTCAGTATTTATAACCTACAAACAACCGTATTTACAAAAGGTTCCCATTACATTTTTCCACACTATGAAAATTATATCAACCGTTATCTAAAAACAGCTGTTTGTAATAAACGGGAACTGAAGGACAGAAAATCCCTTGTTGTATTATGTATATGGTGTACAAGTGTAGGAGCCATTAAACTTTGTAAACGTAAAATTGGAAGCCAAAATATGTTATTAGTTAGATATTTTTTATACTATGGCTCATTAAAAGGGTTATTTCACCTGGTGTACTAAAGGATTTTTTACTTTCTAAACTATGAAAAAAAAGATAACCATTATGTTACGAAAGAGGTAAAACACGTTATTATGGTTGGTTTTTGTAACTATTATAATCAATAGGCTTTTTAAAATATTCGTGTATGTATTAAATAGCCATCACAGCTTTAGCAAATAAATTTAAATGAATGCAGTGGCGTACATAGAAAAAGATTTTGAGGGGGCTGACTAATGGGTTGGTTTAGAGGAATAAAATCCAACCCATTATCCTGCAAAAAACAGAGGCTCTGAAACTTCTCTGATTTTTTTAGATTTAAGACATCATGATTGTGTTCTAGCTTAAAATAAACTATTAGGTGGAATTTAATGTTTGTCTTTTAAATTTTTGGGGGAAGTACTGAACCTTAAATACATTCACGAGTAATGTAATTTGTATCGCAGGCTAAAAATAACACAAATCTAGCTAACATGAGGGCTGCACTCAAGGACCAACAACAAAACAAAACAAAACAAATATTTTTTGTTTAATTTTTAACAATATAAAATCGCCAGTCAATATATGAAATCTCAAAATTTGATTTATTTCGCTTTTTACCGAGAGAGGACTAATAGCGTATTTTGTACGAGTAAAAGATCTATGGTGTGATGTATTATACATTTTCGTATGTAAACCAAAAATTGATGGGGAAAACCGAAATGTTCAACTTTGGGAAATTGTAATGAATAATCAATTTCTACAGGAGTAATGAGAAGGACTGGCTATAAATTACCATAATTCGTTTAATTTATGACAGAGATCTGTCCAGCTAGTGCAGTACAGGAGCTAATCAATAATTACGTAAAATCTCAATATTCCTAGTTATGAACAATAAAACCAAGAAGATAATTAAATTTACATTAAATTTCGTGTTCACAGAACATTTTCCACGAGATTGAAGCTTCATTTTTATGTAGCTTCAATAACTTACTGTAGGGTAAAGATGGAAAACTTTTCACTTTGTTCCCCAAGGTATTACAAACATATTTTTTGACAAGGATTTCCGACGAATACAGAAAAGAATGTGACTCGTAAAAATGTCCGCCTTCTGACAGCTACATCCGTCTGCCCGGTAGGAAAATATATCTTGTCACTTTAAAGTATTCATTTTGGGCCTCTAACTGTGATTGTTGGTGCCCTGGATTGATTTTGGTCGATTGGTGGATAAAATTTGTTTTCCATTTAAAACTCTTATAGATATAATCATAATATAAATTGTAGGTACCTGATCTTTTTCTGTATTTCTCTTAATTACATCCTTATGTAATAAGTGTTTCCTTCGAAAAGTTCATACTTTTACCTATGACATAGGTATAAGGAGATTGATTGAATATTAAACGTACGAAAATAAAAACTTTTGGCTATTTCTACAATGAATATGTAATAATTTGAGCAGAAAAAAAATAATTAAAATACACCCAAAATGAAAAGAATAAAAATACAGTGCCTTGTATATAATAAGGTTTTAAACGAGCATTAAGTATAAATGAAGATTGCTAGCATACAGTTACTTATTACTTAACCATTACTAAAGTTCTCGGTGGTTTTATATTTTTAACTCGAATACATACGTTTGATATGAATTTGTCGTTTCAAGGTTTATATGTTTGTGACCATTCCGAACTGGTTTACTTCGACAGTATGTTACAAAGTGCAGCTGCTGCAGAAGGTTTTACGTAATAAATCTTAGTAATAAAACAACCATTATGTTCTCCTTTAAGGTGACTGCATGAGGCAAAGCTGATCAACAATAAACTGTCACAATACCGTTTTCGAAGATTTATTGCTCCTTTAATTGCCAACTGCATAATCCTAGATACGCCCGGCTTGGAACTATTTTCGTTCACACTCAACCTGACAGGTGTGACATTTTCTCATTTCACAAGTGCTCATTTCAATTACATTTATGCATTTTTATATTGAATTGGGGGGAAACAATTACACAGATATCAGTGCTTACTAAATTAACGGATTGTATGTTACAAAATGCATAACACGACGTTTCGAAAATATAAATCTACCCTCTACATCAGGTACAAAGAGAATTAGTACATAAAAGGGACAAAAAAAAAAGAAAAAAGGATCAAACATACCCGAAAACTGGTAGCAATCCAGATAGGAGAAAATAAATACAAGGTGTTGTGTTGTGTGTACGGTGTTGTCATCGTACATTATCAAAAGTTTTATGTAAAAGTCACGATCACGATAAGTGAAGAGCACTATCATACGTTACACCAACACAGGCAAAAGTGGAATTATGTGGCTCGGTTCCTGTGTAATACCTGGGTCCATTTTCTCCTTTTTCTTTCTTTTTTTTAAGTACTAATTATGTTCGCACCTGATGAAGATGATAGATATCAATCTTCAAAACGATGTGTTATACATATTGTAACATATTACTATGGTAAATTTCGAAATCATATTATCCATCCAAACCGTCCATCGTCATTATCAAACTTCAAACAAAGAAATTCATGGAAACTATATATCTCTTATATAAGACCTTTTAGATATTTCGATGGACACTTTTAGCAATTGTATGTATTTATTTTAAATTGTGATTACTAAAGCTGCAGACGCTGTGCTTTTCTATTTTCTGCTACTTGTAAATATGAAGAGAAATTGGGCTTGAAGAACTTGAAAACTGATATGGTTTGCAACAATGCATGTTGCAAGAGATTACATAATCCACCACCAGTCATAAGTCTAGATTATCACTTTTCACTACTCGTTGTCAGAACTATGTATTTGTTTACACCAATGCCGTAACTAGCATTTACATTTTGAAGAAGTAGAGAATGAATCTGATTGACGAGCACACTACACCGTGTAGTATGGAGTAAATGTGAATGCATCTACATTTTTATTAGTTCAAATAAGCCTAACTCAAGGTAACACTTTCAACACCTTTATTTCCGACATGTTGGACTAATGTCATTCGAATATTCACTTTAATTTTAATGTTGTTGGAGAGGTTCAATCACCCTCTTAGGAATATTAGAGTAGTGTGTTTTTTCAAAACTAAATCCTGCTTATATCCGTCCATTGTACACAAATATAGTGATCTAAAAGATGTATTCTTAATAGTTGGTTATCAAATTGAACACATTCCAATGTCAAGTCCATCCTGTTGTTCCGTATATGTCTGTTTTAAACATCTGGTAGTCTAAAAATCTCTAAATTTATCAGAGATATAGACCTCAGGTCTACGGTATGTTTATTCTTTTACAAGATTCTGAGATGGTAGTTCAAACTTTTAAACTTAAGTTATAATCCAATCTTCCATTTAGGATTGGGGGTTCAATGTCTCTTATATCCCAAGAAAAACATGATTTTTAGCCTTATAACGATACCTTATGTATATTGATTTGTATACTTTTAATATGGGTCACGTTTTTGGTCACCTGTTATGTGATGTATACTTAGTCATCCAAAATTTCCCTGAATAGATCAGTGTCTTTATAAATCTTTACTATGGCTATTATTAAACTCAAATTTATAAAAGCTATTACCAATTAAATATTCTGATATAAATTAAAAAATTGTCAAATGGTCTGGCATATCATTTTATGTATACCACAGTAAAACGTAACAGATTCCGACTTAATGCCAATTTTCACAATATGTTTAAAAAAACCATTCCATTTTATTACACCCCATATTGCAAATGGTAATATTGAAGTTAGTCGGTATTAAATACTGTGGCTTGGCGAGTGACATTTTATAAAAATTTCCTTACTAATATGTGGTCATTCGTGAAATATCCTATGACTGATTTTTAAAAGACGTTTTATTGACAAAGTAGTATAATTCGCTAAATTGTGAGTAAAATTTTTAATTTTGCTAAGCTATTATAAATATAATATATCCACTGTTTTTTATCTATTCTTTTTCTATTAGTTACAACATTTGCGCAACTCCTGTAATATATCCTAGACCAAATGCAAGTTTGATAGAATTTAGTATATTTCAAGGAAGAATTCCAAGGAAGGAATTAGTATATTTCATAATAGAACAAGTTTACGAAAATAGTCTTAGGCAATTTGGTAAACTTTTTTTCTTTAGCGTTAGATTACTTTTATGAAGGAAACATTTTCCAGAATAGTACACTATTAATTTACACACAGTGTCAGATTTGAGACTTATTTTGTACCTCAGCTGCTGGTATTGTGAACGTGTTTGGGTTTTGTGGAACACTGAAGCTAGAAAAGGTGGGTAGCATTATCCTGCAAAAAAAACAGATGATCAGGGTATCCAGATGTTTGATTAACCTTGTGAATCATTTTATTACATTTAAAGTAAAGTTGAAATAGGAAATAGAAGCAAGCTGTAGATGACCCGCTCAACCAATGAACGCACAGGGGCTTCTTTAATATAGGTTACAAGCGCGTCTGGAGTAAAACTGTTCTTCAAGGACGACCTGAATTTTACTCTCCATAACTAATTTGCCACTAGATGGTTTAGTTGATTCTCACTATCCTTTCTTTTATCAATTTTGCTTTTGAAAAGTGGAACAATAAACTATTTATACTTATCTTATAAAAAAAACTGTTTTAATCATCCAGATTCCAATAAAAATCCGATATTATTGATCTATAAATGATCAAAATAGAGCAACTGTAATGTAATACAATGACGAACATACGTATATCCTTTTATGGAAGTAAAAAAGTAATATACGTTAGGAATTATCTAGTTCTTTTCAATTAAAATTAATTAACTTATCAATTAAATAAATTATACTTATTATCAGTGCAGAAGATACTGTAATAAATTAATTAGGTGACATCAGTATTACGTAGTTTAAATCAACTAATTGCCACTTAGCACTGAAGGTAATTGCTGGAGGTAATCTCATCATGGAGTTCAGTTATAATTAATAATGTATGCAACAGACAGCCTTAATCACAATCATCATGCATTAAACATTACTAAGAGCTACTTTAATTATGATACTCGATTTCCATGGAAATTTAAGCGATGTAGAAGATGTTGCAAAATTTAAAAAAGTTTATTAATTGTTCTATGAAATTTTACTGTGTAAACGTATACAACCTAAAAGGAATAACAACTTTAATACACAACCGTGTGTGTGTGTGTGTGTGTGTGTGTGTGTGTGTGTGTGTGTGTGTGTGTGTGTGTGTGTGTGTGTGTGTGTGTGTGTGAGCGCACATTCACATTGATTCAACCCTTAACACAAAAGGTACATTGTGTGTAGAAAGTTCGGTAACTTCACCATGCTTAGACAGTTAATTGAAATGACGAAGAGACAAACGTGCATTAGCTGTCATTCTGTGTTGATGATTTTGGTAGTTATATCTTTCCCATAGTAGAGGATATCAGTCGTTTTATACCTAGGAATTTTACCACAAGATCATGGCCATTTCCTGCCAGCAAGCGTGTATTTCATGATATTTTCTTGTGATTGTCAATAGCTGCAGTTCTGTAGTTGGAGCGACACCTTCATTCGAGATTTTCCCTGATATCACAAGCCAACTAAGACAGCATAAGACTAAATTTGCAAACTTATCTTAAAAAATTTTAGAGATTGTAAAACCGTCCAAGCTGAGTTGAATATCAACGGAAATTACAGTAATATAGTGGATGTTGTTAACTCTAGACAACTCCAAAAGTGCCCTGTATTGTTTTAATTGTCTTTACTGGGTGTGCAACAACCAGACTAGGAAAAGCCAGTTAAGATCTTACATTAATTGTAATATTACCCAAGCACTTGTGGTGGAATTTTGCAATTTCATTATACAGCGGGATAGTGATTTTAATAAGGGAACATCTTGACTAGATTGTTAAGACATCTGCTTCGTATCGTCACATTAGCATCTATATTGGGTTTGTCATCAAGTAACCAAGCAATATCATCCTTGATATCAAATTTTTAAAAATTGTACATTAACTATTATAATTTAAAATGCTTACTAAAACTTGTATGTAGATTAATAATCTTTTTTTAAGGACAATCCTTTACTCTAACCTCGTTATTCAAAAGCTTACATATAAGTTTAATTATACCGACTGAAACCTACAAGCACCACTTTAAGAAGTTAAAATAAATCATTTACTTGCATCTTTGCTGCCAAAATCGACCTAAAATTATATCTGGGGGTGGGCCTAGTGGTTCTAATGTTCTTTGGAGTTTTGTCTACGAACATTTTGCCCTTTAATAAATATTTAAAATAATTTCCCTCTCCGTTGACGACGGCTCACACACCGTGGCGTCAGCTTCTCGGCTCGGCATTGCAGCTGTAGTCCCAAAAATAAAATTAGATCAAATTAGTCCTCAAACAAGAATCATTCAAGGACTCAAGAACTCGTCTAAAACAAAATACAAAAGGGTTTAACCATTTTCGAGACATATTATAATGGGTGTAATGGGAGTAATGATAACGAAGTGTCGTCAAAGGACATCACCACTATATTTGTGTTGCTCTAGCAAATAAAACATCATCATAGGTAAGTTACTTTAGTGCTGTATGGACAAATTAACTTTTTATTATATTTAAACAAGATTTTCGCAAGACAGAGCTAATTTATAAAACAAAAAATATATATTTTACCTATCGACAAGTTGTGCTAGGTGATAACCGGTGAGTTCAAGAAAGAAAGAGTTACTAGGCATGCGAAGTACACTATTATTCAGACAAGAATTTAGTTACAAGAATATAGCAGTAATCGATTAAGAATGATATCTTTCTTCCTTAACATACCAAAACCTAACTAACCCAAATTTCGAAAGAGGGAAGAGCGCTATTAATTTCGTTTAGTTGCTTATAGCTAAATATTAAAATACGCTATCTTTTACTAAACCATATTGAATATAAGGACGCCATGGGACTACTGAAATTTTTTGGCAAATGGCATTAATAAAACAGGTAAACATTACTTACATTACTTCAAAGGTAAACATATCATTTAATCAATCAATTTATTTATTTTATTAATTATATTAAGAACTGTTACTATTTTAAATATCATACATGAAATTTGATAGTAATCTAGCAAGTGTTAAATACACAAAAACAGTAAAATCTCATATCAACAATCTTTTGTTCATTGGTGCCTCAGTGATTTTGTCTCATAGGATGTCCTTAAAATTTGCATATTTTTAGGTTTTGTAATCTCGAATGACGTAGTTTTGAATGGGTGTTTGCTCTACAGAAGGATCTTCTGGGGCCCTCATAGGAGGGACAGTTGTCGAAAGCACTTTTAAGGGATGGCCTTTTTACCGCTATCTATTTTTCTTTTCCATTCGTTTTATATATTTTCATAAATTTTCCTCCCTCATTACAAATTGGATACTCCGCCCAACACGAAAATAACTTATCGATCAGTAGTTTTAAAATAAATTATTACAAAAATGGACTTTTCTTTCGAACATAAACTTTTTTCACGTTCCTAATACTAAAGATTTATTCTTTGTTTGAAGGTTATTTTTGACGATGGAAGGATTTTGAAGGAAACAGGATTTTTCCGGACATTTGCCATCGTTCAGTGAAACAAGAAAACAGTAACACTACGTTTCGAGATCTGCAATCTGATCTCTTCTTCAGGTAAAGAACTAACCTAATACGTAATTACAAACTAGGTTAAAATAAACAAAGATTTATCTTACATCAACATTTATATAACACAACTAGGACACCATCTCGTCGAGAGGGTAACTTACATTCACAATGACGCTGTTACGGTTCGCGATTAATATTATGTGTATATTACTGTGATGTTAACTTTTTAATTCCAAAGCGTTTCAAATAAAGGTTTTAAAAACACTAGTTATACAGTATTAATATTTTATGTTACTTTATATTTAGAATAATAAAATGTTTATATTAGAATGATAGTAACAGGAATTGCACAAAATAATTGTATGTTCCATTGCGTGAATAAATAATTAGAATTTAATTGTGTGTTATTTTTTATTCACAATTAAACATTACTATACATTATAGGTAATAACATTTCAAAATAAGTTCGATTAATCAGGTTCTAATGAACAGAGAGATGCATTAAAGAGATTCGAAATTTTCGTGAAGAAGAAAATAAATTAAATCCGGTATTTATGCGGTATTAAACAACCTTAACAGTCTCTGCTGCCGATTCCATTAGAATTATAACTCAATTCTGATGAAATTCAAAAAACTTCCTTTGCAAAATTACCAAAATGTATGTTTTTAGTCTCTAAAGTTACTTAATTCTATTTGTTAACTCATAGGGCAGCAAAAAAGCATGAAATCGTTCAAATCACTATCATAGACTACTAACTGTGCCAAAACTTTTTCTACAGCATTTTAGGATACCCTTTAGGAACAGCTGACTATGTAAATAAATTATTTGACAGTATATAGATTATTTTATTAACTATGTTACTATCTATACATTTAGGGATTTCATATATTGCAAATATTTATTTCACAGGTGGTTTGTATTTGTTTACACAGAAAGCTGGCGTATTAAATTATGCACGTGGGGAAATTTAAAGACTAATTTAATTGTTGTTTTGATTAAAATAATATGACCGTATAAGAAGACATAAATTTTAAATAGCAATTTGTACAAGTTTTGAAAGTATGTTTCTGGAAAGCGTTTTACAAAATATTAGAAAAATATTAGTACATGATTTGTTTTGTTTAAATTATTTAGATAAGTATAAATAAAATTCTAAAACCAAAGTATTGATATACATATCAGGTTTGTTATAAACACAAAAAAGTTACAAAACTATGAATCAACTTTAAAACTATTAAATTAATGAACTCCAATTTTTATAAATAAAATTACCAGTAGAAATGCAGTTGCAATTGTCGTATTAATACAATGATATTAGAAAGATTAATTCTGTATAGAACAATGACTTCATTCATATGTTGATTCTCGCTGAAATAGTCAGATATATCTGATTCTCGTACGATCCCAGACATCAATGTTAACTCCATTACTAGGTGTGTAATTTTTAAAATCTTAATGCAACACATTTAACTATTTTTGCCAATTTTTTTATTGTCGCTTTTGTGTCAATCTATGATTTTTTTGTTTATATTGTAAGATAATTACATATATGTCGATGGATATTCTACGCCAAAATTAACTGTTTTTTATATTAATTAAACATCACTAGTAAAGAAATTAGCCTATAGTATAGTCTTGCTTCGTCAATTAATAAAGTGGGCATCCACTGTTTTGATATTTGCAATCTCATTTTATTTTACTTTAGTCACAATCTAATAAATGAATCAAATTTTGAATTAATATTCAGCGTATACTTCTGTCACACCCTATATTATATAAATCATCCATCACCAAAACGTGACGATTGCGGTCAACGCATTATACAAATATCAATCACCGGTTCGTCGACATTTCAGTCAGCAGTGATTTTGATATTTGCAAACCACGAATTTAATTATAACGTTTTATTGCCTAACTCACTTTGTTTAAAATAAACATTCGTTTAAAAACACTGGGATGTTCAATTTCATGAAACCAAATATTAAGACCCTAAATGTCCCAAAAAGAGGAAACAGGTTCGGTAGGATTGGTGTAAAATGGAATTGAAAAAGATAGTTTAATACTTTTTAATTCATTTTCTTTTTTTATGGAGTTTCAATCCCTTTTAAAACCCTTATTAAACACGTCTTCACGGGATACTGGGCTGTGTGAGAATCAAGCAGTACAAGTTCGTCAGTACTGACACCAATTGCAACAGTCACGGACAGGGTTTGAACCTGCGTTATCTCTAGGGATTATAGGGAAATATTATGTATCAACATTTAAGCAATAAATGGTCCAAAAAGAGAAAACACGTTCAGTAGGATTAATGTGAAATTGAATTGAAAAACACGATTTAATGCTGTTGAATCGGTTATATTTTTATAAATAGAATTGCAATCCCCTTTATATCCTTATTAATCACGCCCTCTCGGGGATCTGGGCTGTGTGTGAATCAAGCAGAATAAGGACAAGAATCCATACTGACAACAATTGTAATGGTTACAGGCAGGATTTGAACCTGCGCTATCTCTAACTCAGACCCAAAGTCTGAGGTCTTAAACCACTAGGAAATCGGCACTCCCATACCGTAATAAAATTTAGACTAAATTCTTATATGGATATTTCAAATGGGGATAACGAAACTTTTTCTTACGTTATTTTTCACTCACAGATATTCATTATAAAAATAATTCTTGCTTTATATTTATTATTCATATAATAAAAATATATATACGCCATCACTTTCGAATAGAGGGTATTTTTTTATCTGAGTGCTTAGTTAAAAATAAACCGAGTCAATTTCCTCAATTCAGTATACTTTAAAATATGTGTACTATAAATAGAATAAGTTAATTAAAGTAGTAATTTTTCCTGATAATATTTTTAATTGCTCAATAATTTTTAAGTTGTCCCAAGAAACATGAGAAATAAACAATACCTTGTGTAGCGCGTTTAAATTGATGAATAGGACGGTTAGGTTTTAAATCTTGTATATTTTCAGGAAGTAGTAAACTTGAAGGAAGAAGGAACAAGAGAATGGTACGGTTCATCGGAGGTTCGCTTAAAGTTTGCCTTTGTCAAGCTAAGAGTTCATACGATTAGTTAGTTAACTAATTAACTTCCAAACTGTGGGAACAAAACAATGTAGTCTGCCTTGTACCTGAAGAATTGTGTAAACTATTGATTCCATTCATAAACAATATGAAATATTAATAACTTGGCCAAGGTGTATAATAAAAATTAAATACTAAACAATACCTACACAATAATATTATGTTCAACGTAGTCTAAAACAAATTGTAACTGCAGGCATTTTGTGCAAATAGCTTTAATATTAAAGGATAGTACTCAAAATTTCTGTTTGAATGGCATATTTAGTATTCTTTAGTTTTTAAAGATATTCAAATCTTCCAAATCTAGTTTCAAAAATATAAATCCAGTTTTACTCTAGTAAATAAGAGCCGAATTGGTTTTTATAAAAATACTATTTTGCTTATCTTTCTTGAAATCAGAAGGTTAAAGATTAAAGAAGTCAGAAGGAATAAAAATTACTGTTGGCCTCGCTGCCTATGGATGAATTCGAAAAGGGGTTAAAAGGCGTTAAAATAAAAAAAATTAATTATATTATCTAGTACACCTAAAATGAACCGTCTGGCACATACAGGATTCTTTAAACTTTACAATTTTAATTCGTAATAGGTCTTTTCTCAGATGGCTTTTAAGCAAGGGTTTTATAAATTTTTATTTAATTAGAGGCAGTTTACTAGGTTTCTTTATAGTTGGCCAAAGTTTAAAAAAATGTTTTTATAAATAAATGAGATAGTTTTGAAATTTCAAAACCATTTTAATCATAGACATAAAAGTTTTATAGTATCAAACACGTTAGTGGGTAAAATAGGCTTGCTGGTGAAATAAAAGCATAAATGTGACCATCATATCTAGTAATTTCTGAGAAAAAGTACATTAAAGTAGCAACCCTTTTAATTGACCAAGACAAATAAAAGCAATTATTTTAGTTCTTCTCTAGCCATACTACGTAACTACTTTTTAAAAACCTTAAATTCGCATATATGAATATATTGCTTTTTATTTATTTGGATATCTTTTCCAAAACAAACTGAACGTTCCACCGGATTGTGTAATGGACAGTAAACCATCCGGGTAGTCATTACACAAGGAAACATTCACTCTTTGCTCGTCAATATTGTGTACCAGGCACGCTAATAATTAATTGCCTTTACTTTCCCCAAGCAACACTGACGTCATTGTTGATCAATGGAGACAGCCACAGTACTACATTCTGCCTTTGTGAACAAGACTCCAAGCTAGAAGTTTGTAACAGGTGTTGATGACCGTTCTGGGAAATTTATCATCCCTAACATTCTCCATATACATAATTAATTGTTAGGATTTGTTTCAAATTGAATCTAAAACACAAATTTATACTGTAGAATTTTTTTCTATTTATAAAATGAAAGCAAAATCCACATTTTAAACCTGTACGATGATCAAACAGAATAAGGAGGAGAATCGGTACTAAACGGATAGAAACGGTCACGGACCAATCCATATCTCAACCATATCTCACCAAATTAATTTAAACGAGAGGATGTCATATTGACAAAATTGACTAATTGACTAAAAACGTACTTTCTTACGTTACGTTTTACCTGAGAAAAGAGATAAATTTTAAAAAAGGATGCAAAATACATCGTAAAAACTTATAAATGGTCATCTTTGAAACAGAGAACGTTTTTATCTATGTAAACCAAGTTAAATGACTCTAATTAATAAGCTCATTAAAGTGGTAATTGTAACTAATATTATAATTATAATATTATAATTTTTAATTTCCTCATTAGTTGTTACATTGTTCCTGAAAATATAAGGGATAAACAATAAATACAATATTTTATTTAAATTAATGAACATAAGGATAAGAATTTTATTCTTTTATGCTGAAGGGAGTAATGAAGTTGAAGGAAAGCAACAAAATAATGGCACCGGAGGTGCACTTTTAATTTGCTTTTCATAGACTGAGTTCATAAGATTAGTTAGTAAAGTAATTAATTCCAATACAATTAAATGAAAACAATGTATTTTGTCTTGTAGCTTTAACAAGTTTCATTGCAATTTTTCAGATTGTTTCACTTCAGAAACAATACAAAATAGTAAAAATGTACCTTCTTTTAAATCAAAACATGAGATAGTGATCAATATTTAAAAATAATATTATTTAAAAAATACTAAAAACTTACACAAAAATATTTTGTTCGAAGTAGTCCTTAATACATTATAGATTTCACCATTGTGCTCAATTATCTTTAATATTAAAGGGTCACGATCATAATTTCTTTTAAGTGAAATTTAAAGCAATTTTTAGTTTCCGGAAGAAATTCAAATATCCAGATCTACTTTAAGTCTAGGAGCCGAGAGCCAGTTTTCCTTTTATAAACACTCAACTTATTTTTTTCATTAAATCACTATATAAGGTTTTCACGAAAATAAAACAACTGTTGACGCTACCATTTTCGAATATGAATAAGAAGGGTGAATACATGAAACGTTATTTATCTCATATTATGTATTTTAAGCTTGATACACTTAAATCAGCTGACGCTGATTTAATATTATAAAATTATTATTTATGTATATAAAGTTTAAAAAATGTGATATAATAACAAATTATCTTTAATATTTTTAAGAACTAACCAGTACGATCTACCACAAAAACTAGCGTGGCTGGTTATTCATTTTTTCCTTACATGAAATATTTCTTTCGATTCCAAGCAAAATTAGTTTGAGTGTTTATAAAGAACAAATTGGAGCTATTTTACAAATAATTAATGTTGTAAATTTAAAGATCAGTGGTGTTGGAGCATTGAGTTCGGTAGTATTTCAAACCAGTTTACAATATAGATAACAAAGCAATATACATTTTAATTTCTTTCGTCATTTAATTCACATAATTACCTTTCTTTCACATTGGCTCAATTTGGCGCATGTGTTACTTCATCAAATAAGATTTATGAAACTGATGTCTCTGTACCAATCTTCCAAGTATTCGCCTAACGAATACAACTTTAATACAAATATACTAATTGTAATCACCTTAGTATATACAGCTTTAGTAGTTAGTAATTTATATTTCTGACCCGGTGTTTGTAAATACCTACACAAACACGTTTCTCTTCTACACCAAAGCATACTTTGATTTACTTTCAGTGCAGACACCAAAAACAAACTGCAGAGTAAAATCAGCAAACCAAAATATTCTAATTGTATTTCCACTTGATACTTTAAATTGTATATTTAAGATTATTTTAACAGATTTCTTTTCAGACAAAAATCTTACAAATTGTAATTTCATTAGCCAAATAAGAATATACAAGACAAAAAAGGATGTCCTTGAAGCTTCAATATTGCAAAGAATTGTTAGGTTACAATACAAAAAGTATTACAGATATAATTGTAGATCAAATATTCAAATATTTACGACAAAATATGTTTCGATATTAAAAAGAGTAATTTTTTCAGCAAATTCAGTTATCATTAAAATGTGTTTTGATAAAGTCAAATGTTTTATATAAACAAGAAAGACAATGAGCCGAATAATGGAGCCTGTGCAACAACAAACTAAGTTTTCATTTCACATGAAAGAATGTTTGTGTAAGTTAGTACTTAACTGAACTTAACTTTAAACTGAAAAACTTGCAAATATTGAGGGAAGGGATTCCTTGGAACACAAGGAAAGAATTCTGTTGACGGTTCTAGTTTCTAACTTCCCCCTGAGACGTTTATTGTTGAAATTTATTCGGCATAAATTCTTTAAAACAACTTTTAATGAACTCTAAGGCAAAATTACTAAATTTTTGTCTAATATCCACCGCCTAAGTACCAAAGCCTCACCACACACCTCCATCAAATATAAATCCATATGAGGAGATATCGTATTGAGAATACTATAAGTGTATTTTCTACATTACATTTAATCTGATAAGGGAGATTATTGCAAAAGTCAAGAGGGTGCAAAATTCATCTTAATAATATATATACGGCCATTTTCTAACGGAGAATGTTTTAATCTACACAAACAAAGTCAATTTTCTTGAGTCAATATATTTTAAAATGTGTCTTCTAGAACAAATTCATTAAAGTGGTAAAT
Organism: Homalodisca vitripennis; assembly: GCF_021130785.1. Lineage (NCBI taxonomy): Eukaryota > Metazoa > Arthropoda > Insecta > Hemiptera > Cicadellidae > Homalodisca > Homalodisca vitripennis. The sequence continues at coordinate 29,360,158 of NC_060212.1, forward strand.
GTAACTGATTATTTCAATTTTGTTTATTAGTTCTTACTTTGTCTTAGAAATAAAAGTAATAAGCAAAAATAACTGTATCTTATTTAAATTAATGAGTATAACGATAAGGTTTAAAATCCAGTAAATTAAAGTAAGTAATAACTTTGAAGTAAAACAACAAAACTATAGTACGGTTCATCGAAGGTGCAGTTTAAATTTGCCTTTCATAGATTCAGAGTTTATAAGATTAGTTAGTAAGGTAATTAACATAAAAACAGTGGAATGAAAACAATGCAGTCTGTCTTGTAGTTTTATTAACGTTTCTTTTAATCGTTCAAATTGTTTATTTCTAGAACAAAACAATATAAAATAATAATTAATACCTTCTCCTAAGTGCTTAATATGAGTTGGGAACAAAATTTACAAATAATATTTTATTTATGTAATTAAAACTATTCAATACTTTTGACTTGACTGCACACAATATACTGTAATATAAAAGGAGCGGCATCGAGATTTATTATTAAAGTGGAATACAAAGAATTCTCCAGATCTACTTTATAATCAGTGAATGTGTAATGAAGAATCTTAGAGCACTGGAAAAGTTTAATTTAATATCATCGGTAAATAAATACGCATTTTACAATACTAATTTTAAAGTGTATGTGTAAATTTAAAGAGCGGTGTAATAGAATATTGAAGTTATTACTATCGCTAAAAAAAGTCAAATACAATTTCCCCATTAAATACATTTTTATTTCTTTTGACACAGGTTGAAAGTGCATATCCATTAACATAATTGTTGGTCTTTCACATTCACTCACTTTGACACTTGTGTTGCTTCGTCAGAAATTATTTCACTTTTACTTTCCATTAGACACCGCTTCTCCAATTATAAATTAACTAATTTATATATGTGTACCAATCTTCGAAGTAATTGTATACCGAATAAAACGTTAATATCAATAGAGGACTTGCAATCAACTTGGATAGAGCTTCAGAACTAATCATTTATATTTCTAACCCCGTGTTTGCGAATACACTAAAACGTTCCACCCTACTCCAAACCAGACTTTGGTAACAATGCGGTACAGGATCACCTCAACAATACAATTACATGGTACAACCAGTAACCCAAGTCTCCTAAAGCCATTTCTAAATTACTGTCTTAAACGTAAATTTGAAACTGATTAGATCAGATTTATTTTGAGGCACAACTCTTTCAAATTATGGTTTAATTAGCCTAATACAGGTCCAAAACAGGCTGTACTTAAATTTTCAATATTACAAGGCTAAGTAGGCTACAGTAGGTAGCTCTAGAGCGAACATTCCACTTTGACATTCCTCTAGGTAGATGCATTCCAGGTATTCCTTGCAATCTCCCTCTTCCAAAAGAACATCGTCCATCATGTAACTGGACTAAATATATTGGATAAAACATAATTATATTGTAATATATATGTAACTGTCAGATTCCGTACTTATTTTTTCAGACAAAAATTAATCACATTGAAGTTTTACATCTAGTATAAGTAAGGAAAACACAAAATTTCTTGCATTATTTAAGTAATATTTATATTGATCTATTACTTTTATCCTTTTCCACTAGATTTGAGCCGTTACGATGTTAAAAATATGTATGAGAACTTTTTTACTAACAAATAAAAAGATTAATCTATCACGAACAAAACAAAATTTTTAATAAACAAAATTTGGAGGATTGTCCTCAAATACTCTTTGTATCACTACTGGTGTGCGTTTAACGATAAAGTAATTAGGTTCTTTAGCACTTAATCTCCTTATTCCCTAGAGGACTATCCGTTTAGTGTTTGAGTCTCCTATTGTTTTATACGGTAGAAACCGGCAGCCAATCTTATAATACAAGTAATATGTTGTTATTTCTGTTTTAAACTGGAATATTTCCGTAATTATTCATTTATAAAAACACTGTTCGCTTAGAACTTTGAAATATATTTGTGATTGTCAATGATTTTTTAAACTGGACAGAACTTAAAATTAAAGTGATTTTATCAATTATTTCCAGATTTAAATATAAATTTTATAATTAAAGCTTACAACCGCCTGTATGAACATAAAATGTTGTATGTAATTGTATACCTTTGTCAAAAATTACATATTTAAACGGATTTTTAATCCCAGATTACTTACTTGAGCATAACTTTGACCTTTATAAAAGCATTCACTATTTGCTTATCAATATTTTGTTACAACCTTGGTGCAACTTTATTCTTTACAAAAATACCAGTTCTACATCCCGTTTTTCTGAACAAGACTCCAAGTTGAAGCCTGTAAAATGGTGTAGGTGGTTAAAATGACGGTTTTGTAAAAAAATAACCATTCCTTAGGCAACAATATCTTTTTTGAAGGAAATTTTAAGTTAAGGATAACAAAAATAAAATGTTACATGCAGGACCTTATAACACTATGGGAGGGATTGAATAGTTTTACAAATAACATTTAGTTAAACTTGCCAGTGGCGCAGTGTAGTGGGTACGGCGGTTATCGCAAGATAACCAGATCAAGCAACGCCGAGCGTGGCTGCTGCTTGGACAGGTGACCGCTGAGCGATCCTGTCCTTGCAAGCGGCCCGCCTGCCCGGCCATGGGTGGTGGTTCGGAAGTCACCTTTAAGCCGTTGGTCCCCAGGTTAAGTGTTAGAGAGGGCTTCTTAGCCCTAACTTCGCCTGGTAAAATAATACATTCTTTACTTTACTTTACTTTTTAAACTATCCACTTAGTCCGTATGGTACATTTTCGTCTGCATTGGCCGTTTTTTTATTACCGTGAAAAACAACGGATTCTTGACTTCAATGTTCGTTAAGTAATCTACAAGTATACGTAAACACAAATCCACACGCAGTTTTTCATTACGTTTAGTAATATCCGACAACGGGGAGTCAACCTTTTATGATCAATCATCTAAGCATGGGCGTATCCAGAATCATACTTAGGGGGCAGGCCTGCTCATTTATGACGAAAAGTTTTACAAAGAAAAAGATTAATTAAATATGTTATAAAGTAAACATATTTGTATAAGTGCTTTATTGTTTATTACAACTTTACTGTTTATTTAGTAATCATCCAGGCTTTTAATTAGTTACGAGTATTCTTAGTTTTGAATAAAATTTTTTCTAAGCTTACGTTCCCGTCCTTCTTCTAAATTAAAATTGTATTTAAAACCACTCAAATATTCATTTTTTACTATCTAATATTCAAATGTAGTTGTTTCACTTTTTGTTTGGCACATTTCATATGAAAAAATGAAGTGCGAAAGTGTTAAGAGTGATTACTAGATAACCTGCTGCAAATTGTTGTATATCATTAACAAATCAGTTTTGCTTTTATTAAGAAAGTTGGAATGCTTGAATATCCATTACCATTGTATCTGCATACCAACACAAGTTTCAACTACTACGAATCGTTCATGTTTCCTTTGTCACACCACAATCTAATCACTGTGGTCCACCAATCATTTTATCTGGTTATGTCTACCAAAGGGTCTCTAATTAATTGTTGTACTAATCGAAATTAACCTTAAAAAACCTGAATACAAGTTTGGTTATTAGAGGCATCTGTATAAATGTTATTTTACTTCAGATATAATTAAAACGTACTAGGAATATAAATTCATGTTTCTAAAAATTACCATTCACATTGTTAGTAAATTATTGATTTAGAAGAAATTATTAAATTCTTTAAACTATAACTTAAATATATGTGTGTCGATAAATTTACTTTGAGAACCTTATTTATTGTTCTGTGGAACTTTATTATAGTCTAGTTCTGTCTAATTAAATATTTAGGAGAGTCAGTTCTATCTTTAAAGTTTTTCAAGGCGAGCAAAGATTTAGTATCACTAAACAATAGCAAATGTCAAAAATATCCTGTATCCTTTACAAAACCTTTTCGGTTTGGACCTTATAGAATGCCTATTATTCATACAACTCTTAGACCTTCACTAGGCAGCTTCTGCGAATACCAATGTAATGTAAGTCTTATCAATATCTTTACCATAATTAGCTTAAAGTTTGATTTATCTACTAACTCCATAATAACTAACTAAGAAGTCAAATCCTTTACCTAAATGCAATTTTAATCTTCAAATGTTTCGTATTTTAAATTCCTATGTTCTTCGTACGTTTATAAAGGAATTATTTTTTATGTAGGATTGTATATTTTTTATGGAATGATCAAATATTTGTTGTTAACTTTTTCGACCTCTTTAAAGTTGTATGAATTTAAAAATATTATTTCCCAACCGAATGGTATTCTAATGCCTTTAATCACTTGAATAACGACTAGGTTCTACAGGGCTAATTATAAGGTCCTTTAATATAAGTTGCAAACCAAACCAATAGTTTTACATGCATCAGGAGTTTCAGGTTAGACCTGATGAAACCAAATCCAAACAGACTGTTGATGCTTGATAGTTGGGTCTCTTGTATGGAATGGTCATCTCACCCCTGGTAGTAGCTGGCTTCTGTGAACTCTGATCTACGTGTCTGAGGACAATAGAAGAAATATTATCTAAAAAATTAACTAATGAATATTAACTACTTGTACAATACAGACGAAACACATGATGTGGAGATGTCTGGAGTCCTAGTAATAAATACTCGATTTCAAAGTTTACTTGCGAATTTAATTATGGAATTCATACTCATCACTTATAGGTGTAAAGTAAAAATAAAAATTATTCCACCTTGCGGTCAAAAATGTGAACAAAGGTTATTTGAAGGTGGGCCTAGTTTTTCTAGTGTTATTCATAGAAGTGACTAAGAAACATAATCATTATCGAAACACTATAATTGACTTTTCTTAAACAAAAAATTCGACTGACAAAGTACGAAATTGGATGAATTGGCTCGAGTTTTACTTTATGCATCCAAAAATAATCTAAGTTGAAGTAATAAGAAGAGTGAATATGGTTGGACTCGCCTGAAGCAAAATCGCAACGAAATTAGCAATTTATATAGACAACTTACAATAACAGAAAATTTGCCTTGTGAAAAGGCAAATAAAAGATAGTAAATCCAATTTACTTCAGTCTCAACAAATTTGCTTTATAATACATTTAAACAGACATCTCGCTCGAAATGGGCCCATTTATAATATTAAAATACTAATTTTACTTCCGAATAAAGCATGTGAGTAACTTTTTTATACGTTATACTGCCCTAAACTACAAAAAATTAGTCATAACTATTTTGGAATGAGGATTATTTTCATTTGAAGTTAATACAACCCTCCATCACATGAGACTAGTTAGATCAAATAATTTATAATTTACAAAAGGCTAATTTTTACTTTGTTTTCATTCAGTTACCACGCATGATTAGTTAAACCAACTTTCTCCACTATTGTACAGTACTTGATGTACTTATTTTCTACTAAAATCAAGAATTCGTTTTAAAATAAGCTTTAAAACAGGTAAAATGCCTAGAGTTATTACTAAACATTCTGTTAAGCATATGCGTTATTTATCTATACATATCCAGGATTTGTAAATCTCCAAGGGTTTCATGTGACGTTAATGAGAGAGCTTTTGTGGGTTTACCTGCGAAAATGACGCAATATTTTGTTGGCCTCAGTACAGGACTAACTGAATTTACACTCCTGTGGGACTGAGGATTATACTCGTTACGGTACAATATCGGCCGTAAGGCTTCGTAATCCGAGGTAACTGATGGCTAATTTCACAATATATCTATAATGAGATGATACAATACCACGATTCAACCTGGGATGAAGTATTATTTGAATATTGATGATATGTATCTTTAGTTTTTGAAGTGGCTTCCACGAATATAAACAATAAATTGGTGACATTATATTATTGTCAATAACTGCTTCTGTTAATGAAATTACATTTTGTATACGTAATAATAGATGGGATTTGCAGTGTTTTCAATGTGCATCACCATCATGTTCCGCCTATATAGCATAAGCATGCCCTAATGCTGTAGGGATTTTAAAGTTCACCTGAAAACGCCTTTGATTTCAAAATCATTTTACAGCGCAGAAGCATTCATTTTATACGACTGGGAATCCACAGAATTTGACTGACCGTGAATTTTGCCAGACTGGAAAAGTTTTTATGTTCCGATTTATAAAAGTTTTAAGATATTATTGTGTTGTTCGCATTTGTAAAAAAATGTTCAACCTAAAATTATTTACATCCAAACATCACAAAATAGAACAAATACGATTATTGGAACAGTTTTGCGATTTTGTAGAAACACTCTTTTAATCTCTGGAAAAGGGGTTTTAGAATTCTCCAAAAGTTCTAAAGATTTATATATTTGACTTTTAAACTTGCTGCTTTAAAGAAACTTTTTTCTAATACAAAATTAAAGCAAATTTTGTGTCTTCATAAGTTCAAACCTATTTCAAAAGAATTATTTCAAACTTTGTATTCAATGTTTAATGATTTGTTAGTTTTATTGTGGGCGCTGTAATATGTATTATGTGAAAAATGTACATTTAAATTTTGAAAATTATAAAAGGGGGCTTGAAAGCACTTGTTATTCTAAATATATTTAAATTTTAGTTCGTATATATGAGGAACTCAAACCAAAAACATCCAACTCCTGTAAACCAAACTTAGAGGTCACCAACTGTATAAAAATATCGCATTGGGCAAATACAGTCATTCCTGACCTTTATAAGGTGCCTGTTTTCTTGCCAGTTTGTGAGCTACTAACTTCCACAAACTTCGTAAATCTGCTTGGGTCTTCTCTCACGTTCCAGAGTTAGTAATCTCATCTATTTAACAACTGAGATTACTTCTACCACACTTTGCAGTAAAAACAAATTCAAAATAATTAGATTTTAAATTATTATAAAAGTAAGTAAACTTATTAATCATTTTGCATTTTAAGGATAATCACGTTAAATGTGTGTTAGAAAATGTATTATTGTTAATTTAGAAATATCTTGCATAATTAAGTTCAAAATACAATTAATTTTAAAGTGAATAACGTTCAATGACGTTCAGTTAATTATCTTCGCCTATCTTAGTATCCTTTACCAAATAGGTACATCCTATTTCATATGCAACAGATTTAGTCATATACATTTCACGATCATATAATGTCATGTATAATGTATTACAAATTACAAATATGTTATTACGCTAATTCTTTGTTTAAAGTTTATTATTGACAATGGATGGTTTTGAAAGAATAATAGGATTTCGGAATAGTTTTACATCGTTACATGTTACTAGTACCATAACACCAATTTTTGAGGATTAAAATCTACACTAACTATTGTTATAACTACTCTTCTAACTATGTCAATAATTAACTATAATAAATAAAAATATAAAAATAATAATAAATGTGTTTTTTAATCTTTTATTTTATTTAATTACGATTGCTGAAAACAAGTTCTATCTGAGTACTATATTAACATTTTTAACAATATCAAGAATATATTCTACAATCATAATCACTATGAGGCCATTTTTTAACGCAGCGTAAATAAAAATTCCATTCCAGCATTCAAGAATGATTTAATTTATTTTCCTTTTATTTACAAAAAAACTATTGATAGGACATTTATATACGAAAACAAAAACATGTAAGTTCAAATAGTGATCACAATATAATTTGCACTTACGGCTCAGCCTGAGGAATATTATCTGACCAAAGTGATATACAATTACAACTTTTCATTTAGTAACTCTTTTTTCGTTTTGGTTGTTACGAATGTCTTATAGATCTACTAACTTAGAAAGCTATCTCATTATTAGCAAAATGTATATATTTAATTGGTTTTCTCTAAGAATGGACCAATCCCGTTACTAGAAGAGAATGATTATTCTAGATTACACTTGCTTAACATATTATTCCACATATAATAATCTTCCTAATCAACAATGTTACTTTCTAATTTCTCTGTAAACCCTCCAACCAGGACGTTCTCACTCTTTTCAACCCATTATTGGATATTCCTGTTTCGTGGTGGTTTAAGAATAATGTTCACAACAGCTGCAACAAACGAGAGTAATCCTGCTGGATGTGTCCAAAAAGGATCACTTTGTCACCCGTCCTTCTTTACTATACAAGATTTGTTTACCAGATGCGACAAAGAATACTTTGGATACTATGACCCGATGGAACAAACCTTTACTTAGCACACATTTAGAATACTGCTACTAGATCTATAGGTTTTACAGGGATAACTGCTGTAAAATAGGTTTCGCTCATAATACTGTGTTACTGATTGGGTAAGTAAAACACATATTGATAGCCAACTAATTTGTTTTTAATTTAACAAGCAAGGTTAAAATATTGCAATGTTCCACTCAAGATTCATACTTACATATCATAAAGGAGTCTGTTATAGGAAAACTTTTAGTATCAGCAGTTACACACAGGTTAAACCTTACAATTTCAGGAAGCAAATAGTTAGTGCATTTTCACACTATGGCATCAAAATTCATTCTCAGTATACTTTGCAATAGAAGACCGGAATTGTTTATATTTACGTTTATGTAAATATGATTGAATGAATCTAAGTGGACTTCTCCACTAAAAGGCTGAAGAATTTCGAATTTATCTGCTTGTCCACACCACAAACTACAAGCCATTAGCGTCCGATATACAAACTATCTTACTCAAGAATTAATACCATCACCTACCCAAAAATTTAGTTATAATCTAAACTCTACTTAGTATCAAATGCATTCTATTCTTTATGTGAGATTTTGGAATAGGACTTGTCCTAGGCAACATTTTAATATAAATACGCATCTTTGTACGAGTATTATCAACAAAGTGAGTTTATAAGCCTTTAATTAGTTAAGGGGAGATGTACGCCCGAAAATAAAAAATGTTAATTTATTTTTTTATTTTTTTGTTCTGATTAAAATGATATATAATACATGCATATACGGATCCTAAATAATATAAAAAATAATATTTTTTCTTGGCAATTTTCTTGCATAAATCGTCCACGGACGACAACCCATAGCATCAGCTTTGCGACATATCATGGTGTAGGTATAAGCAAGCCATTCGGGATGCTAAAACATACGAACATAAAAATTCACTGGACCAGCCCATAATTGATCTGATAAAACCTATATTCAGGGACCTGGCAAAAACTGAGTTCTTAGAGAAATGTCTGCACGGCCGCACTCAAAATATTAACGAAAGCTTCAATTCTGTTCTCTGGTCCAGAGTGCCAAAAAATAACTTTGTAGGACTACAAACTCTAAAGTTAGGCACATATGATGCAGTTATTAATTTAAATGAGGGCAATCAGGGGAGATTAGCAGTCTTAAAAGGGCTTGGGGTCAAAATTGGCAAAAATTGTGCAAAGTGCCTTAGTGAAATTGATCGAGATCGGATGATAAAATCAGATATAGCATGTGAAGAGAAGACAAAGCTAGCCAGAAAAAGGACCAGGATGATCAGGAAGAAACTCCTCGATGCTGAGAAGGAAAAGGGTCAGAATTACGAAGCTGGAATGTTTTTAAATGTAAGTAAATATATGTTTATCATGTTTTCGCGATTTCCCAAAAATATATTTTTTTACACAAAAGTCCCATTATCTCAGAAAGTAGAAGGCCAATTCATTTCAAATTTTTACAGGTTATTAAGAATGTCTGTTTACACTACCCCTACTAGATTTAGACTTCTAGCTCAACAATAAAAACATATTTTAAAATAGTAATCCAAAATTATAAGAAACAAATTTACAAATATTTAAAAAATAAAAATAATGCCAAAAAGTTAATGGAATTCAATGAAATTAGTAGGGTGTCTTTAGAATACTATGTTTATTGTAGGGTAAAAATTTCAATTTTATACCTCTGATACTTTCTGAGATAATGGGTTATATATTAGCATATGTTTAACATTGCGGGCTTATGGGCGTACATCTCCCCTTAATGATGGCAACCTCAAATCATCTATTAGCTCAGCGGTGCCTATCCATTGTACTTTTATCAACTTTTGTGATGTATTTTTATGTTAAAAAATGATTGTAATGCTTTGGAAATAAATATTCTTGATTCTTGATAAGTAGAGTTATAAGTCGGGAAGATTTTACAATTACTGAATATTCGAAAATTGGATGGTCAAATAACAGCTATTGAGGTCTCTAAAATCCTCTGATCTACCAATTGCTACGATGACAACAATGAAAACGCAAAATAAATATAGTATTTTTATCATATAACATGTTTCAATAGGTTACCAACACTAGCGATAAATGTATTTTTATTGATTGGTCACTTTTCTAAACGAAGGTTCATTTAAACTTGCAATTGTTAATAGCAGTTTAAACAACAAAAAGCGCCCATCACTTGTATTTTTTTACAGAGATCTTTTATAATGTACTATCTAATTCTTCAATACTCTGTTGTATCGATTTATTTTGAAACCAGACGTCAGCTATGGAAGTAGTAGATATGGGATCCGCTTAGATAGACATGCTGTAATTTGTAAACACAAACAATAATCATATCTCATCAGCAATAATTCAGTATGCATAAAATATTACATGTTTGATTTTAGTAATGCGTCTACTAAATCCTTTTCTTAAACCTTACAAAAGTAAGAATCCATTTCAGCAATATTGGAAAGTTTCATCTGACAATGTAAGAAGAAAATAAATTGTTCCATTCCAATATTTATGGGGTCTTACATTGCCAGTCGCCGCCTACCTGGAGGAAATAACTGCAGTAAATGTGTCCCTACAGACTGAGGTTCTAGAAATATTACCTCCAAAGAGACTTTATATTGAATACGACATGATTTAGAATAATCTTAATGATTGGACAAACGTTTATCCTTTGTCTGCTTTCACCAATTGTGCCAAAGTTATTGTATTAGTTACTGTTTTCCGATGTTCGTAAGAAATAATTTGTTGTAATATTTTAATTGTTTATTAATATTATAAAGCCTTATTAGATAAGCCATTTAAATATAAACGTGTGTGGTGATCGAGTTCTAGTTTTTTACCACTAAATGAATCATTAACTTTCAAAAACAGGTAGATAGTTTTTTTTTTTAGATTATGATATTTTGTGCTTTTGGCATTAATATTCTACAAAATTCTACATGAAACATGGGGTTGTTTACAAAAGCAGATCCAGTTTGATCAAAATCTAAAGCAGACAGATCTTGATATTTAGTGTTTCTACCGTAAGGTTGGTGATGATTGGGCAGACTACAAGTAGGTAAGTTTGCATAATTCATATGCAAAAATACTTTCATTCTCAGGAAAGAGCCACAATTGGAAAAAAGTCTTTGTTTTTCAATAAAACATTGTTTTTGTCTTCAAACACGACTTATTTTTAATAGAAGAATTTTATCGCAAAAACTATTTTAAGTACAAATTACTTCATAATTTGAAACAATTATATAATTTGTTTGAATATCTATGAAAATGAAATAATATGATGTCATTGTTATTACTTCCTAGTAAAATGTTGTTACTAGCTCATTACTAGTACTATTTTGTCTAATATTGCTTTGCAAAAAATGCTATTTTCATACGTAAAAAAATGCGATAAATTTAAATGTGAGATTTATTTACCTTTTATGAAAAATACCACTAGTAAAGGGGCTTTGTCACAAAAGCAGAGCGCTCTACCTTATGTTGCAAAACCAGACTGAGCAGAATTTCTTGTATTTCTTTAAAGCGTTAGACGTTAAATAGTTGAAGCTTAGATTAAGCGTGTGTTTATCCAAATTCAATTACAACACTTCACTTACGTACAATTTCGTAAATGACACACACTTAGACCTAAAATTAAAACATTTGTACATTAAAATTTTTTGCAATCGTCTGAATCGCTCAAGAATATTTATTATACCTACTGTTTCGTAAATCTTTTATGTTTTACTTTTCTTTTACCAAATTGAAGGAGGTTTTTACTGTTTAATGTTGTGTATACTCTCATCTATAATATTATAGTCTTTCTAATTATATGTTATTTTAGTTACCTATAATTATTCTGATTTCAACAAACTGAGTAAAACAAGATGGTTATTTTTCATTTATTAATTAATTTAATTTGTTGAAATTTATTATCCTCTAAAGAATTCACTTTCAGAGAATAATTTTAAAAATGAATACACGTGTACAAATATTTTCAGAAATATAATTTACAAAAGATTTAGCTTATTTATTTAAATAAAAAGTTTTCCTTGTAACAACTTTTGAAGTTAACTTGTTTATAGTTTTGAAGGAATATTCTCTTAAACAATATAAATGTAAGATCAGTAGGGATTAAAGGACGACAGGATGTAATCTCGTAACACCACGACAGGATAGCCACCCGACGGGAATAAAGGCGGGAATTTAGCGCATAAAAAACGGGAAAATAAGCCGGGAATCTATTAGAGAGGAAAAAGTTAAAAAACGTGACTTTTCTATCTCACAGTATATAAAATCAAGAAGTTATTGAAACAGCTTTTGGAATAGGGAGTTGACTAATACCGTAAATAGGTGTTTACGCTGTTAAAATTGTATTTGATACAAATTTCGTACATTGTATTAGTCAATATAGCAAGAAAGGGTACATACCAGTATGCGGTATATCAAGTACAAATTGTTTACACTCTGTCTATCGCACCACAGTCTGGTTATTGTGGCTGACCGAACATTTCATCTCGCCACGTCAACCTTTTGGCTTCTAATTAATTGTTGTTGTACTAATCAGAGTTGACCTTGCAATGGCCACAATAGGACTGTTACGTTGTTACCAACATTGTGTTACACTTTTACACTGAAATTTGCAGTAATTAAAAATATAACATGGTTGTGAAAACACATGTATACATAATTTTTTGTTTGAAAACTATTTCAATTTATGTGTAGCGTCGATGTATTACGGGTTTAAAGAAAATATTACACTAAATTATAATCAAACCAATCTACCATCAGGGTAATATCATATTCTATCCTTCACGTCTATTTAGTGAGGAATACTAAACCGTATTCCATTGTATAAATACATACAATTTGATAACCCAGATGTAATGAGACATAACTACAATCACTTAGTTTTTATTGACCACTAACAGAACGTGAATATCCCAGTAGCACGACGAGCATGTCTGATCCTGCTAATTAAGCAACAAGTCAGGACGTGCCGAGTCTTAACGTGGAACGTGACCAATCCTAACTACTTGGACAAGATATTAGCTTTAATAAAAAGTTACTGTTAATTTTAAAGGTCAGTACACTTTCTCAGATAAAGAATAAATTGTCTGCAATAGCAGGAAAATAAAAGATAGTATACGATGACTTGATTGTGTCACCAAAGGTAAATTATTGATACGGGCGAGGTGTGGTGAGGTCCGAGGGATTATTTCACTTAGTTCTGAGGTCCGACACTAGAGCTGGGCCACATGATTGCTTGTTACCGTTGAAATATTTCCTACATAGACATGTTTCTATAAACGGCAGTTCTATCACTTATTTTTAAGTGTCTGGATCTATAGCATTGAATGAGGTATTCCTTGTATAAATAATACCATAAAAAATTGTACTCGTTTCAAAACATTAGCGCATTAAACATTGCTCGTGACAATTCACCTCCCATTTGTCCACTCCGAATTCATAACCCACAAACAACCGTATTTAAAGAAAGTTTGCCATTAAATTTGCCCACACTAAGGAAATTATATCAAAGAGTGTCTAAAAACAGCTGTTTGTAATGGACGAGAACTGGACGATAGAAAATACCTCGTTGTATTATGTATATACTGTACAAGTATAGGAGCCATTAAACTTTGTAAACGTAAAATCGGAATCAAAAATTAGTTATTAGTTCTATATTTTTTATATGGCTCATTAAAAGAGTTGTTTTACCTGGTTTACTAAAGGATTTTATACTTTCAAAACTATGAATAAAACAGAACCATTATGTTACGAAAGAGGTAAAACACGCTATTTCATAGCTGGCTTTTGTAACTATTATAATCAATAGGCGTTTTAAAACATACGTGTACATATAGGTAGTAAACGAGCATTTCGACTTTAACAATTAAATTTAAATTAATGCAGTGTTGTATATAGAAAACTATTTTCGGAAGGAGCTTACTCATGGGTTGGTTTTGGAGAAATAAAACCCAACCCATTATCCTGAAAAAGCAGAGGCTCTGAATCTTTCTCTGGAATTTTTTTAGATTTAAGACATCACGATAGTGTTCTAGCTCAAAAAAAACTATTTGGTGGAAGTTAACGTTTGTATTTCAGAATTGAGGGGAAGGATTGAATCCTCTCAGCCACCACTTAAATACATTCATGAGTAATGTAATTTGTATCACAGGTTGATAATAACACAAATCTAGTTAACGTTAGTAGCCCTCAAGGACCATTATTATAATATTATTAACAAAACTAATACTTTTATTTAATGTTTAACGTTTAATTCAAACAAAAGATCGTAACATCATCACCACAAATGCTACTTTTTTTGCGGCTCTTTTGGTGGAGAACTGATGGAAATACCACATTAGAAACAATTTAAAATTGCCAGTCAAGACTGGGATATCAAATCTCAAAATTTTATTTATGTCGCCTTTTACCGAGAGGGGACCAAAAGTGTATGTTATTCGAGTAAACGATCTATGGTACGATGGCCCATACATTATATACATTCGTATGTAAAACAAACATTAGTGGCGAAAACCGAAATGTTCAACTTTGGTCAGTTGTAATGAATAATCAATTTCTACAGGAGTAATAAGAAGGACTGGCTTGAATGACTTGAAAATGCCATAAATCATTTAATTTATGGCACAGTTTTGTCCACCTAGTGCAGTACAGGAGCTAATAAAGAATGACTTAAAATCTCAATGTTCCCAGTTATGAACAATAAAACCAAGAAGATAATTAAATTTACTTTAAATTTCGTGTCCGCAGAAAATGTTTCACGTGGTTCATAAAGTTAATTATTATATTACAACTAACTTCCTAATGTCTAAGATGAATATTTGTGTAGCAACAATAACTTACTGTGAAATGACATGAAAAACTTTTCACTTTGTTCCTCTAGGTATTATGAACATATCTTTTGACAAAGTTTTCCGGCAAATACAGAAAAGAATGTGACTCGTAAAAATGTCCGCCTTCTGACAGTCACATCCGTCTGCCCGGTAGGAGAATATTTCTTGTCGCTTTAAAGTATTCATTTTGGGCATTTAACTGTGATGGTTGGTGTCCTGGATTATTTTTATTGAGAGGTTGATAAAATTTGTTTTCCAATTACTAAAACTGTAATAGATATAATCATAATATAAATTGTAGGTACCTGACCTTTTTCTGTATTTCTCTTAATTACATCCTTATTTAATAAGTTTTTCCTTCGAAAAGAATTTTACCTATGACATAGGTATAAGGAGGCTGCTAGAATATTTAATCGTATACAAATTTTAAAAAGTTTGGGCTATTTCTACAATAAATATGTATTAATTTGAGCAGAAAAAAATAATTAAAATACACCCCTAAATTAAAAGGATAAAAAAGAGTATCTTGTTAATAATACAGTTTGAACGACCATTAATTATAAATGAAGATTGCTAGTATACAGTTACTTATTACTTAACCATTACTAAGGTTCTCAGTGGGTTTTTATAATTTTTACTTTGAATGCTATATGTTTGATATGAACTTGTCGTTTCAAGGTTTATATGTTTGTGACCATTCCAAACTGGTTTACTTCGACAGTACGTTACAAAGTGCAGCTGCTGCAGAAGTTTTTGTGTAATAAATCTTAGTAATAAAACAACCATTACGTGCTCCTTTAAGGTGACTGCATGAGGCAGAGCTCTAATATCAACAATAAACTGCTACTGTCACAATACCGTTTTCGAAGATTTATTGCTCCTTTAATTGCTAAGCACATAATTCTAGATACGCCCCGCTCGGAACTATTTTCGTTCACACTCAACCTGACAGGTGTGACGTTTTCTCCTTTCACAAGTGCTCATTTCAATTACATTTAAACATTTTTATATTGAATTGGGGGAAAACTATTTCATAGATATCAGTGCTACTAATTAACGGATTATAAGAATTTGTAGATTTACCGTTTTTGTATGTTGCAAAATGTATAACACAACGTTTCGAGGATAGAAATATACCCTCTTCATCAGGTACAAAGAGAAATAACATAAAGCGAAAAAAGGAGGATCAAACATACCCGAAAACAGGATGCAATCCAGATAGGAGATAATAAACACAGTTGTTGTCATTGTACATAACAAACTTTGTCAACGTGATCATTCCAAGTCAGACCTTGGTCAAAGTACATTCCTAGAAATGTTGTGGAGTCTATAACACATCCTCCACAAACACACAAGGTTTTGTTGAATTTTTCTGACGGTTTAGAGTGAACTTCATAACTTTTGATTTAGATTCAAATCTGGAAAAGTTTTAGATGAAATACAGAGAGTCGTATCATCGCAGTACTTAACCATTCGTCCATTTTGAATCGTCTATTTTAAATTGTGAAATTTTAATATATTATGATTTAAACTAAAAATTAAAAATTGGTCTGACATATTGTTTTATGTAAATCGCAATAAAACGTGACAGATTCCGATTTTATGTCACTATTCGCAATAAGTTAAACATTTCACTCCACTTTATTCCACATCATATTGCAGCCGGTAATATTGAAGTTAGTGGAGTTTTAAATATCTGTGGCTTGGCGATTGACATCATTTCCTTCTACTAATATGTGGATATTTGTGATATATCCTACGACTAATTCAATGTCTGCGGTTGAATATAATTTTTAAAAGACGTTTTATTGACAGAGTAGTTTAATTTGCTAAATTTTCAGTAAAGTTTTGAATTTTCCTATGCTGTTATAAACGTGTAACATTCACTGTTTCGCCTCTTTCATCTTTTTTTCTGTAAGTTACAAAAATTGCGCAACTCCTGTAATATATGTTAGACAAAAGACAAATTTAGTAGGGTTAAATAATAGAACATCCGTTTACGAAAAAAAATTTAGGCAAGTTAGTGAATAAACAGGTGTTCAGAATAAAACATTATAAATGTGCATAAAGTGTCAGATTGGAGACTTCTTTTGTACCACAGCTGTTGGTATTGTCAACATGTTTGGGTTTTATGGAGCACTGAAGTTAAACAAGGTGGGTAGCATGATCCTGCAAAGAAACAGACGATCAGAGTATCCATATTTTTTTATTATCCTGGTGAACCATTTGATTAGCTTTAAAGTAAGGTCTAAGCAGAAAATAGAAGCACGCTGTAGATGACCCACTCTCGCAAAGAGCACACAGGGGATTGTATGATTTAAGTAAACGCGTCTGAAATAAAAATGTTCTTCATGAAGGACCCATAAATAATTTTCTATTACATAATTTTGTTAATTCTCACTAACCATTCTTTTTTCAATTTAGTTTTTGGAAGGTGAAAAAATAAACTATTTATACTGATCTTGTGGACAAAAACTGCTATTACACCCTGTAGCTTGCAATCAAAATCTGATATTAATGACCTGTAAGTGAGTAAAATACCAGGTCAAGAGCAACTGTAAGGTAGTATGATACCGTAAATACATATATATTTTTATGGCAGTATACTCGTTAGAAAGTATCTACTTCTTTTCAAATAAACTCAATTATCTTATCAATTAAATAAATTATATTTATTATCAGTGCAAAAGATACTGTAATAAATTCATTAGGTGACATCCGTAATTACGTAGTTTAAATTAACTAATAACCACTTAGCGCTGAAGGTAATTAATAGAGGTAATCTCATCATGGAGTTCAGTTATAATTAATAATGTATACAACGGATAGCCTTAATCACAATCCTCATTAATTAAACATTACTAAGAGCCAATTCAATTATGATACTCGATTTCCATGGAAATTTAAGTGATGTAGAAGATGTTGCAAAATTTAAAAAAGTTAATTAATTGTTCTATGAATGTTTACTGTGTAAACGTATACAACCTAAAAGGAATAACAACTTTAATACACAACCATGTGTGTGTGTGTGTGTGTGTGTGTGTGTGTGTGTGTGTGTGTGTGTGTGTGTGTGTGCGTGTGCGCGCGCGCACATTTACATTGATTCAACCCTTAACACAAAAGGTACATTGTGTGTAGAAAGTTCGGTAACTTCACCATGCTTAGACAGTTAATTGAAATGACAATGAAGAGACAAACGTGCATTAGCTGTCATTCTGTGTTGATGATTTTGGTAGTTATATCTTTCCCATAGTATAGGATATCAGTCGTTTTATACCTAGGAATTTTACCACAAGATCATGGCCATTTTCTGCCAGCAAAGTGAGAGTTTTTCATTTGATAACCCAATTTACGTCTGGCATTGCTTGACAGAGAGCTGACATCGCGTGTCTTTCAATGAAATGATATTTTCTTGTGATTGTCAATGGCTGCAGTTCTGTAGTTGGAGCGACACCTTCATTCGAGATTTTCCCCGATATCACAAGCCAACTAAGACAGCATAAGACTAAATATGCAAACTTATCTTAAAACACTTTAGAGATTGTAAAACCGTCCAAGCTGAGTTGAAGATCAACGGAAATTAATAGAGTGGATGTTGTTAACTCTAGACAACTCCAAAAGTGCCCTGTATTGTTTTAATAGTCTTTACTGGGTGTGCAACAACCAGACTAGGAAAAGCCAGTTAAGATCTTACATTAATTGTAATATTACCCAAGCACTTGTGGTGGAAGTTTGCAATTTCATTATACAGCGGGATAGTGATTTTAATAAGGGAACATCTTGACTAGATTGTTAAGACATCTGCTTCGTATCGTCACATTAGCATCTATATTGGGTTTGTCATCAAGTAACCAAGCAATATCATCCTTGATATAAAATTTTTAAAATTGTACATTAACTAGTATAATTAATAATTATAAAATTACTAAAATTTTTATCTAGATTAATAAACTATGTTTTTTTTTAACTTAAAGCACAATCCTTTATTCTAACCTCGTTATTCCAAAGCTTACATATAAGTTTAATCATACCGACTAAAACCTGCAAGCACCACTTTAAGATATTAAAATAAAAATTGACTTGCTTCTTTGCTGCCAAAATCGAGCTAAAATTATATCTGGGGTGGACCTAGTGGTTCGTATGTTCATTGGAAGTTTGTCTACGAACATTTTGCCCCTTAATAAAAAAATAATTTCCCGCTCCGTTGACGAAGGCTCACACACCGTGGCGTCAGCTTCGCGGCTCGGCATTGCAGCTGCAGTCACAAAAATGAAAATTAGATCAAAGTAGTCCTCAAACAAGAGTCATTCGAGGACTCAAGAACTCGTCTAAAACAATATCCCAAAGGGTTTTCGAGACATATCTTATAGTAATGATAACGAGGTGTCGTGAAAGGACATCACCACTATATCTGTGTTACTCTAGCAAATAAAACATCATCATAGGTAAGTTACTTTACTACTGTATTGACAAATTAACTTAGTATAACATTCCAAATTAATGGCTCACATGACAGGGCTATTTTATAATATCGAAGAATGTAAATTTTACTTATGAAAAAGGCGCGTGAGGTTGTAACCGGTGAGTTTAAGATTAAAAATATGACTACGCGTGCCAATTAGGTTATTATTCTGACAAGAATCTAGTTACAAGAATATAGCAGGAAAATTTACTTATCAGCAATATTAACAGAGTTAAAGAAGTATATTTTATTTGTAATGTAACTAAATAACGGTACCACCTTCTCAAGAATATAGCAGTAACCTATGAAAAATCTTATGTAATATGTTATACTCCTTCCTTAACATTCCATAACTTAAAAACCCATATTTTTAATTGGAAAGAGCGCCATTAATTTCGTTTCGTTATTTATTACTTTTTTACTTAACCCTGAACGGATGACATGGATTACTAATACATTTTTTTGGCAATAACGTTAATAACTCTTCTTCAAAATAGAAACAAAATATCAAACGCAAAGTAACATGAAGTTTTTCAATGATCCAACTATGGAATTGTAGCCAACAAGTTAACTTTTATTGTGAAGAAGGGAACATGTTTGCAAGATTGCATAGGTAACAAGCGGGTAATGATGGTTTAGCATCTCGTGCCGGTAGTCGTGATTTTAATGCAAATCTCTAAAGTTTTAACCTTCTAAGACTATTACTTTATTTATCTAAATTTTTAAAATGTAACACTTCTAATACAAACTGAATGGTATGATTTTTACTTAGTTGTTTACAAACATTACTTTTTATTATGATTGAACTAAATTACACTATTGGTTTAAAGTTTCGACCTTCTAAGATTATTACTTTCTTTATATAAATTTAAAAATGTATTATTGCTAATAAAAACTTCATGGCATCTTTATTACATAATTGTTGACAAAAATTATTTTCATAACTTAAGAACAATATTTTTTTAAGGGACAAAGAACAAACAGGGTGTTTCCATGTCGCAGTTGAGAGGTATCAGTTACTTGTTACTACCGGCTTGTGCAACCGTGCCTTTTAATTAAGTAATCCTGCTCGCTTATAAATGTTGACGGATCTCGTTGAAAGGGGTACCATTAGAACTTTTATAAGACTTACTAAATAGGTGCTATCTTTTTAATTTTTTATAACATTACTGGTTTTTATAACAATTTGACTTTGAACAGTTTCAACACGTGCCATTTTGTTAATATTAAAGCAAATCACAACATTATTTATTTTAGTTTTCTCTTATGATACTACCCATGTGCAAAGTTCGGTATCTGCAGCTATACTTGTTCTGTAGATATACAGTAAATTATTAAAAATAAATAGGCTAAATGGCTTGTATCTCACCTAGTGTTAAAAGACAGGTTTTGTTTTGAATAATGATTACCATCATCTATAGAAGATTTTTGCACTCTTTTGTGAACACCCTGTGAACAATAAAGGGCTTTTAATTAATAATATTGCAATTCCATGCCAGAAAATAATACAAAACAAATTTAGTTAAATAGTGGATTATTTTAGTCACAATAAATAAGCCAATTCAATCGAATGCGTTGTCAATGCATTTAATAAAATATTTATGATGTACAGTAGAGTCCCGATAGTTCGAGTCTCGATAGTCCGGGGTTCCGTTAAATCCGAGCCAACACATGTAAAAAAAATCTAATGTGATATAGACATATTTGTTCTAAACACCCGAGCGCATGTCTGTAAACTGAGTGCTAGGCTACTTAGAGAAGCCGGCAGCCTGACTCATCAGTGCCACTTCTTTTGCAACGCCCCACCCCCACCCTATTATCAAGGCCACGGAACATCGCGCCCCGTATTGTCTAAAAATAAATCAGTCCGTTGCTCATCACGTTCGACTGCGGTACGGTTGTTCTAGATTACGATCGCAGTGCGCTTACCCGTCTGTTATTTGCAACGTACAGTACTTGTCTAAATATTAAGTTTTTAGTAAAAAAGTATTTTCTGAAGTGTTTATGTGTTCATTGTACAGTGAACTATGAGTTTCAAAAAGTAAAAGAAAGTTTGTACCGATAAAAACAAAACTAGAAGCTCTTAAAAAGACTTGATAAAGGTGAAACGTTTAAAAAAATTAGCTACCGAGTACGGAGTTTGGTGAAGTGACAGTTGGTGACTGGCGAAGGAATCGCGATAAAATTGAAAACTTTGCATCAGAAAAGTGCTCGGAAAAGTGTACTAATGAGCGGAAGTCTATGAAGAAAGCAGAGTATGAAAAAACTAGCGAGGGCCCTATTTTTTATGGTTTTGTCAACAAAGAAACAAAGGTTTGTCCTATTTCCGGACCTATTTTACAGGAAAAGGCATTGTACTTTCGCAATGAAATCAATGAAGGTGAGGAAGATTTTACGGTAAGTGTAGGATGGCTTGACCATTGGAAAAAAGGTTATGGTGTGAGGCAGTTAGAAATTTGTGGGGAGAAACTCTCGGCGGATTCCGAGGCAGTTGTTCAGTTCTGTGATAAGTTAAAAAATATTATTAAAGTGAAAATTTAACACCTGATCAGATTTACAACTGTGATGAAACTGGTTTGAATTTTAAAACTTTGCCATCAAAATCTCTAGCTTCACGGGAGGAAAAGTTGCTCCGGGTCACAAAAAAAGCAAAGAGAGGACTGACTGTGCTAGCCGCTTCAAACGCGTCGGGAAGCCATAAATTAAAACTAACTGTCATTGGCAAGTCTGCTAAGGCTCGTGCGTTTAAAAAACATGTCTATTTCTCACCGCTTCCAGCAACTTTATATAAACCAAAAAAAAACGCATGGATGGACAAATAAATTTTTAAAAACTGGTTTTTTTTTTAGTGAATTTGTTCCTGAAACCAAAAAGTTGTTGAAGAAAGCAAGCAACCTACCCTCTAAAGCCATCTTAACACTTGATAACGCAGGATCACACCCAGATAAAGGGGAACTGCAATGCGATGGCATACGCACGATGTTTTTGCCACCAAACGTGACAAGCCTCATTCAGCCTATGGACCAAGGCGTACTTGAAACTTTGAAAAAAAAAGTACAGACGCCGTTTGTTGACATTGATTGCAATATTTCAAACAATTGAAGGAGAGGCAACCATAAAAGATTTCCTGAAAGAGTCACAATCAAATTTATTGGATCGATGAAGCTTGGAGCGAATTTAAACCAGAAACAATCCAGAAATCATGGAAGAAAATCGGAGAGTGTAAAATTGAAAATGATGATGAAGATGACGATCTACCGTTAATAAATTTAATAAACAGACTTCCTGGTTGCAATGGACAAATCAAACTGATATTGGAGAGTGGATGAGTAGGGGACGAACAGTTAGAGGACAACAGACGACACCATAGTTGAGATGGTCACAGGCATGACAGCTGACGGGTGTGAAAAAGAAGAAGGTGTGCAGGAGACAGACCCGGCAATGACTCACAGCGACGACGCTACGCGGCACTGGATGCGGCCCTGCGCTACGTAGAGCAGCAAGCAAAGGCGACAGCGGCAGACAGACACGTTATTGCTTCGGCGGGTGGAGAGACATTGCTGCCCGCAAACGCTGCAGTGTGGTGAAACAAAAAACTCTAGACAGTTTTTTAAAGTAAAGATTGCATTCTTTGGACCTCTGTAAGTAATTTCTTAATGCTGGTATTTGTAATAAAAGCATATTTTCTTTTGTTTGCCTTCAGTTCTAATTATAACCCCAATTTTTCTCAAAGTGTTCCGTATAATTCGAGTTCTTCACAATTCGAGGTACATTCGGTCCCATTCACCTCGGATTACCGGGACTCTACTGTATATAATATTAACTAATAATAATTATTAATATTTGCAGGATTACCTGGATGCCTGTGCTGCTTTTTTAATCTTTAAGGTTTGTTTTGAAATTATGAACATCAATACTGGACTAGAATGTTACTTTCGTGTGTCGCCATGAGGACTTGAGTAGGCAGCGTAGAATAATATGACCGACAGGGCTGCAGGAGCTACCTAAATATGTGTATTGTTAAATATCTAGTCTGCCCAGGCCCGAATGCTTACAAAATTGCATCTGTACATATTGCAATTGAGTTTACGGGACATCTTGTGTTATGTGATATTTTTTTGTATTAATAACAAGTATCATGTTGAAAATTGTTAAATATCAGGAAATTATAAAAAAAAAATTCATCACTATGCCAAATGTTTATTTTGATTTAATCACAAATTAGTAAATATTCATTATCTTTTTATTTTATTCATTATTTGAACAACGTTTGATTTTTTTAATTTTACACATGAAATTTCACTGTGAGATATTATACACAAGTGGAAATTTTATAGCGTGGGCAATTATTGATACGCAAAAATAGTAAATCTCAGTTCAACAATACTTTTATGTTCATCGTTACCAGAATGATTTTGTCTCATAGGATGTCCTCAAATTAGCGTATTTTGAGGTTTTTAATCTCTAACGCTGTAAATTTAAAAAGGTGTTTGTTCTACCAAAGGATCGTCTGGGGCCCAAATAGGAGGGTCGGTTGTCGAAAGCACTTTGAAGGGATGGCGTTTTCACCGCTATCTCTTTTTTTCCATTCCATTTATTTATATTTTCATAATTTTCCTCCCTCATTACAAATTGGATAGTCCGCCCAGCATGAAAATAACTTATCGACCAGTAGTTTTAAAGTAAATTATTACAAAAAATGCACTTTTTTTTCTAATATAAACTTTTTTATTATACTTTCCAAGGACGAAAGATTTATTTTACATCAACATTTATTTATATAACACGACTAGGATACCATCTCGCCGAGCGGGTAACTTACACTCACGATGACGCTGTTACGGTTCGCGTTTAATATTATGTGTATATTACTGTGATGTTAACTTTTTAATTACAAGCTTTTCAAGTAAAGGTTTTGAAAGCACTCGTTATACAGTACTAATATTTTATGTTACTTTATATTAAAAATAATAAAATGTTTATATTGGAATGATAGAAACAGGAATTGCACAAAATAATTGTAATGTTCAATTGTGTAAATAAATAATTAGAATTTAATTGTGTGTTATTTTTTATTCACAATTAAACATTGCTATACATCATAAGTTCTAACATTTCTAAATAAGTTCGATTATTCAGGATGTAATAAACAGAGAGAAGCATTAAAGTGATTCAAAATTTGCGTAAGGAAGAAATGAAATTGAATCCAGTATTTATGAGGTATTAAACTGCCTGAACAGTCTCCGCTGCCGATTCTATTAGAATTATAACTCTATTCTGATGAAATTCAAATAACTTCTTTTGCAACATTATCAACATTTTTTTTAGTCTCCAAAGTTACTTAATTCTCTTTGTCTCATAGGGCATCAAAAAAGCATGAAATCGTTCAAATCACTATCTCATAGACTACTGTGCCAAAACTTTTTCTACAGCATTTAGGATACCTTTTAGGAACAGCTGACTATGTAAATAAATTATTTGATAATATAGATTATTTATTAAATACGTTACTATCTATGAATTTAGAGATTTCATATATTTTAAATATTTATTTCACATGTGGTTTGTATTTGTTTACACAGAAAGCTGGCGTATTAAATTGTGTACGTAAGGAAGTTTATAAAGACTAATTTCATAGTTGTTTTTATTAAAATAATATGACCTTATTAGAAGACATAAATTTTAAATAACAATTTGTACAAGTTTTGAAAGTATGTTTCTGGAAAGCGTTTTTCCAAAATACTAGAAAAATATTGGTTCATGACTTTTGATGTTTAAATTATTTAGATAAGTATAAATAAAATTCTAAAACCAAAGCATTGATATTCATATCAGCCTATTTATAAATAACAATAAAATAAGTAATAAACAGTATATTATATCTGTTAGATAAGTATTTATAGTCCAATACAGAAACATTACAAAACTATGAATCAACCTTAAAACTATTAAATTAATGAAATCCAATTTTATAAATAAATTAAAAGTAGAACTGCAGTTTCAATAGTCGTATTATTACAATGATGTTAGGAAGATTAATTCTGTATAGAACAATGACTTCATTCACATGACGATTCTCGCTGAAATAGTCAGATATATCTCATTCTCGTACAATCCCAGACATCATTGTTAACTGCATTACTAGGTTTATAATTTTTAAAATCTTAATGCAACACATAGAACTATTTTTGCCAGTTTTTTTACTGTCGCTTTTGTGTCAATCTATGATTTTTGTTTATATTGTAAGATAATTACATATATGTCGATGGATATTCGATGCCAAAATTAACTGTTTTTTTTTATATTAATTAAACATCACTAGTAAAGAAATTAGCCTATGGTCTAGTCTTGCTTCGTCAATTAATAAAGACGGCATCCACTGTTTTGATAGTTGCAATCTTATTTTACTTAAGTCACAATCTAATAAATGAATCAGGTTATGAATTAATGTTCAGCGTATACTTCTGTCACACCCTATATGATATGATTTATCCATCACCCAAATGTGACGATTGCGGTCAACGCATCATATAAATATCAATCACCGGTTCGTCGACATTTCAGTCAGCAGTGATTTTGATATTTGCAAACCACGAATTTAATTATAACGTTTTTATTGCCTAACTCACTTTGTTTAAAATAAACATTCGTTTAAAAACACTGAGATGTTCAATTTCATGAATCAAAATATTAAGACCCTAAATGTCCCAAAAAGAGGAAACAGGTTCGGTAGGATTGGTGTAAAATGGAATTGAAAAAGATAGTTTAATACTTTTTAATTCGTTTTATTTTTTTTAAATGGAGTTTCAATCCTTTTTATACCCTTATTAAACACGTCTTCACGGGATGCTGGGCTGTGTGAGAATCAAGCAGTACAAGTTCGTCAGTACTGACACCAATTGCAACAGTCACGGACAGGGTTTGAACCTGCGTTATCTCTAGGGATTATAGGGAAATATTATGTATCAGCATTTACGCAATAAATGGCCCAAAAAGAGAAAACACGTTCAGTAGGATTGATGTGAAATTGAATTGAAAAACACGATTTAATGCTGTTGAATCGGTTATATTTTTATAAATAGAATTGCGATCCCGTTTATATCCTTATTAATCACGCCCTCTCGGGGATCTGGGCTGTGTGTGAATCAAGCAGAATAAGGACAAGAATCCATACTGACAACAATTGTAACAGTTACAGGACAGGATTTGAATCTGCGCTATCTCTAACTCAGACCCAAAGTCTGAGGTCTTAAACCACTAGGCAATCGGCACTCCCATATCGTAATAAAATTTAGACTAAATTCTTATATGGATATTTCAAATGGGGATAACGAAACTTTTTCTTACGTTATTTTCAATCACAGATATTCATTATAAAAATAATTCTTGCTTTATATTTCTTATTCATATTCGTAATATATATATATATATATACAACCATCACTTTCGAATAGAGGGTATTTTTTTAATCTGAGTGCTTAGTTAGAAATAAACCGAGTCAATTTCCTCAATTCAGTATACTTTAAAATATGTGTACTATAAATAGAATAAGTAAATTAAAGTAGTAATTTTTCCTCATAATATTTTTAATTGCTCAATAATTTTTAAGTTGTCCCAAGAAATATGAGAAATAAACAATACATTGTGTAGCGCGTTTAAATTGATGAATAGGACGGTTAGGTTTTAAATCTTGTATATTTTCAGGAAGTAGTAAACTTGAAGGAAGAAGGAACAAGAGAATGGTACGGTTCATCGGAGGTTCGCTTAAAGTTTGCCTTTGTCAAGCTAAGAGTTCATACGATTAGTTAGTTAACTAATTAACTTCCAAACTGTGGGAACAAAACAATGTAGTCTGCCATGTACCTGAAGAATTGTGTAAACTATTTGATTCCATTCATAAACAATATGAAATATTAATAACTTGGCCAAGGTGTATAATAAAAATTAAATACTAAACAATACCTACACAATAATATTATGTTCAACGTAGTCTAAAACAAATTGTAACTGCAGGCATTTTGTGCAACTAGCTTTAATATTAAAGGATAGTACTCAAAATTTCTGTTTGAATGGCATATTTAGTATTCTTTAGTTTTTAAAGATATTCAAATCTTCCAAATCTAGTTCAAAAATATAAATCCAGTTTTACTCTAGTAAATAAGAGCCGATTTGGCTTTTATAAAAATACTATTTTGCTTATCTTTCTTGAAATCTTGAAATTGGTTTTAAATAAAAATTACTGTTGGCCTCGCTGCCTATGGATGAATTCGAAAAGGGGTTAAAAGGCGTTAAAATAAAAAAAATTAATTATATTATCTAGTACACCTAAAATCAACCGTCTGGCACATACAGGATTCTTTAAACTTTACAATTTTAATTCTTAATAGGTCTTTTCTCAGATGGCTTTTAAGCAAGGGTTTTATAAATTTTTATTTAATTAGAGGCAGTTTACTAGGTTTCTTTATAGTTGGCCAAAGTTTAAAAAAATGTTTTATAAATAAATAAGATAGTTTTGAAATTTCAAAACCATTTTAATCATAGACATAAAAGTTTTATAGTATCAAACACGTTAGTGGGCAAAATAGGCTTGCTGGTGAAATAAAAGCATAAATGTTACCATCATATCTAGTAATTTCTGAGAAAAAGTACATTAAAGTAGCAAGCAACCCCTTTAATTGACCAAGACAAATAAAAGCAATTATTTTAGTTCTTCTCTAGCCATACTACGTAACTACTTTTGAAAAACCTTAAATTCGCATATATGAATATATTGCTTTTTATTTATTTGGATATCTTTTCCAAAACAAACTGAACGTTCCACCGGATTGTGTACTGGACAGTAAATTATCCGGGTAGTCATTACACAAGGAAACATTCACTCTTTGCTCGTCAATATTGTGTACCAGGCGCGCTAATAATTAATTGCCTTTACTTTCCCCAAGCAACACTGACGTCATTGTTGATCAATGGAGACAGCCACAGTACTACATTCTGCCTTTGTGAACAAGACTCCAAGCTAGAAGTTTGTAACAGGTGTTGATGACCGTTCTGGGAAATTTATCATCCCTAACATTCTCCATATACATCATTAATTGTTAGGATTTGTTTGAAATTGAATCTAAAACACAAATTTATACTGTAGAAATGTTTTTATATTTATAAAATGAAAGCCAAATCCACATGTTAAACCTGTACGATGATCAAACAGAATAAGGAGGAGAATCGGTACTAAACTGATAAAAACGGTCACAGGCCAATCCATATCTCAACCATATCTCACCAAATTAATTTAAACGAGAGGATGTCATATTGACAAAATTGACTAATTGACTAATTGACTAAAAACGTACTTTCTTACGTTACGTTTTACCTGAGAAAAGAGATTTTTAAAATTTTAAAAAAAGGATGCAAAATACATCGTAAAAACTTATAAATGGTCATCTTTGAAACAGAGAACGTTTTTATCTATGTAAACCAAGTTAAATGACTCTAATTAATAAGCTCATTAAAGTGGTAATTGTAACTAATATTATAATTATAATATTTTAATTTTTAATTTCCTCATTAGTTGTTACATTGTTCCTGAAAATATAATGGATAAACAATAAATACAATATTTTATTTAAATTAATGAACATAAGGATAAGAGTTTTATTCTTTTATGCTGAAGGGAGTAATGAAGTTGAAGGAAAGCAACAAAATAATGGCACCGGAGGTGCACTTTTAATTTGCTTTTCATAGACTGAGTTCATAAGATTAGTTAGTAAAGTAATTAATTTCAATACAATTAAATGAAAACAATGTATTTTGTCTTGTAGCTTTAACAAGTTTCATTGCAATTTTTCAGATTGTTTCACTTCAGAAACAATATAAAATAGTAAAATGTACCTTCTTTTAAAGCAAAACATGAGATAGTGATCAATATTTAAAAATAATATTATTTAAAAAATACTAAATACTTACACAAAAATATTTTGTTCGAAGTAGTCCTTAATACATTATAGATTTCACCATTGTGCTCAATTATCTTTAATATTAAAGGGTCACGATCATAATTTCTTTTAAGTGAAATTTAAAGCAATTTTTAGTTTCCGGAAGAAATTCAAATATCCAGACCTACTTTGAGAGCCGAGAGCCAATTTTCCCTTTATAAACACTCAACTTATTTTTTTCTTTAAATCACTATATAAGGTTTTCACGAAAATAAAACAACTGTTGACGCTACCATTTTCGAATATGAATAAGAAGGGTGAATACATGAAACGTTATTTATCTCATATTATGTATTTTAAGCTTGATACACTTAAATCAGCTGACGCTGATTTAATATTATAAAATTATTATTTATGTATATAAAGTTTAAAAAATGTGATATAATAACAAATTATCTTTAATATTTTTAAGAACTAACCAGTACGATCTACCACAAAAACTAGCGTGGCTGGTTATTCATTTTTTCCTTACATGAAATATTTCTTTCGATTCCAAGCAAAATTAGTTTGAGTGTTTATAAAGAACAAATTGGAGCTATTTTACAAATAATTAATGTTGTAAATTTAAAGATCAGTGGTGTTGGAGCATTGAGTTCGGTAAGTATTTCAAACCAGTTTACAATATAGATAACAAAGCAATATACATTTTAATTTCTCTTGTCATTTAATTCACATAATTACCTTTCTTTCACATTGACTCAATTTGGCGCATGTGTTACTTCATCAAATAAGATTTATGAAACTGATGTCTCTGTACCAATCTTCCAAGTATTCGCCTAACGAATACAACTTTAATACAAATATACTACTTGTAATCACCTTAGTAACAGCTTTAGTAGTTAGTAATTTATATTTCTGACCCGGTGTTTGTAAATACCTACACAAACACGTTTCTCTTCTACACCAAAGCATACTTTGATTTACTTTCAGTGCAGACACCAAAAACAAACTGCAGAGTAAAATCAGCAAACCAAAATATTCTAATTGTATTTCCACTTGATACTCTAAATTGTATATTTAAGATTATTTTAACAGATTTCTTTTCAGACAAAAATCTTAAAAATTGTAATTTCATTATCCAAATAAGAATATACAAGACAAAAAAGGATGTCCTTGAAGCTTCAATGTTGCAAAGAATTGTTAGGTTACAATACAAAAAGTATTACAGATATAATTGTAGATCAAATATTCAAATATTTACGAAAAAATATGTTTCGGTATTAAAAAGAGTAATTTTTTCAGCAAATTCAATTATTATCATTAAAATGTGTTTTGATAAAGTCAAATGTTTTATATAAACAAGAAAGACAATGAGCCGAATAATGGAGCCTGTGCAACAACAAACTAAGTTTTCATTTCACATGAAAGAATGTTTGTGTAAGTTAGTACTTAACTGAACTTAACTTTAAACTGAAAAACTTGCAAATATTGAGGGAAGGGATTCCTTGGAACACAAGGAAAGAATTCTGTTGACGGTTCTAGTTTCTAACTTCCCCCTGAGACGTTTATTGTTGAAATTTATTCGGCATAAATTCTTTAGAACAACTTTTAATGAACTCTAAGGCAAAATTACTAAATTTTCGTCTAATATCCACCGCCTAAGTACCAAAGCTTCACCCCACACCTCCATCAAATATAAATCCATATGAGGAGATATCGTATTGAGAATACTATAAGTGTATTTTCTACATTACATTTAATCTGATAAGGGAGATTAGTGCAAAAGTCAAGAGGGTGCAAAATTCATCTTAATAATATATAAACGGCCATTTTCTAACGGAGAATGTTTTAATCTACACAAACAAAGTCAATTTTCTTGAGTCAATATATTTTAAAATGTGTCTTCTAGAACAAATTCATTAAAGTTGTAAATGTAACTGATTATTTCAATTTTGCTTATTAGTTCTTACTTTGTCTTAGAAATAAAAGTGATAAGCAAAAATAACTGTATCTTATTTAAATTAATGAGTATAACGATAAGGTTTAAAATCCAGTAAATTAAAGTAAGTAATAACTTTGAAGTAAAACAACAAAACTATAGTACGGTTCATCGAAGGTGCAGTTTAAATTTGCCTTTCATAGATTCAGAGTTTATAAGATTAGTTAGTAAGGTAATTAACATAAAAACAGTGGAATGAAAACAATGCAGTCTGTCTTGTAGTTTTATTAACGTTTCTTTTAATCGTTCAAATTGTTTATTTCTAGAACAAAACAATATAAAATAATAATTAATACCTTCTCCTAAGTGCTTAATATGAGTTGGGAACAAAATTTACAAATAATATTTTATTTATGTAATTAAAACTATTCAATACTTTTGACTTGACTGCACACAATATACTGTAATATAAAAGGAGCGGCATCGAGATTTATTATTAAAGTGGAATACAAAGAATTCTCCAGATCTACTTTATAATCAGTGAATGTGTAATGAAGAATCTTGGAGCACTGGAAAAGTTTAATTTAATATCATCGGTAAATAAATACGCATTTTCCAATACTAATTTTAAAGTGCATGTGTAAATTTAAAGAGCGGTGTAACAGAATAATAAGTTAGAACTGTTGCGAAAAAGGGTCAAATACAATTCCCCATTAAATACATTTTTATTTCTCTTGCTATAGGATTAAAGTGCATATCCATTAACATAATTGTTGGACTTTCACATTCACTCACTTTAACACTTGTGCTGCTTCGTCAGAAATGATACACTTTTACTTACCATTAAACTCCGCTTCTCTAATTACCAATTGGCTATCTGAGTACATACTGAATGAGCAACTAATTGATATCTGTGCACCAGTTCTTCATGTATTTGGTTACGGAATAAAGCTTAATACCAATAGACGACTTGTAATCAACTTCGTGACAACATGGATAGAGCTCCAGAACTGATTATTTCTGACACCGTGTTTGCGAATACACTAAAACATTACACCCTACACCATACCAGACTGGTAATAATGAAGCACAGTATCACATCAAAAATACAATTACATGGGAAAACCAGCAACCCAAGTCTCTTAAACTCATTTATAGATAACTCTCCAAAACGTAAGTTTAAAATTTATTCGGTCAGATTTATTTTTAGGCACAACTCTCTCAGCCCATGATTCGGTTAGCCCAATGCGAGTCCCAAAGATAATGTACTTATTGCATGTTTGGGACTTTAGAAGGCTAGGTAGACTACAGTAGGTCGAGCGAACATTCCATTTTGAAATTCCTCTAGTGAGATGCATTGCAGGAATTTCGTGCAATCTGCTCCTTCCAAAAGGACATCATACATCATGAAACTGGGCTTTATGATGGATAGTTACGTATATTGTAATAGATATTTAACTGTCAGATTGTGTACTTATTTTTTCAGACAAAAATAAGTCTCATTGAAGTTAGTTCGTTATACATCTAGTATAAATAATGAAAACACAACATTTCTTTAATTATTTAAGTAATATTTATATTCATCTAATACTCTTATCCTTTTCCACTAGAGTTGAGCCGTTACGATGTTAAAAATATTTATGAAAACTTTTTTACTTACAAAGAAATTAGATTGATATATCACGTACAAAACATAATTTGTAATAAACAAAATTTGGAAGATTGTCCTCAAATACTCTTTGTATCACTACTAGTGTGCGATTAACGATATAGGATATAATTAGGTTGCTCAGCACTTAATCTCCTTATTCCCTAGAGGACTATCCGTTTAGTGTTCGAGTCTCCTATTGTTTTATACTGTACAAAACCGGCAGCAGATCTTATAATACAAGGAATATGTGTTGTTATTTCTGTTTTAAACTGGAATATTTCCGTAATTCTTCATAACTCTTTATAAAAACACTTCGCTTAGAACTTGGAAATATATTTGTGATTGTCAATGATTTTTTTAAACTAGACAGAACTTAAAATTAAAGCGATTTTATCAATTATTTCGAGCTTTAAATGCAAATTGTATAATTAAAGCTTACAACTGTCTGTATGAACATAAAATTTTGTATGTAAGTCTATACCTTTCTCAAAAAAGTACTTATTTCACCCGATTTTTAATAACAGATTACTTACTTGAGCGTAACGTTGACCATTATAAAAGCATTTACTTATCAATATTTTGTAACAACCTTGCTGCTAATTTATTATGTACAAAATTACCAGTTCTACATCCCGTCTTTGTGAACAAGACTCCAAGTTTGAAGCCTGTAAAATGGTGTGGGTGGTTGATATGACGGTTTTGTAAAAAATAACCATTCCTTAGACAACAATTTCTTTTAGAAGGAAATTTCAATTTAAGGATAACGAAAATATAATTTTTATATGCAGGATCTTATAAAATTACGGGAGAGATTTTATAGTTTTACATAAAAAATTTTGTTAAATTATCCACTAATTTCGTGGATAAGTCCGTATGGTACGTTTACGACTATATTGGCCTTTATTTATCCCTGCCAGAACCAAACTTGACTTAAATGTTCGATAAGTAATTTACAAGCACGCATAGACACAAATCCACACACACACACACACACACACACACACACACACACACACACACACACACACACACACACACACACACACACACACACACACACACACAGAGTTTTTTATTACGTACGTATAGTGCTATCCAACAACGGTGAGTAATGATAAATGGTCTAAGCATGGGCGTATCCAGAATCACACTTAGGGGGCAGGCCTGCTCATTTATGACGAAAAGTTTAACAAGGAAAAAGGTGAATTAAAAAATGTTATAAAGTAAACATATTTGTATAAGTGCTTTATTGTTTATTACAACTGTTTATTTAGAAATCATCCAGACTTTAATTACGAGTATTCTTGGTTTTGAATAAAATGTGTTCTAAGCTTACATTCCCGTCCTTCTTCTAAATTAAAATTGTATTTAAAACCACGCAGATATTCATTTTTTACTATCATATTTAATATACAAAAGCAGTTTTTTCACTTTTTTTGGCACATTTCATATGAAAAAATTAAGTGCGAAATTGTTAAGAGTGATTTATAGATAACTTGCTGCAAATTGTTTTATAACATTAAAAACCAGTTATTGCTTTTAATAACAAAGTTGGAATGCTTCATTATCCATTACCAATGTATCTGCATACCAACACAAGTTTCAACTACTACGAATCGTTCATGTTTCCTTTGTCACACCACAATCTAATCATTGCGGTCCACCAATCATTTCATCTCGTTATGTCAACCAAAGGGTATCTAATTAATTGGTGCACTAATCAGATTTAACCTTACAAAGCCTCAATACGAGTGTGGTTGTTAAAGACAAGCTGTACAAATGTTATTTTACTTCAGAAACAATTAAAACATTCCTTGATGATAAAGTCATGTTTCTAAACAATTTTATTCACTTTGTTATTAAATTATTTAGTTAGAAGAAATTATTTATCTAATTTGAATTAAATTCCTCAATTACCAGTATAGATAAAGTACTTTATATCGATGGCAGTTTAATATATACTTAACTAAATAATCTTCTATTTAGAATTTCTTTAATCTATGACTCTAAATATATGAGTCGATGTAATACGATATATTTAATTTTATGGCCTTATTCTTATTCTGTGAAACTTTATTGTAGTCTAGTTCTAGCTAATTAAATATATAGGAGAGTCAGTTCTATGTTTAAAGTTTTTTTCAACGCAAGCAAAGATTCAATATCATTGAACAAAAGGAAATGTTTAGAATATATCCTGTATCCTTTACAAAACCTTTTCGGTTTGGACCTAATAGAATCCCTATTCTTCATACAACTCTCAGACCTTCAATAGAGAAACTCTGTGATTACCAATGTAATGCAAGCCTTAAATATCTTAACCATAATTAACTTAAAGTTTAGTTTATTTACTAAATCCATACTAAATACTCTAACTAAGAACATTAACCCTTTAACTAAATGGAATTTTTCCTTCAGACGGTTTTAGACCTAATTAAAACATTTCTATTTTTTCTGTCTTAAACACCTATGTTCTTCTTGAAATAATAAAATACTTGTTGCCATATTTTCTGTCTATGAAATGTGCTATGAATGTAAAATTAAAAGTATTTTCCCAACCAAATGTTATGCTAAGGCCTTTCATCATCGCTACTTGAGTGAATAAGGACTAAGGCTCTAGGGGCTGGGAATAGGTGATCTTCTGGCCTGTCATGAATTTTTCATTGTGTCCTTTAATATAATTTGCAAAGAAAAATTATTGTTTTTAAGCTTCGGGAGTATGAGATGGGATTTTTTGAAACCAAATCTTAAAAGACTTTAACTGCTAGATACTTGGATCTCTTATATGTAATGGTCTTCTCGTCCTTGCGACTTTCTGACTTCTGTGGCCTCTACTCTACATGTCCGAGACTTGTACTACTTGTACCAAATAGACGAGACACTTTTGGTGGAGGTTTCTGAGGTCGTAGTTAATACATACTCTATTTCAAATTTTACAAGCAAGTTTAATTGTGTAAATTATATGCACCACTTCTAGTTCTTAAATAAAAATAATAGTTATGCCACCTTGCTGCCAAAATAGATATATCAAGGGTTGCTCTAAGGTTCTTTATATAGTATTGTATATATACACTTTTTATACCAAATATAGTGCAAATAAATAAAGGATCATACTAAATCATGCCTACAACTAATTATAAAGAATAAAAATAATGAATATTGTTGAATAGTGTACCTAAGCAAATTTAACGCTTTAGGGCGTGTCCCCCATCTCTTATTATTTAAAATTCTCTTACACTAACGAATTATTTAATATTTTTGAAACTCCTATTAAGCACCAGCTCTGATTTTATCGTTGTCTTAAACAAGAGTTCTTTTTTATAGGAGTATTGGCCAAATAATTCTCAAAATACCAAAGGAAAATTAGATAACACTATTTTTTATGTGTTTTACTACTATAAAAACTACAAAAAGAAGTAATAATGTATTTTTTTGAAAGATTATTATTTTTATGGCAAAGGGAAAGTGTACACAAACCTCCGTCTCATGAGATTCAAGAGATCAATTAATTAAAAGTTTACAAAAGGTCAATAATTATTATTATGTCATTACGCATGATAATTTAAACCGACTTAGTCCACTATTTTACACAACTTTGTGTACTTATTTTCTACTAAATAATGTATTTTAATTTACTCCAGCACTAGTAATAATTTCAAAAACAGCTAAAAAACAGGTAAAATACCTAAAGGTATTACTAAACATTATGTTAAGCACGTTATTTATCTATACTTTTTCCAGGATTTGTGGGCCTCCAAGGGCTTCACGTGACGTTAATGAGAGAGCTTTTGTGGGTTTACCTGCGAAAATAACACAATATTTTGTTGATCTTAGTACAGGACTAACTGAATTTACACTCCTCTGGGACTGAGGATTATACACATTACGGTACAATATCGGCCGTAAGGCTTCGTAATCCGGAGTTACTGATGGCTAATTTCACAATAGCTCTATAATTATATGATATAGATAGAGTATATGAATTATGATTTCAGTTCAGCCCAGGATGTAGTATTATTTGGATATTAATAAAATTTATCTTTAGTTTTTGAAGTGGTTTCCAGAATATAAAATATAAATTTGAGACATTATATTACTAGCAATTGCTGCTGTTTTTAAGGATATTCCATGTAGGGTCTGCAATAAAAGTTTTTTCATATGTATCACCATCATGATCCGCAAATATACAAGCATGCCCTAGTGCTTTATGGCTTTTAAAGCTCACCTGAAAATGCCTTCGATTTCGAAATCATTTTACAGCGCAGACGCATTCATTTTGCACCACTGGTAAGCCACAGAATTTGACTGACCGGGTGCTAGAGTGGAACAGTTTTGATGTTCCCGCCTATAAAGGAATTAAGATATTATTTTGTTGTTCGCATTTGTAAAAAACATATTAACCTGCAATTATTGTTTACATAAAAATATCCCAAAATAGACCAAAAATACGATTAATGAAACAGTTTCAGCAATTTGGTAGAGATACTTTTCTGGAAAAGGTGTTATAGAATTCTCAAAAGTTCTAGAGATTCAAATATTTGATTTTTCAACTTGCTGCCTTAATCAATTTACTGTTAATAATAAAAAATGAAAGCAAAGTTCGTTTCTTCATACGTTCACACTAATTTTAAAAGAACTGTTCCAAACATTTTCTTCAAAGTTCACTAGTTGTTTATTTTATTGTGTGTTCTGTAATATGTGTAAAATTTTAAGCTTTAAAAGGGATGTTGGAATCACTTTTTATTCTAAAGGTATTGAAATTTTAGTTCGTACGTGTGAGGAACTCAAACCAACAACATCCAACTTCTGTATACCAAAGTCAGAGGTTACCACCTGTATAAAGATATCGCCCGGAGCAAATAGAGTCAGTCCTGACCTTTATAAGTTTGCCAGTTTTCCTGCCAGTTTGTGAGCTACCAACTTCCACAAACTTCGTAAATCTGCTTGAATCTTATCTCACGTACTCTGCTCTCTAACAAATGAGATTACTTCTACCACACCTTGCAGTAAATACAAATTCAAAATAAGTAGACTTTTAATTATTATAAATGTAAGTAAACCAATCAATCATTTTGCAATTTAATGATAATCACGTTAAATTTGTTTCAGAAAATTTACTATTTTTAATTTAAAAATATATTTTATGATATATTTTTAAAGAAAATTTAATTTAAACTGAGTTACATTCAATGACGCTCGGCTAATTATTATCGCCTATCTAAGTATCCTTTAATCCTTACCAAATGGGAATATCCTATTTCATATACAATGGATTTGGTCAAGTGCATTTCACGATCATATAATGTCATGTATAATGTGGTGTTAAATATGTTATTGCGCTCATTCTTTGTTTTATGTTAGTTATTAACGATGGGTGGTTTAAAGAATGGTAGGATTTTGAAATAGTTTGGCATCGTTATGTGTTACTAGTACCATAACACCAATTTTTGAAGATTAAAATCTACTCTATTTAATTTTGTCAATAAATATAATAAATGAATAGACAAAAATAATATTAAACCTTCTGTTTATTTCATTAAGGGGGTTCGGTATGCCCTATCCTTCCCATGTTAATTTGGCCAATTTTATGTACCTTTTTCTCAGAAACCTTTAAAGCTATCATCATCAAACTTTAGGACACTACTATTTAGACCTTTGTTAACATTTAGAGCGGAAAACATTATAAAAATTTTAAATTTTTATTAAAAAAATTATAATTATAAATTATTTTACAAAAAATTAATAAATTTTTTATTTACAACAAAAAAAAATAAACTTCTTTTTTTACTTTGTTCCGCTCTAAATGTTAACAAAGTTCTAAATAGTAGTGTCCTAAAGTTTGATGATGATAAGTATCCTTTAATCCTTACCAAATTGGAATATCCTATTTTATGTACAATGGATTTGGTTATGTACATTTCACGACCATATAATTTTATACATAACGTGGTGTTACATTTGTTATTGCGCTCATTCTTTGTTCTAAGTTTATTATTGACGATGGATGGTTTGAAAGAATAATAGGATTTCGAAATAGTTTGGCATCGTTATATGTTACTATTATACTAGTACCATAACACCAATTTTTGAGGATTAAAATCTACTCTTTTTAGTTGTGTCAATAAATATAATATATGAACAGACAAAAATAATATTAAACCTTGTGTTTATTTAGTTAAGATTGCTAAAATAGTGTTCCATTTGAGTACCTATAAATACTGTAAAAGATATCAAGAATATATTGTACAATCATAATCAGTATTAAGCCTTATTTTAACTCAGCATTAATTCAAATTTCATTCCATTATTCAAGAATGTTTTAATTCTGTTTGTATTTAGTTACAAAAAAACATATTTATAGGACATTTATATACGAAACAAAACATGTAAGTTAAAATTATTACCCCAGTATCATATGGGCAGTATCAGTATGTGAGATAGTAGCTAACAAAGGTGAAATACAATCACAATTTTTCACTTAGTAACACTTTTATATGTTTTTGTTCGGGTTTTTGAGTTTTAATAATACATCTTCTTATAAATAAAAATGAATGTCGAAATGTGTTGGTAAGCGCTAAACTCGATAACGGGTGGACGGATTCGGTTAATTCTTTTTGTAAAATGTTCATTGAAATCCGAGGAAGGTTTTATGAAGAAAAAGTTAAGAAAATATATCTGGAATATTTTGGAATTCAGGAAAAATTGTAGTTTTGCACGTTTCATAATTTAAAATTATAAACTGGCACTAAACAGCTGTTGACAGCTATAGTTCGACAAACTTTCTGAAACATCTGCTTACATTTAAATGTTACCAATAAATAATAAATAAAACAGTGCGTGATCGTGTAATGCAGATAGTAAATAAAACATTAATATATCTGTGACCTAATCTATTGAGTTTGCTTTTGTCAACTGATACACGAAACAAATTCGTATATCGTGTGTTTTTATGCAGAGTGTTTACTTAGTTAGTGTTTGTTTTAGTTCGTGATTAGTGAAAAAATAATTTATATTTGATATGCCTCCTATAAGACGAAGCAATTTAGGTAGAAGAAACCAGAAATGCTACAAACCAAGCTAATTACCGATCTAATCGTACTGCACAAGAACGTGACGACGGAAAATGAACGTGAAAGAATTCGGATATTACAAACGCGTGAATCGCGAGCGCGACATTCAACTAATAATCGCGCAAGTTTGAATCGAGCTGCTTTCAGTTACGATGTGTCAATTGACTACAGTAACTACCAATGTGTTGTTATTGGTTCTATGAACTCGGTTTGCTCACACTGTAAGGCAATTAAAATACAAAAACGAAGCCAATGGATTGTGTTGCGCAAATGGTAAAGTAAAATTGATACCATTGGATCCACCACCAGAACCATTGTACTCATTGGTTTCAGGAATAGGAACAGATTATATACACTTTTTGACACATATCCAACAATATAACAATTGCTTTCAAATGACTTCATTTGGAACAACAAATGTAGTTCGGGAAAATTTTACGCCCAACTTTCAAGGTATGTATTATAGCAGTTACTCATAATTATTTTTAGCGAACAAAATTTTCTGTCACCAAAGTTAAGATGTGTCATAATCTTTAATTTCTTAATCACTTATATATCACTTAGTCATCATATTATATGGTGATTCAGTTTCAGTGACACTTTTATTATTATTTTATATTTGATAGATATTAGTTAAAACTAAATATATACTTTTTAAGATAAAAATATTATTTAAGTTTGATCACTGACAATCCATTAATTTATACCACACCATAATATTTTTTTTTATTTACAGATACAAGGCAAATATATCACAGAGCAGGTTCACTGTTACCAGTGTCAGATAGCGACAAACAAATTCCTGCAAATTTATTTTATGGGCAATTCACCACAAGAAATTGATCTGCGTTGTGCACATAACAATTTAGTAAAGAGGTCTATTGTAGAACAATTACAAACTTTATTTCATCAACACAATCAAATTGATTTATATTGTTTAAAACTGCCCTGGATCTGATGCCATCCGATAAATCACAAAATTGTAATCAGAGCTGATAAAACACCTGCAGGTCAACATACAAGACGTTTTAATGCACCAACTATTGATTGAAGTTGCTATCGTTGTAGTTGGAGAAAACTTGGAATCCCGTGATATTGTTTTACATCGTCGGAATGATCAATTACAACGTATAAAGGAAACACACATGCTCATATGATGCACTGCAATATCCCATTATATTTTGGCAAGGTGAAGATGGCTACGATTTCTCAATAAAAATGATAAATCCCATTACAGGTAACTAAAATATTAGTTTATCTATGGCGATAATATCTCAGTCATTATATTATATATATTTTAATTTTATATTTGAATGTTATTAAAACAAAAATATATTTACAGGTTATGAAACCAACAAAAAAGTAAGTTCAATGAACTATTATTCATACCGCCTAATGATTCGGGAAAATGAAGAAAATCACGTATTGAAATGTCGGCGATTATATCACAAATATGTTTGTTGACATGTATGTTAAAATTGAAACGGAGAGATTAACATTCATCAGGTTGAATCAAACCAAAACTCCGATCTGAAGAGTATATTCACCTTCGAGATGCGATTAATACTGATGGAAATGCACAGAATGTCGGTCGGATGACTATTCTTCCAGCAACATACATCGGAAGCCCTCGGCATATGCACGAATATGCTCAAGATGCCATGTCGTATGTTCGTCATTATGGTACAGCAGATTTGTTCATCACATTTTACATGCAATCCGCAATGGATAGAAATCAAGCAGGAGTTATTCCCTGGGCAATCACCCATTGATCGTCATGATATTACAGCCAGAGTCTTTAGACAAAAATTGAAATCTTTAATGGATTTCATCGTAAAACATAATGTGTTTGGTGAGACACGCTGCTGGATGTATTCTGTGGAAGTGGCAGAAACGAGGATTGCCACATGCACACATTTTGATTTGGTTGGTTGAAAAGATAAGGCCAAATGAAGTTGATGCAGTGATATCAGCTGAAATCCCTAATGTACAAGTAGATCCTGGATTGCATGAAGGTAGTTATCAAAAACATGATACATGGTCCCTGTGGAACTCTTAATCAAAATTCACCGTGTATGATGGATGGTAAATGTTCAAAACGATATCCACGGACATTAATATCGGAAACAATTACTGTAATGACGGTTATCCATTGTATCGTCGCAGATCGACAGCAGACAATGGAAAATCAACAATTGTCAAATTAAATCAACAAGATATTGAAATAGATAATCGTTGGATTGTTCCATATTCACCCATTTTATCAAAGACATTCAAAGCACACATCAACGTTGAATCTTGCCATTCAGTGAAATCTATTAAATACATTTGCAAATATGTAACCAAAGGGAGTGATATGGCTGTGATTGGAATTGGTGCAGAGAATTCCAATGATGAAGTTACCCAATACCAAATGGGCCGCTATGTCAGTAGTAATGAAGCAGTTTGGCGAATATTTTCTTTTCCTATTCATGAGAGACACCCTTCTGTTGTTCACTTAGCTGTGCATTTAGAAAATGGACAAAGAGTGTATTTTACAGCACAGAACGCAGTACAAAGAGCTGCTCAGCCACCATCTACTACATTAACCAGTTTTTTTGAGACATGCCAAAACGATGATTTCGCACAAACATTGCTATATTCTGAAATGCCAAAATATTATACCTGGAATCAATCCTCAAGGAGATTTATACGACGGAGACAAGGAAAACCAGTTCCAGGATATACAGATGTATATTCCACCGATGCGATTGGCCGGATTTATTCAGTACATCCAAGCAATGATGAATGTTTTTATTTACGACTGCTATTAGTCAATGTACGTGGCCCAACATCATTCCAACAGTTACGAACTGTTGATGGTGAATTGTGTGGATCCTACAGAGAAGCCTGTCAACGTTTGCAATTGCTTGAAAATGACGCTCATTGGGATCAAACTCTCAATGATGCTGTAATATCACACGCTCATCAAATACGAACATTGTTTTCTATAATCATATCTACATGCTTCCCATCAAACCCAATTGATTTGTGGATCAAGTACAAAGAATATATGTGTGTGATGTATTTTGTATCAAATACGGAATAGAATGGGAAATCCAAATATACAAATCAGTGAAGAAATTTACAATGAAGCCATTGATTTCAATTGAGGACATGTGCTTGATAATGTCAAACAAAACTATTAATTCAATTAGGCCTGACCGCGCCCAATCGTCCAATGCATGACGGTTTTAACCAAGAGTTGCATCGAGAAAAACTGTATGATTTCAACGCTTTGAAAGAATTAATTCAAACAAATCTTCCACTGTTAAATGAACAACAGAAGTATGTATTTGAAACTCTTATGAAAGTAACAAATGATGAAACTGGAGGGATTTACTTCTTAGATGCACCTGGTGGTACAGGAAAAACTTTTTTGATTTCATTAATATTAGCAACAATTCGCTCACAAAATAAAATTGCACTTGCACTCGCTTTCGTCGGGAATCGCAGCAAACTTTGCTTGAAGGTGGTCGAACAGCCCATTCAGCACTAAAATTGCCATTAAATATGCAAAGCAATGAAACTCCAACATGCAACGTTTCGAAGAACTCTGCAATGGCAAAGGTTTTGCAGCAATGTAAATTGATTGTTTGGGATGAATGCACGATGGCACATAAAAAATCTTTGGAGGCTTTAGACAGAACCTTTAAAAGATCTACGGAGCAATAATAACCGATTTGGTGGTGCAATGATTTTATTAGCAGGAGATTTTCGTCAAACATTGCCAGTGATTCCACGATCAACGCCAGTGATGAACTCAATGCATGTCTAAAGTCCTCCAATTTGTGGAAAACATGTCAAAGTACTTCATTTAAGCAAGAATATGCGTGTCGAGTTGCAAAATGACCAATCTGGAAACATATTCTCTAAACAACTCATTGACATTGGGTAATGGCAAATTTCCTATAGACATGTTGACTGGCTGCATTAACTTTCCTCAAAGTTTTTGTCAGTTAACTCGATCAAAAGATGAACTTTTTCAGAAGGTGTTTCCAGATGTTTCTCAAAATTACAGAAACCATGATTGGTTGAGCGAACGAGCTATACTGGCTGCAAAAAACATAGATGTAAATTAATTAAATTTCAAAATTCAAGAACAAATTACAGGCGAATTGAGGATATATAAATCAGTTGATTCGGCTACTAATCAAGATGATGTAGTCAACTATCCACCCGGAATTTTTAAACTCGCTGGATTTGCCAGGATTGCCACCTCACAATCTTCAATTAAAGGTTGGATCGGTGGTTATAATGTTGCGAAATATCAACCAACCGCGTCTTTGCAACGGTACACGGTTAGCGATAAAAAAAATTACTAAACAATGTGATAGAAGCAACTATACTCAAAGGAAAGTATAAAGGAGAGGATGTTCTCATACCGCGCATCCCAATGATTGCGACTGATGTGCCATATGAGTTTAAACGACTACAGTTTCCAGT
Organism: Homalodisca vitripennis; assembly: GCF_021130785.1. Lineage (NCBI taxonomy): Eukaryota > Metazoa > Arthropoda > Insecta > Hemiptera > Cicadellidae > Homalodisca > Homalodisca vitripennis. The sequence continues at coordinate 29,404,668 of NC_060212.1, forward strand.
GCGGCTTGCTTTTGCTATGGACTATAAACAAGTCCCAGGGGCAATCATTAAGTGTTTGTGGTATTAATCTAGAAAACCCATGTTTCTCACATGGTCAATTGTATGTTGCCTGTTCCCGTGTTGGAAAAACCATCAGATTTGTTTATCTATGCGCCAGGTAATCAAACAAAAAACATCGTATACCACAAAGCACTACAATGATAATAATAATAATTATGATTCACATGATTAATAATAAAGCGATTACTTACTTTTAAATCCTTATATATGTTTTATTTAATTATTTTTTATTCACAACGCCCTATCACCAGGGTGACGGTTCTGTTCAGGAGAATTTTTTTAAATACGTAGGCAAAAAAACTGCCATATTACAAATCTTTTTTGACAGGACGAAGTCCTGTCGGGTCAGCTAGTATCTTATAGATCTACTAACTTAGAAAGCTATCCCATTATTAGAAAATATATCTAATGTTTTGTTTTTTCTAAGAACGGACCTATCTCATTACTAGAAGAGAGTGATTATAGAGTAAACTTGCTTAACATATTATTTCACATAGAATAATCTTCCTAACCAACAACTTTACTCTCAAATTGTTCTCTAATCCCTCGAAGCAGAACGTACTCACTCTTTTCAGTCCATTATTGGATATTCTTTCTTCTTGGTGGTTTAAGAATAATGTTCTTCCACAGCTGCTACAAACGAGAGTAATCCTGCAGGATGTGACCTAAAAGGATCACTTACTGTCACCCGTCCTCTTTACTGTTCAAGATTTGTTTACCAGGTGGGCAAAGAATGCTTCTTTGAATACTACGGCTCGGTGCAAACACTCTTTATAAATGTACAACATATTTTAGAACATTGCTATTGGATCTAAAGCTTTTACAGGGAAACTGCTGTAAAATAGAATTATCTCATAATTTCGTATTACCGGTTAGATAAGTGAACACATATTGAAAGGCAACTATAAATTATTGATAAGGGATATGAAAAGTGGTATTAAGATTTTTCAATGTTCCACTCAAGATTCATATTTCTACGTAACAACAAGGAATCTGTTATAGGGAAATATTATGTATCAACAGTTACACACTGGTTAAACCTTATAATTTCAAGAAGCAAACAGTTAGTGCTTTTTCGCACTATGGCATCAAAATTCATTCGTAGTACACTTTGCAATATGAAACCTGAAATGTTTACATTTACATTTATGGAAATGAGTGAATGAATCTAAGTGGGTTCTCCACTACTAGGCTGGAGAAGTTCGTATTTCTATGTTTTCCACACCACAAATAACCATGAGCCCTTCACACTTTAGACTCCTTTTTTTATTTTACTCCACAAATAAAAGTTTTATATAATGCCACATGTTAAAATTTCATATGATTACAGTATACAATTTATTTCCAAATTTATTTATTCTACTATCCTCTCTTTACCAAAATGGTTACCAGTAACACCGATGTAAATACATTTACTACCTCTCAGCCAAATCAGTGTTACCTTTATTGAAATGGACTTCTAGCAAAACGTCTAGTCTATTATTCAGTTCGTTTTCATTATATCATACGGACAGAATACAGACAGACTTCTCGAGTGATAGGCATTGCTAATGTTCAGCCAATAAGTGTATCAACGAAATATTGTACTAAAATGTAAAGTAACTCATATGTATGACTCCTGATATCTGTTACTTCAAAATTGAACGCTGTTCTATATGATCTGGTAATGAATATAACAAGTATACACACAGTTTATAGAGACATCACAATCGAATACAATGTATCGCACAGAACAAAGCGATATGTTTGTATCGAATGGTTAATCGCACAGTTTGTGGTCTATTCCAGTTACAGTCCTCAAACTCCTTTAAAAGGTCACTCGTTTATTATAATTTTGTTAAATATTACTAAAGTAATTGATTACTTGAAATACATACATGTATAATTTAAGTGATACAACTAAAACCAGTTCCTAATATAGGACGTGAGTAATGTACTTATTAAGATTAAAACCTTTACTCCTTTTGTGCGGCCTTTGTGAAATCATTGCTTTGTGGTTGTCTTTTTAGTTGAAGAAGAGCGTTCATGCAAAAAGCCGCCCTTTATAAATGTGGTTTCTTGGATCTGCATAATACCGGTTAATCCAATTTAATAAGGTATTAATTTTTCAAAGTCTTTCAAATCAAAATCCGTCTGAGTAGATCGAATACGGTCAGCGACGAAAAAGTTCACAACGAACTCTTCATCGTTTCGTCATTAGAGACGCCTAGACTACAAACAAATGTAATCTAAAAACAAGATTATCAACTCCCATTGTAGTTTAAAAGTACAACTTAGTGTATTATATTTAAAAAAATTAAATTCGGGTTTAAGTAGCTTTTGTTTGAAGGCAATCAAGAATAGTTTCATTCAAAATTAATTTTTTGCAAGAGTATTAGAAAACGTAAACCAGATAAGGAAATATAAGTGAATTTAATTACAACCGTTTCAAATGAAAATGTCTGTAACAAGTGCTGAGTCGGTCAGACGATTAATCACAATAGAAATAAATTGAGTCGAAGAAGTGACGGATTGTGGCCTCCCTAATAACTCTTACTGAACAAGTCTTCAGAGCGAATATTACAAAGCTGCTGTTCTCAAACTAATTTAGAGATCAATTTCTTGACAAGCGCTGATGGCACAGATTTTGGATCGCATTAGCATCGGAAATGTCTGGAGGACTCTGCTGTTATTAATTTGTCGTATTGTTACAGTTTGAGTATTTTCGTTCCTTTCAGGGAATGGGTCACGGAAAAATAGCATAATTTGTTTATTAATTTTTATGTGCTTCTATAATTATTTCAATGACCACTTACTTGTCTAATTGTTTTTATATGGTTAAAAACAAATCTCCAAAAAGTAGCAACGCAACTTTAAGGTTCTATAGGCTTTTTACTAAACTATGAATTAAAAAGTTATATCATATTACATTTAAGGTTTAAGTAATTAAATGTGTTAGGAAAAATTGTAGAATCTTATAGAAATTATCATTATTTCTTCGTAGTTTATTGAAATTTTAAAGAAATTGTCCTAGGACACTTAGAGTGACTACAGGCTTAATTGCAACTCAATCTAATCATAAATGGTTTTGTAAATTGCTTATTTAGACTACTTGACTACAAAAGTTATTTTACTATTTTTCTCCTCTTCACGTTAAAAAATGTCTTTAAAATAAAAAAATATTTTTGATCTAGATGAGCCTAAATTATATCTTTAGCAATCTATTACTTAAATAATTCAAACATAAGTTTAATTTTTTGGATCAAATTTACATACAGTACACGGTTATATTTAATAGTTTGCTATTACAAAGAAATTCCTATTGAAATTGTATTGAACAACGTGTCTCATTTTAACAAATTATCTTATTAAAAAAAACTAAATACGTCAGACGGTTATTTAGAAAGATTAATGAAAAGAAAAAAAAACAGTGAAAACTGGAATAAGCTAACCTGCACCTTTGAGATAAATCACAATTCATAAATTAAAATGAAATAATCACTAAAAGGGTAATTCAAGTATAAGAATATTATTGTTAAATATTGCTGTTGTTGACAATAACATTATTAAAAACAAAAAACAGGAAATTATAAAAACAGAATCGTTAGGACTGGAATAAATACAAATTGCAATTATTAAGAAAACTAAGTAACAGAGATATCATATCTGCTTATCACGCCAAGGACTTAGGATCAAATGCCGATTCAGGTATGCCGATACATTTTTACAGGCTATCAAGTAATCATTTGAGTCTCAAATAAAAAAAAAAAATGGCTCATTATTTGACGATACAAATTCTTTATTCTAATTTCTACAGTACATCAGTGTATATTGTTTGTAAATTAAAAACATTAATTAAATGTATTACTATAATTTTGTTAATACGTGGGTATTTATTCCTTTTATAATTTATAGACATGTACCTTTGAGAAATCCATTATTCAGTATAATAAATTATGTAGATGGCAAGGATAATTCAAGTGGTAGGTTATGAAACAAATACGCATTACTACGCACTTCACTGTCACTCAAATTAAATCTGACACAAGCTTGACACATGGACCTTCTTATCATACCCATTATCGGTCGACGTCAGTTTTAGCTGACATGTGACGTCATTGTGACATACCAGATGGACAGCTTGTGATGGGAATAACAGATTTCACTTATTAGAATTTCAACGGGGTCTTTTGTATAAAAAGAGTTATATTACACTGGTACAAAGAGGTATAAATAATTAATAAGAGCTATGGCTATCATGTCTGGTAATCTCAAACATATGCGATAGATTATTATATAACCCACTTTATATGAGTGAAAGAATTTGCTAGGTCTTTATTCCATAATGGAAGAAAAACATAATTCTCAAAAAAATAAATCTCATAAGGTAATCAAACCCCTCAAATATAATTCAATCTTGAAATATCCTCCTTACCAGTTTCATGGTTTATTGTTTTATAAGTACTAATTGAATAGACTTGGAAATGAATAAAGAATTATTATACTTGATTTTAATAACGAAAAATCAAACGTTAAATTGAAATTAGTTTTTATTGCGGTTTCTTAGAACTTCAATTCAATTCCCGTAAAGTTAATTATGTCATTAAATATATGGTGATTTAAACAGTTATCAGATAATTTAAACGAAGAATAAGTCCACTTTTTCCAATTTTCGTTCCATAAATTCCTAATAAGGATCGGTAAAAACTGTTTTTTTTTTTACTGTGGTATTGTTTATAGTGTTTTATTCCACCTATAGAGTGCGACGACCAGTCAAATATAAGAAAAATTTCATCTCTGATATACGTGATGTTGCTGTCTCCAACAGGAGATATGATGGAGAGTATCATTAGTTAACATTGTCCATGATACTGAGTTTTGCCACCAACACAGTATTTTTCTTAACAGTATTAAGGTTAATAACACGGGAGTCCCGTAACTCTGGACAAAGGTCCAAATAGGTATATATTCTGGAGCTGACGTTTATTCATTTTTTATTGTTGGCTATTCCCTGAAAACCTCATTGTGGGCCAAGCCTTGTCACAGTAAATCGGCTGCAATTCAGTTATTTTTCGATTTAAATTACTTTTGTGTCATTAGATTTTGTGTATAATCCACACAAGAAATGGTAATTTGGTCATTCTTCAGTAAAATTTATGGTTTGGAACATATTAGAGGTTACAAAGTTTTAATGGCCGTTACTTTGAAAGTATGAAAGATAATGTCTTAATATTATTTGTATTGGCTGGCCTTGTTACCATAGATACCTCACCCAAATTTGGAAAGCTTTAATTTATTACTTTTTAAGATACTAATCATGTTATAATAGAAACCCTTACAGTTGCGAAACTATTATAGTTTCTATATAGAACTATATACTATAATTCTCGACCCTGAGAATCATCTGAAATGATGCTCGGAACACCAGCACAAGTTGTCCTTGTCAATGCTTTATCTACTGAGCAACTAGTGTAATCAAACGTATGAGTAAAATTAGATCGATTGCTCTTCGTTGATCATTAACAAACTTTTAACGGATATAATTGATACCAGGTTTAACGAAAACTAGGTTGTATGTTCAAAATGTTGCCATATTAACAATCTTAGAAAATAATAGATGAATAAGATGAGTGTAATGGGTGATTACTGAGTAGATTTGCTATTTTCAAAAATCCAATGTTTCTGAGGTGTGTTATTAATTAATTGCCCAAAAGTGAATACAGCCAAGTCTTACAGTGTTAGGTATATTCCGAACTATGGGAAATCAGATGTTGGGTTCTTGTAGGCTGCTCAAAGGTGACTCCAATGCCTAGGATAATCCCTGCTCCACACAAGGGGTACCTATACATTTTACATGCTATCGAACGGATACTTGCAGACATTGGTATCAGGATATCACGATATAAGGTCAAATCATCAAATATTGTTTTGCCGGAACATTATTAGTCATACTGTAGATGGAGCTTATATTGGTCACTGTTAAATTACATGAAAAACATAAAACCAATATTTAAGACTTTTATTGTTTTGTAATGTAAACAAAACAATAAAATTCTTAAATATTGGTTTTATGTTTTTCATGTAATTTAATTATTAGTCATCATCGTGTTCATAGTATATCATGTTTAATTCAAACACACCAAGCACACTTCAATAACAAAACCTGAGGAATTTGTACCTCGCAAAATTGTAGGAATAATAAAACAGTTTAATTATTATACATTTATTTTATTCATTATTAAAATTAGATTTTAATAGACTTTCCTACTTTTGGTACTTATATAAAATAATGCTTGCTAAAATCCGATGTAAAATGTTTGTTAATGATTATTCTAACGAAATATTTATTGGTGTCCTTTCAATTTCTCTAGTAGAATCGATACATGGAGTATTTTAATGCAATGTTTTGTTCGACTATCTTTGTGGAAAATCTATTTGTTGTTATCGATTTAATTATTGTTGTACGGCGAGTTTCATTAAAAATAATAGAAACAGGTTATATAAAACGCCTTTGGCAAAACAATAAATAATTGCCACAGAATGTATTCATGATGAGCCGATCAGCATCAGCTGTTATTGACAGCTTGTGATGCTATAACATGCGTTGATGGAGTGGATGGATCCAGAATTTTCAAACAAATATTGTCATCCCCTTCGTTATTCATCAACTCTCCTTTTGTGCTAGAGTAGTATTCAATTATATTTGAATTATTTTCTACAGTGTGTTGAAAAAGCTGTCATTGTAGTATTTCCATGTAATGTTTCAATTATTGTATATATATATATATATATAAAATTATGTATCTTTATATCTGTACGTTATAATTTAGAAATACTGACCATATCTGTAAGAAAACATCCATAAAAGTGTCTAACTAGTTCTTATTAGTACGTTTGTACAATGTTACTCTGCCTATAATAGTATATTACTTTATCTTTTCATGAAGTTTGCATTCTTATGATTTCCTAAGTAATCTTTGTATCTCATATTAGGGCATATTAGGAATTCCAATAACATTTAATACAGGTTGTCTCATCATACTTACGTCGAAATATTCTTAGAGTCTTCCTTTTATGAAATAAACTAGTTGATTTATTCAATATCCATGGTAATGCGATCAACAAGCAGATGACTGGACAATGAAGACAAGATTTTCGCCTCGGGCTTCATTGTTATTGGATTATCAAAAGAGATTAAATAAACCCCAGCGGAGACATCTACTACAAAACTTTCTCAACATTCAGTCACTATAGCAGCACTAGGTGTCACGTAACAGGCTTCACTTAAGTTACATGCAGCGTTTCAAGTGAGTAGCTCACTTCATTCTCATTATAGGCTATGTCACGTATTAATGTCTTGACCATTAATAATTCAATTCAATATTTACTCTCATCATTCGACGCTAAAGCTTTTTTTAATGGGCTACAGTTGTGATATTATGAACTATAAATCTGACTGCGAAATTTAAATGGGAAACCTTTCCTTGATTTTGGAGGCATTTAAAAAATGTTCAAAATTAAAAGACTTTAATCCCCAGGTTACAGAGGGGTTCCCTAGCTCTAATTTCGTCTGGTAAAATAAGACTTTCTAGACTTTAATTTATACAGGGACATATCTTTTAAAATATCAATTAACTCCGAATAAATGAAGCTAATTTCTATACAATTAAACAGTCTTTCCTAACAAAAATTAATTATCTAAAAATAAATATAAAATTATATTACGTTTTTAATACATCGTTCAGTAAAATACCTATATATTGCTAATGTTGCGTTTTTTGTTTTGGAAGTTTATATGTAATCGTATACAAGTCATATGTTTAGTGATTAAAGTGAATATCTGTGAGACACATAAAAAGATAAATGAACAAATCATGTCATTTGTCTATGACCTATTCTCTGAAAAGAAAAATAGAAAGTACTTAGACTATAACAATACAACAAATTAATAACAGTACAGTCCTCCAGACTTTTCAGATTCTACTGCGATCGAAGAGCTGTGTCATCAGCGCTTGTTAAGAAATTGAACTCTAAATTAGTTTGAAGACGGCAGCTTTGTAACATTCACTCTGAAGACTTGTTTAGAAAGAGTTATTATGGAAGCGACAATCCGTCACTTCTTCGGCTCAATTTATTTTCTATTGTGATTAATCGTCTGACCGACTCAGCACTTGTTACAGACATTTTCATTTGAAATGGTTGTAATTAAATTCGCTTATATTACTTTGTCTGGTTTAAATGTTCAAACATTCCTCTACAAATTAATTTAGAATGAAATTTTGTTTCACTAACCGAACACCAAAGCTGCTTAATCATGAAACTTAGGTATTTTAAAATATTATATATACCAATTTGAATTTGTAACCTATAATGTGAGGTGTTTTACTAAGTTGTTTTAGCCCTTTGACTGAACTTATTTTCACCAAGAAAGTTTATAGTTTATTAGGTCTTGTGATCAGAAGATACATCACCGCAAATTCTGGCATAGCTACTCTAATCTTTCCATCATAATCTGTATGTATTCGTGTGGTTAAAGAATAGCACATTTTTCTAAAAATGGGTTAAGGGTGCGCTCTACCACTCTGGTGAACGCTGATGCAAGGGTTTTGAATCTGCCTCATTGTAGGTTCATTTTTTGAGCTATTACAAACATATTGATGTCATTTAAGTAACTAAATATTTGTATAGGTGTATTAGTTTTTGAAATTTCAATTTCGATTCAACTTAAGCTGCACATCAAGTGGAAAGTTTTTTAAAAAAAAGGGTATTTTCAACGTTTCATAAAATAAAAACGCGAATTTTTATTAAAGAATAAAATACAGACATTCGTAGATTGGAATATAGTAAGGGTAAAACTGCAAACGGTTTATTAAAAAGTTCTGAAGTTAAGGTACAATAAGGCAGACATGAAAGGTCTGCAAAGCCCTATTCAACGCTCTGTCAGGTGGCGCGCGTGGTGGCTACAACCGGAAACATTAAGCAACTCTCCCACCACTACCTGCTGGATATTTCCCCTCACCCGCTTTCGCTAGGTTATAACGTGTGGCCTTTCAGTGTTGGTGTTCCTTCAATTTGTTGATTTATAATATCTACCCCGCGCGGCGTCGGGTCTTTCCAACGGCCATGGACGAAACACTACTTACGCGCCACCGTTGCGCGCCCATGCTATGAATGATCGTGTCGTGTGGAAGCTCTCATATACGAGGGTCGTCCACAAAGTAACCTCCGTTTTGAAATAAAAAATTAACCAGTTGAGATACAAAAAGTTTATTATATAAATTTGAAAACTACAGCTTTTCACTACTTTTCTACATATTCACTATACAAATTCAAGCACTTATCATATCTTTTAACAGTTTTTGAAATTCCGTCTTTAAAAAAATCTGCCACCTGAAAACGTAGCCAATCTGTCACAGCGTTTTGAAGCTCTTCATCACTCGCAAACCTCTGAGATGCAAGCCACCACTTCATGTACGGGAAAAGATGGAAATTACTGGGAGCCAAGTCCGGGCTGTAGGGGACGGTGGTCAAAAAACGTCCCATTTGAACTTTTCCAAAAATTCTGTTGTTCTTTGAGCTATATGAGGGCGGGCGTTGTCATGGACAAACACAACACCAGATGTCAGAAGACCACGACGCTTGTTTTGAATCGCTCGTCGTAGCCGCTTTAAGGTTTCACAGTAAGCTGCAGCTGTAATGGTCGTACCACGCTCCATAAATTCTGGTTCTCGCGAACTTTCTCATCCACTTTGTTCGCCAAGTCATCACTGACGAGAGATGGCCTACCACTCCGGTCTTCATCGTGAACGTTCGTTCTTCCATTTAAAAAAAAAAAACGAACCTATTGACGGACTACACCTTCGCTCATAATGTTTGGGCCATACACCGCACTCTATTTACGATGAATTTCAGCTGCTATGTAACTTTTCGACTACAGAAATCTTATTACACCACGCACTTCACACTTGGCGGGATTTTCTATCACGGCGCTCATGTTTTTACGTTGTAACAAAAGAACGCGTGATTGCACGATGCTCTCCTTTGCACAGCTAGAAGCGTACTGAACGGCTGCGCACGCCGATGTGAGAATGGCGGCGCTACCCCCACTACTTATCGCGCCACGCCCAAACGGCGGTTACTTTATGGACGACCCTCGTACATCTTCATATCACCGAAATAGTGTTGGCGAACTCTTTCCGTAACAATAAATTCGTAACGTTTAACAACTACCTCTACCTCCTGGGGAACAATAAATTATTGAATAATGTCAATATTTTCAAAATATGAGTGACATACCTCATTATGAGGTATTTTGTTTAGTGCAATATTATAGTCTAAATATAATAGGTTTTATTTGACTTAATGTATGATTGCTTCATTTGATTGTTAAACAAATCTCATTACATGAGCAGCTATTACCCATTATAAAATAAAGGAACATTTTAATTAAAATTCCACTTTTTACTACAAATGCATATTGCCAGAACTAGTTAACCCAAGATACCCTCGAGGGCTTCCTGTGAGAGACAGACTAAATAACAGTGCAATAAAATGCACCTTAAAAACTCTAATGATTAGAACTTCAACTATTTCGGACTTCCGTTATTGAGGTAAACGTGATATTTTTGATTGAGTTAGGACGACGATTTTTTGTTATCATTAAACTGTACTCGACTACCTATATAATTATCGAGAAAAAAATCACTTCCGGTCGGTAAATACCGAAGAAACGCTCTCTACAGATTCAAGTTTTGACGATTTTGGATTTCACTGGTTGAGTGGTTGAGGTAAAAGTGGTACTTATAATTTTGTTAGGACATTAATTTTATGTAATAATTCTACGCCGACTAATAAATATATAATTATCGAATAAAAAACAAAAATAATCACTTCCGAACGGAATATACCTCGGAAAATGAAATAATACCTCAGTCAATGAAATCCAAAGTAGACGGAACTTCTTATCAGTAGAGGTTTTCCGGTGTATTATCCGACCGGAAGGGATTTTTTCAATTTTTCTTCGATAACTATATAGGTATCAGTCGGTGTTCAATTGATATCCAAAATCAATGTTCTATCATAATTCTAAGTACCACTTTTACCTCAACGACTCAACCAGTGAAATCCAAAATCGCCAAAATCTGAATCAGTAGAGCTTTTCCTCGGTATTTTCCAACCGGAAGTGATTTTAATGCTTTTTCTCGATAATTATATATGTATTAGTCGGCGTAGAATTAATACATAAAATCAACGTCCTAACATAATTCTAAGTACCACTTTTATTTACCTCAACCACTCAACTATTGAAATCCAAAATCGTCAAAACTTTAATCTATAGAGAGCTTTTCTTCGGTATTTACCGACAGAAAGTGATTTTTTTCTCGATAATTATATAGGTACAGTGTACAGTTTAATGATAACAAAAATCGTCGTCCTAACTCAATTGAAAACACCACGTTTACCTCAAACACTGAAGTCCAAATAAGTTGAAGTTCTAATCAGTAGAGTTTTTCAAGTGTATTTTCCGACCGAAAGTGATTTTCTATATTTTTTCGATAATTATATACACGTCTACAGTTTAATGACACCTAAAATCAACGTCGTAACTTAATTCTAAGCTGTCATTTTACGTCCCCAAGACGAATTTGAACGAAGTGGTCGCTAATTTAAACTGTTCGTCGTGTTACGGTTCAGGTTACTTTGCGATTTATACTTTTACTCGTTTGATACTTTATGATTTAAACGAAAGGACAATTATATTTTTAACAGCGGTCAATTTAATCAATTAAATCAATCAATTTAATCTTTGTAGACAAGAGTAATGATAACTCTCCTTTTTTCTCCTACTCTATGCTTTATTTTTTAATATGTCTTAAAATTTCGGGGGGGGGTCCGGACCCCCTGGACCCCCCCCTTCGCTACGCCACTGAGAACAACTGATATAGTAATTCATTTAATTCACATGTATACCTATATTATCCCTTACAGTCATGGAGACTAGTGGTAAAAAACAAACTACACAATTAAATATAACAGATAGGTCCGTATGTGTTATTAATTTCAATGCAACATTAATATTTTTGCGTAATGAGGGTAATAGAAATTGTATTTTTATAACTAAAATGAGTTGTTTCCAAAATTTGAAGAAAGATGTTAGAGACATTTAATTCATTTTGCATCTAATCCAGTATACAGGGTGAGTGGCTCTTGGTGTGACAACATTTTTTGGGTTATAATGCAGTGTAAATGTGATACAATGGTGGTTATAAAAAAGTCTAACTCCAAAAATTAGGTCTGAAATTAATTATTTTCAGTTTTTCTAAAAAAAACCCGTGTTTTTGTACGTAAATCTGATATTTCTCAGCAAAGTATGTGAGCAAACTGCATCATTTTTAGATTTTCCGTTAAATTTTCAATTTGAAAAAGTTATCGGTTCAAACGGTAAGAAAAGAAAATTAAGCTTCAGGTCGAATCAAATGCCACATCACGCGGTCAGTTCGGCCTGGTAGGTTTTAATATTACCCTTTAATTATTCTTCATTCACGTCACCCAAGTATTCAGCAGAGACATATATTGTAATATTATTTCAATAGCTAGAGTTTTTTTCTGACTACCTATAATGAGCAACTAATTCTCAAAGTGCTTGAATAATTCACACTTCTACTTATAGCCAGTTAACTATTTTTTTGTTACTTTTAAATGTATCATAACTATGCAAATAGTATCGATATCTTCAATTTCCGAAAGATATGTTGGAAGTGTCGTTTAGCCACATATGACTTTGCCTTTGTCAGAGCTATAATCAAAGACTATAGTTAAATATATTCTTAGAGTGCCTCTTTTACCGACTTCCTCAGAAAAACATGCTGAAATTCAGGATACTTCTTTTTTAACCACAACCTTGTATTTGCGTATGAAATTCTTTCTGTGTACTAGTTAAATATTAAGTTCATAAAATTGACATTGTAATCGTATAATACAATTTATAAAGAATTACAGTTCTTAAAAACATTTTCCACACACACTGCAAGCATTTTTAATTTTTCAACGTGAGTAAAAAATAGGATTTGTACACAGGATCATTCTGAAATAAGTTTCAAATTTCGGGAAATAGTTAAATACATTGGTATAAATAAAAAAGTTTGTTTATTCTTTGTTTGAAGTTTGTTTTTTAGGATTGTGAGAACAGGATTTTCAGGACATTTGCCATCGTCCACTGATGCAAAATATCAGTAACACTACGTTTCGAGATGTGCAATCTGATCTCTTCTTCAGGTAAATAACTAATCTAACACATAATTACCAACTAGGTTAAAATAAACAAATCATATCAGAGCGTTGTGACACGCGTAAGTCAGGAATCACAACCACTATGTTGTATGTCAACTTCACTAAACCATAAAACATGCATTTAATAAAAAACTAAACACAACACTAATTATTAAAACTAAACCACAGAATTCAGATCACAGTATGTTTGCATTCGTTGACCAACCACCTATAAAGATAATTGACACTCGTATAAATCTCACATTGCTTTATGTGCAGATCCCTTTTGCACCAGAAGTCTTTGAGAGATGAATAGCCAATTAGATTGGACTCACTGGTACTATGCAGATCTAAGAAACCTCATTGGCAAAGGACGGCTTTATGCATGAACGCCTTTCTTCAACTGAAAGGACAACCACAAAGCAATGATTTCACAAAGGCCGTCTCAGCAAATTCAATGTTCATTTCGTTTGTATAATCATGCGATTGTATTGGTTCCTCTCGAGGAAGCTAATTATCAAATTAGGGTTTGTGCAATTTATTATTATATTCTGTAATATTGTGAACAATATGAACAAAACTTCATATTGTTCATAGTTTGTGCCCGCTCATGGTGTAACTCATTTGGAAGAAACCGGGAGGTTCACTACAAAAAAGTTTTACTCTAATACAATAAAATACAGTTTTTGAATTGATAAACTACCAGCGCCATATTGAATCCTCCATCTGGAAGCGCGGACTAAATTGTTTTATCGGCAGATCTTGTAATTTTTACGTAAATTACATGTTTTTGTATAATTTTAACTAGATAAATTTTCTAACTTTTTAAAACTTAAAAAAAATAAGTTAAATAAATCACCTAGAAAACAGTAATATTTACCTTCTAGCCAGCAAAAAATTTGTTTATAGAATTGGTAGCAAACCAAAATACTTCACTAAATAAATTATCAAAAATATATTATTTATAGCAGTTACATCTTAAATTGTTTGAACAATATGTAAAAATGATATTTTTACAAGAAGTCAACCAAATCAATTTGAGTTGACTTTCCTTTTAGTGCACCGTCTGCACTCTGAAGCTGTAATAGACTAGCCTCCTGGCATCTGGAGATATATTTGTCTGAATATATTTTTTTTAAATCAGCCAGGAAGTAGTTCAAGATAAACTCTTTACATCTTTCCGTCATCAGAGACACCTAGACTACAAGATGTAATGTAATCTAATTGAAGATTCATTCTCATTGTCTCATCAGGTGCACGCACAATTGATAGTACTACGATGTTTTAGACACGATGTCTAAGCACGGGGTAGGAACCTACTTTTCTCCATACAACGTAGCTATGGTGGGAAGGGTTGAATCAATGTGGATGTTCAGATTAGCTCACTGATTGTAGTAATTACAAACGCTACACTAATAGAAATGGGAAATTGAGCTAAAGTCAACCCTTTCCACCATAGATAGCTACGTAACTAAAAAATCAGTTATTGCATAACATTTTAGTAAAAAATATATACGTAATTGGGTACTCCAATGAAAATGTATTTAAATATATGAATAAAGTTGAACAAGTTGTAACTTGGAAGAGAAGCTTAGTACTTCATGCATTACTCACTCCCTATATTGAGAATTTAGTTGTAAGTATAACACTTCAACTATACACGTAGGTATTTCAAATAACTAACAACTTTAGTAATATTTAACAAAATTATAATAAACGAGCGACCTTATAAAGGAGCTTGAGGACTGTCACTGTACTAGACTTCTTAAACGGTGACACTTATATGTAGATAAGAACATATCACTTTGTTCCGTGCAGCAATATCCTATATTCGATTATGATGTATCTATCAACTGCACATTGATTTGTTACATTTGTTTCCATGTGATAAAGAACATTGTTAAATTTTAAAATAACACAGACCAAAAGGTACTACCACTTGAGAGGCTGGACAAGTTTTAGTTCTCTCTGTCTTCTAACCGTATGATATTTCGAAAATAAACTGACTTATTGATCTGAAATTTGGCACGCAATACATTTATATAAAGGTAACTCTTTTTTGACTGAGAGTTATTGAATACTTTTACATTGGTGTTGTGAGTTACCATGATGGCAGCGAGAAGATAGTACAATAAATAAATTTGTATACATATTGAGTACAACCATATGAGATTTTAACATGTGGCTTTGTGTACAACCTTTATTTATGGAGTAAAAAAAATAATGGAGAGGAAAGTCTTAGAATCTGTGACGAGATTTAATTTCAGCACACTCTTGCTTTGTAGTACCCTCCGTAGCTGACCGGGACAGTTATTACTCAAACACTGCTTTTAACTTAAGAACTCTAAACAAGTGTTGACAATATCGGATATTTCAAAGGGATAAACAAACCTGTTCTAGAATTACTATTGAAAGATACATTGGTATAAACATTGCAGTCAAATATTTAGATTGTAATTAATCTATGCTAAACTTGAATTTCATATCATCATTGGCTGAACGTCAGTGAAGCCAATCACTGGAAAATATCTCATGTTTCTATCCGTATCTCTGTCGGTACGATTTTTTGAGAACTAACTGATCTACATGCTTAAACTTTTGCATTAAGCTTTATTTGTACACAAGCAACATTGAGTTCTATGATGGTGGATAAAACTGTATGAAAATTGACTGAGTTCTAGCGAACATTTTCACATTGGTTTCACAATGGTTTACCATTTTGGTTACGACAAAATCGCATACTCAGTACATTTGAAAACAATTTATAATACAACCAACAAATAGTCACACTTGAATCCTAACTATTTATAAGAAAAGATAAACATTAAGGAAGAGGTAAGTTTTAGACATAACAATTTGGTTAAAAATTCATTTTAAATAGACAAGAATAAGTTATATGACGGGTAAGTGTGTATATATATGGGTGGTGACTGAACGTTATTTTACCCTATAACTGAGTATGCTGGAACCCGTTCTCCTTTGTCTGCCGAGGAGTCATGAGTTGTAAAATGTGTTTCTTGTATGATCGTCTGTCTTGAACTCAAGGATGAAATGACCTATATATGCATAGTTTGGTATATAAGCTTAATGGTGTGATGTACCTCGTACTTCACATGCATTCGCAGAAAATTTTGGCCAAACCTTTTAATAATTGTAAAGTAAAGTATAGAACGGTAGAGAGAAATTGAAAAGTTTAGATAGAACAATTATTACAAAATGTGAATAATAGAAGCATCAACACTTAGAATTGTTTGTAGAATTAAAATAGGGTCGATTTAGTCAATATAGATGCTAATTCGACCAGAGTGTGGAACAGATGTCCCGACGATAAAGGCCAGATGTTCATCGCTGGCTGACTGGGTCGTTTAAATTGAATTGTAGAACAGTGCATGGGATATAGTAAAAACTGGATTTTCTAATTAAGAACTACTATTGATATTTAATTAATAATTCCCTTCATAAAAACTAAGCGATAAAAGAAAATAAGTAAGGAAAGGAGCCCAAACAGTAATTTATTAAGTAGATATCCTATTCTATATTTAATGAGAAAAAAATAAAGTGTTCTCGAAAGCTTATAACATTTCCTAAACTAGAAGAAGAGATAAAAAGAAGAGTGCGAATTGGAAATTATACAAGGTACTACGCTTGGGGCAATACTACACAGATAAATAAGGCATTTTAAAAGTTAAATCTAATAATGTGCCCTAATCAGGTCAGGGTAAAAATTAAGATCTTGAAAAAACTATTTCAAGGAACTACCGTTATAATAGAAATGTTTCAAAAGAGAAACAACATTAGTACCTCACAACCCCTATATTTTAGGACCTAGAGAAAAAAAGAAGTGAATGTAAAAAGAATGGTTATAATACTTCCTAAATCAGAAGAAGAGAGAAGAAGAGAGATAACCGGCACTATACAAAACGCTACACTGAATAAAATACTACACAGATAAATAAGACATTTAAAAAAGTTTAATCTCAAAATGTGCCTATTCAGATCAGAATAAAAATGAATTACATAACAACTATCCTCATCTTCCTTAATTTCAAGGAACGACCGTTATAATAGGAAGGTTTCAAAGGAGAAACAACATTAGAACTGCATTGAAGTCAGCAATACTTTAAAGAACTGTTTGAGACCAATGAAATACAAGATTCCATTGTGTACACCGAGAGTATAAGACATTCCAAGTTGTTAAAGTTCTGCCTTAGTCCGGTAAAATAAGGATGCAGCCTCGGAATGAAAGATAATAAGCTAAAAATTTGCATACGTCTTTATTTTTATGGTATAAAACTTACCTCAAAAGTCTCATATAATCACGTGTACGCGACTTAAGATATTTAAGGTCAAAGGTCACGAAAATCAGTTTTTTTGCAAATATCTCGTTTCCCTTACGCTAAATGACTTTGAAGGTAGTTAGAGAAATTGTAGAACGGAAAATTCTCTTCAACTTTTGTCTGGAGTAATTTTATGTACGTTCAACCCTTTTTTGGAGATACAGCGCAAAGAGTAGGGGACCGCTTACCTGTATATACGATAATGCGAGGTCAGCCATTAGAATACAATAAATAAATGAGTTATATTGTTGATTATTCACTTATATTATTATTATTACTTAATAATATTATTATTAAATTGTTGTTATTATTTAATATACAGTATTTATAATTATAAATTATACATTCTCTAAATAATACTTATTTTATTTTTACCAAACATGCAATATTAAAAGAAATATTTGAAATGAATTTTAATTATATATTTATTTATTGATCCAATAATCAATTTATTAAAATTACAAATATAAAATTTTTGTATTATTAATGATTAATATTTTTGTTTTATTTTTTTCTTGTTCATCGTCTTCTTCTTCTTCTTCGTCTTCGTCTTTTCCTCTGGCTGTTCAATATCGGATTCATTATTATCATTCTCGTGTGTTAAAATTATTCTACCGAAAGATTATTTAAAGCAATATACAATTTCTCAAAGTAAAGTGTAAGATTGGATGTTAGTATATACCGATTTGCCCGCTCTAAAATAACCAATTTCATTTCAACAAATCACGGTGAATACTTTTTAACTTCAAACTATTACTCTTTGATTTTCAAATGATTCATGGTATCTTTAAATAACTTCTTTGATGTCACTAAAAGCAAACCTACCGAAGAGAAAGTTAAATTTACGATCAATTCCAGACCATTTCGCTACTCCCAGAATGCTGAGCAGTTCGATGTAATTGTGTTCGCTAATGGAGCTCGCTTGTCACTTCACGTTTCGCTGGAGACTCTAAATTGGATCCAGAAGTATTTGAGAACATCGCCATCAGAAGTGAATATTCGAGTTAGAAGTGGATATTGCAGAGTGTAAAATGCCATTATTTGTGTCTGCCATTAAACATTTGATATCGATTAGATCAAAACACCTTTTTCGTCACACTTACTCAGTTTGCTTTTTCAGAAATTAAACTATATGTCTGGAAAAGCATTTATTCAATACGTGAAAACTCACATAGGTTCTCATTATGAAGTAAAATATATAAACAAAGAGGTGAGTTGTAGTGAGGTAGTAAAAAATATTAATATTGCCCACAAATATTTTTCAAAGACGGGAGGAATAATTTAGCTTTATTGATACCATGTCGTTGTCCACCCTTATGTACGATAAGATATGATAGGAAGGTCTTAGAAACTTGAAACTTGGGACATAGTTTTCTCTTTGTCCAAGGAAAAAGGTAATTTCAAAAGGTCAAAGGTCAGTATGTTTGTCTCTCTCTCTCTGAGCGTTCGTGCTATAACACTCGATAAAAATGTCCTAGAGACTTAGTACATGGGTTGCTCTTGGTCTAAGGTGGTATCCTATTTAATGTGAGGCCAAATAGGAAGGAGCAGACAGTCTTTCTCTCTGTTCATCTGTCCGATAACTCTTAATAGGGCGGTCTTAGAAACTTGAAACTTGGGACATAGGATCATCTTGCTTCAAGGAAGAACACTAAGTCCAAAGGTCAAAGTCCAGTTCGTCCTTATTCTATTGGTCTGTCTGTACGTATCTGCTTTAGCTCTTGAAAGAATGTCCTTGAGACTTTAAACCTGGTATATAAGTTATTTTGAACTTAGAATGAAGACTATTGATTTTAAGGTAAAAAATAAAAGAGCAGTCTGTTACATATCCGTCCTTTTGTGCTCTTCCTCTTCCGTTACGTTGTATCGGGTAGATACGTGAACAATGTCCTTACTGACGTAATAAGCTATGATCTTTAAAGATTCGTCATTCACTAAAGAGTGACGTGGCTTTGCTATAAAATGTACAAGTAGAATGAGGTTTTAGAATAACATAAGTAAAGTGACGTTCTACTAATAGAACTATACAGGCTGACTTTTAATTGCAATCTTAGAAACTATAAATCTGCTAGTAAATGTTATGTACATCAAACATTTAAAAATGCCATTTTGAAATGTGGTGGTCATCTTTTTTTAACTTTGGAACAACCAGTATCATATGAATATATTTGATAAAAAAATAAATTTTTGAAAATGTTTTCTTTCCAGTTTTTAAATATATCCTATGTACCAAGTTTAAAGTCTGTATGACATTTGAATCTAGAGTTAAATGACGTAGTAGGTATGAGAACTGTTTATATTCCATGTGGAGTTGAATATTAAGACAATGCAGTTCCAAACAATATGCATGCTAACTATAATTAATATAGTATCTGGAATAAGGGAATTGCAGCTCATTTTTAACATATTTATACATTTTTAAACTGGAAAGGAAACTTGTGTTAAGAAAATTCATTTTCTTTCAAAGTGTCTAAATATTAAATTAGACTTTTTCCAATTAAATCTCCTCATATACCTTATACTTCTAGTAATAAATAAAAAGATGAAAACTTTTGAAAATGTAAGGTTTTTTTTACTTACAGTTTAGAGAATTCAAATGCACTGCTATTTAAAAAGTAATTTTGTCAATGTTAAACTTCATTAGTAGCATCAGCACTTTAAGCTGACCTTAATTAATTAAAATATCAAAAAAAGTTCCAAGAATGAAGAAGCATTAAAATTAATTGGCAATAGAAAATAACATATAAGATGTTTTAAGTTGACCTCCATATGGAAAATGGGTGTAATTTTAGAAAGATAAATTCAAATATTTTTACAACTTTTAAAACAAGGAAATGCTTTATATTTACAGTTTGCTGTCATATTCATAGATTTCAATATTACAAATGTAGCCCATTTAAACAGGCTACCGCGTAGCATTATAAAAGTAAAGATTGCATTTGATTAAAAAATTGAAGGCAGATGCCTCATGATAGTTATTAACTCCATTCTTACATATGATGGGAATACAATGAGCTGCTAAACACATTAAACATTACATGCAACTTCTGCGAAGCCTGTTACATGACACGTGGTGCAGTGTACCTTTGTCTTGTATTTAGTAGAACTAAAAATACGAACACAAGAACATAAACGTATTTTGAGTAATTTTATAAATATTAAATAAACGGTGAGGACGATATTTTCTACTAGACAACTCCGCTAGGGTTTATTCAACTTATTTTAATAATCCAATAACCATCAAGCCCGAGGCGAACATCTTGTCTTCATTGTCCAGTCATCTGCTTGTTGGTCGCATTACCATGAATATTGAATTAATCAACCATTTCATTCCAAAATGAAATCCTTAGAGTGTTACAACGTAGGTATCATGACTCGAATTTTTATTTATGTCCACAGATTCTTTTCCAATACTACTGCAACGATTTAGATAAAAATTCTTTAGATAAAAAGTGCTACCCAAGATTGGTTTCATATTAGTTATTTTATGGATCGATCAAGTATCAGGGCAGGAAGTCACTTTATGGAGGAGCCATACAAAATAAAAAAAAATTTGGAGATGCGGTTTTCTTATAATTACTTTAACTTGTCTTAGAACTGTTAGGTAGTAATACTTTTGGTGTTGGCTTTGAATGATGTTCCAACTAGTTGAAACAAATAAAACCGCCCTAAAGTAACGAGGCAGTATTGATTGGGTTGTTTGAAATTTTCTTAATTACCATAAGTTACCGTACAGCTATAGTGGAAAGTTTCCTAGTGTATATCATGGTTCCAGAACACGCTCCAATAGGAGTACTTTGAAAGATGACATGAAACGATGAGACGGAATAAGATACGTAGATGTAGTATTTTGCAGATGCCCACACCTTGTATCACAGTTAATGGGGAACATACCATTGTTCAAGGTAGGTCTGAGTGACATCCCTGTTTTAGACAATGTAGAATTACTTTTAGAGCAGGATTGAGTGCGGAGATTGGGTTTCTTTTAACCTTAGAGTTGCTGAAGGAAGCTTCCAAGTTGCATCAGAATTCCAAATGACATTCCTCTAGAAATCCTTTCAATTATGACATCAGCAACGAGACGGGTTAAGTTGCTGAGATATATATTTCTGTTAACGACTATAACTCAAGGATTCTAGGGAATACACCGTCTTTCATACTTGCTAATAGTTTGAGTGACATTTCTATTAAGAGTAATGCGAAATATGTCCTTCAGACAAATTGAGCAGTAAGATAAAAGAGAGTCCAGAACGTATCGCTTTTGAAATAAACATACTTGTAGGTTACACCACAAACACTTGGGAAATATTTCCATGTTTGTCAGGGTTCCTCTAAGACGCTTACGAAACATGACAAGCATCCTTCTATTAAATATTTATAAAATATGTCTATATATTTATAGTAATAATAAAAATATAATTTTGAATTAAAAATATAAATTAATTATAAAACTTATAAATATAATATAAATAAACTATAATATAAAATATCTACTAAATGGAGTCATCAAATGTTATGTTGTAGTTTTTGAATATCTTCATTTGTATTTTTAATTAGAGAATACACAATATTTGTCACTCAAATAAAAATAACACAATCTTAAAAAAAAAATCAGATTTCAAAACTTTAAAAAATGAAGGAATTAAAAGTAATTTCGATTTAATCAAATGAAAATTACTCAAAGCAAATACCACACAAGTTTGGAAGGCAACGCCAAATGTTTAATATAATAAAATTTAATTATGTGAGATGCGATTTGAAGATAGAACGCGGCCATGTAAAGCAAATTAAAAGTATTGATGGTATAATAAATTAAATGATGCCATTGAATTACTTCACTGGAAAGGCATACTGAATACTTGCAGTTTAAGTCATACTTTCATAGAGGTTACAACCTCTTATATTCATAAAAACATTGCATAAAACATAGTAAAATATGTATTGTAAATTCGTTGAACATAATGGTTAATGCAGTGTACCTATCGATATTCAACTATCGATTGCAGTTATTACGATGTTGTAAAGTTCTAAATCTCAATGTTTCTTTTCGTTGCTTATGAAAATTTCACATTATACTTAAAGGGGAATAATGTAGAGTATAGAATTAATTGTAAAATACTTGTGACTCTTAAAATTTTTTATCGCTTTCAAAATCTTTAGTGGAATTGGCTTTGAGTAAATTATGTCAAATGAAAAGTATTTTTTACTATTCAGTTCCTTATTTTTTTGAAAGTAGGTTTATTTCATTTTTAAAATTGTACTATTATTCATTATTTAAGAATACTATTACTTCCTTATATCTTAACTAATACACGTTTAAATAAATGATCACGAGGGTTACTTTAAAGTCTAGTAAATAAATTAATAATTACGTTACAAATGCTTCGTTTTGTAACATTGTCAACTGAAGGACTCAAAATAAGAATATCTTTGGGAAACCTAAGATGTAAAATCGTTATAAAATCCGGCCTAAGTGCCAAAGAATTCAAATTGGTTTTTATTGTCAAAATGTGGGCTATGTGCCTATCATTACCTAGTAAAAACCGGGCTATGTTCTGTTGACATTGGAAGTAGTTCAAATAATCGATACAAGAATGCGTGCCGGTCTAAGTCCACCTGCTCGCTTACAAAATCCGGGGTATGTGCCACAGCTGTTTTTACTTTCTTCTACGTGGTTTATTCTCAGTTTGAGGTTATCCTTTCGTTTAGTTGAGGATATTGTCTCGCATGTAAGTAGTGCATTGTGTTCTGGGGGTTGCTCTGCTATACTCTTCTACGACTGCTACAATGGAGGTAGGAAGGAAACGACGTAAAAGAGGTGAAGGAACAGTTACTAGCTCTAAGAAAAAGCTTAGGGCTGAAGGAAAATCCTACAAGAATAACAGACGAGTAACCACCAACTAATGAGGTATGTAGGCTCTAGCCTAATAATTTAATTTAGACCTAGTTCATTATAATTTAACGGGTATGTTACAATCTAATATTTTGGCCTATTCATTCGCGGTTACGTCTTGATGAAGTGTATGTTGTTGTTATTGCAAAAAAACAGTTTATTAGAAACATGAACCGTTTCTAATGGCCTGTTTTATTTTTAGGTTACATACCGGTGTAGATACCAGTGCAGAGGCCTTACGTTGGATCAAAAGCTGAATATTTTCGATCGGTTTTATGAGCTTGGAGATAATATCAAGAAAAATTGGTACTTAATGGGAAACTTAAGTGTTTGTTAAACGTCGTCATCACGGATATCACGACGACCCAGCCCAGAGTCGAAGGCAGGCCACTGTGTTTTTCACGATTCCAGATGGCAATGGAAACCACATACAAGTGTGCAAACAAACATTCAAAGAAATCCATGCGATCACTAGACGTAGAGTTGAGACCTACTAAGGTCTAAAAAGCGAAAAAAGCCGGAGTGTGACCTATTTAGAACGCAGAGATAATAAAACTAAGGAGGGAAAACACAATTCTGACGATGTTAAGTGCATTGTTGCCCACATTGACAGTTTTCCCAAAGAGGAAAGTCACTACACTCGGGTCAAGAGTACACTTTTGTACCTTAGCCAGGATTTAAATTATCAAAGAATGTATGAAGCCTTCATAGAAAGTCATCCTGACAATAAATTTGATACCAACTTTTACAAAAAGATATTGAAAAACAAATTTCCAAAACTCAAATTTCACCGTCCTAGGAAAGACACGTGTAATACATGCGATTTGCTCAAAAGCAAAATGATGAATGATTCAACGAACAAAATTGAGTATAAGAACTCATTGGAGCTACATCATACGAAAGCGGAAAAAGCTAGGGAACAGATGAAAACTGACCACGAGGAGTCAACACTTGTGACAAGTGACACTTGTACTATATCCGTAGACTTACAACAAGTTTTCTCTTTGCCAGCTACTGACTCACTGCCAAGTTTATTATCTTAGTCAACAAACTGTCATGTTTCAAACTGGGTTTGCACATGGCCGACAATAACCAAGGTTTCATGTTTGTATGGCATGAACAAAATGATTTTGTTCTTGTGGATCTTTTTAGTTTGCAATGATTACCTTGATGAAATCAACCACAAGTATGTAGTTCCAGGTCATTCTTACTTGAGCTGTGATCGTGATTTTGCTCTAATTGAAAAAAGAAAGAGGGTAGAGAAATGTGAAGTACCCTTAGACCTCATACATATTGCAGACAACGGCCATATTTGACAACTTTGATGCAAGAAGATGACTTTTTAGACTTTTCAAAAGCTTCAAAGGAGTATTTAAATACAAGTTCTCTAGAAAACTCCAAGGTTTCTCAAGTAAAGTAATGAGGAACACACCTAAAACTATCTTTACCAAGAAAACCTTTAGTGATGTTGAAACATGGAAACAGACGAACATTTTTAAGAAAGGAGTGAAGAAGGAAGACATTCAAGGGTTAGAACTACCAAGATTGAGATGAAGGTAAGAATCAAGCCTGAAAAGAAAGAAGACCTACGGAAATTTTTTTCCATATCTGAAAGAAGAAAACAAGTTGTTTTATCAAGAGCTGTTAGCTGAGTAGTGACAAGATAATGCCTTGGTTTACACAATGTTTTTATTGTAAAGAACGATTGGAAATTGTAATAAAAACTTATTCATATTATTTAAGTGTTTTTTAATTTTTTATTTTAAAACAAAATACTCCTGTTTTTGTAAAGCAACAACATGCACTAAACTATATAAAGAAACGTACGTTGGCCTGTTTTTATATAATAATTATACCTTGGCAATTGGCCCGGTTTTCATAGTTGTATGCATGGCCCGGTTCTCAATTCTTTAAATAAAACTTTTTTTCTCATAGATAACATGTGAAAAAGAGGTTCAAAGTTGGTCAACTGTTTTAAAGTGATGCTTTATACTGTGTAAAATTTAAAACAATATTAATTTGCAACTTTTTTGGTTTTTAGAAGGTTTTATTCATTTTACTCGAAATTTTCATTTTGGAACTTAGCCCGGATTTTATTACGAGTCTACAGTTTCAGTCCTCTTGTATCCTCCATGCTATAAAGGCTAGCAGAAATGTTATGTGTTACACCTTACACCAATGGATTAAAGTAGAGATAAAGTTAAAGTTATAAATTTTGGATTTGCAACTAAGCTACAAAACTCTAAAAAAGCTAGATTAAAGTTTCCTGAGTAAATATAAAAATAAACTATTTACTTTCATCTTGTAAGTCTTCCTAATTGATAAAACGTGGGTATGCGATTTAAACAATATTTTCTAAAAACACGTTGATGCTAAATGTAATCAAGATGAATTTCAAAGTTTTTAACTACATAAAAAAAGATTTTCTGATTTTGCATATAATCAATGATTGTGGTAATTTATCTAAATAATACATACATATATTATCTGTCTATTAATATAATATTACAATTTATGAAGGATTGTATTAGAATTATTTCAAATGATCATGAGGACTCTTTTTTTATTTTTATACTGCCCTGCTATAAAAAAGGAACGTAATACATTTTACTGTATTTAATTAAAATGATTCATAGCTAAATTACTTATAATTCAATAATTAAAAAACGATAAGAGAATTAATGGGTTACTACTAAAAACTTTTTAGTATTATGTAAATAGTATTTTTTTACTTTAAAATTCTGTTCTGAATATTAGTTAACGAAAATAGTTCAAAAGAAACAAACTTTAATCCTTCATAAAATTTAAATATCGAGTTTAAAGTTTTAAAACTATCCCTAATAAAGTGGAATCCCTAATCGTAGAATATACTTAAAACATCCAACTATAATCTTTATTTTATAAAAAAAGTAAACGTATTAATAATATGTTTTATTATTGTGTTATTATAGAGAATTAATAATGTATTAATAATTATAAATTTCCAAAACAATAAATTATTAACTCACTTATAGTTCGTTTAAGGCCACGATAATTTTAAAGCGATTTTCATACAGAGAGAAACATAACCCATTCAGAAAACACGATGTCACATCTGCAAAGTAAAAATTATATCAAGAGCAGCTCTCCTTTGTGATGACAAGAACTTAACAGCTAACTTAAGTGATTACCGAGTTGGCGAGTTAAGTCTTAAGTCATCCGGTACAAGTTAAGTCTAAATATATAACTAACTAACTAACTGGAGACGCAATCCATGTACGTGTCGTGTTCCAACAGACATTAGTGCAGATTTAGTTGGAACAATCTTGTTTTGCTTCATCACTCCGTTTTAGTAACACAATTAGAATGCTTATAAGATTTGGTGGTTGTTTATTCTTTTAAAATATTTTAAGGTATTTCTTCAGTTATATATTGGATGAATAAAGGTCCTAAATAAACTTCTTTATTACCCATCCTTTAAATCAAAATTGGTTATTGTTTTCCAGCTAATAGATACAGTGTATCTATTTGTTACGAATGCAAAAAAGTTATTTGGTATATTTTAGTGCGCAATATGTATGTAACTACGTAGAACCGAAATCAGTTAAGTATATTTTAAAGTACAATTTTAATCGATACTTATTGAACTGCCGAACCTAATGTTAAGAATCAAGACTGAAAACGTTCGTAGCATCACTATGATGGGTCATGGTCATTGCTTGAAAAATACCTTTCGTAGGATTTTATTTCTTTTTAGAAAAAGTATTGAAATTGGGAAATATATGTGGTAAGGAAATTATGTTCACAATAAAAAAATATGTTATAATTAGCTGATTAATACAGCCGAAGATAAAACATCTGTTTTTATAGCTCAGTAGCAGTTCTTTCATGTCATGACACTTACTATTAAACTATTTTCCTTATTTATTAAGCATATTTATAAAAAAATGTTTTGACTTGCAATTAAATGTTCTAACTAAAATGCAATCAAAGCCATTTATTTTTTATCATATATTCTTAAGATGTTTCAGTTAAAAACGTTTAAGGTTTTAAAAATATACCTTGTAAAATTTGTTTCAAAACTTTTTAAGTTTTAATTACGTCTTTTTGGGTGTAAGGCTGTATATAAAATTTCAATATATTGCAATAAGTGTTCTAAATTTAAATTTAAATTTGAAATGTGAAATTTGAAAACTCTATAAACATTAACTTCCCCCCCGCAAAGGTCAGTATGTTTTATTTTCAGGACAATTATATTGTCGAAAAGGAATTAGAACTACGTAGTTCAATAAAATACAAAATTGGGTCTTTAAGGGTAAATATTAAGTTTTTGAAAGTTTGAATATGAGATTTTAGTTTGTATTTGGCTTGGGAACAATATACGTAAAGGTTGATACAGGCAGTTTGGACACTCTGTATAATACTATTTTGTGTAAATTTAATGTGTTCCTATATTTCCTTTACTGACTTGTTATAAAGCAAATTTTATTTTTGATTTTATAAAAAAATTCAAAATAAAGTTAGTCTTGTACTTTTACTTGGAATTGAATGTATCACCCAAAAACATTGGTAATATTATTACAATTAAAGGTACAAAAGTGAGCATAGTTTCAAAGGTTTGTGTAAAAGAACATCAAGTGTAAATATTTGTTGTTAGCCTAGTCGCAGAAACACAAATTGGTTCTAACCAATCCTTCTAATTAAGCCAGCCTATAGAATATTAACTAACACCAGAGAATATCACCCAGCACCAGAGTATGATTGCCAATTATCGAGCTTTGGAGACAATTTACTGAAATAATGATGCCTATTAGTGTGTTAGTTTCTTCCATAGTTAATAATTTAATTAAGTCACCGTTTAAAAGCTTCGATATAAAAAATAATATATTGCATTAAATAATAGTAGATCTGTTTGAACAAAAATGTAAATTTCGAAATGTATTTATATAGGTAGTTTTATTATGGCAAATTAAAAAGGAAAATAAAAGTAACTAACATCTTATTTTACCATACGAAATTAGGGCAAAGACGCCCTCTCTAACACTTAACCTGGTAATGAACGGCTTAAAAGTGACTGATGTTTTAGGCAATTCTACAGTAAATAACAATTATATATATATATATATATATACATACCACGGACGTTACAGCTTCTCGCAGCAGTCTGGATGTATATATTGGCTCTGAAACCAGTTGTAAATAACTAAATATTCTTCTGCATAACAGGTTAACTCCATAATAGTTGTCGCCAAATTAATAAACAATTAAAACAGACAGTCGTAACCAGCACACTGAACTAGTTTTCAACGCTGGATTACAAAATTCAGTCTAGGAACAAAGATCAGTAACAGAAGAGGCCCAAGAATCGATCCTTGAGGGACACCGTCTTAGTTCATGGTAGGTCTATTGTGGACGATCACACCGCAATATTTTAACTAAATTAGTCTTTAAGTGTGAATCCTTACTTCTCACCTGGCCCCCTAGTAGTTAGGCTAGGGCTGGTTTACCGCACAAATCGCGCTACTCACGGTTTAGTTGTCGGTAGGTCAACCCGCAACTTCCCGCGCAGGTGTGAACGAGTAGTTCGCACCGCCAATCCCTCATCACAGCTACAATTCCCTCTCAATTCCCTCCCAAATCCCGATAAAGGAACACTTTACGCCAAACAATGGTAATTTAAGTTATTTATATTAAAGAACGGGCGTAGGCTGAGTGCACCCTACGTGTCAATAACTTGTCGGTCGTGGACGAACTATTCGCAATGTTTCATTTACTAAGGCTTCCATAGGCAGCATGTTTGGTATCCGAAAAAATCCATCTTTCTACGTACGTCTCGTACATAAAGCATTGGAATAAACCCACAAACGTACAGTTTTCGGCCGGTAGTGTCCAGTGGAAGAGATCACACGGGCAATCCTTGGGCAGGCTCCTACAAAGCGCAGCGTATCAGTCGCAACTGAGTCCAATCCCAGTTGACTGTATTTGTCTGGTGGATTATACGCAAGTTCGAATCGAATAGTAACAACTGAATAGTACCGTTAAAACATAAATATATTTTGTACTGAAATATTGTAAATGTAAAAAAAAATTAAAACTTGTAATCAAATAGTGAGAATTTTGCTATTGATTGGCCGATTGTTACACAAATGATGTAGTTCTTTATCTTGTTGAAATATATTTTCCATCATTTCAATGAAAACAGAGTAATGTTTTTCTGGAAATAAAACAGATAACGTAACCACTTCCATGAATGTCCTGGTATGGATTTTAGATGACACTTCTACTAAGGCCTAGTTTTGGAATGAAGCCAGACCGAGTTTTGGATACAAGCGTCTATTCAGACTTTATGGATCCAAGACTGAATACATTGCACAATTTAGTAAAAGTGAAATGAAATTATGGATATTATCTTACTTATAACAAGTTTTCTTATAAAATAATAGGTATGGTCTTATACAGTTATTATAATAATAATACTTTAAAACACTTGCGTAGTACTAATTTTACGCTAAAAGATTTTACTAACCATGATGGCTGATGCAATCTAAATAGTTTGACCTAAGGTAAAATATAAATAACGAGGTTCCACAGAGCATTTCCGTGTCGGCTGACAGCCACCTTTTCTCGTCACAGACCCAAGGTACATTTCAATAAATGAATGTGACTAGTTCGACAAGTGTGTAAGGCAACATGAGAAATTAAATAGGAATACAGAGTGGTGATTGTATACCTTCACTTCAAAGCATAATAGAAGAATATATCTAACTTGGTTTTGTGTAATATGTCAAATAGTTGAACTAAAATCATATTTTGGCATAAGAAAAAATTAGTAATCATGTTATGTT
This sequence comes from Homalodisca vitripennis, assembly GCF_021130785.1. Lineage (NCBI taxonomy): Eukaryota > Metazoa > Arthropoda > Insecta > Hemiptera > Cicadellidae > Homalodisca > Homalodisca vitripennis. Next base: position 29,435,030 of record NC_060212.1, read on the forward strand.
TAGTAATTAATTACTAACTGACTGGGTGTAATTTGCGAAATTAGCGTTCGATAAAATGAGAACTGTATTATACTTACTATAGCGTAAAAGGTTTTCAAATAACAGAGCGCAATAACGTATAAGCTATAACGTTGATCTAAATAGCCTAAAACTACGTGCTTTCAAAGTCACCAATAAAATCAATTCCTGAATATCGTATATGTATATTACTTTCATTGAATTTGAATGTTTTAAATGTATACTCCAAATAAAAATGTATTCCTTCTACGGTAAGGCTTAGCTATATATGTATTATATATAATATGATATTATATATATATATATATATATATATATATATATATATATATATATATATATATATATAAGTAGATATGAATATGCCGGTTCTAGGACACTTTTGGGACAGTCAGAAAATCAATGTAAAATACTGTCCATTGAACCATAAACAAATCTGAGAAATCACGAATGTAAAATAACCGAATCTATAGCTGTTTTACTGTTCATTGTAGGCTTCTAATTTCTAAGCTGTTTTAATGAAAAAATCCAGAAATCTTCGAAATCTTTATTCCACGAAGTTAATTGTAACACAGTCTTTATCTTTAATAGTCTTCTTTCCAGTAACAACCAAGTGTAATTTTTCATTTTTGTTCAATTCTTTAATCTTTTTTTCATCCAAAACAGTCAAAAATCTGTTTGGCAAGTGTACTTTATAATCTTCCAACTCGGCAATTATTGTAAACCCGAATTTATCTTTCATTTTCTCCAAATTCAAGATTCTATATCTCTTTTTTTCTTCCAATTCCACTAATTTCTTATATTCTTTGAATCTTAGTTCACCAACCTTATTCAACTCTTGTAACAGCGCCGCCATTTATTATAGAAAAATCTTTTAACTAAATTTTAGTTAAAAGATTTTTCTATAATAAATAGAACAATCTGAAAACATTTGACCAGAAATTGTGCTGATTTGTGTCAAGTTGTCACAAAAATCACCACTTCTCAAAATTTTAGTTTACAAATTTTTGCTCTTTAAATAGAACAATCTGAAAACATTTGACCAGAAATTGTGCTGATTTGTGTCAAGTTGTCACAAAAATCACCACTTCTCAAAATTTTAGTTTACAAATTTTTGCTCTTTAAATAGAACAATCTGAAAAACATTTGACCAGAAATTGTGCTGATTTGTGTCAAGTTGTCACAAAAATCACCACTTCTCAAAATTTTAGTTTACAAATTTTTGCTCTTTAAATATGGAGCGGAAAAAGATAGAGTGCCCATACTACAAAAAAGACATTTTTGAACATTACTATACTCGACATTACAATTCGAAAAATCATCTAAAAAACAAAGACATTTATGAAAAAGAACTAAATTATTTGAGGACTTGGGCTAAAGAAAATCAAATTGCTGATCACCAAAACATGTATAATATAGAAAAATTGCGTGAACTAAAGAAAATTTTTAAGGAAAGTAAAAAAGATCTCAATCTATTTAATGATGAAAAAATTCATTCAATAGCTGAAAAATTGGCTATCGAAACTAACGACAAAACTAAGTCTGAAATGATCGAAGAAATTGATAAATACAAATCTGAAAATATCATTGATGTAGAAGTTTTATCCTCAATACACGGTCTATTTAAGCAATACATTTTAACAAATTTGAACGACAATTTCATGTCAATTTACAAATATCTTTCTATTTTGCGCCCAGAAATTAAAAGTTTAATCGAAAAATTTCAAGAAACTGTGAAAAATAGTAAAGGATATCTCTCTTTAGAATGCGAATACGAACGAACTTTAGTGAACGGTGAAACACAAACTTGTCCAATGTACTTTACTATAAAAGCAGACGAGATCTTTGATGTAAACGACTTTATTTCTAAACAATTTAATAAATTAACACATCGAGAACAGACAAATCATCCAAATCGAGGTTCTGGATGGACATTAAAACGCTGTAAACAACTGATTTTGAGCCTTAATAAACACGAAATGCTGAACGCAGGATCATATATCGATTTACCACAAGAAATAAAGGTAAAGAAAGCTTGTGTAAATATCAAAAATGAAGATGACTATTGCTTTATTTACTCTATCCGATGTGCAATTGAAAAATCAAAATTTCATCCTGAACGTGTAAAACAATATGAAAAATTTGTAAATGACGAGATATTTTCTGGATTTGACTATCCAATGTCCTTAAAAGATATACAATTATTCGAGAAACGAAGCTACAATTCCAAGTACAAATATCCAAAAATGTCAATCAATGTCTACAGTTTTGATGAAAATATTAAGGTTGTTCCGTTACAAATTTCTGAAAAATATGATGCCGAGTTAAACATTGACTTATTGTATTTTAAACAAGATGATAAATCCCATTATGTTTTGATAACAGATTTAAGTAGATTAGCGAGTTCTCAATTATCACAAAATGCTCACAAGACGTTCTTGTGTCGAAGATGTTTAAGCCATTTCTACAAATCTGGAGATTTAACAGATCATTTAGAAATTTGCAAGCAACACGAAGTTTGTAAGCCAATTATGCCCTTTCCAGGCCAAACAACTAAATTTATTAATTATCAAAAGAAGTTTAGCCATCCGTACGTTATTTATATGGATTTTGAAAGCATATTAGAAAAAATTCCGACATGCAAGAACAATCCACAAAGATCGATTACAACCAAGATTCAGAAGCACATTCCTTATGGTTTTACTCTATATTTAGTGTCAAATGTGACGAATCGCATGTATAAACCGATATGTTATCGAGCCGAAAATGAAGACGATTTGCCTAATGTTCCTGCAAAATTGTTTGAAGAGCTCAATAAAATATCAAAATACATAGCTAAAAAGTATAATTCTAAGAACAAAAAACCTATGAAATTGACCGAAGAAGAAGAATTAGCGTACCAAAATTCCAGTCTTTGTCATATTTGTGAATGTGAGGGTTTTGATAATCAAACAAGAAAAAAAGTACGAGATCATTGTCATTTAACAGGTAAATTTCGAGGTGCTGCTCATTTATCTTGTAATCTGAATCTCAAATTTCCTCAAAATATTCCAGTTTTCTGTCACAATATGTCAAATTACGATACTCATTTGTACAACAAAGAATTGGCAAAACAGTATGGTAATGTTGATTTGATCGCAAACACCGATGAGAAATATATAAATTATTCTGTAAATTCTGGATATGGGTATGAGTTTGAAGATGATAAACCAAGAAAGTTCATCAAGTTTTCATTCGTAGATACGTTCAGATTCATGGCCTCGTCTATAGAAAAGTTAGCTAAAAACCTCAAAAAAGATGATTTCAAGCATACAAATCATTTTATACAAGATGGTCTGAACGCAATTCTAGATAGACAACCAAATGACGAAGAAGAAATCTTTAAAATTCTATCTGGAAAAGGCATATTTCCTTACGAATTTATCGACAGTATTGAAAAACTTGATTACACAGAAGACCTGAAAATTCAAGATTTCTATTCACTTTTGACAGACGAGAGCATATCTGAGAAAGATTATCAACACTATTTGAGCGTTTGGAACAAATTAAAAGTGAAAAATCTAGGAAATTACTCTGATTTGTACAATATCCAAGATGTATTATTGCTCGCTGATATATTCGAAAATTTCAGAAATATTTGCTTAAATTGCTATAAACTTGATCCAGCACATTATCTAACAGCTCCAAGTCTCGCATGGGACGCTATGTTAAAATTAACGAAAATTGAGCTTCAGCTAATTAACGATTATAACATGTATTTGATGATCGAAAAAGGTATTCGAGGAGGTATTTCTCAATGTATTAAGCGATATGTTAAAGCAAATAACAAATATTTGAAAGATTTTGATAAGACAAAGCCCGAAAACTATCTGTTGTACGTCGATGCTAATAACCTTTATGGGTATGGCCTCATGCAAAATTTACCATATAACGAAATCAAGTGGATGGATCCTAAAACGTATACAACAGCAGAATGGCAAGAAACAATTTTAGAACTCACTGGCGACGAAGATTATGGCTATATTCTCGAAGTTGATCTAGGATATCCAACAAATTTACATGAACATCACAAGGATTTACCTCTTGCTCCCGAACATTATAAAAACAAACTTTGCACAACTTTACTGGATAAAACTGAATACGTTGTTCATTCAAGAAATTTGAAATTCTATCTGGAACAAGGTATGATTTTGAAACATGTGAATAGAGTTATTGCATTCGATCAGAAGCCTTTTATGAAAGAATACATTGATTTTAACACAAACATGAGAACCAAAGCTACAAGCGACTTTGAAAAGGACTTTTATAAGCTGATGAACAACTCAGTTTTTGGAAAATCTATGGAAAATGTGAGAAACAGATGTGATATTAAGCTTGGAAATGAAGAATTTTCAATGAAACAAGCTAAGAAAACAAATTTCAAATGCTTTAACATCTTTGACGACAACTGTATAGCGAGTCACATGTACAAACAAAAGGTTAAATTTAACAAACCGATTTACATAGGATTTTCAGTTCTCGACCTCTCAAAATTGCTAATGTACGAGTTTTATTACAACAAATTAAAGAAGTTTGATCCAGATTTGAATCTGTGTTACATGGATACAGACAGTTATTTTCTAGAATTAAAACGTGATCCTTACAAAATTATTAAAGAAAATTTGAATGACTTTGATACGAGCGATTATCCAAAAGATCACGAATGTTTCACTACTAAAAATAAGAAAGTCATAGGAAAATTCAAAGACGAACTAAATAGCGAAGTTTTAGAAGAATTTTGTGGTTTAAGATCAAAAATGTACTCGTACAAATATCTAGACAAAAATCCAGTTAGGTGTAAAGGAATTAAGAGAAGCGTTGTAAATAAAACAATAAATATCGAAAACTTGAAGAGATGTTTGTTCGAAGATAAAGAAGAATTTAGGGAGATGACTGTAATAAAAAGCTATAAACATGAATTGTATACCATCACTATAAACAAGTTAGCACTGAACGCTAAAGATGATAAGAGAATTGTCCTAGAAAATAAGATCGATACAGTACCTTATGGCTATAAAAATGAAGCAAAATCTGATATATTAGATGAGTTAAATAAACTTGGAAACTTTGACATGTAAATGGAAGATGATTTGATTCACTGCCACAAATGCAAGAAAAAAACGAAAAATATAGATTCTAAAATCGTTCAAACTCAAAACGGATTGTATAGAATTGCAGCAAAATGTTCAAAATGTAAGACAAATAAGAGTAAATTTATAAAAAATCCCTATGAAAAACAAGTAAAGAAAGAATCTAAGAATAAGGAAGAAATCGAGATTGAAGCTAGAGAAATTCATGCACCGGTACGAAAAAAGTTTAAAAAGAGAAAAATTATAACTTTAGGAATTGACGATTTATGGGCAGCAGATTTAGTTATAATGTCTAACTATTCAGATCAAAATGATGGATTCAAGTATATGTTAAATGTTATTGATACTTTCTCAAAATATGCTTGGTCAAGAGCTATCAAAAGAAAAAACGGTAAAGATGTTTCAAAAGCCTTCGAAGATATAGTAAAAGATGCCATAAGGATCAATCACAAACCTCCTAACCTACTTCATACAGATAAGGGTTTAGAGTTTAAAAATAAAGAATTTAACGATGTTTTGAGGAAATATAACATTAAGATTTATCATACTGAAAACGAAGAGAAATCAAGTATCGTAGAGAGATATAACAGAACTCAAAATGAAAGAATGAAGGTTCTTTTTGAGATTAATAAAAACTTTAAATGGATCGATATTCTTCAAGAAATCGTAAAGAAATATAACGATACTGTTCATAGCACAATCAAAATGAAGCCTAAAGACGTAGATAAAGATGCAGAAAAGGAGTTATTAGAGACCGTTTTCAAGTATATTCCACCAGAAATTCACACGAAAACTAAATTTAAAGTCAATGATCATGTAAGAATTGTTAGTAAAAAACAAACATTTTCGAACAAATATAAGAACAATTGGTCAAGAGAAATCTTTGTGATTTATCAAATTAATAACACAGATCCTGTAACTTATAGTATAAAAGATTTAAATAATGAAGAAATAACCGGAAAGTTTTATGAATATGAATTGAGAAAGTCAAAGATTTTTTCTATATAAATGGAGGCCCAAAAGAAATGTTCAGTGTGCAAAGAAATAAAAGGTTTTGAAGCTTTTTATAAAAATAAGACTAAAAAAGACGGATTTGAATATTATTGTAAGGATTGTCGTAAAAAATATGAAAGAGATTTATACGATACAATGGAAAAATTAACTTTAGAAGAGAAAGAGTGTCACATTTGTAAAGAAATTAAGAATATTTCTGAATTTAATAATCGACATTATAGTAAAGATAGAAAGGACGCTTTTTGTAAGGAATGTGCTAGAAGAATGTACCGAGAAAGTCAAAAGAAAGAGACTCATTGTGAATGTGGAAGAACTCTTCAGTGGTTACCTTATCTTCAAAAACATTTACAAACAAAATATCATAATTCGAGAGTTTAATAAAATTTATTAACATTTTCATCGTGTAATTTAGATATTCTATAAATCAGTCGAGATTCTGTCATATTTGTGGTAAAATGATTTCCGTTGTATAAGATATTCAAAGATTCTTTCATTTGGTTATACAGATTGATAGAATTTGGTTCGTCATCAATGAACAAAATCTCTAATTCAGGATAATTTATTTTTAGATGTTTTAATCTTTTCGGTATTTCTCTCTTTTGAGCTCTGATAACGTAATAAGGATATTCCCACATGTGATTCTTCTTAATTAACACAAAAACATGGTGTTTTTTCTTATCAAAATTTTTACATATCATATCTCTCTTCATTAATTCCATTCGCAATTCTTGATTCTCTATTTTCAAGGATTTCATTTGACCTGAAATTTGTAACTGTTTTATTTCATCTTTTAACTGCTTATTTTCGTTTTCAAGTTTGTACACACCAAATTTACGAATACTTGGTAAAACTTCTTCTAAAACCCAATCTTGAAACATTTCTGCTATTTTCATTTTAGATTTCAAGATTAAAGAATATATGCCTGCTTCATTTATGAAAACAGTGTTTTTTTGAAAGTTTGAAGGCGGGGGCGAATCACCCCTACCTTCAGAATGTATGTTTTCGAAGCTTTTTCTATATTTTTCTTTGACATGTTCTTTAATTGCTTTCTTCGTATCTTTATATTCTAACACCTCTGCAACATCTTTCGCCTTAAACCAAAATTCATTATTTTCGTCAACAAATGTTAAAAATTTCTTTATTATTGAATTTGAGTAGATTCACAACTGACTCCATTTAGATAGAAAAGAAATTTAACTAGTAAGTTTTATTTCGAGAATAAAGGCCAGATTCATTAACGAAAATAGTGTCAGGATGAAGATTTTGAAAGGGTCTATGGCATAGACTCTTGTAATTTATATATTTAAAGGCTATTTTCTCGTCATTATCAATATTATTTATGATAGCTTGTCTAGTATTTTCATATTGTAAAATTTCTGCAACATCTTTAGCCTTAAACCAAATTTCATTATTTTCGTCAACAATCGTGCAAATGTCTTTATTATTGAATGTAAGTTGATTGTTGAGTAGGTCTACAACTGACTCCGAAACGTGGAACGTAAAAAACGTGAACGTGGAACGTAAAAACGTGAACGTGGAACGTAAAACGTGAACGTGGAACGTAAAACGTGAACGTGGAACGTAAAAACGTGAACGTGGAACGTAAAAAACGTGAACGTGGAACGTAAAAACGTGAACGTGGAACGTAAAAAACGTGAACGTGGAACGTAAAACATTCACAATGAGTCTCTTTCTTTTGACTTTCTCGGTACATTCTTCTAGCACATTCCTTACAAAAAGCGTCCTTTCTATCTTTACTATAATGTCGATTATTAAATTCAGAAATATTCTTAATTTCTTTACAAATGTGACACTCTTTCTCTTCTAAAGTTAATTTTTCCATTGTATCGTATAAATCTCTTTCATATTTTTTACGACAATCCTTACAATAATATTCAAATCCGTCTTTTTTAGTCTTATTTTTATAAAAAGCTTCAAAACCTTTTATTTCTTTGCACACTGAACATTTCTTTTGGGCCTCCATTTATATAGAAAAAATCTTTGACTTTCTCAATTCATATTCATAAAACTTTCCGGTTATTTCTTCATTATTTAAATCTTTTATACTATAAGTTACAGGATCTGTGTTATTAATTTGATAAATCACAAAGATTTCTCTTGACCAATTGTTCTTATATTTGTTCGAAAATGTTTGTTTTTTACTAACAATTCTTACATGATCATTGACTTTAAATTTAGTTTTCGTGTGAATTTCTGGTGGAATATACTTGAAAACGGTCTCTAATAACTCCTTTTCTGCATCTTTATCTACGTCTTTTAGGCTTCATTTTGATTGTGTGCTATGAACAGTATCGTTATATTTCTTTAACGATTTCTTGAAGAATATCGATCCATTTAAAGTTTTTATTAATCTCAAAAAGAACCTTCATTCTTTCATTTTGAGTTCTGTTATATCTCTCTACGATACTTGATTTCTCTTCGTTTTCAGTATGATTAAATCTTAATGTTATATTTCCTCAAAACATCATTAAATTCTTTATTTTTAAACTCTAAACCCTTATCTGTATGAAGTAGGTTAGGAGGTTTGTGATTGATCCTTATGGCATCTTTTACTATATCTTCGAAGGCTTTTGAAAACATCTTTACCGTTTTTTCTTTTGATAGCTCTTGACCAAGCATATTTTGAGAAAGTATCAATAACATTTAACATATACTTGAATCCATCATTTTGATCTGAATAGTTAGACATTATAACTAAATCTGCTGCCCATAAATCGTCAATTCCTAAAGTTATAATTTTTCTCTTTTTAAACTTTTTCGTACCGGTGCATGAATTTCTCTAGCTTCAATCTCGATTTCTTCCTTATTCTTAGATTCTTTCTTTACTTGTTTTTCATAAGGATTTTTTTATAAATTTACTCTTATTTGTCTTACATTTTGAACATTTTGCTGCAATTCTATACAATCCGTTTTGAGTTTGAACGATTTTAGAATCTATATTTTTCGTTTTTTCTTGCATTTGTGGCAGTGAATCAAATCATCTTCCATTTACATGTCAAAGTTTCCAAGTTTATTTAACTCATCTAATATATCAGATTTTGCTTCATTTTTATAGCCATAAGGTACTGTATCGATCTTATTTTCTAGGACAATTCTCTTATCATCTTTAGCGTTCAGTGCTAACTTGTTTATAGTGATGGTATACAATTCATGTTTATAGCTTTTTATTACAGTCATCTCCCTAAATTCTTCTTTATCTTCGAACAAACATCTCTTCAAGTTTTTCGATATTTATTGTTTTATTTACAACGCTTCTCTTAATTCCTTTACACCTAACTGGATTTTTTGTCTAGATATTTGTACGAGTACATCTTTGATCTTAAACCACAAAAATTCTTCTAAAACTTCGCTATTTAGTTCGTCTTTGAATTTTTCCTATGACTTTCTTTATTTTTAGTAGTGAAACATTCGTGATCTTTTGGATAATCGCTCGTATCAAAGTCATTCAAATTTTCTTTAATAATTTTGTAAGGATCACGTTTTAATTCTAGAAAAATAACTGTCTGTATCCATGTAACACAGATTCAAATCTGGATCAAACTTCTTTAATTTGTTGTAATAAAAATCGTTACATTAGCAATTTTGAGAGGTCGAGAACTGAAAATCCTATGTAAATCGGTTTGTTAAATTTAACCTTTTGTTTGTACATGTGACTCGCTATACAGTTGTCGTCAAAGATGTTAAAGCATTTGAAATTTGTTTTCTTAGCTTGTTTCATTGAAAAATTCTTCATTTCCAAGCTTAATATCACATCTGTTTCTCACATTTTCCATAGATTTTTCCAAAAACTGAGTTGTTCATCAGCTTATAAAAAGTCCTTTTCAAAGTCGCTTGTAGCTTTGGTTCTCATGTTTGTGTTAAAATCAATGTATTCTTTCATAAAAGGCTTCTGATCGAATGCAATAAACTCTATTCACATGTTTCAAAATCATACCTTGTTCCAGATAGAATTTCAAATTTCTTGAATGAACAACGTATTCAGTTTTATCCAGTAAAGTTGTGCAAAGTTTGTTTTTATAATGTTCGGAGCAAGAGGTAAAATCCTTGTGATGTTCATGTAAATTTGTTGGATATCCTAGATCAACTTCGAGAATATAGCCATAATCTTCGTCGCCAGTGAGTTCTAAAATTGTTTCTTGCCATTCTGCTGTTGTATACGTTTTAGGATCCATCCAACTTGATTTCGTTATATGGTAAAATTTTGCATGAGGCCATACCCATAAAGGTTATTAGCATCGACGTACAACAGATAGTTTTCGGGCTTTGTCTTATCAAAATCTTTCAAATATTTGTTATTGCTTTAACATATCGCTTAATACATTGAGAAATACCTCCTCGAATACCTTTTTCGATCATCAAATACATGTTATAATCGTTAATTAGCTGAAGCTCAATTTTCGTTAATTTTAACATAGCGTCCCATGCGAGACTTGGAGCTGTTAGATAATGTGCTGGATCAAGTTTATAGCAATTTAAGCAAATATTTCTGAAATTTTCGAATATATCAGCGAGCAATAATACATCTTGGATATTGTACAAATCAGAGTAATTTTCCTAGATTTTTCACTTTTAATTTGTTCCAAACGCTCAAATAGTGTTGATAATCTTTCTCAGATATGCTCTCGTCTGTCAAAAAGTGAATAGAAAATCTTGAATTTTCAGGTCTTCTGTGTAATCAAGTTTTTCAATACTGTCGATAAATTCGTAAGGAAATATGCCTTTTCCAGATAGAATTTTAAAGATTTCTTCTTCGTCATTTGGTTGTCTATCTAGAATTGCGTTCAGACCATCTTGTATAAAATGATTTGTATGCTTTGAAATCATCTTTTTTGAGGTTTTTAGCTAACTTTTCTATAGACGAGGCCATGAATCTGAACGTATCTACGAATGAAAACTTGATGAACTTTCTTGGTTTATCATCTTCAAACTCATACCATATCCAGAATTTACAGAATAAATTTATATATTTCTCATCGGTGTTTGCGATCAAATCAACATTACCATACTGTTTTGCCAATTCTTTTATGTACAAATGAGTATCGTAATTTGACATATTGTGACAGAAAACTGGAATATTTTGAGGAAATTTGAGATTCAGATTACAAGATAAATGAGCAGCACCTCGAAATTTACCTGTTAAATGACAATGATCTCGTACTTTTTTTCTTGTTTGATTATCAAAACCCTCACATTCACAAATATGACAAAGACTGGAATTTTGGTACGCTAATTCTTCTTCTTCGGTCAATTTCATAGGTTTTTTGTTCTTAGAATTATACTTTTTTAGCTAATGTATTTTGATATTTTATTGAGCTCTTCAAACAATTTTGCAGGAACATTAGGCAAATCGTCTTCATTTTCGGCTCGATAAACATCGGTTTATACATGTGATTCGTCACATTTGACACTAAATATAGAGTAAAACCATAAGGAATGTGCTTCTGAATCTTGGTTGTAATCGATCTTTGTGGATTGTTCTTGCATGTCGGAATTTTTTCTAATATGCTTTCAAAATCCATATAAATAACGTACGGATGGCTAAACTTCTTTTGATAATTAATAAATTTAGTTGTTTTGGCCTGGAAAGGGCATAATTGGCTTACAAACTTCGTGTTGCTTGCAAATTTCTAAATGATCTGTTAAATCTCCAGATTTGTAGAAATGGCTTAAACATCTTCGACACAAGAACGTCTTGTGAGCATTTTGTGATAATTGAGAACTCGCTAATCTACTTAAATCTGTTATCAAAACATAATGGGATTTATCATCTTGTTTAAAATACAATAAGTCAATGTTTAACTCGGCATCATATTTTCAGAAATTTGTAACGGAACAACCTTAATATTTTCATCAAAACTGTAGACATTGATTGACATTTTTGGATATTTGTACTTGGAATTGTAGCTTCGTTTCTCGAATAATTGGTATATCTTTTAAGGACATTGGATAGTCAAATCCAGAAAATATCTCGTCATTTACAAATTTTTCATATTGTTTTTACACGTTCAGGATGAAATTTTTTGATTTTTCAATTGCACATCGGATAGAGTAAATAAAGCAATAGTCATCTTCATTTTTGATATTTACACAAGCTTTTCTTTACCTTTATTTCTTGTGGTAAATCGATATATGATCCTGCGTTCAGCATTTCGTGTTTATTAAGGCTCAAAATCAGTTGTTTACAGCGTTTTTAATGTCCATCCAGAACCTCGATTTGGATGATTTGTCTGTTCTCGATGTGTTAATTTATTAAAATTGTTTAGAAATAAAGTCGTTTACATCAAAGATCTTCGTCTGCTTTTATAGTAAAGTACATTGGACAAGTTTGTGTTTCACCGTTCACTAAAAGTTTCGTTCGTATTCGCATTCTAAAGAGAGATATCCTTTACTATTTTTCACAGTTTCTTGAAATTTTTTCGATTAAACTTTTAATTTCTGGGCGCAAAATAGAAAGATATTTGTAAATTGACATGAAATTGTCGTTCAAATTTGTTAAAATGTATTGCTTAAATAGACCGTGTATTGAGGATAAAACTTCTACATCAATGATATTTTCAGATTTGTATTTATCAATTTCTTCGATCATTTCAGACTTAGTTTTGTCGTTAGTTTCGATAGCCAATTTTTCAGCTATTGAATTGAATTTTTTCATCATTAAATAGATTGAGATCTTTTTTTACTTTCCTTAAAATTTTTCTTTAGTTCACGCAATTTTTCTATATTATACATGTTTTGGTGATCAGCAATTTTGATTTTCTTTAGCCCAAGTCCTCAAATAATTTAGTTCTTTTTCATAAATGTCTTTGTTTTTTAGATGATTTTTCGAATTGTAAATGTCGAGTATAGTAATGTTCAAAAATGTCTTTTTTGTAGTATGGGCACTCTATCTTTTTCCGCTCCATATTTAAAGAGCAAAAATTTGTAAACTAAAATTTTGAGAAGTGGTGATTTTTGTGACAACTTGACACAAATCAGCACAATTTCTGGTCAAATGTTTTTCAGATTGTTCTATTTAAAGAGCAAAAATTTGTAAACTAAAATTTTGAGAAGTGGTGATTTTTGTGACAACTTGACACAAATCAGCACAATTTCTGGTCAAATGTTTTCAGATTGTTCTATTTAAAGAGCAAAAATTTGTAAACTAAAATTTTGAGAAGTGGTGATTTTTGTGACAACTTGACACAAATCAGCACAATTTCTGGTCAAATGTTTTCAGATTGTTCTATTTATTATAGAAAAATCTTTTAACTAAAATTTAGTTAAAAGATTTTTCTATAATAAATGGCGGCGCTGTTACAAGAGTTGAATAAGGTTGGTGAACTAAGATTCAAAGAATATAAGAAATTAGTGGAATTGGAAGAAAAAAAGAGATATAGAATCTTGAATTTGGAGAAAATGAAAGATAAATTCGGGTTTACAATAATTGCCGAGTTGGAAGATTATAAAGTACACTTGCCAAACAGATTTTTGACTGTTTTGGATGAAAAAAAGATTAAAGAATTGAACAAAAATGAAAAATTACACTTGGTTGTTACTGGAAAGAAGACTATTAAAGATAAAGACTGTGTTACAATTAACTTCGTGGAATAAAGATTTCGAAGATTTCTGGATTTTTTCATTAAAACAGCTTAGAAATTAGAAGCCTACAATGAACAGTAAAACAGCTATAGATTCGGTTATTTTACATTCGTGATTTCTCAGATTTGTTTATGGTTCAATGGACAGTATTTTACATTGATTTTCTGACTGTCCCAAAAGTGTCCTAGAACCGGCATATTCATATCTACTTATATATATATATATATATCTTTTTTTTATAAAGGAGAGGCCGATCCCCTTTTAGGCCTTATTCTGTCCGTCCTCATGGGCCACTGGCCTGTGCGAGGATCTTATCAAACAGAATAAAGGGGAGAGTCGACACAGTACGAGGTTGATTGTACTGATAAAAAGTGCAACGGTTACAGACAGTGAACCTGCGCTATCTCTAGCTCAGACCCAAAGTCCAACAACTTATACCGCTCGGCCATCGGCACTCCAGATATATATATATATATATATATATATATATATATATATATATATATATGTAATAAAATAATTGTAAAAGCTACTTACATATCCTTGGAAAAAGAAAACGTTTCAATAAACAATCACACACCCAAAAAAAACAAGGAAAATGGGTTAAGAAAAAAGTTAATATTGTTCAAATTTCTTTTGTTTGTAATTTCAATTTATTAACCAGGTTAATAGAACACACCTTTGAAAAATTATATTATTAGAAAGAAACGTAATCGACGCTTCGCACATTCAATTGGGAGTGCCGATGGCCGACTAACTTAGGGTCTGAGGTAGAGATAGCGCAGGTTCACTGTCTGTGACCGTTGCACTTTTTATCAGTACTATCAACCTCATACTGTATTGACTCTCCCCCTTATTATGTTTGATAAGATCCAGGCCAGTGAACCATGAGGGCGGACAGAATAAGGCTCCAAAGAGGATCGGCTTTAGATTGGTTGGACGTATTTTGATTCTTCCTCTTTAGTTCAGTGTATAGTGATATAAATGTTAGATTTATTTAAAGTATGTTTTCGAGATAGAGTTCGTGGAGTTGACGCTGTAATTGTTTGCTGTAATTTTTTACTTCTGTGTAACATAATACATGTTTTGATTTAACATAGTTTCTAGTATTTGTGTTAGGTTAGTTATCTACCTGAGAAAAAGATCACATTGTTAATATAAAAACGTAGTATAGCGTACCAGAATAATTTTTAACCTACAACGGCAGCGAATTTTTTTGCAACTTATTTATTCAATTCACACTTAAAGTTAACGTGCCATTCTTTTGAATTTAGTAACCAGATTTTGACAACGGCGGTTAATTTTGATTAAGTAAAACTATTTAGGTGTAATAATTAATACATTGTCAAATTGTGTTGATATTGCTTCTCGATCAGTGATACACGCCATTATAATATGCCTGAGCTTGCATAATGTACCTCAGCTAGAGGCAGACCTTGATTGGATTCCCTCAATAAAGGATAATTACAATAGCAAACGTCTGCAATCTAATTTAAATGACACAAACTTTGCTCAATTTTATAAAAATTTTTGTAATAATTTAAAGGAAGAAATAAATATGGTAAAAAAATACGTATTATTCTAATAAATTCCTAAGTTTTCAAGGTGACTCAGCCCAACAATGGAAGATAGTTAATGATCTAACTGGAGTATGTAAAGATAAGAATGTTGACCGAGTTGAGTTTAGATAACGGAGTTTTGATAACTGATCCGATCATCGTTGCGGAGCAAATAAACAAATATCTTACTACCATACAATCAGTTCAGGAATGCAGGGTTTAATGAGGAGGGTCTTGTTTCTTAACAATAGGTTGACGTCTTTTTCGTTTCACCAACTTCAGTGACGGAAATAAAGGAAATTATCAATAGTTTAAAAAATAAAAAGTCTTCTGGTTTTGATAATATTAATACTTCACTCGTTAAACACATCTCTGAGATAATATCTCCCATTTTAGCACATATAGTAAATTTAAGTTTTTGTACTGGTGTATTTCCAGATAAGTTAAAAGTAAGTACAGTGATTCCTATTTTCAAAAAAGTGTCATCTTTAAAATTAGATAATCTGCGTCCAATTAGTCTGTTATCTGTATTTTCAAAGATTTTTGAGAAGTTAATGAAAATAAGACTTATTAAATATCTCAATAACATAAATTTTTTCAGTACTAACCAGTACGGTTTCAGGAAAGGTAGATCCGCTCGTGTTGTTTAAACTGACTTGATATATGATAGCATGAACGAAGGAAATAAATCTACTGTTTTATTTATCGATTTTAAAAAAAGCGTTTGACCTAGTAAACCACGAGACTTTGCTTCGCAAGTTGGAGGCCGCAGGTGTGAGAGGGATTGCGCTTAAATGGTTTCGTAGTTTTCTTTTTTGGTCGTGTGAGCAGCGTGTTCGTGTGGGTGAATGTCTCAGCTCAGCGTTACCGGTTAAGCTAGGTGTTCCTCAGGGTTCTGTCATCTCAGCGACTCTTTTTTTTTGGTTTTTATTAACGATTTGCTGGAGTTAAACCTCAATGAAAAACAAATGCTTTTGCTGATGACATTGCACTTTTTTTACTGCCATAGAAATATTGAAACACTTTCTGAAAATTCTAAATGACGATCTGCATAAATTAAGAAATTGGTGTGAATTTAAATTCAATGCAAATAAATGTTAGCAAGACAAAATATGTAAATTTTGATTTTAAAGGTTTCAATTTTTTTTCTAGTTTAAAAGTATAATATCAATCGTTCTTGTGAGATTAACTGTAATTGTGAGACCATTAATAAAGAGAAGGAATTCAAATATCTTGGGATAGTTTTAGATGAAAAACTTTAACTGGGAAAAACATATAAATTCTTTACATAAAACACTTTAAATCTTCGGTAAGAAAATTTTACTTTCTAAGAAATTTCTGCTCTACACATTTGTTAAGAACGTTGTATTTTGCCTTAGTTGACTCCAGACTACATATGGGGTGGTTTGTTGGGGTTGGTGCATATAAATATCTAATTCAAAAATTGCGTGTCGTTCAAAATCACTTTTTACGAATTATATTAAGAAAAAAAATCCGTGACAGTTCTTTTCCTTTGTTTATGGTGTTAAACATTTTGCCCATTCAGCATACTTATATCTATAAAGTTCTTTCTTAGATTATTTTACCAGAAGAAGCGGCAATACTGGAACTACTGATCTTTTATACTTAACGCGTAATATAAATCGTAGAATATTTAGAACTCCAAAAGTATATAAATCGTCGTTTAAATGTTCATTTCGTCATAGTGGCCCTACGTTTTTTAATAAGCTACCCTTGTCCATAAAAGAATCGGTAGGGACT
Organism: Homalodisca vitripennis; assembly: GCF_021130785.1. Classification (NCBI taxonomy): domain Eukaryota; kingdom Metazoa; phylum Arthropoda; class Insecta; order Hemiptera; family Cicadellidae; genus Homalodisca; species Homalodisca vitripennis. The sequence goes on from NC_060212.1 coordinate 29,452,110, forward strand.
AAGAACTTTTAGCTTTAAGGTAAAAATATGGTTTGTTTTCTTTGAGTAGTTTGTAATTATTTTTAATTATTGTAATTTAGAACAATAAAATTTAAAACTTTATTATTGCTAAAATAGTTTTGATATTTTTTTAAAAATTATTAATTGTATTGCTTTATTAAATATAACAGTGTAATGGTGGCTGTATAATTTAATGTATTTGTAGTGTGATACAAAGAACCAGACGTCACAGTGAGCGGACTCTCTGTGTCATTCAATTGAAATCTGGACTCTAGCTTTTTTTGTTGTTATTCTTTTTTTGGCAATCTGGCCGCAATACTTGTAAACGTGGCCAGTTTCTTATTCCGTAGAAAGAGTTTTTGTTTTTTTTATATGTAAAAAAATGCTGGAATAAATCATTATTTCATTTCATTAAATTTCATATTTATGTACCAGGGAGATCATTCATTTCAATGAAGGCAAAATCTCCAACGCCTTGCCCAGGGAACGGATTAAGTGTGAAATTTGGAGAGGGGATGGTTTGGCATACTGGGAGACTTTTGTTATTTTCTTGACATGGTTTAATGAAAACACAATAAGAAATAATGATTTTATCTAATGTCTCCATCAGCGCAAATCTTTTAACGAAGGGAAAATGTTTATAAATCAATATAAATACTATTCATTTTCTCTTGAAGTAGTGTCATGGGTGAAGACGCGTAAAATATCTTATCGAGAGCTAAAAGAGCCTAAAGAATTAAAGTTTTATAAAGGATTTTGACTTTTACGGTTTCTATATTACGATTGGACTGTACAACTAAAACAGGGGCAATCTTTGTAATATTTTTAAATTTTTAGTTTGGTCTGTTCAATGATACGATGTCAACTACATAACCAAAAACTTAAAAAACATACCTTTAAAACTACTTTTAGAGGGAGAAATATACATTAAAAATTCTAACGATTCTAGCAGTCAGTTACATAATAAAAATAATGGAATAGTTGATAAAGTAATTGTAGCAATAACGTAAAGTTAGTAGGCCAAGGTTTGGCAGCCTCTTGAAAAATATTATGTATTTTTACATATTTGTTGCAATTATCTGTTAATTTTCTTAACCTATATCCTCTATTGTTAATAATTATTTTTTAGGTGTATTCATTGCTCTGTTCGATCGTCAGTGTGAGTGATTGTACGTTTAGATAAACGTATTATGTTTAAAGTTGCTCAGTCTGTTGTGTTTTTTACTAGTCATTACTTATTATACTGTCATTATCGTGTTAATACCAAATAATGGTGTTTAGCGTTTGTAAATAAGTAAATATATAAAGAGCAATAACATTTTATTTTAGTCTAAAACTAGAACTAGATCACAGTTTATAGTTAATATTTATATGTACTTTATATTGAAATAACTTATTTAATGATGCTCTTTAATATTAAACGTGTCAACTAACTTTGGCACAAGTGGTGAAAGCAGACAAAGGATAAACGTTTGTCCAATCGTTATGGTTGTTCTAAATCATTTCGTATTCAATATAAAATCTCTTTGGAGGTAATATTTCTGGAACCTCAGTCTGTAGGGACACATTTACTGCAGTTATTTCCCAAGGTAGGCGGCGACTGGCAATGTAAGACCTCATAAATACTGGAATGAAACCATTCCTTTTCTTCTTACATTGTCAGATGGAACTTTCCAATATTGCTGAAACGGATTATTACCTTTGGAAGGTTTTAAACAAAGATTTAATAAATGCATTACTGATATCGAACATTTAAACTTTGGGGAATATTACATTATTTTTTATGTGTCGTTTGTTTGTGTTTACAAATTATGCTTTTCTAGCTAAGCGGATCCCTTATTTATTTTTCTATAGCAGACGTCCGGTTTCATAACAAAACGATACAAAAGAGTATAGAAGAATCAGGTAGAATACAAAGAAAGGTATCGATAAAAAAATAAAAATTATTGAGGGCTGTAGTTGTTTACATTGCTATGGATACAATTTCGATTTTAAATTATCTATCGTTTTACAAATCTAACCAGTCAAACAAAATAAATTGATCGCATGTGTTTTTACCCTACTGAATAATGTCATATGATTAATTTTCGGAGAATAGTCAGTTTTTTATGTTTAAAGTTAGTTTTTGCTATGAATGGACTGTAAAGAAGTTGAATTTAGCAGAAATTTGCTACCTTTCAGCGATACAGGATATTAGTATTGCAGTAGTGTTGTAGTACTTATTTACATTCAAACGCTTAAACCAATATTTCAGACTTTTATTTTTGTAAGGCCTTTCGATAGCGAGCAAGGCTATCTTCGTCAGAGACATCACACAACTTTTGCAAAGAGTAAAAAATAAATTTAATCAAATCTCATATTGAAAATAATAATAAAATATGGGATAATTTCATTTAAATGTAACTAAAATAAATAAAGGTTCCCAATTTAAATTTTGCTGTCAGATTTATATTTATCAAGACGACAATGGTTGCATGTTTATAAACCCTATCGCGTTAGAATGATGTTAGTAAATATTGCATTTGATTATTAAAAGTCCAGGCTAACTCCCATTCTCAAACAACAAGTCCGATGACACATGATGAGAATGAAGTAACCTACTCACTTGAAAATTAGCATATGACTTAAGTGAAGCCTGTTACGTGACACATGGTGAGGCGTACTTGTACGTATTAAAAGTAAAAGAAAATACAAGCATAAGAGTATAACATTATTTTGAGTATTATTGAAATAACGAATAAACGGTGAGAGGCAATATTTTTTAGTATATAATTCACTGGTGTTTTTAAACCTCTTTTAATAATCCAATAACAATTAAGCCTGAAGGTATCATCTCGTCTTCATTGTCCAGTCATCTGCTTGTTGGTCGCATTAACAAGGATATTGAATTAATCAACCGTTGTATTTACAAAAAAAGAAGTATATTTCGACATAAGTATTACGAGTTAAATGGTGGTAAATATTTTTGAAATCTTTAACATATGCCATAAGAGATGAAAGTGCTTGTGTTATCCTAAGAATGTAGCCTTGAACCTATGAAAAATAATTAATATTATTTTGATAAAATGTTCGTGTTGTAATACATTCGAAAGAAATAACAATTGGCTACAATTTGAATAGTAAAATTAGAAGAGTCAGTGGTCGAGTTGTTTAAGTGCCTGATTTGAATTCTGCCTGTGACTGTTGCACTTTTTTCATCACTAATGTCAACCTGGCATTGTACATATTAATCCCCTTGTTCTGTTAGTAAAGTAAAATATAAATTAAATTCCATGCAAAGACCACTGCATGTGACCTATCAGATTACGGCGAAACATGGAATCCATCACTCTCCTTTATCATAAAAAAACATAAGTTTAACTCTATTCCGTGAAATTTAACAATAATGATATTTCTGTAATACAGCGTTATGTGTTTCTATAAGAAACTCTCTCATTTAATAAATAACATATGATAAAGTAAAATTTTGGGTTTCAGAAAAACCTTCTGTTGAGTACATGTAAATATTACCTTAGCAACGACACACACACACACACACACACACTCTCTCTCTCTCTCTCTCTCTCTCTCTCTCTCTCTCTCTCTCTCTCTCTCTCTCTCTCTCAAAATAACCATTAGTAACATTTGTTCGGATAGACATAAAATGTAAAATAAATTGAAGAACACCAAATTGCATTCAATAATTTACCAAAATCGTAAACTTACAAATAATTTTTTGTTTTGTTTGTATAGTGAGTAAATTATGTATCTAACCAATTCCAAACTAAATAAAATAATATCAACAACTAACTCATAACTAATAAATAATACAACTAACTCATTTATTGTTTGCTAAAAAAACCAATTACGCCATAAAACTTTAAAGCAAATCCTTACAGAAAAACATATTCCGTTAAGAAAACATGATGTTACATCTGGCAAAGCGAGAATTAGATCAAGAACAACCTTACTGTGTGTTAACAAGAACTTGACATCTAACTTAAGTCATTACTGAGGTGGCGTGTCAAGTCTTAAGTCATCCGGTACAAGTTAAGCCTAAATAGATAACTAACTAACTGGAGACACAATCCATGTACGCGTCGTGTTCCGACAGACATCAGTGCAGATTGCGTTAGGACAATCTTGTTTTACTTTACTACTCCGTTTGACTCACAAAATTACAGTGGTTATAAGAGTTGGTGGTTGTTTGTTTATTTAAAGTATCTAAAGGTATTTCTTTATTATGTATTAGATGAATAAATACTTAAATATATGAGTAGTTAAGTTTACTCAAAATAAGGTCCTAAGTCAATTAAATTTCATTGTATTTTCAATAAAAAGTGGGTAGTAATTTTCTGAAAATAAATAAACTGACACAATCAAAGAACATTATTAGGTTGGATTGCAGTTTGCAATGTGTACCTGACATTGAAAAAAATTGAGTCTATTTTCAAGTACAGTTTTAATCAATGCGTAATGATATTCCGAACGTAATTACTGAATTACCGTACTGAAAACTCAGTTAATTCATGTTTTCTATATTTTCTATAAATGTGGAATGAAAATGGTTGTAGCATCGCTATGATGAGTAATGGTCGTAGCTTGAAAATATTTCTTTAACTTTATGCGTTTTGTTATCAATCACGCCATATCATATATATTTTTAAATCATCTGCAGTAAAGTTAGTTGTGAATTATTTATACCATTCACACTTAAGACAACGCGCCATTATTTTGAATTAGGTTACTTGGTTTTGATGAACCGTGGTTCATTTTCACGAAGTAAAACTATTTACATTTGGGTAGTTAATACATCGTCAAATTCTTTTGTTATTGTTTCTCAACTTGTGATACACGCCATTATAATATGCCTGAGCTTGCATAATGTACCTCAGCTAGAGGCAGACCTTGATTGGTTTCCCTCAGTAAGGGGTAATTACAATAGCAAACATCTGCAATTAAATGAAAATTAAATATTTAAGTACCTTGATTTAGTTGAAGGTATATGTATTTAGTTAAATGGAAATTAAATATTTAAGTACCTAGATTTTGTTGAAGGTATATGTATTTTAAGTTAATGAATATAAACTACGGGTTTTCCTCTATAATTAATTTTTTGAGACTGTTTAAAACATTTATATAAACGGCTCTCTTGCCGTTTTAATTTTAAACGAGCATGTTCTTCATTTACATTACACACACACACACACACACACACACACACACACACACACACACACCACACACACACACACACACACACACACACACACACACACACAGAGAGAGAGAGAGAGAGAGAGAGAGACAGACAGACACAGACACACACAGACAGACATATATGTATATAGTTCCAATACAGTGGCTACAAGGAAACACAATTCCTTATCTGCAGAAGTAAAATTACGACGGCTTGTAAAATTCCTAAAATTATTGGGATCAAAGCTCGATTTTAAGGAGAGACATATGCAGTATTCACTCTTAAACTGTTACTGCCCAATCACCAATCTTGCGGCAGAAACACTAATTATCAAGATCTGTCTGCTTTTGAGTCTGATATATATATATCTGTTCTGGGGTTTTAATAAACCCCACTTTTCTATTATTTACATGAATGAAATATATCAGGTTTTATTTTATTTAACTTTAATCATATAAATACAAATTCCAAAAGCAGGAAATATTATAATCTTAAAATAACAAAAGTTACATGTTTTTCAAACTCAAAGAACTTTTTTATAGATATAAAATTTAAAGTCGATCACCACACATGTTTATATTTAAATAACTCATCTAATGAGGCTCTATAGTGTTAATACAAGGATAACATATTACAACATTTATTACGAACAATGGGAACGCAGTTAAATGTGCCACTAACTTTGGCACGATTAGTGAAAGCAGACAAAGGATAAACGTAATTGTTATGAATCATGTCGTATTTAATATAAAATCTCTTTGAAAGTAATATTTCTGGAACCGCAGTCTGTAGGGACACATTTACTGCAGTTATTTCCCCAGGTAGGCGGCGACTGGCAATGTAAGACCCCATAAATATCGGAATGAAACAATTTCTTTCTTTCATACATTCTCAGATGAAACTTTCCAATATTGCCGAAATGGATTCTTAACTTTGTATGGTTTTAGAGAAAGATTTAGTGAATGCGTTACTGAGATAGAGCATATAATCTTTGATGCATATTGAATTATTATTAATGTTATGTTTATTTTTGTTTAAAAATTACACATTTATAGCTAAGCGGATCTCCGCGTACTTTAGAGGTTATTTTAGTAAACGTCCAGTTTAAAAATAAACCTACACAACAGAGTATCAAAGAATGAGACAAAGCATAACGAAAGAGTGTAAAAAAATGAAAATGATAAAGAGGTTTTTGTATGGTACGTCAATATTGCAAGTTTATATAATTCATCGTTTAAAAAAACTAACGAATCAATCAAAATACATTTATCACATGTGTTGATAACCTACTGAATAATCAATACTATTAATTTTTGGAGAATAGTCGATTTTATGTTAGCTTTTGCTGATAGAAGGATCGTGAAGGAAGTGGAATTTACCGGAAATTTGAGTTAGTTCAGCGATACAAGATATTAGCAACAACACTAAATTTATTTTGCGTTTTGATTGTTGTCATCATAGTCATCAATATCAGAGAATTTTAGAAATCTCAATAGCTGTCATTTGACCTTCAAATTTACGAATATTCAATAATTGTTAAAACACTTCTCGAGTTATAAACCTACTTATAAACTCACTTGCAGATAATACAAAGATGAATAATTATATTAGAATATTGTCCAGGACTAGTCTTGGTCCAAAATCTCGCCTAAAGAACAACATGCATTTGATATAAGAAGGTTTTGTGCAGGGGATTTAATTTCCTGAGTAAGATAGTTTGTAATTCTGACGCCCCTGTGTGATATGAAGGGCTCATGACTGTTTGTGGTGTGGACAAACAGAGAAATACGAACTTCTTCAGCCTAGTAGCGGAGAACCCACTTAGATTCATTCACTCATTTCCATAACGTAAATATAAGCAATTGAGGTTTCATATTGCAAAGTGTACTGCGAATGAATTTTGATGCCATAGTGTGAAAAAGCACTAACTGTTTGCTTCTTGAAATTATAAGATTGTAACTGCAGATACATAATATTTACCTATAACAGATTCCTTGTTGTTACGTAGAAGTATGAAGTGAAACATTAAAAAATCTTAATACCACTTTTCATATACCTTATTAATAATTTTTAGTTACCTTTCAATATGTGTTTACTTATCTAATCGGTGATACAATATTATGAGCTAATTCTATTTTACAGCAGTTTCTCTGAAAAAGCTATAGATCCAATAGCAATGTTCTAAAATATGTTGTAAATTTATACAGAGTGGTTGCACCGAGCCGTAGTATTCATCAAAGAATTTTTTGCCCACCGGCTAAACAAATCTTGTACAGTAAAGAAGGACGGGTGACAAAGTGATCCTTTTAGGGCACATCCTGCAGGATTACTCTCGTTTGTAGCACCTGTGGAGAACATTATTCTTAAACCACCAAGAAGAAAGAATATCTAATAATGGACTGAAAATTGTGAGAACGTTCTGCTTGGATAGTTTTGAGTGCAATTTGAGAGTAAAGTTGATGGTTAGGAAGATTATTCTATGTGAAATAATATGTTAAGCAAGTTTACTATATAATAATCATTCTCTTCTAGTAACGGGATTGGTCCGTTTTTAGAAAAACCAACTAACTACATACATTTTCCTAACAATTTGATAGCTTTCTAAGTTAGTAGAGCTATAAAATTTTACTATCAAAACTCAACAATCCAAACGAAAACAGTATTGCTAAGTGAAAGATTGTAATTTTATATTAACTTGGTCGGATATTATTCCACAAAATGAGTCATAAGTGCATATGATACTGGCATAATTATATTAAGTAACATGCCTTTCTTTTCGTATATATATATATGTCCTATAAAGATGTTTTTGTAACTAAATGCAAACAGAATTAAAACGTTCTTGAATAATGGAATGAAATTTGTATTAGTGCTGAGTTAAAATAAGGCCTAATACTGATTATTATTGTAACATATATTCTTCATATTTTGTACAGTATTTATAAGTACTCAAATAGAACACTATTTTATCAATCGTACTGAAATAAACACAAGGTTTAATATTATTTTTGTCTGTGCATTTATTATATTTATTAACACAATTAAAGAGAGTAGAATTTATTCCTCAAAACTTCGTGTTATACCATTAGTAACATATAACGATGTCAAATTTTAGAAATCCTATTATTATTTTAAACCATCCATCGAAAATAATAACAATCTTGTAACAATGAATGAGCGCAATAACATATTTAACACCACATTATACCAGACATTATATGATCGTGAAATCCATATGACCAAATAGATTGCGTCTGAAATAGGATATATACATTCGGTAAAATATAGAACGATTGGTGATAATAATTAGGTGAACCTCATTGAACGTTAGGGACAAAAGTATTTTCTGTCTGTCTATCTGTCTGACTTGTCTATGTATCTTTATATTTTTAAAGGAAACACTGAGTCGATGATGACGAAGTGACTCCATGGCATTTGGCTAAACGTTAGTTCATATTTTTATATTTTTTATATCAGTTTAGTAAACTGGGTACAATAGTTAAATTGAAAATGTGATTAAAAATTATGAAAATTAAAATTAAATGTCGGGGAGTAGAATTAATTTCAGCTCATCCTTTCGTTGTAATAACGTCCCTACATCTCCATACTATGAGACTTAGCTCAGTGAAGACACGTTTGAATGTATGATGTCATCTCTAGGAATATGTCATATTTATATCTTAATTTAGAATGAAACTTCCATATAGATAAGAAGAAGTTCTATAATGATAAATGCCCAATATTGGAATATCGCTGAGCGTTGGTGTGGCGAACTTTAAAAAAAATATCGGATGATGAATTCGCCAAAGTAAAATTTGACAACAGGACAAAGCAATACGTCATAAAAACTCTAGTATATACAGGGAGTCCCAGAATTTTAGACTATAATGACCAAATATGACGCTGTACAAACCAGGTTCATTAATCAACATACCTGATGAACAACAGATATTCTGTTGGCATTTCAGCCCTATTATACTTATCTACTTTATTAACAATTTCCAAATATATTTTAAGAAAAAGGTAAAAATTAAAATTTTATTTTATTTAGAAATTAATCATTCAATACATTCTAAAATTAAAAATAGTAAAATGTGTACAACACATATAACGTGATTATTATTAAAATTCAAAAGGATTAATTAGTTTACTTACTTTCGTTATAATTTAGTTTATCTATTTTGAATTTATATGTACTGTGGTAGAATCTCATTTACTAGAGAGCAGAGTACATGAGAGAAGATCCAAGGAGATTTATGAAGTTTGTGGAAGTTAGTAACTCACAAACTGGCAGGAAAACAGGTAAACTTATAAAGGTCCGGATTGACTCTATTTACTCCGCGTGATATTTTTATACAGTTGGCGACCTCTAAGTTTGCTTTAAAGAAGTTGGATGTTGTTGGTTTGAGTTCCTCACATGTACGAACTAGCTTAAATATATGTAAAATAAAAAGTGATTTCAACATCCCTTTTATAGTTTTCGAAACGTTAATTTACAGTTTATACATATTACAGCACTCACAATAAAAACAAACAATTCAGTAAACCTTAAATATATAGTTTGAAATAGTTGTTTTGTTTAGTGAGAACATATGAAGAAGCAAACTTTATTTTTGTATTATTGATTGTTGCTCTCTATTTTTATTATTAAAAGTAAATGGTTTAAGGTATCAAGTTGAAAATTCTAGATTTTTAATCTCTAGAAAATTGAATTGAATTCTCTTTTTGGAGAATTTTGAAACATTTTAAAGAGAATAAAAAGTATACCTACAAAACTGATTGAAACATATAAAAATCGTCTTTGTTGTTTTATTTTGTAACGTCCATGTGAAATATTTCAGTTTTTATGTAAAACAATTTTTACAAATGCGAACAACGCAATAATATCTTAAAAATTTTATAGATTTGAACATAAAAACTGTTCCACTCTGGCACACGGTCAGTCAAATTCTGTGGATTCCCAGTCGTGTAAAATGAATGCTTCTGCGCTGTAAAATGATTTTGAAATCGAAGTCGTTTTCAGGTGAACTTTAAAAGCCCTACAGCATTAGGGCATGCTTTTATATAGGCGGATTATATGAAATGAGGATAATGCACATTGAAAACACTGCAAATGTCATCTATTATTACATATACAAAATGTAATATCATTAACAGAAGCAGTTATGGACAATAATATAATGTCACAAATTTATTGTTTCTATTCGTGGAAGCCACTTCAAAAACTAAAGATATATATCATCAATATCCAAATAATACTCCATCCCAGGTTGAATCGTGGTACTGTATCATCTCATTATAAATATATTGTGAAATAAGCCATCAGTAACCTCGGATTACGAAGCCTTATGGCCGATATTGTACCGTAATGAGTATAATCCTCAGTCCCAGAGGAGTGTACATTCAGTTAGTCCCGTACTGAGGCCAACAAAATATTGCTATATTTTCGCAGGTAAACCCACTAAAGCTCTCTCATTAACGTCACATGAAGCCCTTGGAGATTTACAAATCCTGGATATGTATAGATAAATAACGCATATGCTTAACAGAATGTTTAGTAATACCTTTAGGCATTTTACCTGTTTAAAAGCTTATTTTAAAATGAATTATTGATTTTAGTAGAAAATAAGTGCATCAAGTACTGTACAATAGTGGAGAAAGTCGGTTTAACTAATAATACATAGTAACTGAATGAAAACAAAGTAAAAAGTAGCCTTTTGTAAATTATAAAATTATTTGATCTAACGAGTGATAATTAGCCCTGTGGAACTTAGTCCTTATTATCTTAAGTACAAGTGATTAAAGGCATTAGAATACCATTCGGTTAGGGAAATATTTTTTTTTATTCATAAAAATTTAGAGGTCGAAAAAGTTAACAACAAGTATTTGATCATTCCATATAAAATATACAATCCTACATAAAAAATACTTCCTTTATAAAATTACAAATAACATAGGAATTTGAAATAGAAAACATAAATTTTTTAATTACGCCTAAAAACATTTGAAGATAAAAATTGCATTTAGGTAAAGGATTTGACTTCTTAGTTAGTTATTATGGAGTTAGTAGATAAACCAAACTTTAAGCTAATTATGGTAAAGATATTGATAAGACTTACACTACACTGGTATTCGCAGAAGCTGTCTAGTGAAGGTCTGAGAGTTGTATGAATAATAGGCATTCTATAAGGTCCAAACCGAAAAGGTTTTGTAAAGGATACAGGATATTCTAGACATTTGCCATTGTTCAGTGATACTGAATATTTGCTCGCCATGAATAACTTTAAAGATAGAACTGACTCTCCTATATATTTAATTAGCCAGAACTAGACTATAATAAAGTTCCACAGAACAATAAATAAGTTCCTTTAAGTAAATTTATCGTATTATATCGACACATATATTTAAAATTATTAGCTTAAAGAATCCTAAGTAGAAGATGATTCAATCAAGTGTCTATTAAACTGCTATCAAAATAAAGTACTTTATTTATTGTGGTAATAGAGGAATTTCATTCAAATTAGATAAATAATTTCTTCTAAATCAATACTAAAACATAGATTTATGAACATAGTATATTTTTATTGTTGCTGAAGTAAAATAACATTTGTACAGCTTGTCTCTAACAAGCGCACTCGCATTGCGCCTTTATAAGGTTAAATCTGATTAGTACAACAATTAATTAGGGACCCTTTGGTTGACATAACCAGATGAAATGATTGGTGGACCAAGTGATTAGATTGTGGCGTGACAAAGGAAACATAAACGATTCATAGTAGGTGAAACTTGTGTTGGTATGCAGATACAATGTTAATGGGTAATGAAGCATTCCAACTTTGTTATTAAAAGCAATAATGAGTTTTTAATGTTACACAACAATTTGCAGCAGGTTACCTAGGAATCACTCCTAACACTTTTTTACTTCATTTCTTCATACCAAATGTGCTAAAAACAAAGACAAAAAACTGCATTTGTATATTAGATAGTAAAACATGAATATCTGCGTGGTTTTAAATCCAATTTTAATTTAAAAGAAGGACGGAAACGTAAGTTTAGAACAATTTTGATTAGAAACCAAGAATCCTCGTAATTAATTAAAATCTTGGATGTATTGTAAATAAACAGTTGTAATTAATAATAAGTCACTTATACAAAATATGATTTTTTATTTAACTTTTCCGTTGTAAAATTTTACATCATAAATGAGCAGGCCTGCCCCCTAAGTATGATTCTGGATACGCCCATGCTTAGATGATTGATCATAAAAGGTTGACTCCCCATTGTCGGATATTACTAAACGTAATAAAAAACTGCGTGTGTGGATTTGTGTTTACGTGTGCTTTTAGATTACTTAACGAACATTAAACTCAAGAATGCCTTGGTTTTGACTGGGATAAAGAAAGGCCAATAGAGTCGAAAATGTACCATACGGACTAAGTGGGGAATTTAACTAAATGTTTAATGTAAACATACAGTATATAATCTCTCCCATAATTTTATAACGTCCTGCATATAGTATAATATTTTCGTTATACCTTAAATTGAAATTTCCTTCAAAAAAGAAATTGGTGCCTAAGGAATGGTATTTTTGCAAAACCGTCATATCAACCACCCACACCATTTTCAGGCTACAAACTTGGAGTCTTGTTCAGAAAGACGGGATGTAGACCTGGTAATTGTGTAAAGAATAAAGTAGCAGCAAGGCTGTTACTGAATATTGATAAGTAAATGCCTTTATAACGGTCAACGTTACGCTCAAGTAAGTAATCTGGTATTAAAAATCGGGTGAAATGTGTACTTTTTTGACAAAGGTATTATTATTTAAAGCTGGAATAAATTGATAAAACCACTTTAATTTAATTTCTGCCCAGTTTAAAAAAGCACAAACATATTTCCAAGTTCTAAGTGAACAGTGTTTTTATAAATGAAGAATTACGGATATAAATATTCCAGTTTTAAAAAAATAAATAAAACATATTCCTTGTATTACAAGATTGGCTGCCGGTTTATACAGTATAAAATGGTAGACTCAAACACTAAACGGATAGTCCTCTAGGGAATGAGGAGATTAAGTGCTAAAGAACTTAATTAATATATCGTTAATCGCACAAGAGTCGAGTTACAAAGAGTATTTGAGGACAATCTTCCAAATTTTGTTTATTACAAATTATGATTTGTACGTGATAGATCAATCTGTTTTCTTTGTAAGTAAAAACGTTCTCATATATAATTTTAACTTCATAGCGACTCAGCTATTGTGGAAACAGACAAACGTTTTAGATTATTAATATAAATATTACTTAAATGATGAAAGAGATGTTTTGCTTTCCGTACTTGTACTAGATGTATAACTAACTTACTTCAATGAGATTTATTTTTGTCTAATAAATAAGTTTGGAATCTGACAGTTATATATCTATTAAAATATAAATATGTTCCAACCAAGAATATATAGTCCAGTTTCCTGATGTATGATGTTATTTTGGAAGGAGCTGATTGCACGGAACTCCTGGAATGCATCGAACAAGAGGAATTTCAAAGTGGAATGTTCGCTCCAGAGCTACCTACTGTAGTCTACCTGGCCTTCTAGAGTCCAAACAGGCAATAAGTACATTATCTTTGGGACTTTCATTGGGCTAATTGAATCTCAGTTTGAAAACGTAGTGCCTCAAAACACGTCTGACAGAATCAATTTCAAATTTACGTTTAAGAGAGCCATCTAGAAATAGCTTTAGGAGACTTGTGTTGCTGGTTTTACCTTGTAATTGTATTTTTGAGGTGATCCTGTGCTGAAATACTACCAAAGTCTGGTTTAGTGTAGGGAAGGAACGTTTTCGCAAACATGGGGTCAGAAATATAAATGAACAGTTCTGCAGCTCTATACAGGTTGTCACGAAATTTATTGCAAGTCGTCTGTTGGTAATACGGTTTTATTACGTAACCAAATAGACGAAGAACTGGTGCACAGATATCAATTAGTTGCTCATTCAGTATGTACTCAGATAGCTAATTGGTAATTAGAGAAGCGGAGTTTAATGGTAAGTAAAAGTGTATCATTTCTGACGAAGCAGCACAAGTGTCAAAGTGAGTGAATGTGAAAGACCAACAATTATGTTAATGGATATACACTTTAAACCTGTGTCAAGAGAAATAAAAATATATTTAATGGTTAAATTGTATTTGACCCTTTTTCGCAATAGTACTAACTTTAATATTCTGTTACACCGCTCTTTAAATTTAGACATGCGCTTTAAAATAATATTGGAAAATGTGTATTTATTTATCGGTGATATTAAATTATACTTTTCAAATGCTCCAAGATTCTTCATTACACATTCACTGATTATAAAGTAGATCTGGAGAGTTCTTTGTATTCCACTTTAATAATAAATCTCGATGCCGCTCCTTTTATATTATAAGGAAATTGTGTGCAGTCAAGTCGAAAGTATTGAATAGATTTAAATTAAATGAAAAAAAAATGATTTTAAAAATTGATTAATAACTCATATAAAGCACTTAGGAGAAGGTATTATTACTTTATATTGTTTGCGAGTAGAAATAAACAATTTTAAAAATTACAGAGAGGTGTTTCCAAGGCTACAAAACAGACTACGTTGTTTTCATTCCACCGTTTTTAAGTTAATCACTTTACTAACTAATCTTATAAACTCTGAATCTATGAAAGGCAAATTTAAACTCCACCTCCGATGAACCGTAGTATAGTTTTGTTGCTTTGCTTCAAAGTTATTACTTCCTTTAAAATACAGTATTTTAAAGTTTATCGTTTTATTCTTTAATTTAGATAAGATAGTTATTTTAGTTTATCCCTCTCATTTCTAAGACAGTGTAAGAACTAATGAGCAAAATTAAAATGTTCAGTTCCAGCTACCTTTTTAATGAATTTATCTAAATGACACACTTTAAAATATATTGACTCAAGGAAATTGACTTTGTTTGTGTAGATTAAAAAATTTTCCGTTAGGAAATGGCCATTTAAATATTATTATTCTGAATTTTGTATCCTTTTTGAATGAAACCGTCAGAGCTGTAAATAAATATTAGATAATATTAAATCAGGGCCAGCTGATTTATGTGCCAGGCGGCCGATTTAAGCGTATTAAGCTTAAAAATACATAATCCGAGAAAAATATCATTCCATGTATTAATCCCTCCCATTCAAAATTCAAAAAAAGTTAGCGTCACATATTGTTTTATTTTTGTGAAACCGTATATACCGATTACAAAAACGAAGTTGTGTGTTTATAAAGGCCAAATTGGCTCTCGACTCCGAGACTACAAGTAGATTATTTTGAATATCTTTCGGAAACTAACAACTGCTTAATATGCTATTTAGAAAGAAATTATGATGAACACCCTTTAATGTCGAAGATACTTAAGCGCAAGGGTGAAACCTAAAATATGTTTCAGACTACTTCTAACATAATGTTATCGTGCCAGTATTGTCCAGTAATTGTTTAAACAATACTATCTGTAAATATTGATATTATGTATTTAAGAGATGGTGTATTTGATTATTTTATATTGTTTCTAAATATAAACAACTTGAATAATTACAAAGAAATGTTTTGAAGCTACAACACAGACTACATTGTTTTCATTTAATTATATTTTGAAATAAATTACTTTACTAAATAATCTCACGAACTCTTAGTCTATGAAAGCAAATTTAAAGTGTACCTCTGGTGCTATTAATTTGTTGCTTTTTTAACTTCATTACTCCCTGCAGTATAAAAGATTAAAATTCTTATCCTTATATTCATTAATTTAAATAAGATAAGGTATATGTCGTTTTATCCCTTAAATTATAAAAAAACAGTGTAAGAACTAATGTAATAAAAAAATATCACTTACAGTCGTCACTTTAATAAATTTATTCTAATTTAACTCTCTCTAAAATATTTTAACTACCGTAAATTATTTTGGTTTATGTAGATATAAATTTCTCTCTTTTAAACATGTCCGTTTTTATGTTTTTACGATAACTTTTGCATATTTTTTTGTAATTCATCTCTTTTTTCAGGTAAAAAGTAATGCAGAAAATACATTTTAGTACACTCAATACCAAATCATCTCATTTGAATTTCCATTTGATTGCGACACGGAGAGAGCCGATGGGCGTCTGAGTTAGAGATAGCGCAGATTCTAATCTTGTCTGTGACCATATTTATCAGAACTGTACCTACTCTCCTCCTTATTCTGTTTAAATATCGTACAGGCCACTGGCCCGTGAGGATGGGTATCATAAGTTTTAATAAGGATTGGGCTCCCATTTTATAAAAAAGAAAAATACTTCAACTATATAAAGATATGTTTTTCGATTCAATTTTAAACTAATCCTAACAATCATATTTCATCATGTAGGTTTGCCTACAACATAGTTTTTCAAATTTTTATGTTCAAATACTTCTTCTATAAGTCACCTATAATTTTATGGGAGAATCCATATAAATTATATTTTAGTGACCTCAGAGATTTACATTCCTTACAAAAGGACATTGTAGCGTGAAGAATGTTTGGCATGGTATATTTACTAGAAAGATCATCAACACTTGATACAGCCTTTGAGTTTTGTTCCCAAACACAGAATATAGTACTAATGGTTTTCTGCACTAATCAACAATGACGTCAGTGTTGCTTAGGACAAGTAAAGGCAATTAACTAATAACGAGCCTTGTACACAATATTGAGGAGCAATGAGTGAATGATTTCTCGTGTAATGGCTATTGGTACTGTACAGTAAATGGCCCGGGATCAAAGATTCATTGGACGTTCAGTTTGTTTTTGAACAAAATTATCAAAGTAAATAAAAAATAATGTTCTTGTATGGGCGGATTTAAGGTTTTTCAAAAATATCTATGTAGCTGGGCTAGAAAAAACTAATAATTGCTTTCATTTGTCTTGGTCAATTAAAGGGGTTGCGTACCCACCTATCACGCCCATATTAAATTATGACCTTTAAATGGACTTTTTCTAACAAATTATTAGTTATGATGGTGAAGTTTATGCTTTTACTTCAGCCGCAAGCATAATTTACCCACTATCGTTTTTGATCCTATAAAACTTTGTCTATAGTAACAACTGTTTTCAAATTTGAAAACTAACTTTTTATTTATAAGACTTAGTTGTTTTTAATACTTTAGCCAACCATTATAAAGAAACCGAGCAAACTGTCTCTAACTGTCTCTAACTGATAGCGCAGGTTCAAACCCTGTCTGTGACCTTGCAACTGGTGTCAGTTCTGTCGACCTTGTACTGTACCGACTCTCATCCTTGTTCTGCTTGATTCTCACACAGCCCAGTATCCCGTGAAGACTTGTTTAATTGGATGTAAAATGGGGTGTAAAAAGGATTGAAACTCCATTTATAAAAAAGAAAACGAATTAAACAGTATTAAATCGTCTTTTTCAATTTAATTTCACACCAATCATATCGAACTTGTTTCCTTTTTTTTGGCCCATTAAGGGTCTTACTATTTGGCTTTATGAAATTGAACATTCAAGTGTTATTAAACGAATATTAATTTGAAACAAAGTGAGTTACGCAATAAAAAAACTTTATAATGAAATACGTGGTTGCAAATATGAAAACCACTGCTGACAGAAATGTCCACAAACCGTGATTGATATTTGTGTAATGCGTTGACCGCAATCGTCACATTTGTGTGGTGGATGAATCATATAATACATGGTGTGACAGAAGTATACGCTGAACATTAATTCATAATCGGATTCATTTATTAGATTGAGACTAAAATAAAATAAAATAACATTGCAACTATCAAAACAGTGGATGTCGTCTTTATTAACTGACGAAGCAAGACTAGACCATAGGCTCTTTTCTTTCCTAGTGATGTTTGGTTAATGTTTTTTGTTAAAAAACATCTAATTTAGGCATCGAATATCCATCTACATACATGTATTTATCTTACAAAATGGACAAAAATCATAGATTGACATAAAAGCGACAGTAAAAAAAATTGGCAAAAATAGTTAAATGTGTTGCATTAAGATTTTTAAAATTTCACACCTAGTAATGGAGTTAACAATGATGTCTGGGATTGTACGAGAATTATATATAACTGATTATTTCAGCAAGAATCGACATATGAATGAAGTCATTGTTCTATACAGAATTAATCTTCCTAATATCATTGTATTAATACGACAATTGCAACTGCAGTTATACTTGTAATTTATTTATAAAATTGGTGTTCATTACGGTAATTTAATCGTTTTAAACTTGATTCATAGTTTTGTGATGTTTCTCTATTGGACTATAAATACTTATCTCAAAAATATAATATACTGTTTATTACTTATTTTATTATTCTTTTATTTATAAATAGCCTGCTATGTATATCAATACTATGGTTTTATAATTTTATTTATACTTATCTAAATAATTTAAACATCAAAAATTATGAACAAATATTTTTCTAATATTTGGGAAAACGTTTTTTCAAAAAATATACTTTCAAAACCTGTACAAATTGTTATTTAAAATTTATGTCTTTTTATAAGGTCATATTATTTTCATCAAAACAACTATGAAATTAGTCTTTAAATTTCCCCAGGTGCATAATTTAATACGCCAGCTTTCTGTGTAAACAAATACAAACCACATGTGAAATAAATGTTTGCAATATATGAAATCTATATTATATGTCAAATAATTTATTTACATAGTCAGCTGTTCCTAAAAGGTATCCTAAATGCTGTAGAATAAGTTTTTTCACAGTAGTCTATGAGATAGTGATTTGAACGATTTCATCCTTTTTTGCTGCCCTATGAGTTAAGTAACAAAGAGAATTAAGTAACTTTGGAGACTAAAAAAATGTTGATAATGTTGCTAAAGAAGTTATTTGAATTTCTTCCGAATACAGTTACAATACGAATGGAATCGACAGCAGAGACTGTTAAGGCAGTTTAATACCGCATAAATACTGGATTCAATTTCATTTCTTCCTTACACAAATTTTGAATCTCTTTAATGGATCTCTCTGTTTAAAGAACTTGATTAATCGAACTTCTTTTGAAACGTTAGTAGTACCTATAATGTATAGCAATGTTTAACTGCGAATAAAAAATAACACACAA
This sequence comes from Homalodisca vitripennis, assembly GCF_021130785.1. Classification (NCBI taxonomy): domain Eukaryota; kingdom Metazoa; phylum Arthropoda; class Insecta; order Hemiptera; family Cicadellidae; genus Homalodisca; species Homalodisca vitripennis. The sequence goes on from NC_060212.1 coordinate 29,471,406, forward strand.
TTAAATTCTAATTATTTATTTACACAATGGAAAATACAATTATTTTGTGCAATTCCTGTTCTATCATTCCAATATAAACATTTTATTATTCTAAATATAAAGTAACATAAAATATTAATACTCTATAACGAGTGCTTCCCAAACCTTTACATGAAAAGCTTGTAATTAAAAAGTTAACATCACAGTAATATACACATAATACTAATCGCGAACCGTAACAGCGTCATCGTGACTGTAAGTTACTCTCTCGACGAGATGGTGTCCTAGTCGTGTTATATAAATGTTGATGGAAGATAAATATTTAGTATTTGGAAAGTGTAATAAAAAGTTTATGTTCGAAAAGAAAGTGCATTTTTTGTAATAATTTACTTTTAAACTACTGATCGATAAGTTATTTTCGTGCTGGGGGGATTATCCAATTTGTAATGAGGGAGGAAAATTATGAAAATATAAAGAAACGAATGGAAAAAAGAGATAGCGGTGAAAACGCCATCCCTTCAAAGTGCTTTCGACAACCGCCCCTCCTATTTGGGCCCCAGACGATCCTTTGGTAGAACAAACACCTTTTTAAATTTACGGCGTTAGAGATTAAAAAACCTCAAAATACGCTAATTTGAGGACATCCTATGAGACAAAATCATTCTGGTAACGATGAACATAAAAGTATTGTTGAACTAAGATTTACTATTTTTGCGTATCAATAATTGCCACGCTATAAAATTTCCACTTGTGTATAATATCTCACAGTGAAATTTCATGTGTAAAATTTAAAAAATCAAACGTTTAAATAATGAATAAAATAAAAGATAATGATTATTTACTAATTTGTGATTAAATCAAAATAAACATTTGGCATAGTGATGAAAATTTTTTTGGATAATTTCCTGATATTTAACAATTTTCAACATGATACTTGTTATTAATACAAAAAAATATCAGATAGCACAGGATGTCCGGTAAACTCAATTGCAATATGTACGGATGCAATTTTGGAAGCATTCGGGTCTGGGCAGACTAGATGATTAACAATACACATATTTAGGTAGCTCCTGCAGCCCTGATGGTCATATTATTCTACACTACCTACTAAAGTCCACATGGCGACACACGAAAGTAACATTCTAGTCCAATATTTATGTTCAAAATTTCAAAACAAACATTTAAAGATTAAAAAAGCAATACAGGCATCCAGGTAATCCTGTAAATATTAATAATTATTATTAGTTAATATTATATATAGCATAAATATTTTATGAAATGCATTGACAACGCATTCAATTGAATTAGCTTATTTATTGTGACTAAAATAATCCACTATTCAACTAAATTTGTGTTTTGTATGTTTTTCTGGCATGAAATTTCAATATTATTAATTAAAACCTTTATTGTTCACAGGGTGTTCACAAATGAGTGTAACAAACTTCTATAGATGATGGTAATCATTATTCAAAACAAAAACTGTCTTTTAAATTAGGTGCGATACGTGCCATTCAGCCCATTTATTTTTAATCATTTACTGTAGATCTACAGAATAAGTAAATCTGCAGAAGCCGAACTTTGCATATAGGTAGTATACCTAAGAGAAAACTAAAAAAATAATGTTGTTATTTGCTTTAATATTAACAAAATGGCACGTGTTGAAACTGTCAAAGTCAAAGTTAAAAAAAAAAACCAGTAATGTTATAAAAATTAAAAAGATAGCACCTATTTAGTAAGTGTTATAAAAGTTCTTATGGTACCTCTTTCAACGAGATCAGTCAACATATAAGCGAGCAGGACCACTTAATTAAAATGCACAGTTGCACAAGCCGGGAGTAACAAGTAACTGATACCTCTCAACTGCGACCTGTAAACCCTGCATGTTCTTGCCTCTTTAAAAAATATTGTAATTAAGTTATGCAAATAATCTTTGTTGTCAATTATGTAAAAAAAGGTGCTATGAAGTTGTATTAGCAATACTACATTTTATAAATTTATATAAAAAGTAATAATCTTAGAAGGCCGAAACTTTAAACCAATAGTGTAATTAAATTAAATGTTAATAAAAAGTAATGTATGTAAACAACTAAGTAAAAATCATACCATTCAGTTTTTATTAGAAGTGTTACATTTTTAAAATTTAGATAAATAAAGTAATAGTCTTAGAGGGTTAACAATTATGGAGATTTGCACTAAAATAACGACTACCGGCATGAGATGCTAAACCATCAATACCCGCTTTTTACCTCTGCAATCTTGCAAACATGTTCCCTTCTTCACAATAAAAGTTAACTTGTTGGCTAAAATTCCATAGTTGGATCATTGAAATACTTCATGTTACTTTGCGTTTGATATATTTCTTTTATTTTGAAGAAGAGTTATTAACGTTATTGCCAAAACATTTTATTAGTAACCCATGTCATCCGTTCAGGGTTCAGTAACAAAGGTGGCGTATTTTAATATTTGAAGATAAATAACGAAACGAAATTAATGGCGCTCTTTCCAATTAAAAATATGGGTTTTTAAGTTATAGAATATTAAGGAAGGAGTATAACATATTACATAAGATTCTTCATAGGTTACTGCTATATTCTTGAGAAGGTCGTACCATTATTTAGTTACATTACAAATAAAATATACTTCTGTAACTCTGTTAATATTGCTGGTAAGTAAATTTTCCTCCTATATTCTTGTAACTAGATTCTTGTCAGAATAATAACCTAATTGGCATTGGTAGTTATATTTTTACTCTTCAACTCACCGGTTACAAACTCACGCGCGTTTTTCATAAGTAAAATTTACATATTTCGTATTATAAATTAGCCCTATCATGGGAGGCATTCATTTGAATGTAATAATAAGTTAATTTGTCAATACAGTAGTAAAGTAACTTATCTATGATGATGTTTTATTTGCTAGAGTAACACAGATTTAGTGGTGATGTCCTTTGACGACACCCCATTATCATTACTATAAGATGTCTCAAAAACGGTTAAACAATTTTGGATCTTGTTTAAATAATTCCTTGAGTCCTTGAATGATTCTTCTTTGGGGACTACTTTGATCTAATTTTATATTTTATAATTACAGATGTGATGCAAAGCCGAGAAGCTGAAGCCACGGTGTGTGAGTCGTCCTCAACGGACAGGGAAATTATTTTAAAAATGTATTAAGGGACAAAATGTTCATAGGCAAAACTAAAAAGAACATTGGAACCACTAGGCCCTTCCCCAAATATAATTTTAGCTCGAGTTTGGCAGAAAAGATGCAAGTCAAATTTTATTTCGAGATCTTAAAGTGGTGTTTGAAGGTTTTACTCGGTATAATTAAACTTATATGTAAGCTTTTGATTAACGAGGTTAGAATAAAGGATTGTACTTTAAGTTAAAAAAAAAATAGTTTATTAATCTACCATACAAGTTTTAGTAAGCATTTTTATTTATACCAGTTAATGTACAATATCCTTATCAAAGACGATATTGCTGGGTTACTTGATGACAAACCCAATATAGATGCTAATAGGACGATACGAAGCAGATGTCTTAACAATGAAGTCAAGATGTTCCCTTATTAAAATCACTATTCCGTTGTATAATGAAATTGCAAACTTCCACCACAAGTGCTGGGGTAATATTAATGTAAGATCTTAACTGCCTTTTCCTAGTCTGGTTGTTGCACACCCAGTAAAGACTATTAAAACAATACAGGACACTTTTGTTATCTAGAGTTAACGGCATCCGATCTATCAATTTCCGTTGATCTACAACTCTGCTTGGACGGTTTAACAACCTCTCTAAAATGTTTTAAGATAAGTTTGTATATTTAGTCTTATGCTGTCTTAGTTGGCTTGTAATATCAGGGAAAAACTTGAAGGAAGGTGTTGCTCCAACCACAGAACTGCAGCTATTGATAATCTCAAGAAAACATCATATCATTGAAAGAATTAAGATGTCAGCCCTCTGTCAAGCAAGGCCAGACGTAAATTGGATTAGGACGTTAAAAACTCTTACTTTGCTAGCAGGAACTGACCATGATCTTGTGGTAAAATTCCTAGGTATAAGACGACTATGGGAAAGATATAACTGCCAAATTCAACAGAATGACAGATTTTGTACGTTTGTTTCGTCGTCATTACAAATAACTGTCTAAGCATGGTGAAGTTTCCAAGCTTATTACACACAAAGTACCTATTTTGGGAAGGGTTTAATCAATGTGAATGTTTGCGCCCCTCCACACACACACACACACACACACACACACACACACACACACACACACACACACACACACACACACACACACACACACACACACACACACACACACACACACACACACACACACACACACACACACACACACACACGGATGTGTATTATAGTTGTTATTTCTTTTAGGTTGTATATGTTTACACAGTAGACATTCATGGAATAATTAATTAATTTTTTTTTTAATTTTGCAACATCTTCTACATCACTTAAATTTCCATGGAAATCGAGTATCATAATTAAAGTGGCTCTTATTAATGTTTAATGAATGAGGATTGTGATTAAGGTTATCCGTTGTATACATTATTAATTATAACTGAACTCCATGTCGAGATTACCTCCAATAATTACCTTCAGCGCTAAGTGGTTATTAATTAATTTAAACTACGTAATTACTGATGTCACCTAATGAATGTATTACAGTATCTTCTGCACTGATAATAAATATAATTTATTTAACTGATAAGTTCAATTAAAATACTAAATACTTCCTAAAAAACTAGATACTTCCTAACGTATATTACTTTCCTACTTCCATAAAAGGATATACGTATGTACGTCATTGTATTACATTACAGTTGCTCTATTTTACTAATTTAAAGGTCAATAATATCAGATTTTTATTGGAATCTGGATTATGTAAAACAGTTTTTTTTTTTTTCAAAATATAAGTATAAATAATTTATTGTTCCACTTTAAAAAAGCAAAATTGAAAAAAGAAAGTATAGTGAGAATCAACTAAACCATCTAGTGGCAAATTAGTTATGGAGAGTAAAATTCAGGTCGTCCTTGCAGAACAGTTTTACTCCAGACGCGCTTGTAACCTAAATTAAAGGAGCCCCTGTGCGTTCTTTGGTTGAGCGGGTCGTCTACAGCTTGCTTCTATTTCCTATTTGAACTTTACTTTAAATGTAATAAAATGATTAATTTAATTAAACATCTGGATACCCTGATCATCTGTTTCTTTGCAGGATAATGCTACTCACCTTGTCTAGCTGCAATGCTGCACAAAACCCAAACATGTTCACAATACCAACAGCTGAGGTACAAAATGAGTCTCGAATCTGACACTGTGTGTAAATTAATAGTGTACTATACTGGAAAAGGTTTCCTTCATAAAAGTAATCTAACGCTAAAGAAAAAAGTTACCAAATTGCCTAAGACTATTTTCGTAAACTTTTTCTATTATGTAATTCTTCCTTGAAATATACTAAATTCTATCAAACTTGCCTTTGTTCTAGGATATATTACAAGAGTTGCACAAATTTTGTAACTTACAGAAAAAAGAATACGTAAAAAACAGTGAATGTATTACGCTTATAATAGCTTAGCAAAATTAAAAATTGCACTCAAAATTTAGCAAATTGTACTACTTTGTCAATATAACGTCATAGGATATTTCACTAATGACCACATATTAGTAAGGAAATTTCTGTTATAAAATGTCACTCGCTAGCCACAGGTATTTAATACTCCACTACCTTCAATATTACTACCTGCTATATGGGGTGTAATAAAGTGGAATGACTTTTTTATCATATTGTGAATACCGGTATAAAATCGGTATCTGTTACGTTTTACTGTGGTATACATAAAATGTTATATCAGACCATTTGACAATTTTTAATTTATATCAGAATATTTAATTGGGGATAGTTTTTATAAATTTGAGTTTAATAATAGCCATAGTAAAGACTTATAAAACACTGATCTATTCATGGAAATTTTTGATGACTAAGTATATACATTACATAACAGGTTACCAAACAAGTGACCCATGTAAATAGTATACTAACCAATATACATGGGGTATCGTTATAAGACTAAAAATTATGTTTTTCTTGGGATATAAGAAAAATTGGTCCTCAATCCTAAATGGAAGATTGGATTAAGTTTAAACTTAAGTTTAAAAGTTTGAACTACCATCTCAGAATCTTGCAAGAGAATAAACATGCCGTAGACCTGAGGTCTGTATCTCTGATAAATTTAAAGATTTTTAGACTACCAGATGTTTTAAAACAGATATATACGGAACAACAGGATGGAATTTACATTGGAATGTGTTCAATTATATAACCAACTATTTATAATACATTTCTTAGATCACTATATTTGTGTACAATGGACGGATATAAGCAGAATTTAGTTTTGAAAAACACACTACTCTAATATTCCTAAGAGGGTGATTGAATATTCAACAACATTAAAATTAAAGTGAATATTCGAATGACATTAGTCCAACATGTCGGAAATAAAGGTGTTGAAAGTGTTACCTTGAGTTAGGCTTATTTGAACTAATAAAAATGTAGATGCATTCACATTTACTCCATACTACACGGTGTGGTGTGCTCGTCAATCAGATTCATTCTCTACTTCTTCAAAATGTAAATGCTAGTTACGGCATTGGTGTAAACAAATACATACTCCTAGTTCTACAACGAGTGGTGAAAAGTGATAATCTAGAGTTATGACTGGTGGTAGATTATTTAATCTCTCGCAACATGCATTGTTGCAAACCATATCAGTTTTCAGGTTCTTCAAGCCCAATTCTTCATATTTACAAGTAGCAGAAAATAGAAAAGCACAGAGTCTGCAGCTTTAGTAATCACAATTTAAAATAAATACATACAATTGCTAAAAGTGTCCATCAAAATATCTAAAAGGTCTTAAATAAGAGATATATAGTTTCCATTAATTTCTTTGTTTGAAGTTTGATAATGACGATGGACGGTTTGGATTGATAATATGATTTCGAAATTTACCATAGTAATATGTTACAATATGTATAACACATCGTTTTGAGGATTGATATCTATCATCTTCATCAGGTGCGAACATAATTAGTACTTAAAAAAAGAAAGAAAAAGGAGAAAATGAACCCAGGTATTACACAGGAACCAAGCCACATAATTCCACTTTTGCCTGTGTTGGTGTAACGTATGATAGTGCTCTTCACTTATCGTGATCGTGACTTTTACATAAAACATTTGATAATGTACGATGACAACACCGTACACACAACACCTTGTATTTATTTTCTCCTATCTGGATTGCTACCAGTTTTCGGGTATGTTTGATCCTTTTTTCTCTCTTTTTGTCGCTTTTATGTACTAATTCTCTTTGTACCTGATGAAGAGGGTAGATTTATATTTTCGAAACGTCGTGTTATGCATTTTGTAACATACAATCCGTTAATTTAGTAAGCACTGATATCTGTGTAATTGTTTCCCCCCAATTCAATATAAAAATGCATAAATGTAATTGAAATGAGCACTTGTGAAATGAGAAAACGTCACACCTGTCAGGTTGAGTGTGAACGAAAATAGTTCCAAGCCGGGCGTATCTAGGATTATGCAGTTGGCAATTAAAGGAGCAATAAATCTTCGAAAACGGTATTGTGACAGTAACAGTTTATTGTTGATCAGCTCTGCCTCATGCAGTTACCTTAAAGGAGCACGTAATGGTTGTTTTATTACTAAGATTTATTACGTAAAACCTTCAGCAGCAGCTGCACTTTGTAACATACTGTCGAAGTAAACCAGTTCGGAATGGTCACAAACATATAAACCTTGAAACGACAAATTCATATCAAACGTATGTATTCGAGTTAAAAATATAAAACCACCGAGAACTTTAGTAATGGTTAAGTAATAAGTAACTGTATACTAGCAATCTTCATTTATACTTAATGCTCGTTTAAAACTTTATTATATACAAGGCACTGTATTTTTATTCTTTTCAATTTGGGTCTATTTTAATTAATTTTTTTCTGCTCAAATTAATACATATTCATTGTAGAAATAGCCAAAAGTTTTTATTTTTGTACGTTATTCTAGCAGCCTCCTTATACCTATGTCATAGGTAAAATTATTAACTTTTCGAAGGAAACACTTATTACATAAGGATGTAATTAAGAGAAATACAGAAAAATATCAGGTACCTACAATTTATATTATGATTATACCTATAACAGTTTTAAATGGAAAACAAATTTTATCCACCAATCGACAAAAATTAATCCAGGGCACCAACAATCACAGTTAGAGGCCCAAAATGAATACTTTAAAGTGACAAGATATATTTTCCTACCGGGCAGACGGATGTAGCTGTCAGAAGGCGGACATTTTTACGAGTCACATTCTTTTCTGTGTTTTCAGGAAATCCTTGTCAAAAGATATGTTTGTAATACCTTAGGGAACAAAGTGAAAAGTTTTCCATATTTACCCCACAGTAAGTTATTGAAGCTACATAAATATTCATATGAGACATTAAGAAGTTAGTTGTAATATAATAAATTATTAATCTCGTGGAAAATGTTCTGTGAACACGAAATTTAAAGTAAATTTAATTATATTCTTGGTTATTGTTCATAACTAGGAATATTGAGATTTTACGTAATTATTTATTAGCTCTTGTACTGCACTAGCTGGACATATATCTGTCATAAATTAAATGAATTATGGTCATTTCTAGCCAGTCCTTCTCATTACTCCTGTAGAATTTGATTATTCATTACAATTTCCCAAAGTTGAACATTTCGGTTTTCTCCACCAATGTTTGGTTTACATACGAAAGTGTATAATGCATCACACCATAGATCTTTTACTCGTACAACATACGCTTTTAGTCCCCTCTCGGTGTTTTGTTGTTGGTCCTTGAGTGCAGCCCTCATGTTAGCTAGATTTGTGTTATTCTCAGCCTGCGATACAAATTACATTACTCGTGAATGTATTTAAGGTTCAGTACTTCCCCCAAAATTTAAAAGACAAACATTAAATTCCACCTAATAGTTTCTTTTAAGCTAGAACACAATCATGATGTCTTAAATCTAAAAATGAGAGAAAGTTTCAGAGCCTCTGTTTTCGTAGGATAATGGGTTGGGTTTTATTACTCCAAAACCAACCCACTAGTCAGCCCCCTTCAAATAGTTTTCTATATGCGCCACTGCATCCATTTAAATTTATTTGTTAAAGCTGTAATGGCTGTTTAATACATACTGGTACACGTATGTTTTAAAAAGCCTATTGATTATAATAGTTACAGAAACCAAGCATAATAACGTGTTTTACCTCTTTCGTAACATAATGGTTCTGTTTTATTTATAGTTTTGAAAATATAAATTCCTTTAGTACACCAGGTAAAACAACCATTTTAATGAGCCATAGTATACAAAAATATATCTAACTAATAACATATTTTGGCTTCTGGGTGTACGTTTACAAAATTTAATGGCTCCTACACTTGAACAGCATATGCAAATACAACGAGGTATTTTCTATCGTCCAGTTCTCGTCCATTACAAACAGCTGTTTTTAGACACTGTTCGGTGTAATTTCTGTGTGGACAAATTTAAAGGGACATATTAATAAATACGGTGGGTTATGAATACTGAGTGGATAAATGAGAGGTGAATTATCACGAACAATGTGTAACGCACTAATTTAAAAAATTAACATCATCTTTGATAGTATTAACTACACAAGCGATAACTCATTCAATGCTATAAATTGAGGTACTGTCATCTATAGAATGAGGTGATCAGGTAGCAAATGTCTCCACGGTAACAAACAGTTACGTGGCGCAGCTCTAGTGTCGGACCTCAGAACTAAGTGAAATAATCCCTCGGACCTCAGCTCACCTCGTCCGTATCAATAATTTATCTTTCATGATGAAATCAAGTCCTCTTACACTATCTTATATTTTCCTGCTATTGCAGACAATTTATTGTATATCGGAGAAAGTGTACTGCCCTTTAAAATTAACAGTAACTTTTATCAACGGTAATATCTTGCCCAAGTAGTTAGGATTGGTCACGTTCCACGTTAAGACTCGGCACGTCCTGACTTGTTGCTTAATTAGCAGGATCAGACATGCTCGTCGTGCTACTGGGATATTCACGTTCTATTAGTGGTTAATAAAAACTAAGTATTTTTGGAGTCTTATTACATATGGATTATCTGGATTATCAAATTCATATACAATGGAAGACGGTTTAGTATTTCTCACTAAATAGGCCATGAAGGAAAGAATTTGAGATTAACCTGGGGGTAGATTGGTTTGATTATAATTTAGAGTAATACTTTCTTCGAACCCGCAATACATCGATACTACACATAAATTCAAATAGTTTTTTAAATAGAAAATTATGTGGGAATGTGTTGTTACAACTATGTGGTATTATTAATTACTGCACAACTGAGTGTAAAGTGTAACATAATGCTGGTAACAACGTAAAGTACATTGTGGCCATTGCAAGGTCAACTCTGATTAGTACAACAACAATTAATTAGAAGCCATAAGGTTGACGTAGCGAGATGAAATGTTCGGTCAGCCACAATAACCAGACTGTGGTGCGATAGACAGAGTGTAAACAATTTGTACTTGATAGACCGGATATAGATATGTAGACTTCCTGCTATATTGACTAATACAATGTACCCAATTTGTATCAAATACAATTTTAATAGCGTAAACACCTATTTACGGTATTAGTCAAATCCCTATTCCAAAAGCTGTTTAAATAACTTCTTGATTTTATATACTTTGAGATGGAAAAGTCACGTTTTAAATTTTCTCTCTCTAATAGATTCCCAGCTTATTTCCCGTATTTTATGCGCTAAATTCCCGCCTTATTCCCGTCGGGTGGCTATCCTGTCGTGATGTTACGAGATTACATCCTGTCGTCCTTTAATCCCTACTAATCTTGCATTTCTATTGTTTAAGAGAATATTCGTTCAAAACTTAAAACAAGTTAACTTCAAAAGTTGTTACAAGGAAAACTTTTTATTTAAATAAATAAGCTAAACTTTTGTAAATTATATTTATGGAAATATGTGTACACCTGTATTCATTTAAAAATTATTCTCTGAAAGTAAATTCTTTAGAGGATGATAAAGTTCAACAAATTAAATTAATTAATTAATGAAAAATAACCATCTTGTTTTACTCAGTTTGTTAAAATCAAAATAATAATTATTCTGATTTCAACAAACATATAATTATTATAGATAACTAAAATAACAAAACATAGACTATAATATTATAGATGGGAGTACACACAACATTAAACAGTAAAAACACTCTTCAATTTGTTAAAAGAAAAGTAAAACATAAAAGATTTACGAAACAGTAGGTGTTATAATCTTGAGCGATTCAGACGATTGCAGAAAATGTTAATGTACAAATGTTTTAATTTTAGGTATAACTGTGTGTCATTTATGAAAAGTGTACGTAAGTGAATTGTTGTAACTGAATTTGGATAAACACATGCTTAATCTAAGCTTCAACTATTTACGTCTAACGCTTTAAACAAATACAAGAAATTATTTTTTTTGCTCAGTCTGGTTTTGCAACATACAATAGAAGTTTATGGTTTTGTGTCAAAGCCCCTTACCTAGTAGTATTATCATAAAAGGTAAATAAATCTTACATTTAAATTTATTGCACTTTCTTATACGTATGAAAATCATTTTTTACAAAGCAATGTTTGACAAAATAGTACTAGTAATGAGGTAATAACAACATTGTACTAGGAAGTAAGAACAAGTAAATCATATTATTATATTTTCATAAATATTCAAACCAATTATATCATTGTGTCAAATTATAAAGTAATTTATACTACAATAGTTTTTTCCGATAAAAGGCCTTTATTAAAAATATGACGTATTTCAAGAAAAAAAAAACAATGCTGTATTAAAAAACATAGACTTTTTCCAATCATAACCCTTTCATGAGAATGGATCTATGGATACATATGAAATATGCAAACTTACAGTCTACTTGTAGCCTTCCCATTCACCACCAACCTTACAATAGATAAACTAAATATCAATATCTGTCTGCTTTTGATTTTGATGTCCATCCGTACATTGTAGAATCTTAATGCCAAAAAGCACAAAATATCACAGTTTTAAAATAAAGAAAACGGTCTACCTGTTTTTGAAAGTGGATTACTCATTTATTGGTATAAAACTAGAACTCGATCACCACACAAGTTTACATTTAAATGACTTATCTAATAAGGCTTTACAATATTAATAAACAATTAAAATATTACAAATTTCTTACGAACATCGGAAAACAGCAACTAATCTAATAACTTTGGCACAATTGATGAAAGCAGACAAAGGATAAACGTTTGCTCAATCATTAAGATTGTTCTAAATCATGTCGTATTCAATATAACATCTCTTTGGAGGTAATATTTCTGGAACCTCACTCTGTAGGGACACATTTACCGAGGCGGCGACTGGCAATGTAAGACCCCATAAATACTGGAATGGAACAATTTCTTTTCTTCTTACATTGGCAGATGAAACTTTCCATTATTGCTGAAATGGATTATTATTTTTGTAAGGTCTTAAAGAAAGATTTATTAGACGCATAACTGAGATCGAGAATTTAATATTTGATGCATATTAAATTATATTTGATGTGATGTTTGTTTTTATTTACAAATTACAGCATGTCAAACTAATTGGATCCCTTACCTACTATTTCTATATCAGACTTTGGTTTCAAAATAAACCTACACAACAGATTATTTAAAAAACCGATAGAACATCAAAAACCAAAGAATCTAAGTAAAAAAATAAAAAATTATGGGTGCTTTTTGTCGTTCACGTTGCTATTAGTATGAAAATTGCAATTTTAAGTGATCCATCGTTTAAAAAACTAAAGAATCAATCAAATTAATTTAATTTAATTTATTTGGTGGCGTTTTAATATTAGAATCAATCAGTTATCTAATCAAATACCTGTTTTGGTAACGTACTGAAAAATGTCATATGATTAAGTTCCAGAAAATATTCAGTGTTTATGTTTAAAGTTAGTTTTTTCCGATGGATGGAATGTAAATGTAATTTACCGGAAATTTGCATCTGTTCAGCGATACAAGATATCAGTAACAATACTATATTTATTTTGCTTTTTCATTGTTCTCATCATAATCATCGATAGATCAGAGAAGTTCAGAAATCTCAATATCTGTCATTCGACCTTAAAATTTTTGACACACTTTCCGAATTATAACCCTACTTATAAACTCACTTTGCAGATAATAAAAAGATACATATTTATGTTAGAATGCTGTCCAGGGCTAGTTTTGCTCCAAAATCTCGCCTAAAGAATAGAATGCGTTTGATACTGAGTATATTTAAGATTATATCTAAACATTTTTGGGCAGATGATGGTATTAATTCTTGAGTAAGATAACTTTGTAAATCTGACGCTCGTGTGTGATATCAAGTGTTAATGGCTTGTGGTTTGTGTTGTGGACAAGAAGAGACATACAAACTTCTCCAGCCTTTTAGTGGAGAAATCCACTTAGTCCATCCAACCAGTCATTTCTATAAACGTGAATATGAGCAATTCAGATCCTTTATTACAAAATATACTGTGGGTGAATTTGTATGCTACAGTACGAAAAAGTATTAACGGTATGCTCCTTGAAGTTATAAGGTTTAACCAAATTGTATAACTACTGTTACACAATGTTTCCCTAAAACAGATTTCTAGTTGTTACATAATTATGAATTTTGAGTGAAAAATACAAGATTTTAACACTACTTCTTACATATTCTACTAAAACATTTTTGGTTGGGTATCAATATGAGTTTTATTTCTCTAATCAGTTACACAATATTATGAGCTAAACCTATTTTACAGCGGTTTTCCCTGTAACACCTACAGATCAAGTAGCAATGTTCTAAATATATGTTTATATGTTATACCACCGAGTCTTATCCAACAAAGTATTCTTTGTTTCCATGGTAAACAAATCTTGTACAGTAAAGAAGGACGGGTGACAAAGTGATCCTTTTATACCACGTCCTGCAGGATTACTCTCGTTTGTAGCAGCTGTGGAGAACATTACTCTTAAACCACCAAGAAGCAGGAATATCCAATAATGGACTGACAAGAGTGAGAACGTCCTAGTTGGAGGATTTAGAGAACAATTCGAGAGTAACATTCAGTGGATTTCTAGATTTAAAAAATATCAAAATTCTTTGAAGATACCCTTTGCGTCAAAATAAATCAGGCAAAAATGAATAAAATTGTTAAACTGTGGTTTTACTATTTTTGCGTATCGAAAAATTTCCATGCTATCTCACAGTCAAATTTAATTTATAACACTTAAAAAGTAACCATTTTAAATAATTAATGATATATCAGATTCTGCTTCCTTACTAATTTTGTGATTAAATCAAAGAAACATTACAGTAGATAATAATGGTGAAAAATATTTGTTTTGCTAATAATTTCATAGTATTTAATAATTTTCAACAATGATCTTGATACTTATTATTATTACAGAAACATATTAGATGTCACAGATGTTCGGTAAAATTACTTGTAATACGTACTAATAAACAGGGGGAAAGTTGGAAATTCTCGGACCAGGCAGACTTGATATGTAACTAGGCACATATGTACTCGTAGGTAGCTCCTGCACCCTTGTTGGTCATATTATTCTACACTACCTACTCAAGTCCACACGGGCGATACACGAAAATAACATTCGCTCCAATATTGATATCAAGAATTTCAAATAGTACTTAAATATCAAAAACGCAATTAATAAGGCATTTAGGTAATTCTGAAAATATTAATAACTATAATAAGTTAATATTGCATACAGCATAAAATTTGTTGACAATGCTTATTTATTGTGATTAAAATAATCCACGATAAAATTAAATTTGTGTATTATTTTCTTCTGGCGTGGAACTGCAATATTAGTCAAAACCCCTTATATAAATTTACATTGTGTTCATAAAATAATGTAAAAAACTTCTGAGGAATTATTCTTCCAAACAAAAGATGTCTTATAAATATAGGTCGAGAAATGTATCGATTAGTCACTAGATGCCATTTTTTAAATAAAAAATCTATATCTATAGAAAACGTAAAGCTTCAGATACTCAAATTTGCACACAGGTAGTATACATAAGTGGAAAGCTAAAAAATAATGTTGTCATATTAACAATAATTTGTTAATATATTTAAAAAATGGCACCTAAAAACTAGTAATGCTATAAAAAAATTAAAACATAGTACCTATTTAGTAAGTGTTATAAAGGTTCTAACAGTAACTCTTTTAACGAGATCCGTCAACGTATAAGCGAGCACGACCACTTAAAATGCACGGTTGTACAAGCCGGGAGCAACAAGTAGTTGATACCTCTCAACCTGCGACCTGTGAAACACCCTGTATGTTCTTTGTCTCTTTAAACCAATATTTTAATTAAGTTCCATTATTATAAAAATAATTTTTGTAAACAATTATGTAGTAAAAAAATGTGCTATAGTTAGACTTATAAGTAGACTTTAGAATAACTACTATTTATTGCTACGACCTTAGAGAGGTCCAATCCTATGTGTTTCGCCCATTCGGTAAAAGGTTTTTACAACGATTGGTGCGCCTGCGTTACTTATATAATATAACAACCAAGAATGTCGATATCCAAACTGTGATGAAAGAATGCCTATACCACAAATACCACAACGATACTTTTTACATTATTCCAAAGTACATTCACATTGATTATATTAA
Organism: Homalodisca vitripennis; assembly: GCF_021130785.1. Classification (NCBI taxonomy): domain Eukaryota; kingdom Metazoa; phylum Arthropoda; class Insecta; order Hemiptera; family Cicadellidae; genus Homalodisca; species Homalodisca vitripennis. The sequence continues at coordinate 29,487,210 of NC_060212.1, forward strand.
AAAATTTAGAGTTTGCAAAATCTTCCAAGAAGAGTTGAAGATCAACGAAAATTGAAAGAGCGGATGTTGTTAAATCTGGATAACAACAAAAGCGTTCTGCATTGTTTTAATAGCCTTTACTGGGTGTGCAACAACCAGAGTAGGAAAAGCCAGTTAAGATCTTACATTAATTGTAATATTGCCCAGCACTTGTGGTGGAAGTTTGCAATTTCATTATACAAAGGAATAGTGCTTTTAATAAGGGAACATCTTGACTTCATTGTTAAGACATCTGCTTCGTATCGTCCTATTAGCATCTATATTGGGTTTGTCATCAAGTAACCCAGCAATATCGTCTTAGATTAGGAATTGTTAAAATTGTATATTTATTATCATAAATTGAATAATTAATACTTACTGAAATTTGTATGTCAATTAATCAATTATTTTTTAAAGTTTCTCGGCATAATTAATAATTCTGGAAAATAATTTTAATATTTACGAAACGTAATTCAAAGTTAACTGGCACTTAAAAGATGTTGAAGCTTTCAGCCGAAGTTCACCACAGGGGCAGAAACATTAGTTTAAATTTTAATTATTGTTATGTAAATTGCAGAGACAAAGTTACTATCTAATTTTTGTTTTAGATTGCACCAGTGACGTATAATCCGTCTAATGCATTGAGAATAATATTTGAACGGTGTTCTAAAATCCACTTTGATGAACAAAGCTGAGAAACTATAGATAAAAAAAAAACAAAGGAATGACACACCATTCCCCTTATGTTAGAGACAGAATTCAATCGACGGAAGTAGGTAATTTTGGAATAAAGCAGTCTTTTTAAACTAACGTATTAATATTTTTATATTATACTAAAATAGTGTTCCATTTGAGTACATATAAATACTGTAAAAGATATCAAGAATATATTGTACAATCATAATCAGTATTAGGCCTTATTTTAACTCAGGATTAATACAAATTTCATTCCATTATTCCAGAATGTTTTAATTCTGTTTGCATTTAGTTACAAAAACATCTTTATAGGGAATTTATATACGAAAAGAAAGGCATGTAAGTTAAAATAATTATCCCTGTAACATATGCACTTATGACTCAGTTTATGAAATAATATCTGAACAAGTTAAAATAAAATTACAATCTTTCACTTAGTAATACTGTTTTCGTTTGGGTTGTTGAGTTTTGATAGTCAAATTTAATAGGTCTACTAACTTCAAGACTAACTTGAAAGCTATCAAATTGTTAGGAAAATGTATGTAGTTAGTTGGTTTTTCTAAAAACGGACCAATCCCGTTACTAGAAGAGAATGATTATTATACAGTGAACTTGCTTAACATATTATTCCACATAGAATAATCTTCCTAACCAATAACTTTACTCTCCAATTGCTCTCTAAACCCTCCAGGCAGAACGTTCTCACTCTTTTCAGTCCATTATTAGATATTCTTTCTTCTTGGTTTAAGAATAATGTTCTCCACAGCTGATACAAACGAGAGTAATCCTGCAGGATGTGACCTAAAAGGATCACTTTGTCACCCGTCCTTCTTTACTGTACAAGATTTGTTTACCAGGTGGGCAAAGAATGCTTTGTTTAATACTATGGCTCAGTGCAACCACTCTTTATAAATTTACAACATATTTTAGAACATTGCTACTGGATCTATAGCTTTTTCAGGGAAACTGCTGTAAAATAGAATTGTCTCATAATATCGTATTACCGATTAGATAAGTAAACACATATTGAGAGGCAAGTAAAAATTATCGATAAGGTATATTAAAAGTGGTATTAAGATTGTTTTATGTTTCACTCAAGATTCATATTTCTACGTAACAACAAGGAATCTGTTACAGGGAAATATTATGTATCAGCAGTTACACACTGGTTAAACCTTATAATTTCAAGAAGCAAACAGTTAGTGCTTTTTCGCACTATGGCATCAAAATTCATTCGTAGTACACTTTGCAATATGAAACCTCAATTGTTTATATTTACGTTTATGGAAATGAGTGAATGAATCTAAGTGGATTCTCCACTACTAGGCTGGAGAAGTTCGTATTTCTCTGTTTGTCCACACCACAAATAATCATGAGCCCTTCACACTTTAGAGTCCTTTTTTATTTTACTCCACAAATAAAAGTTTTATATAAAGTCACATGTTAAAATCTCATATGATTACAGTATATAATTTATTTCCAAATTTATTTATTCTACTATCCTTTCTTTACCAAAATGGTTACCAGTAACACCGATGTAAATACATTTACTACCTTTCAGCCAAATCAGTGTTACCTTTATTGAAATGGACTTCTAGCAAAACGTCAAGTCTATTATTCAGTTCGTTTTCATTATATCAATTATCATTATAAAACTTAACATTTTACACATATTACAGAGCACACAATAAAATAAACAATTAGTAAACTTTGAAGAAAAAGTTAGGAACAGTTCTTTTAAAATTAGTGTGAACGTATGAAGAAACTAACTTTGCTTTCATTTTTTATTATTAACAGTAAATTGATTAAGGCAGCGAGTTGAAAAATCAAATATTTGAATCTCTAGAACTTTAGAGAATTACTATAACACCTTTTCCAGAAAAGTGTCTCTACCAAATTGCTGAACTGTTTCAATAATCGTATTTTTGGTCTATTTTGGGATATTTTTATGTAAACAATAATTTATTGCAGGTTAATATATTTTTTACAAATGCGAAAAAAATAATATCTTAATTCCTTTATAGGTGGGAACATCAAAACTGTTCAACTCTAGTACCCGGTCAGTCAAATTCTGTGGCTTACCAGTGGTGCAAAATTAATGCGTCTGCGCTGTAAAATTATTTTGAAATCGAAGGCATTTTTAGGTGAGCTTTAAAAGCCATAGAGCACTAGGGCATGCTGGTATATATGTGGATCATGATACTGATACATATGAAAAACTTTTATTGCAGACCCTACATGGAATATCCTTAAAACCAGCAGCAATTGCTAGTAATATAATGTCTCAAATTTATATTTTCTATTCTGGAAACCACTTCAAAAACTAAAGATACATTTTATCAATATCCAAATATTACTACATCCTGGGCTGAACTGAAGTCATAAATTCATGTACTCTATCAATATCATATAATTATAGAGATATTGTGAAATTAGCTATAAGTAACTCCGGATTACGAAGCCTTACGGCCGATATTATAACCGTAATGTGTATAATCCTCAGTCCCAGAGGAGTGTAAATTCAGTTAGTCCTGCACTAAGATGAACAAAATATTGTGTTATTTTCGCAGGTAAACCCAGTAAAGCTCTCTCATTAACGACACGTGAAGCCCTTCCAGGCCCACAAATCCTGGAAAAAGTATAGATAAATAACGTGCTTAACATAATGTTCAGTAATACCTTTAGGTATTTTACCTGTTTTTTAGCTGTTTTTGTAATTATTACTAGTGCTGGAGTAAATTAAAATACATTATTTAGTAAAAAATAAGTACACAAAGTTGTGTAAAATAGTGGACTAAGTCGGTTTAAATGATGTTGCGTAATGACATAATAATAATTATTGTTGTTTGTAAATTTTTAATTAATTGATCTCTTGAATCTCATGTGATGGAGGTTTGTGTACACTTTCCCTTTGCCATAAAAATAATAATCTTTCCAAAAAATACATTATTACTTCTTTTTGTAGTTTTTATGGTAGTAAAACGCATAAAAAATAGTGTTATCTAATTTTCCTTTCGTATTTTGAGAGTTATTTGGCCAATACTCCTTTAAAAAAATTCTTGTTTAGGATAGCGATAATATCGGAGCTGGTGCTTAATAGGAGTTTCAAAAATATTAAATAATTCGTTAATGTAAGAGAATTTTAAATAATAAGATATGGGAGACACGCCTTAAAGCGTTAAATTTGCTTAGGTACACTATTCAACAATGTTCATTATTTTTATTCTTTATAATTAGTTGCAGGCATGATTTAGTATGATCCTTTATTTATTTGTACTGTATTTGGTATAAAAAGTACATATACAATAGTATATAAAGAACCTTAAAGCAACCCTTGAGATATCTATTTTGGCAGCAAGGTGGCATAACTATTATTTTTATTTAAGAACTAGAAGTGGTGCATATAATTTACACAATGAAACTTGCTTGTAAACTTTGAAATAGAGTATGTAGTAACTACGACCTCAGAAACCTCCACCAAAAGTGTCTCGTCTATTTGGTACAAGTAGTACAAGTCTCGGACATGTAGAGTAGAGGCCACAGAAGTCAGAAAGTCGCAAGGACGAGAAGACCATTACATATAAGAGATCCAAGTATCTTGCAGTTAAAGTCTCTTAAGATTTGGTTTCAAAAAATCCCATCTCATACTCCCGAAGCTTAAAAACAATCAATTTTCTTTGCAAATTATATTAAAGGACACGATTAAAAATTCATGGCAGGCCAGAAGACCACCTATTCCTAGCCCCTAGAGCCTTAGTCCTTATTCACTCAGGTAGCGATGATGAAAGGCCTTAGCATAACATTTGGTTGGGAAATACTTTTAATTTTACGTTCATAGCACATTTAAGAGGACAGAAAATATGAAATGTATTTTATTATTTCACGAAGAACATAGGTGTTTTAATGTAGAAAACTTAGAAATGTTTTAGTTAGGTCTAAAACCGTCTGAAGATAAAATTACACTTAGTTAAAGGGTTATGGTTCTTAGTTAGAGTATTTAGTATGGATTTAGTGAATAAACTAAACTTTAAGTTAATTATGGTTAAGATAGTTTTAAGGCTTGCATTACATTGGTATTCACAGAGGTTCTCTATTGAAGGTCTGAGAGTTGTATGAAGAGTAGGGATTCTATTAGGTCCAAACCGAAAAGGTTTTGTAAAAGATACAGGATATTCTAAACATTTCCTCATATTCAGTGATACTGAATCTTTGCTTGCATTGTAAAACACTTTAAAGATAAAACGGACTCTCCTAAATATTTAATTAGCCAAAACTAGATTACAATAAAGTTCCACAGAACAATAAATAAGGGCCTCAAAGTAAATTTATCGTATTATATCGACACATATATTTACAGTTATAGTTTAAAGAATCCTAAGTTGAAAATGATTCTATCAAGTGTCTATTAAACTGCCATCAAAATATAGTAATTTATTCAATCAGGTAATTGAAGAATTTCATTCAAATTAGATAAATAATTTCTTCTAAATCAATACTATACCAACAATGTGAATAATACTTTGTAGAGAAACATCGATTTATCAACATTTTCTTATTGTTGCTGAAGTAAAATAACAATTGTAAAACTTGTGTCTAACACCCATACTAGTATTACTGCTTTATAAGGTCAAATCTGATTAGTACAACAATTAATTAGAGACCCTTTGGTTGACATAACCAGATGAAATGATTGGTGGACCACAATGATTAGATTGTGGTGTGACAAAGGAAATATGAACGATTCGTAGTAGTTGAAACATGTGCTGGTATGCAGATACAATGGCAATGGATACAAGCATTCCAACTTTGTTATTAAAAGCAATAATGGGTTTTTAATATTATAAAACAATTTGCAGCAGGTTATCTAGAAATAATTCTTAACAATTTCGCACTTCAATTTCCATATAAAATGTGCCAAACAAAAAGTGATAAAAACTGCATTTGTATATTAGATAGTAAAGAATGAATGTCTGACTGGTTTAAAATCCAATTTTAATTTTAAAAAAGGACGGAAACGTAAGCTTAGAACAAATTTTATTCAAAACCAAGAATACTTGTAATCAATTAAAAGCCTGGATGTTTTCTAACTAAACTGTTCTAATAAAGAAAAACGCAGTTATACAAATATGTTTACTTTATTACATTTTTTTAATTCACCTTTTACTTTGTAAAACTTTGCATCATAAATGAGCAGGCCTGCCCCCTAAATATGATTCTGGATACGCCCATGCTTAGATGATTGATCATGAAAGGTTGACTCACCATTGTCGGATCGCACTAAACGTAATAAAAAACTGTGTGTGTGTGTGTGTGTGTGTGGATTTGTGTCTATGTGTGCTTGTAAATTACTTATCGAACATTGAAGTCAAGAATACCTTGGTTCTGACTGGGATAAATAAAGGCCAATAGAGTCGAAAATGTACCATACGGACTAAGTGGATAATTTAACTAAATGTTTTATGTAAAACTATATAATCACTCCCATAATTTTATAAGGTCCTGCATATAACATTTTATTTTCGTTATCCTTAACTTGAAATTTCCTTCAAAAAAGAAATTGTTGCCTAAGGAATGGTTATTTTGTTTTACAAAAAACGTTCATATCAACCACCCGCACCATTTTACAGGCTTCAAACTTGGAGTCTCGTTCAGAAAGACGGGATGTAGAACTGGTAATTTTGTAAAGAATAAAGTAGCAGCAGGGCTGTTACAAAATATTGATAAGTAAATGCTTTTATAACGGTCAACGTTACGCTCAAGTAAGTAATCTGGGTTTAATAATCGGGTGAAATGTGTACTTTTTTGACAAAGGAATATAATTACATACATCATACATATCACATCACATATCATTTTATGTTCATACAGACGGTTGTAAGCTTTAATTATATAATTTGCATTTAAAGCTGGAAATAATTGATAAAATCGCTTTATTTTTAAGTTCTGCCCAGTTTAAAAATTATTGACAATCACAAATATATTTCCAAGTTCTAAGCGAACAGTGTTTTTATAAATGAAGAATTACGGAAATATTCCAATATTTAAAACAGAAATGAAACATATTACTTGTATTGTAAGATTTGCTGCCGGTTTTGTACAGTATAAAACAATAGGAGACTCAAACACTAAACGGATAGTCCTCTAGGGAATGAGGAGATTAAGTGTTAAGCAACTTAATTATTATATCGTTCAACGCACACCAGTAATGTTACAATAAATATTTTAGGACAATCTTGTTTATTACAAAATATTTTTTGTACGCGAAAGAACAATCTATTTTCTTTGTAAGTAATAACGTTCTCATATATATATATATAATATATATATATATATATATATATATATATATATATATATAAATATATATATATATATATATATATATATCTATATATATATATATATTTATTTATTTTTAACTTCATAACGACTCAGCTATAGCGGAAACGGATGAAAGTATCAACTTTAATATACATATTATTTAAATAATGTAAGAAATTATTTGTTTTCCTTACTTATACTGGATGTATAACTAACTAACTTCAATGAGATGTATTTTTGTCTGAAGAAATAAGTGTGGAGTCCGACAGTTAAATATCCATTACAATATAATTGTAATAGATATGTAACTATCCATCATAAAACCCAGTTTAATGATGGATGATGTCCTTTCGGAAGGAGCAGAATTCCTGGAGCAGAATTGCACGGAATTCCTGGAATGCATCTACCTAGAGGAACGTCAAAGTGGAATGTTCACTCTAGAGCTACCTAGCCTACCTAGCCTTGTAATATTGAATCTTTAAGTACATCCTACATTTTGACTTGTATTGGGCTGTTTGAGAGAGCTATGTTCAAATTTACCTTTTAGAGAGTCATCTACAAATGGCTTTAGAAGAATTGGGCTGTTGGTTTTACCTTATAATTGTATTTGAGGCGATCCTGTGATGCAATATTACAAAAGTCTGGTTTGGTGAAGAGTAGGAACTTTTTGGTGTATTCAGAAACACGAGGTCAGAAATACAACTCATCAGCTCTGAAGTTCTATCTAAGTTGTTACGAAATTTATCACAAGTCGTCTATTAAGGGTTTATTTGGTATTCAAATACGTAGAGGATCGGTACGCAATATAAATTAATTGCTCATTCAGTATGCAATCAGATAGCTAATTGGTAATTAGAGAGGCGGAGTCTAATGGTAATTAAAAGTGAAATCATTTCTGACGAATCAGTACAAGTGTCAAAGTGAGTGAATGTGAAAGAGCAACAATTATGTTAATGGATATGCACTTTAATCCTATAGAAAAAGATCTCGAAACGTGATGTTAATGATTTCTTGTATCCCTGAATAGTGGCAAATGCCAGAAAAATCCTGATTCCTCCAACATAAAAAAACAAATTTTATACATAAACTAATTACTATAAAAATACCTTCACTTCACCCTTTTTTTATTCCAAAAATAAAGGTTTTAAACAAAGTCACATGTTAAAATCTCATATGGTTGTACTCAATATGTTTACAAATTTATTTATTGTACTATCTTCTCGCTGCCACATGGTAAGCCACAACACGTATGTAAAAGTATTCACTAACGCTCAGCCAAAACAAAATTACCTTTATATAAATGAACTATATGCAACCTTTCAGGTATAGAAGTCGAATTTTCGGGATATCATGTGGTCAGAAGACAGAGAGGGCTAAAACTTTCCAGCCTTTCTTGTTGCTAGTCCATATTACTTCAGAGATTAAAAATGTTCATTATCATGTGGAAATGAATGTATCTAATCAACACACTGTTTATAGAGATAAAATAACTCTAGCTATTGGAATAATATTACAATATATGTCTCTGCTGAATAATAAGCTGACTAATATTCTAAATCCAACCAGGCAGTTTGTAATTAAGAAACAAACAGAGAAGAGGTCGACATTAAGGAAGTCGAGAGCAAGATCATATTCGGAATAACGAGTAATCAAAGAGTAATACTAAAACCAACAGACGGAATTCATCACGGTACATGTTGATGAAACCACTTTTACAAAAGGTTTATTATTCCTTACTCACAATAATAAATACAGATTATGTTGGAAAGATTATAGTAGCTATGCCAGACTATACAGTGGTGTATCTTCAGATCACAATACCTAATAAACTGTGCACTTTCCTGGTGAAAATAAGTTCAGCCAAAGTGGTCAAACAAGTTTATCACCTCACATTATAGGTAAAAAATTCAAATTGGTATATAATATTTTAAAATTCAAAAGTTTCGGGTTTAAATAGCCTTGGTTTTTGGTTAGTCAAACATAATTCCATTCTAAATTTATTTTTGGAAGAACTTTTAAACATTTAAACCAGATATAAGGGAATTTAATTATAACCATTTCAAAAGTAAATCTCTGTAACAAGTGCTGAGTCGGTCAGACAATTAATAACAAGAGAAAATAAATTGAGCCGAAGAAGTGACGGATTGTCGCCTCCCTAATAACTCTTACTGAACAAGTCTTCAGAGCGAATATTACAAAGCTGCTGTTCTCAAACTAATTTAGAGTTCAATTTCTTAACAAACGCTTATGTCACTGATTTTGGATCGCATTAAAATCCTAAATGTATGGAGGACTGTGTTGTTATTAATTTGTCATATTGTTACAGACTAAGTATTTTCTATGTTTCTTTTCCTAGACAAATGACGTGGTAAATACTTAAGTTTGTCATGAAACACTGTTTATTTTATGGAAATGATCTTAATGTATTGAGAGTAAATATTGAATTTAATTATTAAAGGTCAAGGCCAACTCCCATTCTGAAATGTCAAAGCCGATGACTTATGATAAGAATGAAGTGTTAAGCGACTCATAATGCTGCGTACTTTTACCTTCTTCGCATATAACTAAAAAAAACTACAAACATAAGAGCATAACAATATGTTTAGTAATTTCAGAAATATTGACTACACGTATTAACATTTTCTAGTAGATGTCTCCGCTTGGGTTACGCAATCTCTTTTAATAATCCAATAACAATTCAGCCCGAGGCGAACATCTTGTCTTAATTCTAACCATTTGCTTGTTGATCGCATTACCATGGATATTGAATTAATTACCCATTTTCTGTCATAAAAGGAAGAGGATAAGAATATTTCGACGTACAGTAAGTATAACGAGATAACCTGTATTACATTTTATTGGAGTTCTTAATATGAAAAACAGAGATTACTTAGTAAATCATAAGAATGCACACTTCATGAAAAGATCATTAATTTAATATTAGGTGCAGTAATATCGTAAAAACGTACTAATAAGAACTAGCTGGATAAATTACGATTTTTTTCGTACAGATATGGTCAGCATTGCTAAAATATAACATTGATACATTGATACATTGATACATAGATTGATACATAACATAATACATAAGTAATTTTTTTTTATTTTTTAATTATTTTGAAAATAACATGATTATACTACAATGACAACGTTTTCAACACCCTTTAGAAAAGAATTGAAATATAATTGAATAATACTCCAGCATAAAAGGTGAGTTGATGAATAACAAAGGGTATGACAATATTTGTTTGAAAATTCTCTATCCATCCACTCCATCAACGCATGTTATAGCATCACAAGCTGTCAATAACAGCTGATGCTGATCGGTTTATCATGGAATAAATTCGGTGACAATTATTTATTGTTTTACCAAAAGTGTTTTTGTATAACCTGTTTCTATTATTATTACTGAAACTCACCGCACAACAATAATTGATTTGATAACAACAAATCAAAAATTAACAAATAGATTTTCCATGCAGACAATCGAATTCAATATTTAATTAAAACACACGATGTATCGATTGTACTAAAAAATGGAACAAAAGCAGCCAATAAATATTTTATTCAAATAATCATAATCAAACTTTTACATCCGTTGTTTAAAAACCATTATTATTTTTTTTTAAACCATTATAAATACTAAAAGAAGAACAGTCTATTCAATTCTAAGTTTATTACATTATAATAATGAATGAATATTATATAGTAACAAATTTATAAGAATTAAACTCTTTTATTATTCTTACAATTTTGCGAGGTATAGAATGAAAATTGAAAAATGCATTTATTACTCGATTAAATGCAATTATAACTCATAACAAGTACAACTCAGGACAAATCTCAATATATTTCATGACATTATTTTATTTACGGGGATTGAATAAAAATATTTTCTACACAAACAAGAAACAGAAATAATTTCAATTTAACGTTCAATTTTTAGTTATGAAGATTAAGTATAATAATTATTTCTTCATGTCCAAATCTACCTAATTAGTACTCCAACAATAAACCATGAAACTGGTAAAGAGCATATTTCATTATTAAAGTATATTTAATTGGTTTGATTACCTTATGTAATTTGAATTTATTGGCCAATGTAACAATTAAGTTTTTTCTCCATTACAGGTCAAAGACCTTGAACTTAAAAAATTCTTCCACTCATGACATGTGAAGTATATTACATAATAATCTATCGCACGCCTTTGAGTTTACCAGACATGATAGCCACAGATTTTAGTAATTATTTATACCTCTTGATCTGAGAGTAATATTACTCTTTTACGACAAAAGAGCCCATTGCCATTCTAATAAGCTAAATCTGTTATTCCCATCACAAGCTGTCCATCTGGAATGTCACAATGACGTCACGTGTCAGCTAAAACTGACGTCGACCGATAACGGGTGTGATAAGAAAGTCCATTGTGTCAAGCTTGTGTCAGAGTTAATTTTGAGTGACAGTGAAATGCGTGGTAATGCGTATTCGTTTCATAACTTAGCACTTGAATTATCCATGACAACTATATAATTTATTATACTGAGTCTATAAATTATAAAAGGAATAAATTCCCAAGTATTAAAAAAATTATAGTAATACATTTAACTAATGTGTTTAGTTTCCAAGCAATATACACCGATGTACTGTAGAAAATAGAATAAAGGATATTTGTATCGTCAAATAATGGGTCAGGTTGTGTAAACGCCATACCTGAATCGGCATTCGATCCCGAGTCCTTGGTGTGATAAGCAGATATAATGTCTCTCTTACTTAGTTTTCTTAATAATTTTAATTTGTATTGATATCAGTACACAACTATTCTACCCTTATAATTTTTATTTTGTGTGTGTTTCAATCATGTTATTGTCAACAACAGCAGTATTTAACACGATTTTTCTTTTAATACTGTTTTAGTGATTCTTTCTTTTTAATTTATGAATTGTAATTTATCTCTAAGGTACATATTACCTTATTCAAGTTTTCAATGTTTTTTTATGAAGATTTTTAAAAAACCGTCTGACGAATTTAGTTTTGTTAATAAGATAAGTTGTTATATGTGACACGTTGTTTAATTCAATTTAAATAGGAATTCCCTTGTAATAGCAAACTATTAAATATAACCGTTTAGTGCATGTAAATTCGATCCAAACAATAATTAAACTTATGTTTGAATATTATTTCAGTAAAAGATTGCTAAAGGTATTATTTTGACTCATCTAGTTCCAAAATATTATTTTTTATTTTAAAGATATTTTTTAACGTGAAGAGGAGAAAATAGTAAAATAACATTTGTGGTCAGATAATCATAATAGGCAATTTATAAAACCATTTATCGTGATATTTTTGGTGCAATTAAGCCTGTAGTCACTCTAAGTAACCTAGGACAAATTCTTTAAAATGTCAATAAACTACGAAGAAAAAATTATAATTTCTATAAGATTCTACAATTTTTCCTAACACATTTAATTACTTAAACCTTAAATGTAATATGATATTACATTTTAATTCATAGTTTAGTAAAAAGCCTATAGAACCTTAAAGTTGCGTTGCTACTTTTTGGAGATTTGTTTTTAACCATATAAAAACAATTAGACAAGTAAGTGCTCATTGAAATAAGTATAGAAGCACATAAAAATTAATAAACAAAATATGCTATTTTTTCGTGACCCATTCCCTGAAAGGAACGAAAGAAAATACTCAAACTGTAACAATACGACAAATTAATAACAGCTGAGTCATCCAGACATTTCAGATGCTAATGCGATCCAAAATCTGTGCCATCAGCGCTTGTTAAGAAATTAAACTCTAAATTAGTTTGAGAACAGCAGCTTTGTAATATTCGCTCTGAAGACTTGTTCAGTAAGAGTTATTAGGAAGGCGACAATCCGTCACTTCTTCGACTCAATTTATTTTCTATTGTGATTAATCGTCTGACCGACTCAGCACTTGTTACAGAAATTTTCATTTGAAATGTTTATAATTAAATTCACTTATATTTCCTTATCTGGTTTACGTTTTCTAATATTTTTGCAAAAAATTAATTTTGAATGAAACTATTCTTGATTACCCTCAAACAAAAGCTACTTAAACCCGAATTTAATAGTTTTTTAATAAAATACACTAAATTGTACTTTTAAACTACAATATGAGTTGATAATCTTGTTTTTAGATTACATTTGTTTGTAGTCTAGGCGTCTCTAATGACGAAACTATGTAGAGTTCGTTGTGAACTTCTTCGTCGCTGACTGTATTTGAGCTATTCAGATGGATGTTGATTTGATAGACTTTGAAAGATGAATAGCCAATTAGATTGGACTCACTGGTACTATGCAGATCCAAGAAACCACATTTATAAAGGGCGGCTTTTTGCATGAATGCTCATAAAATGTGCTTTTAGTGACATCAAAGAAGTTATTTAAAGATACCATAAATCATTTGAAAATTAACGAGTGATAGTTTGAAGTTAAAAAGTATTTATAGAGATTTGCTGAAACGAAATTGAATTGGTATATTTTACTGAAGGCGTATCTGTCCATACCTACATCTAGTCTTACACTTTACGTGTGTAAATTGTCTATTTATAATTTATAGTAATTATCTATCATTTATTTAAAAATATACCCATTTTTTATATAACATTAAAATGGAAAAGGCAATACAGAAATATAAATGAAATTTTTTTGAGATTTAGCGAATGCTTTTACTCGAGATGTTGATAGATTGTCAAGTCTGTCTCTCCTTATATCTGTTTGTAGGCATGATATCCCCAGACTAGGAATTGTGCATAAAGCGTCATTCCTAAATAGGCAAAAATAAATACGATAATGGCACATGTTACTCGTTACGATTTGGCTGAGCATTAACAAACATTTGTACATTTGTCTTACAGGTAACCATGATGGCAATGAAAAAAATACCTCTTATTACCCTTAGTTAATATGGAATACTCACAAGTACTTTTTTGCCATCGAATTCTACTAAATGTTTGGTCTAGAAACCGGTTTCCGCTATGGCTAATGTTTTCCGTATCTGTAACGTGTATGTAATGTGTTCGCTGGTTCGTGTAAATATAAAAGTTTCACATCTCCAACGTACAGTAGACTGAACCTTAGCACCTTGGAATGTTGTAGACTCTATGTACACAATGGAATCTTGTCCTTCACTGGTCTCAAACTGTTCTTTAAATTTTTGCTGGCTTCAATGCAGTTCTAATGTTGTTTCTCCTATGAAGCCTTCCTATTATAACGGTCGATCCTTGATATTAAGGAAGATAAGGATAGTTGTTATGTACTTCATTTTGAATCTGATCTGAATAGGGCACATTTTGAGATTAAACTTTTTTTTATTCCTTTTTTATCCTTGTAGTATTTTATCCAGTGTAGCGTCTTGTATAATGTCCAATTCTCTCTCTTCTTCTGATTTAGGAAATGTTATAACCATTCGAGAACACTTCTTTTTTTTCTCTAGGTCCAAAAATATAGGAGTTGTGAACTTTTGAGAAGTTCACATTAAGGGACTAACTTATTTGTGTGTCAATTCCATAATCACAACTAAAAATATGCATCTAAAAATAACAAAACTCTAATAATTACAGCATAAATAAAGAATACAAATCGCAATAGTTCTGAAAAAGATCTTGAAACATACAGATAATGATTTCTTGTATCTTTGAACAGAGGCAAAGGCCCGAAAAATCCTGAATCCTTTCACACACAAAATTTAATATATTTAAACTATTTACTATAAAAATACCTTCACTTAACCTCACTATATGTGGCAAACATAATAATATTACGTGAATTCAACTAATTTATTAGGTAAATAAACACTTTTTCATTGGCGAACAAGATAGACTAATCGGATATCCACTTAATAAATTATTGTATGAGCTCCTTTCTTTAGTTATTTTATTTTTTCGAATAAAAATTATAATTTAAATATCAATAATGGTTCTAAAATAGAAAACCTAGTTTTTACTTTACCCCTTGTACTGTTTCACAATTCAATTTAAACGACCCATTCAGTCAGTGGAGAACATCTGGCCTTTATCGTCGAGACATCTGTTCCACACTCTGGTCGCATTAGCATCTATATTGACTTAATCAACCCCATTTTTGTTCTACATACCGTTATAAAGTCATGCTGCTTCTATTACACATATTTCGTAATAATTTAATTAGTTCCATCTAAACTTTTCAATTTCTCTCTACGGTTCTATTGTTTACAATTCAGAGGTTATTCCAAAACTATCTGCATATGAGTGAGTGTAAGAGTACGTGAGTGTTGTTACTTGTCATGTAACAAGCTCAGATGCAACACTGTAAATCTATAGCTCATTTCATGCTTGAGTTGTTCTAAGAACTATCGGACGATCGTACAGGAAAGAATATGCACATCTCCCGGCAGGCATAGGAACGTGATTCAAACTACTGAGTGATGCGTTTAAATGATGGTGATGTGGACCCATGAATACACATTGACCATCATATGACACATTCTTATCTATATAGAATTAAGTTTCAAACAAAAATTTAAGACTGTTTGTTCTGGTACAGGTTTTTTTTTTTAATTGATTTACTATGCGATTTTGTCGTTACCAACATGGTTACCGATAGGACCAATGTGAAAATGTTCCCTAACAATCATCCAAATTCCATCTAGTTATATGCATCATCATCGAACTCGATATTGCCTGTAAATAAATTACGTTTTATGCAAGTTTTTAAGCCTATAGATCAGTTAGTTCTCGAGATATATTGCCGACAGAGAGATGGACAAACAGGGGACAGAGTTTTTTCCAGCCCCTCGATTAATGGTCTTCGCTGACACTCAGCCAATGATGATATGAAACACGTGTTTCTTCCATGTATCCTTCTAATAGTATTTCAAGAACAAGTTTGTTTATGCCTTTGAAATATCCGATGCAGTGGACACGAAGTATCACTCGTTTAGGTTTTTAAGTGAAAAGCAGTGTCTGAATAATAACTGTCCCGGCTAGCTACGGAGAGTACTACACAGCAAGAGTGTGCTGAAATCAAATCTCGTCACTTAATTCAAACAAAGACTTTCCTCTCCATTATTTTTTTTACTCCATAGATAAAGGTTTTATACAAAGTCACGTGTTAAAATCTCATGTGATTGTACTCAATATGTTTTTAAAATTTATTTATTGTACTATCTTCTCGTTGCCATAGTGGTAACCCACACACCAATGTAAAAACATTCAATAACTCTCAGCCAAAAAAAGAGTTTCCTTTATATAGATTACCTGCATGTAAGTTTTTAGGTCTAGAAGTCACTTCATCTTCGAAATATCATACGGTTAGAAGACAGAGAGAACTAAAACTTTTCCAGCCTCTCGAGTCTGGCTTTGCTAGTCCATGTTACTTCAAAATTTCACAATATTCATTATCCTATGGAAACGAATGTCACAAACCAACACGCAGTTTATAGAGACGTCATACTCGAATAAAATTTATGGCACTGAACAAAGTGATATGTTCTTATCAGAATGTAAGTGTCACCGTTTGTGAAGTTTAGTCCAGTAGCAGCCCTCAAGCTCTTATAGCAGGTCGCTCGTTTATTATAATTTTTTTTATTACTAAAATAATTAGTTATTTGAAATATTTTAATGCATATATGTAGTGTTATATTTAAAACTAGATTCTTAATATAGGGAATTAGTAATGCATTAAGTTCTAAACTTTTCTTCCAAGGTATACCTTATTCCACTTTATTAATATATTTTTATACATTTTAAAGTACAAAATTACGTATAGATTTTTATACTAAAATTTTATACAATAACTGATTTTTCATGTAAAGAAGCTATGATAGGAAGGGTTGGTACACTGTGCATGTTACGTTTATATTCAGTGCACCTTTCTCTTAGTGTAGAGTCTGTAATTTCTACAATCAGTGAGAAAATCTCAATATTTACATTGATTCAACCCTTCTCACCATAGCTACATCACGTGTAGAAAACTAGGTCCCTCCCCGTGCTTAAACTTCGAGTGTAAAACATAGTAGTTCAATCAATTGTACACCTGATGAGACAATGACAATGCATCTTCAATTATATTACACAATGTTTTTTAGTCTATATGTTTCTGATGTCGGAAACATGTAAAGAGTTCATTTTGAACTACTTCCTGGCCGATTTTTTTTTAATATACACAGGGTGAGGCAGACCACCCGTACAGTACGTATAGCGGCCAAACCAAACGGGATAGATTATTCCTAACAACTTAAACCCCCCTATTTCCACCCCAAATAATTTGGAGAGAAATTATTTTGAAATCTCTAAAACTCCCCAAAAGGGTAGTTTTTGGGGGGTAGGGGTGGTTTTTGGAAAAGTTTCAAATGTAAAGGTATGTTGAGTTATACCTCATTTTAAAGGTATTTCTTTACTGATTATTTTGATGCAAAAAGATTGAACCTATCTTGCCGCTTATGTACAGGGTACACCAAAAAGTTAAAAAATCAGGGGTTTGTGGGTAAATTTATTGCAACTACCTGCACAAATGTAGAGAGACGATATTTTTATTGAAAACTAATGATGAGATGGCTTATTGAAAAATATCATCAAATGCCACCCTACCACAAAATTTACACATTTTAAAAATACATAGAATTTTGAAATACTTAACAGCCCCAATCTAAAAAAAATCAAATAGCAACCTAGGTTGTGTTGTACATAATGAGAAAGGTCTTTAAAAAATAAACATTTTCTACATTTAAAGTTTGTCTCTATCTCCAATGGTTTCAAAACTGTAGTACAAAAATAGATTTTTTGATAATTTTACTAAGTTAGTTTGTATTAATATCAAAATCTAATGAAACAAGTGGAAAACAAGTTGGACTTTTAAGTTTAATTTGTTTTTAAATAATGTAGTAAAAAACACATAAGGATTTCTATCAGTGTAACATGTTTCAAAAGCAATCTAACCGTGATGTTCATGTTTTAACAATCCCAAATACACGAGTTGCCCCTGGAAGAACTTTGGAACCAATTCCTTAATCTCTTATCTAATCTCTTTTATTATCGTCTCCCTATTCAGTTGTTCTTGTGACCACGTGGTATGAGGTAGATATTAATTTAAATTTTTTTAAAGTACGTAGTGTAAGTTTTGTTTGTTCTAAAATGCCGGTCTCAAATGAGGAGGCATTCCAGATGCTTATGGTGTTAGGGGAATGTTTCCAAAATTACTCAGCTGCCGCTCTTCTTTATGCCCAACGTTACCCAGACCGCGAACATCACCCAGGAACGTTTTTCTAAAGACTTGCTAGTCGAGTTCGTGAAACAGGTCACGTTCAACCTGACCACAACAAAGGAAAGGAACTCCCTAGACCCGTGAGAAGTGATAGGGCACCGGAAGTTTTGGCAGCCTTTGAACTGAATCCGCATGATTCTACACGAAGAGTAGCTCTTGATTCTGGTATGAGTCAAAGATCTGTTTTAAGAATCGTTCACGATCATAAAATGCACCCATATAGGATGTCATTACATCAAGAACTCCATGGAGAGATTACCTTCATAGAATGAACTTTTTTTTGTGGGCTCGAGGAAAAACTACAACCAAAATCAAAACTTTCACCGTAACATTCTGTGATGTGTGATGAGGCCACGTTTAGGAGTAATGCAGAGTAGTGAACCGTCACAATATGAGATACTGGACGTTTGAAAACCCACACTGGATACGAGAAGTGGACAACCAAAGGTACTGGACACTAAAGACCTGGTGCGGTATTATCGGTGACAAAATTGTAATGCCATTCTTCTTTGACGATCGCCTAGACCGAGTAGTTTATATCAAACTTTCTCATTGGTCACTTGCCTAATTTATTGATCGAAATCCCTGAGGAAGTCTTACAACGTATGTGGTTTATGCACGATGGGGCACCAGCACACTACGCAGAAGATTCTCGGTTAATTCTAAACGAGCAATACCCTCACAGATGGATCGGAAGAGGCGGCTCTGTGAACTACCCAGCGAGATCTCCTGATTTAACGTGTATGGATTTTTACTTGTGGGGTAGACTAAAAGAAACTAGTGTATAAATGAAGGCAAACAACTAGAGAGGGCATAAGCGGATAAGGGAGGCTATAAACACGATCAGTAGAGAAGAGATAATTAGAGCTGTAGAGCTTCACCTCAAGGATAAACCAAGTTGTAACTCTTCATGAGGTCAGTTACTAGGTTATTGTTGGTTTTAGTTTGATAATTGTCATATTGATAATTTACCATGATGCTGCTGTAACATGGTAGATTTGTTTTCAAAGCCAGTTTTAAGTTTTTATTTTTTTTTAATAATGTCAGGATACTCATTTCCTTCCATGGCACTCACATCAATGATTAAATAACAACAGGTTTTCTCCTATACATTTTGTGTAATTTAAGTGTAAAATTTTATAACTGAAAATGTACTATTTTAATAACTGGGTAATTTTCCTGTTTCATGAGAGAACTCAGCACATTGTAAGACATTGTAGTTTACAGTGTTCCAATACCTTTTTAAATTTTAAATGAGTCTCTTTTAAAAAATTGGATACAGTATTTTTTCAATCATAAACATAAGAGACGAGTTTACTGTTCGAACTTTTTTTTACTCGCACATTGCACTGACTTTTATAATAAATACATTGAGGTAAAATTATTAAAAAAATCTATTTTTGTACTACAATTTGAAACCATTGGAGATAGAGACAAACTTTAAATGTAGAAAATGTTTATTTTTTAAAGACCTTTTCTAATTATGTACAACACAACCTAGGTTGCTATTTGATTTTTTTTAGATTGGGGCTGTTAAGTATTTCAAAATTCTATGTATTTTTAAAATGTGTAAATTTTGGGGAAGGGGTGGCATTTGATGATATTTTCCAATAAGCCATCTCATTATTAGTTTTCAATAAAAATATCGTCTCTCTACATTTTTGCAGCTAGTTGCAATAAATTTACCCACAAACCCCTGATATTTTTTAACTTTTTGGTGTACCCTGTACATAAGCGGCAAGATAGGTTCAATCTTTTTGCATCCAAATAATCAGTAAAGAAATACCTTTAAAATGAGGTATAAACTCAACATACCTTTACATTTGAAACTTTTCCAAAAAACCATCCTTACCCCCCCAAAAACTACCTTTTGGGGGAGTTTTAGAGATTTCAAAAAATAATTTCTCCAAATTCTTTGGGGTGGAAATAGGGGGGTTTAAGTTGTTACGAATAATCTACCTCGTTTAGTTTGGCCGCTATACGTACTGTACGGGTGGTTTGCCTCACCCTGTATTCAGACAAATATGACTCCAGATTCCAGGAGGCAAGCCTATTATAACGTCAGATTCCAGACGCTGCATTAAAAGGAGAGTGAATATAGGCTAAATTCAACTTTCATATTGATATGATTGACGTCTTGTATAAATTTTCATTTTAACATTTCTTTTTTAATTAGAGGGTTTTATATGTTGTAATTCATATAGTTTTGATTATTTTTTAAGTAAAGTAATTTCGTTTGGAAAAATTCTAAAAACAAGTTTTCTACTAGCTAGATGGTATATAGTACCGTTTTATAAGTGATTTACTATAGTCTAAGAAAGTTAGAACATCTATTTTGTAAAATTATATAATACCGTGTAATTTATGTAAACATCTGCTGACAAAATATTACGTCAACGCCTTCAGATGGAGGATTCAATATGGCGCTGGAAGATTATCGCTAAAAAAACTATATTTCAATGTCCCTAAACAGTAAAACGTTTTGTTAGTGAACTGTACCGCTTCTTCAAAGTGCGTTAAACTTTGAGGGAGCACATTGGGGACGCATAAATTCCATGACTTCATATTTTTCACAACTTTAAAAGAAAAAAAAATAAATGCCCGAACCCTAATTTGATAATTAGCTATAACGAGATGGAAACAATACAATCGCATGAGTATACAAACGAAATGAACATTGAATTTGCTGAGGCGGCCTTTGTGAAATCATTGCTTTGTGGTTGTCCTTTGAGTTGAAGAAGAGCGTTCATGCATAAAGCCGTCCTCTACAAATGAAGTTTCTTGGATCTGCATAGTACCAGTGAGTCCAATCTAATTGGCTATTCATCTTTCAAAGACTGCTGGTGCAAAAGAGATCTACACATAAACCAATGTGAGATTTATATGAGTGTCAATTATCTTTAGCTGACTCTCGTAAGTGGTTGGTCGACGAATGCAGACCTATAGTGACATGTATTATGTAGTTTAGTTTTAATAATTAGTGTTGTTTTTAGTTTTTTATTAAGTGCGCGTTTTAGCGTTAGTGAAGTTGACAATCAACATGGTAGTTGTGATTCCTGACTTACGCGTGTCCCAAAACTCTGGTATGATTTATTATATTTTAACCTAGTTTGTAATTATGGGTTAGGATAGTTATTTAACTGAAGAAGAGATCAGATTTCAGATCTCGAAACGTAGTGTTACTGATTTTTTGTATTACTGAACGATTGGCAAATGTCCGGAAATCCAGTTTCCACGACAATCCTTCCATCGTAAAAAACATACTTCAAACAAAGAATAACAAACATATTTCTTTATTGTAATGTGTTTAACTATGTCTCGAAATTTTGCACCCTATTTCAGAATGATCTTGTGTACAAAATCTTTTTTTTCCTCGCGTTTAAAAATCAAAAATGCTTGCAGTGTGTGTGGAAAATGTTAGAAAAAACTATAATTAATTTGAAACCGTATTATACATTTACAATGTAAATTTTATTAACTTAATATTTAGCTAGTACACAGAAAGAATTTAATACGCAAATACAAGGTTGTGGCTGAAAAAGAGTTCGTTTTTCTGAGAAAGTCGGTGAAAGAGGGACTCAAAGAAGCTGTTAGAAATTTAGACTCAAAATTAGATCTGACAAAAGGAAAGTCATATGTGGATAAAAGACACTTTCAACATTTCTTTTAGGAAATTGAAGATATCGATACCATTTGTATAGTTATGATACATTTAAAATAATCAAAAAAAATTCTTGACTGACCGTAAGCAGAAGTGTAAATTATACAAGCATTTCGGGAATTAGTTCTTCATTAGAGGTGTCCAGAAAAAATTACTCTAGCTATTGGAATAACATTCCAATGTCTCTGCTGAATACTTGGGTGATAAAATACATTTATAAAGCCAATCAGTTAGTTTGTAATTAAGAAACAAACAGAGAATATTCGAAATATCGAGTAATCAAAGGATAATACTAAAACCTACCAGGCCGAACTGACCTCGCGGCACGTTGGTTAAAGCATTTTTACAAAATTTACTATTTATTAACCAAAAGAAGACGTACAGATTATGTTGGAAAGATTAAAGTAGCTATGCCAGATTTTGCGGTGATGTATCTTCTGATCATAATACCTAATAAACTATAAATTGTCTTGGTGAAAATAAGTTCAGCCAAAGGGGTAAAACAAGTTTAGTAACTCACATTAAAGGTTAAATATTCAAATTGGTATATATTATATACAAAATCAAAAGTTTCGGGTTTAAATAAGCCTTGGTTTTCAGTTTGTCAAACAAAATTTAATTCTAAATAAATTTTTAGAGGAATGTTTGAACATTTAAACAAGATAAAGTAATATAAGCGAATATAATTACAACCATTTCAAATGAAAATGTCTGTAACAAGTGCTGTGTTCGTCTGACGATTAATCACAATAGAAAATAAATTGAGCCGAAGAAGTGACAGATTGTTGCTTCCCTAATAACTCTTTCTAAACAAGTCTTCAGAGTGAATGTTACAAAGCTGCCGTCTTCAAACTAATTTAGAGTTCAATTTCTTAACAAGCGCTGATGACACAGCTCTTGGATCGCATTAGAATCTGAAAAGTCTGGAGGACTGTACTGTTATTAATTTGTTGTATTGTCATAGTCTAAGTATTTTCTATTTTTCTTTTCAGAGAATAGGTCATGGACGAATGACATGCTTTATTCATTTATCTTTTTATGTGTCTCACAGATATTCACTTTAATCACTAAACATATTACTTGTATACGATTACATATAAACTTCCAAAATAAAAAACGCAACATTAGCGATATATAGGTATTTTACTAAACGATGTATTAAAAAAAGTAATATAATTTTATAATTATTTTTAGATACTTAATTTTTTTTAGGAAAGACTGTTCAATTGTATGGAAATTAGCTTAATTTATTCGGAGTTAATTGATATTTTAAAAGATATGTCCCTGTATAAAGTAAAGTCAAGAAAGTCTTATTTTACCAGACGAAATTAGGGCTAGGGAAACCCTCTGTAACCTGGGGATTAAAGGCTTTAAATATTTGAACATTTTTTAAATGCCTCCAAAATCAAAGAAAGGTTTCCTATTTAAATTTCGTTGTCAGATGTATAGTTCACAATATCACAATTGTGGCCCATTAAAAAAACTGTAGCGTAGAATGATGAGAGTAAATATTGAATTGAGTTATTAATGGTCAAGACATTAATACATGACACATGATGAGTACGAAGTGAGCTACTCACTTGAAACGCTGCATGTAACTTAAGTGAAGCCTATTACGTGACACGTGGTGCTGATATAGTGACTGAATGTTGAGAAAGTTTTCTAGTAGATGTCTCCGCTGGGGTTTATTTAATCTCTTTTGATAATCCAATAACAATCAAGCCCGAGGCGAACATCTTGTCTTCATTGTCCAGTCATTTGCTTGTTGATCGCATTACCATGGATATTGAATAAATCAACCATTTTATTTCATAAAAGGAAGACTCTAAGAATATTTCGACGTAAGTATGATGAGACAAACCTGTATTTAAATGGTTATTGGAATTCCTAATATGTCCCAATATGAGATACAAAGATTACTTAGTAAATCATAAGAATGCAAACTTCATGAAAAGATAAAGTAATATAATATTAGGCTGAGTAATATTGTAAAAACGTACTAATAAGAACTAGCTAGACACTTTTATGGATATTTTCTTACAGATATGGTCAGCATTGTACATAAAAATAACATATACATAACATTGATACATTAATACATAGATTGATACATAACATAATACATAAGTATTTTTTTTTTAATTTTTTAATTATTTTAAAAATAACATGATTATAATACAATGACAACGTTTTCAACACACTGTAGAAAATAATTTAAATATAATTGAATAATACTCCAGCACAAAAGGAGAGTTGATGAATAACAAAGGGGATGACAATATTTGTTTGAAAATTCTCTATCCATCCACTCCATCAACGCATGTTATAGCATCACAATCTGTCAATAACAGCTGATGCTGATCGGTTCATCATGAAATAAATTCGGTGACAATTATTTATTGTTTTCCCAACAGCGTTTTTATATAACCTGTTCCTATTATTATTACTGAAACTCACCGCACAACAATAATTTGATTTGATAACAACAAATCAAAAATTAACAAATAGATTTTCCATGCAGATAATCGAATTCAATATTTAATTAAACACTCCATGTATCGATTCTACTAGAGAAATTGAACAGGAAAGCAGCCAATAAATATTTCGTTAGAATAATCATTAATCAAACATTTTACATCGGATTTTAAAAAGCATTATTATAGATAAATACCAAAAGCAGGAAAGTCTATTCAAATCTAAGTTTATTACATTATAATAATAAATGAATATTATGTAAAAAAAAATTATAAGAATTAAACTGTTTTATTATTCCTACAATTTTGCGAGGTACAAATTTCTCAGGTTTTGTTATTGAAGTGTGCTTGGTGTGTTTGAATTAAACATGATATACTATGAACACGATGATGACTAATAATTAAATTACATGAAAAACAATGTACAATTACAACAAACAAATTACAGTGACCAATATAAGCTCCATCTACAGTATGACTAATAATGTTCCGGCAATACAATATTTGATGATTTGACCTTATATCGTGATCTTCTGATACCAATGTCTGCAAGTATCCGTTCGATAGCATGTGAAATGTATAGGTACCCCTTGTGTGGAGCAGGGATTATCCTAGGCGTTGGAATCACCTTTTAGCAGTCTACAAGAACCCAACACCTGATTTCCCATAGTTCGGAATATACCTAACACTGTAAAACTTGGCTGTATTCACTTTTGGGAAATTAATTAATAACACACCTCAGAAACATTGGATCTTTGGAAATAACAAATCTACTCAGTAATCACCCATTACACTCATCTTATTCATCTATTATTTTCTATGATTGTTAAATATGACAACATTTTGAACATACAACCTTCGTTAAACCTGATATCAATTATGTTCGATAAAAGTTTGACAATGATCGATGAAAAGCAATCGATCTAATTTTACTCATACGTTTCATTGCACTAGTTGCTCAGTAGATAAAGCATTCACAAGGATAACTTTTCAGACAGTTCTCAGGGTCGAGAAGTATAGTATATAGTTCTATATAGAAACTATATAGTTTTGTATCTGTATGGGTTTCTTTTATAACATGATTAGTATTCTTAAAAAGTAATAAATTAAAGCTTGCCAAATTTGGGTGAGGTATCTATGGTAACAAGGCCAGCCAATACAAATAATATTAAGTAATTATCTTAACACTTTCAAAATAACGGCCATTTAAAACTTTGTAACATCTAATATGTTCCAAACCATAAATTTTACTCAAGAATTACCAAACTACCATTCTTTGTGTGGATTATATAAAAGATCTAAGGACACAAAAATCATTTAAATCAAATAATAAATTAATGAATTAAAACCGATTTACTGTGACACGACATGGCCTACAATAAGGTTTTCAGGGAGTAGCAAACAATAAAAAATGAATATAAATCAGCTCCAGAATATATACCTATTTGGACCTTTGTCCAGAGTTACGGGACTCCCGTGTTATTAACCTTAATACCGTTAAGAAAATACTGTGTTGGTGGCAAAACTCAGTATCATACAATGTTAACTAATGATACTCTTTACATCACGTATATCAGAGATGAAAATTTTGCTTATATTTGACTGGTCGTCGCACTCTATAGGTGGAATAAAACTATAAACAATACCACAGTAAACAAAACAGTTTTAACGATCCTTATTAGGAGTTTATAGAACGAAAATTGGAAAAAAGTGGACTTATTCTTCGTTTAAATCATCTGATAACTGCAGGAATTGAATTGAAGTTCACCGTAATAAAAACTAATTTCAATTTAAAGTTATTAAGATTCAAGTATAATAATTCTTTATCCAAGGTAGTCCGACAATAAACCATGAAAATGGTAAGGAACATATTTCAAGATTCAAGTATATTTAAGTGGTTTGATTACCTTATGAGATTTGATTTTATTGGCCACAATAATTTATGTTTTTCCTTCATTATGGATAAAGACCTTGCACTTACAAAATTCTTCCACTCATCTCAAGTAAGTTATATAATAATAATCCATCGCATATCTTTGAGTTTACCAGACATGATAGCCATAGCTCTTATTGATTATTTATGCCTCTTTGTCCCAGTGTAATATAAATCTTTTCAGACAGAAGATCCCGTTGAAATTCTAATAAGTGAAATCTGTTATTCCCATCACAAGCTGTCCATCTGGTACGTCACAATGACGTCACGTGTCAGCTAAAACTGACGTCGACCGATAATGGGTGTGATAAGAAGGTCCATGTGTCAAGCTTGTGTCAGAGTTAATTCTGAGTGACAGTGAAATGCGTGGTAAATAATGCGTATTTGTTTCATAGCTTAGCACTTGAATTATCCTTGCCATCTACATAATTTATTATACTGAGTCTATAAATTATAAAAGGAAAAAATTCCCACGTATTAAAAAAATATAGTAATACATTTAATTAATGTTTTTAATTTACAAACAATATACACTGATTTACTGTAGAAAATAGAATAAAGGATTTGTATCGTCAAATAATGGGCCAGTTTTTTTTATTTTAGAGACTCAAATGATTACTTGATAGCCTGTAAAAATGCCATACCTGAATCGGCATTCGATCCCAAGTTCTTGGCGTGATAAGCAGATATGATGTCTCTGTTACTTAGTTTTCTTAATAATAATTGTAATTTGTATTTATTCCAGTTCATAACTATTCTGTCTTTATAATTTCCTATTTTATGTTTTAATCATGTTATTGTCAACAACAGCAATATTTAACAATAATATTCTTCTTATTCTTTAAATACCCTTTTAGTGATTCTTTCTTTTTAATGAATTGTGATTCATCTCAAAGGTACATGTTAGCTTATTCCAATTTTCAATGTTTTTTCTTTTCATTAATCTTTCTAAAAAAACCGTCTGACGTATTTAGTTTTTTTTTAATAAGATTAGTTGTTTAAATGAGACACGTTGTTTTATACAATACAATTTCAATAGGAATTTCTTTGTAATAGCAAACTATTAAATATAACCGTTTACTGCATGTAAATTTGATCCAAACAATTAAACTTATGATTGAATATTATTGAAGTAAAAGATTGCTAAAGGAATAATTTTGACTCATCTAGTTCCAAAATATTTTTTTTTATTTTAAAGATATTTTTTAACGTGAAGAGGAGAAAAATAGTAAAATAACATTTGTGGTCATATAGTCTAAATAGGCAATTTACAAAACCATTTATGATCAGATTGAGGTGCAATTAAGCCTGTAGTCACATTAAGTGTCCTAGGACATATTATTTAAAATGTCAATAAATTACAAAGAAATAATGATAATTTCCATAAGATTAAACATTTTTTTCTTAACACATTTAAGTATTTAAAACTTAAATGTAATATGATATTACTTTTTAATACATAGTTTAGTAAAATGCTTACAGAACTTCAAAGTTGTGTTGCTACTTTTTGTAACCATATAAAAACTATACGATATAATTGGTAATTGAAATGAATATTGCTTTTTATTACATATCGTAAAATGCCTATAGAGGCCCCAAAGTTGCGTTCCTACTTTTTGTAACCATATAAAAACTATACGACAAGTAATTGGTAATTGAAATGAATAAGTATAGAAGCACATAAAAATTAATAAACAAAATATGCTATTTTTCCGTGACCCATTCCCTGAAAGGAACGAAAATACTCAAACTGTAACAATACGACAAATTAATAACAGCTGAGTCCTCCAGACATTTCAGATGCTAATGCGATCCAAAATCTGTGCCATCAGCGCTTGTTAAGAAATTGAACTCTAAATTAGTTTGAGAACAGCAGCTTTGTAATATTCGCTCTGAAGACTTGTTCAGTAAGAGTTATTAGGGAGGCGACAATCCGTCACTTCTTCGACTCAATTTATTTTCTATTGTGATTAATCGTCTGACCGACTCAGCACTTGTTACAGACATTTTCATTTGAAACGGTTATAATTAAATTCACTTATATTTTCTTATCTGGTTTACGTTTTCTAATATTCTTGCAAAAAATTAATTTTGAATGAAACTATTCTTGATTACCCTCAAACAAAAGCTACTTAAAACCGAATTTAAATTGTTTTTAATATAATACACTAAATTGTACTTTTAAACTACAATATGAGTTGATAATCTTGTTTTTAGATTACATTTGTTTGTAGTCTAGGCGTCTCTAATGACGAAACGATGTAGAGTTCGTTGTGAACTTCTTCGTCGCTGACCGTATTCGATCTATTCAGATGGATTTTGATTTGAAAGACTTTGAAAGATGAATAACTAATTAAATTGGATTCACTGGTACTATGCATATCCAAGAAACCACATTTATAAAGGGCGGCTTTTTGCATGAACGTTCTTCTTCAACTAAAAGGACAACCACAAAGCAATGATTTCACAAAGGCCGCCTCTGTAAATGCTATGTTCATTTTGTTTTTATAATCATACGATTGTATTGCTACTATCTCGTGGTAGCTAATTATCAAATTAGGGTTCGTGCATTTATTATTGTTTAGTTGAGAGTTGTGAACAATTAAAAGTTGTAAGATTTGTGAGTTTTAAATGCCTCATCAACGTACATTTATTTCACAATAGGGCCAAACGTACCCGAAAACTGCTTGAAGTCCAGACAGGAGAAAGTTAACCCAGGCGTTGTCACTGCACAGGATGTATGTCACTAGCTTAAGTTACCAGCGCTATCACATGTCACAACAACAAAAAGTTAGATACTATCAAAAAAAGCAATTTCGGCACTTGCTGTAGCCTCGCGGAGTGATTTCTGAAACAATGCGGAAGGGGATGGAAGGAGGGAGAAGCTTAAAGAGAGTCGCTTCCGCCCCTATGTTTTGATCCTAAGCCTTAGTGTCATGGTGTTTATACGAATTTTTAGTATTAGTTCTATAAATAATTTGAGTATATATATATATACATATATATATATATATATATATATATATATATATGTATGTATGTATGTATAGTTTTCATAGGACAAGAAACTTATGTCCTATGTCCTTTTATTGTGACTGGTTGTTTAAACAACCTTCACAATAAAACATAGACTACTATCTTAGTTTTAAAATAGAAAGGTGTAATTCATTAGGTACCATCCTACTGAAAATGTTAAAATTTAGATTAAAATGGTAATTGATGGAGATTGAGGTGAGAGGGTAACAAGTGTCAGTAATTGCTTTGGGCTATTAGTGAGTGGCATATCTTTGTTGGTGTATACCGCTTTGTGGTACAAGCAAATATAAAGCAATAATAACTAATATTGAAATCTTCATGTATGCATTATGTGCTATGAAGTAATTTTTATAGTCTCAATGTCCAAAATAAAATATAATCAACTGTGTTAATTTGATGAGAATATATATATACAGTACAACCTTTGCACCTAGCTCCATTGCTGCTTCCGGAGTGACAGGATATTCAGGATGGGTAAGGTTAGGTGTAGGGGCCTATTGAGATCCATGAAGAAGAATTAGGGCACTAATCTCAAATTCATGTCTCCCCGGAAGAAGGGGAGGCCAGCTCTGAACCAGCCCCTCCAGTCAAAGCAGGCAGGGGGTGGCACACCCTTGTTGAGGCTAGCAAGAACCTCTCAGATTAGGGAACAAACCCCACTAACTCCAACAGTCATCTCCCGACTAGACCTATCGAATTGCCCTTGAACCCCAGAATCTAGACATTTGCGGTTAGTGATATGCCGCTCCTGGAAATCCATAAGGTTGCCCAGATTTAAGTGACACATCAGTTTTTTGCTGTGCCCAGTGGTAGGTTCAACAGGAAGATATAAACCAGCCAGAAGTAATCCCTGCTGCGTAGTCCAAATATATTAATAAGGTAGAACAAGGTGTACCTTGGAGTAAAGGTTTTAAACTTAATAAATACATTACTCACGCCCTATATTAGGAACTGGTTTTAGTTATAACACTAAATTATACGTGTATGCATTTCAAGTAATCAGTTACTTTAGTAATATTTAACAAAATTATAATAAACAAACTATCTAAAGGAACTTGAGGATTGTCACTGGACTATTGACTTCACAAACGGTACGACTAACCATTCGATACAAACATATCGCTTCGTTCTGTGCGATACATTGTATTCGATTGTGATGTCTCTATAAACTGTGTGTAGACTTGTTATATTCATTACCATATCATATAGAACATCGTTCAATTTTGAAGTAACAGATATCAGGAGTCATACATATGAGTTACTTTACATTTTAGTACAATATTTCGTTGATACACTTATTGGCTGAACATTAGCAATGCCTATCACTCGAGAAGTCTGTCTGTATTCTGTCCGCCTGATATAATGAAAACGAACTGAATAATAGACTAGACGTTTTGCTAGAAGTCCATTTCAATAAAGGTAACACTGATTTGGCTGAGAGGTAGTAAATGTATTTACATCGGTGTTACTGGTAACCATTTTGGTAAAGAGAGGATAGTAGAATAAATAAATTTGGAAATAAATTGTATACTGTAATCATATGAGATTTGAGCATGTGACTTTATATAACACTTTTATTCGTGGAGTAAAATAAAAAAAGGAGTGTAAAGTCCATGTTCAACTTCAGTGACGAGATTTTTTAGTGCACTCTTGCGTTGTCGTACGCTGAATAGCTTGTTGGAACAGTTATTAATAAAACACTGCTATGACATTTACATTTTTCACTTCAATAACCGAAAAGGGTCAATAATTTTAATTAGTCGATATTTAACATGAGATTTATTAATAGTTCCACTCGCCAGACTGGAAAACGTTGTCTTTTTTGTGTAAGGGGGTGTAAAAATGTGTATTATGTATGATCGTCTATCTGTTCGTAGAACATCTCTGGCATGAAATTAGGTACAGATCTAAAGTTTTGCACGTAAGCCTATTGGTGTGACTTTATGTGACATAATCCTGTCTCGTTCTGCTCTCCCATTTGCAAATAGTTTTGGTTACACTTTTAAATGACAGTAAATTAAAGTATAGAACGGTAGAGAGGAATTGAAAAATAATGATTAAACCAATTATTACGAAACTCTCATAAATATGCATAATAGAAGCAGCATGACTATAGAACGGTTTGTAGAACTAAAATGGGGTCGATTAAGTCAATATAGATGCTAATCCGACCAGATTGTGAAACAGATGTCTCGACGATAAAGGCCAGATGTTCACCACTGACTGGGTTGTTTAAATTGAATTGTGAAACAGTACAAGAGGTGAATTGAAAAGTAGATTTTCTATTTTAGAACTACTATTGATATTTAAATAATAATTTTTTTCATCAACTCTAAGCAAATAATAAAATAATTAAGGAAAAAAAGCTGAAACAAGTTAATAAGATGTATCCAATTATTTTGTATTGTTCCTATACTGAAAACGATAACTAATAGTTTAGTTGATTTTACTTAATATTATTAGGTTTTACACATATAGTAAAGTCATGTAATAATATTTCTATGATCGATATAGGGCGTATAGTTTGTTTTTTGCGGTGTAAGGATTTTGAAAAAAAACAGGGATTTTCGGACATTTGTCATTTTTTGTGATACAAGAAATCGGTAACACTACGTTGAGATCTTTTGTAGACCTATTGTGACTCATTTTTGAATAATTATTGTTTTGTTATCATTAAATGTATTTTTAGAGATAGTGTGCATTGTTGACTCCAACACGCTTGTTGCGATTCGTGACTTATGCATACTACGCTATGCTTTGTTTATTTTAAACTTGATTGTAGTTATGTATTAGGTTAGTTATTCATGAAAAGAAGAGACCAGATTGCAGATGACAATGAATTTCAATTTAATCCTTTCAGTGACACACTCAGAATGACAAGATGTTTACCCCTAAAGGGTTAGAGACTCTATATTAGTCTTTAGCAATCTGCAATTCGCAACTTTTATTAACAAGGTAATAGTACTCATGTTGTAAGGTTAGGTTGTAGCAGCATGTTACAACATCCTTCGCTGAAGCTGCATAGAAGATTTCAACTCTATAGCTACGTGTGTTACTGCATAACATGTTGAAATGCTATATGATTGTATGCAGATTGATTATATATTTAATAAATTCGTCAATTTTTTCGTTGCCACCATCGTTAACCATAAGAGAAATTACCCCATATGCAAAATTTCAAGTCTTCGGATATCATTCGTTTAGGCAGATACACCGAGAGACAGAAATTAAAATCTCTTGGCTTGGAGGTTTTGCTAATGGTCAGAAAAGTAATCATTAATATTTCATTATTACTTATCTCCGATTAAATTGTATACTAAAATTTGATATTCCATACTTTTTGATCGAAATTTAGATAGTTAATCTAAATTTTCCATTATTTTATTAAATCTTGTAAGATTGTTCTAAGAAATGCGCAGTTTGCATAGGTAAAGTGAGAGATACGTTATTGGTATAGAGTAATTTATCTTCTTTAATACAACCAACTTCAATTTCTTTTCAACTAATCACGACACCTTACTTCTAAACTTGTTAATATACTAATTAGATTGAAATGGATTTGATTCAAACTCTGTGCTGAGTATTATTAGTCTGTAGAGCCGCAGAACTTGGGTGAGAGGCTGCGATTTCAACATGAAAAATCTCAGTCATGATCAACAACTTCACTTTGGAAAAGGGAGACCGGAGGTGGGCAGGAGAAACTTCTTTTATTTGGGTCTCACCATATATAATTGCATCCTTGAAAGTTGAAAGTTGAATCTTGAAAGTTTGAATTGAAAATGAATGTTCCCAGTGTAATCTTAAGTCCCATCTAAAAGCGATGTAATTATCTAGCTGACAAGGATTATGTATTTCACCTAGTTGTAATATTAGTCATAAGTAAGAATTTTGACATAGAGTTGTTCTGTAAACCCGAAATGTGTCTGCGAAATGCTCCGAAAAAGGCTTATTTATTTATTATAACTTCAAATTGGCACTCATAAATTTTTACTCATGATATCTTTAAATAACTTCTTTAGTCTCACTAAAAGCAAACCTACCGAAGTGAGACATAAATTTACCATCTATTCCAGACCATTTCGCTACTCTTCCGGAATGCTGAGCAGTTCGATGTGATTGTGTTCGCTAATGGAGCTCGCTTGTCACTTCACGTTCCGCTGGAGAATCTAAATTGGACCCTGAAGTATTTGAAAACACCGCCAACAGAAGTGAATATTGGAATAGAAGTGTATATTGCAGAGTATAAAATGACATCATTTGTGTCTGCACATTAATATCTCCTTTCGATTATATCGCCAAACCTCCTTTCTCATACTTATTCCACTTAAATTTTCATAAACAAAACTGTACGTATGAATTGAATTAGTATTCAATAGCACAAACTCACATACGTTTTTATTATGAAGTTCAAAGTATAGCTGTTTCGCCGCACATGATGCCTTCTACCTTCTATGTATTTAGTTCTAAGAACACAAGAGCATAAAATATTTGAGTAATTTCGGATATAGAGACTAAACGTTGAGAGGAATTTTATAGTAAATGACTCCTTTGGGATTTATTCAATCTCTTTTAATAATCCAATAATAATCAAGCCCGATGCGAACATCTAGTCTTCATTGTCCAGACATCTGCTTGCTGGTCGCATTACCATAGATATTGAATTAACCAACCGTTTTATTTCACGGAAAATGACGAGTCTCAGAATAGTTCTATTTAAGTAGTTACATTGTGATAAATATTATTGAAAACTCTAATATGTCCTAATATGAGATAAAAAGAGTGCTCCGTTAATTCTAGGAATAAAAAGATATTTAATGTAATATCTTCATGAAAAGATACTTAATATAATATTGGGAGAGTCATTTTATCAACACGTATTAATAAGAACTAGCTGGACACGGATATTTTCATATAAAAATTATCAACATCGCTAAAATATTAGATATATTGCAACAATAAAACAATGCAATGACAAAATTTTCAGCACTCGTTTAAAAGGGGTTGAAATATAATAGTATAATGATCATGGAAAATGAGTGTTGATGAATAATATTAGGCAGATTAATATTGTTAAAAATTTATTAATAAGAACTAGCTGGACGCTTTTACGAATGTTATTCGTTGAGATATAGTCAGAATTGCTTAATATAAAACAGATATAGAAAGACATACATTATTTTTAATATTTACAATAATTGAAAAATAACATGAAAATACTACAATGACGGCATTTTCAACACCCTTTAGAAAAGGATTGAAATACAATTAAATAATACTCCTGCACAAAAGGAGAATTGATGAATAACGAAGGGGATGACTATATTTTCTTTGAAAATTCTCGACCTATCCACTCCATCAACGCATGTTATAGCATCACAAGCTGTCAATAACAGCTGATTCTGATCGGTTCATCATGAATAAATTCGGTGACAATTATTATTTATTGTCTTACCAAAGGTATTTTTATATAACGTGATTCTGTTATTAGTATTATTTTATCTTACTGTATAACAATAATTGATTTCTTAACAATAATTTACTAGCATAAAAAACTGACTTTTCATTTAGGAATTTCATCTCTCAGATATATTAATCAGATCACTTCTTCGATAACAGTTTCGTCTTATACTCGTAAAAATCTCTTATTTTATAGAACACAATTTCTAACCAGCTGCGTAGCTAAAAAGTACATTCAGGAGGATGCCCAAATCTATAAAATTTTCATGGTGGTTAGGTAAACCTCATCGTTTAAGATACAAGTGTCTGGAAATGTATACCTAATGTAGATAAAAATTATCCTGGTGCTCTTAGGAATAGCACCAATGACCAATGTAATGCATTACTCATTACTCAACACTCACGAATGATGTGCATATAGAGTTTAACTCCACCTTCTTCTCCTTCCTCTTAGAGCAGCGTCTGCAGTCTGACGGTGTGGCAGACGTGACTCCTGGAATCTGGAATCAACATCCATCTCAAGACATCCAAAACAGTCGGCGACGAAGAAGCTCACAACGAACTCTACATCATTTCGATATCAGAGACACCTGGACTACAAACAATTGTAACCTAAAGATGAAGTGTTCTCATTAGACCTATGAACTATGAACTTACTTGATGAAAATAAAGTTTTGTCAAAGAAGTAAAACAAGATTATCAGCTAACATTATTGGTTAAAAAGTACAAATTGGTATATAATATTTTAAAAATAAAAAATTCAGGTTTATAGCATTGGCTTATGGATAATCAATCATAATTTCACTAATTTTTGGAAGAATATTTAAATCGTATAAGAAAATATGTATAAGTGAATTTAATTACAACCATTTCAAATGAAAATGTCTGTAACAAGTGCTGAGTCGGTCAGACGATTAATCACAATAGAAAATAAATTGAGTCGAAGAAGTGACGGATTGTCGCCTCCCTAATAACTCTTACTGAACAAGTCTTCAGAGCGAATATTACAAAGCTGCTGTTCTCAAACTAATTTAGAGTTCAATTTCTTAACAAGCGCTGATGGCACAGCTCTTGGATCGCATTACAATCTGAAAAGTCTGGAGGACTGTACTGTTATTAATTTGTTTTATTGTTACAGACTAAGTATTTTCTATTGCTATTTTCAGAGAATAGGTCATGGACAACTGACGTGTTTTTTTCATTTATCTTTTTTATCTGGCTTCACAATTATTCACTTCATTTACTAACAATTATCATGTCGCTATCATCAGATTATATATATATATATATATATATATATATATATATATATATATATATATATATATATACATATATATATATATATACACATAAAATAAGGCTATTGCCATTTATACAAATTTAATGTAAATAAAAGTCGTTTGACAGGTATTTGGTTTTCAGATCATATGTTAGTTTGGTTATTTAAACGCATATGTGACAGATATGGCCAAATGCAAAATAACTGAATCGTAAAAAGTAAGGGCTCTGTGGTGTAATGGAAGCACATTCACCCGACAAGTGAGAGATCCGGGTTCGAGTCCCAGCGGAGCAGGTACTTTTTGTGATTCAATGTTTATTGAAATTATATATGTATAACCCTTACAAGAACCAACGCTACTTTGAGGATCGGTGGACTAAAGATGAATTAACAAAGAAATATTGTTTAATATTTTATTTTGGAATACTCAAATTTGGAATTTATTTATCATATGGAAATAAGCATAGTTTATTCGAAGTTAATTACCATTATAAGAAATGTGTCCCAGCCTAAAGTCAACACGTCAATCTCATTAACAATGCAATACATCTTCTACAGAGGCTATTTGATCACAAAATTTATTTTGCTATTTTTTTCCATTAGGCCTTGAACACCCTTAACACAATTTTACTTACTAATTCTAACAGTTGAGTTGTTCAGATCAGACTGACACGCATTAAAAAGTTATAATTAAAAGTCAGCAGTTACAAAGAAAGTAATGGCTCAAATCTTTTTAAACAATGTGTCACCTTGTACCGTATGACGATAACACATGGGGGTGGTGACTTCTGAGGTCGTAGTAATAAATACTAGAAATACAAAGTTTACTTATAAGTTCAGTTTAATTACGAAAACTTAAAGCACCACTTTTAGATGGTAAAAGGAAAAGTTATGTACTGCCACGTTGCTGCCAATTAGAATATAACAACAAAAGTATAATCTTCTAGGTGGGCCTAAAATATCCAATGTTCTATTGAATTATGCGTACGACGTTTTACTTTACAAAACAATAATATTTCACTTCCCTTCACAATAGGTAGACTCACAACCCGGGTGTCGGCGTCCTTGGCCCGAGACATTGAAGCTGTAGTCTAAGAACGGTTATTTCTAGAAGAGGAGTAGAGTTGGGAAATGGTAGCCATGGACAAAGCACGCGAGGTCAGATTCGGTTACGTAGTTGGGCTGCTACGAAGGGTTAGAAGAAAAAAAATTCATACGCGTGCCAATTAGGTAGTTACTCCGCCCAATAATTTAGTTCCGGAACATTGGATGTAAAATAATATTATATAATACTGGCTGATTAGGTTGCGAAATTTACATTGTATGAAATTTAATTAACTAATTTACGGTACAGAATATCCCCCCTGTTTTTGATTTCGCAACCTAATTAGTCGCTTTACTTTAAACATATTCTAAATAACAAACTTAATTCAACCTTTTATTCATTACATAAATTAAAATTCAACCATAACAATACGATAGCGCGGGGTTTCTAAAGGTTCCTATGAAATCCGCTAATCGCATGCCAATGCAGTTCTATGACTGCTCGCTTAGGGATCAAAAATAGAAAATCAATTTAGGCAAACTATTTTCATGCAGTGCACGTTGCAGCGTTTTAGAATTTTGCGGGTCGTTGCAAGAATAAGGGCATTTAAGGGCGATTAAATCGTAAACAAGTGTAGTGTAGTGTTTTGTTATATAGGCGCCACATTCATACTTCTTTTTGCATTCATACCAGTGTTTTGTGTAATAGTGTTTTGCCATTAAATACCCTGAGACTTTGCGGGACAAGTTACCAATATGGATCGAATACTTTGGAATGAAACGTCCCCTCACGAGAAGCTAAGTCTCACATTTCTTATTAATACTGCATCACTCTTAATATATATATATATTTACATACAACATCCTATACATCTTACATCTACATGAATTTTAACACTTCAAATATATCTAACAAAATTCAACATTTCGGCATACATACAAAACACAGACAATTTTTCATATTTGATTCCCTCATTACAAACAGTCAGGATCAACTTTGTCCTCATTTCTTTATACTAAGTCTATTTACAAATTCTTTTTCTATATTTTTATTTCCCTTGACACATTCGTTAAGAATTCACCAAACAGTTAACTTCCCGGATTTTATCTCTTTTAAATTTGGCAGCAAGTGGTTCCTTAAGCTAGGGATGCTACAAAAATTTCTTTTATATACAGAACAGGTCTTAATTTAATTTTTAAATCTACAATATGAACCTTTTTTTTACATTCAAAACATTTTCAGTGTGTTGTACAATACAAGTTACAGGGCTTAAAAAATATAAAATTCTATAAATTCCTACATATTTTGGTGCTAATTTTTGCACAAAACTTTTCTACCTTATTGCTTAAATAGTGGGTTCTAATCCATACTAAGGAATGCAACTTAAAGGGATGTTTTACATTTTGCTCTGAGTACTTTTGTCTATTACTGTTATGTGCTATACTCCTTTTTTACATTCACCACAGCTCTCTTTAAATGTTTACAACAGTTTTCCTTGGACAAATTCTCACCAATTAGATCATTTAGCTTCCATAAATTAGATAAAGCATTATTACAGGAATGATTAAACATTAAATCAAAGGCAGCAAAACCGGTGCTTTCATTATGGGCGTGTTTAAACTTAATTGTATATAGCCTAGGTCATTATCCAATTACTATGACAGTTGTGATAGAAACTACGTAATAATGTAGATATGTTTCTAATATGCCTTTCTGATTGATTTCCATTAGCCCTGTAAGGCGCTAGTCTACGGTGTTCAATAAAATTCTTAAATAAGAACTTCTTAAAATACAGTGATGTAAAATATGCGCATTGTCTGACACTATTATTTTAGGTACAGAAAAAGTTGTTAAAAATTATGCGGTCTAATTTATTACATATTTCAGCACTCTTAACATTCCCTCAAAGGGATTAGCCATAGAAATTTACTGGCGGCCATCTACAACTACAAGTAATATACATTGCTGTTTTCTAGTTCTCACTAAGGGACCTAAAAGATCTATGAATAAACAATCCATATTGTTCTTAAATGGCACAGATACTAATTCGCCTTCATATTTTCTTTGGCACACTTTACTCATTTTACAAACATTACATGCTTTCACTTTTGCCTTTATAATTTCGTCTAAATCAGGTCTATAAAAATACTGATTAATTTTTCTTTGCGTTCTAGCAATGCCTAAATGACCTCCTATTAAAGAACTGTGGAAGAATTCATATACTAAATCAATTAACTGTACAGGCAAAAATATCTTACTCTTACTGTATTCTTATTATATAAAATTATTATTCTTAAACTTATGAAACCGGGGAGGGATATTTTTAGGTGTTTGTGTGTAATACCACTCCCCTACCAACTAGTTTTTTTGGATTCCTAAAACAATTTTTTTGCTAAGTGACCAGGCCTATTACAATTGAAACATAACTTTGGGTTTTTGACAGTAGGCCTACTTTTTCTAAGTTCAACATGTGGTGGATACATGTTGTTAACATATGTCTTACTTAAATTGTCCCTTAAGTTATCATTAAAGGTTATATTGTTACTAGCTATACACACATTTTCCAAATCTGTAAAACAAATGGGATTGTTTTCAAAAATTAACTTATTTCTATCTGTAGGCTTAATACCTCTTTTTATACAAGTTACCAAGTCCTGTTCACTTATGTTACACAATAAAACTTGACTGAGCTCTTTGATGTCATAGATGTATTCATACAGTGGCTCATCAAACCTTTGTGGCCTATAAACTAAATCTAGTCTCAGTCTTTCAATTAGGCCTACAGGGATAAAAGTACTAATTAATTCCCTGTGTAGATAGTTGACATTTGGCATGACAGACTTACACTGTATTATTTTGGCTAAAATGGACCTTTTGCATAACATGGTAACAATGCTAAAAATTTCATTTTCTGATAGGCTAGTTTTTCACACATTTTAGTTTTAAACAAAGTTTTTCAAAAAAGTTTATTAGCTCAGGTACTACTAAGCCATTTGTTACTGTAAAATTTTGTAAATAACATTCTACAGGGTTGTTTAACTTATTAAACATATTTAAACCAGACATAGGTTGACTAATACAATCATTGTTTGCATTATAAATAGGCATTATAGGCAAAGTGGGGGTACTGGCAGTAGGCTGTGATATTGTTGATGGTTGTAACAGAAATAGGGCCTATTTGTTTCTTTTCACTGCCTGTTCCATAGCCTCATCTTGTTCTAATGATTCATTTAAATTGGCTTCTAACACTTTAAGCTGTTCTAGGTTCACTGTAGGTACCAAGTTTTTTAGCTAACTGTTGTTCAACATTTACTAGCTTACACTTTAAAGCTGATAAAGTTTTCACTATGTACAGAACTTAGTTTCTAGCTGGTTGTCTAAAAATAAACGGTTTATTAAATGTTTACACTTTTCTTGGAATTTGGTGATTTCTAAAGGTGAACTAGCACTGTTCAATTCACTGCACCCATGTTCTAATAATATCACTTCTTCACTGAGAAGTTTTACTTCCTGATTGTGGTCTATTTTTAATAGGCTACTAGGAGTAGGTAAAATATTGTTTCTCAAACACTGTCTTAAGGACTTTCTGAGTTCATTTACTGTACTGTCACTATTTAATTTAATACCTCTAGATATCAGTTCAAATACCAACTCATCTTTAGACAAATATTCTATTTTAATGGCAGGCATTGTGGCGTTTTCACTCAGTTTCAACCCAGTTGATGGCAGAGTAGGCACATCAATAGCAGATTCGCGCAATAAATTAATGTGTACCGTATGACGATAACACATGGGGGTGGTGACTTCCTGAGGTCGTAGTAATAAATACTAGAAATACAAAGTTTACTTATAAGTTCAGTTTAATTAATTACGAAAACTTAAAAGCACCACTTTTTAGATGGTAAAGGAAAAGTTATGTACTGCCACGTTGCTGCCAATTAGAATATAACAACAAAAGTATATCTTCTAGGTGGGCCTAAAATATCCAATGTTTCTATTGAATTATGCGTACGACGTTTTACTTTACAAAACAATAATATTTCACTTCCCTTCACAATAGGTAGACTCACAACCCGGGTGTCGGCGTCTTGGCCCGAACATTGAAGCTGTAGTCTAAGAACGGTTATATTTCTAGAAGAGGAGTAGAGTTGGGAAATGGTAGCCATGGACAAAGCACGCGAGGTCAGATCGGTTACGTAGTTTGGGCTGCTACGAAGGGTTAGAAGAAAAAAATTCATACGCGTGCCAATTAGGTAGTTACTCCCGCCCAATAATTTAGTTCCGGAACATTGGAATGTAAAATAATATTATATAATACTGGCTGATTAGGTTTGCGAAATTTACATTGTATGAAATTTAATTAACTAATTTACGGTACAACCTTTAAACTTCGTACGTTATTTAAAAATACTACATACGTCAGATGGGTTTCATAAAGCTTCATCAAAAGGAAAAACGTTGAAAACTCGAATAATCTAACATGCGCTTGTGAGCTAAAACCACAAAGCATCAGTTAAAAAATAAGAATCACTAAAAGCAAATTTTGAGGATAAGAGCAATCATTTAACGATTATTTATTGTTGTTGTTCAAAATAACAAGAAAAAAAGTTCTAAAATTATGACATTATAAAGGTAGAGTAGTTGTGTACTGGATTCAAAAAACTTCTATTACTAAAATAAGTAAGTAAGAATGACGTCATATCTGCTTATCACGCCAGGATCCCGGGATCAAATCCGAATCAAACATACCACTTCCGCAGGCTAAAGAATAATCATTTAAATCTAAGCTGAAGTAATGTGTTATCCATAAAACAACTACCCCATTATTAGAATTGTTTCTTTATTAGGCCACACTCATCTTTATACATATTCTTTTAGTAGTTGTCATTTTTTTTATAACTAGTAACATTAATGTATTATTGTAAATTTATGAAAACCTTGAAAATCTATTCCTTCTTGAATTCATACACTAATTTTTTTCTGTAATGAATTCCATATATGGCAAGGACAATATGAGTGCTAGGTTATAAAAGAAATACGCATCACCACGCATTTCACTGTCACTCAGAATTAACTGACACAAGCTTGACACATGGACCTTCTTATCACACCCATTATCGGTCGACGTCAGTTTTAGCTGACACGTGACGTCATTGTGACATACCAGATGGACAGCTTGTGATGGGAATAACAGATTTCGCTTATTATAATGGCAACGGGCTCTTTTGTCGTAAAAGAGTAATATTACTCTGGGACAAAGAGTTATAAATAATTAATAAGAGCTATGGCTATCATGTCTGGTAAACTTAAATGTATGCAATAGATTATTATATAACCTGCTTGAGAGGAGTGGAAGATCTTCTTCAGTGCAAGGTGTTTGGTATGC
Source organism: Homalodisca vitripennis (assembly GCF_021130785.1). Taxonomy (NCBI): domain Eukaryota; kingdom Metazoa; phylum Arthropoda; class Insecta; order Hemiptera; family Cicadellidae; genus Homalodisca; species Homalodisca vitripennis. The sequence continues at coordinate 29,529,793 of NC_060212.1, forward strand.
AGTAGAGAAAAACATTAATTGTTATATTTGCCAATCAAAAAAATTGTCTTAAGGTAATCAACCCCATTAAATATACTCGAGTCTGGAAATATCCTTCTTACCATTTCACGGTTTATTATTAAAGAATAAATAAACTAGGTTTATGAGTAAAGAAAAAAATATTCCTTGATCTTTTAACAAAAAAATAAATCGTGAAATAAAAAAAAGTATTGAACAATTACTATTTAATTCTTATAAGTTAGTAATGTAACTAAGCATATCAAGATTTTTATAAGAATAGGTTTAATTGAATTAAAACGTTTAAACGATTGAGAAATGTATTATTTTCAATTTTCATTCTATAAAACCCTAATCTAGATCCGTGACAGATAGTTTTGGTTTATTATAATATTATTTATTACGTTTTATACCAGCCGCACAATTATTTCGACGTATATTAAAGTGGGACTCACAGTAAAATATATACCACTACACGATTTTTACTTCTGCTGTGCGTGATGTTGCTGTGAGTTAACTCCCGCAGGAGTTATGGTGGAAGGTATCAGGAGTTAAATACGAAATTAATGTATTCCATGACACCGAGTTTTGCCAACAGCATAGCTCTGTTTGCAGTATGAGCTTTATTCTATTAGTTACACAAGATATCATTTATTTAATGCTCTTACTATCCTGTGGAGTGAGAGGCTCAGGTAGTTCAAACTTGAACTGCAACGATCCAAATTACGTGCTATAGCTCATCCTTGAGATCCAAAATAATTCTGCGGACCTCAGCACAAATTACACGGTGAATGAATTATCTCCTGTGTAAACAATACAATCAAACGTATGAGTAAAGCAAGATCCGTCGATCTTCGTTGCTCATTGTCAAACTTTTAACGAACATAATAGATGTCAGGTACATTTAAATCAAGGTTGTATGCTTAAGATGTTGTCACATCTATCTAAATTTAACAATCATAGGGAATAATACATGAATGAGACGAATGAAACGGTTGAATACTGAGTAGAGTTGTTAGTTACAAAGATCCAATATTTTTAAATTGTGCTATTATTTAATAGCACAAAATTGAATACTGTACAGTCAAGTCTTACAGTGTTAAGTAGATTCCGAACCATGGGGACTCGGGTGTTGTTGGGCTCTTGTAGACTGCTATATATATATATACCAAAATGTATATCAATATATACCAAATATGGATAATGTGTGCCAACAACCGGTGTGAAAGGTTGATGATGATTATTTAATGAATATTTGTTCGATTTTCTAGTACAATCGATACATCGGGTATTTTAATTCAATATTTCATTCAGTTTCCACTGTGGAAAATCTAGTTTGTAGTTGTTAACAAATCAATTATTGTTGTACTGTGAGTTTCTGTATTTATAATTGAAACAGGAAAACCGTTGTTGGTAAAATAATAAATAATTGTTACCGAATTTATTCCATGATGAGCCGATCAGCATCAGCTGTTATTGACAGCTTGTGATGCTATAACATGCGTTGATGGAGTGGATGGATCGAGAATTTCCAAACAAATATTGTCATTCCCCCTTCGTTATTCATAAACTCTCCTTTGTGCAGGAGTATTATTCAATTATGTTTCAATCCTTTTCTAATGGGTGTTGAAAAAGTTTGTCATTGTATTAAATCCATGTTATAATCAATTACAAATATCTAAAAAATATATCTCATATTTCATCGATGTTGATCATGACCCTACGAAAACATCCATAAGAGTGTCCATCAATACGTGTTACCAATATGACTCTACCAATACTATGTTAATTGTATTTTTATAAAGTTTTTATTCTTAGAACTAACTGATCACTCTTTATATCCCACATTAAGACATATTAGGGTTTTCAATAATATTTACCAAAAGTATTTAACTCGTCACACTTAAAAAGAGATATCCTTAGGGTCTTCAGTTTCTGAAATAAAACTGTTGATTAATTCAATATCCATGGAAATGCGACCAACAAGCAAATGGTTAGAATTAAGACAAGATGTTCGCCTCGGGCTGAATTGTTATTGGATTATTAAAAGATGTTGAATAAACCCCAGCGGAGACATCTACTAGAAAATGTCTCTCTACTCTTATCAATATTTATAAAATTACTTAAAATCATTATATGCTCTTGTGTTTATAGATTTTTTGTAGTTATTATAAGTAGAAGGTAAAAGTACGCTGCACTACGTGCCGCGTAACAGGCTTTGTTGACGTCACATGCAAAGTTTCATGAGTGTATCTTATTTCATTATAATCATGAATTATCAGTCTTGACGATTGATAGTGGGAATTGGCCTTGACTTTTAACTTCAAATGCAAAATTTACATTGATCATTTTACACTGCGGCTTTTCCATTGTGGTATTGGAAACTACTAATATGACACATTTTAAATGGAGATTCTATACTTGTTTTAGACGCATTTAAAAATATGCTCATAAAAAATATCTAGCTATTTTCAATATTTGACAACAAATTGAAACATCCTATACTCTTTAATGGTTTTCTATTCCAAATGAATGTATATATTGTTTATTCATGGCACTACTTGATATATGTCTTTAAATAACGGAAATACTATGAGAGCTATTATTGTTTATATTGAAGCATTGTCTCCATTTTAAGCTCCATAAGGAATGTCAACGTTAAAGATCATAAAGATCATACCTCAGTTATAAAGGGAATTATAAAAAAGTGTAAAGAATAAAAGGCCTTAAAATTACGTTTCCAAAGTTTTAAAAATTTGATGTACATATTTTTTTAGATGTCTACAAAAAAAGGAAAGGTTCACAGTTAATTTGCTGTCAGATATACGGGGTGTCCCAAAAGTCCCACCCCCCCCCCTTCTAACTTTGGAACGGAGTTAAACAAACCAATATCTTTTGGGGGTAGTTATATAATGACAAATGATGATTTTTTGCGCTATACGAGAACTTAGCCCCCAACCCAAAATGGGGGGTTGGGGGGTCAAGTCAATTGTTTTTAAATGCAAACCCCCAAGGTCTTTATAAAAGAAGAACAATGCCACAGACTAGAGGTCTCTATCTCAATCCAGTACGAAACGACGGCTTGTCAAAGTTTTATTGAAAATTTACGCTAAAAACACTATTTTTCTTAACTCATCTGTTCAGACTTATTCTTAATACTAAGTAGTGCTACATTAAACTTCAAATCATTAAACTTAATGTTGAAATCGTACCTCAACCTTTTTTAGGCTCAAAGTAAATGCTCAAAATGGCCCCCATTTACTTCTTGGCAAAAATAAAGTCTTAGAAGGGGGGGGTGGGACTATTGGGACACCCCGTATATAGTTTCCAAGCTCACATTCGTTGAGTATTTAAAAAGTCAAAATGTCCACTTTCATTAGTAAAAGGTATTTTATTCTGAAACCTCAGTTACTTTTTCATTTGATAATAAAGCTACCTGATTCATCGGTACAATTTTTAATCTCAGATTTTTTAAATTCGTAGCCCTACTACGTCAGTAATACAGTTTTTTGCCTACTAAACCGACATCACCGAATATAGAAAGATCCACAAGAACAACACGGAAGAAGTAATGCACAAAAGTACAGATAGACTAAGGAACTGCTCTTCTAATTTGTACCCTAAAAGGAATAGAGCTCGTTCTTGGGCCAAAAGAAACCTATGTACAAGGTTAAAAGTCTAGTTCATTTGTATTACGAGTTCAAGCACATACATACAGATATAAGGGCGGACTCTACTTTGACCTTTAGACTTAGTGTTCATCCTTGGACGAAGAGGAACCTATGTCCCTGTCCTATGTCATGTCTTATAGCACAGACAGACTGCAGTAAAGCTCAATTATTGGTCCCGTCCTCAATAAAGTGAATGTTCACGCCATACTTTAGCCAATATTGTCATTTCTTACTATCTAACGACAACACATCTCTGTTTATAGTTTGTACGTTTGAGAATAAAGCTACCTGATTCATCGGTACAAGTTTCAATCTCGGATCTTTCAAAGTCGTAGCCTTATTACGTCAGTAATACAATTTTCCGCTTAATAAACTGACAACGGAAGAAGTAGTGCACAAAAGTACAAATCGACTAAGGGACTGCTCTTCTATTTTTAACATGAAAATGAATAGAGCTCTTTTTGAACCAAGAGGAACGTATGTTCCAAGTTTCAAGTTTTAGAATCCTCCTATCAAGTCTTATCGCACAGACGGACAACGACACGATTACAGTAAAGCTCGATTATAAGTCTCGTCCTCAATAAAGTGTGCGTTTTTTCACGCCATACTTTAGCCAATATTAAAATTTCTTACTACGTAACAACAACACACCTATGTTTATACTTTGTGCTTCATAATAAAAACCTATGTGAGTTTGTGCTATTGAATAATAATTTTTCATACGTACAGTTTAATTTGTGAAAATTTAACATGAATAAATGTAAGGAAGGAGGTTTTCGACACAATCGAAAGGAGATATTTAAGGAAAGACGCAAATAATGGCATTTGACACTCTTCAATATCCACTTCTAATTCCAATATTCACTTCTGATGGTGATTGTTCTGAAATACTTCTGGATCCAATTTAGCGGAACGTGAAGTGACAAGCGAGCTCCATTAGCGAACACAATCGCATCGAACTGCTCAGCATTCTGGGAGTAGCGAAATGGTCTGGAATATATAGTAAATTTATGTCTTACTACGGTAGTTTTGTTTTAGTGAGAACAAAGAAGTTATTTTAAGATACCATAAGTTAAAAATTTATGAGTGACACTATGAAGTTATAATAAACAAAAGTATCTTTTTGCGAACGTTTCTCAGACACATTTCCGGTTTACAGAACAACCTAATGTCAGCATTTTTACTTATGACTAATATTATAATAAGTAAATACATCCTTATCAGCTAAGTAGGTACATCGCTTTTACATAGGTCTTAAGGTTACGCTGGTAGCATTAATTTTCAATTCCACTTTTCAAGATTCAACTTTCAACTTTCGGGAAGGCCGAAATACTTCAACTTTCATACATGGTGGGACCGAAATACAAAAAGGTAATCAAGCTTCAGTAACGAAAAAAGACACTAATAGGATACATCTCATTACGATGTTTCAGCTTTTTTCCTTAATTATTTTCTTTTTCGCTAAATTGAATTTATGTAAGAATTATTTAAGTAAAAGGGCGATAAAGTTATAATTTAGACACATCGTTATTCAATAAATATTTTTTTATTTTAAAGACACTTTTAAACGTGAAAAGAAGAAAAATAGTAAAATTACTTTTGGGCTCATATAGTTTAAATAGAAGAATAATAAAACCATTTAATTAAGCCTCTAGTCACTTCTTATTTTGAACATGCACAGGGACACACTATTTAGAATGTTAACCTACCAAGAAATAATAATAATTTCTATAGGATTAAATGTTTTTTCATAACACATTTGAGTATTTAAAAAATAAATATAAGATAATATTACTTTTTAATACATCATATAGTAAAAATACCTATAGACTCTCAAAGTTGCGTTGCTACTTTTTGGAGGTTCGTATTTAACCATATTAAAACAATACGATAAATGTTGTCAATTGAAATGAATAAGTGTAGAAGCACATAAAAGATAAATGATTAAAATATTCCATTTCCGTAATCTATTCCATGATAAGGACGAAAGAAAATAGTTAGACTGTAACAATACAGCAAATTAATAACAGCAGTCCTCAGACTTTTCACATTATAATGCGATCCAAAATCTGTGCCATCAGCGTTTGTTAAGAAATTGAACTCTAAATTAGTTTGAAGATGGCAGCTTTGTAATATTCACTCTGAAGACTTGTTCAGTAAGCGTTAATAGGAAGGCGACAATCCGTCACTTCTTCGACTCAATTTATTTTCTATTGTGATTAATCGTCTAACCAGCTCAGCACTTGTTACAGAAATTTTTATTTGAAACGGTTGTAATTAAATTCGCTTATATTTCCGTATCTGGTTTATATTTTCAAGTATCACTCCAAAAAATTAATTTGGAATGAAGCTATTCTTGACCGAATACCGAAGCTAGATAAACCCGAGTTTTTTTCATATTTATTTTTTTTAAATATTTTACACTAATTTGTACTTTTAACCTACAATAAGAGCTGATACCTATTTTAGACAAAACTTTAGATTACACTTGTTTGTGTTGTTGGTGTTTCTGATGTCGAAACGATGTGCAGTTCATAAAGTGCTTCTTCGTTGCGACTGGTTTAGATCTATTCAGATGGATGTTGATTCCAAATTCCAAGAGTCAAGTCTGTCATAGCGTTAGACTTCAGACGCTGCTCTAGGTGGAAGGTGAAGTGACGCTGAACTTAACATTCGTATTGAATCAACCTTTCCCACCATTTCTAGGTTATGTATGGAAAATTCGGTTGTACCACCGTGATTTGAGGACGTCTCAGAAATATCGTAGTACACTCAGTTGTGCATTTGTTGAGGCAATGAGAACACCACTTCGTCTAGATTACATTTGTTTTTAGTTTCTGATCACATTAAATGTTTTTCTTTGGATATTATAAAAATATTATCAGAATGGACGTAGCAGGGATGTAAATCCTTCTTTGCAAGCCCAGAAGTATTATTAAATTTTTTTTTTCATTTAGAATCTGCATTAATACCACTCAAAATATCTCGTTATACCTTCTGAAAATGAGACAGTATTTACAGCTTACAACGATAATTGACTTTGGTATAAATTCCACATTGGTTTAGGAACGGATCTTCTTTTGCACTAGCAGATTTTGAAAGATGAGTAGCCAATTCAATTGGACTCACTGATAGCATGCAGATCCAAGAAACCTCTATAAAGGGCGGCTTTATGCATGAACACCCTTCTTCAACCCAAAGGACAACCACAAAGCAATAATTTCACAAAGGCCGCCTCTGCAAATTCAATGTTTATTTCGTTTGTTATAATTATGAAATTGTATTGGTTCCATCTCGTGGAAGCTGATTACCAAATTAGGGTTCGTGCATTTATTATTGTGTAGTTGAAAGTTTTGAACAATATGAAGTTGTAGCATTTGTGAGTATTAAATACCTCACTAATGTACATTTAGTTCTTGAAGAGGCCAAACGTACACGAAACCTGCTTGGATTCCAGGCAGGAGAAAGTCAACCCAGGCGTTGTCACTGTACAGAATGGGTGTCACTAAGGGAATTTAAGAGCACTATCACATGTCACAACTAGTAAAAGTTGGTTACTAACAAAAAATTGCTGTAGCCCCGCGGCGTGATTTTTAAAATGTATCCAAATATATTAATACGGTATAACAAGTGTACCTTGGAGTAAATTTTTCAAACTTAATACGTTACTCTCGCCCTATATTAATAACTTGACACTTAGGTTTTAATTATAACACTTAAATTATAGGTGCAGGTAAAAATCAATTAGGTACTTTAGTAATATTTAACAAAATTATAATAAACCATCAACCTTTTAAAGGAACTTGAGGATTGTCACTGGACTAGACTTCACAATCGGTGGCACTAATCATTCGATACGAAAATATCGCTTTGTTCTGTGCGATACATTGTGTTCGATTATGATGTCTCTATAAACTGTGTGTAGACTTGTTATATTCATTACCGTATCATATAGAACATCGTTCAATTTTGAAGCTACATGGACTATTTTCTCAGTGATATCGGGAGTCATACATATGAGTAACTTTACATTTTAGAACAATATTTGGTTTATACACTTATTGGCTGAGCATTAGCGAAGCCTATCACTCGAGAAGTCTGTGTGTCTTCTGTCAGCATGATATTACGAAAAACGAATTGAATTTACAGACTTGAGATTTTTGCAGACTGTTCATTTCAGTGAAGGTGACACTGATTTACATTGGTGTTACGGGTAAACATTACGGCAACGAGAAGATAGTAGAACAAATGTATTTGTAAACAAATGGTATAAAGTTATATGTGATTTTAACATTGAATTTTGTGTAAAACTTTTAATCAATGAGTGGGAAGACCATATTTAATTTCAGTGATGAGATTTAATTTTAGTGGACCCTTGCTTAGCTTACTGGAACAGTTATTATTCAAAAACTGTTATGAACTTCACCTTTTTCACTTAAATAACCTAAAACGAGTTACTAATTTATTTTATTTAGTCCATACTGAACTTTATTAACCCTACTAATCATTAGACTGAAACAGATTGTCTTTTGTCTCTGTATTGGGATATAAAAATGTTTTTTTTCTGTATGATCGTCTGTTTATTCGTAGAACATCTCTTGCATGAAATGAAGTATAAATTTAAAGTTTTGCTTGTAAGCTTGTTAAGGAGGCTTGCTTTGTTACGTACTTCTACCTCGTACTACTTTACGAATTTGGAGACAGTTTTTGGCTAAACCTTTAAATAATTGTAAAGTAAGCTATTAATACGGTAAAGAAAGTTAACAAGTTTTGATAGAACCAATGATTACAAAATATGCATAATAGAAGCAGACTTGGAATTGTTTGTAGAACTAAAATGGAGTTGAATAAGTCAATATAGATGCTAATTCGACCAGAATGTGGAACAGATGTCTCGACGATAAATGCCAGATGTTCACCGCTGAATAACTGGGTCGTGTAATAGAATTGTGAAAACAGTACAAGGGATAAAGTAAAAAGTAGATTTATATTTTAGAACCACTATTGATATTTAAATAATAAATTTTCTTGGATCAAATTTACATGAATTAAAAATTCATATTTCAAATGTTAGCAGTTACATGGAGGTTCGTATTCAAATGCCATTAAACCATGCGTCACATTTAAACAACTTATCTTATTTAAGAATGAACTACTTTACACGGTTTTAAGAAAGCTTCATAAAAAGACAAAAATCTATAGAAAACTTGAATAAGCTAACATGTACTTTTGAGCTAAAGCAATAATGCATATTTGAAGAATCATGTTATTTATTGTTGGTGTTGTCAATAACAATATCAAATCAAAAAATATGAAATTATAAAAATAAAATAGTTATGTACTGGAATCAATACAAATTATGATTAAAAAGAAAACTATTAAGAGAGACACCATATCTACTTATCACGCCAAGGACTTAACAATGAATAGCGAGTCAGGCCTGGCATTATCACAGGCTATCAAATATTCATTTGAGACTAAACTGAAATAATATGTTGTCCACAAAACAACTCGCCCATTATTAGACTATACTCTACGTAGAAATATATTCCTTATATAATTTATAGACTGAATATAATAAATTATATAGTTGTCATGGATAATTCAAGTGCTAAGCTATGAAACGAATACGCATTACCACGCATTTCACTGTCACTTAGAATTAACTCTGACACAAGCTTGACACAATGGACTTTCTTATCACACCCAGTTTTAGCTGACACGTGACGTCATTGTGACATTCTAGATGGACAGCTTGTGATGGGAATAAGAGATTTCGCTTATTAGAATGGCAATGTGTTCTTTTGTCGTAAAAGAGTAATATTACTCTGGGACAAAGAGTTATAAATAATTAATAAGAGCTATGGCTATTGTGTCTGGTAAACTCAAAGATATGCGATGGATTATTATATAACCTACTTGAGATGAGCAGAAGAAATCTTGTAAGTGCAAGGTCTTTCATATGTAATGGAGAAAAAACTTAATTTTGGCCAATAAAATCAAATCCCATAAGGTAATCAAACACCTTAAATATACTTGTATCTTGAAATATCCTCTTTAACAGTTACATATTTTACTGTCGGAGTACTAATTAAGTAGATTTGGGAATGAAGAAATAATTATTATTCTTAATCTTAATAACGAAAAATTGAACGGTAAATGTAAATTAGTTTTTATTATGGTTTGTAAAGAAACATTTTTTATTCAATCCCAGTAAAGTTAATAAGGTCATTAAGTATATGGGGATTTGTACAGTTATGAGCAGTATGAGCTTTAATAATAAGGAAGTCCAGTAACTCTCTGGACAAAAGTCCATACAGGTGCATGTTCCGAATCTGACGTATATTCGTTTTATGTTTCCTGAAAACCTCGTTGTGGCCATGTCTTGTGACAGTAAATTGGCTGTAATTCAGTTATTTATATTCTTTTTACATTATAATTGTTGAGTCATAAGATGTTTTATATATTCAACACAAGAAATGACAATTTTGTCATTCTTCAGTAAAAATTTAAGATTTTGAACATATCAGAAGTTAGGACGTTTTAATGGCCGCCCATTTTGAAAGTATTAAAGATAATGTCATTAATATTTGTTTCGGCTGGCCTTGTTACCATAGATACCTCATCAAAACTTGGCAAGCTTTTAGTTTATTCCTTTTTAAGATTAATAAAATATCATAAATCATCAACTCTCCTAGTGTACTGGAGTATTATTCTATTATATTTCAAATCTTTAAAAAGGGTGTTGACACCGTTGTCATTGTAGTATTTTCATGTTATTTTTCAATAATTATTGTAAACATTTAAAAATGTATTTGTGTATCTCTATACCTGTATGTAATATTTTAGCAATTCTGATCATATCTCTACGAAAAATCCATAAAAGTATCCAGCTAGTTTCTTAATACGTGTTTACAATATGACTCTGTCAATAATACATTAATTGTCTTTTCATAAAGGATGCATTCTTATGATTTAGTATGAAATATCTTTATCTCTAATTAGGGTTTCGAATAATAATATAATACAATTTTAACTCGGAATACTTACGTCGAGATATGTTTAGGTTGTTCCTTTTCCGAAATAAAATTATTGATTCATTATCCATGGTAATGCAACCAATAAGCAGATGACTGGACAATGAAGACAAGATATTCGCCCCGAGCTTGATTGTTATTGGATTATTAAAAGAGGTCGAATAAGCCCACCGGAGACATCTACTGTAACATTTTGCTCAGCATTTAGTCACTGTATCTGAAATTACTCAAAATAATTGTGCGCGCCTATGTTTGTAATTTTTAGTGCTAAATACGTAAAAGGTAGAAGGTATCACGTGCCACTTAACCGACTCATTCTAATCATGAATCATCAGTCTAGACGATTGAGAGCGAAAGTTGGCCTTGAATTTAAATCGTCAAAATGCAATATTTACTTTCATAATTTTATACTGTGGCTTTTTAAATAGGCTTTTTAAATTTTATATTGCAGTATTTGAAACTACTAGTACGACAAACTTTAAATGAGGTCTTTACTAGTTTTTAAACGCATTTTAAAATATGCTCATCGAACTTATAAAAACTAAAGCCATTTTCAATATGGCTGTCAACTTGAAATATCCTGTATTTTATCATTGTTTGCAATAGCAAAAGTAATTTTAATACTTTTTTATTCATAGTACTACTTGATATATTTATAACGGAGATATGAGTGTTCACAGTGTTGATATTAAAACATTTTCTCACTGTTAAGGGAGGAATATCATCACGTTTATTCTCATTACTCAACGTTTTTTATATTAATTTAAATATAAAAAGAGTAAAGAATACATTTTCTTAAAATTTACTTTTCCAGATAAAAGGCTCATAAAATATGGAGTGTTTCAAAAGAAAATAAATTGACCGCCATATTTGTAAAATGGCAGGAATTTTAAAAAGTTTCATGTACATATTTTAGATATCTCCAAAAAACAAGGAAAAATTCACGATTTAAAATTTTCTGTCAGGTTTTTAGTTTCCATAATTAAATACGTGGCTTATTTAAAAACCCAAAATATCTAGTTTCATTAGTAGAAGGTCTCTTTTTGTTATTTTATTTTGAAACCTCAATTACTTTTTCGTTTAGAGAATAAAGCTACCTGACTCATCGGTACAAGTTTCAATCTCAGATTTTTTTTAATTCGTAGCCTTATTACGTCAGTAATACAATTTTCCTCTTAACAAACCGACACAAAAGAGTATGGAAGGATCCGACAGAGCGTAGTGCACAAGTACAGATAGACTAAGGTACTGAATAGAGGTCTTTCTGGATCAAGAGGAACCTATATCCCAAGTTTAAAGTTTGTCAGACCTTCCTTTCAAGAGTTATCGAAGATGGACAAAGAGAAAGACGGTCTGCTCATTGTTCTTTGATCCCACAACAGATAGGGTTTCCTCTGTGGACCAAGAGCATCCCATGTAGTAAGTTTAGTAACTTTTACCAGTGTTATTGCACGGACGGGCAGACATACAAACAACCTGATTGACCTTTGAACTTTTTACATCATCATCTTCTTCTTTTGTGCAAAAGGAACCTAAAGCCCAAGTTTCAAGTATCTAAGATCTTCCTTTCAAGTCTTGTTACACAAACGGGCGGACAACGATACCATTACAGTAAAAGTCAATTATTTATTTCGGTCTTAAGGAAGTGTATAATTGTTCATTCCATACGTTAGCTGTTATTAAACTTTTTTACTATCAAACAACAACTCAACTCCTTGTTTCTACTTCATAATACAAACCTATGTGAGTTTGTGCTATTGAATAATCATTTTTCATAAATCATTCATGAAAAGCCAACATGAATAAGTGTGAGGAAGGAGGTTTTCGATCAAATAGAAAGCCGATATTTAATTTCAGACACAAATAATGGCATTTTATACTCTGTAATATCCACTTATAATTCCAATATTTACTTCTGTCGGCGATGTTCTGAAATACTTCTGGATAAAATTTAGAGTCTCCAGCGGAACGTGAAGTGACAAGCGAGCTCCATTAGCGAACACAATCACATCGAACTGTTCAGCATTCTGGCAGAGTAGCGAAATGGTCTAGAATATATGGAATATATGGTCTTACTTCGGTAGGTTTGCGTTTAGTGAGACCAAATAAGTTATTCAAAGATACCACGAGTTACACTTTTAATTTATAATAAACAAAAATACTTTTTGGCGACCGTTTCTCAACCACATTTCTGGTTTACAGAACAACTCTATGTCAAACTTCTTGCTTGTAACTAATATTAAAACTAGGTGAAATATACAATCCTAGTCAGCTAGATAGGTTCAACGCTTTTAGATGGGTCTTTACAGTACACTGGGTCATTCATTTTCTATTCAATTTTACAAGATTCAACGATCAGGGAAGCAATATATTTATAGTGAAACCTAAATAAAAGAACCTTCTCCTGCTCACCTCTAACCTCACTTTCCCAAAGTGAAGATGTTTATCGTGGCTGGAATTTCTCATGCCGAAATCGAAGCCTCTCACCCAAGTACAGCAGTTCTTCTTCAGACTCGAATTTTATGTACGCATCATGCAGTAGGTAAATACCCAGCACAGTGTTTCTATTTTAATCATGTTAGCATATTAGCAAGGTAAGAAGTAAATAGTCGTGATTTGTTGAGATAAACATGAAATTGGTTGTTTTAAAGAAGGAAATTTACTCTATTCCAAAATCCTATCTGCCACTTTACCTAAGCAAACATAGCAAACCTAAATATATATATATATATACTAGCGGGCCCGGCGCGCTTTGCTGCGCATTTCAATAATTTTTTGCAAAAGTTGCCCGCGGCTTCGCACGCAATTTCCCGTTGAAAACAGTACACTATATTCACTTATTCTTTTTCTATCACATTCTAAACATTGCTGAGATAATTGATAGTCGTTCCATCGTGAGCCTCTTGGGCGTATTATGAAGGTATGTACCATATTCCTGCCTCTATCTAGCTGTTACCCACGGCTTCGCACGCAAATCTTAAGAACCGAAGTCCTTATATTACTTAGTAAATTTTTTTTTACTATAATAAATTTTAGATTAAATTAGTTATATCTCCGATTGCCACGATTGAGCTTGCTTTGTTGTCTCGATCGAGAGAATATGTACACACGGAGTTTTGAGAACCATACTTCTGTCAAAAAAAACAACTAAGGTTGATTTTATAAACATTCTTTATATTTGTAGCCAACGTAAGATAGTAATTATGATATCTGCATTACTCTTCTGATCAAGCATGAGCATGGTTTATATTAAATAAATATTGCAGTTAAAGGTGAATTTTTACGTCAAATTTGAATTGTATTATCTGGATAGTAAAGTCTATGTTTAACAGTGATTGCAAAAACAGTTTAAACAAAATTTGTCGTTTCTCTTAAGCTTACTCTATGCTTTAAAACTATAAATGTAATATATGTTTACAAAGAACAGCTGATTAAAAATTTGAAAAGACGTTAACATATGTTTGCTGCAATGCATTTCTTATGGGTATTTCTGTAACCAGTGGGGCGGAATCCTGAATCGGGAAAGGGATGGGCATAGCTTATAAACCTTCTCCGTGGAAAAATACATATACGTACAAATTTTCATCATGATCGGTCCAATAGTTCACGATTCCATAAAGGACAAACATACAAACATTCATTTTTATATATATAGAATATATATATATATATATATATATATATATATATATATATATATATATATATATAGAGAGAGAGAGAGAGAGAGAGAGAGAGAGAAACAGACAGACAGAAATTAATCATTCATAATTCCTATTAATCGAATCGTTATGATCAAATCATATCATTTCAACATATTATATAATAACACATAAGCTATAGAATTGAAATCTTTTAAGCAGCCTTAGCGAAGGCTACGTGCAGTGTGGCGTACTACAACCTTGTTAATTAAAGTTAAAAAGTAATAAAAGCGAATAGTAGATTGCTAAAGTCTCATATAAAATATATAGCCCATCCACAATCTGGTTTTCTCTTGTCGTGGATAACTAACCTAAAACATAGCTACGATTAAAGCAAACTCAAAATAAACGAAGCATATCATAGCCAAATAAGTCACGAATCACAACATACGTGTTGTGAGTCAGCCATGCACACTATCTCTAAAACATGCATTAGATGATAAAAACACTAATTATTCAAATATGAGACACAATAGGCCTACAAAAGATCTCAACGTAGTGTTACTGATTTCTTGTATCATATAAAATGACAAATGTCCGGAAATCTGTGTGTCTTCACAATCTTTACACCGCCCAAAACAAACTATACGTCCTATACTTACCATAGAAATATCCTTACATTACTTTACCTTATGTGTCAAACATAATAATATTAAGTAAAATCAAGTAAGCTATTAGGTAACCAAGTTTTTAGTAACGAACAAGACACACTAACTGGATACGTCTCATTGAGTTGTTTCAGCTTTTTCCTTAATTATTTTCTTTTTTTCTAAATGTTCATGAAGAAAAGTTATTATTTAAAATATCAATAGTGGTTTCTAAATTAGAAATCTACTTTTGACTTTATCCGTTTTACTGTTTTCACAATTCTATTACACGACCCAGTTAGTCAGCGGTGAACATCTGGCATTTATCGTCGAGACATCTGTTCCACACTCTGGTCGGATTAACATCTATATTGACTTAATGTTAGTTTTACAAACCGTTCTATTATGCATTTAATGCATTCAGTAGTCATTTATAGTCATTTTTCCTTATCGGTAACCATGGTGTCCACGAGAACGTTGAAGAGTATATTAAATATGAAAACAATCTGCACACAATCATACAGAATTCCAACATTTTATATAGTAACGCATGTAGCTACAGACTTAAAATTTTGTGTGCGGCCTTAGCGAAGTCTGTTGTGACATATTGCGTGGCTGTGGCTACAACTAACTTGTTAAAAAAAAGGTAGCGAATAGTAGATTGCTAAAGACTCATACAAAGTCTATAACTTTTAAGGAGTAAAAGTCCTGTCATTCTGATTGTGACACTGAAAAGTTTAAATTGAGATTCGTTGTCATCTGCAATCTGGTGTCTTCTTTTCATGGATAACCAACCTAACACATAACTACAATCAAGTTCAAATAAACAAAGCATGCTGTAGCACGCATGAGTCTAAGTCACGAATCTCAACAAACATGTTGTGAGTCATCCATGCACACTATCTCTAAAACATGCATTTAATGATAACAAAACGCTAATTGTTAAAACCAAACTACATAAGTCACTAAGTCTGCAAAAGATCTCGACGTAGTGTTAGTAATTTCTTGTTTCACAGAAAATGACACATTTCTACACAATCCTTGAACAGCCAAAACAAACTATACGTAATATATATTATATACCATAGAAATATCATTTCATGACTTTAATATTTGTGTCAGGTCTAATGCTATTAAGTATAATGAACTAAGTAATTGGTTAATCACGTTTCAATAATGAACAAGACAGACTAATTGGATACGTCTCATTAACTTGTTTTCAGCTTTTTTCCTCAATTATTTTTCTTTTTTGCCTGGTGTTAATGAGGAAAAAATACCCTTTATTCCTTTGAGGAGCTCATTTCCTTAATTATATTCATTTTTTCTCTTTGTGTTATGAATAAAAGTGATTACTTATATATCAATTGTAGTTCTGAAATATAAAATCTAGTTTTTTACTCTATCCCTTGTACTGTTTTACAATTCAATTTAAACGATCATTCAGCAGTGAACATCTGGTCTTTATCGTCGAGACATCTGCTTCACAGTCTGGTCGAATTAGCATCTATATTGACTTAATCAACTCTATTTTAGTTCTAAAATCGTTCTAAAGTCATACTGCTTCTATTATGCATATTCATTACAGTTTCGTAATAATTGGTTCAATCGAAAAATTTTCAATTTCTCTCTACTGTTCTATAATTTTTCTTTAAAACCGCCTAAATGTTTGTCCAAATCTATCTGCAAATGCAAGAGTAGTACGAGACATGAGTACGTCATACAACGTCACACAATCAGGCTTACGTACCCGAAAAATGCTTGGAGTCCAGACATGAGAAATCAACCCAGGCATTGTCACTGCTCGGGATAGACGTCACTAACTTAAGTAAAGAGAACTATCAAATGTCACAAAAGGTTTTGCTTTGAAATGGTACTCCAATTAAAATAAATAAATTTGTAAGCAAATCGTATACTGTCGTATGCGCTTTTAACATTCATTTTCATGTAAAACTTTTATCCATGGAATTAAATAAAAAAAATTTAGTTGAAAATCAATGTTTAACTTAAGTGACGATATTTCATACTTGAATCACTTACGTGTACAATTTAATTTTATAATTAAAACCAGTTCCTAATACAGGGCGTGAGTATTTTATTTACGTTTCAAACCTTTAATCCAAGGTACATTTTGTTCTACCTTATTGATATATTTAGATACATTTCAATTGAAGTAACCGTTTATGAATTGATTTCATATTAAACATTCGTATACACACCATGACACAAAGGTTTAGGATCAAAACATAGGGAGGCGGCTCTCTTTAAGCTTCTCCCTTCCACCCATCGCCTTCCGCATTGTTTTATAAAACAGGCCGCAAGGCCATAAATAAAGTCCCGACTTGATTTCTTTCTTAATGTCCAACTTTTGCTTCTTGTGACATGAGATAGTGCCGTTAACTTAAGCTAGTGGCATCCATCCTTTGCAGTTACAATGGCTGAGTTTACTTCCTCCTGTCTGGGCTCCTACTAGTTTTCGTGTACGTTTGGCCCCTTTGTGAAATAAATGTACATTGATGAGACTTTAAAAATCATACAAATCATACAACTTCATATTGTTCACAACTCTCAACTACACAATAATAAATGCACGAACCATAATTTGGTAATCAGCTTCCATGAGATGGAACCAATACAATCGCATAATTATACAAACGAAATGAACATTGAATTGCAAAGCCGGCCTTTGTGAAATTATTGCTTTGTGATTGTCCTTTGAGTTGAAGAAGAGTGTTCATGCATAAAGCCGTCCTCTATAAATGAGGTTTCTTGGATCTGCATGCTATCAGTGAGTTCAACTGAATTGGCTATTCATCTTTCAAAGTCTGCTAATGCAAAAAAAAATCCGTTCCTAAACCAATGTAGAATTT
This sequence comes from Homalodisca vitripennis, assembly GCF_021130785.1. Lineage (NCBI taxonomy): Eukaryota > Metazoa > Arthropoda > Insecta > Hemiptera > Cicadellidae > Homalodisca > Homalodisca vitripennis. The sequence goes on from NC_060212.1 coordinate 29,547,653, forward strand.
TTACCAAAGTCAATTATCGTTTGTAAACTGTAAATACTGTCTCATTTTCAGAAGCTAGAACGAGATATTTAGAGTGGTATTAATACAGATTCTAAATGAAAGTACAAAAATGTGATAATATTTCTGGGCTTACAGAGAAGGATTTACATACCTGATACGTCCATTCTGGTAATAATTTTATAATATCCTAAGAAAACATTTAATGTGCTGTGAAACTACAAACAAATGTAATCTAGGCGAAGTGGTGTTCTCATTGCCTCAACAAATGCACAACTGAGTGCACTACGATGTATCTGAGAACGTTTCCAAATCACGGTTGGAACAACCGAGTTTTTTTTATACATAACGTAGAAATGGTGGGAAGGGTTGATTCAATACGATTGTTAAGTTCAGCTCCACTTCACCTTCCACTTAGTGCAGCGTCTGGAATTTGGAATCAATATCCATCTGAACATATACAAAACAGTCGGCGACGAAGATGCTCACAACAACGAACTCTACATCTTTTCGTCATTAGAGACGCCTAGACTACATACAAATGTAAGCTAAAGTATTTTCGAAACGTTATAAGCAAGATTATCAGCTCAAATAATAGGTTAAAATAACAAATCCGCGTATATTTTTTTAAATTTAATATTCGGGTTTTAAGAAGCTTTTGTTTGTAATTAATCAAGATTAGTCAAGATTATTTTTATTCGAAATTAATTCTTTTGGAAGAATATTTGAAAATTTAAACCATATAAGGAAATATAAGCGAATTTAAACTACAACCATTTCAAATTAAAATGTCTGTAACAAGTGCTGAGTCGGTCAGACGATTAATCACAATAGAAAATAAATTGAGTCGAAGAAGTGACGGATTGTCGCCTCCCTAATAACTCTTACAGAACAAGTCTTTAGAGCGAATATCACAAAGCTGCCGTCTTCAAACTAATTTAGAGTTCAATTTCTTAACAAGCTGATGATACGGCACTTGGATTGCATTAGAATCTGAAATATCTGTAGGATTGTGCTGTTATTAATTTGTCCTGTTTTTACAGTCTAAGTATTTTCTCTCGTTCTCTTCAGGGGTAAGCACATTGAAGAGCCTCGATGAAGTCAGGATGAGGAAGGCAGATCTGAAAGCAGAGTCAATGACTAAGGAAGCAAGAATAAAGAAAAGGAGACAGTTATTAGGTGAGGAAGAGGAAATGGATGGTAGCTACTGTCCTGGAGGCTTCTAAAGGTAATATAAACTTATAATTATTTTGATTTTTTGTTTTCCGCTGTTTTTGAAAATTACCGGGTTTTAATATATATATATATATATATATATATATACCTTTTTCTCAGAAACTATAAATGCTACACACATGAAATTTTTACTGGTTCTAAAGTAGCCTTTTAGAAGCATGTAGCTCTAGTTTTATCAAATTTCATTAATAAATAAATATTTAGGAAAATATTTTATCTTAAAATATAAAAATAAAAAATAACACAAATATAAAATTTTTTTTCTTTTAAATTGTTTTAAAATGCAATAAAGAGATTATTATTATTATTATTATTATTATTTAGCCACTTGTCTTTTACTTTCCCCATTGGCAATCCTTGTCCTTATTTCATTCAAATTGTCTTCTTTGAAGAATAATGTTCTCTTAGTTTTCCTGGCGTATTTCCCCATTCTTTATATCTGGAACTAAAAACCCACGATTAGTATCATATAAACCTATTCAGTATAATAAATCAAATAATATGAAGGTACAATAAGTTGGAGGCTAAGACTGCGCACACCAAATGGTGCGCAAACGTACCCGCACAGCACAAAATGAACATAAACCTAAAAAATTTCACAGCCCACTTTGAGTGTAACTCTCCAAATTACATCATTTGAGAGCTGAATACATGGCCTTCATAATGTGTGTAATGAAAGTCATTATTAGTTAGTCTGAATGACACAAATAGCTAAGAAACAAAACAATATTATTACAATGAAAATACGAAAAACTAATTTCTTACCTGTCACAAACGTAAAACCAGGCAAACTGAAGCTATTCACTGTGAACGGCGTATGTGTGATCTGTCCAATTGGCGGGAAGCAGATTCTCTCTGATCAGGCTTGCCAACTTAAAAAATATACCTATGCGCATTCTTATCCGACCGCGCATTCTTACCCGACTCTACCCTAATTATTGTTACGAAATCAATAATTTTTGTACGGTAAGATTCAATAATAATGATAATCATAGAAACAAGTTATAGAAAAATAATTGTCACCGAATTTATTCCATGATGAACCGATCAGCTGTTATCGACAGCTTGTGATGCTATAACATGCGTTGATGGAGTGGATGGATCGAGAATTTTCAAACAAATATTGTGTCATACCCTTCGTTATTCATCAACTCTCATTTTGTGCAGGAGTATTATTCGATTATATTTCAATTATTTTCAAAAGAGTGTTGAAAACGTTGTCACTGTAGTACGTTCATGTTATTTTTCAATTATCCAATTATTTTCATGTTGTAATCAATAGCGAATATCTAAAAATATATATTTTAACGATATCGACCGTGACTCTACGAAAACATCGGTAAAGTATCCGGATGGTTTTTATTAATACATTTTGGCAATATGACCCTGCCAATACTATGTTAATTATCTTTTTTATGAATTTGTTATTCTTCGAATTAACTAAGAACTCTTTTTATCTCATATTAGAACATATTAGGGGTTTCAATAACATTTACCAAAAGTATTTAACTCGTAATACTAAAAGAGAGATATTCTTGGGGTCTTCAGTTTCTGAAATAAAACGGTTGATTAATTCAATATCCATGATAATGCGACCAAAAAGCAAATGGTTGGAATTAATACAAGATGTTCGCCTCGGGCTGAATTGCTATTGGATTATTAAAAGAGGTTGAATAAACACCAAACGGAGTCTTTTTCTATAAAATTTATCACAACGTTTAGTCACTATATCTGAATTTACTCAAAATAGTTTTATTCTCTTGTGTTTGTAGTTTTGTAGTGCTAAATACGTAGAAGGTAGAAGGCATCACGTGCCACGTAATTGCTTCGCTCAAGTTGCGTACAAAGATTCATGTTCGTATATCTTTTCCTTCAAGTTTTTGTGTCATCAGTCTTGACAATTGAGAGTTGGAGGTGGCTTTAATGATCAAATCCTTTATTTAATTTTATAATTCTATACATTGGCTTCTTTAAATAGGCCACCAATGAGATCTTGGAAACTATTAATACTACAAAAAACTTTAAACGTTTAACCTTTACTTGTTTTTACATTAATTTAAAAATATTCTCATCAAACAAAACGTCCGTAGATACTTTGAAACATAGTAGTCGATATGTAACATCCTATATTTAATAATTTTTTTCAACTGCAAAAGTAATTTCGATACCGTTATATTCTTTGCACTACTTTGTATATTTCTTTAAACTAACGGAGATACGTGAGCTTGCATTGTTGATATTGGAACTTTTTTCTCATTGTCAAGCCCTATAAGAAATATCAACACGCTGAGTCTCATAACTCCGTTATTAAGGGAGATATTTAAAAAAGTGTAAAGTATCGAAGATCTAAAAGTACTTTTCCAAATCAAAACGACTCTTAAAATACCAAGTTTTTCAAAAGAAAAACGATGTTTACTGCCATATATGTAAATAATGGCAATTTTCAATGTTTTGAGAAACCGTAACGGAAGAATTAGTGCACAAAAGTAAAACGTACTAAGGGAGACAGCTCTTCTATTGTTAAATAATGGCAATTTTCAATGTTTTGAGAAACCGTAACAAAAAAAGTAGTGCAACAAAGTAAGACGTACTTAGGGAGACTCTTCTATTTTTTACCCTAAAATGAATCGAGCTATTTCTTGGAGCGAGAGAAACCTATGTCCCCAGTTTCAAGTTTCTAAGATCTCCAATCAGGTCTTATAGCACAGACGGACGGACAGTAAAGATCAATTATTTGTCTCATCCTCGATAAAAGTGTACATTTGTTCATGCAGTAATTTAGCCAATACTGACATTTCTTACCACCTAACGACAACACACCTCTGTTTATACTTTTCACTTAATAGTAAAACCCTATGTGAGTTTGTGCTATACATCATTTATGAAACGTCATTATGAATTAGTGTAAGAAAGGAGGTTTTCGATCTAATCGAAAGCAGATATTTAATGGCAGACACAAATGATGGACTTTTATACTCTGCTATATGCACTTCTAATTCCAATATTCACTTCTGATGGTGATTGTTCTGAAATACCTGTTGATCCAGTTTAGAGTCTCCAGCGGAACGTGAAGTGACAAGCGAGCTCCATTAGCGAACACAATCACACCGAACTGCTCAGCATTCCAGCAGAGTAGTGAAATGGTCTGGAATGGATGGAAAATGTATGTCTCACTTCGTTAGATTTGCGTTTAGTGAGACAAAATAACTTGGTATAAACAAAAAGTAAGGTCAAAAGCTTTTACATGGGTCTTAAGATCACATTAGAAACATTCGTTTTCAATTCAATTTGTCAGTATTCAACTTCGAACTTTTGAGGAGACAGTTATATATGGTATGATCAAAATAAAAGAAACTTCTTCCTTCTTCCACACAATCCATGAACAGCTAACACAAACTATACGTAATATATATACCATAGAAATATAATTTCATGATTTTAATATTTGTGTCAAATCTAATGCTATTAAGTAAAATGAACTAAGTAATTGGCTAATCACGTTTCAGTAATGAACAAGACAGACTAATTGGATACATCTCATTGACTTGTTTCACCTTTTTTCCTCAATTTTCTTTTTTGCCAAGTGTTAATGAGGAAAAAAATATCCTTTATTCCCTTGATGAGCTCCTTTCCTTAATTATATTCATTTTTCTCTTTGTTTTATGAATAAAAGTGATTACTTATATATCAATTGTAGTTCTGAAATATAAAATCTAGTTTTTACTCTATCCCTTGTACTGTTTTACAATTCAATTTAAACGATCAGTCAGCAGTAAACATCTGGTCTTTGTCGTCGAGACATCTGCTCCACAGTCTGGTCGAATTAGCATTTATATTGACTTAATCAACTCCATTTTAGTTCTAAAACCGTTCTAAAGTCATACTGCTTCTATTATGCATATATGTTACAGTTTCGTAATAATTGGTTCAAACGAAAAATTTCAATTTCTCTCCACTTTTCTATAAGTTACTTTAAAACCGCTTAAATGGTTGTCCAAATTTATCTGCAAATGCAAGAGTAGTACGAGACATGAGTACGTCATACAACGTCACACAATCAGGCTTACGTGCCCGAAAATTGCTTGGAGTCCAGACATGAGAAAATCAACCCAGGCATTGTCACTGCTCGGGATAGACGTCACTAACTTAAGTAAAGAGAACTATTAGATGTCACAAAAGGTTTTGCTTGGTACTGGTACTCCAATTAAAATGAATAAATTTGTAAACAAATCGTTTATACTGTCGTATGCGCTTTTAACATTCATTTTCATGTAAAACTTTATTCATGGAGTAAAAAAAAATTGAGTTGAAAGTCCATGTTTAACTTAAGTGACGAGATTTCATACTTGAATCACTTACGTGTAGAATTTAATTTTATAAATAAAACCAGTTCCTAATACAGGGCGTGGGTATTGTATTAATTTTTAAACCTTTAATCCAAGGTACATTTTGTTCTACATTATTAATATATTTAGATACATTTCAATTGAAGTATCCATTTATGAATTGAATTCATATTAAACATTCGTATACACACCATGACACAAAGGTTTAGGATCAAAACATAGGGAGGCGGCGGTCTTTAAGCATCTCCCTCCCACCCATCGCCTTTCTCATTGTTTCAGAAAACACGCCGCAAGGCTATAAATAAAGTCCCGACGTTGATTTCTTTTTAATATCCAACTTTGCCTTCTTGTGACATGAGATAGTGCGGTTAACTTAAGCTAGTGGCATCCATCCTGTGCAGTGACAATGCCTGAGTTTACTTCCTCCTGTCTGGACTCCTAGTAGTTTTCGTGTACGTTTGGCCCCTTTGTGAAATAAATGTACATTGATGAGACTTTAAAACTCGCAAATCATATAACTTCATATTGTTCACAACTCTCAACAAAACCATTAACAATGCACGAACATTAGTTTGGTAATTAGCTTCCACTAGAGGAACCAATACAATCACATAATTATACAAACGAAATGAACATTGAATTTGCTGAGACGTCCTTTGTGAAATTATTGCTTTGTGGTTGTCCTTTGAGTAGAAGAAGGGTGTTCATGCATAAAGCCGCCCTTTATAGAGGTTTCTTGGATCTGCATGCTATCAGTGAGTCCAATTGGATTGGCTACTAATCTTTCAAAATCTGCTAGTGCAAAAGAAGATCCGTTCCTAAACCAATGTGTAATTTATACCAAAGTCAATTATCGTTCTAACCTGTAAATACTGTCTCGTTTTCAGAAGCTAGAACGAGATATTTAGAGTGGTATAAATACAGATTCTAAATGAAAGTACATAAATGTAATAATACTTCTGGACTTACATAGAAGGATTTACATACCTGCTAAGTCCATTCTGATAATAATTTTATAATATCCAAAGAAAACGTTTAATGTGATGTGAAACTACAACCAAATGTAATCTAGACGAAGTGGTGTTCTCATTGTCTCAACAAATGCACAAATGAGTGCACTACGATGTATCTGAGACGTTCCCAATTCACGGTGGAACAACCGAGTTTTCTATACATAACCTAGAAATGGTGGGAAGGGTTGATTCAATACAAATGTTAAGTTCAACTCCACTTCACCTTCCACTTAGTGCAGCGTCCTAAAGTCTAACGCTGTGGCAGATTTGACTCCTGGAATTTAGAATCAACATCCATCTGAAAATATAAAAAACAATCGGTGACGAAGATGCTCTTTACGAACTCTACATCGTTTCGACATCATAAACACCTAGAACACAAACAAGTGTAATCTAAAGTTTTGTCTAAAATAGATATCAACTCTTATTGTAGGTTAAAAGTACAAATTAGTGTAATATTTCAAAAAATAAATAAATAAAATTCGGGTTTATGTAGCTTTGGTTTGCGGTCAAGAATAGCTTCATTCGAAATTAAGTTTTTTTTTAATTATGTTTGAAAATATAAAACAGATATGGATATATAAGCGAATTTAATTACACCCATCTTATAAATAAAAATGAATGTCGAAATGTGTTGGTAAGCGCTAAACTCGATAACGGGTGGACGGATTCGGTTAATTCTTTTTGTAAAATGTTCATTGTAATCCAAGGAAGGTTTTTATGAAGAAAAATTTAAGAAAATATATCTGGAATATTTTATAATTTAGGAAAAATGGTAATATTTACGTTTTATAATCTAAACTTTAGCTGAAACTAAACAGCTGATGACATTTTCAAATTCGTTGAAGAGGCAAAAAACATTTGTTTACATTTTAAATTATACAACAGTGGTTGATCAGTAGTGATGCAGATAGCAAAGACAAAGTTAATAGTTATAATATATGGGATAGTAATACGTTATGTAGTAACTTTTACTCCAGATTGCGCCAGTGACAAATTAAAAACATCTAAAGGCATTGTAGATTCTATTCAAACACTGTTTACAACCCAACCATAATAAACAAACTGTGAATAGTTTCAAGTACGGCTCGAATCTGGAGGGCTTCCTTGGCATTGTGATATAGGATTTTAAAGTGGCTTATGGAGATACAGAGAAATATATACTAAAATGCCTCAACGATACATTCTTTCCCAGACTACACCCCGAAAAACAAGAGTTCTCTAAAGCGAATTTGTATAAACGCTTATTTTCAAATTATACATGAACTTATTAAGTATTTTCCCTTTATACCAGAAATAGGTAGGAGTTAAAAGTAAATATTTCTTATTTTAACCAAGCGAAGTTTAAGGCTAAGAAGACTGCTCTAATACTTAACCTGGGACCAACGGCTTAAAGATGACTTCCGAACCATCACTCAACGGTTACCCATCTAGGAGCAACCACGCACGACATTGCTTGATCCGGTTATCTCGGGATAACTGATGTACCCGCTACACTGCACCATTGGGAGTTAGATAGGATTTCCCTCTAAACCGTAATAGGCCTTCTCAGTCCTACGTATGTATGTATATTATCTTCGCCGGAATAACAAGGCAAACTCTTCTATGGAACTGGAAATATCTTAGACCTAAAGTAGATTACAAGAGTCGGAATTAGAAGTTTTTTGACCGAAGTAGGTTTTTGAGATACAAATATTTGGTTGATCAAGGCGACATGTCAGACTCTGCCAGATATGACGACGGTAATATTCGAAAAATAATTCTAACCAGAAATGCTCCTACACGTGCAAAATGTGATATAATAGTCAGGTTAAACTCTGATCCTCCTTCCTTCTATATCCTGCCTACTTAAAAAGTTAGAAACATTTCATAGAAATGCATCATATTACATCATAAGCGCTACTGCTAAGTAGTATAAAAACTTTGATTTTGAAAATTGCGTCTGAAGCTGCGGTCTTATAAATAAAAATAATCTCAAAATGTGTTGCTGAGCGCTAATCTTAACAACTGGCAGACCAAATTAACTAATTCTTTTTGTAAAATATTCATTGAAGTCCGAGGAAGGTTTATATGAAGATAAATATCATAAAAGTTCCCTGAAGTATTGTATAATTCAGAAAATGGTAATTTTTACTGTTTCATATTCTAAATTAAAATCCACTAAACAGTTTAGATTTAAATTTTAGAACAGTGCTTGATCTGTAGTGATGTATAATCTGAAAAGTAGATAATAATATGGGGTTCCTGGCGCACTTTCGGAGCCGACCGAAAAGCAATGTAAAATACTGTTCAATGTACCATAAAGGAAGCTGAGAAATAACACAGCAAATCTCAATGAAAAATTAACCGAATCTACAGTCGTTCGTCTCCAAAAGCGATCGGTACATTACTATCTACTCTGTGTAATGAAAAATTAACCAAATCTACAGCTGTTTGCTTCTACTTTCTTAAGCTGTGCTTTGTAAAATGTTGTCAAATCTGCTACGAATAAAGGATTTATCTTAATAAAATTTAATCAATTTAAAACATTTTTACTAAAAACATACTGTACTTTAATAAAAAACTTTTCTACTAAAATAAACAACATGAACTCACCAAGCTCTCTTCAGTTTCTAGCATTTCAAAAACTTACAAAGAAAGACAATTTTAACGAGTTCAACGAATTACCAAAACATTTTAAAGAACAGTTGATACTTTCCTTAAATGATACAGAATTCAAAGAACTTGTTAAAGTCTTTTGCAGAAAAAACGTCTAATGGAGTGTTTTACTATCGGCAAAAAACTAAAAAAGTAAGGGATTACATATTTAATATAATTACGAAAGATATTGAAAAAGAAAGTAAAAAATAAACAAACAGAGAGTTTTCATTGTTTTTTTTATGACATTTTTCCCATATTATACGTTCTTTCAAGATAATCAAGACTTAATTGATGAATTTCTTAGGAATTTTTGTGAGTATCAAGATTTATCAACACAATTCATTAAAGAGCATTATAGAATTTTTCTTATAGAATATAGCCACATTTTGTGTGAAACAAAAGGTATTACTGTAGATAATATTCCATGTGATTCCTATGAAGAAAGACACCAACTATGGTTATCAAAACAGTACTATGACGTGGGGAGGGACTGCAAGTTTTAGAGTTAAGGACTTTATTCTACAAAGTTAATTGTTATAATTTCTTTATCTTTAATAGTCTTCTTTCCAGTAACAACCAAGTGTAATTTTTCATTTTTGTTTAATTCTTTAATATTTTTTTCATCCAAAACAGTCAAAAATCTGTTCGGCAAGTGTACTTTACAATCTTCCAACTCGGCAATTATTGTAAACCCGAATTTATCTTTCATTTTCTCCAAATTCATGATTTTGTACTTCTTTTTTTCTTCTAATTCATTCAACTTCTTATACTCTTTAAACTTGCATTCACCAATATCATTTAACTCTTTCAAGAACTCCATTTAAATAGAAAAAATTTAAAGACGGAAAAAAAAAATGAAATTTGCTAACAATCACTCGAGAAGTCGAGGGAATTGCCAACATCTTCATTGTTTGACGAGGTTCTTCATTTACTTTCTCCAAATGTACTATAAAATCATCGAGGATTTCTGGCTTAAAATCGTAGACAAATTCAACATCCAGATAATGAAAAAATACAGGTAATATCTTTTCATAATAAACGTGTGTATCGATACCTACAAACCTAATGTATTTCTTTGAAAAGGAAAATAATTTTGTCAATGGTTCCAAGAGATAAGTAAAAATTTTTATTCTGTTTTCTAAATTCTGTAACAAATTTTGTTTGTTTTTCACCTCCGTATTGTAATTTTGTAAGCAGATTATTCAAATGTGTTAGTTTATTTCGAAATTTCCTAGGTTTAGGTCTTTCGTACAAAATTAAATTACAATCTCTACAAACTAAATATTTTTTTATCAATAATTTCTCCTCTATTATAACACTTGTAACAGTTGGCATTATACTCTTCCATTTAAACAAAAAGATTTTTTTATAAATGGAGATTATGGAACTAACTCTGCCGAGATATAAATTTTTCAGCGCAAATGTTTGTGTTTTACATTTCTACAACAGAGATAAATAGAAATAATTTCATTCTATTGTACAACTATTTAGGATATTTTGTCTATGATTACAAAGATTATTCCGGAAGAAATCGAGATTTTTCATCAGCGAAAGAGTATATTTTTGAAGTTTTAGAAGGAATGAAAGAGAATAATATGAATTTAGCAAATTATTTTTCTTAAATAAAAAATCTATTCTACTAAATAGTCATCAAACAACATGAAACTCTCCAAAATCACTTCAGTTTCTAGCATTTAAAGAACTTACCACAGGAAATAGTTATAAAGACTTCTTTGAATTACCTAAATATGTTAAACAAATGTTGATATTTTCCTTAAGTGAAAACGAATCCTTAAATGAAAACGAATTCAGAGAACTTTTAAGTACTAAAAAGTGTTCAATGCAATTTATTACAGACAACTTAGATAGTATAAATATGTTAAATGTAATAGGAGATTTTAAATTAAATAATAGAAAAATAAGAAAAATATTCCGATTTTTACAAAATAAACTAAAACACCAACAATCTGACATTTTTCATCGCTTTTATGCTAAATTTCATTGCTTATTTGTTGAAATGTTGAGAAGACAATATCCATACTGGACAAGAAATATGCATACAGCTAGTTTTTTAACAAGTCTTTGTAAACAACAAGATTTATCAAAGGAATTTATAAGAGATCACGCTTTTGTTGTAGATTGGGATAAATTATATGGAAAAAACATTTACGAAACAGATATATTGTGTGTGTGTGGTTCTGACGAAGAAAAGAGGAACGTTTACCATTCAGCAATTCATTACGATATAATGAAAGACATACAAAATGAATGATTGTGTCTTTGGTGTAGTGTTGTTAGTGTGCGTGTTTGCGCTATGGGGAATCACATCACATTCAACTTCTACGGTGTCTATTGTTTAGAGACTTGGCCCTGCACTGCTACTGTCCAACCAAGTTAATGGCTAGGAGCTGTAATTCGGGTCTTAGACTCTGGAATTTTTTTGTTCCCAAGTCTCAATTTTCTTTGGTAACTACTGTGTAGAAGTTGATGGAGAGATACAATTAGGGAATTTGTGTTGGGTGTTTTGTAAGTGTAATGTTGTATTAATGAACGATGTGAATGATGAATGTAATGAACGAATTAAGGAAGAGAAGGAATTAAGGAATGAAGTGGAAAGGTGAGGAAGCAAATGGCGCGCCAACCACAGTTGTCATTACTCGGCTTGTTCTATAGTCATTACACTATGGCCACTCGTGTAAAGACTTGTCCCCAACCACTGAACGACAACCATGTCTTCCTCAATAAAAAGCGCGCCTGAAGCTCTGGGATTTGAACCCAGAACCTCAGGCTTTGAAGGCAAGCGTCTTACCAACTGAGCTACGGAGAGTCTCGAAAGTTATAAGCTATATCTCTGCTATATAAGTTGTTCAATTAGGAGTGCTAGTTTACAAATTTATTAATAATTTTATATTTCAAAAACCACTCAACCGATTTTAATGAAATTTGGTACACATATAGTAAATACTTAACTCTTTCGACTTAACTTATCCATAAGGGTGAAATCATCCCCTATTTCTTAATATTCATAAAAAAATAAAAAAAAATTATCAGAAAAAATCTGAAACTTCAAAAACAAGCGAGTTCAACTTAAAATTTCATGAAAATAACAAAATTTTCAAAAACTACCCCAATCATTCCCTTATCTTAAAACTCTTATATCTCGAGAACTATTGGAGCTTTTTTGCTGAAATTTGGTATATAGGATCAGTAAATATTAAAGTATTTTTTAAAATCATAACTTCCGGTCCAACCCTTAAGATGACCTTGGAATAGTTTTTTTGTTAATATCATCCCCATTTTTTAAGATATTCTTTTGAAATTAAAAATGAATACTTATATCAATGTCTTTAACAAATTCTGTAAAGTTTTAAAAATTATCCGATGAATAATAGTGAAAATAACATGATTTTTACTGAATTTCTCTAATATCGTTCTTAATCACATCATAGGCTAAAAATTTCTCAGAAACCACAACCACATAACAAATCGCGTTTGTAACAGCTTTTTGAAAATCCATATTGATAATTATATCGTTCTTTGAACCAGAAATATTTGTCAAACTCTTTGTTGTATCAATGACATAAATAGGTCTATTCGCTAAAAATTCTTTAGGATTGTAATACATTTCCTTATTATTACAGTAAAACTTTCTTAAAATCTTGATACATCTGATACATGATTCTGAAAAGACCTCCGGAAATGTTTAAATTTTGTAATTCATCTGGATAATAAGAACCGTTCAATTTTACTCTGATATTTTTTACATCCAAACTATCAAACTTTGAAGGATTTTTTTCTTGATTATTCTGTCTATCTGTTTGAAAACCGATGATAACGAACTTGGGATTGAAGATATTTCTATAAATATTTGTGATATCGAACGAATAAGTTGTTCCGGAAATACCTTTTTGTTCAATACATTGCCAATCTAGAAAATTAAACATAATGTTTTGACTTTTTGTAATTTCATCAATCAACCTAATTTTACTCGTGGTTTTATAATCAATCATTGGAACTCTAATAAAAAAATCTTTAATTGTTTATTTTTCCATCAACAGGCATAACATTTCCAGTTGCAGTCTTCAGAATCACATCATCGTCTTCTGCTCTTATAAAACTTAGATAAAATCCTCCTTTATAGATCGGAATAGTAACATTTTCAAAAAATCCTAATCCAAAATGAGATAAATTTCCAGCTGCTTCAAAAACACCAAATTTAAAAATCTGATTCAAAGCCATTAGAAGTTTGAGAAATAACATCACTTTTTGAATACGAAATAGTTCCTTTAATAGTGCTTAATTGGCCACAGTTTTCGACTTCTTCTATCAATTTATTGTGTTTTCTTACTTCAATCTTAGAAAATAAAAACGGTATAAAATTATCGATTAATCTAACATTATCAGTTCCAAGATATGCTTGACCATCTTGTTTTGTTAAAGTTCCAGAAATATAAAACTGGAAGTTAGACGAGCAAAAGTTATCTCCAAAATCAATATTAAACTCAGTTCTTTTATTCGGTTCATTCAAATGTTGTTTACTAATTGGATAGAAATTTTTAAACTCCGCCCTTTCAATATCACTAGCATATTTTCTGTAGTCCGCCATTTAATAAGAGAAAATTTAGAAATTTTAAACATCGTGTATCATTTTTTCATCGATCTAATGTACGTTTTTATAAGAAAAGATATAAATTTTAGTAAAATAATTAAAAAGATTAGAGTCATTTTTAATGATCTACTTCGTCATATTCAGGATTCTCTTCCTTAAATTTTTGCGATCTCGGTCACATATTTCAATAAAATCTGCACAGGATAGTAACCGCTATCTATAATATTGTTCCAATCAACTGTATCTTTATTTTCATCCAAAAAACGTTTATACTCAAGTGTTGATAGAGACAAAGAACAGACATATGATCTTTTAATTGATAATGTATATTTTCTTGAATGAACTCTGATGATAAAGTTTGATATTTAGCAATGTTATACCAATTCAATTTGTTTACGTATAATCTCATCATATCTTCGGATAATTCATATTTTTGAGAAATGTCATCCCAATGTTCTTTTTTCAAATCTCTTTCGTGTTGCATGATAAAAAGATCGAAAGCACTGTAATGTCCCGCCATCTCTATTTATTAGGAAAAAATTTCAAAATCAAGTTTTTATAAATTGGCTCTTTTTTGCGTTACATTCAGCACATTTTCCAGAAATTCTCTTAACTCCATTGATGTTTGCATAGTATTTTATATCATTTGTTGCAGTTTTTTCTTTACATCTCACACAATATATGAGCGCCATTTATATAAGGAAAATTAGTCATCATAGCCGCCTAATCCATTAAATCTGTTATCAATGTTTTCCAAAAAGATTTTATTAACATCTTCTTTAAATTTATTAAAGTTTTCTTCTAGTTTATTTACTTTATCGAGATATTAAAGAGTATTGATCATCTATTCTTTTAAGTAATTCATTATTATGTGTTACATTCTCATTGAAACGTGTACCTAAATTTTCAAAAAAGTTTATTTTCTCATTGAAATGTGTATCAAAATCTTCCAGAATTTTGTTAATTGTTACACCAACTAATTCATTAACCTCATTTTTATATGTATTAAAGTTTTCTTCTAGTTTATTTACTTTATCAAGTAATTCACCAACTTCGTCCTACTGATCTTCTATTTCTGGCTTCTAACTTGTCATAGACTTCTGTTGTAAAATCTTTAACATGCTGTTTATGATTCTCATAATTTTGTTTTAGTTCATTAAACATTTTAATAGGATCTTCTAATTGAATCATTACAACAACATCAAATGGATTAATTCCTTTACTAACACCGCTAATTCTTTTTCCTTTAAAATCTAAGGCATTTTTAACATTCGGATCATGTAAATCAACAATATCGATGTTTTCTGATAATTTTAGAGGTTTTAAAATTTGTTCTTTAACAACAACATCATGTTTGTCAATACCAGGTCGAACACCGACAATTCTTTTTTTATTAGCCAAAACTAACATAATTCTTTTCAACTTTGATTGCTTCAGTAATTTTATCAGCTTTTTCGATATGAGACATTAAATTGGTAAATAATTTTTTTACACCATCATCAACTTCTTTTTCCAATGTTTTTATTTTATCAGCAACTTCATTTGAACTCATGAAATTTGCAAGTTTGTTATCATATTCTGCTTTAAAATCTTCAATCTCGACAGCAAACATATCTGAATCTGGAAGGTTTTGTAATAAATTTTCTAACTTGTTATCAAACTCATTTCTCAAACTATCAAAATTCAAACTATTATCTACATTTTGAATAATTTGTGTTCCAAATACGTCAAAAATATTTTGTGAATCCATATTTATTAAGTAATAATTTGTTAACAACTTCTTTAAAATCTTTACCAGTACTCAGTTCATTCAAAACAAAAACACATAAATGACCACAAATTGGGGGGTCTTTATAGTCTTGAATCTGAGAATCATTGTAGTAGACGCTTGATTTTTTCAAATATTTAATCAATTCTATAGGTGGTTTGTCCTCAATTCTTCCATACGAATCAAAATAACATGCATTCTTATCATTTTTTATAATAACAAATCCAATGCGTTTCCACTTCCCATAATCGAGTCTAAATTCACAATTCCACATTCAAATTTCTTAACTTTTTCAGGTAATGTATCTCTCATGAAGATTCCTCTAAAATGTTTAATATTTTTGCAGATTTCTTCTTCCAATTCCCCGAATGTTAAAGGTTTAAATTTTTTTTTCAATGTTTGATTTCACGTAATTTAAAGTTTTTTCATCTAATCCAGATCCTGTAACATCTTCCAACTCTTTATCTAACCAATTTAAAATTTTTCGAACAATAGGAATCACATCCTTTTTAACGATTGGAGCAGCTTTACGAACATAAGGAACAACATTTTTAACAACTGGAATATTTTCTCCAAAATCTAATAAATCTTTCAAAAGTCCACCATTTTTGAGTTCTTTCAACTGATTATAAGAAAATTCTATTCTGGTTCCTTTATTGTTTTTCTTATGTTTTTCGAGTTTATTGTATTGTCTATTTGTTAAAAATATCTTATCTTCGCCATTTTTTAGTTGATCTATTTTAAATTGAATACTAACGGGTATTTTCTTCTTAAAAGCGGATTTTATTTTTTCTTTCTGATTTTTGCTGAAATTTACATTCACCTCCATTTATATAGTTAAAATTTCAAGTTCTCTTCGATTCCCATTCCTAGTTTTCTCTTCAAAAACATTGCTCCAGCTGTTGGGGAAGCGCAACAAATCTTTCACCTAAACTAGCATCTTTTGATAAAAATCTATCCATTGCTTTATCTTGCAAAACTTTATCTGCTATATGTCTGGAATTTGTGTCTCTATGTTTTGCATAAAAAATATCGTGTTCCATAGCAGCTTGATCTAATTTATTTATACCAGGATCTCCTCTTTTTAGTCTTTTTTCGAGTTTTGTGCCAGGCCCCAGATACTGATAAGTTGGTACGTGTAATTCAAAAGGTAAATTGTTGATAAAATCATTCAAAAGTCCACTACCCTCAATCATAGATGAACTTATTGCCGGCAAAACTCGTTTTAAATATTTAATTCCATCAGGTTTTTCAATCATTTCGTCAAGTTTGTTCGAAATAAAATCTTTAATCGCTTTCTTTTCGTTCAAAAAATTGTTGTTTCCAGCCTTTTCTTGAGCATAAATATAATTAATAATTCCATCGAGTTTTGTCAAATCGTCGATATATCTGTATTCAATCTTATTATCACTGTATTTTCTCACACCTGATCCTTCGATTCTTTTTTTCCCAAATTGGTTTAATCAAATTGAGATATTTTTTACCTTTACTTGACTTTGGTTTCTTAGTTGATGGATCATTATTTTTGTAAATTGAATCAGATTTCCATAAAATTTCAGTATACTTTTTCAAGTCTTCTTCAGAATATAAACCGTCTTTTGGAAACATCAGTGCCTGTTAATAATCTCCATAAACCTTGAGTTCCTTCATATGTTTTTTCATTAATAATGATATCATTATGCTCAAAATTCACGGGCAAATTTCCAATCATAAAAACTTTTCTTTTTTCTGTCCCAATACAAACCAAATTTATCATCCTTCGCTCTAGGAAGAAATTTTTTACCAATTTCACCAATTATTATATCCGTTGTTCCAGGGACTTATTGGTTCAACTATGGTAGAGTCTTCAATGATTCGAGGTCTAAATGGTGTTGAAGATGGTAATTTTGGCAATTCAAACTCAGATTCTGGTATCGAAATATCAGCAAATTGTCGTACAACTGGAACCAAATTCATCAAATTTTGATTATCGCTTAAAACATTTTCAATTTTACCTTCAACATTTTTAATTGCAGAAGTTACAGGTTGATTAATTTTTTGAATAAATTCTTGTTCTTTTTCATCAATTCGAATCTGTTCTTTAAATTCTTTGATTAATTTCTTTTCTATTTGATCAAGTTTTTTTGCTTCTTCTGAAGTTACGTTCGCCATTTATTTAGGAAAATTTTGAAACGTAAACGTGGAACGTGGAAACGTGAACACGAAACGTGAACACGGAACGTAAAACGTGAACGTGGAACGTGAAACACGAACGTGAAACACGAACGTGAAACGTAAACACGAACGTAAAACATGAACGTGAAACGTAAACACGAACGTGAAACATGAACGTGAACGTGGAACGTGAACGTGGAACGTGAACAGATTTACCGTTTTTCTGTTATTTTCATAATGTAAATAAAAATTAAAGATAATATAAAAATAATTGTAACAAATATTTTATCAAGTAGATTTGTCAGACCACTGAGCAGCATTTATATTAGAAAATTTATTCAGATATTTACCATTTTTAGGCTTCAAAGTTAGATTAATAGTTAAAAATCCGTAGTCTTCCTTCCAAATTTTATCACATAACTCAATAAAGTGGTTAAAACTCATATCAGATCCCACATAATTGTTATAAATCTTTCTCGAATAGTGATCATCTTGCTTAAAAATACACAACATATTCAGGTTATTTCTTATAACTTGTTTTATCAACCTTTGAAAAGCATTGGGAAAGATAGATACAAGATATGTTTTTGTGACGGGACATTACGAAAATATTCCTTGATAACGTCTTGATTTTCCAAAATACAATCATCAAAAACTATTAACGAATTGGGTTTACATTCGCTTAACGGAACTATGTCCTCAGAAGCATTATAAAAATGTGATATTTTTTTGTTTAAGTTTTTCTCAATATTTTCAAATCTTTCTTGTAATTTTTTATAGGCGTCTTGTTCTAAAGATTTACTAAAAACATACAAATTGGAATTAAGGAATCAACCTATTGTAGATAAAATTCAATAATAAAGTTGTTTTACCACATCCACTTGAACCAACAATTAACAATCTGATTGGTTGATCTTTCTTATTTTCTTCAAACGTTTGAAGTTTTATCTGATCTTTTTGCTTTAAAAATTTCTCCATTTAAATAGAAGATTTTCATCTTGAAGCAACGCTTGCGAAAATGAAGCTGTTCAAGTTGACTTCAGAAAGCTCTAAATTAGTTTTAAACTTGGAACATCCTATACACTTAGAGGAAGAATCAAATTATTTTATCGGTTTAAGCGGCTTTTATTCTGACAATTTTGTAATAAATATTAGTGAAAGTTCTCCTTATTGTATAGGATTTAGTGAGAAGAACATAACAAAATATTATGGTTTAAACAAAGGATATTATACTTTCGATCAAATTAAAAATTCCCTTAAAAATTATCTGAAAACATTCAAACAATCAGATAAATCTTTAAACTTTGACGAAAACAAGTTTGAAATGCAAAAAAAATTATCTCTCTAATAAAATTCAAATAAAATCACCAGTAAGAATAATGTTTTCAGCAATTATTGTAGATTTGTTAGGGTTTGTTCAAGAAACTATTGAGCCAAATCAGGTATATTTAGGAAATAAAACGCCAAAATTTAGACCGTTCGATGTAATTGAAGTGCACTGCAATCTCGTTGAACCTAGTTTTGAAAATCATACCGAACATTTACACAAAGAATCTGAAATTTTGTACACTTTTTTCCCAAATGTTGCTTATGGATCAAAAATCAGTGAAAAACCGAATGAAATATCGATTATATTCCAATTAGAAAAAATATTAAAAGAATTCAAAAATCGTTCTAACTATACAAGACTCTGAGGGAAATTTATTAAATAATGAGAGTAAAACAACAATATATTTAAGATTGTCGAAAGAATGATGAATCAAGGGGAGCTATTGAATAGCTTACCTTCAAATTTTCAAGAAAACAACTTTTGAATGTATAAATTATAGGAGTCTATCCCATAGACCCCTTAACAATCTTCATCCTGACCGTTTTTATCAATGAATCTAGACTTTATACTGAAATAAAAATTACTAGTTAAATTTCTTTTCTATCTAAATGGAGTCAGTTGTAGACCTACTCAACAATCAACTTACATTCAATAATAAAGACATTTGCACGATTGTTGACGAAAATAATGAAATTTGGTTTAAGGCTAAAGATGTTGCAGAAATTTTACAATATGAAAAATACTAGACAAGCTATCATAAATAATATTGATAATGACGAGAAAATAGCCTTTAAATATATAAATTACAAGAGTCTATGCCATAGACCCTTTCAAAATCTTCATCCTGACACTATTTTCATTAATGAATCTGGATTTTATTCTTTAATACTAAGATCTAATAAATTAGAAGCAAAAACCTTTCAAAAGTGGGTTACAAAAGAAGTTTTGCCAAGTATTCGTAAATTTGGTGAGTACAAACTTGAAAACAAGATTAAAATATTTAGAGGACGAAGTTAAACACTTGCAAATTAAAGATGAAATAAAAACGGAAATAATCACAAAACAAAGTGTAAAAATTGACTTAATGAAACCAGACCTTGTTTGTAAAGATTTTGCTAAGAAAAAACACCATGTTTTTGTATTAATTAAGAAGAATCACATGTGGGAATATCCTTATTACGTTATCAGAGCTCAAAAGAGAGAAATACCGAAAAGATTGAAAGAACTTGAAATTGATTACCCAGAAATGGAAATTTTATTAAGACAAGGAGATCCAAATAGTATAAATCTCTACAACCAAATGAAAGAATCTTTGAATATTTTATACAACGGAAATCATTTTACTACAAATATGGCAGAATCTCGACTGATTTATAGAATATCTAAATTACACGATGAAAATGTTTCTAAATTTTACTAAAAACTCTCGATTTATTATATTTTGTTTGTAAATGTTTAGCATAACTAGGTAACCATCGTAGAATTTTTTTTTCATATTCACAAGGCATTTCGTTTTTATAACTTTCGCTGAAAATTTTTTAGCACAATCTTTGCAAAAAGCATCTTTTCTATCTTTACTATACTGCCAGTTATTAAATTCAGAAATATTTTTAATTTCTTTACAAAAGTAACACTTTTTTTCTTCTAAAGTTAATTTGTCCATTTTATCATATAATTCCTTACAATAACAGTCTTTTCTATTCTCTTCTTGACACTTTGTACATTTCTTTTGAGACTCCATTTATATAGAACAAATTATTACACGATGAAAATGTTAAACTCTTGAATTATGATATTTTGTTTGTAAATGTTTTTGATAATTATTTAACCATTTTATAGTTCTTCCACATTCACATTGAGTATCTTCATAATATAATCTATGGTGATTCTTCTTTACACAATCTTTACAATATGAGTCTTTCTTATCTCTACTATAGTGATCACTATTAAACTCTGAAATTTTTTTAGTTTCTTTACATTTAAGACATTCTTTATCTTCCAAAGTTAATTTTTCTATTTTATCATATAATTCTTTATGATATTCCCTTTCACAATCTTTGCAATTATAATGCATTCCATCTTTCCTATTTTTATCTTTATAAAATTCATTTAAATCTTTAAATTCTTTGCACTTTGTACATTTCTTTTGATGCGCCATTTATATATAGAAAATTTATATTACAGTTTTGACTTCTTCAATTCATATTCATAAAACTTTCCGGTTATTTCTTCATTATTTAAATCTTTTATACTATAAGTTACAGGATCTGTGTTATTAATTTGATAAATCACAAAGATTTCTCTTGACCAATTGTTCTTATATTTGTTCGAAAATGTTTGTTTTTTACTAACAATTCTTACATGATCATTGACTTTAAATTTAGTTTTCGTGAGAATTTCTGGTGGAACATACTTAAAAACCGACTCTAATAACTCTTTTTCTGCATCTTTATCTACGTCTTTAGGCTTCATTTTGATTGTGCTATGAACAGTATCGTTATATTTCTTTACGATTTCTTGAAGAATATCGATCCATTTAAAGTTTTTATTAATCTCAAAAAGAACCTTCATTCTTTCATTTTGAGTTCTGTTATATCTCTCTACAATACTTGATTTCTCTTCGTTTTCAGTATGATAAATCTTAATGTTGTATTTTCTCAAAACTTCGTTAAATTCTTTATATTTAAACTCTAAACCCTTATCTGTATGAAGTAGATTTGGTGGTTTGTGATTGATCTTTATCGCGTCTTTTACTATATCTTCGAAGGCTTTTGAAACATCTTTACCGTTTTTTTCTTTTGATAGCTCTTGACCAAGCATATTTTGAGAAAGTATCAATAACATTTAACATATACTTGAATCCATCATTTTGATCCGAATAGTTAGACATTATTACTAAATCTGCTGCCCATAAATCGTCAATTCCTAAAGTTATAATTTTTCTCTTTTTAAACTTTTTTCGTACTGGTGCATGAATTTTCTCTAGCTTCAATCTCTATTTCTTCTTTATTCTTCAATTCTTTCTTTACTTGTTTTTCATAAGGATTCTTTATAAATTTACTCTTATTTGTCTTACATTTTGAACATTTTGCTGCAATTCTATACAATCCGTTTTGAGTTTGAACAATCTTAGCATCGATATTTTTCGTTTTTTTCTTACATTTGTGACAGTGAATCAAATCCATTTACATATCTAAGATTTCGCTTCATAGCCATACGGTACTGTATCAATCTTATTTTCTAGGACAATTCTCTTATCATCTTTAGCGCTCAGTGCCAACTTGTTTATAGTAACGGTATACAACTCATGTTTGTAGCTTCTAATACAAGTCATCTCTCTAAATTCTTCTTTATCTTCGAACAAACATCTCTTCAAGTTTTCGATATTTATTGTTTTATTTACAACGCTTCTCTTAATTCCTTTGCATCTTACTGGATTTTTGTCTAGATATTTGTACGAGTACATCTTAGACCTTAAACCACAAAATTCTTCTAAAACTTCGCTATTTTAACTCATCTTTGAATTTCCCTATTACCTTCTTATTTTTAGTAGTGAAACATTCATGATCTTTTGGATAATCACTTGTATCAAAGTCATCTATATTTTCTTTAATAATTTTAAAAGGATCTCGTTTCAATTCTAGAAAATAACTGTCTGTATCCATGTAACACAGATTCAAATCTGGATCAAACTTCTTTAATTTGTTGTAATAAAACTCGTACATTAGCAATTTTGAGAGGTCGAGAACTGAAAATCCTATGTAGATCGGTTTGTTAAATTTAAAAACCTTTTGTTTATACATGTGACTCGCTATACAGTTGTCGTCAAAGATAGTGAAGCTTTTGAAGTTCGTTTTCTTGGCCTGTTTCATTGAAAATTCTTCATTTCCTAGTCTAATATCGCATCTATTTCGCACATTTTCCATACTTTTTCCAAAAACTGAGTTGTTCATCAGCTTATAAAAATCCTTCTCAAAGTCACTTGTAGCTTTGGTCCTCATATTAGTATTAAAATCAATGTACTCTTTCATAAAAGGCTTCTGATCGAATGCAATAACTCTATTCACATGTTTCAAAACCATACCTTGTTCCAAATAGAACTTCAAATTTCTCGAATGAACAACGTATTCAGTTTTATCCAGTAGAGTTGTGCAAAGTTTGTTTTTAAAATGTTTCTGGAGCAAGAGGTAAATCCTTGTGATGTTCGTGTAAATTTGTTGGATATCCAAGATCAACTTCGAGAATATAGCCATAATCTTCGTCGCCAGTGAGTTCCAAAATTGTTTCTTTCCATTCTGCAGTTGTGTAAGTTTTTGGATCCATCCACTTGATATCACTAAACGGCAGTTTTTGCATTAGGCCATACCCATAAAGGTTATTAGCATCAACGTATAACAAATAGTTTTCGGGCTTTTGTCTTATCGAAATCTTTCAAATATTTGTTATTTGCTTTAACATATCGCTTAATACACTGAGAAATGCCCCCGCGAATGCCTTTTTCAATCATCAAATACATATTATAATCGTTAATTAGCTGAAGCTCAATTTTTCGTTAATTTTAACATTGCGTCCCATGCGAGACTGGGAGCTGTTAGATAGTGTGCCGGATCGAGTTTATAACAATTAAGGCAAATGTTTCTGAAATTTTCGAATATATCAGCAAGCAATAAAACATCTTGGATATTGTACAAATCAGAGTAATTTCCAAGATTTTTCTCTTTTAATTTGTTCCAAACGCTCAAGTAGTGTTGATAATCTTTCTCAGATATGCTCTCGTCTGTCAAAAGTGAATAGAAATCTTGAATTTTCAGCTGTTCTGTGTAATCAAGTTTTTCAATACTATCGATAAATTCGTAAGGAAATATGCCTTTTCCAGATAGAATTTTAAAGATTTCTTCTTCGTCATTTGGTTGTCTTTCTAGAATTGCGTTCAATATTCGTCCATCTTGTATAAAATGATTTGTATGTTTGAAGTCTTCTTTCTTTAGATTTTTAGCTAATTTTTCAATAGACGAGGCCATGAATCTAAATGTGTCTACGAAAGAGAACTTTATAAATTTTCTAGGTTTATCATTGTCAAACTCATAGCCATATCCAGAATTTACTGAATAATTTATATATTTTTCATCGGTGTTTGCAATCAAATCAACATTTCCATATTGTTTAGCCAATTCTTTTATGTACAAATGAGTATCGTAATTTGACATATTGTGGCAGAAAAACGGGAATATTCTGAGGAAATTTCAAATTTAGATTGCAACATGCATGAGCTGCGCCTCGAAACTTGCCGGTTAAATGACAATGATCTCTCACTTTATTATAACTCTTATCTTTCCAACTATCAGGAGTAAAACCATACTGAATTGACCCAACATCATAAGCAGACCATTCACAGATATGACAAACGTTTGAATTTTGATACGAAATTTCTTCTTCTTCTGTCAATTTCATAGGTTTCATGTTCTTAGAATTATATTTTTTTCGCTATGTATTTCGATAATTTATTGAGTTCTTCAAACAATTTTGTCGGGACGTTTTTCAAATCTTCTTCATTTTTGGCACGATAACATATCGGTTTGTACATGCGATTGGTCACATTCGACACTAAATATAGAGTAAAACCATAAGGAATGTGCCTCTGAATCTTGGTTGTAGTCGATCTTTGTGGATTGTTCTTGCATGTCGGAATTTTTTCTAATATGCTCTCAAAGTCCATATAAATTACGTACGGATGGTTAAATTTCTTTTGATAATTAGTAAAATTTAGTTGTTTGACCTGGAAATGGCATAATTGGCTTACAAACTTCATGATTTTTACAAATTTCTAAGTGATCTGTTAAATCTCCAGATTTGTAAAAATGGCTTAAACATCTTCTACACAAAAATTTTCTTTCTTTATGTTTAGACAACTGCGAAGAAACAAGCTTATTTAAATCGGTTATCAAAACATAATGAGATTTATCATCTTGTTTAACATACAATAAATCAATGTTTGTTTCAGCGTCATATTTTTCAGAAATTTGTAACGGAACAATGTTAATATTTTCATCAAAACTGTAGACATTGATAGACATTGTTGGATACTTATACTTGGAATTGTAGCTTCGTTTTTCAAATATTTGTATATCTTTCAGAGACATTGGATACTCAAAACCTGAAAATATTTCGTCATTCACAAATTTTTCGTATTGCTTTACACGTTCACAGTCTCTTTCTGGTTTTTCAATAGCACATCTTATTGAGTAAATAAAGCAAAAATCATCTCTATTTTTTATATTTATACAAGCTTTTTTATCTTTGATATTCTTTGGTAAATCGATGTATGATCCTGCATTCATCATTTCGTGTTTGTTAAGGCTCAAAACTAGTTGTTTACAACTTTTAAATGTCCATCCGGAACCTTTATTTGGATTATTCGTTTGTTCTCGATGTGTTAATTTATTAAATTGCTTAGCAATAAAGTCGTTTACGTCAAAGATTTCGTCTGCTTTGATAGTAAAATACATTAGACATGTTTGCGGTTCACCATTCACTAAAGTTCGTTCGTATTCACATTCCAAAGAGAGATAGCCCTTCATATTTTTAACATTTTCTTGAAATTTCTCGATTAAACTTTTAATTTCTGACCGCATAATTGAAAGATATTTGTAAATTGACATGGAATTGTCGTTCAAGTTTGTTAAAATGTATTGCTTGAAAAGACCGTGTATTGAGGATAAAACTTCTACATCAATGATATTTTCGGATTTTACTTTAAGAGTTTTATATCAATTTCTTCGATCATTTCAGACTTGGTTTTATCGTTAGTACCGATAGCCAACTTTTCAGCTATTGAATGAAGTTTTTCATCATTAAATAGGTCGAGATTTTTCTTTTCAACTTTGAAATTTCTCTTTAATTCACGTAATTTCTCAATATTAAACATGTTTTCGTGATCGGCAATTTTATTTTCTCTAGCCCATTGTCTTAAATAATTTAGTTCATTATCGTAAATTTGCTTGTTTTTTTCGTGACTTTTAGAATTATAATGGCGATCATAGTTTTTTCTTAAAATTTCTTTTTTGCAGAACGGACATGATATTTTTTCGCGCTCCATTTAGATAGAAAAATTTATTTAACTAAATGGTGCTTGTAAACCAACGATTGCGCCTCTCACGGCGTGATATCACTACGGATATGACGCAGGCGAAGCGATTATCGTGATGGTCGGTCTGTAGTAGCACACCTCGACTGTCATTGAAGATTTTTCCTTTATTCGTAGCAGATTTGACAACATTTTACAAAGCACAGCTTAAGAAAGTAGAAGCAAACAGCTGTAGATTTGGTTAATTTTTCATTCCACAGAGTAGATAGTAATGTACCGATCGCTTTTGGAGACGAACGACTGTAGATTCGGTTAATTTTTCATTGAGATTTGCTGTGTTATTTCTCAGCTTCCTTTATGGTACATTGAACAGTATTTTACATTGCTTTTCGGTCGGCTCCCGAAAGTGCGCCAGGAACCCCATATTATTATCTACTCTGAAATATCTATATGACTTGGAGAATCCACTGTAGAGCAATATTTTTCTTCAATTCTAATATTTTGAATATTATTGAAAAGATTTGATTTTGTTTTCGTTAAACCTTCAAAGTTGTTTTCTATAGCGCTTACTGCTGCCTGCGAGTCTGTTAATATAACAAAATTATTAAAGTCCAAATTATTTATATATAAAGTACATTTTAAAATTGATATTAGTTCGCTTTAAAAATTAAAAAGATTTTAAACGTTATTTTAAAATGTCCTTGAAATACCGCTATGAGGTTGGTTGCAATGGGCGGAGTTCTATGAGGTGATATTGGCAATGGACAGCAGGGTCCTTGATTATTTTGCCTCCGTCCTCAAGAGTAATGTTTCCTCTTAACGATTTACATTTTCCTGTTGCATGGCGGACAGCTATAGGCTTGCTGTCCACCCGAGAAGAGAACAGATCGCTTTTGCTTGCTATTCGATCAGCAGTCTCCATGACTTATCTCAGAGTCACGCAGGAAAACTAAACAGTAAGCACTGTCACAGTACAGTACAGTCTTGCCTCCATGTGAGAATTTGATGTGACTGTGATCCACGAATGAAATTTTAATGTTCCTTTAGAAACAACAAATCATAGAGGTAACAGTTTCTAAAATAAAAGTGCCGTTTATCTGAAGAGACATTTTGTCTGAAAAATTGATCTCAAGGCAAGGTGGTGACAAGGTTTTACAATAGTTACACATTAAAAGTTCTTTTGAATGTTGAAATCTTTACAGATTCTAATTGAATTTTTCTAAACATTACATTTTTGTATGTCATTTTTGAGCTTTTTGGCCAAAAATCCCCTGCTCAAATTGTATGTTACCTGTTCCTGTGTTGGAGAACCATCAGATTTGTTTGTCTATCTGCCAGGTATTCAAACAAAAAACATTGTATGTATATCACAAATCATTACAATGAAAATAAAACTGATTTTTGAATAATTATGATTCACATGATTAACAATAAAGCGATTACATACTTTTAAATGCTTATTTATGTTTTATTTAATTATTTTTTATTTACAACGCCCTATCACCAGGGTGACGGTTCTGTTCAGGAGAATGTTTTGCCCCCACTATAAAATAGGGGAACAAAAAAACTGCCACATTACAAATATTTTGGACAGAACGAAGTCTGTCGGGTCAGCTAGTTTCAAATAAAAATGTCTGTAACAAGTGCTGAGCCGGTTAGACGATTAATCACAATAGAAAATAAATTGAGTCGAAGAAGTGACGGATTGTCGCCTCCCTAATAACTCTTACTGAACAAGTCTTCAGAGCGAATATTACAAAGCTGCTGTTCTCAAACTAATTTAGAGTTCAATTTCTTAACAAGCGCTGATGTCACAGATTTTGGATCGCATTATAATGTGAAAAGTCTGAGGATTCTGCTGTTATTAATTTGTCGTATTGTTACAGTCTAAGTATTTTCTTTCGTCTTTATTATGGAATAGATTACGGAAATGGAATATTTTAATCATTTATCTTTTATGTGCTTCTACACTTATTCATTTCAATTGACAACATTTACCGTATTGTTTTTCATATGGTTAAATATGAACCTCCAAAAAGTAGCAACGCAACTTTGAGAATCTATAGGTATTTTACTATATGATGTATTAAAAAGTAATATTATCTTGTATTTACCTTTTAAATACATAAATGTATTACGAAACAACATTTAATCTTATAGAAACTATCATTATTTCTTGGTAGGTTAACATTTTACATAGTATGTCCCTGTGCATGTTTAAAATAAGAAGCGACTAGAGGCTTAAATCTCAGTCTGATCAGTAATGGTTTTATAATTCTTCGATTTAAACTAGTTGAGCCCAAAAGTTATTTTACTCTTTTTCTCCTTTTCACATTTAAAAGTGTCCTTTAAGATAAAAAAATATTTATTGGATCTAGATGATCCTAAATTATACCTTTAGAACCCTTTTACTTAAATAATTTGAACGTAAGTTCAATTGTTTGGATCAAATTTACATGCATTAAGAAGTTATGTTTTAAAAGTTAGCAGTTATAAGGAAATTCAGATTTAAAATTGTATTTAACAATGTGTTACAATTAAACAACTTCCCTTATTTAAAAACTAAATACGTCAGACGATTTTGAGAAAGCTTCATAAACAGAAAATAAACATTGAAAACTTGCATAAGCTAACAAGTACGTTTGGGCTAAAACAATAATACATAAACTAAACATTACAAATCACTATAAGCATGTTCGAAGAATAAGAAGAATCATTTGTTACTTATTGTTGGTGTTGACAATAAAAAGATCAAAATAAAAAAATATGGAATTATAAAGATAAAATAGTTATGTACTAAATATAAATTACAATTCAAAAGAAAATAAGTAAGAGAGACATCATATCTACTTATCACGCCAAGGACTTGAATGTCGTTTCAGGCCTGGCATTTTTACAGGCTATCAAATGTACATTTCAGTATGAGCTGAAATAATGTCTTATTATGAACTCGCCCATTATTATACTATAGCCTACTAATCCTTTCTTTTCATTACTACAGTACATCAATGTATATTGTTTGTAAATTAGTAACATTAATTAAATGTATTAGGTACTATAATTTTTATAAATACGTTGAAATTTATTCCTTTTATAATTTATAGACACTATAATAAATTATGTAGTTGCCATGGATACTTCAAGTACTAAGTTATGAAATAAATACGCATTACCACGCATTTCACTGTCACTCAAAATTAACTCTAACTCACGGACCTTCTTATCACACCCATTATCGGTCGACGTCAGTTTTAGCTGACACGTGACGTCATTGTGACATTCCAGATGGACAGCTTGTGATGGGAATAACAGATCTCGCTTATTAGAATGGCAATTGTCTCTTTTGTCGTGAAGAGTAATATTACTCTGAGACAAAGAGTTATAAATAATTAATAAGAGCTATGGCTATCGTGTCTGGTAAACTGAAAGATATCCGATGTATTAATACATAACCTAATTGAGATTAGTAGAAGAATATTTAAAGTGCATGGTTTTTTATGTATCTATAATGAAGGAAAAACTTAATTTTAGCCAATAAAATCAAATCCCATGTGATTATCAAACTATACACTTGAAATAAATAACTAAGAACTAAATACGAGTCGGCTACACTTGAATCTTAAAATATCCTCCTTACCAGTTTCATGATTTATTATAGCAGTATTTGGAGTGATTTATTTATTAAGTAAATTTGGGAATGAAGAAATAATTATTATACTTGATCTTACTTACGAAAAATCAATAGTTAAATTTGAGTTAGTTTTTATTACGGTTTGCAAAAAGAAATTTATTTTTATTCAATCCCCGTAAAGCTAATAATGTCATGAAATATCTGGAGATTTGTATTGTTATCATTTATAATTACATTTTAAGATTTAAATGAGTAATATATGCATTTTTTCAATTTTTCATTCCTCAAATTCGTAATAAATTATCCGTAAAAACTATTTTTTACTCTAATATTTGTTCTGTTTTTATTCCACCTACACAGTGCAACTACCAGTCGAATATAAACAAAGTTTAATCTCTGCTGTACGTGATGATGCTGTGTCCAACAGGAGGTATGGTGGAGAGTATCATTAATTAAACATATTCCATAATACTCAGTTTCGCCAAAAGCACAGCTTTTTCCTTAGCAGTATGATGTTTAATAAGAAGGGAGTCCCGTAATTCTCTGGACAAAGGTCTATGCAGGAAGATATTCTGGGGCTGACTTATATTCGTTATATATGTCCTGAAAACTTCATTCTGAGCCATGTCTTGCCACAGTAAATCGGCTGTAATTCAATCATTTATTTGTCATTAGATGTTTTATACAATCCACACAAGAAATTGTAATTTTGCCATTCTTTAGTAAAATTTAAGGTTTTAAACATATTTTATGTTAAAACGTTTTAATGGCAGCCATTTTTAAAGTGTTAAAAATAATGTCATTATATCATTTGTATTGGCTGGCCTTGTAACCATAGATACCTCACCCAAATGTGTCAAAATTAATTATTACTTTTTAAGATTATAAAATATAATGTATATTTTATTTTATATAATACATATGGGAAACTAAGCACTGGAGACTCATGATCATGTGGTGAAATGTGTTTGTCTTGTTCCGAGCAATAGTGTGGTATATACCTTTGTCTACAGAGTTACGAGACACACTGTATTGGTTACATAAGAGATAATTTAGTCAATGCTATAAATTTAGAGAGGGAAATAGTAAGCTGTCGTACTGCCCTCTGTAGAGTAAGAGGCTCAGGTAGTAAATATTTCAAAGTTAACGATCATAATTGCGTAGCGCAGCCCATCGTCGACCCTGAGAACTATCCGAAATAATTCTCCGGACCTCAGCGCAACTTGTGCTTGTGAATGATTTATCTCATGAGTAACTAGTGCAATCAACAGTATGAGTAAAATTAGATCGATTGCTCTCCGTTGATCATTGTTAAACTTTAAACGAACATAATTGATTTAAGCAGGTTTAACTAAATATAACTAGGTTTCATGCTTAATATGTTACCATATCATCTACATTTTACAGTCATAGAGATTAATAGATGAATGACACGAGTGTATTGGGTGATTCATATCATGGTGCTGCTGAAAGATCGTTCCCAACAAAGAAACGGGTCAAAAACCTTTTAAGGAACAAAATGGAGCCTTACTCTCTGTCCACTACTGAAAAATATCAGTTGTCTGGAACTCTCCCCCCCCCCCCCCCCCCAATGTTTTCTACCTACGGTCTTGCCAATCTATATTTTACAGTCATCGTGAATTATAGATGAATTAGACTAGTGTAATAAGTGAATACTGAGTAGATTTGTTATTTGCAAAGATCCATTGTTTCTGAGGTTTTTTATTAATTAATTTCCCAAAACGGATCATTGCAGACACTAGGATCAGGCGACAAAGATCAGATTAAATCAAATCGTACCATAGTAGTTTGTTTCTTCTTATTGTAGGAATATGACAAGAGCTATAGCAGTGTTCGTGATCATAGTTTAACATTATTTTAATTTTGAACAAACAAACACTTCTTAACTATGAACAAACCTAAATCAAAAACAGGAATTTTTAACCCCCAAAATTGTAATGCTAGCTAACACCCCATGTAATAAGTTTAATATTGATTATTCTAATAAAATATCCAATATTTGTTCGATAATCTAAGTAGAATCGATATATTGTGTACCTATATTCATTCAATATTTTATCGGATTATCTTTCTGAAAAATTTATTTTTAAGTTAGTAATTATTGTATTGAAATAAATTATTGTTTAACGATGAGATTAATAATTCTAACTTAAACAGTTTATGTAAAAACGCTGTTAGCAAAATAGTATATAATTGTCACCGAATTTATTTCATGATGAACTGATCAACATCAGCTGTTATTGACAGCTGGTGATGCTATAACATGCCTTGATGGAGTGGATGGATCGAGAATTTTCAAAACAAATATTGTCATCCCTTCGTTATTTATCAACTTTCCTCATGTGCTGGAGTATTATTCTATTATATTTCAAATCTTTTCTAAAGAGTGTTGAAAACGTTGTCATTGTAGTATTTTCATGTTATTTTCCAATTGTTGTAAACATTTAAAAATGTATTTATATATCTCTATACCTGTATGTAATATTTTAGCAATTCTGATTATATCTCTACGAATAAATCCATACAATTATCCAGTTAGTTAATAATAGTTGACAATATGACTCTGCCAATAATACATTAATTACCTTTTCATAAAGGATGCATTCTTATGATATAGTATGAAATATTTCTATCTCGTATTAGGGTTTCGAATAATATTTAATACAAGTTAACTCGTAATTCTTACGGCGAAATATGTTTAGTCCGTTCCTTTTCCGAAATAAAATTATTCACTATCCATGGTAATGCGATCAACAAGCAGATGACTGGACAATGAAGACAAGATATTCGCCCCGAGCTTGATTGTTATTGGATTATTAAAAGAGGTTGAATAAACCCCAGCGGAGACATCTACTGTAACATTTTGCTCAGCGTATAATCACTATATCTGAAATTACTCAAAATAGTTGTGTGTGCTTGTGTTTGTAATTGTTAGTGCTAAATACGTAGGTAGAAGGTAAAAGGTAGAAGGCATCTCGTGCCGCGTGACAGGCTTCGCTGAAGTTGCATGCAAAGATTCATGCGTGTCACTCGTTTCATTTCAATCATGAGTTATCATCTTGAAGATTGAGAGTGAGAGTTGGCCTTGACTTTTAATTTTCAAATGCAATATTTACTTTCATAATTTTACATGGCAGCTTTTTAAATAGGCTTTTTAATTTTTATATTGTACTGTTGGAAACTAATAATATGACAAACTTTAAATGGGGCCTTTACTTGTTTTTAAGCGCATTTAAAAATATGGTCATCGAACTTATAAACACTGTAGCCATTTTCAATATGGTTGTCAACTTGATATATCCTGTATTGTATAATTGTTTGCAATAGCATACAGTTTTAATACTTTTTTATTACTGGTACTACTTGATGTATTTATAACGGAGATATGAGTGTTCACAGTGTTGATATTAGAACATTTTCTCACTGTTAAGGAGGAATACACGTTGATTCTCATTACTGAAGGTTTTTATACTAATGTAAATATTAAAAAAATAATGAATAAATGTTCTTAAAGTTACTTTTCCAGATAAAGACTCATAAAATAGAGAGTTTCAAAGAAAAAAATTTACCGCCATATTTGTAAAATGGCAGCAATTTTAAAAGTTTCATGTACATATTTTAGATATTTCTAAAAAAAGAAAAATCACCATTTAAAATTTTCAGTCAGGTTTATAGTTTCCAAAATCAAATACGTGACTTATTTAAAAACCCAAAATATCTAGTTTCATTAGTAGAAGGTCTCTTTTCGTTATTTTATTTTGAAACCTCAATTACTTTTTCGTTAGAGAATAAAGCTACCTGATTCATCGTTACAAGTTTCAATCTCAGATTTTATTATTAAATTCGTGGCCTTATTACGTCAGTAACAAAATTTTCCTCTTAAAAACCAACAAAAAATAGTATGAAAGGATCCGACAGAGGGTAGTGCACAGGTAAAGATAGACTATATGTATATGTACACACACACACACACACACACACACACACACACACACACACACACACACACACACACACACACACACACACACACACACACACACATATATATATATATATATATATATATATATATATATATATATGTATATTGGATCAAGAGGAACCTATATCCCAATTTTAAAGTTTGTTAGACCTTCCTATCAAGAGTTATGGAAGATGGACAAAGAGAAAGACGGTCTGCCCCTTGTTCTTTGATCCCAAAACAAATAGGGTTCCTCTGTGAACCAAGTGCAACCCGTGTAGTAAGTTGAGTAACATATCAAGTGTTATTGCACGGACGGGCAGACAGTCAGACAACCTGACTGACCTTTGAACTTTTGACATTATCATCATCTTCTTCCTTTGTGCAAAATGAATCTAAGGTCCAAGTTTCAAGTATCTAAGATCTTCCTTTCAAGTCTTATCACACAAACGGGCGGACAACGATACCATTACAGTAAAAGTCAATTATTTATCTCGGTCTTAAGGAAGTGTACAATTTTTCATTCCATACTTTTGCCGTTATTAAAAACTTCTACTATATAATTTTTACTATTTTTAATATATGTGTGTGTGTGTGTGTGTCTCAGAAAATAACAAATGTCCAGAAATCCCTGTTTCTTTACAATACTTACACAGCCAAAAACAAATTATACGCCTTATATTTACCATAAGAATATCATTACATGACTTTACTATATGTTCAAATCAAACGCTATTAATTAAAATCAACTAATTTATAAAGTAATCGCGTTTACAGGAACGAACAAGACACACTAATTGGATACGTCTCATTGAGTTGTTTCAGCTTTATTTTCCATAATTATTTTCTTTTTTTCCAAATGTTCATGAAGAAAAGTTATTATTTAAGTATCAATAGTGGTTCTAAAATAGAAATCTACTTTTTACTTTATCCGTTTTACTGTTTCACAATTCTATTACACGACCCAGTTAGTCAGCGGTGAACATCTGGCATTTATCGTCGAGACATCTGTTCCACATTCTGGTTGGATTAGCATCTATATTGACTTAACGTTAGTTCTAAAAACCGAACTATTATGCATTTTTTGCGTTCTAAAGTCATGCTGCTTCTATAATGCGTATTTATTACAGTTTCGTAATAATTGGTCCAATCAAATGTTTTCAATTTCTGTCTATAGTTTATTTTACAATCATTTAAAGGTTTGACCAAAACTATCTGCTAATGCAACGTAGTAGGAGACAGACATACGTCACTCAACTTCACAACCAATAGGCTTACATGCAAAACTTTAGATCTATACCTCATTTCTTGCAAGATATATTCTACGAACAGACAGACGATCATACAGAAAAGACTTTATATCCCAATACAGACAAAAGACAATCTGATTCAGTCTAGTGAGTAGTAGGGTTAATAAAGTTCAGTATGGGACTAAATAAAATTAGTAACTCGTTTAGGTTATTTATGTGCAAAAGGTGAAATTCATAACAGTTTTTGAATAATAACTGTTCCGGCAAGCTATGCAAGAGTACGACAATGCAAGAGTCTACTAATATTAAATCTCGTCACTGAAATTAAATATGGTCTTCCCACTCCAATTCTATGTTAATAATTATTTCATGACGTTTTTATTTTTAGAATTAACAAAGCACTCATTTTCCCATTTTTAGGACATATTAGCGTTTTTCAATTATATTTACTACAATTTAACTCGTAATACTTAAATAAAGACAACCTTAGGGTCTTCATTAATTAAAGCAATATCCATGGTAATGTTACCAACAAACAGATGTTTGGACAATGATTATTAAAACAAGTCGAATATACCCCAGCGGAGTCATTTACTAATTTTCACTCAACTTTTAGTCACTATATCTGAAATTACTCAAAATAATTATATTCTCGTGTGTTTGTAGTGCTAAATGCGTAGAAGGTAGAAGGCATCACGTGCCACGTAACCGCTTCGCTCAAGTTTCATTCAAAGTTTCATGTGCGTATCTCTTTTCATTCAAGTTTTGTGTCATCAGTCTTGACAATTGAGAGTTTGAGGTGGCCTTAATGATCAAATCCGATATTTACTGTCATAATTCTATACATTGGTTTCTTTAAATAGGCCACCAATGAGATCTTGGAAACTATTATACGACAAAACTTTAAATGTTTACCTTTACTTGTTTTTAAATTAATTTAAAAATATTCTCATCAAACAAAACTTCTGTAGCTATTTTGAACATGGTTGTCAATATGAAATATCCTATATTTTATAATTTTTTTCAATTGCAAAATTAATTTCAATACCGTTATATTCTTTGCACTACCTTGTATATTTCTTTACCTAACGGAGATATGTGAGCTTGCGGTGTTAAAATTGGAACTTTTTCTCATTGTTAAGCCTATAAGAAATATCAACACGCTGAGTCTCATAGCTCCGTTATTAAGGGAGATATTTAAAAAAGTGTAAGGTATCGAAGGTCTAAAATCACTTTTCCAAATGAAACTACTCTTAAAATACCAAGTACTTCAAAAGAAAAACAAAGTTTACTGCCATATATATAAATAATGGCAGTTTTCAGTGTTTGGAGAA
Source organism: Homalodisca vitripennis (assembly GCF_021130785.1). Classification (NCBI taxonomy): domain Eukaryota; kingdom Metazoa; phylum Arthropoda; class Insecta; order Hemiptera; family Cicadellidae; genus Homalodisca; species Homalodisca vitripennis. The sequence continues at coordinate 29,584,030 of NC_060212.1, forward strand.
ACCGTAACGGAAGAATTAGTGCACAAAAGTAAGACATACTAAGGGAGACAGCTCTTCTATTTTGTACCCTAAAATAAATCGAGCTATTTCTTGGACCGAGAGAAACCTATGTCCCCAGTTTCAAGTTTCTAAGATCTCCAATCAGGTCTTATACCACAGATGGACGGACAGTTAAGATCAATTATTTGTCTCATCCACAATAAAGTGTATGTTTGTTCATGCAGTAATTAAGCCAATATTAACATTTCTTACTACCTAACGACAACACACCTCTATTTGTACTTTTCCCTTCATAGTAAAAACCTATGTGATTTTGTGCTATTGAATACATTATTTATTATATAATGTATGAAAAGCACAAAAATGAATGAGTGTGAGAAAGGAGGTTTTAGATCTAATCAAAAGCAGATATTTAATGGCAGACACAAATTATGGACTTTTATACTCGGTAATATCCACTTCTAATTCCAATATTCACTTCTGATGGTGATTGTTCTGAAATACTTCTGGATCCAATTTAGAGTCTCCAGCAGAACGTGAAGTGACAAGCGAGCTCCATTAGCGAATACATCTAACTGCTCAGCATTCCAGCAGAGTAGCGAAATGGTCTGGAATGGATGGTAAATTTATGTCTTACTTCGTTAGGTTTGCGTTTAGTGAGACCAAATAAGTTATTCAAAGATACCATGAGTTACAACTTTGAAGTCTATAAACAAAAAATGCAGTTTTTGCAAGCTTTTCTCAAACACATTTCTGGTTTACACAACAACTCTAAGTCAAATTCCTTGCTTTTTAATAATATTATAATAAGTAAATACATCCTTGTCAGCTAGAGAGGTAAAACGCTTTTACATGGGTCTTAAGATCATATTAGAAACATTCGTTTTCAATTCAATTTGTCAGTATTCAACTTCGAACTTTCGAGCAGACAGTTATACATGGTAAGATCAAAATATAAGAAGCTTCTTCCTGCCCACCTACAGCCTCACTTTTCCGAAGTGAAGATGTTTACCATGACTGAGATTCCTCATGATGGAATTGCAGCCTCTCACCCAAGTACTTCGGCTCTACAGACATTAGAATGTAATGTGTGCATCATGCAGTTGGTAAATATCCTGCAAAGTGTTTCCATATGAACCATATTAGGAAGTTAAGAAGTAAGCTGTCGTAATTCGTTGAAATGAACTTGAAATTGATTGTATTAAAGAAGGCAAATTACTCAATACTAAAATCGTATCAATCAGTTTACTATGAATGTCCTAGAACAACCTTACAGTATTTAATAGAATAATGGAAAATATAGATTAACTATCTATAGTGCGATAAAAAGTATAGAATATCAATTTGTGGTATAACAATAAATTGGATAAAAGTGATAAGGAAATAATTATTATTAATTTTTTGAGCGTTAGAGAAGTCTCAGGACTAAAAGACTTTTATTTCTGTCTCTCTATCTATTTAAACGTACGATGTCTGCAGAACTGCCTAACCCAAAAGTTTAAAGTTTGCATAGAGCGTAATTTTCCTTATGGGTAACCATGGTGTCCACGAGAAAGTTGAAGAGTTTATTAAATATGAAAACAATCTGCACACAATCATATAGCATTCCAACATTTGATATAGTACCACATGAAGCTACGGACTTGAAATTTTTTGTACAGCCTCAGCGAAGGCTGTTGTGACATATTGCGTGGCTACAACTACCTAGTTAAAAAAAGGTAGCGAATATTAGATTGCTAAAGACTCATACAAAGTCTATAACTTTTAAGGAGTAAAAGTCCTGTCATTCTGATTGTGACACTGAAAAGATTAAATTGAGATTCGTTGTCATCTGCAATCTGGTGTATTGTTTTCATGTATAACCAACCTAACACATAACTACAATCAAGTTCAAATAAACAAAGCATGCCGTAGCACGCATAAGTGTAAGTCACGAATCTCAACAAACGTTTTGTGAGTCATCCATGCACACTATCTTTAAAACATGCATTTAATGATAACAAAACGCTAATTTTTAAAACCAAACTACATAATATAAGTCACTAAGTCTGCAAAAGATCTCGATGTAGTGTTAGTGATTTCTTGTTTCACAGGAAATGACACATTTCTACACAATCCTTGAACAGCCAAAACAAACTATACGTAATATATATTATATACCATAGAAATATCATTTCATGACTTTAATATTTGTGTCAGGTCTAATGCTATTAAGTAAAATGAACTAAGTAATTGGTTAATCACGTTTCAATAATGAACAAGACAGACTAATTGGATACGTCTCATTAACTTGTTTCAGCTTTTTTCTTCAATTATTTTCTTTTTTGCCTGGTGTTAATGAGGAAAAAATACCCTGTATTCCTTTGAGGAGCTCATTTCCTTAATTATATTCATTTTTCTCTTTGGGTTATGAATAAAAGTGATTACTTATATATCAATTGTAGTTCTGAAATATAAAATCTAGTTTTTACTCTATCCCTTGTACTGTTTTACAATTCAATTTTAACGATCAGTCAGCAGTGAACATCTGGTCTTTATCGTCGAGACATCTGCTTCACAGTCTGGTCGAATTAGCATCTATATTGACTTAATCAACTCCATTTTAGTTCTAAAACCGTTCTAAAGTCATACTGCTTCTATTATGCATATTCATTACAGTTTCGTAATAATTGATTCAATCGAAAAATTTTCAATTTCTCTCTACTGTTCTATAATTTTTCTTTAAAACCGCCTAAATGTTTGTCCAAATCTATCTGCAAATGCAAGAGTAGTACGAGACATGAGTACGTCATACAACGTCACACAATCAGGCTTACGTACCCGAAAAAATGCTTGGAGTCCAGACATGAGAAAATCAACCCATGCATTGTCACTGCTCGGGATAGACATCACTAACTTAAGTAAAGAGAACTATCAGATGTCACAAAAGGTTTTGCTTGGTACTGGTACTCCAATTAAAATGAATAAATTTGTAAAGAAATCGTATACTGTTGTATGCGCTTTTAACATTCATTTTCATGTAAAACATGGAGTAAAATAAAACAATTGAATTGAAAGTCCATGTTTAACTTAAGTAACGAGATTTCATACTTGAATCACTTACGTGTACAATTTAATTTTATAATTAAAACCAGTTCCTAATACAGGGCGTGAGTATTTTATTAAGTTTCAAACCTTTAATCCAAGGTACATTTTGTTCTACCTTATTGATATATTTAGATACATTTCAATTGAAGTAACCGTTTATGAATTGATTTCATATTAAACATTCGTATACACACCATGACACTAAGGTTTAAGATCAAAACACAGGGAGGCGGCGCTATTTAAGCTTCTCCCTTCCACCCATCGCCTTCCGCATTGTTTTAGAAAACACGCCGCAAGGCCATAAATAAAGTCTCAACGTTGATTTCTTTCTTAATTTCCAACTTTTGCTTCTTGTGACATGTGATAGTGCCGTTAACTTAAGCTAGTGGCATCCATCCTTTGCAGTTACAATGGCTGAGTTTACTTCCTCCTGTCTGGGCTCCTACTAGTTTTCGTGTACGTTTGGCCCCTTTGTGAAATAAATGTACATTGATGAGACTTTAAAACTCGCAAATCATACAACTTCATATTGTTCACAACTCTCAACTACACAATAATAAATGCACGAACCCTAATTTGGTAATCAGCTTCCACGAGATGGAACCAATACAATCGCATAATTATACAAACGAAATGAACATTGAATTTGTAAAGCCGGCCTTTATGAAATTATTGCTTTGTGGTTGTCCTTTGAGTTGAAGAAGAGTGTTCATGCATAAAGCCGTCCTCTATAAATGAGGTTTCTTGGATCTGCATGCTATCAGTGAGTTCAATTGAATTGGCTATTCATTTTTCAAAGTCTGCTAATGCAAAAAAAACCGTTCCTAAACCAATGTAGAATTTTTACCAAAGTCTATTATCGTTTGTAAACTGTAAATACTGTTTCATTTTCAGAAGCTAGAACGAGATATTTAGAGTGGTATTAATACAGATTCTAAATGAAAGTACAAAAATGTGATAATACTTCTGGGCTTACAGAGAAGGATTTACATACCTGATACGTCCATTCTGGTAATAATTTTATAATATCCAAAGAAAACATTTAATGTGATGAGAAACTACAAACAAATGTAATCTAGACGAAATGGTGTTCTCATTGTCTCAACAAATGCAAAACTAAGTAAACTACGATGTATCTGAGACGTTCCCAAATCATGGTGGAACAACCGAGTTTTCTATGTGTAACCTAGAAAATTTCTAGGTTCCATTTAATGGTGGGAAGGGATTCAATACGAATATTAAGTTCAACTTCCACTTAGTGCAGCGTCTGAAGTCTAACGCTATGACAGACTTGACTCGTGGATTTTGGAATCAACATCCATCTGAATAGATCCAAAACAGTCGTCGACGAAGATGCTCTTTACAAACTCTACCTCTTTTCGACATCAGAAACACCTAGAACACAGACAAGTGTAATCTAAAGTTTTGTCTAAAATAGGTATCAGCTCTTATTGTGGGTTAAAAGTACAAAAAAATGTATAACATTTAAAAAAATTAATAAATAAAATTCGGGTTTATGTAGCTTTGGTTTGCGGTTAAGAGTAGCTTCATTCGCAATTATTTTTTTGGAGTTATATTTGAAAATATAAACCAGATAAGAAAATACAAGCAAATTTAATTACAACCATTTCAAATGAAAATGTCTGTAACAAGTGCTGAGTCGGTCAGACGATTAATCACAATAGAAAATAAATTGAGCCGAAGAAGTGACGGATTGTCGCTTCCCTAATAACTCTTACTGAACAAATCTTCAGAGCGAATATTACAAAGCTGCTGTTCTCAAACTAATTTAGAGTTCAATTTCTTAACAAGCGCTGATGACGCTGGGATTGTATTAGAATCTGAAATGTCTGGATTACTCTGCTGTTATTAATTTGTCGTATTGTTACAGTCTAAGTATTTTCTTTCGTTCCTTTCAGAGAATAGGTGACGGAAATTACATATTTCATTCATTTATCTTTTATGTGCTTCTACACTTATCTCACATTAAATTTATCGTATTGCTTTCATATAGTTAAATACGAACCTCCAAAAAGTAGCAACACAACTTTGAGAATCTATAGGTATTTTACTATACGATGTATTAAAAAGTAATATCATTTATATTTATTTTTTAAATACTCAAATCTTCTAGAAATTATCATTATTTTTTAACATTTTACATAGTATGTCCCTGTGTATGTTCAAAATAAGAAGTGAATAGAGGCTCAGTCTGATCAGTAATGGTTTTATAATTCTTCCTTTTAAACTATATGAGCACAAAAGTTATTTTATTGTTTTTCTCCTTTTAACGTAAAAAAGGGTCTTTAATTTAAAAAATATTTATTCGGATCTGGATAAGCTTAAATTATACCTTTGGGACCCTTTTACTTAAATAATTCGAATATAAGTTCAATTGTTTGGATCAAATTTACATGCATTAAGAAGTTATATTTAAAAGTTAGCAGTTATAAGGAAATTCCGATTCATATCGTATTTAACAATGTGTTACAATTAAACAACTTCCCTTATTTAAAAACTAAATACGTCAGACGATTTTGAGAAAGCTTCATAAACAGAAAAGAAACATTGAAAACTTGCATAAGCTAACATGTACGTTTGAGCTAAAACAATAATACATAAACTAAACATTACAAATCACTATAAGCATATTCGAAGAATAGGCAGAATCATGTTATTTATTGTTGGTGTTGACAATAACAAGATCAAATAAAAAAATATGGAATATAAAGATAAAATAGTTATGTACTCAGTACAAATTACAATTCAAAAGAAAATAAGTAAGAGAGACATCATATCTACTTATCACGCCAAGGACTTGAATGTCGTTTCAAGCCTGGCATTTTTACAGGCTATCAAATATACAGGGTGGAAAAAAAAGTATGGAAACGCGTTCACTAATTTTGTATGGCTTCACTTATACAAATTAAATTTTGTACATCACCACTTGTATTAAGAACCTAGTTTTTGAGACCAGTGGGGACATTTTATCTTTTCAGGGGGACGGCCCGTGAGGAGTCGGACGAAAATCTTAAATGTAAGCATAGGCCGAGTTTGATATCAAATTAAAGGTCTAGTAAAGGGGAAACTCAATACCGCCAAACCGCACTTAAAATGGTTGACCCTATCCAGAGTACGGGCCGTTTGAATTTCAGAAGTAACGTTTGATTAATTATTATTTTTCCGCAATTTCACAGTCTCAAGTGAACTGTTTCTGACTGAAAATGACACTTTATGAAACACAATTATCCAAAAGAATTAAATTTAAAAATTATCTATGTATTACAAAAAATAACCATACCTTTTAAATGAGGTGCTCAAACTGCTCTCCGAACACTTGTTGGCAATGAGCTAGTCTATTATAAAAACCTACTGCAGTCACATTTTGAAGCATCTCGGGTTGTAATTCTTCTTGCTTCTTCTAATAAACGATTTGTCAGTTCCTCAATGTTGACTGGTTTAGTTTTATACACATTATCTTTTTAAGAAGCCCCACAAAAAGAAATCTAGTGGATTAAGATCCGGTGACCTAGCCGGCCACTCAACGGTACCCCTGCGACCAATCCAACGGTTAGGAAACACTTCATCTAACAGATTGCGCACCCGCAAATAGTAATGGGGCGGTGCTCCATCTTGCTGAAACCATACTGCATTTAAAATTTGCCCCAAGAAGAGCACGCACTGCTGGGAAAATGTTATTTGTCAACATATTGAAATAAATTTCGCCTGTTAGATTTCCATCTATCACAAACGGTCCTACAATGTTATTGTTTATTATTCCAGCCCACATATTCACTTTCTGAGGCCTTTTGTGTGTGGCCTTCTATCATCCAGTGTGGATTATGGTCGGCCCAGTAACGGCAATTATGCCTATTAACTTGTCCATTAACAAAGAATGTTGCTTCATCTGAAAACAATATCGAACTTAAAAAAATTTTGAATTTCGTCACACTTTTCTCATCATTATTTCGCAAAATTCAGTCCTTAGATCAAAATCATCCTCTGCAAGTTCTTGGGTTAGGGTTACTTTAAAAGGGTGATACTTGTTTTTGTGTAAAACATTCAACACTGAGCTATGGCTCATATCAAGATCTTCTGCAGCCACTCTGGCCGAGGTGCTGGGATTTTTCAACAAATGTTTGGAGTACATCCAAAGATTTTTGTTCATTTGTTGCCGATTTAGGCCTGCCACTTCTTTCGCGATCTTTGACTGTTCTAGTTTCTTCAAATCTTTTTACTGTCTTAAACACTGTTGACTTACTAATTGGGGGTCTATCAAGAAAAGTGTCATTAAACAAATGCGCTGTTTCTTCATAGGGACGAACTAGATTTCCATACCCACGCATCATAAGCAGCATGATTCTCTCAAACTCACTAAGTGACATTGCTTTTAAAACTAGTAGAATAAAATGTAAACACTTAAGTAAAAAAATTTATAATTAACTATCGCAGTACCGTCTAGTGAAGACTTTCAACTTTATCTTACGTGGACGAAATATAAAACGTAGACTAAAAACCAAGTTGATATTAAAAATACAAAACTGTGGAGTTTTGATGTGACAGTACTGTTTGTATTGCCTAAACCAGTTTATGTTTGCCTGAGATAAAAGGGCTGGAGGGACTGGACCTTGACCTCATGTTGATAAGGAGTTACGGTGGTATTATTGAATACTCTCAGTTTTCTTGAAGACAAGACAGGAAAACCCCTATTTAGTGTTATCCAACAAATGTAGAGGTAAAAAAAAAATGATTTTTTGTTGGAAATTGTTTTTCAAATTTACATAACCGACATAAAAACATACTACTGAAAGTAAATTAGTTACTTCACAAGACAAAATTATCTCAATTTCTTTGTCATGAAATTCATACGGTCCGTTACTCTGGATAGGGTCAACCATTTTAAGTGCGGTTTGCGGTAATGAGTTTCTCTTTACTAGACCTTTAATTTGATACCAAAACTCGGCCTATGCTTACATTTAAGATTTTCGTCCGACTCCTCACGGGCCGTCCCCCTGAAAAGATAAAATGTCCCCACTGGTCTCAAAAAACTAGGTTCTTAATACAAGTGGTGATGTACAAAATTTAATTTGTATAAGTGAAGCCATACAAAATTAGTGAAAGCGTTTCCATACTTTTTTTCCACCCGTATACATTTCGGTATGAGCTGAAATAATGTGTTATCTACAAAACAACTCGCCCATTATTATACTATAGCCTACTAATCCTTTCTTTTCATTTCTACAGTACATCGGTGTATATTGTTTGTAAATTAGTAACATTAATTAAATGTATTAGGTACTATAATTTTTATAAATACGTTGAAATTTATTCCTTTTATAATTTATAGACTCACTATAATAAATTATGTAGTTGCCATGGATACTTCAAGTACCAAGTTATGAAATAAATACGCATTACCACGCATTTCACTGTCACTCAAAATTAACTCTGACTCACGGACCTTCTTATCACACCCATTATCGGTCGACGTCAGTTTTAGCTGACACGTGACGTCATTGTGACATTCCAGATGGACAGCTTGTGATGGGAATAACAGATTTCGCTTATTAGAATGGCAATGGGCTCTTTTGTCGTAAAGAGTAATATTACTCTGGGACAAAGAGTTACAAATAATTAATAAGAGCTATGGCTATCGTGTCTGGTAAACTGAAAGATATGCGATGGATTAATACATAACCTAATTGAGATTAGTGGAAGAATATTTAAAGTGCATGGTTTTTTTATCGATAATGAAGGAAAAACTTAATTTTAGCCAATCAAATCAAATCCCATGTGATTATCAAACTATACACTTGAAATAAATAACTAAGAACTAAATACGAGTAGGCTACACTTGAATCTTAAAATATCCTCCTTACCAGTTTCATGATTTATTATTGCAGTATTTGGAGTGATTTATTTATGAAGTAAATTTGGGAATGAAGAAATAATTATTATACTTGATCTTACTTACGAAAAATCAATAGTTAAATTTGAGTTAGATTTTATTACGGTTTGCAAAAAGAAATTTATTTTTATTCAATCCCCGTAAAGCTAATAATGTCATGAAATATCTGGGGATTTGTACTGTTATTAATTATAATTACATTTTAAGATTTAAATGAGTAATATATGCATTTTTTCAATTTGAATTCTTCAAATTCTTAATAAATGATCCGTAAAAACTATTTTTTACTCTAATATTTGTTGTGTTTTCATTCCACCTACACAGTGCAACTACCAGTCGAATATAAACAAAGTTTAATCTCTGCTGTACGTGATGATGCTGTGTCCAACAGGAGGTATGGTGGAGTGTATCATTAATTAACATATTCCATGATACTGAGTTTCAACAAAAGCACGGTTTTTTACTTAGCAGTATGCTCTTTTAATAATAAGTGAGTCCCGTAACTCTCTTGACAAAGGTCCATACAGGAAGATATTCTGGAGCAGACGTATATTCGTTTTATATTTCCTGAAAACTTCATTCTGAGCCATGTCTTGTGACAGTAAATTGGCTGAAATTTACAAATTTATTTTTTTATTAAAATTATTTTTGAGTCATTAGATTTCTTATATAATCAACAAAAGAAGTGACAATTTTGTCATTCTTCAGTGAAATTTAAGATTTTGAACATATCAGAAGTTAAAAAGTCTTAATGGCCAGCCATTTTGAAAGTAATAAAGGTAATATTATAACATTATTTGTATTGGCTGGCCTTTGTTACCATAGATAGGTACCTCACTCAAATTTGGCAAGCTTTAATATATTAGTTTTAAGATATTATTCATGTTATGATATAATGTATATATATATATATATATATATATATATATATATATATATATATATATATATATATATAAAACAAAAACACACATACAGATGGGAAACTAAGCACCGGAGACTCATGATCATGTGGTGAAATGTGTTTGTCTTGATCTGAGCAATAGTGTGGTATACCTTTGTCTAGAGAGTTACGGGACACATCGTATTGGTTACACAAGAGCATCTATTCATTAAATGCTATAAATTTACGGATAGATAAAGTTAGTGCTCGTACTGTCCTCTGTCTAGAGAGAAGCTCAGGTAGTAAATATTTGAACGTTAACGATCATAATTGCGTAGCACAGCCTGGAGTCGGCCCTGAGAACTATCTAAAATTATTCTCCGGACCTCAGCACAACTTGTGCTTGTGAATGCTTTATCTCATGAGTAACTATATAGTGCAAATCAAACTATGAGTAAAATTAGATCGATTGCTCTTCGTTGATCATTGTCAAACTTTTAACGAGCATAATTGATATCAGGTTAATGAAAACAAGGTTGTATGTATAGGATGTTGCCATACCCATCTACAAGGATGTTGCCAGAGAGGGGTGAATACTGAGAAGATTTGGAAGATTTTGAAGATTTGGAGAAACACCAATATTTCTAAGGTGTGTTATTAATTAATTGCCCAAAAGTAGATGACAGTCAATCAATGTAGTCCTAAGTATATTTCGAATCATGGCGATTCAAGTGTTGCGTTCTTAAAGCTGACTCCAATGCCTAAGATTATCTTTATTCCATACAAGGGCTACCTATACGTTTTACATGTTATCGAACGGATCATTGCAGACACTAGGATCAGGCGACCAGGATATAAGATTAAATTAAAACAAATCGTACCGTAGTATTTTGTTTCTTCTTACTGTAGGAATATTACAAGAGCTATAACAATCGTGTGGTCATAGTTTAACATTATTTTCATTTTGAACAAACAAATACTTTGTAACCCTGAACAAACCTAAATCAAAAACAGAGGAATTTGTAACCTCCAAAATTGTAATGCTAGCTAGCACCCAATGTAAAATGTTTAATATTGATTATTCTAATAATATACCCAATATTTGTTCGATAATTTAAGTAGAATCGATATATTGTGTACCTATATTCATTCATTATTTTATCGGATTATCTTTCTGGAAAATTAATTTTAAGTTAGTAGTTATTGTATTGAAATCAATTATTGTTTTACGATGAGATTCAATAATAATTCTAATAGAAACAGGTTATATAAAAACACCGTTGGTAAAACAATAAATAATTGTCACCGAATTTATTCCATGATGAACCGATCAACATCAGCTGTTATTGACAGCTTGTGATGCTATAACATGCGTTGATGGAGTGGATGGATCGAGAATTTCCAAACAAATATTGTCATTCCCCCTTCGTTATTCATCAACTCTCCTTTGTGCAGGAGTATTATTCAATTATATTTCAATCCTTTTGTAGAAGGCTTCGAAAACATTGTCATTTTATTATTTTCATGTTTGTATAAAAATAACAACCCCTTTTTAAAACATATACTTTTCATACAAGTGTTTCGGCATTCAGCCATCCTCAGTGTACATCACCCTCTCCACATTATTACATTATTATCTTGCTATAATTATTTGTAAATATCTAAAGATATCTCATGTTTTAGCGATGTTGAACATGTCTCTAGGAAAACATCCATGTTAGTTACACACTCATCTAGCTGTTATTAATACTTGTTTTCAACATAAATATTACATTACATAATACTATGGTCCACTCACTATACTAATTTTATACCACCAGTAAAACGTGTTTTGTGCCTGAACCAGTATACTTCTCGTTGAACCACTAACATAGAATAGCGGAATGCTGCTCCGGAATGTTTAATGTGAAATTATTTGATAATAACTGTTATTTCCCGTATCTTCATATTATGAATTTCAGGATAAAAATTAAATCAATTTTAATTTTTTATTGTGAAAACTCTTTGCAATTTCCCAGTGTATCATTGTTTTAGTCTCGTACAGAAAACAACTACATATAAAAACCATTGATTTCTTTGGAACCAAAGTTGGACGAATTAAACTAACTTAGAGCTTACATCTCCTTGGTTTGAATAGTCTAATCTATATATATATATATATATATATATATATATATATATATCTATATATATAAAAATGAATGTTTGTATGTTTGTCCTTTATGGAATCGTGAACTATTGGACCGATCATGATGAAAATTTGTACGTATATGTATTTTTCCACGGAGAAGGTTTATAAGCTATGCCCATCCCTTTCCCGATTCAGGATTCCGCCCCACTGGTTACAGAAATACCCATAAGAAATGCATTGCAGCAAACATATGTTAACGTCTTTTCAAATTTTTAATCAGCTGTTCTTTGTAAACATATATTACACTTATAGTTTTAAAGCATAGAGTAAGCTTAAGAGAAACGACAAATTTTGTTTAAACTGTTTTTGCAATCACTGTTAAACATAGACTTTACTATCCAGATAATACAATTCAAATTTGACGTAAAAATTCACCTTTAAACTGCAATATTTATTTAATATAAACCATGCTCATGCTTGATCAGAAGAGTAATGCAGATATCATAATTACTATCTTACGTTGGCTACAAATATAAAGAATGTTATAAAATCAACCTTAGTTGTTTTTTTTTTTGACAGAAGTATGGTTCTCAAAACTCCGTGTGTACATATTCTCTCGATCGAGACAACAAAGCAAGCTCAATCGTGGCATCGGAGATATAACTAATTTAATCTAAAATTTATTATAGTAAAAAAAAAATTTACTAAGTAATATAAGGACTTCGGTTCTTAAGATTTGCGTGCGAAGCCGTGGGTAACAGCTAGATAGAGGCAGGAATATGGTACATACCTTCATAATACGCCCAAGAGGCTCACGATGGAACGACTATCAATTATCTCAGCAATGTTTAGAATGTGATAGAAAAAGAATAAGTGAATATAGTGTACTGTTTTCAACGGGAAATTGCGTGCGAAGCCGCGGGCAACTTTTGCAAAAAATTATTGAAATGCGCAGCAAAGCGCGCCGGGCCCGCTAGTATATATATATATACGGTATAAATGAATGTTTGTGTGTTTGTCCTTTATAGACTCAGAAACTATTTGACCGATCATTATGAAAATTTGTATGTATATGTATTTTTCCACGTAGAAGGTTTATATGCTATGCCCATTGATGTAACTCACCACCAGGAGGCGCTGCAAAATATATAAGTTATCAAAGCGCCTGCACATTGTAAACTACAATTACGAGATAGTTGTGTATAATAACCACACACTATGTGAAGGCACTAAGTTTTTTTGGATATTTGTCTTTCAAATGAATTTCTGTTTGGCCTTATAGCTTGAATGTTAGACCACTTTATTATTATGTACATGTGCGTGTACAATGGCTATAAACATACATTTTTGGCAGATTTTCTTGATAGTGTCAACAAGGTAAACTCTACATCGGCGTTGACAATATAATTCACTTGAACCAGAAGTGCTCATACACGAGCAAAGCTTACAAAAAGCGTGCGAAGCCGCGGGGAACAGCTAGTAATACATAAAACTATAATTTAAAACGTATGTGACAAGCCCGGAAAATATGTGCATATATCAAGCAGGTATATTCCTTAATATTTAGTAGATTTTCGCGAACTCTTCCCTTAAATTGTCAAAATATTGTTTTGTATGTGCGCGTGTCAATATCAAATCACCTGAATCAATTACCTAATTCAAATCAATTATATGAAAAACATTGTGTAAATGTTAGTAAATTATGTGTGTGTGCGCTGTTTAATAATCAATTATTGGTTGGGTTAATAAATTCATGAAACCAACCATATGTGAATAATAGTTTTTAAATAGATTATATCGTTAATTTTAAGAATAATATTTGCTTAAAGTGCATTTCCTATTACCATATTCGCATATAAAATTTCTAAAAGCATAATTAATTACTCAAAGATTATATTACAATAATAATGTACTGTCTTATCCTTATACTGCAAAATCTCTTAGGATGAAAACTGTATTCAACCCTTTTTAGTACCTATAGTACGCATCTCCCAACTTATCTTTTCTACCATTAGGAATATTTCGTAGGATCTTTGGAAATCGATGTGACTATAACGTCGTTTCCAAATAGAAGCAAATTCGTTTCTTAATATATTTTATACAACTTAATGAGCACCTAACTATGCCAAATGCATAATTGATAAGCAACTAAGAAACACAGTCAATCCAATAGACAGATTTATTTTGTGACGGTGTATTTTAGATTTATAATAAAAACTGAGATCCATAAACCAAACACAATAGAAACGTCAGCTGCTACGTTGACAAACTTATGTTCGCATGGGTGCACCATATCGTGACACTCGAGTAAATGGTCTTCATCAAAAGATTGATATACTAAAGGGAGTACTCTTTACATTTTGAACAAACCACAAATGTGTCATCATTATTGTGCTGGTACCGAGTAAAACTCTTACAGAAATTATAATTTTTCATAATTTGATAATTTTCTACCTTTTTAATGCCGCTCCAAGCTAGCGTAATACACTACATCGTCTTCTGCAACTCAAGAGTGTCTATGGAACATTTCCGCTAGTGCTTAAACTGACTGATAACTACTCATGGTAATTGAAACTTGCAACAAATCACTAATTTACAAGCTAGGGAAGATACATTGATTTAAAATTTAGTACATATAATCGGACACTTAATAAAGGTGAGCATATTAACTTAATTTTAAAACAAAATTTGGTTGTATAAACCATAATATCTCCTTATAAAAAGTTAGTGTACTTAAAGTTTAGATAATTTATCATGCAAATGACACAACAAACTCATATCTATATGGGATAATACCCCTGTGTACTCTAACCGACGCAACGCCAACTTTAGACTCTCTTATTGTTAAGAATAATAAATAAAACATTCTGACGTCGATGGCACTTTGATATATTCTCATGCCACATCAATCTAAATGGTGAATCTATTCTAAAATTACAATAAATGTTAGGAAATAAAATAACTATTTCAAACACGAAGTGTGAACGCCATTCATCATCAAGAACGGCGCAATTAAGTGAATATTCCTCAAGAGTGATATGAGATTAATTAATATAATTTTCAGAACTACAATGAACAATAGAAAGAAATATATTATAAAACCTTCAAGTTCTTTCCTCTGGGTACAGAAAATTTGACACACCTTAGGCCTACACTTTTAGGTAAGTTTTAACATTTATATCACAAGGAAACATAGATTTGTGCTCTACTCAGTGCACTTAATTTTTTCACGCAATAATGTAGATTAGAACTTTTATCTGAAACTTTTTAATACATTCATACTTTTTATTTACAGATCTGTTTCAATTTAAAACATCTCAGTACAATTATGATTTTTTTTAATAAGGGTTCATTTGTCCAATGTATTATTGATATTTGCATGCAACACCAAGCAATAAGTATACTCTCTTTTCGCAGAGCATTAAGAATTGTATTTCCTGTTAGCTCTGTAAACAATGGAATTATTGGAAGAGAAGTCGACTGATATGCGGTTAGTCACTGTTATGTATCAAATATTTTAGATTTAGTTCTAGATAATGGTGAGGTCCATTACTGTATACTGTATATGACAATATTTTTACAACTCAGTTGCATTATGGCTGATTGGCCGCATCAAGTATGAAAGATGTGTTGGAAGAGTTAGGTAATTTAAAAAAATGAAAAGAAAGTTTAAAAATTATAAAGTTTCAAAGGAATGTATCTTAAGATACTACATATAGTATGTCTTTATTTTTTTTTTATAAAAGTTGGTTGTATTATAAAGGCAGTGAACGGGTTATCCTCTTCGCCAACAGATGGTGCTCAACTGTCAAATATCAAAACAAACATGGCTGCCGCGGGTTTGAAGGTTCAGAGTTCCCTGGCACTTGTTTTACGAAACACGATATCAGTTTGGGCTTTGGTGCTATTTTTGTTCTGAGAAGTGCTGGTGTTTTAAATATAGAATGGTTGATCTCATTCCCGAGCGAATTTGGAGCTGGGTGGTGGAAGGATGGAGGAATATGGCCGACTTGGCGGATAAGATTGACGATATGATCTGTACATTTGAAGGAGAGGGTGAAACAACAATGGATACAGTGGCAATGTATATGTTTGGGTGGATGATGTTTGGTTTAGTTGTTTTAGGAATAGGTAAATTTGTTTACGGCAATTTTGTTGCCAATAAAGACCTAAAAACTCAAAATGTAATTGTTGAACCTCCAGTGACTGTTACCAAAAGTGAAAATAGTGTAGTTGATGCTGCAGTAAAGCAACCCCCAAAGGACATTGTTGTTAAATCTTCAGGTGGTGGAAAATATGTACCCCCTACACCGCCTTCTCGTAAAAGGTTAGGTTCCAGATCTGGCAGACCTGTTGTAGGCCCTGCCAAGCCTAAGTCAACAAACCTAATTCACCCTCCTCCAACAGCAACAGGGCCTGAAAGTGAAAGTGTTAAGTGGGTTAATGAGTTATTTTTTTGGCTGTATTCTGACTTAGTGATAGTGAATGAGTTATTAAGTGTTTGGATTCAATCACTAAATGACTTTACCAAGAAATCGGTTGACGAGGTAAGTTTACTTCTAGCTCTACTAAATATGAATTTTAGAACGTAAGCGAGTCATGTATGCCTACCGTATATTGTGCTTAGTTAACCCTTTCAATACCTTCATCCCTTAAACCGAACGTCTTGATAATATGCTACTTTGGATAGTGTTTGTGTAGCCACATTACCTTAAATTCTTCAACATAGGCTAATAAGCGGCCACCATGAAAATTGAGTTAACAAGCTATGGTATTAAATATGGTGTTAATAATATTTATGAGAAATTTTCTCATAAATACCTTAACTATTTATTTATTATTTTTGAATACAAAAACATTCTAATTATGAGTTCAAATAGTTAATTCAAACGAAGTAAAAATCATATGAGTGATGGATGTAACTACATTAACCCTAGAACTGGCGGTCATTTCATCCTGTAGTGTCGGGCTGTTTTGGAGCTTCGCGCCAGGTTTTTTTAAAAAAATTATTAAAAATATAAAATAAAAGCAATATAAATAAGAGTATATATTTTTGTGTTCAGAATTAAACGTAGAATTGCACTATATTGTAAAATTAACCATCAAAAATTTTCTAATAAACACTTTTTTTAATCAAATATAAAATTTACGAAAAATATTTCTTAAATTTGGGGGGGACCATACCTAGCAAATGAAGTTATAGTGAGAAATATTTATAAGTGAGATAGCCATTCTGTGTCAAATTTTATCTAGTTTCAGAAAAACATAAACATTATACACATTTATGAAAGCATCATAAAGCTATAGAACAAAAAGCAGCGATGCGTATAAATTCTGAAAATCGGGTGTACACGTAAGACTTTGGTAAAACAAGTTTTGCTAATACATTTATCTATGAATACATGTTATTTTGCATATTTTATTACTTAGAATAAAATAGAATATACAGTAGTAATGAAATAATTACCATAAATTATTTTTTGAAAAGTAAAAAAAGTTAAATTTTGCCATTATTCAAAAATTTTGCGAAAAATTTTCATTCAGCAAAATATAAAATAGTTGCTAAAGCTTGTACTATATAAAAATTTATTAAATTTATGGTTTTATAAGTAATAGGAAATATTATGTAGTTAGAAAACTATAAATATAACTAAAGATATTGAAAAAATATAGAATAACCCAAACAGTTATTATATATAACCAAAGAAATTACAGGAAATATATATTTTATTGTGAAAACTATCTATTTACCAAAAATAAATAGTTACTTCAGAGCTAAAAGAGTGCTATAAATAACGTTTAGTAAGTGAAAACAATAACAAACTATGTGAAATGAATTTTAGCCAAGTCATTTTGCCATAGCCTACACAAAGCCGGTAATTTCTCAAACATATTTCAGTAAATAGAAATTGATTTATTCTAAAATATATATGTTTACACTACGACGACATCAAACAACACACTACACATTAAATACGACACTAAAACACGCGTAAAACTATTAAAACTTACAAATATCCACAGCTCGGCACGAAAGTGATACAGAACGGCAGCGGCAATATGGCGGTCACAACAAACGGCGTCGCGTTTTCTTTTACGTTCAAAATAACAAGCTTGCTACGTCATAACCATAATACAAAGAGGAATAAAACTCATCTGTTCCTTAGCATTTTTCTTCCCGAATCCAATGGTGCATGAATTATATCGATACGTTACCGGAGTATATTATAAAAAGTAATTATACGAGGGAATGCTTGATCGACAAAATTTTGACGGTTAACACCACAAAAGCGGCATTAACCGACATAATTATGTCGATTAACAGTTCTAGGGTTAATTGACGATGAAAATCCTATATAAATAGTAAATAGGCCTAAGTATTAGTTGAATGGTCTAACAGTAATCTCTCCGGACCAAGAAGGTGCTACCCTGTGGTGGTGGTGACAAACAAAAAACATCCCTCAAGATAGTACCAATCAGTAAAATATAAAATTTCAAAAGGTATATATCAATATGCTGGAGAGCTGAAAGTATTACAAACTTGCTTTTAATCATATTCTACGTAGCAAGGCAAAGAAGTGCCTAAACAGTTTAAATTCACATTTCTTATTAAAATAAAAGCCTTTTCTGTCCATTCTGGCAATAATAAGTAAAGAACAGAAAGGAATTCCTGGAAGTTGATCCAGTAATTTCCCAGAATTATCTTAAGTATTTGATTCTAAATTTTTAGGGTAGAGTACGATAAGTGGACCCGATTTTTATGTCCTTTATTACAATCATCGATACTTTATATATTGAATAAAAGAACTATCAATCGATATCAACATATCTAAAATATTAAATTAAAATCACAGTTTTCAAATTAATACAAATAGTCTAAACAACTACATAATCTCATAAATAAGGAACCATAACTATCAACCAAACGATTAAAAAGACAGGTGACCGGAAAAATGTCATTTAAATAATAAAGAAAACAACCACAAAACCAACATCTGGAAACTAAGAAAGGCACAGTAAATCATCTTTTAGTGTTATTTTGTATAGTATTCTAAAGTTAACTACTTATCTTCTTTTATTTAAAGGAAGTTTCTAATAAAACAAATTGTGTTTAGAAAATGAAATTTTGTACATTTGATGCATATGATTTAGTTATTGCTTAATTTAATTATTATTGGGTTGATTATATCAATAGGTAGGATAGGATAATTAAGTATTGTTTGATAGTGTTGATATAAAAAACTAGGTCCGCTTATCATACTCTATCCAATTTTTACAACTATTTCATAGGCCTAATTTAAATCTAAGAAAAGAACATTGATTTTCAATGTACTAGGAATTTTAGGGTTTTGGAATTTTTTTTTAGTAGGAACTCTGCGTCATGTGGTAATAAGTGTAAAATGTCTTTGCCATGTACAAAATATTATTTAGCCTATAAAAATAACGATAAGGTTGGCTGAACGTTAGCAAAGCCTATCACTCGTGATGTTAGTAAAATGTCCTTCCTATATAGCTGTCTGTCCACAAAATATTTTGTAAACTAACTGCATATATATATAGACTTAAAATTTTGCTTGATGCTTCACATAAATATTTTCAACAGTTCAATTAAGCTGCATGTCACTTCATAGCATTTGGCTGATGATTAGCAAATATTTTAAAATTGGTCTTACGAGTAATCATGATGACAACAAGAAAATAGCAGAATAAATAAATTTGCAAACAATCAGAGTACAATCATAGGCTGAATCACTCAATAGGCTGTGGCAACAGTTTCTCTTTTGTCTGCTGTGTAAAATCGTCTTATCTATGGTTGTCTGTCTTTCTATTTGACCACAGGACATCTTGATAAGGAAATGAGCAATAGATTTGAAACTTTGCATGCATCCAATATCTTGTGTAAACTTTTGTTTGGGGAAATGTTAAGTAGGCCTATGTGTTATTAGTTAAGTAATTTTTCACTAAATATTTTTATGTGTTTCATGTGTATCTTTCATGTGTAACTTACACACATTTAAAGTCTCAAAATCAATTGCATCTTTAAAAAAATAAAAATATATTACTACAAGGTTAAAACTAAATTGGCTATATATATTTATTTATTTATTAATATAACTTAAGGATGAGAGAAATAACAAGTATTGTAACAACACTGTACCCAAATCAACATTATAGTTGTTACTGTTAAGGAAAACCAATAACAAAATACAGGATTCTTTCTTGTTTATTATTTTTTTTAGAACCATGTCGCGAATTTTGTCACAATGTCTTGACAACATCCATGGTGCATGAGATCATCAATCCTGAAGGCGTAGCAATTAACTTCAGAGCTTTTCTGTGTAATTCATGGTAGTAAATCTCCTAACGAACTGTAATGAGAACAGTGAATGAGACTGCAGAGTAAGGAGACAAGTCACCAACTCCATTTTATTCTACTGTCCTTACCAATCTCATTATGTTTCTCATGCTCTAAATCAATTTTACAGATATCATACACTTATTTCTAGATTTTTAAACACATTTCAATAGTCATAACATAATACAGATCAAAAATCAATCATCCAACTTGTGTTTTGTAATGCAGCAGACAGGCTTACAAAGTTATTTATTTATTCAATGTTTTATTAAAATTTCCAGTGACATAGGCAAACATAAGGGCATAATAAATGGGACATTAATTAGGGACAAATGATAAAGAACTGGTATACATAATATGACTCCTGTTTGATTCATTGACGCATGGTGGATCTAGTCAAACTAACTTTTTCCGCTTGAAGCTTGCTGGTTGTCTTATTCGACCTACTGAAGTTCATGTGGTTTCTGCAAGAATTCTGAAGTTTTTTCCAAAATTACTAAGATTTCTACACTGTGAAGGAGTACACTTAATAGTGTATAACTAGAGGTGCCTATCCGTTTCGTTTAGCTGAGTGTTGAATAATGTAATACTCTACAAACACACTTTTGAAATTCATAGAAAGTCTACTCAAACTTATTTAATCATCCCTCAAAATTTAAATTATTCATGGCAACACAAAACTGTTGTGTTTCATTCAGTGATATATACGGTCGTGAGTGTTCCTATGAATGAAGAAAAACAAATAATAAAATACTTAGAAACAAAAAATTGAAAATCCTACAATAACGGATACATTGATGGATAGAAATAAAAACAAAAGAAACAAAGAAGCTGGGTTTGGAAAAGGAAACCTAAGAGTAGTGTGTTTTATACAACACAACACTATATTTAAACCAATCTAAAAGACACTCAATAATCACAAAACTAAAAACCATTTCAGATTAATTAAAATTTACAAAAGATCAAAATTCAAAAGGTCAGTTGGACCAATTTCAAAATTGTATTTCAGTTAAAAAGCAGTGAATATGACAAACATTACTTAGAATCAAACCAGTTGAATTTTTAAATCAAGTTTTAGATAAGGTATTCCAGCTCTAAAATAAAAAATCAAACTAGTTTGAAGTAAAGTTTTGCTGAATATTTAATTACGTTAAATAAACCATTTTCATAAAGGGCTAGACAACAATTTTAAATTTTGAAAACTAAATAGAAAAAAAGAATTACAAATTTTAATTAACTATGAGAAGGATCCCCAAAATTTACTACAATTGTACAAATTAATAGTAATAACCCTGTATTAGAAAAAGTGTACACTAAAAGAAAAACCCACATAAAATTCTACTGACTAAACCCCATAGTTTTATAAAACACACGTAATAGTTTTATTTGTTTATTATATTGTTATTACTAATGGACTCAGTCCTAAAACTAATAAGTAGTAAAATATGATATGTTTAAAAGCTAAAGTAGTTTATTGAATGCATTTTGTAATAAATATTTGTAATATAGCCTGTTCAAGATCATAAAAAAGTTGTAATCCTTTTAATCATTTTTTTGAATGTTGTCTGGAATATAATAGCTATATGGTATTGGCTTGATACTGATAAGTGATATCATAAATCCTTATGGCTTTCTACACAAAAGAGGAGGAGATGGATTGTAGTGCATAGAGTTCTCTTTATTAGCACTCTTGGAAAGTAGACGATTGTATTACACTTGGTGTTGGTAGTCGGGTCCTATCTAAGAAGAAATGCAGTGTATACTCAAGCAAATAACATAGGTTTTCGTTGTGCACGACAACTTGGCTCTATATGTGGTTATCTCAGAGCCCAGAATTCTTCACGGCTCGACTGCTTGAATGAATTTTGCTGAGGAAGCCATATGAACTTCATAGGCAGAATATGATTACCACCTGATCTGCAGGTGCTGTAGAGCATCAGATATTCCTTTCCACATATCCCTACGTATTGGAGAAGTGAAAGTAAAATAAATCAGTATTTTGCATTCCAGTGTCCTTTCTTTCTTTTTTCTGTTTGTTTCTGTTTTTTATGTGCCACATAAAATATATTTTCTATAGTTATATTTCTTATGGTTCTTTTATTCTTGGGCTAAATTCTTTTTGTAATCTTTATGAAATAACTTACCTTGCTTTTTAGACGATCAGCAACCCGCTGAAAGGTTCTTTTAGCTGATGTTACAAATTAATATCTGTTGTGTTACTGCTTAATCGTCTAATCCAATATTAGAAGGAAGAAAATTCAAAAGATTGTGCCAACATTGTTGTTATCAATGAACTAAATGCACAATTTAGTGCATTGTAAATGTATAACCCATAAACAGAGATCCCATTGTTTGTCAAACTTATGAATGTGGAACTAATCTTTTAGTACAGACATCCATGTAGAAATATATCTTGTGACTTTTTCTGTTTTCTTTGTTCTCGGCTGCCAATCCAAAGTCTAGATACTCTTGATAAGCTCCTCTTAGCGTATGTTTGAATAAAAATGATAAATTAGAACTGTATGCCAAAATTCGGCAGGCGAGAGTTTTTAGTCCTTATATTTTCATCTAATTCCAAATTTTGATCTTTGATTTGTAATTTGGTGAGTTATAAGTGCTGCAATTAAAATAAAATCCAACCTCTTTACGCTTTGAATGGTCTTAAAACATGCGTACAGTAAGTAGTAAAATTATGTGACAACTCATGGGGATTTAATATTCAATCAACATAAATTCAGTCCAGCAACCTACACACAACATTGTTCCATTAGGAAGCCCTACACTTAGCAGTTAAAATGTGAAGACAAAACCTTAATGAAGCATGGGATGTAATAGCAGTGTTCATACTAGTATTGGTCTACAGATGGGTTTTCATGAAAAGTAAACTACAGCTTTGAATTGTGAGAAGATGTACTTTGTGTCATCAAATTGATAATGTGTAAGGTCGAGAGTCAGTTGATAAAAAAATCCAGACCAAAGCGTGATTCAACAGAAAGCATGAATTAAGCACTAAACAATGATGAAAACCTTGTAATGCTATATTATTTATTTGACTATTGAATTGAATGTGTTTGATGTTTTATATTATTCCCAGCCTAAATATAATAATTACTCTTAAATTGTTTAATGATTGATTAGGATTTTGTCTTTATAATTTAATGGTTTCTTTGTGTTCATAATTTAATTGTTGTGTTTGAACACATGAAATCATTAAGCGTGTTTCAAGTGTGTGTTCAACTGCATTCAATTTGCAATATTAGTTATTTCTTGTAATGACGTTATTGGATTTGTAATTACTTTTGCAAAAATTCACTATAGTTAAAGTAAACCATTTGTAAAATCCATACAGTATTTATTAAGATCTTCTGAGTAGAATTTGTTACATAGCTGTCACCTTGGAATGGATAAGGCTATAATTTTTAGTTTAAGCCTATGCAAATATACACAAGGATAAGATAAAAATGGATGCAAAGTTGTTTTTTCATTTGTTTTGGTGCTCCCAACTAGAAAAATTATTATCAAAAATAATCTACATATAGTCAAAAAGTCTTTATTAACCACTGATCATTCTTTACCATTGATCATACTATAGAAAAACAAGAATGCATATTAAAAACGAAATAATATTCCAAATTAATATACTTTAAATCACAGGAACAAACTCCAAAATTCTCTGATAAAAGATGTAAAATCATGACTTTTTAAAGAAATGTACTGTAAATAATAAAATTACAATAATGTAAATTTAGTCTATGTATGTGCTCTTAAGTTATTTTGACAACCTAGTTTTAAATAAACAAGACAATATATGATCAGTACATATTAAAACGTGCTGCAATGTTTAAAGTGAAAACATTTTTTATTATGAACGTACGTTGAGTTTATTATATGTCACAGCATTACACTGTCTCTTTATCATTGTTATGTCATAAAGTCATATGCTGTTATGTCATGATATATTGTTGTTTTGTTATTAGACTAGAATCCAAGAGCCAATTTGCGCTGTATAATTGATACACAACCTGGTTTTTCTTGAAATCGATAGAGAAGTTTTCCAAAAAAAGAAATCAATTATCATCCGTCCTAGTTTTGGTGGAGGTTAAAATGGGAGAGTATCAAAAAAGTACAAATATGAAATTTTAATTTTTTTCTCAGACCATATTTTTTTTATTAGTAACCATAATATGTAAGAAATGTTGTATCAGCATCAGCTAACTATGTACAGACTCTATAAAGTAGTTACCTCCAGCCTCTTTATCTAACTGAAGGTGATACAACTAATGTATGTGTTTTTTTGGTATGTTTTAATTGTGTATCAAGCTAGGAAATATGTAATGTAAGTAAAAACATATTGTTTCATATTTTTAACCCTTTCGATATTCTCCATTACAATCCGTACCAAAACTGTCTGCCACAGTTAATATAAGTTTATTAAGGGATTTGGAAATAAAGTATTTTTACCAACAACAGTTTTAAAATGCTTATAAAAAGCTATGTATAAATAGAATTCAATAACATTCACACAAAATTTAGTTTTCATATGTTCTCCTGGCCTTCATGAGAAAAACGGTGATTAGGAAAAAAACACCTAAAGACACAAAAACATAAAACACATTAATAACAAATAAATATTGAAAATAATGTTATGTTACTGCGTGTTAAGAATCTTTTTATCCTAAATACATACATAATTCATGATGAAATTACTTTTTAATTTGATACAAAATTATTGGACCCCATGCTACAAAGTTTGTGGGCGTTGGTCCAATTTGAAACTAAACCAGCTGTTTTGGGAAAATGGAACATTGATTGTGGCAGATTCAAAATTTAATGGCTGCTTCTCCAACAAATCTTCAAAGCAGTTTAAACGCTTTAATTTTTCGAATTTCTTCTATCAGCACATCTTAGCAATGAGATGAACATTACTTTAGCTAACTCAAACATAAATAATTAGATTACAATATTGAAATTTTATATACTACTTGAAATAAATGTTACCCAAGAGGAAATCTTATTAGTCAATGGGATATCCTGTATAAAGCCCAGTGTCGAGGAATAGTATAAAGCATTGTTTATGCTCATCCAACCACCACCAATGGGAAGTCAAGTTTACATACAATGGCTGACGTTGGATGTTCACCGGGCGAATAAGGTCAAGTCATGCCACTGCTGTAGTGGAGTGATGCAGTCTTATCATTTCACATGAATGTACCGGAAATGCACATGAATATACCGAAAATGCTGTTTAGCACTAAATAAAATGCTATACCTAACCGAATCAAGGTATTCTTTCAATTAATGATTGAATTTTTACCAGACTATTTATTTTCTTTTTGAAGAGTATTCCTCAGCATAATTGGTTTAGTAAAAGATATTGCTAAAATCTAAATCTAGAATTATATCCTGGTTTGGTTTTTACTTTAAAATCCATCTTGAGTTTCCAGGATAGATTTTTTTGCATAACTATCTTCAGAACAACTTTTAATTTTTTTTTTTTTGTCATATTTTTGTTCCTAATATTGTCTAAAATCGAATAAATTGTCATTTTTTCCACCTTAACATATATAAACTCAACAATTGCAGTACTTTATGCTTATGTGTTGCTTTCTGGAGTCTCTTGTTACTGGAGTTATTGGAGCGATGAGCATTATCAGTTAAACTAACAGAGCACAAGCGTAGAGTAAACTACACTAATTAAAAAACTATTTATTTTATTTGTACAATTATATATATTTCTATGTTACACCACATAACTTAAATATGTATTTAGTCCATTACGTAATGCAAATTGTTATATTCAAAGCGACTGTAACAACCAAGTTCATTTAATTACATTCACCATACAGTTATCACTTTTATACAAGTTTTAATTGCTCACATTAATTAATAGTAATTACTATTTTAAAATCAAATGGCACGTCTCACAGTCAGTAAAGGAACAAGTATTTTAATTACTTTTCTCAACCCTGTATAAAATAATGAGTTAAGACAGGGTCTTAACTCATTATTTTATACGTTAGGTTACATCTTGGTAGTTTGAAAACTTAAATTATTTTTGTAATGTTATTAAACCATAATTGTCGTATGCCTAAAATATATTTGTATTATATGGATGGAAAATATTAGATAGATACCTACTGTACATTGAATTGCACTGTTTTAGTAAAAAGTATTTATGTTTATATCATTAAATTTATTAAAATTTGTTTCATATTATTTCCGAATTAAGTATTTAAGTAATTGGTATTCAACTTGAAGGATAAGTTGAATTTGAAGTTCCCCTATACTCATGGAAATATCCATAGTTATTTCATTATTAAAACTGTGCAACTTTCAATTCAACTCGGTCACTTGAGATTTTTCACTTCAGACTCAAAGAAACTTAATCTTGTAACGGTAGAAGTCTGTTTATTAGAGAAATCAGCTGGGAGCCGGTGAAGGCTGCTGGGTGTAGAGAGGCCACCAGTCAAGGTCTCATCACCCATAATCAGTAGTGATCTCATTGACTGGTGATTCAAGCTTACTCCATCTGTTGGTCAAGGTCCTAGCCCACGTCCTTGCTCACAGTTAATTTTAAACGTCTTGAAAACACCTGAAACTGGAAATGTCAAATGTTTCAGATTATTTCGAGTATTTCAGGTAATTACGAAAAAGTTTGACACACAAGTATTTCACACTAAAATATGGTTCAGATCTAATTTCTTACCAAAAATTAGTACCAAAAAGTTGTGGAAAATAGAAAATGTTGAATACATTTTTGAAATAATATTTGTCTGCAGCGGTAGTTTAACAATAATATAAGTACCATATTTTAGCTAAATACAGAGTGATACAAAAGTCAGTAGTCAGCCCTGGCATTTCTAGGTGTTGTGACCAATTGAAATAAATATTTGGGGATCTTTGTAGTTAAATCAAAAAATGTTGGAGGGTGGTCCCCCTGGTCCTGAGCCCCTGGGGGGAGGGGGCACACCACCAACTCAAAATTTTCAAATGGTAACCCCCCACATGTGATACATTATTGGAAAGAGAATAGAAAGAGAAACATTTCGTCACAAACCAGAAGTTACTAACTATTACCATTCCAAAATGGTGGACATTGTAACAGATAATTACGAATATTGTTTAGATATATCGTATGTGCATGTCACTGATTAGTATATATTTCATACACTTGTGGATACTTTCCAGAAAAATAAACACAATTACACTAAACATTTAATGTTAAAATTTAAATTGTATTTCCCTACATTATTTTGTTTCTTAAAGTTGGCTGTAAAGTTTGAAATTTTTTAAACGTTAGAAGGTTATTTATTGTTTCATAAACTTCTCCACCATAACAACATTTTGGCAAAATCACTTTATTCATTTAGTTACAATACATACATACGTACTGTACATACTCCAGATATTAACATGTTTGTAAAACCTAATAAAAAATCCCTAAACTGAATAATTTATATTGAAAAATCAACATTCACAGTGATCTGTGGATCATAACAATACCCTCGCATACACTGCAGGAAAGAGGTTAACTTTAGAAAATATAAGAGATGTGGTTACCTTGGAGTACATATACAAGTCATGCGAAGATCCCTCAGAGAACAGTTCATGTAAAGTACGTTTTCAGATAACTGATTCTCTTCACATTGTTCTCGCTAATTTTGATGGGTCTTATAAATTAATCTGAATTCATAACACAATTTTGTTTTATATATCTAACTGATAGTTAGGTTACATGTGTTACTCTGTCACATGTTAAATTGTGACTATCAATTTGTTCACAAATTTATTTATTCTGTGATTTTCTCATTGCCATCATGGGTACCTGAAATGTTTCCTAACGCTCGATGGAGTCATTGAACTCAATGTTGCCTATATATAACTGAGGCTTCATGCAAAATTTTAAGTGTGGACTGACAGAAATTAAATTTTTTCCAGCCCCTCAAGTTAGAGACTTCGCTAACGCTCAGCGAATTAAATATCGGGGAAATTCAAATGTATTAAGTTAGCTGGGTTTGTATGCTGTCTTGTGTTGTTAGGTCCATTGGTCCATAAGTTAATTTGGAGTAATCACTCAATAAATTGAATACTATATAACATTTTGTATTTTGATTGATTTGTATGTAATAATGTGAATTAACAAGGTCTTTGGGGGGGAGGGGGAGGTAAAGTTAGTTTATAGAAGCTTGCAATGGAAAAAGCCATTGCGGAATGGAATATGTGCAATACTTAGAGCTACTGTACTAATTACAAATGTAAATGACCTTATCAGTAAACTGCAGTGCAGTAGGTACCGAAGTGTGAGTGAGTGAGTTTACGAAGTTTGTGATTGCTATGCTGTTATTTATCTGTATTCTATTCTATTTTTATTTTTACATGTTGTCACATGACACCATATGACAGTGACGTTATGATAGATGACATGTTAAATCTCTAAATCTGCACTTGCAAAATGCAATCATAATGCAATTTATTTTATGTATTATATATTTGTTTTTTATTATGAAAAGCTTGTTTACTTCAACTTAATCGTTTCGTAAATGGATGCCATATCTGTGTTTTTATATCTACTTTTAAAGGCAGAAAAGATATTAAGTTATATGCCCTGTTAGTATTTGTATATGCCTAATTTAGTATTTTGTATTGGAGCTTTTTTTAGTATTTCCAATATATAAAATATTGATAATAGCTGATATCAAGGTGTACTTAAATTAAATTCAGTACAAGTGTTCTAAGCAAATACATACTGAATTAAACTCTACTGTTTTATTATGGTTCATTATCTACACTTACATCTTTTCTTGTATTTAAAGAGGGTTCGCTGTATCCTGAAATTCTTTTCAACATTCTCAATTACTTTATTGGCTGAGCTTTATCGAAGCCTATCACTCGTGGGATTGGAAAAATGTAATATCTCTTGTCTGTCTGTCTGTGCACTCGATATCTCGAAAACAAACTGACCTGTAGACATGAAATTGTGCATGAAGCTTCATTTTTATGAGTAACACTGAGTTCAATGATGGTACCTACCACCCCATTGAATTTGGCTGAGCCTTAGCCTAGTGATTATTTTTACAATGGTCTTTCGGGTAACCATAATGGCAGTGAGAAAGTAGCAGAATAAACGTATTGTAAACAGACTCAATAAACATAAGAGATTAAAACATGTGACATATTAACACATATACTCTAACTATCCCAACATGTATATCATTTTATAGTGGCTTTGAGAGTCAATTTTTATTATTAAAAAACTTATATGAAACATAGTTTATTGAACAAAACTCATGTGGCAATATCTGTGAAGAAATATTTCTTATGTAAACTTTTAAATAAGGCTTAAAACTTCTTTTCTTCTAGAATGAGTCATATGATGCGTCATTTTTGTGTCAACTTCTTTTTTGTATGATTGTCATTCTGTCCATCTGTGCGCAGGACATGTCGATAATGAAATGAGCTATAGAATTGAAATTTTGTGTGTAACCTTAGCGAAGCCTGTTAAGACATGTGGGATGGTGTACTTCTGCGTTGTTGCCTTATATATTCAGTTTCCATAGCGTATATACTCAATTTATTTTCTTATACCAAAGTTCAGTTTGACTAAAATAATGTACAACATATTCCTATACATTTCAGTTTTATTGGCTGAACATTAGTGAAGCTTATCGCTTGAGGTGCTGGAAAATTGAGCTTCTGTCTGTCTTACTGTCCACACCAGTATCTCATAAAAGAACTGACTTATATAGACTTGAAAGATTTTGAAAAGCTTCATTTCTTTAGGCAACATTGAGTTCGATGAAGGTGCATGTCACTCCATGGCATTTGGCTGAGAGTTAGCAAATATTTTTACATTGGTCTTATAGGTAACTGTGATAGCAATGATAAATAGAATAATAAATAGTTTGTAAACAAACTGAGTATAATCACGTGACATTTTCATCCATAGAATAAGAAGAAAAAATAATAGAGTGGAAAGTCAGCGCTAAAAGTATATAACAAAATTTGATTTCAGTACATTCTTGCGTTGTAGTACCCTCCCTAGCTCACCGGAACTTTTACTATTTGAATACCGCTGTGAAACATAACACAATAAAAAAAATGTGAATGTATCATGTGGAAAGATACTGCGAGAAAAATTTCATGTGTTACTTTAAATTTTGTACGAAGCTTCATTTTTACAAAGACAAGAATGAGTTCCACAATGGTGCATGTCCAACCGTGGCATTTAGGTGAGGGTCATTGAAGTTTATCAGTCGGTCGTCTGACATAGTTTCTCTTTTATCTGGCATGGTGATGTAAAATTGTTGTTTTTTGTTGAGGTTTAGTGGTAGAGAGGGCCCCAACTCCACCTCTTTAATAAAGGCATTTTTCATTTTATTTAATTTTCTGTATGATTGCCTCTCTGCAGGCTGTATCTGTCTGCAGGACATCTCAAGAATTAAATGAGTTGTAAATTTGAAATTTTACAAGCAGTCTCAATGAAGCCTGTCGTGCGTCTAGTCTAGTGTAGCATAATCCTAACTTTTATTAGAAAAACTTACACTAAGCTTAAAAAAGTTCCGCCGCTGGAAGGTGTCAAATTGTCATTTGGAGTCCAGTTGATATCCCTTAATTCAACCAGGTTGAAATTATATTTCTTTATTTGTGTTGACTGGGAACCTGCCCAGATGCTGTAATCAGTCCTGTTAACCTTAGATCTTCGAAATGCCTGGCTTCTAAATATCTGAATTTGAACACTTCACTATGAATGCCTGTGTGTGATGGTTTTCTTCTATTTTGGATTATAAAAATAACGTGACAGCAGAAGATATCAAAGTTCGAGAGAAACATACAAAATTAGTTTATTAAGGAATTCAAAACAATATAATGTACAACTATATTAGAAGTAGTAATGTAAAATGTTCAAAATCCATAAATACCCAGGTATTCATGTATGGCACAACAACATTTATTCTGTGTATTTATTTTTACAAACATAATGTATTAATTTGTGTAAATGTTTAGACAGATATTGTAGAAGTTGTTTGGCAAAAAGAATCTTAAGAAAAAGTTCTTTATTAGTCATCTTTTTATAATCACTTCCTTCAGTATACCCTCCATCCATCATGTTTTCCAATCAACTCCTAGCTTAATTACCTTCTGTTCAATAATTGAGTTGATAATTATTGAACTATCTATTGATAATTATTATCAGTAATGTTAGGTCACTTTAACCTACAAAACTATTTTTAACTATAAAAAAATGTAGAATAAAATGTATTTTTAAAAGTAGTTTTTTTGTTTTGACTGTAGTAACTACCAAAAGCAGTTAAAATTAAAAGAATACTTGTTTTAATTCCTTGATTTTGTGTGCTTAAAATTGCTTTGGGCAATGTCTGTATAAATTCCCAATGAGCATTTGCCCAACCCATGTCACAATTTGAACACAACTCCAATACACTTTTATAATAATTGTTCAACTTAGTCTAAACTATTTGAATGAAATACAGGTTTAGTTGTACTCAGTACGTAACTACTAACTTTCATGTGTTGAATGTTGCAGCATGGCGTGGGTGCAGAGTTTGTCCGAGTGCTCGGCGAGACACAGACCCCTGTCCTGAGCAACGTGTTCTGCGAGTGTGCTCCAAATGATGATGTGGTCAGTATAATTGATGAGTATTCACTAATATAAAAGTAATCCAAAAACAACTACATTTCAGTAAGAGAGATTAGGATTAATGATTGCTTACTTACCATTTCTTATTTGGTTGGATTCTCTGGTTTGTAGATATTGAAATACTAAGGTTTAACATAAGGCCATTTTTTTCCTGTTGGGCTTGGCCCTCGCCAACAATGCACCTTCATGTTCTTCTATTTTGACTTGGTATTGATGGGAGTGCCGATGGTCAAGCGGTCTAAGACATTGAGTCTGAGTTAGAGATAGTGCAGGTTTGAATCCTGTCTGTGACCGTTGCACTTTTTATCAGTACCATCGACCTTGTACTGTATCCACTCTCTCCCATATTTTGTTTTGATAAGATCCTCGCACATGCCAGTGACCCTTGAGGATGGGCAGAGTATGGCTTAAAAGGAGATCGGCCACCTTAAAAAAGAAAAACTTATTCCAAGATCTTTTTCAATTTTCCTCAGTTCTGCTCTTGTTTGATCTCATTCTTGATTCCTACCCACACTCTTCACATGACAAATTCCTCCTCCTCCCTTTGTGTAACACAGTCCAGCCATCGTAATCTCTTGTTTCTTATAAGGGCAACATCTTGTTTGAAATACAGTTTTGTTTCTATGGTGGAAACGTCCCCGAGCGTTCTGCAATCTGAGTGATGTGCCTTTGGGTGATCCTGAAATGCATGAGCACACTGTCTGGCACTTGGCACTACCTGAGCGCCAACAGGCTGTATCGTTGTGCCGTCACTGACTAGCTATTGCACATAGTCTGAATGGTTTAGAACCATCATTTCCATTCCATAAGTCACTGACTCCACTCGGAAATGAAAAACTTGTGGAAAGAGACAAGATTGCTCTCGTACTCCATGTTTTGATCTTAACAGATCTCTTCAGATGGAGTGGGTAACTGATTGCAGTGATTTATCCTACGACACAGCTTTCAGATTGCAGAAAGTTTGGGATTGGTGTGAAGGGACAAGAATTTGTAACATTGAACATCTTGTTCCTAGTTCAAGTCTCTTAGTTCCCTATTCTTCATTCCTATTCTTCTTAAACAGGGCCATACAGTCTTCTCAATATTTTATTTTTGAAACAAATTTAATTTTATGGGATTTTCCTTGCCCACAATTCTGATCCATACAGTAGAACAGGTTGAATCCATTGCCTGGTTCTAGTAGCTTACTTGTTAGTAGCTTGTATCACTCTCCAGTAGCTTCTGTCTGCTGCAGCTATCCTGAGGTGTATATCAGTATTGTCTGTTGTTACTCTTGAAGATTAACCTAAGCTATTTAAATCGTAAAGATATCCAGTATCACAATTGATTCTCTTCAGGCATTCTACGTGTATTCATATATTGGGGTTTTCGTCATTAACTGATATTAATTAGCCTATACAAAATACTAATAAGTGGACTAAAAAGGGTAAGTCTAGTTGTGGGGATTCAGCAAATAGAAAAGCAGTATATACTTTGAAGGTGAAAAAAAGAATGAAAACTGACAACGTGAGACAAAGAACTTCAGCTTGTTGTTTCTTTTAGGACCAATTAAATTAAATTAATAGATATTGCAGTTATTCAGTAATGGACTATCGTACTTCCACTTTCAAGAATGATGTTAATGGTAAAACATAAAAATGTCTTATTTGTGTTTTTAAACTATCAGATCACAAAGAGAACATAAAAAACAGGTGTACGACTATTTTTTTGTTAATCATATTAGGATGTATTATTTATTTAATACAATATAATTTCCCTCCCATTTTCTTAGCTTTATATAAACAATATTATTACTGTTCCTAAGGTCAAATCAGATTTAAGTTGACTTTGCACCATTAGAAGTGTACAATGTACTGTGCATTTGGTGATCACATAATGCAACTAGCTCTGCCAGAACCAATGACTTCACTTGTCAAAATGCCAACTACAGTATGACAAGTCCACCACAACATTCTTCTACTAATTTTCTTATCTCCGTTTCTGTATTATATGAACAGTTGAACAGTGGGACGTCTTCACCTGGAAGTGTCTTATTTGTTTCCATACATTTTTGAGTACATGTATTCAGAAATTATTCAAACACTTACGTTTCGGAAATTTTGTAGACTAACCAGTTGAATATCCATTAAATTTGCTTTCTTAAAAATTAATATACTTAACATTTTGGCTAAATTATGTTTTATATATTTTGAAACTTTAAAATTTTCCTTAAGGAGAGTGATTTGTTATTTATTGAAAATCTCTCTTCACAACTACAACACAAGAAATAAACAAAAAAATTTTAATCACCCTTCAGATATTGTTGGTTGATAATTTATATGCAGTGGTCAGATGCGGACCTTATTTTAGTACAACTGCATGATCGGAACTTAGGAAATAGTTACTAAATTCAATAATACTCAAAACTAGAAAGTTATAGTAACCAAGCTAAAACAATATCTGGAGCTTAACAGTGTATTAGCACAATATCAACAATGATTCATTGCTGACAAATCTACCATTGCCATTGTTGTAGATACAATAGAACACACAATTGACAGTCTGAAAGCTGGAAATGCAGTCACTAGCACTTTCCTTGATTTAACCAAAGCTTTCAATTTTCTTCATCACGATTTATCCTTATTAAGCTCAAAAAAAGGAGCAGCCCACATATGGGGTTTAATTATTTATGGAAGAAAGCAGATTGTCAAAATCCGAAATACTGCCTCAAGAAAAGGAATCTTAGGATCTGGAAAATGTCAAAGAGGGATTTCCCAAGGACCAGTTATTGGATCAGTTTTGTTTGCACTGTTTCTATTTGACCTCCAAAAACACGTTGCAACTCTCTGTTATTCAGTCTTATATGCAGGCAATACAGTCCTATGGACAATTCATCTGAAGCTCTTGAAATAGCACTTTGGTATCGTTCGGCATAAAAAATTATGTCGTTTTAGACAAAGCCAAAACTAAACCACTTATCGTAGTACTTCAAAAGGAAAATTTATCTGCACCACACAACTCACATATCATAGAGACAATTAAATGTGTATGTTTAATTTTTAATAACCGTTTTCCTTGGAATTCACATGGAGTCATTATACAGGAAACTGAGTTGAACTTTATTTGCAAAACAGAATTTGCACTACAACTACCTCAATCACATCTTACCATGTTTTCTTTGATACTAACTTCAGATGTAGAATGGTGCTTTGGGCCATCTTCTTGAATAGCATCCTTGCCTGATTTTTAAGACAAATATTGTTTCTCTAACAAATATCAAGAAGTGTTTGACAAAGTTAAACAATTGATCTTATCCCGAAGCATTAACAGAATGATAAGAATCTTATTGCTTGAACTTCGATTCACGCTTAATGAATAAGTACAAAATTTAAGTCCTGAGTAGGAATAAGGGTTCTGAAGACAAAAGCCGCTTAGCCAGATTCTTAGTTGACTAGCAACATTATGTCTTGTTAAATTACTCGTCAAGCTCTGATCAATACCACAGCTCATTAAAAAGTTATCGTAAGTCAAAGTCATTTACGTCTGCAAAGTTGAAATTAATAATTAAATGACTTGTACTGATGATCGGAAGTTGTAAGCGGCTTAGCGAAAAGTTTTGAGTTTTGTGCGGCTTTAATGTGGTCTCCGCTCTATAACTCAAATCTTCCAGTCTTTGTTTAAAGACAATGTCTTCGTTGACTCGAACTAATGGCACTTTGCACACTTCATTCACAAATGCTTCCCCACTTCATTCCCTCCCCTATAAAACAGCTTAAACGCTTTGTTCTCAAACAAGGAAAATCTGCTGTGACATCTCAACAAGTTTTGTTGGCCGTTATTAATTCTTTCTTGAGCGGAGAACTGCTCTCGTTTTGTTTTCGGCCATTCACAAAAGCTACATTGTTTTCCTTTTCTGTTTGTAGAAAGATAAGTTTATTTTTCTTTTGTTGTCCGTTTCTTTGTCACTGTTGATCGTCATGAATAATTGCTGCTTCATATTAATGGCTGTGCATAATTCAAGACAATTCAGTTAAAACTACACTAAATTATATCGTTGTATTATTCATTTGATAATACTTTTGTCTACTATAAACTAGAACTTTTTAATAATTGTTTTTATAATCAATTAGTTGAATCACAACAACAATTTTCTCTACTCTGGATTCACTACTTGAACTTTTCTGGTTGAAACAGCACAATTAAGAGATCATATTTTGATGTTTAACATTTATCTCTCTAATTAGACAACAATTTTCAAAATAGTTAATTTGATTAAAGTGTCATTGGGCTAAAAACAATGTTTCTATATTGAGGAAACTTTGAACTTTTATAATCCTCTCTTTTTTCATTCAAATGTCTTTAACCAAGTAATCTGAAGCAGTTCTGTTGCAGTAATGCTAAAATAGTAATACAAAAGTAATTAATTAGCACCTTGAATTTATAACTATCAAACAATGAGTTCTTCACTGTCTCGTTAATTATTGAAACAAATTGATTGACTGGGTAATGAGCATACTGTACACTGATTCAAAAAGTTGATAAAAAATCCTGACTGCTTGTTCGAGCACATTATGTTCAAATTCTGTATAGCATATATGTTTACCATTGGAAATATTTTGTTTCAAAATGCGCAGTAAGTTCACACCCATCAAGAGTCTAGGAAGGAAGAAAAATATCTCAAACTAGAAATGACCATTTCTTCCAAAAATTGAGGCTCTCGTTGGTAGTGATCTTACTGTAATAATTATCTACGAAAATAAAACCAATACAGTTAATTACTCTGGCGTAATCATTATTTTCAATCACTGTCAGAAAATGATTTCTTACAAAGCTCTATCTACATTTTTTCTTTCAGTTTGGTGTCACAGCTAGATTATTTCACATGGTTTCCAAAGATTTGGTGGCATGCAGTGAGGTTTTGGAGACTATAACCCCCTATGAGGTCTCATATATACGACATCAAATTATAATCAAAGAGGAAAATGTACTACAAGTATAAATCAATGCTATAACAATGAAACATTTGCCAACCACCTATTTTATGCTTTTTATGCATCACAATCTTAAGATTTTACTAGGCATTGTTACATTCTGCATATGTATAAATTGTCATTAACCCCACCCTCCACCCCTTGTGAAAATTCTGGTTACACTACTGGTTGCATGGGCATATTAACATGGGCTCTGACTTGGATCTAATAATTATTTGTTATTCTATCATACCAAGTTATTGAAACTTTTCAATTTGTTAATTGAATAATTAAACAATATCATTTTTAGATTCTAAATTTATTAGATGGTTTTTCCTGGATGTTT
Source organism: Homalodisca vitripennis (assembly GCF_021130785.1). Classification (NCBI taxonomy): domain Eukaryota; kingdom Metazoa; phylum Arthropoda; class Insecta; order Hemiptera; family Cicadellidae; genus Homalodisca; species Homalodisca vitripennis. The sequence goes on from NC_060212.1 coordinate 29,621,346, forward strand.
ACAATTAATTTTTATTGTAATTGCTTAATTATAAATTGTACATGGATTGAACTGTTATATGATTTTGAAATAATCACTTTCTGTATTTTCTTGCTTATTTTTGCATAATTAAGAGTCTAGTATTTCAGTATGTTGTATTTGCGTATAAACACTTCCATGTGATTTTAGAAGTGGCCAATTCTCGGTTTTACATAAGGATCTAAAAACGCATTTGCTACCCAAATAACTACAACTGGTCATAATTTCTTCAAATATTATTTACATGTTAAAAAATTATTAGCTAAATTGGTTATCAAAAAAATTATTAGCTAAATTGGTTATCAAGCTGTATCTTATTATCTTAGGCACATCATTGTGTTTAGATTGGCGAAACACACTACTGGGTAGCGCTCTTGTGCTGAACATTAAAATTAAATTTCTGTAGAATAATCAATCTTTCGCGATTAGTTTTTCCCACTTCATAAACAGTATATCATTTGGTAATCTCAAGTTTGTTTTAAGTTATGAAGTATGTACAAAAATGTATACTAGTACGGTGATATAAAATATCATACAGAAAATATGTTTGGTTTAGGCCTACTTATTGGACATAATACAAATTTTGTGTATGATTAAATTACACTTGTGATGAGGAGCATTATCAGATATTTATTACATTTGAGAAGCATAAAATATATTTTTTTTTTTATTCAGGTGTATTAATAAGTAGTAGAGTTAAACCCCAGAGTATTCAAAAATTTACTTTGCTCAAAAACTTTGTGACTTGCAAGAATGTGTACAACTTTTGATTTGAGTGAGAAGATCAACGCATGATGAATTGTGCTTCAGGTGTTCTAACTCAAGGGTGTTCCTTGATACAAGTGTATGAGTCTAAAATTTGCCTTTTTACAACAAAAAATGATAAAACACAGACAATGTGATCCCGACTGATATTTGTCATAAATGTATACTTCAGTATACAAATACCACTTTGAAAAAGTGTTGAATACTAATAAAGGAATTTGGAATTCAATATATAGCCCCTCCCCCCCACCTAGAAGTGATTTTCTATTTCTAGTGTAATTTATCTCGATGTGGCTAAATGACATACTTCTAATGTAAAACTGCCTTGATGTTATTAATAATATCTTAGTTTTAAAGTTCTTTCCTGTTAACAGAGGTTTACGTAGAGGTTATTAGTGGAGTCACTATTACAGGACAGATGGAAAGGAAGCAACAAGGTCAAACCAAATTACCAGTGTTTAGATAGTTTAGTGTAGATTGTTGTAGAAGTTACAGTAACATGTTTGATGTAACATTATTTTTTCAGAATTATTTTCAAAAACGAATGGTTATTTGTATGTCTCTCATTTAAACAATGTCTTAAGAGATAAAAATTTAGCTTGTGCTATGATTATTGATCGAATTACCATCATAACATAGCTTATTTGATCATTGGTCAATTACTTAATAAAAGAGAGCTTTTGTTTTGATTGTTGACAAATTTAAATGTATCAATAACAAAGATAACAATGGATACAACTAACAGCTGATAGCTTGTTGACTAATAGACTTTGTGTTTCCTATTATTAGCCTCTATATCACAAGAAAGTTCATTCTGATAGATGAATAGTAAAAATTAATCAGCTGATAAAAGTCGATCATTATTTATTCATTATTTAGGACTTATGCCCTAGTCACTGGTCATTGTTACACTGAAGAATGTGTCACTTGGTTGCTTTGTCAATATTTACTGTGCCACTGGTTACTGATTGTAACACAAGTGTCTCTAGTGATTGTTACACTGAACAATGTGTCACTTGGTTGCTCTGTCAATATTTACTGTGCCACTGGTTACTGATTGTAACACAAGTGTATCTAGTGTTTGTTACACTGAACAATGTGTCACTTGGTTGCTTTGTCAATACTTTACTGTGCCACTGGTTACTGATTGTAACACAAGTGTATCTAGTGTTTGTTACACTAAACAATGTGTCACTTGGTTGCTTTGTCAATATTTACTGTGCCACTGGTTACTGACTTTTGTAACTGGAAACTGATTTTAGGAAGTATCACTGGCCATTGTTACACTGAACAATGTGTCACTTGGTTGCTTTGTCAATATTTACTGTGCCACTGGTTACTGATTGTAACACAAGTGTCTCTAGTGATTGTTACACTGAACAATGTGTCACTTGGTTGCTTTGTCACTACTTTGTGTCACTAGAAACTGATTATAACAAGTATCACTGGCCATTGTTACACTAAACAATGTGTCACTTGGTTGCTTTGTCACTACTACTTGTGTGTCACTGGAAACTGATTATAGCAAGTATCACTGGCCATTGTTACACTAAACAATGTGTCACATGGTTGCTTTGTCAATATTTACTGTGTAACTAACTGGTAACTGATTATAACACAAGTGTCACTGGTCATTGTTACACTGAACTGTGAGTCACTTGGTAGCTTTGTCACTACTTTGTGTTACTGGAAACTGATTACAGTGTTATTGTGTCACTTACTCCTCAGTTACTGTGTTCCTTGTCACAAGTTACATTTTTATACAGGGTGATTCATGAAGTTCTCCCCCCACTTCTTACAGCACATTGTACTAGTAAAAATAATGAAAAAATGTTATATAAACATAGGTCCGAAAACGCTTCGTTAGCGAGTTACAGCTAGCGAAAGATTTCGCCTGAATTCCTGGGTTTAAAGAGTAAAATAAAGCCATACTGAACTTTTGGAAAGGTTAATTAAGTAAGAAATATCGTGGATTCTTATGTATTTTTACCTGATAAAGCTAATAAATAGGTTTCAGAACTGTACCTGTAGTAGTTTTTGAGGGATTCAGGGTTTAAATGCAAAAAATTGGGGCACGAAACAATGTTTTTTTAAGTTTGATGTACAATAACTTTGTTAAATTGGTAATAAATACATAAAATCAACAAACATTAATTGTAGAGAATTTAATTCTGAGAAAATTGATATAATCAAAGTCTAAAAATAAAACAGAAATAAGTACCAAAAAAATCGATTTTATTCAGTATAATACATTACTAGCTGTAAAGAAATACCGTACGGTATTTAGTTAAAATAAAACAAAAACAAAATGTTTGTTCCTTAATGATGAGATAAATTGAGGAAAACAAGATTAACTGTTAAATAAATTTGTAAATAAAAATATCATGTTTTATTACGTTTGTATTTTTTTTTTTTTATAAAAATTTACATCAAATGTTCGTAAATAAATGAAGCAAACATTTTCCCATTATTGTTTACTAATCATCGAAATGCAGTTTTTTGTTTTATTAATTTCTAAGTTGGTAACGCACGAATAACAGCTGATCAAACAATGGTATTCTGTACTGTTACGTTAGAACTGTGTATTAGTGGTGTTTTGCAAGCTACAGCAGGAGATCGGGTTCTGTGAATCGTGTTATTAAATGCAATTTTTCTGTGAGTTATAATTCGATTGTTTATTCAGCGAAAAAATGCCTTACTTATTTACATTAGAGGAATACGCTGATATGGTTTTTTTATTTGGGTTACTGTAATGGTAATGCTAGAGCTGCTGTAGAAGAATATGAACTACGTTACCCTAATAGGAGGATTCCAGATACCAAAACAATTCAGGAACTTTTCGTACTCTTCGGGAAACAGCATCACTACCAAGTACTAGAACCAATTATGAACGAGCTGTCCAACTTGATGATGATATTGCTATTAAATGCTGTTCATCGCAGTCCAGGTGTAAGTACACGACGTATTTCTAGGCGGATAGGAGTTTCGCAGTCAACGGTGTGCGGAGGTCACTTTAATCGAAACAAATTTTATCCGTTTTCATAAACAAAAGGTTCAACATCTACAGCTAGGGGATGGTCCGCTTCGCTTGGAGTTTTGCAACTTTTTGAATATTAATAATCAACTCTACAAGCGTATTTTGTTTACGGATGAGGCACAATTCACTCGGGATGGTGTCAATAACTTGCACAATGAACACTCATGGGCAGAAGAAAATCCACATGAGGTAGTGGAACAGAACTTTCAACACCGATTTAGCGTCAATGTCTGGTGTGGCCTTTTGCACAATCGGCTGATTGGACCTTTCATATTAGCTGGACACCAAAATGCTGAGTTCTATTTGCATTTCCTTCAAGAAGAGTTGCCGCAGCTGTTAGAGAATGTTCCTTTACATCTCAGACAAAATTTGTACTTCCAGCATGACGGAGCACCTCCCCAGTTTTCACGTGCCGTTTCTGGCTTACTTAAATCATCAATTTCCTGGACACTGGATTGGTCGTGGAGGGCCTCACTCTTGGCCACCAAGATCACCAAGATCTATCTCCATTGGATTATTGCATCTGGGGATGGATGAAAGACATTGTATACAAGACAAAAGTGAATTCTCGTGATGAATTAATTGCCCGTATTATGGATTCGGCTGTGCAGATACAGGGAAGTCCTGAAAAATTAAGAAACGCAACAAAAGCAATACACAAACGTGCTGCAAAATGTATTGATAATGATGGCCTCATTTTCGAACATCTATTATAAAAAAGTGCGTATGGTTGGCCCAACCTGATTAATTTTGCTTAAAACTAGTAATGTATTATACTGAATAAAATCGATTTTTTTGGTACTTATTTCTGTTTTATTTTAGACTTCGATTATATCAATTTTTCTCAGAATTAAATTCTCTACAATTAATGTTTGTTGATTTTATGTATTTATTACCAATTTCAACAAAGTTATTGTACATCAAACTTAAAAAAACATTGTTTCGTGCCCCAATTTTTTGCATTTAAACCCTGAATCCCTCAAAAAACTACTACAGGTACAGTTCTGAAACCTATTTTATTAGCTTTATCAGGTAAAAATACATAAGAATCCACGATATTTCTTACTTAATTAACCTTTCCAAAAGTTCAGTATGGCTTTATTTTACTCTTTACCCAGGAATTCAGGCGAAATCTTTCGCTAGCTGTAACTCGCTAACGAAGCGTTTTCGGACCTATGTTTATATAACATTTTTTCATTATTTTTACTAGTACAATGTGCTGTAGAAGTGGGGGGGAGAACTTCATGAATCACCCTGTATATTACTGGGTTACGTGTAACGGGTTAAATAGAATGATTTTACATATTTTGTAGTTAATATATTAATAGTTCAACTACTAATATTGTGAATTAAGAATTTGTAACCTTGTCAAAATATTGTATTCTAAACTCTGAAGCTGAAAATAAATTACAGTAACTCTCAAGACGTGTATAAAAGAATTTGAAGAATTTAAAAGAACTTAAGAAATTTAAACTTGCAAATTTTTTTGTAGGTGATAAACTTACCCTTTAAAATGTATTATTAATATTAAAATTTTTGACAACAATACAACAGATCCAATTGTGGTTATATTTCTGTAAAATGAGAAAGTGGCAGTGACATCACTGCCTAGTGACAATCAGCAAATGTCAAGATACCACATTATAAGTGTTGGCATACAGCTGCTTGGCCACCTGTGACTAGGCCACTGACCCTTTCAGTGTCAGCATTATCAGCACTGGCTGACAACATTAGGGTCAGCTGTTGCTGATCTGAACTATACAGTTGACACAGCACTTGATTTCCTAATTAATCAACTTCATGTTTTACTCAACTAACTCAACCAAGACAATGAACTGAAGCATTCTTGCAAAGGTTTAGCCAAAACTGGATAATGTGTGTCTTTTATTACTGTAGCAACAATACAATGACCTCAGCATGTACGGCAGTCTGTGTATCAATTAGCCATTATACTCAACAGTGCTCAAAATATCCGTGTACCTACAGTAGTATAATATGAACGTTGACTGTTTGCTTCATTTCACCTTCTGCTTAGTGTAACATCCGAAATCTGGCACTGTCACAGACTTGACTCCTGGAATCTGGAGGTCATGTCCGTCTGAGCAGATCCGATAAAAGTCAGCAACAAAGACATTCAAACAGAACTCTGCATTGTTTCAACAGCAGAGACGTCTAGATACATAAAAGACTTTTCTGGTTTACCCAGCAGCATATTACAGTGCAATCTAGATGAGGTGTTCTCGTTGTCTCATCAGGTGCCAATTGAGACTCCAGGAGTCAAGTCTGTGACCGTGTCAGATTTCACACACAGTATATTTTTTAATTCTATGACAGTACACATGAACACAGGTTACTTCCCTCCACTCCAAACATTAGACCTAAAAGAAAAACGAATAATTACTACAAAGACAGTTAGCTCTAAAACTGAAGGATACATATCAGTGCCTCTGGATGTATCACATGAAATTACTTTCATACAACAGAAAATGCTAGAGACTTGACATTTGCAACATCAAGCATCAGCTTATATAAACAGAGGTGAGAACAAATCAAAAGTAGTCTGGCAGATTAAAAATAAAGAAAGAAAGATGCAGAAAAATGAAATTAAAATTAAAAGTTTATAATAAATGTAGGGGAAAACCTAATCGGCTTGAAATAGTTAAGAATTTTCACTCAAGTGGAAGAACAAACATTGGCTGTTAATAATAAATTTAATAAAACAAGGTAGACAGACAACTTCTATAACACATATGATAAATTGTAAATTAAGCTCGTAAACATGTCCACAGAAGAGATAAGGGATGTAAATATGTATGAAACCAAAAACTCAAATGGACACGATAATGCATGTATCATCAAATGCTATCATATCTTTCTTTATCAATGATTATATACAATCAATGTCTCCAGGAGCATTTTCATCAGTCTTGTAAATGGCAGAAAGTTTATCCCTGTTAATGGTATTAGGCAACTTTAGACTAATTTCCATAATATATACTTTTTTAAAGTATGTAATAAAATTATTTGTGACATTAGACCAAAGATTACCTTAAACAATATTATGTGCTAAAATTGGTCAGCACAATTTTGTGAAAATCATTTTCATGTGGACTGCTTAATTCTGAAGTAGCAGAATTCGTATAAGACCAACTACAAAAGGGGAACCTCGTATTATACTTTATTCCACCAAGGCCTTTGAGTGTCTCAGGCACAGTCCCATCTTATAAAACTTCAAACAACATTATTTGCTATAGTGGCTATAGGGATTTTAACGGTTATGTGAAAAACATACCTAATTGATGGAAAATAAACATAACACGACAAATTAATTATACTAAACATTAGTTAAAAACTTTTACATGTATGTGTGTGCCTCAGGGATTGGTCTTTTGTTTCTTTTTTTTACTTGATTGTTATGCTGCATCATCCCTATGGTTCTACTTTATTGTGTGCCTATGACACAACACTTCTACTTGTGAGTAATCTACATAAAAAGTAGTTATTAGCTCATATACAGCACTCAGCATGGTGTATCAGTATTGTCACCCAAACAACCTAATATGTTGGATTAATACCAAGCAACAGGCATATGGTGGAAGTCTAGATGAGATTTGAATTTCAAGATGTGTCAATTATCCCCTCACAAACACAGCATTACAGGTTTAACTTTTAACCTCTGTAGGATGTTTAATTCATTGGCTGTATAGGTCATGTGATGAATTCACCATACCATTGATTTCAACACTGCATATACGACTCTGTATTCTTTTTGAGCTACACCACTGGTACCAACCCAGTCCCCCGGAGGTATATTTTTGAAGGCACCACACCTACTAACATACCTACATGCAAATAATTTTTAAATTCAGATGAAAATAATAAGAAATCAGTCTTGGGACTTGTCGACGCTGCCAAGAAGGGTTCAAGGATTTCCATATCATGCCGATTGTTGTTCTACATATATTCAAGAAGTTCATTGACGTTCTACATAATATATTCAAGAAGTTCATTGTTGTTCTACATATATTCAAGAAGTTCATTATCATTCTACATATATTCAAGAAGTTCATTTAAGAAGTTCATTGTTGTTCTACATATTATATTCAAGAAGTTTATTGTTGTTCTGCGTATATTCAAGAAGTTCATTGTTGTTCTACATATACATATTCAAGAAGTTCATTGTCGTTCTACATATATTCAAGAAGTTTATTGTTGTTCTGCATATACATATTCAAGAAGTTCATTGTTGTTCTATCTATATTCAAGAAGTTCATTGTTGTTCTACATATACATATTCAAGAAGTTCATTGTTGTTCTACATATACATATTCAAGAAGTTCATTGTTGTTCTACATATATATTTCAAGAAGTTTATTGTTGTTCTACATATGCATATTCAAGAAGTTCATTGTTGCTCTACATATACATATTCAAGAAGTTCATTGTCGTTCTACATATATTCAAGAAGTTTATTGTTGTTCTGCATATACATATTCAAGAAGTTCATTGTTGTTCTATCTATATTCAAGAAGTTCATTGTTGTTCTACATATACATATTCAAGAAGTTCATTGTTGTTCTACATATACATATTCAAGAAGTTCATTGTTGTTCTACATATATTCAAGAAGTTTATTGTTGTTCTACATATGCATATTCAAGAAGTTCATTGTTGTTCTACATACACATATTCAAGAAGTTCATTGTTGTTCTATCTATATTCAAAAAGTTCATTGTTGTTCTACATATATTCAAGAAGTTCATTGTTGTTCTACGTATATTCAAGAAGTTCATAGATCGGATGTATGCCACTATACAACTATTGACTGGGCTGATAACTAAATCTTGCTATGACAACATCCATCACTGTGTATGAGAGGAAGCCATCATACATGTGATGAAATCTATACAACTCTCTACCAACAACCATATCAAGACTCAGAAGAGGAAGAATCTGAAGATGGTATAAAAGAAGACTGTCCAGGTCATTCTACATGGTGAAAGAAGTCCTTCTCAGTTACAAATAACAGTTATCAATCTTTAAGAGACTACTACATCTGAAATTTTTAGCTTTCTTTATTTAAAATTTTAATGCCAATACATTAGTTCTCCTTGAAATCGTAAAAGAAATTTTGATTTATTGTGATGACATGTTTGTACATGTTGGAGGTAAACAAGCCTTGAGTTTCTGAGGTCAAGACTACAAACCGTGTTCGTTTTGAAAGATAATTGTTGTCAAACTCGTTCTAGTGAGTTACAAACAATGTACAAGCATGGCATGCCTGGGGTTGTTTACATCTGAAGAGTTGTTTGTTCATTTAATGTGGCTTCTTGTTGTGGTTGTATTATATAACAACAAAAAGTTGTCAATAAATGTTAAGTTCATAACAATAAAGGATGATTAACTGAATGTTTAATGAAAATAAGGCATGTTATGTACAGTAACGCTTTTTACGAAGACTTCAACTGTCTTTAGAGAAATTTGTAGGCTACCCTAGTTATTCAATTTCTGCTGTAACAATATTTGTCATGAGTATTAGTTGAAAGGTTCATTCATTTTTGTGATGCATCTTTTATAATCCCCCACCCCCCCCCCCCCCCACCCCCCCCCCCCCCCACCCCCCCCCCCCCCCACCCCCCCCCCCCCCCACCCCCCCCCCCCCCCACCCCCCCCCCCCCAAAATTTTTCCCAAAAGTGTATTGAATGTGTTTACATTAGATACCATTCAAATAATCATCCTCGTTATAATTATGTTACAGAAATAGAATGTCACTAAGAAATTCTGCTACCAAGTCTGAATTCAACATTTACCCTCGTTAATACCCCCACTATTCAATAAAACTTACTCAGTACAGTCTATTACATTAATTATCAAATTCAGTTTTGTTTGAAAATTTTATACCAGCCTGGACAGCAGTAATCATTTGTGGAAATACGCGATAAATGATGATAAATTATGTTCATGATTATTATATTTTGTTTTTGGTTGACAAAAACCTTAAATACCTTAGTTAATACGAAGTTGCAATTTATCAGCACAAAAATAAATGTATTGTAAATAAATATGATGTAACATGTAGTGTTATATATTTTCCTTGTATTATAATAGCTCGTTTGGAAATTATTTACAAAATGTAAATAATTAAATATTTACAACTCTTATGTTGAAGGGAAAAACATATTCAGATCGTAGACGCCCACATCAACCGCACCTATTGTGTTTTCCCTCAGTGTAGAATGAATGGGAAGTGATAGGGGGATTGGCATACAAACATGGAACCCCCTTTTATACCCCCAGCCGGGAACAATGAAAATATTTCCCCCGGATCCCGCTTCCACTCTCAAAGACTATCGTTGGAACCAAGTCACGTAGTAAAATTGTGTTTCCAGTCTGTAAAAATGTCAATACATCTTTTGTGTGGTGGTACTCATTATATACTCGTATAAAATTGAGTAGGCTCAATAGGTATGGACGTGTTTTCCCTATTATAGCTGTGTCGATATCGTCCTATGTAACTTAAAATTTGTTAATGACAATGGAAAGATTGTGAAGGAAACAGAACTTTTCCCTGGACATTTGCCATCGTTCAGTGACAAAAAATCAGTAACAATACGTTTCGAGATCAGTAATCTTTAATCTCTTCTTCATGTTAAAATAACTAATGTCTAACACATAATTACAAACTAGGTCAAAATAAACAAATCATACCAGAGTCGTTGTTACGCCCTAAGTCAGGAATCACAACCACCATGTTGTGTGTCAACTTCACTAAACTCTAAAACGTGCACTTAATAAAAAAATAAACAAATACACTAATTACTTAAAATCTACAGAATACAGGTCACAATGGCTCTGCATTATGTTTTGAAATTATGTGTTAGATCAGATGAATACCTGAAGAAGAGGTCAGATTAGGTGATCCAGAAACGTAGTGATGAAAATTATATAATTATTCTATTATTTAAATTAAACGTGAATTATACGAGGAATATAGTTATCCTAGTGGTACATCTAGTAAAGTATTAAAATTTAATTATAATAAAATTTGAAGTATTATAGATAACTATTTACTCTACTGACTTTTAAGAAATGTAAATTTAAATTCTCTGAATACACTAACACTAAAATTGCATTAATAATATAAAAGGATAGAAAATACATAAATTTCTCATCATTTTCTTTTACTATCTGTTATCAGCAGCTTTAAAAATCGAAGTCATTATCTACTTCATAAAAGCTGACGTGATATATATACGGTGGATTCCTTTGAAATTTAAAAATGTAAGAAGGCGTAAATCTGGTAGATGTTATTTAAGTTTTCGTGGATAAGAGCTTTACAGTTTAACCTGACTCTTTTTCATCCCATTATGCACGTGAATAGAAGAATTTGGAATTAGGAAAAAAACCTATGTCTTAGAAGCCTATTTGGTTTACCTATTTCAAGCAGTTTTTAAATCCATTTACGGCATCCCAAACCAGTTTATCGTTCCCGATCAAAAACTATGTACCTAATGTAGCTCTCGGAAAAAAATAATTCAGCGTAAAAGCTTCCTTTTTGGGTATTTTATCTACTTCCGGTCTAAAGTATTTTCGGTACCATAGCTGAGTTTTATCTTGTTATCCCGATGATGAAAATGATACACACATACTTTTGGCTGGCTGAAATATTTTACGCCCTAGGGAATCCTACGTATGTCCTATCTACTTCCGGTGTGAGGGACAATTCTGATAAAGTTCATATCACACCTTTCCAATATATTATCATATTATATTATAATAATTTATAAAGTTTTCGCGTTATTAAAGTCATATTGTTTTCAGGACTGCTGTCCGGGAAAGAGTAAACCGTTGAAGCATACTCTGTTAATTTCCTTCGTTTTTCTAATTACAAAATAACACCATGTCCAAGAAAGGTATGGTGTTTCTTACGTGAAGTAGCCACATTTAATCAGCTTTTGTAAATTATGGTTAGGTTTTAAAAACAGTGTTTAAATAGTACTTATTGGAAATTTATTTCTATAATATACCTATCTATTTCATTCGAGATTACGTGAAAAAGTTAAATCCTAACTGCTTGATTTCAACGTTTGAACTGTTTTTATAGCAAATGACTAATTAAAAAAAATAACAATAACAATTTATCTCTCATTTATCACTATTCTTTGCTTTTAAAATTACTAAATTTCTATTAACACATATTTAGGACCTGGAATAGAATAAATAAAACTAAAACTCCTTAACTTAAAAATGTCATGGGCTATGGTTGTTTAATATATGCGATTTAATAACGGACAAACATTCTCTGTGAAAAATAAGATTTTAATCTGAAAAAATCTTGCGTTTAATTACGGCTTATCACAGACATAATTTTCCAAAATGGCCATTCTTTCACAGTACCTTTTCATTACTATGCCAAACGATTATCGCAACAGGTATATATTATGGTTGTTGTGTTTGTCCTGATAGTTTTCATAACTTCTTGACATTGACGCCTTCAATTTTAAGAAGGACATTTTAGCAGATAATTCTAAACATCTTTTCGTTATAATTACGGCTTATCACAAACATAATTTTTCAAAAGGCCATTCTTTCACAGTACCGTTCATTACTATGCAAAACGATTATCCCAACAAGGTTGTATTTTGTTATGTGTTTTGTTTGATAGTTTTCATGACTTCTTGAAATTGACGGCCTTCAATTTTAAGACGGACATTTTAAAAGAATGCGGAACACACACTAATTCAAAATCGTCTCCTTGGATTTTCCAATCACTGTGCCTATTAATTAATATTTTTATACAATAAAAACCCTCTTCCTGGGGTTTTATCATATTCTTCATTAGAAAAAATAAAACTTTAGTAAAAATAGCGTTCATTGTGTCAATTTGTAAATTAAAAAAAAAAAATAAAAACTATCCAGGTATTACCACTCAAGAATTCCCAAAAAAAAACGGCACAAAAACGTTTTAAACCTACACATCCGAGACAACTTTATTTCTTACTCTGAATCTTTGGGGACATTAGTAAAGGTTTATTATATATTACTGTAATAAATATTAGTCAATGTAGATTCTACCTCATTGGATCTTATATATAAAAATGTACCGGCACTAAAACACATTAAACCTTAAATACTGTGTATTATTAATTCCATTGTTTTGTATTGGAACTTTTTATCCGTCAAACTGACGGGAATCTTAATTGCATTGAATAGAGATCAAAACACTTATTATATATTATGTAATCGCCACTGGCGCGATTACTTTGTTAAACAAAAATCGTTTTATATATACTAATTTAGATATTTATACTAATTTCAAACTTTCTTATACTAATAATAAAGTATTTTTTATAACGTCTAAACTCTCCAAATATTGTTTTATAAGTAACGCAATTTGTTTTATACTAGGTGCTAACAGTGAAGGTTTTAAGAAAATATTGAACTATTTATTATTAAATTTTAAAGTCTATTACCCTCTTTGCGGTATAATCAAAGGGGTTTTGGGAATATGACGACCATGGTTTAAAACGACTAATAATACAACAAGAGTAAAACATCTTTAAATAATTCGGATGAAAAAATAAATTTAAATTATATTGTAACTTTTTAATTAAATGAACATTATATTTTTGTAGTTTTTTATATGGTTTTACTGACAGTTTATGAAGCATACTTTTATGTAACAGCCTATTATAATAGTTTAAGGCAGAGAAACCATCGCTCGTGTTTTGTGATGTTTTGAAACGTTTATATAACGTTTTCCTCATATCCATTATTATTTTCCTCTTAATAAGGAGTGATACATACAGACCAAAATTTACGTGGCCACATCTACATCTAGGTACTAAATGTTTGATTTTTACCGTAATTAATTCTATTATTGAAACACTCAGTAACATAAACTAAACATAAAAAATATCAAAATTTAAATAATTGGATATCAGTAATAATTCATATTCTACTAAAAAAAAAGTATAGTGTTAAAAAATGTTTCAAAAAGTTTCATATGATCGTGTTCCCTCAAGTTCAGGAGAACTGAGGACGCTAATCAATCACCCATCAGTCAGTCATATATGAATTATTACCACACACAATGACGTCATATCAATCTTTAAAAGTGTGAGGGTTACGGCTTGTGATACGACATTTACAGTTTTTTTCAACGATGACATGTTTACAAAACCGATAACTAGATGAAAAATTGAGCAGTATTTATATATTTTTAAATTAACAAAACATAATCGTAAAGTTGTAACTATAAAGCGTGGCGGATATTATATTATGCGGTAATAATATTCACTATTTTTAGTAAATAAATTGTATATCGTTTACGAATTTAAGAAACAAATTAATTATACTGATTTCCTAAAATAATATGTAAATAATTAATTTAATTTTTACTATTAATTCCACCGTACTTTTCCGCATACAATTTTTAATCATGCGTCTGTCCATTATTCTGTCGTTAAAGTTTAAAATATGTTCACAACTCCAATATATGTGAACGTGGAGAAAAAAGACTATTCTGGAATTCTTTATAAAAATTACTAAACTTTCTTAATACCATTTTTAATCTCGAACAAATTTCGATATAAACGAGTACATTCAAATTACATCAGAATAAATTAATAATATTTCAGTTGTCAAAATATCTTCCTACCCCTTCCGACTCAACCGAAAGGACTCTTTACATTTGTAGTAAAATTTAACCCTCAATGTTAAATCAACGATTTTGTAACGAGGGGAAAACATTTTTTCCTTTCCTGTGTAAACTCCATCACCCTGAATTTAATCTCTTAAATAAACAAAATTATGTAGATTACATTCTGTGATCATTAGAAAAACGTGACTCATGTAATTTATTTTATTTGTGCTTATAAAAGGGATTATTTAATTATTAGAATCAGTTTAATTTGGTAATGTAATTACCACTAATTAGTTCCTGGTTTACCTTTGGGCCTGTTTTTTTTGTTAATTTGCATTTTTTGAATCAATTAATATTATTTAGTTTTTTCTATTTAAATACTCGGATTTTCTAAAATATTCTCATTTCGCCTTTGTACGTGTTGTAGTATTAAATGGTAAACATTTATCATACATTTTCAATGTGTGGATTACTAGATTAGATTTATATGTTTAGGTTTTATAAAATAGCTTTACTTGTGGTTTAGGGTTTTTTATGTTTTTAATTTATCCAGTGTATTAGTTGTTTTATCAGTGTTTACGTGCTCTATTTATATTACAAATTGTTTCAAAAATTCAAAGTAGTTGCTTTTACTACATAAAACTCATTGTCAAATGAATTATTAAAGGACATATTTTTTCCTGTCTTAAAGAAAAGCTATCTTAAATAACTTCGAAAAATAAAAAAAGAACTGCAGCAAAAGGCGTCTTAAAACCTTTAAAAAACGTTATAAACCTTTTTTATACGTTTAAGGTGACTGAAACCTTATAAAACCATCTCATGCAAGCTGATATCGTTTAGATCAAGCACACATATATAACAAAAGTAATAATCATTAATCGAGTGGGGATTTAATTGGTGTTGATTATCCGTTATGCTGATATTTCCTATATGGCTAGATACATGGGATGGATCTGCTGAAATTAAATGAACAGTATACAACTGGCTATACGCTCATTAATATCAGCACAGCAATTTATGAACTAGTCACTCTATTAGTTGTGTGGATGACTGCTGTTAATAAGTTTTGGTAAATTGTCCAATTTTTACTGTATAGAGTATTATTCGTATGGGGTTAATATATGTTGCACAGCCACTTTTTTTACACAAATATGGAATAATCCGCTAAAAAGTAACAAAGAGTAAGTCATTGAAAGAGACTAAGAATAATAATGATTCGGTCATTTACTCTGATATAAAAGTTATTTACAGGATGATAAATGATAAGCTAACTAACATAGGATTTATAATACATTACCATTTCGCAACCCCTGTTTCAGCCAATCTAAACTGGCTGTACTGCAAGATTTTTTTTTCTTAGCCGGTTAGAAAGATGTCTCTTTGGGTAGAAGTTCTTTTTGATCTAGTAAACCAAAAGTAAATAGACTTCTCTCTCAGACAAAGACATATCTATGCACCATGATTCAGGTCCTTAGGAACTTTCTGTAGAACTATAGAACAGCTGGACGGACAGACAAGGAGACGAGAGGAACCTTCTGAGTCCTTAATAAATAATAACCATTTTAAATCGACCGTTAACAAAAAACGAAGGGCATTACCTCAACATCACACTAAATCACCAGTAATGACTGGATTATTATTAAATAAAGCAATAAAGATTCCTCAGAGAGGTATTAAACTAAGGTGTGTATGAGCCATTTTTGGATCCTCTGACATTTTAGGATTCTACTCTCAAACTATAACATCTGGAATTAAGTTCCTATTTGTACAGATATCGATAACCGTAAAATAATTCCCAGATTCACACATTATGTGAATACAATTCTTTCACTAAACGCTGAGAGTTTGGGGAAATATAAATGGTTTTTATTGGCAAAGGTCTCCTCTGTTATACTGTTTTTTCTCCTAGAGAGTGCTATATTGTCATCTTTCGAAATAAAGAAGGCCTGTTGCGCATCTCTTAAATTATAGTTTTGGAGTGCTTTCTGAGCCGGTTAAAGTCTTGAGCCCAGTTATCTCCCCGGCTCATGTATGAGTGTCTTTATATAATACCTGTGAGTGTTGTTCGTTGTGGCTGCAAAAGGCACTGATTGTACTGATTCAGAGCGCTCTGCACGACTTTTTTAGAGTGGTAAGGAACTTCTGAAATTCTTGTATGTTAGAGGAAGAACTTGCAGTGGAATGTGTTTTAGAATGTCAATTAATTTTCATTAAATAAACCGTTTCCACCTAGGTATTAAATCTTTCAAAATAAGGAAAACTCATAATAATAACTTTGGTAAACAAATAAAAAGCTAGGTTACGAGAAAAACTGTTTAAAATGATACTATGATTAACTATCAGCAATTTGTATGTATTGCCTATGAAGATCTGTTAACAAGTGCTCCAATAGCTTACAAAAAGATCTTATATAGCAAAAACTAATAGGAAACCTTTCTAATATAAAACGGTCATAAATTGTATTAAAATTTAGGTTAAATACAATCAGGAACCCCTATCAAAAGCTCAATTCAACACATTAGACTATGCCTTAAAACTAGAAACGTCATGTAGTTTTATTTGTACTTTTACATGTTTACTGTCCTCCATCCCTACTTACTATTAGTCTATGTCTCTGAATGAAAATGGTATATTTAGATAGATCAGGTTTTATATTGTACTGAATTAACTATTTATGAGATCTATGGATATAAAATATGGAGGAGTCAATAATTTATTAAAATATTAATATTTTTTTACGAGAATAATTATTTATAATACGTAATTTATATCGCGTATTTTTTAATTTACTAATAAAATACAAAAAAAACTGTTTGAATATTATATCTGTTAAACAAATGAAGTGAGCCATCGTAAAGGATGAGGTAAGCAGCAAGCAGGGCTTATATGTAGATCCATATTCTCCATACAGAATGTTGCCGCAGAATGAAATTAATGCAAATCTGTTATTGTTATTCGAACAAGAATGATAATAAGTTTCAATTATAGAGAAATAGTTATTAGTGAAAAGTGCTATAATTTTTAAAACTCGTATGGTAATAATTTTCTAAAATAATTTTATGTGTGATTGTACGATGTATAATTTAACTTATTTTAAACAATTCAAAGTGGCGTTAATTAAAATTTTAGCCAATGTTTTAGGACCAAAGTACTTACAGATTTAAATATCACAATAAAAGGTTTAAATAAGTATTACATAGTATGATAAAACTTCATTCTTATAACATAATATACTAGGAGCCGAGCAAAAAGTGGTTTGAATGTGAAACATAACTTTATCCTCAAATTAAATTTTCTTAGCGGAAAACAATTAAAATTAACCTCTTGACACAAAAATAACGGTAGAATAATATTCAGACAACTTGATAAGGAAAGTTTTCACTTTAATAGTTACTGCACGATTCGCTGGCGATGAATTAACATTTATTTTAATGTGTCTGACAGTTTGCTTTATGTATGTGAAGCTTAGAAAAAGTAATTATTTTACATACAAAGGGTTAAACCTTTTTATACCCTCCCATTTGACCTTCTAGCTTGGATAACGAAAAATTTGGTTTCTTAAGAAAGTTCCGTGTAAAAAGTTCAATACTTTATAAGGTTAATTAAGAGCTGTTCAAAAACTAACATAGTTCTCAAAAGTTAACATAAGTTTTCAAAAGAATGTTTACCATTATTTAAAAAAAAAAAGAATGCATTATGCAATATTAATACAGCAGACAAGATTATTGGTTGGTTTTATACCAATTAGATTATTTTATATGCATTTTCAAACTTGAAGTAAGATAAAAGAAACATAACGAATCATTATTTTGTTATACCATAAGACAGTTGGAACTGAGTCGCAAACTATAGCTCTACGATGAGATGAATGTTCGCTTTGGTGAACATAGAGTAAAGTAATCTACCTAAAGTATAGTAAGAACATTAGTAAATGACAATCTGAGCTGTTAGCATTAGTTATAATTCTGAAGTGAAGTTGCAGAAAGCTGAGAGAACAAGCAAGACAAATCTCAATTAAACAAATCTCTATCTGCGAAGACAAGACAGTAATGGTAGAACTTGGTTGAGAGATGAGATCAATAAGTTATCATTACTTTATAAAAGCTCCATTTCGGTTTAATAGTAATAACAATATTTACTAAATTTAAAAACATTAAGCATTGGAACCAGTAATATAACGTTCTGACAGGTACCCATGGGATTTATTTAAAGAAAGATATCAAGGTCGGATATTTTCTATCAAATTAGATTAGCTAGGAATGCTGAAATAAGTTCAAAATCGGTACAAAGATGGATGTTTTAAGACCTCGACTAAGTTTGTTGGCTACGTTGGTACCCCCTGACTGCCCATTGTTGTGTCCTTTAAGTTTTAAATAAGTTCACAACTCAATTACCCATAACCGTTTCTTGAAAAAAAAAACGTTTCTGGAATGCTTATAATATTTACAAAACTTTTTATTGTAAGCATTGTTGCATCTCGTACAAATTTCGATATAATAAGTACATTTAAATACATCAGAATAAATTAATAATATTTCAGTTGTCAAAAAAATCTCCCTACCCCGTCCGACTCAACCGGAAGGACTCTTTACTTTTGTAGTATAATGTAACCCTCAATGTTGAATCGACGATTTTGTAACGATGGGAAACACTTTTCATTTCCTGTGTAAACTCCATCAGCCTGAATTTAATCTCAAAAGGCGTTTACGGAAATTTGTTTGACGTGGTTTATTTAGTCATCTCACACACTTCTGTCGTGGTTATCTTTAATCAATATACGAATCGCTGCATTATTATAAATTCATTTAAATAAACAAAATTATGTGGATATATTTTATTTTGTAATCATTCGTAAAACGTGACTCGTGTAATTTCTTTTATGGCCTACAACAGGATTAGTTAATTATTTATATCAGTTTAATTTGGTAATTTAATTACTACTAATTAGGCCTGGTTTCCCCGTTGGGCGTGTTTTATGTTAATTTGTATTTAAGGATCATTACTATAATTCTGTTTTCATATTTAAATATAAGGATTTTCCAAAATGTCAGATCTCGTCTTTGTCATTGTTTTAGTATTAATTGGTAAACATTGACGATCCTTTTTAAATGCGTGGAATAATAGATTAGATGTGTACGTATCGGTTTTAAATCTTTGCATTATTTGTAATTTTGTGCAATGTTTTATTTGTCCTTGTAAATTAATATATTGTTGCAATAGTTTCATTCAATGATATGTACTCCTTGTATATCAGAGTTTTTCAAGTAGTTGTTTTTACTACATACAACTCATTGCAAAATGCATTATTGATTTGGATTAATGCATTAGGATATTTATTTTTTCTTGTCTTAAGAAAAACTATTTTAAATAACTGTGAAAATTAACAAAATAACTACAGCGCAAAGTGATTAAGTTTTTATACGTTTAAGGTAACTGCAACAATAGAAAACCATTTCCTACAGTCTGAAATCGTTTAGATAATCACCCAGATATAATAAAAGTAGTAATCACTCATCGAGTCGGGATTTATTTGATGTTGATTATCCGTTATGCTGATATTCCCTATATGGCTAGGCACATGGACTGATCTGCCGAAATTAATGAACAGTGGACAACTGGTTATAAGCTCATTAATATAACCACAGTTATTCATGATTACTCTATTACTTGAGTGGATGGACTGCTTTTAATACGTTTTAGTAAATTGTCCACTTGTTTAGTATAGAATATTATTTGTATGAGTCAATTTATGCCGCGCAACCTTTAATTTCTTTACTTAATTGGGGAATTTTCCGTAAGTAAGCTACAAATAGACAGTCAAAGAAAGAGACTGGGGGTCATGATGATTATTTACTCCAGATTGCCTCTGATATAACAGTTATTTACAGTTAATAAATGGGTAAAAAGCTAAATAATATAGGATTTATCATATTGTGTTATTAAAAAATTTTTCAACCTCTTCATATAACTAATTTAAACAAATCAACGTAGCGCTTATTATAATTTTAATTAATATTGTAGTACCAAAGTACTTACTGATTTATAAATAGATCACTATAATTGTTTTAAATAAATCACATTTACAAATTATAAACAACATTATTCTTGTAACGTAATAGTCTAGGAGCAAAATCACAATTAGGTTTGAATGTTAAATATAACTTTTTCCTCAAATTCCAGTTTCTAAGCTTTAAAACAGTTTTAACCAACCGTCCGACACAAAAGTAATAGTAATATCATATTCAGACAACTGGATAAGGAAAGTTTTCACTTTAATAGTTACTGCATGGTTAGCTGGTGGTGAATTAACATTTATTGTATGGATCTGACAGTTTGTTTTATGTGTGTAAAGCTAATAAAATGTAATTATTTCATATATAAAGGGTTAACCCTTTTTATAATCTCCCATTTGACCTTCGGGGCTAACAATAAATTTTGTTTCTTAAGACAATATTTCCTCTAAACATAAAAAAAGCAGTCTGTGAGTCTATGCAATGTGCATCTATTAGAAATTCGCACTCGTTTCCCGGGTCTAACAATAAAGCGTATAAATTGTGATTAAATATAATAGAACCTTTACAGTGTAAAACAGTTTGTTATTATATGTACAGAAATTCCTTCTTTTTAGTACCGTATTCAATTTGCTATGGTTCTTACTTGGATACTTTGGATCTAACTATTTAGCGAAAATGCTATTAAAGCTTTGAAATATTTCATTAAATCATCACCATCATTTTTTTTAACCAAAAAATCAAAAACAATATTATATTTCTCAAAATATTTCACTAATGAATTGTTTTTACAGTTTCATTAAATTTGCTTTTATATCACAATACATGAATGTATATACATATATCATGTCATAATGCTTTTTTATAAAAGCTTTTATATACACATATATACAGTTATTGCCAACTGTTATAAAAAGTCAATTTAAATATTCTATTGGTTTCAGGGCGTGTTTATTTATTAAGAGGCATCGTTAGTTTAAAATTAATAAATTAATTAATAACGCAAAATGGCGATAATTATCTGTTGTAATCAATATTATGTATTAGCTACATCACTCTACTGCCCACAATATACATTATAGCCAAGCATTGTGTCCATAATGAGATTAAAAGTATTCAAAAATAATAATTTAAGCACAAAAAGAGTATTTAAAGTAATTTTATATATGTGGAAAGAACTAACTAAACCAAAAATAACAGAACAGGTATAAAAGATAGCACAACATATACACAAAGCAAAGAGTGATGGAATGCTCAGTGATAAGAACTTTACCAATCACAAGTTTGAGTCTGTTCCGAACACATGTAATACAGTCCAGGACTTTCTTAGAAGTACAGTCCGGTTAACTCCATGTTGGTTCCAAAGTGTTCTTGGTTTACATTCGGCATCGCTTGCTATGGCATGATACGTTTATCATAAGGGAACGTTTACAGTAGTAATTGCAAACCAAAACATTAGTTGCTTCTTCTGCTTTATTAAGATGCTAATGACTAATTTTTCATTATTATTTGAAGGAGTTTATGTTAGACTAATAATTTCACGATTTTAAAGGTCAAAATAATTAAATTGAATTACATTTGTAACCATGGTTTGGCAAACATGTCACGTAAGAGGTTTCACTCGGCTTGCATGCAAAATCATATTTCTTTTTCTTAGATTACACGACCAATATAAAAAATATTATCCAGCACTGTCCAAATTTCATGAAGTGGTGTGCACCAACGTCGAACTCGATGTTGCTCAGGTGGAAATTAATCTTCATGCAAAATAGGTATTATAATAATATGACAAGTATGACAAGTCAGGCAGACAGAAAGACAGACAGACAGACAGACAGACAGACATACAGACAGGTCAGACAGACAGACAGACAGACAGACCAGACAGACATACAGACAGGTCAGACAGACAGACAGACAGACAGACATACAGACATGTCAGACAGACAGACAGGTCAGACAGACAGACAGGTCAGACAGACAGACAGACATACAGACAGGTCAGACAGACAGACAGACAGACATACAGACAGGTCAGACAGACAGACAGACAGACAGACATACAGACAGGTCAGACAGACAGACATACATACAGACAGACAGACAGACAGACATACAGACAGGTCAGACAGACAGACAGACAGACAGACAGACATACAGACAGGTCAGACAGACAGACATACAGACAGACAGACAGACAGACATACAGACAGGTCAGACAGACAGACAGGTCAGATAGACAGACAGACAGACAGACATACAGACAGGTCAGACAGACAGACAGACAGGTCAGACAGACAGACAGACATACAGACAGGTCAGACAGACAGACAGACATACAGACAGGTCAGACAGACAGACAGACACACACACAGACAGACAGACAGACAGACAGACAGACAGACAGACAGACATAAGAACAGAAAAAGTCATAAGATTTGTCAGCCTCTCGAGGCACAGGCTTTACTGACGCTCAGCCATGAATTTAAAAACACTTTATAAATAGAATAGCTGTATTTTTTTACAATCTTCATAATATCAAAGATTACTAGAGACAATGTATGTTACTTATACAATAACATTACTTTGTAAGGTTAATTAGGAGCTGTGCAAAAACTAACATAGTTCTCAAAAGTTAACATAAGTTTTCAAAAGAATGTTTACCATTATTTAACAAAGAATGCCTTATGCAATATTAATACAGCAGACAAGATGATGGGTTGGTTTTATACCAAATAGATTATTTTAAATGCATTTTCAAACTTGAAGTAAGATAAAAGAAACATAACGAATAATTATTTTGTTTATACCATAAGACAGTTGGAACTAAGTCGCAAACTATAGCTCTACGATGAGATGAATGTTCGCTTTGGTGAACATAGAGTAAAGTAAACTACCTAAAGTATAGTAAGAACATTAGTAAATGACAATCTGAGCTGTTAGCATTAGTTATAATTCTGAAGTGAAGTTGCAGAAAGCTGAGAGAACAAGCAAGACAAATCTCAATTAAACAAATCTCTATCTGCGAAGACAAGACAGTAATGGTAGAACTTGGTTGAGAGATGAGATCAATAAGTTATCATTACTTTATAAAAGCTCCATTTCGGTTTAATAGTAATAACAATATTTACTAAATTTTAAAAAACATTAAGCATTGGAACCAGTAATATAACGTTCTGACAGGTACCCATGGGATTTATTTAAAGAAAGATATCAAGGTCGGATATTTTCTATCAAATTACATTAGCTAGGAATGCTGAAATAAGTTCAAAATTGGTACAAAGATGGATGTTTTAAGACCTCGACTAAGTTTGTTGGCTACGTTGGTACCCCCCTGAATGCCCATTGCTGTGTCCTTTAAGTTTAAAATAAGTTCACAACTCAATTACCTATAACCGTTTCTTGAAAAAAAAAAAAAACGTTTCTGGAATGCTTATAATATTTTAAAAAAACTTTTTATTGTAAGCATTTTTGCATCTCGTAAAAATTTCGATATAATAAAGTACATTTAAATTACATCAGAATAAATTAATAATATTTCAGTTGTCAAAAAATCTCCCTACCCCGTCCGACTCAACCCGGAAGGACTCTTTACTTTTGTAGTATAATGTAACCCTCAATGTTGAATCAACGATTTTGTAACGATGGGAAACACTTTTCATTTCCTGTGTAAACTCCATCAGCCTGAATTTAATCTCAAAAGGCGTTTACGGAAATTTGTTTGACGTGGTTTATTTAGTCATCTCACACGCTTCTGTCGTGGTTATCTTTAATCAATATACTAATCGCTGCATTATTATCAATTCATTTAAATAAACAAAATTATGTGGATATATTTTATTTTGTAATCATTCGTAAAACGAGACTCGTGTAATTTCTTTTATGGCCTATAACAGGATTAGTTAATTATTTTATATCAGTTTAATTTGGTAATTTAATTTCTACTAATTAGGCCTGGTTTCCCCGTTGGGCTTGTTTTATGTTAATTTGTATTTAAGGATCATTACTATAATTCTGTTTTCATATTTAAATATAAGGATTTTCCAAAATGTCAGATCTCGTCTTTGTCATTGTTTTAGTATTAATTTGGTAAACATTGACGATCCTTTTTAAATGCGTGGAATAATAGATTAGATGTATACGTATCGGTTTTAAAACTTTGCATTATTTTTAATTTTGTGCAATGTTTTATTTGTCCTTGTAAATTAATATATTGTTGCAATAGTTTCATTCAATGATATGTACTCCTTGTATACCAGAGTTTTTCAAGTAGTTGCTTTTACTACATACAACTCATTGCAAAATGCATTAGGATATTTTATTTTTCTTGTCTTAAGAAAAACTATTTTAAATAACTGTGAAAATTAACAAAATAACTACAGCGCAAAGTGATTAAGCTAACTTTAAAAGATTATAAACTAGTTTTTATACGTTTAAGGTAACTGCAACAATAGAAAACCATTTCCTACAGTCTGAAATCGTTTAGATAATCACCCAGATATAATAAAAGTAGTAATCACTCATCGAGTCGGGATTTATTTGATGTTGATTATCCGTTATGCTGATATTTCCTATATGGCTAGACACATGGACTGATCTGCTGAAATTAATGAACAGTGGACAAACTGGTTATAAGCTCATGAATATAACCACAGTTATTCATGATTACTCTATTACTTGAGTGGATGACTGCTTTTAATACGTTTTAGTAAATTGTCCACTTGTTTAGTATAGAATATTATTTGTATGAGTCAATTTATGCCGCGCAAACCTTTAATTCTTAATTAATTGGGGAATTTTCCGTAAGTAAGCTACAAATAGACAGTCACAGAAAGAGACTGGGGGTCATGATCCCGTTATTTACTCCAGATTGCCTCTGATATAACAGTTATTTACAGTTAATAAATGGGTAACAAGCTAAATAATATAGGATTTATAATATTGTGTTATTAAAAAAAATTTTTCAACCTCTTCATATCACTAATTTAAACAAATCAACGTAGCGCTTATTATAATTTTAATTAATATTGTAGTACCAAAGTACTTACTGATTTATAAATAGATCACTATAATTATTTTAAATAAATCACATTTACAAATTATAAACAACATTATTCTTGTAACGTAATAGTCTAGGAGCAAAATCACAATTAGGTTTGAATGTTAAATATATAACTTTTTTCCTCAAATTCCAGTTTCTAATCTTAAAACAGTTTTAAACCAAGCGTCCGACACAAAAGTAATAATAATATCATATTCAGACTACTGGATAAGGAAAAGTCTGCACTTTAATAGTTACTGCATGGTTAGCTGGCGAAGAATTAACATTTATTTTTATGTATCTGACAGTTTGTTTTATGTGTATAAAGCTAATAAAATGTAATTATTTCATATATAAAGGGTTAATCCTTTTTATAATCTCCCATTTGACCTTCGGGGCTAACAATAAATTTTGTTTCTTAAGACAATATTTCCTCTAAACATAAAAAAAGCAGTCTGTGAGTCTATGCAATGTGCATCTATTAGAAAATTGGCACTCGTTTCCGGGTCTAACAATAAAGCGTAATAAATTGTGATTAAATATAATAGAACCTTTACAGTGTAAAAACAGTTTGTTATTACATGTACAAAAATTCCTTCTTTTTAGTACCGTATTCAATTTGCTATGGTTCTTACTTGGATACTTTGGATCTAACTATTCAGCGGAAATGCTATTAAAGCTTTGAAATATTTCATTAAATCATCACCATCATTTTTTTTACCAAAAAATCAAAAACAATATTATATTTCTCAAAATATTTCGGTAATGAATTGTTTTTACAGTTTGATTAAATTTGCTTTTATATCACAATACATGAATGTATATACATATATCATGTCATAATGCTTTTTATAAAAGCTTTTATATACACATATATACAGTTATTGCCAACTGTTATAAAAGTCAATTTAAATATTCTATTGGTTTCAGGGCGTGTTTATTTATTAAGAGGCATCGTTAGTTTAAAATTAATAAATTAATTAATAACGCAAAATGGCGATAATTATCTGTTGTAATCAATATTATGTATTAGCTACATCACTCTACTGCCCACAATATACATTATAGCCAAGCATTGTGTCCATAATGAGATTAAAAGTATTCAAAATAATAATTTAAGCACAAAAAGAGTATTTAAAGTAATTTTATATATGTGGAAAGAACTAACTAACCAAAAATAACAGAACAGGTATAAAAGATAGCACAACATATACACAAAGCAAAGAGTGATGGAATGCTCAGTGATAAGAACTTTACCAATCACAAGTTTGAGTCTGTTCCGAACACATGTAATACAGTCCAGGACTTTCTTAGAAGTACACTCCGGTTAACTCCATGTTGGTTCCAAAGTGTTCTTGGTTTACATTCGGCATCGCTTGCTATGGCATGATACTCTTATCATAATATAACCTTTACAGTAGTAATTGCAAACCAAAACATTAGTTGCTTCTTCGGCTTTCTTAAGATGCTCTGACAAATTTTTCATTATTATTTGAAGGAGTTTATGTTAAACTAACAATTGCAAGAATTGTAAACTCACATAATTAAATTCAATTACGTTTGTAACCATGGTTTAGTATCGAATACGAGTCACGTAGCAGGTTTCACTCGCCTCGTATGAAACATTATAAATCAATAACTAATTTCCTTTCGCTTCACGATCAATAAAAATATTATCCAACTCGATGTGGCTGAGATAGAAATGAAGCTTCATGCAGAATACGCGTAATAATAACACGAGAGGTCAGACAGACATACGAGCAGAAAAAGTAATGAGATTTGCCCAGCCTCTCGAATGACACGCTTCACTGACGCTCAGCCATAGAATTTAAATAACACTTTATAAATCTAATAGTTGTAGTTTTTTACAATCTAAATATCAAAGAGTACTAAAGATAATCTATGTTATATCCATATTATTCCTTTGTTAGTCTAGTTAGGAGTTATTAAGAAACTAATACAATTCGTTTAAGATCAGTTTTTATATGAATGGTCACTATTATTTAATAAAGAATGCCTTATACAATATAAATGCAGCAGAACAGATGAGGGTTTGTATTCTATACTAGCGTTTGGTTATTTTTATGTGATTTTCAAACTTAAAGTAAGATAAAAGATAATAAACATAACGAATCATTATTTTGTTATACCATAAGACAGTTGGAACTGAGTCGCAAACTATAGCTCTACGATGAGATGAATGTTCGCTTTGGTGAACATAGAGTGAAGTAAACTACTTCAAGTATAATAAGAACATTAGTAAATGACAATCTGAGTTGTTAGCATTAGTTATAATTCTGAAGTGAAGTTAAGCAAGGCTGAGAGAACAAGCAAGACAAATCTCAATTAAACAAATCTCTATCTGCGAAGACAAGACGGTAATGGCAGAACTTGGTTGAGAGAAGAGATCAACAAGTGATCATCACTTTATAACAGCTCTAGTTCTGTTTAATAGTAATAACACTATTTACTAAATTGAAAAGAATTAAGCATTGGAACCACTAATATAACGTTCTGACAGATAACCGTGGGTTTTTTTTAAAGAGAGATATCAAGGTCAAACAAGGTCATCGGCTCAAGCGGCAGCAGCGCGCATACGGAACCTGCCAGTGTGGACTCTTTAATACTCGTACTTTTTATATTGTGATATTTTTAGATATCTGAACCATTTGTTAAAACAGTCCCTTAATAACGTTTATATTCCTATTCATTAGTATTATCTCAAGGGAAACTTTTGATGGTGTTGTTTCCATGATGGCAGTAGGCATTACTTTCATACTTTCAATCGCTAGTTCCTTACACGAATTTAGTTTTTTAGATTTTCTAACAGCGGAAGCAATCTCTGAATGGGTGACGGCCTCCGTCTAATAGGAAGGTAAAAATCTTTAATCTTTAATAGTTTGGGAACATATACGATTTCAATTCCCAAGTAAAAGGTAACAATGCTTATACATTTATCTTTTCACAATCCTGTAGCAACATTCATGATAACAAATTCCATCTGAAATGAAAGAACATTCGGTGGTCGGCTTGATTTAAGATTTGACATGGTCAATATCAAAATCTAAAATTTGTTATTTTGTCAGGTGAGTTTGATTTATGAAGGCCTCTGTAACAAAATGGTTAATTACTGTAGATAATTTTTGTAAAACTCAGTTAACTTGCAATTATGACATTACCAAATTAGGTATGAATGATAAAATAAAATCAATTTGTCCTTCCGTTAGAATAAAAATTACCATATTGGTAATATTTCTATATTAGTACTACTGTATATATGTTTTTGTACTGTGCCGAGTCCTCCGCCTTGTCCTGTTTGATAAAACACTCGAACAGGCCAGTGGTTAATGAGGGCGGGCAGAATAAGGTTACAATAGAGTTACTCCCCTCTTATCCCCTTAAAAAGTAGTAGTTAAATAAAATGTATATCTTAAATCATAATAAATAAAGCTTTTATAATTTTGGAAAAATTCATATCCAGTCGTACATAGACGTTAAGACATAGTTTAAAAAACTTGATACAGTTGCTGTACTAACACAATGACCTTCGGTAAAACCTTAACTATTATTTGGTAAAAACAATTGATTTAAATACGGGATGACAGCAAGATTTCAGAACACCGCGAATCAACAAAAGTAAACCATATTAAAATCTTACTTCTTCCTAAATTACAGTTGCAACTATAAATCGAGGCTGCCACATTTAAAGTAGCAGAATGTTTAATGGTTGTTAAGCTTTAATAGAAAAATATATTGTACTAATATAAAATTAATACTATGACGAAAAAACGCTTCAAATAAGGAAACATTGCAATCAATAGTGTTTCAGAACTGACACTACATTTTTTGTCATAAACCTAATTCTGGTGATTGACCCTCTCGGCTTCATATTCCTTTTTCTAGCAGCTATAGTGTTACCAAATGGAACAAATGATGAATTAATATCACAAATCACAATGTCAGTTTTTTTCACGTTACAGTATACAGGATAATAACAGTCATCTGTTTTCCGAAACCCTCCACATTGTCTCGCTGTCACTGATCTAACCCCGTCGATTGTTCCGCTTGCGGCCTTCGATACTTATTCTTTTCAGCTCTTGTTGGAAACAGAATAAGAAAGAATATCATCCATACTGTTAATATCAGAGTATAATATCCGTATTAAGTTAACGCAAACATCAAATTACGTCGTCAATATTAAAGTCTGCTTAATTCTATAAGCTATAGGATATACAGGGTGTCAGTTAAGTCCTGCTTCGCCTGGATATATTGCAGACGGATTGCGATATCGATGTAGAACGTAAACCACGCGATGTGTGTGTACGTTAAAATACTTCTATGGAGGATAAAAAATTCCCTCAACCTTCTTTCACCATGGTGTAGAAGGGAGTAAATATTTCAAATGGCAACCCCTAACTTGTGTCATATCATTTTAAATGTCAATAATAACACAACGGCACTAAGAAAAATATCTTTACAATGATTATACCAAAAGTTATGGACAAAGGGAAGCAATGGGTGAAGGGTATACATTGATATCTAAAGCCGTTTGGAATATATCCAGGCGTTATCATGACTTAACTTACATCCTGTATATGTAAACTTCTGACAAACCAAATCATTAATAAGACAAGTGCATTAGTATTCTGTAAAATACGACTGTGTGTAAGTTGTTATCATCACTATCAGGCCTTGTTATTACCAAAAAGGTACTGGAGAGGAATGTTATGGGTTGAAAAACCAAACAAATAATGACAGATGTCATCTGTACTCTGCAAAGCACTACTAGCTGTAATACTTCACTGTCAGACTTTTTATGACAAATTGTGGTCATCGATATCAGGCCCTGTTCACATCCACTCAGCCATTAGATATATATGTTACTTGCTGACAGAGCAAAACAAATATTGACAGAATTTCATCCGTATTCTTTAGAAACCAACTGACTGTGATACTTCACTGTCAGACTTAGTTATGACAAATTGTGGTCATTAATATCAGGCCCTGTTCATACCCACTCAGCCAGAATCTGGTTATAAATCTGTAAAGAAACTTGTTGTAATGTATTTAATATTGTTTTAGGTACAATTATAGCTGGTTTCTAAAACAATAGTTTTTAATAGTAAAGTAAGGCACACATAATAATAAATATAAAGAAATATAAAATTTTTTAGATTGTTACTATGCAATTCGTTGGGAAAACTTTGTACAATTTAGGGTAGAGGAATTTATGTTTGCACTTGTAAACAATTAGGTTATATATATAAAAATATATATATATATTTTAATAAAATGGTTTGGAGGGATATCAATAAATTTATTATTATTTCATTAAGCACTATGCCAAAATGAATACAAAAACAGAAATGTAAAATGTGGTAGAAATTTGTAAATTAATAGATATAGTACAAATTGCTTTAGAACTAAGAACACATTTTAAAAATTATGCATAATATAATTTAGTTACTGGAAAAATATATTTGAAATATCCCATTTACTCATGAGATATCGTTAACAAAACTACATGTTATATATAATTAGACTGGTAACTTTTAAAATAAAAAGCAAGCTATGAACAATATAGTCACCATCCGACGATAAACATATATATAGGGTTTATTGTTGGCAAATGCACAATTTGATACTGGAATCGTTCCAAAAACACAAAATATATTACTACATGGAAACCGATCCTAGTATGAATAAACTGAATAACATAGTCGTTTCAAATACTGTGACTGCCATAGTTTATGTAAGAATATGTGAATATTCTACAGCGTAATGTGGATGGCAAACACAGATAAATTATATGTAAACCCTAAATGACTACAAACCCAAATGCGTTCAAACTGTGGAGCTAAACTCAAAATTTGCATTTAAAACTATTTACCAGTTTCCAATTAGTTTAAAATACCGTGTACAATGTATCAAAATAATTATATTTCATGTTTTCAGAGCGTCTAATGATAGATGCAGGCTACCAGTTAGAGGTCAGGAAACAAATAATATTGTTTGAATAACCAAGGTTCTACACTACACCAGCACACCACGTCCGCCTGCACGAGCACATTCATCATGTTGTAATGGATCATGGTGAAAGTTTACGTCACGTGATACCAGTTGTCAAGTGGAGTGTTTAGCTTACATATTAAAAACTAACACATTAGATCATTACCTTAAAATTAAACACACATTATAATTATACAAATATTTCTACTAATTTATTACTCCAATTAATTCTCTTACAAAAATTCATATCTTTTTCAATTCCTAGTATTTTATAAAAAACTTTAATTTCATTGTAACGTATACAATATATTAAAATTTAATGCCAAAAATAAAACACGTTTAAAGTCAAATAAACATGTGCAATATAAGTATGCAATTATAAACAACCAGGTGTGTTGAAAGAGCACTATTTTAATACAGGGTGGCGCATATGGCATGCGCCATAAATTGGGATATTTTATTTCGATAGGTTGGTAACAATGTTATGTTGGCAATAATACAGAGTAAGTTAATTATTGTCTGTTCCAGTGGCTAGTGTAAAGTAACGCTCTTTGAACCTGTTATTTGTTTGTGTATGTTTTTAAAAATGTTTGCAACCCAACAACGAGTTTACATCCTTCAGTTGAGGTGGAAGAATAAGAAAAATAATGCTATAGCAATTGAAGGATTTAGTGGTAAATATCCAGGTGTCACGATACCTACTCGACAGTATAGGCGGAATTTAAATAAGAAATTTGAAAACACAGGAAGCGTTCATATGCCCCTAAGTGTGATCGTCCAAGATCAATTTGCAACGAAGAAAACCTGCAGACAGTTGATGAAGCTTTTGTAGCCAGTCCCGGTAAATCGACTCGTAAGACATCTGCTGAACTAGAAATATCAAGAAGAAGCATTTAAGAATGTTGCAAAGAATGTTAAAGCAATTAAATTTTTACGCATACTTTACTCCATCCATCTTTACCCCATGCGATTCTAGAGGATGATTTCGATAGGCGATTAGAATTCTGTGAGACAATAATTATCCGCTCAGACGCTGATCCAAATTTCTTGCGATCAATTATGTGGTGTGATTAGGCCTGTTTCAAACTAAATTTACGCGTTAATCGGCATAACTGCGTGTACTGGTCGTTCGTAAATCCCCATAACGTAATCCAAGCAGAACTCAATGTCTCTGGTGTTATGGTATGGGGAAATAATTTGAGTACTGCATTAATTGGTCCTTATTTTCTTCAAGTAAATGTTTACTGAGAAAGTTACTTACGGTTGCTGCAAAAAGTAGTATTTCCGGAGCTCAGAAATAATCTCAATATTTCTTCGCTCAACTGGTAACAAGATGTTGCCTCAGCACATTTCAATACCCTTGTTTGGGATTTTTTAAATAACACATTTAATGAATGGATAGGTCACCGTGGTACAATCGATTGGCCTGCGCGCTCGCCAGACCTGACCCCACGTGACTTTTCACTGTGGGATATTATAAAAGAAACTGTATATGCCTCAAAACCGCAAAAATCTTTACGAACGCAGAAACCTAATTAGAAATGCATTTGAACTTGTTAATAACGATAATCATGTATTGCTAAACATTTTGTGATTCAGTTCTTAGTCGTTGTATGAATTGTATACAAAATCAAGGTGGACATGAGGTAACTATGTTATTAAATGTTAAATTGAAGGACAGATTCATTAGAACTAATTGTTTAGTGATATGGAATTCTTTTTTTAATAGCATGAACAGAAAGATGCAAGTGACCTCAATAAATGAGGTAATTTACTCGTGTAATGGAAACTTGTGGTTTTAGCTCATAACAATATTAGTTATGAGCTAAAACCTGTTCGTTAAATTAAAGAGGCAATCCCAATTAATAATTGCTTCCAACCAAAATTATGAATTGATCTTAGCGTATGCAATTCATTTAGGTACTCTATGCGTAGGGTTCAAGTTTTTCCCTCATTGGTTAGGTTTTATTATTAGGAGAATTAAACCACGTCACTAAGGTTAAAATTTAACATATAAAGTTAACATTTCATTGAGGGTATCTAACAATTAGGAATAAATAGTTAAAATCATAGTGTTATAAATGTGTTAGGGACTAATTTTATCCACAAGAAATATGTTTTATTTGAATAAATAGTAATTATGGCAAACGATATTTTTTGTGTCCTTGCAAATATTTTGTACTTAGTGATATGCACTGTTTTTAATCTATTAATAAAAATATTATAATTTGGTGGCGTGAGTCTTGTATAAAAATTTATTAAACACTGGAATTCCAGAATATTATTAATCTTTCCTTGACAGGTCAAATAAAAAGTATTTTTGTTTCTTCATGAAATTTGTAATTCCAATTAATCCTTTCCTGAACTTATCTGGAATGTGTCCATCAAAGTCGCATATCTTCACTTACCTTGTAAAATCTGTAAAAACCATAAGAATTATTACATTTCGCTTTCTAAAATTTGAAATCATTCAAAATTTTCAAAAACTAATGCTTATTAATGGTACCTAACAAATTTTGTATAGTTTTATACTTTAAATGTTCTGTTTAAAAAAGTTTAGATGTACAAAATAATAAAAATATAAAGTAACAATTGATTATAAATTTATTTAAATTATTAACTTTTCTTCCACTAGGTCCATTTAATCGTACAAATTCTCACAATTATTTTATATTTTGCTCTTCACTTACTAAAGAGCACTTTAGAGTTTATTTTACGGTGTTTATTGGCAACGGTAAAACTATTTATATTTTTTCAATTGTGATATTCAAAAATATCTGAAACCAGCATAGTAATTAGTATAGGAACTTCTGATTACCTTTTGCTTATATTAAACCTTTTCTCATGAAACCAAACTTTGTTTTTTGGGATATATATATATGTATTAGCTCATGCGAAACAGACTTATCATTTGAAGTCAACAATTTTCTTATACGTTACTCCAAATGCAGGCTATAAAATGTAAATTACTTCGGTATGCGATTTTATAGTATCCCTATATCCCTAAACTAATACACACGAGTTGAAGATCACGAGCTCAAAGCAGAGTAGTAAAAGGAATAAGGATGAGCCTACCTAGATTGTGAAGTCACATGAATGTGAAATTTAGAAACCTTATTGCAATGTTATAAAAGTATATACACTTTAGTCAATTTAAAAATTAATTTTTTATGTTGTATAAAAGTTTAGGAATAAAAAAAAATTATAGTTTTTGATAATTTTGATAATTAATTACAATGTTAATTATATTAAATATAAAAAATATTGTTGTGTAACTTTTATTTAATATAAAAATAGTTATTTTTGTTCATACCTAGTATACATTTGAAAAATTTTACTCCAATACTGAAAATATTAGAAATTTGTTTCAAACTGTTTTAATATTTACCTCATGTTATTAGTATTTAAGGTGTAAGAGTAAATATTATAGTAAGTTATTTATGCTTTTACTGCATGTGTTTTGAGGAGTTTCTCTATTTGCCACATGTAAGTAAAGAAAGTGAAAAGTTCAGCATCACAAACGTAAAACAAATGACAATGTTAAAGTTATTTGTGAGGAGGAGAATTTCCTCATCAACAAGATCTTCTCTCATGCCTGTCTATATAACTTTACAAGTTTATCACAAAAAAAAAATCATATAATTTAAAAAAAGAGATTAAAATTTGTCTGAAGTATATAGGAAAATCTGTCTCAGGGGTCATATCATACACCTATATTTCCTCTATATTTCTCAACTATCTAGTAAATGTACTTTAAAAATGGCAAATGACTTGACAAGCTGTACATAACAAAGATGAGATTGATAAATAATTGGTTGGATGAAACTAGGGAAATGTATCTCGCAGCTCATCTCAACCAACAAGATTCCCCTCATATGTTATTTCATTCAGACTTGAGACATCTGGCTTACTTCAGCATTAAATAAGTTAAAGTGATTTCATCAGCTCTATTTTATAAATAGCGATAATCGTGTATTTTTAAGTAATGACCTCAAACCCACCTTAATTAAACAATAGATACTTACATAATTTGTTTTACATATAACTGAAATATATGAGCATTTTCTAGGCTGATTGATTAAATCAGTGAATTTCCCTTTCCCGGACCGATAATGACGGTAGCTTTGTAAAATACTGAGATACAGCGTCCTTTTTTAAATTTTCCACAATATATTCTTCAACTTAAAAAAATATATTAAAAAGGTTATCCGGACAAATCCTGTTATTATTTAATTTTATTTCAAAAGCCGTATACAGAAGCTTGTGGAAAGAGCCCGCATTAGGCGTTGGTAGGAAAACTATAAGAGAACTAGGCAATACTTAAAAAATATACAGATCATGATAGTTCAAAGACGGTGGTACCAAGTTTTTAACAATAATAATAAATGTAAATTTATTATTTCTATAAGATTATTTAAAAACACTTCCTAGAGGTTAACCGGCATTTCATTTAATTACAGATCTCTGTCATTTAAAAAGTAGAAAAATTTTTAGCCTAAGTCTTAACATATGGCCAGAAGTTTGAAGCGAGGGTTACTCCACAAACACAAACCAGCTGTGAAGCCGGTATTTAGTTGCCGATGTCCAGCGGTGTCCAGCGTGTAATTAGGTCAACATCTCTCAGCTCTCGTGTCGTATCTATTAATCACTGCCATGGATCAAAACTCCCAGCCGTTCTCTTGCACAGCCCATTTGCTTGACACAAAGATAACATCAATGCAAAATCTGAAAATGGTCATTTTGTGTGGAGTATTCCTTATTTACCAATATTCCTGTTTAATTGAACTATTCCTAAAGTATTGCTGTAAACGTTATTAGAATCTTTGCTAATCTTTATTTAAACTACAGTTTTCCACAAACGCTTACTCAGAAAGAATGATTAACGGTTCATATCCTATAATGCTGAAACATGACAGAAGACATGGTAGTAGACTACTACATTATGTGTTTGCTGAATGACAAAAAATTAAACGGAAAAGGATTGAATTACAACAAAACAAAGCATATTGAAATAAATTTAATTAAATTTGAAATCTACTGATTAATATGTAGTTATAAATAAAAGCATTACAATTTAAAGTTTCATTACTAACAATTTGTGTTCAAAATAAACGTTTTTTATATATTGGCATGGGACAGTACAATTTGAGTGATTTTTAATGATATAGGTGTAAAGAAAAAGAGGCAATAATACGCTACCGTGTCATTCATTTTATACCGATATTATTATATATCGAATATTAGAAATAGTTTGCGTCCCTTACAATAAATATTTATGATACTTTGTGTGTGGTAACGCTGATATGAGCTTATACCGTAACTTTTACTTTTCTGAAGTAAGTGTGTGAGAAGATTATGCAAATAACGTTAGATTATTAAGTAGTCCTTTTATCCTAACGAAGTTAAAATTAAAATGGAATAATACCTAATACATCTCTGCTAAGACATGTTTTTGCTTGATTACGATTACTGTTTGCTCACGTCATCATTGACTTGGGCTCATTGGCTCGTTTGGTACTTTGAAATTTAAGGTTAGGTGCGTGGGTTCGGGGGAAGAGAGGTAAGCAATCTGGAGACGGTTTATATGACCTTAAGGACCATTCCTGTAGGAAATAACAACACTGCTTTAAAATAACTGTGCTTCCAGTAAATTCAATTCAAATGTTCCAAAACCAGTCTTAAAACTAGGTTAATGATTTAATTTAGGACTACATTACATTGTTATAATTACAAGTCAAATTTAACTAACAAGTTACACTTAACAGTAGGCTACTAATAAATATAAAGAATACAAATAATTAATAACACATCCGGTTCAATGAAAAATTTTCCAACCGATCCACTTCTACAACAACTTCCAACACCTAAGTCGATCCTTCATAGGGATTTAAAATTTTATATGATCATGATAACAGAGGCTCGGTTGGCGATTTTACTTTAACACTAACCACTTTCTATTTTAAATATCCTGAAAATAAAATGAAACTTGTTTTAAAATGAGCCATTTAAAATGGACTTTCCAGAAGCTGTATTGTAGTAAGTAAAGACCTTACATTAATTACTTTGTTACTTATTCAAGAGCTATCAGAACAAACAAAAAATACTAAATCCCCGAGGAAGGACTTGGCATTGCATTAATGTACTCACAGCTTACCAAAACCGTTATTACGATGCTTCTTGACTTTTAATCCTATTAAGGCTCCTGATGAAATGTTCATTTTCAGTAAAAACAGTACGTCTTACTCTAAATTAGTAGCAACACATTATCTGACGACTTCACAAAAAATAACACCCTAAATTAAAAGATTTTTATTTCATAATGTGTAAATTTTTATAAAAAAGGAATTTTTTATATAACTATTGGAATTAAAATCAGTTATTTTGAAATACACCAAAAACACGTTTATAATGGTTAACTGGGACCAGGAGTAAGCTGTTTACACAAAAACTTGAGTGACCCGTCAATACATTAAAAATTAATATTGTATAAATAAAATTATTTGTTTCTAAATTTAACGCTCAAAGATAGAGAATTTCTTTATTTTTGTTTATAAATATTTTTGTCATGATGATATCTTTGTTATATATTTAGTTTTTCTCATTTATTAAACAAAGATAATCTACTCATACAATGTCCGTAATCACACTAATAGTATTGCCGATCTAATGCTAATCATTTAAATCTTCTAAAATTTACAATTATCATCCTCTCGGAGGTCTTTCTCGTATTTATTGTGTTGTTATATTTTCCCTTGTAAATCTGCGCATTAGTTAGAAAGCCAAAAATAAACGTATCAAATGTGTTAACGAAAAAATAATTACGCAGAAAATAAAAAAACATCGTCATTCGATAAACAACAATGTATGTATATTATTAATTTTTTTTTTCTTTTTTTTTTATATAATGCATGTAACAAAAATTTATATTTATGGCGAAATTACCTGCAACTGTTTTATCTATGGAACGTTATTTTTAAATTGTTAGCTATGGTTTGTTTTATATTTATTTTGTGTGACAAGGTGGTGTGGATAGGTATATACTATTGCTATAGCATGCAAAACTATGTAATATTAGAGTTGATTAATATTGCTACAATTTATATTATTCCTTTGTAGTTAAAATTGATGCACATATACTATTTATTTTCATAATTTTGTATTATTATTATTTGGTTTGTTATAATTTTATATTTATTTTGTTTCTAAATTATTATGATAGTCTTATAAATGATTTACGCTTTGAATTTCAAAGCAGTTTTTGAATGCACGGTTGTGCTGTTTTCTTAAAGAGAGCGGAGTCTTTCTATCATAAATATAAATATTTTTTTAAAATCCTTTAATTTTACATCCTTTATAAATTTATAATATTTACTCGTACATATAAATATATAATAAATTCACTCACACAAATACAATAAGAGTACAAACATATTAACCACAATAGATACAGAGGGACTGTTGAGACTGACAACACGAAGATATATATATATATATAATAAGCAGAAGGATTTTTATATAATATATATAAAACAAAAATGGAATAAATAAATAACACAAATAGCTTATACATTATTTAATTTTAGATGAAATAATGTGGACTTTATAAAGACAGTGTCTGCCAGCTGCATCAAACTGTTTGCGCAGACCTAACCACAACACATAACCTCAACAACCAATCGATGCATGCGCTTGACTCTATAGAACTTGGCAATATTAAATTCCATAGAGTAAAAACCGCAAGCACAGAAAAAACCAAATGGGAGATTGTTTCATACGTATGATTGGGAAAATGGTAAATATAGATATTTAGAAATGTGTTTGAAATAGGTTCATTAGTAGGGTGGAATACATTCAAACCAGCTTCTTCTTATTGGAATGAAATAAGTTAATTTTATAAACAAATAATTATACAATTTTATTTTTGTGAGGCCTTTCCTGTTCTAAAAAACATCATAATATATATATATATATATATATATATATATATATATTTATTAAACAAATTTGTATAAATGGTAGTAGCCTTTAGTTAATTTTTTCAATAAACATTGAATCACAAATAGTACTTGCTCCGCCGGGGACTCGAACCCGGATCTCTCACTTTCCGGGTCAATGTGCTACCATTACACACCATTGAGCCCTTTCTTTTTACGATTCTATTATATTGTATTTGGCCGTATGTGTCGCATATGCGTTTAAATAACTAAAATAACATAGGATCGTAAGACCAAATACCTTTCAAACGACTTTTGTTTACATTAATCAAAATTTGTATAAATGGCAATTTAAATTAGGCTCACAAAAAAGAGCAATTTTTCGCAATTAAATGTACAGACTCTTACATGCCCTTTTATCAACACAAAATTATAAAAAATAAAATAAAATTAAAAGAAATTTATTGCAATATTATTGAATCCTCAAATTCCAACATCAAAGTTAAAACATTATATTAGGAAATCCAAAGAATAAAATAGATGATGATGAAAAATCTGGAATTTAAGAAATTAATAGTAACAACTGTAATTTTAAAAATACACAGGCTAAACAAAAATAAAGATAAATAAGAGAGTCAAGGAACATAAAGCATGTATGAATTATCAACAAAGAGGAAAGATCGGCCACGGCAAAACATGCACTTCATACTGGGACACTACTTTTTTACATGTAAAAATTATTAAAAGAAATCCATATTAAAAATTTCTCTATGCTTACGAAATTATTTTTATACCAAGAAACCATACTATGTAGTAAGTAAATAATGAACCTTGGCCTTTCCAAAATTCACCATTACTGCCTTTAATTTAATTAATAATATTAACATTTCCATATATAGACATATTCCTGGTTTTTTAAATTTTATATCTCTGTATTTTTAATGACATATGTTTTATTTACGTCTTAATTGTTTATATTATTACTTTAACAAATTTTATTTCAGTTATGTGAGTCTGATGATGTGTTCCAAGCACGAAAGGCCTCACAAAAAATAAAATGTCATAATCATTGTGGTTTTTTGTTTTATAAATTAGTAAGGTGGATATGAATTTGGCAAATACAATATTATTATTATTACAATTACAATAAATTATAATGCCATTGTTAAAAAGTCATTTTATGAGGAACAGATTACAGAGTCCAATAAATGTTGGAG
This sequence comes from Homalodisca vitripennis, assembly GCF_021130785.1. NCBI lineage: Eukaryota > Metazoa > Arthropoda > Insecta > Hemiptera > Cicadellidae > Homalodisca > Homalodisca vitripennis. The sequence continues at coordinate 29,662,024 of NC_060212.1, forward strand.
AAAATTTATACAGTAGTGTTATGCCGGCAAAATAACGATATATAAAACGTATTTGAAATAAATAATTTCGTTCCCACAGGCGCCTTCAATGGTGCTTGGGGACTGTGTTATGTGACTAAAATATTTTGAATACATTTTGATTACTGTTTTAACCTTTGTGAAGTGTTTAAGCTTAGTTGTAGTGTAATGATTCTAAAAAACATTCTAACAGTACTATAAATTCGAAAGTACCTTTATTTGTTTGTAATGCTTTTCAACACAAATTATTTAACCATTTGTAATGAAAATTCTACATGGAAATTATTAAGGTCCTTAGAATGAATATAGGTCTATTTTTATTTCGGAGAAATTTCTCCGGGTTTACGCCCCACTTCTCCTTAAAAGACAGATAAACATTTTTCGGTCTCTGTAAATTTGCGTCATATTATTTTAAAGAGCCTAGTTAAACGTATTTAACTCTTCTGTGTAAAATATTGTATTGTGACTACTACTTTAAATTTGTTTAAAATGTATACAGTAAAAGCGTAACAAAAGTAACAACATTTTTTTAATTCAACATCGTGTGCAGTCCAATTAATTTATAATATTTAATTAACTAAATTGTGAAATTGTAAATGAAATGTTATTGAATTTTGGTTTCATTAGACATTGTGGCACAGTGTATTTACATTAGCTGAAGGACAAAAACGGAGAGGTATGGTCATTAAAACAAACCATTTCCGCTCTAAAAACAAGTGGGCGCAGGTAGTCCGTGATTATAGCAAGTTGAGTCACAAAGAAATAACAAGAAGACACTAAACTTTTTATTACAGAAAATCGTCAAGGTGAACATCGCATCGCATCCATTTCTCACTGATGGGTTTATATGATACTGATTAGGTACATAACTATTGATATAATATCTAGACTGGACTAAAAAAAGCCTTATGATACAGGCGAACAGAATGGATTGGGAAGCAGGAACTGTACTCTGTATCATCTTTACATATGGATGGCCACTGTCATAATGTAAATATTAAAATGTGTTAGTATTATTGTAGTTTACTTTATTTTTTAATTTTAAGCGGAGCACGAGGGTAAAAAACTAAAAATTTTGACTTTTATTTTTTTAATTTTTTTTATGAAATACGGATTATTGCGGACATTTTGATATATAACACATGATGAAAAGACGTTTTGGAAATGCACATAAATAATTTTTAAAGATATGATGTGACGCGCAAAACGACAAGCAACATTTGTTATTGTGCGTTTACTATAGTACTGCAACTCATTTACAAACTCTAATGATTTCAGTTTCTGCTGTTGGCTAACCTGTACTAGTGTCATCTGTAATAGTGAGAACTGTGTATGTGGGCTTTAATTGCTGTATTGTTTGTTTATTAAAATTTCAGTCAAAAAACAATTGTTATTGTGGTTTCTTTTTTCAGTGGTTGTTTTGTGTTTTATGGGTTCAATTATGGCAAGGAGACCAAGAAGACCTAATACTGTGTTCAAAAAAAGAAGAAATGTAGGTATTCCTAAAGCTAAACTTACCTTTAACTCCTCAACCAAGTGACAACCTAATTCAAAGTAGGCCTAACACATTGGATAGTCCTAGGCCTAGCACATCTCAGTTACAGGTTGTTGATGAACTCGAACCAAAACAAAGTACTTCTGAAAAGAAGATTGGTGATCTGGATGATGTATATAGCATGTACAGTGATTCTAATGTAAATAGTGTAAATATAGTTTTTAAGATTTATCTTTAATTGTGTGACGCATTTAGCTCAGTCTGTGGATTGTTCGCTTTGTGGCGAATCGGGGATCGAAGTACGATTAGTTTAGTAGCATTGGTTTGGCCTCAAACCTTTTGAAATATTTTGTTAAAAAATTGTTCAAAACAAGCATGATTTCAAATCATCCAAAAAGCTGAAACACAATTCCAAAGCTGTATGAGAGTAATTTTCGATTGGTGTATGGCCTTCGCTCCATTGGCAAAGGTCATAAATTCTGCGCAAACTCTACTTGGAATAATGAATTTGCCCCCCTACCGCCCACACATTTTGAGTCTTTATTAACGATGTGTTTGGGCTCAGTAGCAGAAGATATTTGTTTTTCAGAGCATGAAAGATGCAGTGGAGGAAGCTGTAGTTGTAAAATACTGGGATTCGAGACTTGGGCAGTGGCTCTCGGACGGGACCATGGCAAAAGAAAGGCCACACATCTCTCAATATGGAGTTGTTTTGACTGCCACCAGCTTTGAGACCACTGGCAAGGTAATTGACTGTTCAATACTGTCCAAAATATTGTAAATGCCCCAACAAAGAACAGCTTATGCCATCAATGCACTGCAAACTATAAAGGCTCCAGTGGAGGGATGGAGGTGCAGGGGGCAGTAGAAAATTTTTTAAATCCGGTCCAAAAGTGCTTATAACGTACGTTATACTGAGTACCTTGGAGATAGATGGGTGATTCTAAGGGGTTTGCTTGCCGTGAAAGGAAATGAATCCCTATGGGCCCAGACTTGTGAAATCAGCAAATTTGAATGTCTGGGACATGTACAGAAAAAGGATGGGTACTAGATTAAGAAAATTGGAAAAATGAAAACAAACATTTAAAACTTAGTGACGGTAAAGGTTTGGGTGGCAAAAAGATAGGCTATCTAATGCTGTCATTGACAGATTTCAGACCTATTATGGCCTATGCCATAAGGAGAAAAACACTGACAATGTACAGAATATGGTAAAAGACATTTGGGCCATGTACTATCACAAGCTGTCTACTGATGATGACCCACACCATGGGACTATGCCTAAGAGTGAAACTAGTTGGTGCGGCTACCAAAAGTCTATTAATAGGAAATAAAAGACTTATTCCCATAAGAATAGGTGTACCAACCTGCATTATGGAGTTTATCAAACCTGTGTTTAAAAAGGCCTAACAGATAAAGAGTTGTTGAAGAAATGTCTGCACGGAAGACCCAGAACCCGAATGAAAGCCGTGAACGCTGTGATTTGGTCGAGGTTGCCGAAAACCGGGTTTGTCGGACTGAAAACTCTACATTTTTGGAGTTTATGATGCTGTGTCATCTTTTCAAACGATGGAAACATCACTAAGTGCAAGAAGTCATAAGTAAGCTAGGCCATGGACATAGGGAAACACACCATCAACAGCATGAAGAAAATGGATGAAACTTTGTCTCCGAATACAAGCTTCTCAAACGGAACTCGTCTGAAATGAAAAAACAAGCAAGGCAGAAGAAAAGACAGATCAAGAGAAGGTTGGAGGGGACACTGGAAGAAGATCCTGATGATCCAAGCTATGGAGCTGGCCTGTTTTAGGGATGCCAAAGAGTACTGCTAAATAAATTAATTTTGTGTTTTCTTCTCTTTTATCTTCCGTTTTCCGAAAACTATGTTTTGTACAACTTGGTGCCACAGTTTTTCTCAGGAACTACTGCATATAATTGAACCAAATTTTGTACCACTTATTCTAACATACTAAAGCACACTTCTAACACAGGATAAAATAGCATTATCTCTTTTTTGTTTCAAATTTATAAAAATAAAACAACACGTTATATTTTAGAAAAATATAAGTGTAAATTTTAAAATTTAATTAAATATTTTATTAGTGGCTTTATTTTTAAATTCCTTGTGTTAGAAGTGTAACTTTCATATGTAAAGAATATATGGTTAAAAATTTGGCCCTCAAATTATCTCCAGTAGTTACTGAAAAAAAAACTGTGCACAAAATGTATTCACAGTTACCATGGAAATAATACAAACATTTAGTGCTCCCCTTCCCCCCCCCCCCCACCCCCCCCCAAGAAAAATTTGTAGGCTACCCTAGTTATTCAATTTCTGCTGTAACAATATTTGTCATGGATATTAGTTGAAAGGTTCATTCAATTTTGTGATGCATCTTTTATAATGTCAATTAGAATTTGTTGAGTTATTTTTGAGCTAGAATCAGCACAGCAAGATCGTGATGATAAAAACTGTCACATTTAAATGTGAAGGGGCAAGGGGCTATAGTGCCAGGAATATTACCAGTACAACGGACTGCCTTGGCAATGGGACAGCAGCGGTTTAAAATAGCTGACTAGTTGGTGGAATGCAAGGAATAGTTTATCAGCACCGTTGTACAGGGTAGTCTGCTGCGTGAGTCATCCTCACGGGGCTTCTGCCGACATCCAATAAGCGCTGCATATCCCATAACGCTGTTATCTGTTGCGTCTTTCTGCGTTCCTTCCTCGTCACTGGTCTAGATAGTGGGGAATTTACATCTAACCTGTTATAAAACTAAAAGAAGATGTGTATAGGCAACGAACGTTCTTTGTAGTTTAGTAAAGGACTTTGAACAAATTTGAGGTTCAAGTAAATCCAGGCAGTAATTTATATTTCACCAGCAAAGGTTTTATCAGGCAAAGCATGTCACCATCAGCTTATCAAAGAATCCCAAAAATTCTCACTAAAATATAGTAATAACATAATTATATAAATCTATATAGCAAAACAATTAGTGATTAAAATCAGTTAATTTTAATAAATAGCAAATATCTAGCTAGAGAAGGTTATATAAGCTTGACATATAGCTATGTAATAACAAAAAGTACTGTACCTTTAAAATCTCAAAAAATGTCTTGAAATCATTTCGGAGTAAACATTTGGGGGACTAACAGTTAATAGTTAAATTAATTTTAAAATGTAAGACAAAGTTACAGAGTATATATGCTTCATAACTTTCCCTGATAACAAAGCAATTGGAATGTTAATAATATTTTAATCCCTATTTGAACATAATATTATAAATATTTTTAAATGCATATTGAAGAGGGAGAGAGATATTATTGATTTTCAATTGGATTTTGTTTTCAAATGTACTTGATCTTAATAATATTCTCATTACATTAGTTACCATTTCTTTTTGTTTTTTTAGTATCGCCAATGTGTGTTTGACCTCTAAAAGGAAAATAAGGAACCTACAAAAAAGTCAATGAATTCCAAATTCTTAAAATTGTCAATGTAAATTTAATGATATTATAATTGACAAAAAATCTAAAACCGGTTCCAAACTGGTCATCCCATTCGGCCAGTTGATATGTTTGGTTAGTTTTTACATTTGCATGTGTAATAATTTGATTCTGGCCTACACAGCTTTTCTTATTATATAATTAAGTTTGATCTGTTACATAAGGTGGTTTTTTAATGTAAAGCAATACCTTGTTAGCAAAAATGACAATATTTATAGTTGTAAAAGCTTTACCTGTATCAATGTATTATTCAGGTTAATTAATGAAAAGTGTTCATAATTATTAATATTCTCTCACCTGTAGCATTGTTTAGATTGAAATGAATTTAATTAGATATTTATACTTTCAAAATTGATACTTGGAGCAATAGTATTGTTTATTAATTGTTAAAAATAATCATTTATTGAAAAGACTTTAGTAAATCACTCCATTTCACATTATAGTTATTTTATTTAGTTTTACAAACAGAGTACTAAAATATAAACCCTTCTAAGTAATATTTTGTATGATAATGTATAACAAAAGGAAACTGAGAATAAGTTAAAATCATTGGGCACGCCATTTTAAAATGCTAAGATAGAAGATTGGAAAGGAAATAAACACGAAGCCTATTAAGAATAAAATGTAGGTCCTCATCTTATTAGTGTCTTAACTGTTTAGAATCTTAAATATTTTAATATTCACTCTTAGAAATGTTATAATCTTTTTATTAATATGTAAAATTATTTTCACAAGCTCTTTATATAATACAAAGGAAAAAATCCATTATGAAACGACTTTAACATAGACACGAAAATCATGTGTAGCTTGATTAGACAATATACGAATAGATGTAGGATTGATTTTAACCTGCAATCAGTCCTAAATCTGTTAGTGGAGGTAGGACTTTGTATTTTATAACTGAAAATTTACTCTTTAATTAATATTTGAAAAACAAATGAATATTTTAAATCCTCTAATTTGCGTTAAAATTATTAATTTCAATTTTTTTCCCAATATGTATCGCAAAGGTAGGCAACTATTCAAAGAGTCCTATTTGATAGGTATTGGTTCTTCACTCTGAAGAACATTGTCCAAAAATTTTGAATTGCTCAAAGGTAGGTTCCCTCTGAAGAACATCCTGTTGAATTGCTCAATAGTAGATTCGTTGTGAAGAACATCCTCTAAAAGTTTTGAAAAAATATGATCACTCTGAAGAACATTGTCTAAAAATTTGTAATTGCTCAAAAGTAGGTTCCCTCCGTAGAACATCTTCTAAAATAAGATTCATGTAACTATTTTTAGAAATTTAATCAGATCAACTTGAATTATATTACATTTTTAACATTTGTTCACATAATTCACTAGAATATTACTTCTTGCTTTTTCTATGGGTATATACATTTTGCCTTGTGTAGGCTGCATGGATTAAAGATGGTTCTCAAATAATTTGTATATCCTTTTCTAAACTGTAGTTTCAGTGACTAGGGAACAGTGAATGAATGTTGTAGCTGTAGGTAGGTGTGACAGTGATGAGTGTAATACCTGAGATAGTGTGGTAAGTTTATGGCTTAGTGGGAATTTTAGTGCAAATCAAGTATTATCACACAATTTATGGGTGTGGTAGTTAGTAATGGCTTAAAATATCTATTTATTGCTGGGAGGGGATGGAATGAAATATTCCTTAAATTACAGAAATTTATGTTTTTACTCATCTATCCTGAAAGAATAACCGACGATAACCATTTTTCTGTAGACCCAAGTTTACATTTTTATTAGCATTTTCGAAGGTATATTAATAAAGTCCATTTATATCCATATCAATACATTAAGATAAATAAAAATTAGGTCAATACTCTTTTCTAGTAAATGTTTTCAATCAGTATTTTGGTAGATAGGCATTACGTTTAAACAGGGCGGTACTCAACTTTGGCGGGCCTCGGGAAAGATATTCGGCCCGGACATTTCCGCCACCGGCGGCGTCTGTCGTCGACACAGTCGCTTGAAATACCCGGCCCGGATCCCGGTAAAATTTTCCAAAAAAAAACGGTCTGAGCACGGCGCTGCGTTTAAAAGCTCGCGTGTTTTGGTTGCGCGACTTATGACCAAAGAACGGCGCCTGTGCTCCTGTATTCGGTGAGCAAACATCATATCACACTTCATTGCGTATAATAATGGAATCCAGAATTAACTAAACATAAGTAAAACCTATTAGTAGAGTTAATTTACCTTAGTATATTTTTAGATTCTCAAATTTAGCAGTTATTATTTTTTTCTTGTTGTAACATAGCAAAGAAAAGCATTTTATTTTTCAACAATTTAATTCTTGGTTAGGGTTGTTTTTGGTGGGCATATCAATTTAGGCTATGTATTAATGACAAATTATATAATTTTCACGGCAAGATAACATAACCAAAATTATATTATTGTAGATAGGCCTATATGTACAGTATCAATACATAGTATTTTCGTTTGATAAATCTGAATGTAAATATGTGTTTTAGTCTGATTAAAAGTTTTTTCCCCTAAATTCGCCCTTTTGTATTATGTATATAAGATACAAATAAAGTCATTTGAATTTAAAATACAAATAATTTATTTAAGGTTATGGAATAAAAGTTAAAGTAAAAATGTGGCAACTAACTGGGATCATTTAATACATTTTGGGGACAAAATGCATGTGGCTTCATGGTATAAATACCAAGCCCAAAAATTAAATTTTTGGATGTTTAAACTATAAAGTACAAGAAAGTTTCAGATTTTTGTGTAACCCATCGGAAGATCAAAAAACGAATGTTCATATTTCCTAAGTTGTCAACTCCAATTGGAAGGCAGGGGTTCAACCAGACTATTTAAGTCTCGGGTTCATTTTTACAGAGCTAACAGCAACAAGAACAATCCTGTGAATATTTTTAGTAAAGGTACAGCGTTAAACTACGTCCACGTTTTTTTAAACTATCCACGCACCTGGAAGCCATGATACCAACAAGATTATTTACGTCTCAGGTTTATTTTCACAGAGCCGACTGCAACAAAAACACACCTGCAAACACATCTCCTACTACTGGTGTTCAACAAGCAACATAGTCGTAATAATCATGTTGGGATAGCAATAACTTTGACATGATTTCTATTTTGAACTTGTTTAAAAATGTGAATTAGAAAACTTGAAGTGGAAAAAAATCACAAATGAAAAACTATAATTATCTCTAGAGAATAACCAAGTACCAAGTTTGAAGTCTCTAGGACCTTTCTGTCAGGTTCTTAATGACATATTTCATTCGCAAGCTCATAGTTTTATGAATAAAATGATGTGTTGAAACAATAGTTGTAGAACGTAGTAATTACTTTTGAATTAAACGTGCAACTTAACCCTTTCACTACCGAGTGACACAGCGTCTAATGTTGACACAAAATTCATGGTGGTCCTGTGACGATTGGTAGTGAACATATGTGGACAGTCCTATAGCTATAGTATACAATGTTTGACTCATGTTTGCACATACGAGGGCTGTTCAAAAATATCACAACTTAATTTTTTTTGTTTTTTTTGGGGGGGGAATTATTTATTTACCAATTTCAATTTTATCCCCTTCAAAGTAATCCCCGTTATATATTATACACTTGTGCCAACGTTTCTTCAAATTCTCAAAGCACTTTAAAAATTCGTTTTTGTGTTTCTTGTTCAGCTCCTACTTCGATGACGTCTTTACCTCGCTAATCGTAGTGTAGCGGCGTCCTTTAATGGGCCTCTTCAGTTTCGGGTACAAGAAAAAGTCACAGGGGACCAGATCTGGGTGGCTGCGGCATCACTAGTGTGTTTGTTTTTGCCGAAACATCGTGTACAAGTAACGATGTGTGAGCCCGGCCTTATCGTGGTGCAAAAGCCAATTTTTGTTTTTCCACAAATTCGAGCGTTTCTGGCGGATTGCTTCACGCTAATTGTGTGTAACTTACAGATAATATTTCTTATTGACAGTTCTACTCTGTGGCAAGAACTCATGATGCACCACGCCCCTGAAATCGAAAAAACTGTAAGCACAACTTTCACATTCGACCGAACTTGGCGCGCTTTTTTCGATCTTGGCTCATGCGGCAGCTTCCATTAGGATGAGCTTTGGTTTCTACGTCATAACCACGGTAACTAGAACTAGACGGTAGGGCTCACGCGCATCTGGCTGTGACGTCATCTGCACCAAGCCGGTTTGTAGACCGCACTACAAACAGCTGACAGCACTAGAGCGTTGTGTCTGTGCAGGGCGGTCGGTCTGCGTGACGTCATCTGCCCGGCGAGCCACTGCGCATCCTCCTCGTGAGCACTACCGTCTTGTTCTAGTTACCGTGGTCATAACCATAAACCCATGGATTGTCACCAGTTATGACCCTCTGGAGGAAATTTGGATCATCGCGGACTGAGTCCAACAGCTCATTAGCATTGGTAATGTGCTGCTGTTTTTGTTCGATATTGAGCAGTTTTGGTACGAATTTCGCGGTGACCCGTCTCATAGTCAAATATTTGGTACAAATCAAATAGAACGAGCCAATCGATATTTTCAGGTCCTGGGCAACCTCTCTAACGATGATTCGACAATTGCCCAACACTATTTTCTTCATTTTATCAATGTTTTAGTCTGTTCTCGACGTGTTCGGGCGTCCGGCACGTCGTTCTTCGTGTACATCTTTTAGGCCCTCTGAGAACGTTTTTTACTACCAATAAACGTTGCTTCGGTCCAAGGTAGCTTCTCCATAAGCCACAGTCAACATTCGGAATGCGTTAGGACACTTAATTTCGTTTTTAACAATAAATTTGATACAGATTCTTTGGTCCATTTTTTCGAATAGGCACCAATCGAAGACGAGCCACGTGCAAGCAAATCAGCTGTCAACAATTAACAGAACGTTGAAAATGGCCGAACGTTTTGGCATACGTCTGAAACATGTTTACCAACATAACGCCACAAAAAAGTATAAAAAACTAATATACCCGCGGAAATTAAAAATACACGTTATATTTTTTGAACAGACCTCGTACACCACAGAATGCTTTCGTGACTATTGGTATTGAATGTTATATATTTGGACACTACTATAGCTATAGTATTCAGTGTTTGATCAACGAACAGCATATTCTCTAATGTTGACACAAAAACTGTTGTTTTACGATGAGACATCTTCCATAACGTTACGATAAAAAATGAACATGTAAGATTGCATGAGGTTTAACATGGTTCTTAGGAACAAAACTCAAGTTCTTTTTACTGCAGCCGGCTCTTATCTCGGTGCAGCTATGAAAAATGTCAACAAAGATCCTGAACTATTGACCTTTACTGATAAAAATATCCTGTATTGTTAAAAATTATCAGGTCACAGTTCATATTGTTTCAGTCCAGAGATAAACCGATGATCAGGTCAAACTTAAGATCACCGTTATTCCCAAACAGATAGCATGTTGTTCACCCTTTGTCTAGTAAACAAAACTGGAGCTAAGAGGTCAGTCAGCTAAGGTAAAGCACTACCCTGGCTACGGACTCGCTTGGACTCAGTAACTAAGGACGTTGACTCAGCATGATCTCATGTTTATTTTAGATCTCACTTTCACTGGGAGAGGTCACTTGTTGTTCAGGTCAGTGACTGCACTTGGTCACTGCATGCCCTGCCTGGCTGGTCATAAGTAATAAATCACAGTGACGAAGAGTATTACTATGGCTGTGGCTTGTGTTGCAAAATAAGATGTCACAATGAAAACATCTGGGAAATGTCTACATGCAGTCAGAAAAACAAAATATTTTGTTCAAACTTTTATATTTCACAATATTGGTGTATTTTCTGTTAGCATATAATCACTCAAATTTGTTACAACTTTATTACAGTTATTTGTTATATGTCTATATAAATTTTATTTGTATTGTTATTATAATGAGAGATTTTAATAATGTTTTCTGTTTATTTATTGTTATTCATATGAACTGTTATTTTTTTCACTTGTTTATTATTATTGTTGTTATAATTTCTTTTTATTATAATGTTATAGATGTATATTGTTGTTATTTGTATTAATATTTTTTATGTGTACTTATTATTAGCTTGTGAATGTATGTGTGAATATGTAGACTTATTATTATGGTTGTAATATATGAAACTTGAATCTGGTATGAATTGGGAGTCTGTTGTTGGCATTTTTTTAGTTTCATATTGTATAAATTATATAATATATGAACACTTTATGATAGTAGTAAGTAACAAGATTTCATTATAATTGGTGTGTTAATTTGATTGTTAGTTGTTGTAACAGGTGGTGTAAAATTTGATTCAGGCAATTAACAATAGTTTAAATTAAATATTGGCATAAATCAAGTTTGGTTGTTCAATTTAATCTGCAGCCGACCAAAGTATAATTACAATTTTTGTGTTATGTATGTAAAAATTTGTCACACGTGCTTACTGCACTTGACAATATGTATTTCTTGTAGTGTATTGTACAAATAAAGATTTTTTGAACTGTGAACTGTGAAATTTAAGTATAGCTTGAAAGGACAATTGAATTGCCTTAAAAGCTAGCTTGCTAGTTGTTGGACATGCTGAAAGAATGTACAGTACACCTTTTTTACATTTAACAGTAACGTGAATTCAATCTAATGTAGAATGTATAAGAATTGTGACATTTAAGGAAAGTTTTTTTATTCTTACAAACAATAAACAATCTAAAATATACTTGAGAGGGGTTGCTCATTTTGTCCAGACTATCAAACCAAAAGACTAGTGATTTTGAATGTGAGAAATAGTGTATAATATCTGCTGTACACTCCCTATAGAAATGTTTCTGGGCTCATATTAATACCAGTAATGACAATAATAGAATAATAATACAATGGTTTTTCAACACTCCTTATGTGAATTTGGAAGATATGCTAGGTCCAATTAACTATATGTGGACTCCAACAAATTTCACTTATCAGTTTTCTTTGTATTTACATTAAACTGCTATTTTGTCATTTGTTTCATTGGTGTGATATCCATTAGCACACATACCAGTTTCTATGTATGTACTGCTGGTGCTGACTTTTATAATGCGGATGCCTCGATTTAAAATCATTTAAAATCATGTAAATCAACTAGGCTAGGAACATAATTATGTATCATTGCTTATGTCTAAATACAAATATTCTTTAAAAGGCTATATTGGCCTCATATTGTGAAGTGTAATACCTGTGTTCAGAAAGGATAAACAAAGTGACAATGTGTCGCGTAAAAACTATTTTAGCTTTGTGCAGTACAAATATAACTCAATTTTCCTGTTAATTCTGAGGTTGTATTTGAGAAACGTTTTGTTGTAGAGAAATAAACAAATGTTGTAATGTCAGCGGGAAAACTGTGTGGCCCAGTTATTCTGTGTGCAGTACATCTACTTGTCACTGTTGTTTAAATAACTTGTCATTGATTGGTAACTCACTGTCTTTGTATTGCGTACCACTTGATCATTGTTTAATGAGTCGTTGTGTAACGTTCCGGTTTTACTAATTGATTTCTAGTACAAGCATACTACTGATGTCTGTGTACTCTTCTAATTGTCGTACAAATACATGGTTTGAAATATGGACCGTATTTTTTATTCAAACTTTCAGTTTTATCTACTAACAGAGTTCAGTGATCCAACATTTTTGAATCTCAAATCCAATTCTGAATCTAGAAAAATAAATTCCCGATTTTCAAATTTGAAATTCCATTTAGCAATTTACTTTAAAACGTAAGTTGGATTTAAATAAAATTTTCACTTCACTAATTTCTGACGTTCTAAAACCATTGAAGACCGACCAATAACACAAATAGTAAGTAGGCAATGGCGCAGTGTAGCGCTTACAACGGTTATCGGAAGAAAACCGGATCAAGCAAGGTCGAGCGTGGCTGCTGCTTGGATGGGTGACCGCTGAGCGATCCTGTCCTTGCAAGCAGCCCGCCTGCCCGGTTGTTGGTGGTGTTTCGAAAGTCACCTTTAAGCCGTTAGTCCCCAGGTTAAGTGTTAAATAGGGCTTCTTAGTCCTAATTTCGGCTAGTAAAATAAGACATCTTAACTTAAAACCAGGCATATCCCTCTATTTTAAAAGGATTCGCCGAGGATTCTTAAAATGGCTATATTTTAAGAACAAAGTCGTATCTACCTTCTACATTCATTTTTTAGGTTATAAAACTGGTTTCAAGAATATAAACTGTTCGTCTGCAAAAGTATGAGCACTTATTTGTATCACTTGTTTAACATATTTTAAACTTTGAGATGTAAACAAAAATAAGTAGCGATCTTCTGTTTGTTTGCCCTCGAGCAGCTGAAGTCCGCAGCATCAGACACACTGACGCACGGCAATGCATGAGCATGAGTGTAAGCATAGTATTATTATCTAATACCGATGATATTTTTAAACTGTCTATCCACGTTTTTCATACACAAAGTACTACAAAAACACGTTTATGCGATTGGTTTTTGTGATTTATTGCTGATTAGCTGCCGTTCGCCAGTAGCCGCAGCTTAACCCGCGGCGATGCACGAAAGTAAATATGGAAAATACTTATGGCAAGCAAAATATTATTTACGAAACTATGATAACTTGTTTTAACTCATTTTAGCGATCAGTAATTATCGTACTACTGATCCTGGCCGAAGTTAGTAATGCGGCGAATCTCGGCAGATTCGATTATCGAATCTCGACAGATTCGATTGTCGAATCTCGGCGATCGATTCTCGAATCCGAATCTTTTTTATAGATTGAATAGATTCGGTATTCTGCTTCGACACATCACTCTACTAGAAAAATTCAAGTTTTCCCTAAACGTGTCTAATTTTTACGTACACTATTAAGGCACATCTCAGCTAGGTGTCAAATAAAAGTTGTTCACTAATTAATGTTTTTTTTTTTTTCGAAAATTTAAGCTTTTTTCCTAGATCTAATGACCTCAGGGTTTTAAAAATGTCTATTGTATAGTAGTGTGCCAGTTATTTAATAGTGGTTCAACAAAACACAACATAAACAATTGATTTCCTTCCACATTGCAAGAGGAAAAGGTTTAACACAATTCCTTTCAACTTTCCTGTATTCAGTCAAAAAGAAATCAAATGCAAAACGTATGGTTTACAGTCAACCTGATGTTGTAATCAAATTTTTAAAATATTAACAAAATGAAATGTTACTCCTTTAAAGAAAGTTGCTTTATTTTTGCATTCATCGGGTTATGTTTTTTATGGGGAAAAGAAAAATTCACAATGACCTTTGATACTTTGAACCATTTTACCAAATCACATTGCTTTCGTTTAAAGTAATCGTTAATATTTCTTGTGCTAAACCTTAGTTAGCTTAGCTGTATAGGATTTTTTTTTAAACACTGTTATGGGCCAAATTTATATTTTGACTTCTATAATATACCCTTAAAGTTAGAGCATAATTTCAGATACACATTTTTATTTCCTTGAACAATATTTGGCATTATCTTTGAGTAAGGATTTCAAGTTGTTTGTTTATAAAACAAAGTTAAAAGTTGTTTTTTATACATTTTTGATACTATGTAAATCTGACATTATGTATTATTTAATTAGCTCAAATTTCTTTCAATTACTTAAGTTTAGCTTGATTTGTTTAAATTATCATTTGATGTGTATTACTGTAAATTGAACATGGAACGAATAAAGACATTGATTCATATGTGTTACAGACGATCACATGCGACTGTGAAGCTACTCCGGCTCTTCAGCTGAAAGTGTTCCGACAGAAAGGGGAAAAGGTAGAGGTGTCGCACTACCGAGTGAATGTTAACCGGTTCCGTGCTCGCCTCTCTATCTTCTGTATCACCGAGAAACTGCTGGCAGACGTCAAGTGCGATGGCTGGCCTGATGTGAGTACCAGTGTTAGGGATTCATTTATTCAATCAAAAGAGGAGGTCCTAAATCCTAAGCACGGCAGCCAAACACTAGAGATTTATTCATTCAATCAAAAGAGGTTGTCGTAAATATTAAGCACAACAGCCAAAAACTAGGGATTTTTTCGTTAAATCAAAAGAGGCGGTCCTAAATCCCAAGCACAACAGCCAAAAACTGGGGATTTATTCATTCAATCAAAAGAGAGGGTCCTAAATCTTAAGCACAACAGCCAAAAACTAGGGATATTTTCATTCAATCAAAAGAGGCGGTCCTAAATCCCAAGCACAACAGCCAAAAACTAGGGATTTTTTCATTCAATCAAAAGAGACGGTCCTAAATCCTAAGCATGACTGAAAACACCTCTCTTCAGCTGTAATGCTTCATGGCTAACCTTTCTGGAAGGAGAGAGTGAAACAAGCTTACTCATCCTCTGGGATTCTAGCAAATACCGGACCTTGTTTGTTTCAGCCTTTACAAAAATTGTAGCATTCACCTTGTTGCCATTGATCATTGTGTTACTATTAGTAATGATAGCTTTAAAACAAGATTATTTCAGGAATCTAGAATTGAGTGATTTCAAATTTTGCGTTTTTGTAGATCTTTAGTCTAAAAATTGTGCATTAAAGCTTTTTCATAAATTTTATAGCATTTCTTACTTTAGAAAGCGAACCAATTTGCTCTCTGTGGGGATCTTTGTAGTCTCCAAACAGTGTAATTCATACATATGATATTGGAAACTGTGAACCTTCTTACCGGAATCGCAAGCTGTTGACATGAGCAACTATTAGATGACAGTACACCTGACAGGATGACATGCTACTACCGCCATGTTTAAGGCTGAAGGCAACAAAGAAAGCTTTCTCGTACTTTGGATCCTAGGAGGACATATCCCTTCCTCCAACTACCATTTAAGGGATTTACTTATAAGAGATTTTAAAATGTTGTCCAGACTTTATAAAGTACTTGACTAAAGTAATGTATTCATTCAAATTTAGATATAGGTACCTATATTTAGATATAATTATAGTTATTGACTAAAATTCACTCACAAATAAAGACCTTATTTATTATCATATTATTTATTATATTGCACGTTTCAAGTTTGTATTTTAAAGTAGTTGGATCTAATTGTGTAGATAAGAAAATCAACTTTCATGCAAAGTAATACTAGTGTTTTTATAAAATTATTTTAAAATGTAATTTATAATGGAGGTTGTTTGGTCAGACGCAAACCGGTGGGACAATGTGCTGCATGTATGATGATTCGCTAGCTCAGCGGAATATTTGAACTCCTAGACTGGCACAGTGCCATGTACCAGCCACGTACCGTGCCAACTGAATCGAGCTCCCGGTTTGTTTACATTCAGCATCCAGCCAGCCAGCCCGTCCGCCTGATACATGCTTCCATATTAAACAAAAACATCTGCATCTTCTTATAATATTGTTTTGTTTTGATAGATCTGATAACTGTTTTTCTTCATTTTCTTTCCTTACTACGTACATGTGAAACTGTACATACCGAAAAGGATATCATACTATCTCCACATTAGTCATATTGAGATTTTTCTTCTTCAAGCATTATGCATGATTTGCCTGTTGCCGTACCCCCCCTCTTCCTCGGGGGGGACATATGCTACTACAACTTCCGATGCATTTGTAGTATAATGCCTTAATAGGTACTCTTTCACTGTCTTCTATTTAGATGTTCCTGCCATTTCCTTGTATTTTCTTTTAATCTGTTATGTAAATGAAATGAAATATGTGTAATTCCTATCTAATATTTTTATTGCTCAGTGTATCTTGTGCAGCCCTTCATTCTTCGGAGAAATTTAATTTCTGATGCTTGTATTTTGCTAACGTATTGCTGTTGTCCATATTTCACTTCCATATATTAGAGCTGGTACTGCTATTGTTTTATAAAACTTTAATTGTGTTTCTCTTCTTGTTTTGTGTTTTTAGATTTCTGCTGATTGTACCACGTGTATTAATACATTTATGGGTAATACACTACAGGTTTTGGGATTTCTCTAGCTCCTTTATCATACAATAGCTCTTAATATTATAGATTTGAAAATTGTTGATTTTGTAATCTAGGGGTTTCTAATTCCAAAACCGATGCAAAGAGTTCAATTTGAACTTCTCCATTGCCAACTTTATTTTATCGATTTAAACTGACATGACTCTAGATTCCAGGAGTCGAGTTTGTAGTAGTTTCAAACTTCATATGCTGCAGGACAAGGAGATTTAGAAAATGGCATATAAAATAAGTAGTTGGAGAGAAGCAAATAAGAAATACATAAATAATCCTAAGTGTAATCTAGATGAAGAGGTATTCTCATTGTCTCGCCTGATGGCAGTTGAATGCACTACAATATTTTAGATCTCTAAGCACGGTGTAGCAACCGAATTTTCTACACATAACGTAGGTATGGTAGGAAGGGTTAATTCAATGTGAATGTTGAGTTTAGCTCCAGTTCGAAGATGACAATTTATTTGTGTGTTCCAGATCAAAGTATCTCTGGCTCAAGTTGGTGCTATCAAGAACAACATGGATGAGAGTCAGCTGCAAGAGGTGATCACCGAGATCGTCACAGTTGCCCTGCGGAACACAGAAGTACATTTCAACCTCTCCCAGTATCCGACTTGCCCACGGCTCAACCGATATGTTCCTCCTCCTTCCCACCTGTTGCCTGTACACTACGATAGTCTGGTGAGTGGTTAATGGCTTTTTCCTGTTACTTACATCCTCAAGGTCAATTCGGGTTTAAGCAACGGGAGGTGAGTGTGATGCTATAGAACATGAGTCCCTAAAAATCTTTTGTTCAAGGGTTTAAGAATTTAAGGAAGCAGGCGAGCTAAGTACTTCCGCATTTATGTTATTGAAAGACAATATTGTTAGATATGTAAATTAACTACCCAGAAGTGAAAGTTATAAAGTAAATGTATCCCCAGGAGGGTTCACTTCTGGCTTGTTTATACTTTTCAGTTGAACCTACACTGGATAAACAAATAGCCAATCTGGGCTTAAATCTGGGCAACTCTTTGGATGGCCAGGAACAACACATCACTAACCGCAAATGTCAACGTTTCTCTTTTAGTCACCCTCAACAACAGCGTGGAAACCTATACTGAGAGTGAGAAAGCAAAGAGCTAGTTAGGCTATTTGAGTTTGTATGATGAAAGAAAGAAAGAAAGTTTATTTTTAATTACAATACTATTACAATTAGCATTAATATATGAATTGATAATTAATATATGTACAATAAATAACTAAAATTATTATACATAGCGTTTGGAAATTATCCTACATGGGTAAGCAGCCAAGTAGGCAAATACCAACAGCCTCTGTGTGATACCAATAACTTGCTCGTGCCACAGACTAAGCTGTCTACCTTGCACCATGAATAGCATTTTTGTGCGAGCATCCCTTCCCTCTCAACTTTACATGAGTTAAACCAATTGCTTGTTTAACATTTTTATTTTTTTTTTATTTCTTTTTTATTTTACATATCAACAGACATATCTCCATTTTTACAAACATTAGACAAAGAATTGGATAATTCTACTCAAGATGCTAAACTAAAATGATGAAAAAGTTAGACCATGTAAACCATTGCCATCTGTATCCTAGTTATACATAAAAAATAGTGACTGATAATTATGAACAGAATTTGCAAGTACACCCTGATCAATGGTAGCAAAAGATTGATTTAAGTGAAAGGCATCATTATTCTGCAATTGATAAGTAATAGTACAAAATTAATAAAGACTCAAATAAATGTAACATGCAAGTATAAGGATATAAATTTACAGATACATCCAGCAATAACATGTATAACAATGTAAATATAAAAATGAGATAGGCCTACAAAAAGATACAATATATATTAATACAACAGCAACCATTAAAAAACAGTAGACATATGGAGCCCATTCAAGCAAAACAAGAAACATAAGTCATTCATTCTAATAAATTAAATGGTTGAAAACATAACATGAGAAACTACATCGTAAAAAGTCGTTTTTATGAGCATTGGACAGTTAGTCAGTATATAAGTAAAATATGTTGAAATATTTTAATAACATAGTAATGTTTATAATAAATACTATTAGAAATATTATTTTAAAGATAAACCTCTAAGTAATATATGAGAGTCTATCTGGCAAGAATCTGTATTATACTCCCATTACTAAAAGCCAAGGTTGTTTCCTTATAGATACAAATTCACTTTTACTGACTGGCTGCACCGCTGATGAAACTCTCTCATGCACCAAATTGAGCCCGTTGGCTGAAGTTTGGTTTTAGACCAATTTCTATTTTATTCTGTTTCTCTAAGTTTTACAAAAATCAAATTTCAAATTTGTTTAAATAGTAATTTGTTAGAATAAAGTAATTTGTTGGTAATCAGACCCTTGTTTAGAATATGCGCTGAGATTTTTAAACAATTATTTCTTATTGTATTGTTTTTTTTTTTTTTTTTCAGTTAAACTCATCTCATTCCATGAGCATCAACTCAAAGACTGCAGATAAACGACTTCTTGTGAAAGTGGTCAAGGCTGTTGGACTAGGATGTAAAAAAGGTTAGTATTCTCATTATATGGATTGTATCTCATTATTTGGATTGTATAACCTGTTGTACACAAATGTTTTTAGACTTCCATTTGTTCGATAACTATACAGGTTCAGGAAGAGTTCAGTTCAAAATCCACACTGCTTATCTCAAAATTCTAAGTTTTAATTTATACATTATTGTACTCCATGTTTTAACTTGTAAATATTTATGAGGTCAGTTCAATCATTTTGCTAATTCAATTGTATACTTGGACTCATGATTAGTGTTCTTAGTATGCTGGATGTACCAGGTGATTTCCATTCGGACACAATTTTATTTCTGGAAGTGAGTGTCATTATTTGAACATCATGCACTTGTACAGACATCGTTAGTCGTATCTGAACCATCTGTGTACACACACCAGGCCTATTGTGTTGCCTCCATTTACAAGTACTGTATTCAATTCAAAACAGCTTTATTCTTTTAGCATATACACGTACATACAAGAATAGTGAACACTGAAAGGACTAAGACCGCAAGAGACATGTAGAGAAGCCTTCAAGGAGCTCAGGATCTTGACAGTTCCTGCACTCTATATTCTTGAAACAGTAATGCATGCAGTAAAAATAGGCCGAGCCAGATTAGGAGACCACCACACATACAACACAAGGCATAGGCACAACTTCGCACTCGACACTCATCATCTCTTGTCTATTCGAGAAGAAACCATCTTATCGAGGAGCTGCCTTCTACAAATGTCTGCCAGAAGAAATGAAGAGAATCCCTGAGAAGAATCTGAAGAGAAGACTCATGGACTGGCTGCTGGAACGAACAATATACACAGTCCAGGAGTTTTTGGATTGGAGAACTCAGCAATGAAGATGAATAATGACAAATTCTGTAACTCTTACTGTACATACTTTTTACCTAATTCGAACTTAACAATTGTAATTCAAATGACACAATCGCTGTACTCAATGTATATGTGAATAAAGATTTGATTGGAGTGTCAGGATTTAATTAATTTTTTACTAGGGAATAAAAAAAGGGAAGAAAGAAAAAGACAAGAATACGTAAAGAAAATACAAGATTTCTCTTCACAGGAAATAGAGGAAGTTTAAAATACAATCATTACAGTCGTTAAAAGGTTACAATTACAACAGTTCAAATTAAAATTAAAACAGCTTTTGTGGTGTACTTTACCTCCTCATAACAGATGCTGCTTCTTGGTTCAGAAAAAACGGATTTTTGCTCAATGAAAATAAAAGTCAAAAGATGTTATTTACGTTAAGAACTATGGACAGCAATAATATTGACAAGGATAGGGTTTCCAGGACTAAATTTTTAGGAATCTACATTGATAATAAGTTAAGTTGGCAGGTTCATATAGATTATATATCCTCAAAATTATCAAGAGTTATATATCTTTTAAAACAATTAACAAGTTGTGTACCAAGTCACTATCTGAAAACAGCTTATTATGCTTATTTTCAATCAGTTTTTCGATATGGTTTAATTTTATTTGGCAATTGTTCTAGGATCGATGAAATTTTAATTCTTCAAAAAAAAGCAATTAGAGTAATAACAAAATCAGAAACAAAAGCTCACTGCAGACCTTTGTTCACTCAATTAGAAGTGCAAACAATTATAAATTTATGTATATTTGATTTTATTACTTTCATTTTGAAGAATCATGACTTGTTAAAATTTACAAATGAAATTCATGACCACAATACTCGTAACAAGAATAAGGCAGTAATTGAGTATCACAGACTAAGCACTTTTTCTAGTCACATTGTATTGTCTGTTAAAGTGTACAATAAGGTTATTCACCTTATAAATGAAAATTCAGTGAAGATATTTAAACACAAATTTTATAAGTGGTTACTTCCTTTCAATCAATCCCTTTTATTCTTTAAATGAATTTTTTTTAATGTCTGTGATCAATTTTTAAACTAAGAATTTATTTTTATACTGTGCAACTGTACTTAATTATTTATTAACGTTTTATAATAAGTGTTTGTCTAATTTTATTAATAAATAAATTTATGTTTTGTTTATGTATGTATAACTTATATTGTTTCTATTGTTATTTTGATCTCTAGTTTTCATAGAGATTAAGTTGTTAAGATTTTATTAAGTAATACATTTTTTAACTGTTTTTTTATTTATTGACTTATTTGTTGCAACTTTAAAATATCCTTATATTATTTATTTAAGTAGGTTAGTGTCGTGGCAATACTGCTCAATATAAATAACTTTGTCAATGCTTTTGTAAGCCTGAACGACAATAAAACATATTCTTATTCTTATTCTCCAGAATCATCACAGGAAATTCATTAAATGTATGATTTCATTTCAGGTGTCCAAGAGCCATTTTGCATTGTAGAGTTAGACGAACCTCCACAAAAGAACCAAACCTCACTCAAGAAAGACACTGACAGTCCAGTTTGGGATGAACACTTCTTATTGTAAGTGTATTTTCTCACTGCTCATCATCTTGTGTGCTTTATAGAAAAGTTTAGTGTTATCGCTAAAACTCTGTGATCTTTGGAATTGCACATTTTGAGTTGTTTCCGAATTACTTCAATTCAGTGGTTTAAATTTCTTGTTTGTTATAAAAACTCAATGTAGTATCGTCGAACTTTTGTTATATGGAAATATTCATAATTGACAGAAAATAGGACATATGGGAAACTTCAACCAAACATACCAAACAAAAAACATTAACTTTGAGTTAATTTTGATATACTTCTGTTTATTTTATCCCCCATGGCCAGTTAAAAAATGTTTTAATGGTTCACAAAAAAGAATTTGTATAAGCACAGGATAAGTATCAATTTCATAACCAAAAATCAAGTTTGATATGCAGGTTTATTTAGGTCATAATTATTTAGATTATATTTTCTATATTTTAATTTTCTTAAGATTTTTACCTGAAATAACCGCAATTTTTTAAATACTTTCTCAACAATTTTGATGAATTTTTCAATATTTTTGAATTTTTTTTCAACCGTACTAGGATTGGTTCAAACATATTTATTTTTTTGTTCTTTGCAAGTTTTGCTGTTTTAATTCTTGTGTGTCAGTTTTCTGTTAGTTTTGTCATGTGAGAGGGAAAGTTTTCTCCCTACATCGGTAGACCTGTAGTAGCAGCTGATAGTTTTATTATGTAGCCTAGTATAACTCTTCATCTGGAGTGATGATTGTTTTTCAAACGGTAGATTGTTACCATGGCCAAAAATACTTGCTCAGTGATTAAGTTAATTTTGTGTAAAATCTGTGTACCGGTACTACATTTATTAGTTATATAAGGTATGGAAATTTTGATGTATGTTGCCGTAATGTCAAGTGTGTTGTTTTAGTGACATAAGTGGTCACACAAGCGAAATACTGTTTGAAGTGTACGACCGCGCCCAAGGGGAGAACAAGTTCCTCGGTCTGGCGATTGTGGGGGTAGAGGAACTGCTGATCAACCCCTCCCAGCGGCAGACCATCTCCCTCCAGTCTCGACCGTACCAGGAGGACACTGTCTCCGGGATGCTCACTCTAGAGGTGCTTGATTTATTTATTTAGGTTTTGCACTCTATCATATACGAGATTGTACAGGTTATGGCAAGAGAACTCTTCTTAAATAAATATATGTTTATTGCCATCTTACAAAATGCATCAGCAAAGTCCAAATATACACCTAAGTGGTATAGTCTGGAGGCAATAATTATTTAATCTAACATTTAAACATATTTAACAAAAGTTGCCAAGAATTTTCTCTCTTCCACCTATCTTCATACCTACATAATAAATAATACAATCTTTCATAAATGATACAACGGAATAAACTTAGGTACTAAACAACATCCTGATCAATCCCTAATTACAAGCTATTTAAAATGGACTGTAAAATTGTAAATAAAACTATAACCTATAATATTAGCACCTATCTAGGAAGTTAAAAACATTAAAATATTATACAATTAAAACATTAAAATATTATACAATTAAAAAACATTACAATGTTATACAAAACACTGTTTTTTACAAAACATGAAACAAAGTATAGTAAATAAGAAGAAAGAAATAAGAATAAAACAGGAAGAAATGGAAAACTAGAAATTCACTTCATGAGTACTAAAAAACTCAGTCAGATCATAAAAAGGATTCCTCAGTAACCAAGTATACAATTTAGCTTTGAAAATGTTCGTTGGATACTTATCAACTACATTTCTTAATTTGTTATAAATCTTTTGAGGAGTTACAATGTGACTCCTGCTGTGTTTTGCTTAACCTAACAGTGTTCTATTGCAATGTTGTTTTTATTTCTGGTATTGTAGCTGTGTATGTTGCTGCCAAAAGTGAGAGCTGGAATATTTTTCAGGATGTATGAAACCGAGTCAAAAATATACAAATTAATAACAGTTTGCAGCTCTAGTTCAACAAAAAGAGTTTGCAATGGTCCAATGGATTTGCTTTAGTCTCATTATTCTAATTAACCTTCTTTTGCAGGAATGAGAATGTCATAATTCTAATGTATTGCCCCATATTACAAGACCGTAACTAATTATAGATTGGAAAAAGGCATAGTAGGCAGATTTTACATAGCTTTCAGGCACACAATTCATTATTCGTTTAAGAAGAAAAAATTACTCTTGATAATCTTTTGGAAATATATTCAATATGAGAGGTCCATGTTAAGTTATTGTCAATAAATAGTCCTAGAAATTTAACACAAGAAAGAAATCATTGGTTATGTCGGATGGAGGGATTTGCCTTAAGCTGAATAAAATGTTTTGGGTTTTGGGATTCATTCGATAAAAAACCATTTGACCTGAACCACAATGAGGCTTCGGTAAATGTTTGATTTACAAGGTCCTTGTAGTGTGGGGTTGAAGTTTGTGTGAACATTTTAAGAAAGTTGTATCATCTGCGTATATAATAAAGATTTTGCCTTATAGCACTAGGAAGGTCATTTATAATGAATTACAGAATAGAAGGGGACCTAATACTGACCCTTGGGGTACTCCATTCTCAATCACTAATTCAATTGGACCATTCCCCATTTAAAAACACTCTTTGTTTGCGGTATTGTTAAATAATTTTTAAAGGAACTTGGCTGAAATACCAGTAATACCATAATAGTTTTTAGTTTTGAGATTAACTCATCATGTTCAATGCAGTCAAAAGCCCCTGCTCAGTTCGCAGAGAGTTACCTGAACAAAGGCCTTATTCTCAAAAGTATTTAGGATTTCCCTAATTAGTGCATCAACTGCATCAATTGTACATTTTCCCTCTCTAAAATGCAAATTGTGTTGAATTTAGATAGTTTGTTACTTTCCAGATAAGCAATGAGTTGATCATGTACTATAATTTCTATAATTTTTAGATAGTACCGCGGGAAAACAATTGATATAGGGCGATAGCTTTCAGTAAGATTTTCTAGACCCTTTCTTAAAAAATTGGCATAGTCCTTGACAACTTCAATTCATCAGGAAAACATCCATCTCTCATGCATTTATTTATACATATAGTTAAAGGGTTCAAAATTGTATGATTACATTTTCTTAATCATATTGTTAGATAAATTAAAAATATCCTTGCTATCTGAATTTTTAAGTCTTTTTACTGCTTTGGTAACATCAACAATTGAGACCTCTGTAAAAGTGAAATCATTTTTTACAATTTTTGTAATTTTTAAACTAAGTTTGAACTATCAATAATTAGGCTTCTTAATACCAGTCCTTTATTTGCTTTACTGAATTGACAAAAAAGTTGTTAAACTGATCTGGGGTGAAATTTATGTCTGGTTGAGATGATGAGCTGTTTATATTTTCTTTAATCAAGTTCCAAGCAGCCTTACATTTATTATTGCTATTTTCTATTTTTGCTGCATTATGTGCTAATTTTGCGTCTTCAATGGACTTCTTATAAACTCCTCTTCAGATCATGTAATTAGCATAATCCTGTCACAGACAGAATTCTTCACCAGTTTGTCTAGAAATAAAAGTCTTTTCTTTCATTTGGGGTCAATTCTCCTGTGTACCATTCATTCTTTCTTTGGACTTTTTTAACTGTGATTGTTGCTTTTTTAATGTGGAAAAAAATGTCAATTTATTAATCATAACTGAAAAGAATGCTTGGAAAAATTGTTGGGCACACAATGCTTTTTTCGTTGTTAAGTAAATTATCCCAATCATGTGACGACAAAACTGTTAATCAGATCAGCCATTGAATGACTTCGAAAAACTAATTACAAAGGGCATGTTTTGTTCTTTATTTTCTTTAATATTTTCAGATACTTTTGAAAAGGTATGTTTTTGAATATTTAAAATTAGAACCCATTATGGTCTGACAAAGGGAAAATCAAAGATGTTACATGAGATAACTTGTTCTGGGCAATTTAAAAAAATGTTGTCAAGACAATGGTTTCCCCGGGTTGGTTTTCTATTCAGGCAAAAATAATTATATTGTCTTAAAAATATTTAAAAATTCCATAGGCCTTTGGCTGTTTCACAAGGATTTATCATTGTTTCGTGATTTTGCCAAAAACGGTTTCACAACGATATATTGTTGATGCATAATAAATTTCTGGTAATGCATAATTTTTTTTATGATTTAGCATATCTTTATACCAATTTGTTCAGTTAAATTCTCCACACAAAAAAATATTTTTGTACTTTTTATGTTTTATACTTGACTACATATATAATTATATGATTTTATATGTGGATTTGATGAAAAATTACCTCAAATTCATGTAAGTTGCTATTTATTGTTTCTGGTATAAGTTAGTCATATTTTATCGAAATTATTTAAAATTTTCAGGATCTGTTTTTAATTATTAGTTTTTTAAAGAAATTTTATTATCAATATACAACAAATGTTGTTGTTGAGAAATGGATGAAATAATGATTGGCGTTATTTAAAGAATTAGAAAATGGCTTTTACTAATTTGCTTGTGTTGGGTAAAGTTTTGCAAGTTCACATAGCATTGAAAAATTGCTTTAACAGTGGAACCCTTTAGATATTTCACCGTCACTCTAGAAAACCATCTTCAGTAACATCAGTTTCGGTTTAACATGTGTTGACTGAAGAGCGACTCTGAAATATCAATTTTTATCGCTGAAGTAATATTTCAGCACCGTATGAACCAGAAAACTTTGATTATAGTCATGACACTGGCTGCATAAGTAAAGTTATACAAAAATTAACACAAAATTAATTATACTTATAGGGAATATGAAAGCATTGGGGAGTAAAAGGAAATCAATGATATCAAGAAAAGTGGCTACAAAATAATCTGTCAATGTATCGATTTAATCAATTCAATATTATTATACTGACACGTTTTGTAAATGTTGATTCCAGTTTCTTTTCATTGAGGGTGCAGATCTTCCTCAAATGGGTGATAAACCTTTCAAGCTGAAAGAAACTCTCAAATCCGTCTCACCGTCAGGGAAAACTGTCACCACCACCAAAACTGTCTTCGCGAAGCCAGGACCAACCACAGGTTAGTCTCTACTTCTTCTACATTCTACTTTTAAGTTGTAATATATAAATATGGTTAGTTAAAATTAGTAGGTATGTACAGGATGTTTTGGGCTCTATAAAACTCCTAGATTACGTACTGTGAAGGTCATAGTAAGATTTTTCCTATAAACATTTTATAAAATATCCGTACTAATGTTGGGTAAATGCTTATGTTCAAAATCGGAGGTATCCAAAGTCAGGTCAAAAAATCTGTTAATCTGGGTTCCATCAAGAAGAAGCTTCTATGCAAGCTCAATTTTCTGAGTTTGCACAGGCAAAAAATTTGTTTATTGTTTTATTCCTGTTACGAATTCTGTAATAAAAAGTTATATTTTTCATTGTAACTTTACTTATGCAGGGTGTCCAAAAAGTCCCGAACAGTTAATGTTTTTGAAAATATTTAAGATTGAGCCACAAAACATTATGCAAAGTTACTGGAAGTAAAAATCTAATCTAACACAAATCAAGTGACCCGCTATTTCCTCAAGAAGAAGTCCCACAAGGAGTGAGAAGAAAATCTGAAATTCAAGCATAAGTTGATATGCACATCAAATTAAAGGTCTTTATTAATAGAGTACAATGCTGCAAACCTGACCTTGAACGGACAACCAAGCCGGAAATGGCAGCCGTTCATAGATGGCTTGAATTTGCAATTTAACATTTACATAATGGATTCATTTTTCTTCTTTGATTTATTTTCGCTCTTTCTCAGTATTGGAACTTATTATTGTACAACAGTATTAATTGTAAACAGTTCCCGGTAATTAATATTTCTGTGTATTTAATTAAACAGCTCGTCAATTTATTATTTACAATAACTTTATAAATTACCAAATGACCCTTATTTTCCGAATATCTCTCATATTTATAATTAGGCTGTCAATATACTAACAGTTGAGGGTGGTGTGTCACAGAACACCTGACCAACGGTGGTGATGGCGTGACTGACTCGGCCCTACGTGACCTGGAGCTGCGCAACAAGGGCCCACCCACCCAGACCAGCAAGAGCACGCTCATCATCCACAGTGTACAGCGGGTGGGTGCTCTTGGCTGTTGTATAATATTACGGGAAAATCACTACCCATTTGATTAATGAGAAAAAATTGGACCTATGGGATCTCATTCCAAAATAGAATTAGTACATTTATTTCTCTTTGTACTATTTCCTTTGAAATTAATTAATTTTGTATACAGTTTATACAATATTTTGTAACAGTATACAGCTTTTTTTATTTGAACAAATTATTGATATTAAATGTATTTTAAATGCTAATAGCACTTTAAAATTAAAGAACTTTTTAAATTAATTTCTTATTAAATTAAATGTTAATATAATTAATTTTTTAATAAATTGAATTTTAATGTAATTAATTTTTTATTATATCACACTTTAATATAATTAAGTTTTACTAAGTTAAATTTTAATATAATTAATTTTTTATTAAATTAAATTTTAATACAATTAACTTTCTATTAAATTAATTTTTGATATAGTAACACTTTTTACAACATTTTTATCATACCTTAGAGATTTTATTCTCTAAAATCTTCACTCTAAAAAATTATTTATATTTTATTAAAAAATAAATTTTTAGTTTTTTTTTTTAATTTTTAAATGTGTGTATTTAGTACAGAGGAAATTTTTGATATGATATTTTTACATTATGAAAGTAAGTTGAAGTCATTTGTTTCCAATATTGTTTCCTTTAGTTTACCAGTTTTTAGTAATATTATTTACATTTTTTTATTCAATAGAATAAACAGCCTAGGTTTTTTAAACTTCTTAACTTTATGTTGTAAATATGATTTTAATGAAATTGAATGTGTCTGCAAGAGCTTCCCTTTCCAAGTAGATAGATTTTTCAATTACTACTAACTAACAAGTATGTTTTGAACAAAATATATATTAATATTGTGGTCATATAATTTAAATTAAATTAGTAGTTTCTTTTAACAATGCTATAAATTATATGGTATTATATATTGAATACCAAGATTGGAATGTCACACTTCTATTTTATGAGTAACAATTTTAAGTTGTGTGTTAAAAAGTGTTTTAATTTTAATTAAAAATTTTTTAAACTAATAATAATAAATTTCTAAAGGCTAAGTTCTTATATAAATTTTACCCATCTCTTATATAATATTTACCCATCATGAACATTTTATATGAGTAAATAAGGCTTCATTTTCAAAAATTTTCTATTATGATTTAGGTCTTGCGATCCAATTTGAAAGCTTAAAAATATACCAAAAGGACAATAAATATAATATCACAATTTAATACTGTAATTTTAATTAAAATATATCTCTTATAACTTATGTTATAACACGTGTCTCTTCTGTAGCTTACATTATGTATGTTATGTGACTAATTTGAAAAGTGGTACGTGTTCGGTTACTGTTTTGTAAAGCAATAATTTCTTGGTGAGATTTGTAAGTTTGAAATGAAAAACCACCAAAGTGGCTTAGTTTATCTTAATTTTCAACAAACATTTGCTAATTTTTCCATCCGTCTGTTATAAATTGTTCAATTGTTACATTTCACTTACAATTTTTATTTATGCCTTTGATGAACAATCAAGGATTCAAATGTTGGTGGAGTAGAATTTTTCGTAAACTATCTCTTGGTCGCTGCTCATCAATTTTTCTGTCCACGTGTAGCAAGCAAGTATTGATGTAACCATCAAATAAACAGATCCCAGTTTTCAACAATGTCTTACTCAATAACTGTCATATGTTGAGAAAAAATCTATGATTTTCTTTTCAGTTCTACTAAGGATGCTTGACTGCATTTGGTAAAGATTATCGCCATTAAAGATTCCAATGACCAGTCAATGCTTTGTCTCATGGTCAAATTGATAAATCCAATACTCAGTACCTATAACACTCTATGCTCTCTGCTGCGATTAAATATTGCTGAATCTGTCCAACATTTCCGGCACTATTTCACATGTGCTTCTTTCCATGCCTTCAATCAAATGGTGGGAAACCCATGCCTGGCATAGTGGATGCATGTGGCACACTTTTTTATATCTTTTTCTCATTTTGCAACAATGGCAATGTTTTGTCAGTGTAACTAGTAGTCTTTATCCAGATGCAAAATCCAACTGCTAGTATTTTCTGTGTTCAATCTGCCGAAATTAAGCAACATCGCCAATAGCAGCTGACTTTCAATCGAATGCATGTCGTCCAAATGCACAAAGATTTTCTTCCGGCTGCACCAAAAAATAGTTGTCTGTCTACAAAATCTAAAATCATAGGGTTAATGAAACTTTAAATTCCAGACAAATGCTATCATCTTTTATACAAGAGTTTCCCAATCTTTATCCTGTTAACGATAACCTGATGCAAAACAGAGTATGTTGTAGACATATTTGCCTGTATGTATTTTTCTGTCTATGCATTTCTCTAGATACCAGATTAAATTTTCTGATTTTTAATCAACAAACTTTGTCTATAGTGTTAGTAAATTCACAAACATGTTAAATTTTATTTTGAACTTATCTGTCTTTGTCATTTATAATTGATAAATTTTTAGTTACAGAATGAAAAATGTTATA
The DNA here is from genome assembly GCF_021130785.1 of Homalodisca vitripennis. NCBI lineage: Eukaryota > Metazoa > Arthropoda > Insecta > Hemiptera > Cicadellidae > Homalodisca > Homalodisca vitripennis. The sequence goes on from NC_060212.1 coordinate 29,692,561, forward strand.
TCTAAAAAGCTTTTTTTTATTTTATTTAATAATATTTTTAATCTAGTGTTTTGCCAAATTTTTAATTTATACGCCGTTTGCAATTGGGTAAAATATTATGTCAGTCTTTAGAAACGTGTTTTAAAATTCAAATATAATACTAGGTATTATAAATATAATTCTAATAGTAAACATATTGGAAATGAAATTCAGGACGTGATAAATAATAGTAGTCATTAAATATGTGATCTTAATAATAGTCTTATTAACTGAAACAATTAGGCCATTAACTCTTCATATTCTGTATGGAACCGTTTTCTTAGATCCCTGTTTGGTGTTCATACTGAGTGTGTTGTTGCACATTGCATTGCCTTGTTTTTAATTGTTTTGTGTTTCCCCGCACCGGTCGGTGGCACAGCAACCGCAGAAACAATTGCTGAAGGTGAGTCAATCTTGTGTTTATTTACGTTCTTTAAGTCTAATGTGGTATCTTGAATTTTTTTATTTAAGGGAAATTTACCAAAAGTATGTTTTGTAAAGAAACAGTTGACACCATGATGTTCTTTAGGATTTTGTTGAGACAATAATTATAAAATAGTAACTTTTTTCCGTTGTTAATAACTAAGGTGCTAATGAACTCTATTGCGTTGTTACTTTGAGTCAAAACGTGCATGCAGCTCCCACACATTATGTCAATTCATTTCCATGTTAAAAATATAATTGTTTTATCGTACAACAAGCCTAGTCTTTGAGAAATGTCTATTCCTTTTTCTTGGTCTTAGTGCTACTTCTGTAGGCAGAGATGTTTGCAGAATGTAGCTACTTATTATTTGTAGTTTCAGTATTTTCAATAGCATAAGCGAACTTGATTTCACTTCCACTTTTTTGCCAACACAAATGTTATAATTTTAAATTTGTGTTACAATGTAACATTCATTAAGCATAATTTAGTGAACCTAGTAATGTTTTTAACTTCATCGGTAGCCATAAAACTTGTGCATTAATATTAATTACAAATTTTAAGCAGAATTAATTTTTATAACTATGAGTAAACCTTCTGTAAACTACCTAATGTACTTCGTTTACCAAGAAAAATTGATCAAAGACACATGTGTATATGGTCACAATTAGTTTTTGGAGGCAAAACGGTTGTGACAAGCTGTATTCTCCTTGAAGTATTTTGAATTGTTATGTAAATTAAAAAACAACCAGCATCAATCCGTTTTCTTTCAACTTCGTTTTATTTTATACAAATATTTTCCACTAAAGTCTTCAGTAAAAATTGTTTAATTGTTATAAAGTTTTATATTACATAATTTGTTCTAAATTATGTTTTATGATTTGATTAGGCATGTGATAACTTGTTACCCAAATATTTTATTTAGTACTTTCAATATTGATATATTCATACTATAATCTGAAAATGTTTGTTAGCATAGGCTTTTTAGAATGTTTTTCAAATATGTTTCAAATTCAAACATGTATTTTGTGATGATCTTTATGCATGCAATGTTTAAATAACGCCAAGTTGGTTTAATTATTGCTCTCAAAATTATATACTGTTTGTTTTCATTTCGTCAGTCGGGAAATGGTATCTTTCTTGTGCTTTACTTTCAAAAATAACAATACATATTAATATGAGGATGTTGGGTTAAGCTTCATTTCATCTTCCTCTTAGTGCAGCATCTGGGATGCTCCTGAAATCAAACCAAGTTCGTATGAAGAGATCCAAAAAAAAAGTCGGCATCGAAGAAGCTCAATATGAACTCGTTACATCGTTTCGACATCAGAGACACCTAGATCACAAAATATAGTTTAATTCAGGTGAAGAGGTATTCTCATTATCTGAATTGTGCACCTGATGAGACAATGAGAATACCTCTTCACCTGGACTAAACTATATTTTGTGATCTAGGTGTCTCTGATGTCGAAACGATGTGACAAGTTCATATCGAGCTTCTTTTTTGCTGACTTTTTTTGGATCTCTTCAGATGAACATGACTCCAGATTTCAGGAGTCAAGTCTGTAACAGCGTCAGATCCCAGATGCTGCACCAAGAGGAAGGTGAACTGGAGGATAACATTCACATTAAATCAACTCTTGTCAACGTTTGATCAACAAATGTGCAATCATTTGATTCAATGTTACAATAGTAGGATTTGAAGATAAGATCGTAAACATTCTGTAAATGTACCACATACAGTATATTAATTGGGAAATTTTAGTTGTTTAAATTGAAGAAAAATAAGAAATATGGCCTTAAAATTTACATAACTCAAACAGGCTTAGCCAAGATAGGGGTGAGGGTCAGCAAATTGTTTTATTTCATTTTGTTGTTGCATTAAAGTTCTGTGGTAGAATATCATGTTCTGTTCCAGTTTCTTCACTACCGGGAGTCCAACTGTTGTGCTGAGTGTAATTTTAATTGTATCTTCAACAAATTACTTTTCTTCTATTTCTGTGTTATTCTTATTGGATGCTTTCATGACACATATATTATTAAGAATAAAATTAATAATCAATTGAATGATGTCATTGAAACAGAATCATCTTAATACTGTTCTCATCGACGGTTTTTATTATTCCTTAAAGTAAGTTCAATAGCAACTTACATTCTGTATTTCAAACAATGTGACTTTAATTATTTGTAATACTGGTGTTTCCAGTAACCACGCTAAAACTCAAAAATCAGTTTATATTTTCATACTATAAAATTTGGTTTTGCTCAAAATCAGCCATAACTGTTGATGATACTTCAGGTGGTCTGGAAAATACTGGGTTTGCTCACTGATTTAATGTGCTGAACTGATAATTTTTTAATGTGAAATATGGGTTGTCTAGTACATTGTGTAAAGCTAAACTTGATGTGTGAAGTAGATTATGCGTTAAGGATGAGAAGTAGAATTTTCGTAACGTGATGAAGGTAAATTAGAATCTCCTTTTTAAATTAATGTTTCTAAAACTTCACACATTGCTGTTATTTAGTAATAAATAAATGTAATTGTTATTATAAGTAGATAATAACTAGCTCTGTTTTACCAATGGGTCAGTGCTCATTTATTTACCTTTCTCTAATAGACCTGTTATTGAATAGATCTGATTGGTTGGATGGAACAAAATTTAAAACAAATTCAATTACTAGAGTCACTACAAAAGTTTTGAGATACAAACAAACAGTTCTTACTCATTGGCCTTACCTATCTGCAAATCATCTTGTTATACACTGTTTCTGGTGTATGTCATTAGTTATAAAGTTTTCCTGTTCGGGCAGTGTTACAGAATTGCTGACATAATTAAAATCTTTAGATGTGTAACCTCACTGTGGAGAGCCATCTCTAGTCAACAGATGTTAAACCAAAACTGGCAAAGCCACAGTAATACATATGTACTTACAGAAGTGAATAAGACACGCCAAAATGTTATCTTTCCGATGAATACAGCTTCTTTATCAAGGCTGCCAGCTTTTGGACAATCGTATGCTATCTCATTTGTTGAATTTATTTTCCGTTATGATTATTTCTAAAGTTTCTCTTATTATCCTTAGACACGATATGGATTGATAAACTTGGATGTCAAATAACACCAACCACATACACCTAAGAATTAAAATAATATCTGATTATAGTTTATTTTGAATCAATACCTCGTGCTCAATTTTATCACAGATATTGATAGCATGTATAATTATTTAGGTTTGTTTTAAAAAACTAATAACTATTAGTGATGTGTCAAGCTGAATCTCAAATCCACCAAATCTTTAACAGAGATTTGGATTCGAGAATTGATCGACGCAATTGACAATCGAATGTGTGGAAATCCGCTGCATCATTATCGATTGATCAGCATTATGCAAATTACTGATCACATTGTTTAATGGTACAAATATTTCTTCTATAAAATATATGTTTACATTTTAGTAACATAGCTAGGAATTGTTTGAAATTTTTCAAGAATAACATATGTTTTATAAGTGATACCAATATATGACAATTTTTTTTTTTCAGATTAAAGTCATATATTGTAAAAGCCCATTCAAATAAATAGAAGGTTGGGGGTATATGTTGTACTTGAATTTCAACATATAAACATATTTGACAACAATGGTATTGGAATTATGTACATCACTTTTCCGGTACCGTATCTCAAAACTTTTAAAGTGACTCTCTCATCAGGTGTCACACATCTAGCAATCATTAGACAACTTCTCCCTTAGACTAACTGCTCCAGATGATTTTTAACACAACCTCAATTAGAGTGACCCCACTACAGAAAGAGCGATGACAAAATGGTTTAGATCTAAAACGGTGTTAACAGGTTGAACAGACCCGAGGCGGAAGGTGGCACGAAGTAGCGATTGACGATCAGGTACTCGGGAAATCATTTCACTGCTGTTGCCTTTATTTATCAGGTTTCGGGGCTCTGCATTTATTTCTATTTAATATTGTTTGCTCTGTAAATATTATCTCCCACTGTGCTCACGCTTATGTAAACACGATGTCTATTTCTTTTCTAATTTTAGCAAACGCTTTGGATGTTTCACTGAGTACTCTTAACGTTACCACCAACCTTGTGGTTTTCATTTATTCCTTATTGTTGGAGTTTGTGGAAACGTACTTTTATTTCCACATAAAAACTTATTTTTATTTACGTCTGCTACTACGTTTTGATTTTTACACAATTGCAGTCGAATGTCTGCACCAGCATGTTCTATATTTACGTAGTTTTATTTAAGTTTGGCTGTTATCTTTTCAATCTCATTATGTAGTAATGTGTTTCATGGTGGAAAACAGTTCCTTCCTCAACCGTCATGATTTAAAACATAATGATTTTTTGAACTAGGATCCTGCTGCACTCATTCAAATATGTTGTATCTTCGTTTTTTGCCAACGATTTGTTTCATATGTATTTTAAATTGCTGTTGTTATTTCTATAGGACCAGACAGCACCGAACTATGAACTCTTTAACCGATATTCTCGTAACGTTAGACAGGTCTGTAATAATAAGTATTGGTTTTCTTCAGGAATTACAACACTAATGCCCAGCTGTATAATTGTGCTTTATAATTCAGTCAAGTTACATAAAACATAATGCTCTTACTATAATATTAACTCTGTTTTGACCGTTTAATCTTTAGTTGGTTGGTTTGGATTTTCGCGCTTCACAAACTCACTACTGTTCATTAATAGTTTAATGTTATACAGCTTGTGTGCAGCAAAGACTAAACATTCCATTTAGTGTTTCTTGTAAACTCTCAATAGTTTTATATGTATTGAATATTATGCTGGAATCGAGTATTTATTACAGTATTTAACCCTGCAATTGATTATATAATAAGTTTTGTACTGGCAAGCCCATTTTGGCTGATTTGCAAGGGTTTTTCTAAACTTTTATAAAATGTACATGCTTTATGCTAAACAACCACAAATATTCAGTTTTTTTTTTTTTTTTTTTTTTTTTTTTTTTTTTTTTTTTTTTTTTTAAATAGCCAAAAGATGCATAATATATCATCCAATTCCAAATATAAAACATTGTAAAAATATACAACGTGTACATACTATACTAATATACCCAGAAAAAAGTAGCTAATCAAAAAATTGCAATGTTTTTTGATAGGTCAATATAAAATTCTGCTTTGTATACAAACACAACGAACGTTATTTCATAGTAATCCCAAATGTAGGTTCTATTAGGTAAATACAAATTTAAGCCATAACAAAAAAATATGTTATACTTATATAATGGTACATACAATTTCTTTGTAAATTCATTACTTTTTAAGATTGACGATATTGAGCAAAATAAATCAATCATAATTTAAAACAATATGAAAAAATGTTTCTTGTGTAGTCGACAACATTCTTATATAGGTACTTAGATGGAATAATTCAAAAATTGGCCACAAGATAGAAATACATGACGGCCTGTCGCCGTGTGTTACATGGAGGTCAAATCACGTAATGATCTCATAAATCAGGGGCGTCTGTATAATGTCAAACCATGTTTGAGGGTTAATAATAATTTAAGTAAGTTAGTCAATTCATAATTCACCAAATCAACCTTATAAAAACAAAATATTTCAAAATACGAAATTCAATTCATAATTCATCAAACCAACCCGTACAAACAAAATATTTCAAACTGCGAGATTCAATTCATAATTCACCAAATCAACCTTATAAAAAAAAAAATATTTCAAACTACGAGATTCAATTCATAATTCATCAAACCAACCCGTACAAACAAAATATTTCAAACTGCGAGATTTAATTCATAATTCAACAAATCAACCTTATAAAAACGAAATATTTTAAACTACGAGATTCAATTCATAATTCATCAAACCAACCTGTACGAACAAAATATTTCAAACTGCGAGATTCAATTCATAATAATTCATCAAACCAACCTTATAAAAACAAAATATTTCAAACTACGAGATTCAATTCATAATTCATCAAACCAACCCGTACAAACAAAATATTTCAAACTACGAGATTCAATTCATAATAATTCATCAAACCAACCTGTACAAACAAAATATTTCAAACTACGAGATTCAATTCATAATAATTCATCAAACCAACCCATACAAACAAAATATTTTAACGTGCGAGATTCAATTCATAATTCATCAAACCAACCCGTACAAACAAAATATGTTCAAACTGCGAGATTCCATTCATTTATCATATTATATAAAACAAAATATTTATATATTCAATTCAACACATCAAACCAACCTTATAAAAACAAAATATTTCAAACTACGAGATTCAATTCATAATAATTCATCAAACCAACCCATACAAACAAAATATTTTAACGTGCGAGAGTCAATTCATAATTTATCATAAACCATTACAGTGTGTGATATAGTATAGACAAATATAATAAACTAAAAGAATTTTTGAAAAACGTACTCTTATGTTAAATATTGTGTCTATATAATTAACAGCAAGGTTATGTTGTGATAATAGCAAATGTACAAAAAGTGACTATGGGAGTAATCTTGCAGATCCTCAAAGATATGTGAAATATAGTGCTATGAAATTCAGATTAAAACGTTTAGATCCTGAGTTTTAAAGTTAAGCACAATCTAACTCACATTATAACAGGTGTTTGTTTATTTCTACATCCAGTTGTATAAAGTAAATTGTTTACCAACAATAAAGTCCAGATGATAAAAACAAAAAAGATTATCGATTTTTAGCGCTTTTAAACTATACTGCAACTTTGAAAATTCATAACTTAGAGATTTGTGATCCAATTTAGTCCAAAGTTTTATTCAAGTATTGTTTTATAGGTACAAGTGTTATGCTTTGGAGTATGTAGTTTTACAGTTATATGACAAAGAGTTGTTATCAACTTTTATTTTTGACCAGGTGGTTCAAAACGGTTGGTTTTGGTCTCATTATGGAACACTTAGTCATTATCTTGAGCAGTTAATTTTGTAAACCATTATTTAAAACAATGAATTATTAATTGAACAGATTTTTTCATTTACTGGAGGGTTTAATGTTTGCAGTTCAAACGTGAAAACTATAAGACTGCCAAGTCAAAAGCATGCCTTTAATAGCAACTTTCTTTTTATAAAATTCCCTGTATTGTATAAAACTTGGTCTCAATCAGACTACAAGTCTCTAAGTTATGAATTTTCAAAGTTGCAGTGTGATTGAAAAGTACCAAAAATTAAGACCCACCTTTGTATTTTTTGGCATAAAATATAAAAAGCTGGAAGTAATTATCTTTGGTAAATTATTTGCTTTATATATCTGAACACAGAAATAAACTAAATAACTTTCAAACTCGGGTATCTATGGTATTTTTATGTACCTATATACAGTATATATATATATACAGTATATATATATATATATATATATATATATATATATTTTATACTTGGGTATTTTTTGATCTGAGAGTAAGTCACATTTCAGTCCTGTCACGATCACACAAGTATTGCTCATAAGTCAACTCTGATGGGTTAAAATGTAAAATGGTACTTGAGCATGTAAGAATTGTGTTAGTTTTTATGTAAATAATAACATCAATATTGAATAATTTGCTATTTTTCATTGGTTTAATAAAATTAGGAAGGTGGTTAAAATTATATTCATGGCTTTTAATAAATTATAAATCATAAGATGTATATTTTGTTAAATTCATTTTTATTCTCTACAATGAAATATTAAATGCAATAAAAACCATTTCATTTCAGATTTTATCTGGAATGATGCTGTATTCTGATTTTGTAACATATCTAAAACAATGTATTAAGATCTGACATAGTACTGTATTGTTTTTTTGTTCTTGCTTCGCTTTAATAAGACGTGTTTGTTATTTCTAGTTTTTGTAGGTTATATATGTTACGCTTCAGTTCTCAACCAAGTTTATTCCGTTTTAGCAACGTTCAAAGTAAATACAATGTGAAATTTCAGGATACAAAGCTAATGTATCGTGCAGGTATGTATTGTGGTTTTCCTGACCCACCTATCGGTAGGCTTTATTAATCCCACAGAAATACAACACAGAAGTGCTATTCCACTGTAGAGTAATTGCATCGTGCTTACCCCCTCTACGTTCTTTTGTCCACACTGGTCGCACCAGTCGGTACTTTCGTATTATCCGAACGCCACGCTTTCGCTATCTATTACTTGCTACGTATTACGCGATATACGTAGATTTAGGTTATGTTGTCATAAATATGTTACTAGTAGTACCAAAGTTAGAGTTAACCTTTAAGAGCGCTCACGTGATCTCAACAACTATTCCAATATCAGGTCACGTTGGACGATCTGGCACGTGATGTGAGGTTGGGAAAGTACCGATCGGAAATGCCCTTGGCCATCAGTGGGGGCTTCAGTGGCACCTTTGTGCCACCGAGCACTTCTGGCAAAAAAAGGAAAAACACCCTTTTTAGATAGTACCTAAACTCAAGCTCAGATTGTGTGAGCGCTCATAAACGTTTACTTAACTTTTCTAATTGTAATACATATATTTGCATTTACCTATTTATACAGCCTGATAACAAGTAGTGGATAGGGACAGTGTGGCATCCGGATAATACCAAAGTACCCACCAATCATTGCAGTAATTTCACCAACATACTTCAGTTACATAAATAAAGTAGAATAAAGTCTTCAAATGAACAAAAATAGGCAATGTATACAATAGATTTTTATTGCTCATGCAATATAGGAGTTAACTAAAAAATTGCCGGTTTTTCAGAGAGGTTATTTACAGATAAATACTAATAAAACTATTACATTCAAATGCTTCTGGGGGACTTTTTTTATATACTTCTTAAGCTTTTGAAATTTTGAAACCGTGGGTTTGACTAGGACACCAAACAAGACAAAAACTTACTATTGCAAAATACAGAAACAACTATTTTTGAGATTTAAATATTACTCTACTGATAAGCCCCCTCCAAAATGTTAACATTGTAAAAAAATTTTGTAGATTACATATAGCTTACAGAAAACACCATTGGAGATTATTAAAATCTTCATGGAATTTGTAAACAAATAAATTGAATATAACAAAATATTAATAGGTAATTAATTAAAATGCCAAGTGAAAATGTTTGCAGCGTCATTTGATCAAAAGTAGCAAATCTAAAATGTGAATAGGTGCTTGTTCATACGCTCAAAATTAATTTTTGTCACACTGTAATATTTCTTTCCTAGTGATAGCATTTGCAATGACATTTGATCAAAAGCAGCACATCTAAAATGTAAATAGATGCTGGTTCATACGCTAAAAATTAGTTTTTGTCACACTGTAATATTTCTTTCCTAGTGATAGCATTTGCAATGACATTTGATCAAAAGCAGCAGATCTAAATTGAAATACTGCTGGTTCATACGCTTAACATTTACTTTTGTCTCACTGTAATATTTCTTTCCATCGCTACTTTAAATTTTTTTAAGAGGTATAGGAATTTCATACAAACTTTTGATCTGAAATAGGAATCATGTGTATAAAACGGGATTTTACTGTATTGAAAATTATTTGTAGCGTTTTACTGCTTCTTTTCACTGAGCCGACTCAAAAGTACAAATCTCAGTGAAGGCTTGTGATATCATTTTAATTTAACATGGATTAGTAGTTATAATGAGTATCGGAATTCAGCATGAAATGCTGGATGTTTCCGTTAATTTATCATTGTTCAGATTAACCTACAATTATTAATATAAGACCTTGGATGAAATTGTACTTGATCACCGTAAAATTGATCCATAGCTATTAGTTTACCATTGAGTAAACATTACTCATACATTGATTAAGATGAATGACTATATGTTAAACATAGATAAAAATTTTAAATGGGAATTGAACATTTTTTAAACAGGTCTGGTCTGAGTTACGAGGGTTGTTCAATAAGTCCTTAGAAAAAAATGTGAAAACATTTTTTGGGTTAATTTGTTACAATTTTTCAACTTAAAATCCTTTCAACTCTATACATTTGTCTAAGCATTTTCCTATTTTTTAAGCGGTCTAAAAAGTAGGATTTTAGAATCTTCTCATCAAAGGCAATTTTTGGGTGCTTATTTCCTCGTCAGATGTAAACCATTTTCTGCCTAGCCATTTCTTCAGATCTGGAAATAAAAAATAGTCACTGGGAGTCAAATCTGGTGAATACGGTGGATGTTGGTGGATAATTGGATAACTGTATTTCCATAAATTTAGCCATAAAAACTGCACAAGTGTGCATACGTGCATTGTCTTGATGAATCAGAATCTTTCAGGTGAGGGTGTTTTTCCTTTATTTCTTTGCTCAGCCGTTCCAATAATGATGCATAATACTCCCCTGTAATCACTGTTCCCTTGTTCAAGTGATCAATGTAAGATGATTTAAAGACTGTGGTCATAACTTTATCGGCCGACGACATTCGCCTTCAAAAGTCCACTGTTTTGACTTTTATTTTGTCTCTAGAGTAAATGTATGTATTCATTCTTTGTTAGAAGTTTGATTTTGATGATGGAAGAATTTTGAAGGAAACAGGATTTTTCCGGACATTTGCCATTGTTCAGTAATATAAAAAAATCACTTTTGATTTGTGTGTTCTATTTGGATGTAAGTCATGTTTCATTAGCAGTTATATATTGAGGCAGAAACTCATTAGGATTGCAATGGAAAAGTGCAAAACAGCCTCCATCGACCACACAATTGCATTTATTCTTCACTTTAAAGTAAACGCGTCAACCATCTTGCCAAGAATTTTTCTCAACCAATGTTAAGTGCAAAATTGAAACCACTGTACCTTGCGATAAGCCTGTGGCCTCTTTGGGCCACTTGTGGCACTTTGATTCATCAATCACTTAAAATTATATTGTGGATTTTGTCAATCATTTCAGGGGTTGACACTTCTACAGAGTGTCTGAATCTGCATTCATCTTTTTTGAATGTACGACCACATTTAAACTCATTCACCCAGTTGTAAATAGTTGCAGATGTGCCATGTCCAGCTCTGCTTTGATTTCTTCTGCATCAATCCTTTCAAATACAAGTGTTTAATGATTGTTCGAAACTCACTTTTACCCATTTTTATAGACAAATTGGGAAGTTGTTTACTACAATCGACAACAACAATTAAACTATTTGATGGAAACTTGTGAAACTTAAACAGCTGACTAGTTAGGAGTATTTGGGAATTATTTATTTTCGATACTATGATTGCCATCTCTTATTGAACGACCCTTGTATCAGTAGTAATCAAATCAAGATTGAATTCAAAGTCAACATTAAGGTTGAATCGTAAACTTTTGGAATCAGCACATCTGTAATTATTGTTATTAGTAATTTTAAAATACACAATTTATGGAAATAATTCTATTTAAAACAATAGAAATATTTTGAATGTAACAAAATTATGCAGGCATAATGTAAGTTTTATTCTTAAAATTCCAACAGTATAAACTAACATCCAATACATGGAAAGTCTGTCACCAATTATTTGGTTTTTCACCTTTGTCAATGTAACCTTTCCATCTAAACTAGTTATACAACTAGCTATATTATTCAACTTTTTCCACGTCACATTAAAGCAATTAATTTTATTCATCCAGTATCCACTAACTAATCACACATTGTTTTCCGTTTTGCTTTCCATGGAAACTGTTGTAATACTGCATGAACTTACACAAACTGCCATAGTTACCCACATCGTTAACACTATCCATGGTGCATGTGAATCTGCTATTATTAGATGTTGTTTTGTAATCTGCATGTAACAGAGGAGTTAAAAATTAAATGTAATAGTAGAACAAAAGGTTTTATACATTGTAACAGTTCTTTAAATTTTAATTGAAAGTGCTCGTGCTCATGCAGTCCACAATACAATTAGTAATAATGCCTACTTGATTAGACCTAACTATGTTTTATTGTTTTTCATGATTCAGTTATTGTTTTGTTGACGTATGTCACTTAAAAAAAAAAAATGTAAATATGTGTTTATGAATGCTTTCTGATTTTGGGAGTGTTCTTTGGACTTTGGTGCTAACTTTGGCTTCTATGAGCGGAGGTATATCTAGTTAACACTATTGCAATATCATTTTTATTCTTCACCAATCAGAATTTTTTAATAAATTGTGATTTTTGAATGTACTTTCTTAAAACAATGCTAACTGTAAATATTTTGTATTTGTCAAAAGTTTAATCGGTAATTTTCCTGAAAAAATACAAATTTAAATATTGTTTGAGTCATTTTAGACGTCTGTTATAGTTAGTCAAAGGGGTGAGAGCAAGTTTGTACTGTATAAGAATGAAACCTGGATATTTGTGAAATCTGTAGAGGAATTTTCTCAAATAAAAGAATTGCTTTTCAGTTGTGCTAATTTTGGTGTGGTTTGAAATAGAGGGTAATAAAAGTGCTAAAACCGATGGAAAACAGACTTTATCTCATTGGCCCATGCTCACATAAATTTGTGTTTCTCCGTTAGTTTTGAGTACATGATGCTTAAATAATATGACACATGAAAAATGTATCATTTGTTATTTTAACCCTTTTACTACTCCTTATTTACAACCCTTAAAAAAAATAGAGTAACTGTCAATTTTTGGGAAAAAAAATACTCCTCTTATCGATTTCACTAAGAATTGGGATGTGTTCTTATAAAGTTCAAGGTACATTGGATCTTGCCCCTCACACTATTAGCGGAGAGTTTGAGTTCTTTGTCGTAATTTGATAAGACGGTTTATATAAAATGGGTGGCTGTGTTTGCAGCAAGGAATGAGAGAGACTACAGGGCCAGGAGGTACTCAGGGACAGCATGTCCACATACTGCAACCCTCTGACAACCAAGCTGAAGGTAAGATTTCATTTACGTAGTCTTTAACACATAATTGAGTTAGTCTTGTCAAAACGGGAATATATGCTGTCGACATTTTCTTAGACAATGAAATTCCATCAGATGGCTGGCCTTCAATGCCGACAACTACGGACGTTTGGAAATAGAATAATATATATGTAATTATGGTTTCTTTCATTTCAAGATGAGTATCATAAGATCCGTATATCAATTGAAGATTTTGTATTGAGTCTAAGCCCTTCCTCACATGCAAATTCAACAGGTCTTGGTTGAACTCCACGGCTCTACATTGGTTTTTGCTTCTATTATCATTAGAAACAGGAATATCTCTGTCTTTAACAGATTTTTAATGCAGGGATTTTCCTAAGCTGGTGTAACTTCTCAGTGATTTTCATATCAAAAATGAACAAACGTATTTAAGATTGATTTTTCATAACTAGATATGTCCATAAATAATTCTATTTTCCTTTTTTTAAGAATTTCATACACCTATGACCAAACAATTAATTTACGTTAGTTATAAGAACTATTTGTCAACTAACTGTGTTATATTAAAGTAAGTTAGTAATTTTGGATTAAATTTTATCGTATTTTGTACGATTTAAATTAAATACTATCTTTGTCTCAGTAATATACAGTTTTCATAATTTTCGTGGTTAATGTTATTTTAGTAAAAATTAAAACTTTAGTTCAAGTAAAATCTCTTAAATTTTTGGAGGCACAAATTTTAATTTCTAAATTTTGTCTAATTCGACTCTGAAAGTGAAGTTTCTCACGATTCTTTATTAATACCTATGTCACATTTTATTGAGGCACTTTGTGCATGAGGTACAGTACCTGTAAATGTTGAAAAAAGAATGGACTCGGACAACTTAGTGTACTCTTTTAAATTTAAGTACACAGTCTACTTAGTTTTACTGCTAAACTCTTAAAATGGTTTCCTACACTCCATAGAGAGAGAATTCCATGTCCTTATAGCCTATACAAAGCAACATCAAAATCACAAGAAGCAAACACTATATCAGTATTTTTGTATTTTCCTCTATACAATTTTTCAGTTATAAAATGTATGGGTACATTCTGTTTACTTTGTATATTTTTTATTTTGTAAGTTTATGTATCACAAGTTCAGTACGGAAATATTTCCACACAGGGATTGTAGTACTAATTTCAGTGAACCGAGTTTCAGACGCTTGTCTACTGTTGTATCATACTTCTAAGTTGTACTTACCTCTTTCAGAAACGACTTACAATAAGTTGTTTTAAGTAGTGTTTTCTCTCGTAATTTGATAGTTTAATCAATACTCTTGATTGGTGTTTTTTCGATATTTTCAGCAGAAAGAGGTAGAAGTAGAAAAAAGAGAGACTTTTTTGGTACTATAAAAAAAAGACTGAGTAGATCGAAAATGCGCTCAAAGTCCATGGATCCAGGAGAGTATGATGAGTCGTCCAATTCGGACCCTTTAAATCGTTCGATTTCCGCAGACAGAGCCAGAGACCCCTCGGCACACTCAACAGGTCAGTTCCGGCAGACAAGATATGATTTGCTATTTTTTCCGGAATGCATAAATTTGTTTGCAAAACAAATTGGAATGCTTTTAACTCTCTACCAAATAATAGTGTAGATTTTGGACACCACCTCCCTTTTTAATGCATTTAAAGTTTCCTCCTGAAGTTCAATAATTTAATGTCTCTTCAAGCGTTATGTAATTTTACAAACATTCTAGAGTTAAGGGGAGAAATTCCTTCCAATTTTGGTATCTCTACCCTACTGAAGAGTTCAACTTTAACTAAAATGCTAAAGAGCGAGTTTTTCAATATCGAAGATTACTAGTAAGCAGGGCACATTTCTGTAGATGACCTTTTGTCAATGAGAGCTTGACAAGTAATTTTAAAAATCCTCCCTAAGAGAGGATGATAATATTCTTTGCTTAGGCAGGAAAAATTGGGACAACATGGATCTTTCTTTAAATAAGCTGGTGAGAAAGAGTTAAATTGATGATTTAAGTGGCAGCAACGTTCGCTTTATCAGGGATCGGTCCTCACTCACTCTCAATCTGCACACTCAAAAACATTTCCTATATCTGACACTTCATAAGGTCTGTTTGCAAACAACTTTCAGCTACTTGCATGAACTTAGACGGCACTGCAGGATAAAATAAAAGTTTTGTTAATTTGTGTACAAGGTAACTGTAAAAAAGGAATTTCCTCTTCACATAATTATGGCGTGATTCCATGGATGTGCAAGTATTTTTGAACCAGAACTGTTTCAAAACAAACTTTTCTTACATCACTCTCAACGCAAACGGAAAAGGAAAAATTGTGGAAAGATTAATGGAAAGGAATGATTGAAAGGGGAATGTATTCTCAATTCTAATGCTTATTATTTCATTCACAGAGTTCGTACTTGTGCAAAGTGTAAAGTGAGCCACACATAGCGCACTCGGTTCTGGTAGTCATCCCTTTTAACTCTTGTGGATCCCAGGCGAGATTCTTCTCTGCCGAGGTGTAAGATGACAACTTCTTAACTGCTCTGGAACTCAGCACTCGAAGTACCAGATTCCACAAGTAATCGTGCACGAGCAAGAAACAATTATTAGATAATGTTTCTAAACTGGAGGCAAGCCTAATGGCCAGTTGCTCTTTTGTGACAAGCAAACCGCTTATTCGCTCAATCCAAAATGTCTTTGGCATTCCGTATTTCGTATAGTTATGGCATCTCTGAATCAGTATCAAACCAATGTTCTGTTGCCAAAGCTAGACCTACAACTGATGAAACTGCTGAATAAAGACGCTTTATGCAATCGCCATTCATTCTTTGGTATATTTTAAACTTGACATTGGCAGTCATGATCAAAGTGTATATTGTTCTGATCTGCGATGCAAAGTGAAACAGAGTCCATTCACGCTATTGAAACATATTAGGATCCTTGAGTTCAAAATCGTCTTTCGAAATGTTAATGCTCTGTTCCTGTACTCTTCTTGCAGTCGTCTACTAAATAGGATGTTTTGGATTAGAAAGGCATTTCGAGTGCACACAATTGGCTCTTCATCACACCTTGAATTGGAAATTGATGTAACGGCCAGAAGCGATGCCTTTTACTTGTCATAACATATAAACTGGTGGAATTCAGTAAGAGTGTGCTTAATGCTTAGTTCACCATTAAGCACATTAGCAGTGTAAAAGCTGTGAGCACATCTTAGAGCAGCCGTAGCTTTTGTCAAACTCAAGCACAAATATAGAGCCAGTGAATCTAGACTTGGTAATCAAGCACAACACTCTTACGAAGACTTTCTAAACTAGAGTTAAAAAGGCAGATTTTCTTCTCATTTATTGGAGTGCCTTTTATTGTGTTCTCTACTAAGTGGTTTCAAAGCAATGATTACTTTTTATAGAGATCTTACACCTTTTTTTAGAGGGAGAGGTTTGATATAATTCGCTGGAGTGTAATTTAGAAGTGCTTGTGGCTCTTATATAGAAGTGATGTACTCAAATCATATACAGAGAATCCTCTTGAGTTCTGAATACTATGCTGAAAATCTTCATTGCTCAGGAGCTGACGTAAGTGTGGCTCTGGTCTAATTTTACGTTTTTCTTTTCCTATTTGTTGAGAATTTTAACAGCATTATCCTTGTTTGTTGTAAGAGGTAACCGCAATCCTAGATCCTTCATCCTCTTAATTAGTCAGATTCTCTGATATTGTTTTCCTCTCCTCTTTAGTGTGTGATTGCTATTCGTGTGCCCTAACGTACTAAAAAATTTAACTTATAAGTCTGAAAATCAATAAATTTAATTGTATGTGTAACCCTCAACAATGTAGTACATGGTGTATGTTATAACGAGTTTGTGTTTGATTTAGAGTTTTCTGTAGGGTTAGAATTTTTTAATTCAAATAGATAATGTTGTGTGTTATATGATGTGCAAACTATTAAAAATGTGCTTTTAGATAATTTTTACTAATGTAGTGTTTTTGTTCCTTGCCTTTGCTGTTCCTTTGCTTTAACACCATCACCTCACACATCTGGTAAGTAGAATACCACAAATTAATTAACTTTTTTCTTAAATAAGGTTTATTAATTAATTATATATCATTGTAAAATACTGTGTAAAAACCATTTAGTAAGAAAATTAAATTATAAAATATTATATGGGGTGTACAAAAGTCCCGCACAGGCTTGATAATTACCGAACGATTATAGGTAAAGCAATAAAATTTGGTACATAATTACTGCATATATAAATCTGCTTTTTTAAGTAACTACCACTCTTTTGTCATGTCAGGGGGATGGCCCACAAGAAGTTGAAGGAAATCTTAAATTAGAGCATAAGCCGAGTAGTACATCAAATTAAAGGTCTCTATTAATAGAGTGCAACGCCATAAATCCGACCTGATAAGGTTCACACCTTAAAAAATTACGCTGGTTTAAAGTTTGAAACATTTACAATGTAGGTCCTGTACTAAGTGGTGTAACATCCTTGTCTTGGCTCAAGTTGTGAAATTTTAACTTAGTAAATAAATACTGGACTTAAGAAATAGGTGCACCCAACAGGGATCACTTCTGGCTGGTTTATACCTACCAGTTGAACCCACCACTGGGCACAGCAAAAACCGATGTCCCACTTCAATCTGGGCAACCTTATGGATGTCCAGTAGTGGCACATCACTAACCGCAAATGTTGAGATTCTGGGGTTCATGGGCAATTCAATTCTAGTCTACTGTGGAAGACGACTGTTGGAGTTGGTGGGGTTTGTTCCCTTACCTCAGAGGTTCTTGTTAACCTCAACAAGGGTGTGCCACCCCCTGCCTACTTTGACTGGAGAGGCTGGTTCAGAGCTGGCCTCCCCTTCTTCCGGGATGACTTTGAGATGTAGTGCCCTAATTCTTCCTCATGGATCTCGATAGGAGGCGGCCTCTACTCCCTAACCTTACCCATTCTAAATATCCTATCACTCCGGAAACAGTGCAAAGGTTCTTACAGGACTAAGTGCAATTTATAAGCTTCTTGTCCTAAGAGAGCAAAAAAAAGAAATAGGTTTTAATTTAGTTATTGACTCTTCACATAAAATATTGTTCATTTAAAATAATGTACTTCTTGGGCTATGCTTATGTTAAAATGTTTTGCCGAACTCCTTGTAGACCATCCTCCATTGGATGTCGGTTTTTGCGGCATTGTGCTCTACTAATAGAGACCTTTAATTTGATGCACTACTCGACCTATGCTCTAATTTAAGATTTCCTTCAGACTCCTTTGCTATCCCCCTGACATGATAAAAAAGTGGTAGTTACTTCAAAAAGTAGATTTATAGGTGCAGTATTTATGTACCCAGTTTTATTGCTTTACCTGTAACCGGTATTGTCAAGCATGTGTTGAACTTTTTTTATTACACCCTGTATAATTCTGTAATGTATCTTTGTAATTAGATTGAAATTTAAACTAAAACTCATTGTGAAATTCATACAATTCAATACATTTCTTGACAAACATGTAATTTTCTGTGAATATCAAGTTAAGGTCCATTTCACCTTCCACATAGTGCAGTGTCTGAAATCTATAATTAATACATACGCGTATTGACATCTGGAATCCACGTTTCTTTCAAGAGATCCGTAAAAAGACTGTGACGAAGACTTTCAAAACGAACTCTATGCATCGTTTCGCCATTTTATGGGTGTAATGAGACAGGCGCCAACAGATTCCAGAAGTCAATCTGTAGCAGTGTCAGATTTTAAACACTGCCAGCCCTAAGCGGAAGGTGAAATGGAGCTTAACTCAATATTCGCTTGAATCGACCCCTTTTACTTTAGTTACGTTATGTATGTAATTTTCTTTTATAAGTTTATATTGTCAGTAATAGATTTTTAAGTATATGCTCAGAAATGTTTACATTTTTACTTGACTAATCATTATAAATAACAAAATACGATAATTTCAAGTTTCCATTATATAAGAATTGAATTACCATTTATTGCTTTAAAGAACTAGCAAATTCAACGTTGCTATTTTCTACTTCGACTTTGTTTATAAATGCTCGCCTCTCTTTCTTTAATTTTCAAGTCCTGTTTTTTTTCTTTGTCTTTATAGTTGATATAATTAGTATAATACGTATCTTTTTTATCCAACTTAACGTACAAAAAGATTCATGTATTTTTAAAATAGAATAAATTATTTTGATATAGTTATATAAAATATATAAATAATTTTTAAATGTTTTGTCTCATTATATCTATATCACAAACTAAGACAATCTTCGCCAAAATAAAATGAGCATCCATTTAAGTAATTATCAGTTCTTTTCTTCTTGGGAATTCATTGTGAAGAGATGATAACTTTCTGTCAGATTGTTGAGCGGGTTATTGTTCTTATAAATGTTGCTGCTTTTAAACTTTCTTTTCTAATATGTGTTTGTATACTTTAGTTATGGGTGAATTACTTCTCTGACTCACATACTCTTACATCATAACTGATTCATTTCGTTCAGAGAGGTAATAACAAGAACATATTTAAATTACACTAAATAATTGTAAATTATGGGGTGGTATCACTTTTTATTTTTATCACTCAAGGGACTGGAAAATTTCATTTCTGTCTGTCTGTCCACACAATATCTTGAGAACAAACTAACCTACGGACTTGAAATGTTCTATGATGCTTCATTTCTATGAAGCAACGTTAAGTTAGATTATGGCACATGTCACTCCATTGAATTTATTTTGGTGTTAACAAACGGTCTTGTGGGTAATCATGATGGCAACAAGAAAATTGCAGAATAATTAATTTTTAAAACAAACTGAGTACAACCATATGATATTTTAACATGACATAGTAACACATGTAGCCTAATGAAACGAACTGTAGACTTAAAATATGGTATGCAACCTCATCTAAGCCTGTCACACAACACATAACATAATGTGAATTTAAAATGTATTGGTAGACGTTCTTAACAAGTTGAAAATTACGTAGAAACATTATTTTTGTTGGTTCATTTCCATACTATTGTCTCAAGGTTTGCTTACAGCGCGTTCAACATTTTTCTCTGTTTCAGGTTATCTTTCAGTGCCGCCAAGAGAGGGCTCCACCAGGTCGTCTCTGAGCGAGGCGTCAGGCATTAGCGGAGCGTCCAACCGGACGTACATCAACGAGGCTTCCACATTGGTGCTGGAGACTATCGAAAACGGAATTAAAAAGTGAGTTAAACTTCAGGTTTTTCATCGAAAATCATTTTATCATTCATTTCAACATATTACATAAAATTTGTAATACAAATTCCAAAGGAATCAATATAACTTATGAGAGCAATCAGTTAAGATTGTAAAATTGTATAACATTGAGATGCAGTGATGTAACCAGGGGGTGGATGAGAGGGATAGAACCCCCTCCATCAAAATTTAAAAAAATCTGTAACAGGCATCCAACTTGTTTGAAATACTGGTGTAGTTAACTGTTTAAATTTGAAATAAACTAAGCTAATTTATTAAATTTAGGGGTTTTCAGATTTATTCCATACCTCTCCCCTAAAACCTAGCCACTTTTGGTTGGTAGTGGCTATAGTATAATTAAATTATTACTGATACACATGTTGCAAATAGTTAAATTTATGTTATGTAATTTTCTAATTGCTACTAGGTTGGCATCAAAACAGTTATTTACTAGAGTCAGAGTTGCCAACTGCACAGATATTATATGCAGGTTGCATGTTCAGTTATGAAACATTAAATTGAGTGTTGTAAAAGAATTACAAGAATTTTAAGTTCATTTTATGGAAAATATTTGCCATTGAGTGTGGACTGTCAATATTCTATCATTTTATATGTTCCAATTATGATGAAGTAATATATTTAATTCAGTGATTTTGAATTACTGCTTTGTGTACGATGGATTTACGGCATGTTTTGTTTTGTCTGTTTTAGGTATTATCTAGTTCCGCTGTCGATTGCGCAGAAAAGTAAATGGAAAAAGAAAGGAACCAAACTACACATATTCAACGATCACACCTTTATTGCCAAACACTTACCAGGGTAAGCATATCTAAAATAATTATCTAAATGTGTTTAAATGGTAAAACTTATTGGGTGAGAACGGTTATTTTGAGTTAGGAATATTGCCAAAATTGGAGTATAACAAGGATATCAAAAGTTAGGCAAAGTCTGCAGTCAATTATAGGTTTTTTCTCCTAACTATTGGTCAGTCACTTAACTCCAGAATCAAACCAACTTAAAATCCTCAGTGAAATAAAGCTATATGTTGTAACATGTTTATTAAAATTTAAAAAGAAATACATAACGCATGTTTTAAAACGGGTCAGTCTGAAAGAAACCTAATTAATTAAATAATACCTCCTTAACTTATATATGAATTTTTACAAGTTAAAAATGATTAACCAAAAAATTATATAATTATGTGAAAACTGTACGCTTGTTAACACATTGTATAGGTACCAAATCTGGTATTTAGTTCATGTTAATAACTTCAGGACATATAGCAGTATTTCAATAAGTTCTTGTTTTTATACCGTTCAATTTTTGTATTAATGTTCCTACCTTTTTGTGTTGTTTTTGCAAAAATAAATGCTTTAAATAACAAAACATTCCTAAATCCTGAAAGTTATAATGAAAAAACGTTATCTTTTAAGTGTTGCAGGTTTAATTTTGAAATTAAAGACATGTATAAGTACACGACTAACACACTGTAATGTATTTTTTAACTTGCTGATACGTATAAATAACAATATGTACGTTGTTTAGTTTCAGTAAAAAGCATGCAATTTAACTTTAAACAAAAATTTAAGTGCCATTATTATTACAATTTTTAAAATTCTGTGTTTGCATAGGATTCTGCATAAATGTACGGAAAGATGTTTTGTATCTAAAAACTTCCTTATTTCGTATCAGATATTTATGTAATAAGATAGCGTTGGTGTTTTAGGATAAAGTGTATGTGTTATAAAAATTTTCTTACTTTTTAAGATAGATTAACTTGTAGTTGTTGTAACATTTACCACAAAGATGAGCTATCATCTGTAAATCACAGGTAAGTCAGTTTTGTGGTTTTTTTTAACACGCTCCACTAACTTAAGACTCGGACCGAACGTCTCACCGAGCGGGCTGGCTGTGTTTTCCTTTGTAATTTCTCCAAGTTTAGACTAAACATTTATATTATAAATCTGAGTTGCAAACTGTCTCAAGTGTAGATAAAAGTAGCATCAATAAAATATCAGTATTTTAGGTTGTTTATGTGTTCAAAGTAATTTTTATGTGTTCTGAGGGGTAATTTTGAAGTTAAGATGAGAACTTTTTACTGTGAATTTTTTTGTTGATGGGAGTTTTGAGGTCAAGTATGCCCTAATTTCATGGTCAGTGAGTTTTGAATTTCTTTACCTGATTCAAATTTTTTTGTAAATACGATATTGAGCAATTTTGCTTGTAATGTATTGTTAAACATGTTCGACTTCATTTTTAAACAGCTTTATACAAACATTATAGATAACAAAAAAGTTCATTTTTTAGTTTGCTTTCTGGTAAATTTCTACTCTGTTCTGTAATTATGTTTCTGCCATAATTCTTTGCTCCGATCCAATAGTCTAATGAAAACATCTACACGTCAGTTCACTTCCATTTGTCCGTTATCTTGTTGTAAGCAATAATTCTTTGATTCTAATCGTATAATGCTAAATTCTTTTTTTTAGTAGCAAAGAAAACTTTACTGTTCAAGATGACGATCTCTGTACCTCAAACAATCATATGGAAGTTAACCCCTTGTGGAATTTATTATCAATATTTTATTAGCTTTATTTCTTTTCTTTTCCCTCTTCTTCAGTCGTACCAGTACTATACCATACTGAAACTATTGATGATTTTCATTAAAAGAAAATTTTAATTCAAGTAATTATGGAAAACCGAACACAATGTGAGGAAATATTTTTGTTGTATAGAAATAATTTACGTTGTGTATGAAAATATTTGAAACTCACACGATACGTAATGAAGGCCATGATCTCAAAACCCAACAACAGCAACGGTGATTAAACAATGGCGTAAGCAGGTGAAGTGAATGGCGAGTGTGTATTTCAGGGGAACGCAGTGTCAGGTGTGCAGCAAGGTCCTACCCCGCCGCCTAGGAAAGCAAGGGTACGAGTGCCGCGACTGTCAGCTCAAGTGCCACAAGATGTGCCACATCCGCGCGGACAACACTTGCCCGAGCTCTAACATCCAGAGTATAGAACTGTAAGTATTCAGAAATATAACATAGTGTCAGGTCAGGTTATGTTAGGTTAGGTCAGGTCAGGTCACGACACGTTAGGTTAGGACAGGTTATTGCACATATTTTGTTTAAGAATTTTTTAGGCTCAAATATCTTACAACATTTTTGAAAGAATATAAAACTGTAAAATGATTCAATTTACAAAAAGTCATAAAAGGGTATTCTATCGCATCTTTGTACCTTTTTAACCCTGGAGAACTCTGTTACTTTTTTAGATTCATCATAAAATAGTAAGGTACATTTTATTAGAGTATGCAACCTACACGAGGGTTTAACACTTTGACTATACTATATAGAGTTCTAGTTTTATATTTATACATTTTATCAGTCTCACGTAATTTATCTGCTGTAGCAAAACCATTAAAGATGTTACTAATAACTAATTAAAGACAGTTTAAAATGTATGGCTTTTCTATATTTTTTGTATTGTAATCAATATAAGACTATTTTTCACGTTACAATTGTTTAACTGTATTTTGTTTTCTCTTTGCTGGTCCCTTTTGCCTGTGCTGAGCGAATAAAACCTTGGGTAAGCAAAAGAACTGTGTGCTATTTGTAGTTTTCAGTCGTCCGTCACAGTCATGTACGTGTTCTACTAGACAGTCCAGCATGTATGTCTTTGTATGCAGTTTGTATTGTGTAGTTCATTAACAAAATCACAAATTTGTTTTGTAGCGATTTTGAACTGGTGGAATTTTTTATCACCTGTGTAACCATTGTTTGGTCAACTTTGCAAGCGAATGAGAGTGTTCACAACAAGCAAAAACTTGCAAGCGAGTAGGTGTGATCGCAACTTGCAAAGAGGAGTGTGCTTCAGTGCAATACAATAGCAAAATGGTCATTATTTTCGCAATAACTAATTAGACATCCAAATCAGTAATTTTTTAAACATTCAAAATATTTTTGCCATTTAAAATGTTTTTGGCAACACTATTGTATACAAATAGTTCCTGTTGCTGCATTTTCACACGCATCTTCCTGCAGTGTAATAGAGGTATCATAGGTATTTCCTTTTAAATAGCATACATAGCTCTCCTGGTAAGGTCATTGGGAGATATTACCATCTCCAGATCTATTTTCAAATAAGTTGAAAGGGCAGTGTGTTGAAACTTTGAAAATTTCATGATATACGGTCGAAACACTCTTAATATTTCAGTAGTCTCAATGGAATTATTTAAAGCCAATGTGGTGGAGTCCTATTATCCAAGACCATAGCTGTTTAGTGAGCTTCTAGATTGTGATATGATGGGAGCCCAATATTAGTTTTTTAAATATTTGTTTTAACATCAATATTATTTCAGTTTCCAAATTCATACAAGATTTCATAACAATCATACATAATAGTTTATATTGGATGGAAGCACAAATATCCAAACTCAGATTTAATATTAGGCTAAGTTCATAAAGGACACCCCTATTGCTTTGTACGGTCATATTAGCTTCCTACGTTCATTTACACACTTGGCTTTTCGTTCTTGGAAAGTATGTGTTTCCCTGTGTGAACCTGGTCGAAATACAATGTAGTCCTCGCTTTTTTATTCTTTTTCGCTGTATTCATCTATTCCTTGATCTTATTTTAGGCATTGTATCTATTTATCAGAGGTAGAGTACAATGAACGGACTCGGTTTTTATATTGATTATTGTAATCATTAATACATTATAGTCATAATAGTAATCATATTTTAAATTTAAATAATTAATTTAATATACATTGTGACAATATCATAAATAATAAAGGAACTAAAGTGATCAAACAAACAAATTAGAACAGGGAGTAGGAAAAACATAAATAATAACGAGATGATATCAGTCAACATCATAAACATAAAGTATCAGGTCAACTGTTATGGAATCAAGAGTCGATTATCAAATTTTGAATTTTCCTATTCCTAGTTTTATACTTATAAAAAAAAGGTGCCTGAAATAATAGTTTCACGCTTTTATATTTGTCCCTCATTTTCGCTTTCAGAGTCATGCATTCATACAAAAAAATGTTGTTAACAGTTTGAACTAATTACAGTTCTTACCATATTCCAATATTAAATATTATTAGTTATGTTTTAAAGCTTTACATTATTTAGAATGTTCTATACCAATTTGGCTGATTGTAAGTATTATTTTGCACATATTAAATATTACTGTGCATGCAATGCATTTTTATATCGTTTTGTATCTGTTTTGCATTTGCCTTAATCGTAGAAGACGAAAAATTTACCTAAATTTATGTATGTTTGGGTTTTTATAAGCGATATATAAATTGCTCGTACACCCCCAAATAAAAAAAAATGTTTTTATTTTATTAAAATACTATATTTTAAAATCCATTTATTATGCAATATAAATATTTGTCTAACAGTTTTAGAATCATGTTTGTCGGTTTAAGAATATGTCTCATGTTAAAGATACAGTTTATGTGCTTCCAAATGCCATTGGAGTTTTTGTCAAGTTTATGTAGTTTTGCATAAAGTATTTTTTGTCAAATTACTAGCAATAATATTAGAAAAACCAAAAAGAAATTTTGTTGCATTTGTAAATTATACTGTTAAAATGAGACTTTCCACAAAACTGAACAACCTGCGATAAGAGAGATCATATTTTTTAAATTTAGAACTGTTTCTATGAGATAAAATCAAGATGGCCGCCAGTACAGCTGGAACTAGATTTCATTGGGAGATTGTAGCAACACGATTGTCCCAAAATAACCAAACCGTTTTCATTAACATTTGTTCTGCTTTGAAATAATGTGCTTGATAAAAGTTATTAAAACTGTGCTTGCTATGTGTTTAATGTGGGAAAAAATAACTAAATTTACAATTTTTGCTTATTGTTATTGGAGTGTGGCTAACACACTCCAATGCTGAAAAGTTAGAGTTTGTTCATTCATTCATTTTGACATTCTGACATTTGACTGGGTATTGTTTAATTTCAAATATGTTAATCAACCCATTGTATGTTTTTTTATTGCACTGTAGTTGCATGCCAAGTATGGTGTCTATTGAATGATGATATGTTGGGAGGTATATAATTTCTGGGTTCCGAGAGAAGAAACTGTTGGAACTGGTCTTGCAGTGGTTAACATTCAAGTGACAATCACATTTACCTGCTACAGTTCAATCAGTGGTCTAGCCAGACGCTATCGCCATTAATTGCAGTATTTCATTTAATTTTTAGTTTGTCAAGTAGTACAAACAAGTTCCACTAATCCAGTATATTCAAAAGTAGGCCTGGTTTTACTGATGCGTTTGTGGTTGTCAAAAGTTATATTCCTTTTTTACATGAATATCTATTAATGTTGTGCTCAGTTCAGTCCTTAATAGTTAAAATGAAAACACAAACATAGTTTTGGGCTGAAAATATTCAGTTTTAACTTGAAAATAGTTAATATATGAACATTAGTTATCTAAACCACATTTATGAAACTCCTATTTCACAAACTATGTAAGGCAAGACTATTTTTTTCTTTTGTAATCAGCATTAGCTATTCCTATTATGTACAATACTGAGATATTGTAATAATACATTTTGTATTTATTTTTTATTATTATGAAATTACATTTAAAATAATGGCCTTATTAAAGAGGCGGAGTCAGGCTTGTCAAGTTCTCTCTACCACTTAACCTAAAATACCAACTATTAGAGTTAAATATAGCTTTATTACGAAAATTTTAAAACAGATAAAACGAAAAATTTGTGTTTTGCTCTAAAAATAAACAAGTTAACATTTTTTCTACCATCTCTACCTCCCCATGTTATGCGTTATTGCACCAAGTATTGCAGATTAGCAGGTCCAACCATTGTCACTGGTAAGATTTTTGGTTAATCCATAAAACTAATTAATATTCAGGGCTGAAATGGTCAAATCACAAAGCAGACACAATCAATTACGTTAAAACACTACAACATGTTAAAACACTTACATGGCCTATCACAAAAAATTACAAAAACTTCCCATTTATTTTTTCACCCATTTCTATTAACCTTTAGTTATTCATATTTAATTCATCAATATTGTATGGCACTAAAAACTGTACTAAACTGTCACGATCTAAGATGAAACGCAAGTCATTCCATCTTAGATCTGCAGGTGCCCGCCAGCTGTTGGCTCTGTAAGAATATAGATAGAGTTTTTTATGGGAAAATCTATCTATGAGCAGCTGACTATCATTAATTCTCGAATCCTTCAGTTTGGTACAGTGTTATTACTATACAATATCGATGCAGTACAATACAAACAACTAGAGGTTGGAAAATGGAATTAAATAAGAATTTTTTGTACTTTGCTAAAGTGGTGATAAATAAAGACACCAGTTAGATAACTTATTAGCGAATATGTGTCCTATCTCTAATCCAGATGGCAGAAGCAAGAAGCTAAAGTGAGATAAGTAATGATCGATCCCTGGAAATCTAACCAACTAGAAGTGTGAATGTTGAGTTTAGCTCCGTTCACCTTAGTGCACCATCTGGAATCTAACGCTGTCACAAAGTTGACTCCTGGAATCTGGAGTCATGATCGTCTGAAGAGATCCAAAAAAGTCAGCTATGAAGAAGCTCTAAATGAACTCTTTACATTGCTTCGACGTTAGAGACACCTAGACTGCAAAACATAGTGTAATCTAGTCAAAAATATGTTCTCATTTTCTCATCAGGTACACAATTGAGTCAGATTCCAGACGCTGCACTAAGAGGAAGGTGAACTGGAACTAAACTCAACATCGACATTGAATCAACCATTCCCACCGTAGGTTATCTAGTAGTATTACAACTAGATAGATTTGAATTTATATTCAATAAAAAATAAAGTGTATATAAAAGTCTTTAACACGTTTGTTCCGTTTACAGATGTGCGGACGCAAGTAGTCCTTACTCAGTGCGCCGCCTAATGCGGCAGACGCAACCTCAACGCTAGCAGCAGAGGCATCACGCACAGCCGTAGGTAGTGTTCTGTGTTGCCATTGTCACTGTTACCACATCAGAACTCTGACCATTCGAGCAGCAAAAGACACTTAGTGTTAATGTTATATCAGAATAGGCCATAACCAGTTGTACATCATCGATGAATGCGAAAATACCGAGTTTTACTTTATTTTGTTCTAATAACTGAATTATGTTTTTCGCAAGTACCAACATAAGATTTAATTAGTATAAGTTTGTACATATTCACATAAATAATGCTTTAAATTAGTTCTAAATATTACTTTATGGATTATATTTGAAAATATAATTTTAAAATCTCTTACGATTAGATAAGAGTTGTGTTAGATTTTTATTTATCATTTGTACACTAATGAGTTGAATTAAGTTTTAGTGATGCATTAATTTTATACATAAGCAAATTATAGATATGTATTAAAATACAAGGTAATCAATTACTTTAATATTTGCATGAGTGTTGTATTGAATATCTCTTCTCACATGGAAAGTGTTACGTCCATTCTAGAATTATGTGTAATTTTAATCAATCAATGTAAATAGACTAGGTAGTATTTTTTATTTTAATTAATTTTTTTATATTTTATACTGTTTTGTTTTAGTTTGTTGTAGTCTATTGCAGATTTTTATATGGATCAGTAATGTTTGTTACCTCTTTTTAGTTATATTTATTTGTAAAGTTTTTTCCACTTTGTGTAGTCATTTTTATGGTCTTCTGTCTAATCTAGTGAAATTATAAATCCGCACCGTAAGTGTCCGAACATGAGTACAAGTGATCATCAAATGTTATGTTTATTTACTATAAGATTCTTGATGTAAAAGAATGCAATCACTGTTGTTGTGGATATTTCAGTTATATACTAAGTAGCCTATCCTGCTCGGACGTCAGAGTTCTGATGTTGTCCAACGATGCTAAAATGTAATCAAAAGCGTGCTGCCATATTGAAAGTGAATTTCCAGTCTTGAAATGTTACCATTTATGTCTTGAGTACCTGATATAATCAACGAGCTGGCTACTCTCAAATCAAGGCATCTCCCGGGTGTTAAATAGTGATAAGATTTATTTTGGAGTATAAACAGTAAGGGATAACTGATTCACGTATAATAGTTGAAACAATTACAATACATAATTTTGTCCATACAGTTCAGCATTTCTATTTACTGTATATTTAGGAAAATTTTGTTTATTGTATTTGCAGAAATACAAGAAGATTTATGAGTTTAGTGTGATTTTTTAAATATAAACCATTTGAAATTAAATTCAATACAGTAACTGATATAAGATTTACAAAACTGGGTTTTAATGTTAGTCCGTTTTAACTAATTTAATTACAATTCACCAAGGTTCACCTGCACACCTGCAAGCCACCTCTTGAATTGTTATTGTATTAACAGGTCTGTCCTATGAAATAATCCAATATGGCTGACAGCAGCATTATGTACAGTCCTGTTATCTGCTCACATGTATCCGGACAGTCAACACATGTATACAAATTACTGTAGTGATTGTTGCCAAGTTTTTTTTAACGATAATTTAAGATAGGTAACTTCTTAAAGACAGTTGTTAAAGTTATGAGAGCTGTTCATTGAAGGATAACATTATCAATTGATTTGGTATTGTGTTGATTATTTTTTTCTTTTTCTTAATTTACCTACTCCCCCAACATACATTTTTTGTATACCTCTCACTGTTTATTATTGGATGTGACTGACGTTTAAGATACATGATTGCTAGATACACGGCTGCACCTTGTGTGAGAACTGCCATTATGGATTACAGGACAGTAGTATTATACTGAATTTCATCATTACATACATCA
Organism: Homalodisca vitripennis; assembly: GCF_021130785.1. Taxonomy (NCBI): domain Eukaryota; kingdom Metazoa; phylum Arthropoda; class Insecta; order Hemiptera; family Cicadellidae; genus Homalodisca; species Homalodisca vitripennis. The sequence goes on from NC_060212.1 coordinate 29,722,872, forward strand.
AAGGTGCAACACAGGTATAATATGTGCTTAATTTGAATGTGTACGTAATTATAACATTCAAGAAAAGTCAATTTTGGCATTTTCTGTTGTTGAAATATTTGCCTAGCTATTCGAAAAGGTCAACTTCACCAGATTTGGCCGAAGTGGAAAGCTTAGAATCTGTGCAGAGGTGGATCTTGTGCATGGCATAACTAACATATACGTTTTATTTTACAAATTAGATTTTAAGCAGCCGTTTAAGAATTAGAATGTACTTTCGCCTTACAAAGCTATTTTGCTCAATAAACAGTGATGTAAGCAGATACAAAATTTATGGTAGGTATTGCACTTTCGCTATTGATATTTAGAGGAATTAGATATAGATCAATAAATCCCAGTTTTTCATCGCTTTCCCAGTTAAATCAGCCTTCCATTACTGGAACTTCTTAAATAATTCTATTATGAGTAGTTTTGACTGCATATGCCAAGTACAATCTAATAAATAAAGTACATTTTCAGGCCTAACGTTTAGCATTTTCTGAATGAAATTTATTCGTACATGCGCTGTTATTTTGGTGTGATAATTTAAAGCAAGTAGAGAATATATTTACATTATTTTTTACACCTTTAAAAACACTCCTTGAAAAAGCTTGAAATAGTAACAATAGATTGAAAATTTGTTGCTGGTGTTGTGAGATTAAAGGCATGGAGACTTACTTTGTTTTCATTTAATATATTTTTTACTCTTTACGAAGTAATTGACTTTATCAGTATTTTAAAGCATATATTCAAAGAAAAGTCTAGACTAAACATTTTGAAATAATATATGTGATTAGCATTGTGCCTTGTTTTGTACATAACGCTAGCAGACCTTGTCACCACTTCAAGGTTTAATTCCTCAGCACAAGAGGCAACGTATTTTGGTGTTGAACGTAAATTCTCACTTCATTAGATTGTTTTTTCTTGCAAACTCTATCGAAAAAAATGCCTTATTCCAAGTTAATCAGTGTCCATGAAAAAGTTGCGGCCGAAGCACTTTGTAGTCTTTTTACTTTACGTGTAATTTTACTTAAAACTCTGTAAATAAACTTATAATCTGTTGGAGTTTTGTTTCTCATGTGATCACTTTGAATTTAAATTTGTAGTTTCATCAGAGACAATGTAATGAAGCAGTGGCTGTTCATGTTTCATTAAAGGCTTGTATTTGATGTTAGACTTTTAATATCAACAAATGTATTAATGTAATAAATAGTTTTACTCGATTTTCAGATTCTGTCAATTAAGTTGGGAGGAAGGGACTTTTGTTTGTTTAAACGTAAAAGTTGTATCTATGAGGGCCATTCAAATATAATCAGAAATTTGGTTTCCGCTGGTGGCATATTGATGGGCATTGGAGAAGGGATAGAAACAGTTCCAAAATGTGAGCCAGAAATTGTGAGCCAACCTTACCACACCACCGATAGAAACATAAATTACTGAATGTATATTTGAATGATTCTGAGTTACGTAAGTCTCAGTAGGCTAGAGCTAATATAGCTTTTAGTTCCTATACAAGTACTTACGAGGCAGGGACCATGGGCTTAGGCTTGGATTTATATTGGTTTCACGTTTCTAGTCTTCTTGGTTCTATCTTTATAAAGTAAGTGAAAACCCATGACACTCTTGTATTAGTTTCATTTTCGGTTGTGGTTTTTGTATGCCTGGTCTAGTCTTATTAACAAGTGATTATTTTGTGAAATATTGTTTGAACTCGTTCAGCACAATGTATTAAAGTTATGTTTAATTTTCAGTGTTTACTGATTTAATGGAAAGAATTGTGTAGTTAATTTGTACTGTAATGTAAAACTTAATTTTCAATGTACTTATGTTACGTAGAATGAACGTATCGCCTACGTACGTGTTAGGTTACGTAGGCCCATGACGTATGAATTGAACAGTGAGATTTTTTTAAGTGAAATTTTTAAGTAGGATGTTAAAGCGGTAGCTTTTTTAATGTTATTATATCACTATCACTAGCTTTATATGATTTTACTTACACAAATTGTGTTGAGTTATTTTTTATAACACTTGTTAATTTATTCGGTTGAGGACTGTTTTACACAGTCCAGCTCTGCATTACATGTCAATCTGTTAACCATAGCTTTATATAGCAATAGAGAAATAAACCAATTGGTTTTGTTGGGAGATGCTTTTTATTCCCTTGTCCTGTAAAATTTTTATTCTTGTCTGCCATGATATAATACAAAAGATTATTAACGAAATCCTATGGCAAAATATTATCCGAGCATAGCTTCAACTTTGGAAATGCATTAAAGGTGCCAAACGGCTGCTACACACACACACAAAACGCCTGGCAGCTCTAAGATGATACACATTGACCTCTAGTAGTGTTTATTTTAACTACTAAAAATCCTCAGTAGTGCTGTTAAATTGCTACTACATTCTGGCGGTCAACTAAGGAACTATCACGAAAGCACATGGTGAAGTTTTAGCTGGACATTAGAAACAGAACATTGTTATTTTCTTGTTCTTTCAATTGTGCTTTTGAAATTACTACTGTAATTCGTTTTATTTTATATTTTGATTGTGGTTCAGTCAGTATAGCAAGAATTATTTGTAATAATGATACGTTTATCAGTTTAAAATTTGTTCAGATACATTGTTGTGAATTTAGCCTTCAGCAGTCTAACTTTTCTGATGGATGTGGACTCAATTTATCAACTACAATTTGAGGTAATGGATCAGCAGATTATGGCGGGTAAACGAAGATGTTGCCGAAGTTGATCAAGATGGACAAAAAACATGATACATGTAGTGATGGCACTTTTGACAACTCGGCACTTAAAGGGTTAAACCATTTCAGAAATTTGAGAGCTTCCAATAACAGCAATATTGACTGAAAATCATGAGAGCAAACAAAATTTGTTTATGAATAACAACAGGTTTTTGGGCATTAAAAGTAGAATACTATGTTTCAAGGGTTTGATCTATCCTCTTTTTCAGGTTAAAGTTAATACGTAGGAAAACAAACACACTAATCAATTTATAGGGATGGACTCTTAAAGTCAAAAACTTAGATTATTACAAGTTTTGTAGTTTGCTTTTACTTTGAAGTCTGATGTTTGTGACACAGCTAATCCATGCCTGAATTATATTGAATTACAAATTGTTCTGATGTCAACTCACGTGACTGGCAAGTTTATTGATTTGTATTTGCTTTCCAACGTATTAAGTTCTTTGAAACCTGAAAAGGATAAGTTCCAATCCTCGAAACTCTGTGTTCTATTCCTGTAATATTTAACGATGGCGAATTTCTGAGATTCCTTATATCCTCTCAAATCAACCATCCTTAATATATATTTTTAACAAATAAATGCGAAATTATAAAATAAAACTAGGAAACAAATCTTGTTTGTTTAGTTTCAAACTTCTCCGCCAAGTGTTCATAGTAATATAACACTCTTTCGGGATAGTCTCATCAGAAACATTGTAACCTGCCAAAGAATCTTAGAATCCATTATTATTTAAAACATCCAAAATATCCTTAACAAATATTTTCAACTGTTATAATTGATAATGTGTTTATACTATACAATTTTGTTTAAGTGGCAAAAGCCTGATTTAATGTTCAGTAAACATTAAATCGCGAAAAGTACTTGCTCCGCTAGGACTCAAACCCTGGTCTCTCACACTGAATTACAAGTACTTTTTGTGATTCAATGTTTATTGAAAAGCCTTAAGTTTTATAACTAAGGAACATAACTAATTTTAAACATATAAATAACGCATCCAAATGCTTGTTAAGTGTTTCATGTGTATTTATCGGTATTTAGAAAAAATCAACCTTTTTTTATACTTTATCAAATATTTAAAAATAAATCACAAGAAACACTAAAAAGCGTTTGGATATGTACTCTTGAAAATGAGAGAACTCCCATAGCCCCTATGATCGAAAATAAGGCCGTAAAAGTGCCTGAGGTTTAACATTTTCCTTATGGGGGAAAACTCAAGGTCATTTCACTACAGCTAGACTCTAGTGATGGTCATGATTTCTAGTGAACTTCCAAGTTACTAGCACTATCTGGTGGTGTAGAGGAGAACTAACTGGAGTGAGTGAGATAACACATCCTAGCTGAACTACTGGCTGCGTCCTCGAACAAAACAGAATTGACTCTAGTGTGATTTTATTAGTGGAGACAAATCAATGATGCTGGAAGCTTTTGATACTGCTGCTTGGATTATCTTATGACTGATGTTTTCCCTGATCAACTATTATATTGTTATGCAAAAGAATATTATTAAATAAAAGACATGTTCAAATCCAAAAGACCAGCATAACCTAGATAGTGCATGAAAACATTCCACTTTCACCTTATTTAAGATGTATATTTTTAATTAAGTGACAAATATTGCAAGTCTATCATGATAAACAACTAGCAAAATCAGCACTTGAAGTGGCAGATTTAAACCATACAAAAATAAAAATTTAAAAAATTTTGGATTGATTATACTCTTCTCGGAGACATATAGGTTGACAATTTGATATGCCCATACGTAATTTTCAAAATCGAAGGCTGTAGTCTTTTTAGTGAAAGTACATAAGACATGAGTCCTATAATTTTAAAATAGAAGGAGGCGTATATTATTTTTAGGTACGTATTATATCAGGATTCATGGTTAAAAGGATCTGAGGTTAATAATAATCGTGATTGGCTCTTATATCCAGTTTTGCATTTATAGGAGCATTTTTGGTTTGAATGAATTATATCTTCGATGCTACAATTGAGTTTTCTTTGTTGCTCCGATCGAGAAAATATATACTGTACGTACAGAGGTCTCAAAAATCTACTTTGATCGAAAAGTAACTAATTCCGTCCCCTGTAATCAATCAACTTCCAAGATATTTCCAGTACCATAGTTTGCCTTGTTGTATAGATGAAGAAAATATTTATACATATGTAGGACTGAGAAGCCTAATAGAGTCAAAACTTGCATATTCCGGTTATAAATTAAATTCTGGTCTGCTTTATTTCTGGTGCAGTTTGCCTTGTTGCACTGATCAAGAAAATATATACTACATACATAGAAATATACCTGTCTCAGAAACGAACCTTGAAAAAGTGCCTTCAAATTTGTTTTCAAAAGGCTGTAACTTTAAAACTATTGTGGTGGATTTTTTTTCTTTTTGGCAAAAAATAACATCATATGAAAAACATGCAAAATGACAACAATAGCAATTTTTATGCAATTATTTTTATATTAAACATTGATATATACTAAAAAAACAAAATAAACCATTTGTGTGAGAGAATTTTTCTGTTCTTTTCACATAATAAACCATGTACCATAATATTTCCCCACAATTTTTAAAACTATATATCTCGTAATAAATTTTAGGTCTTTGTAGTTAAACCTCAACTAAGCACATTTCAATAATTTGAATGTTGTTTTTTTTTCTTTCATTTTCATGAGGGCTTTGTCAAGATAATGACATCCCTTCCCACTTCACATACGTAGATGTATTGTAATTTCTTGAGTTGAGCTCTTTCCAAATATCGCTGAAAGATGAAAGATTTAAAGTTGACTATTAGTTTGAACAAATTAAAGATATGCAACGTGAAAACAACTAAGAACTCATCGTGTTGCTAAGAGTACATTTTGAATACTGAAATCATAGCAAGTAATAAGGAGTATTGACAAAGTACTCTACTGTTTTGGTCTTGCTTTATCTTGCATGCCTTATCTCAAATGGACATGGACTCCAGATTCCAGGAGTCAAGTCTGTCACAGTGTCTGATCTCAAACCCTGCACTAAGTGGAAGGAGTAGTTGAGCAAACTCAACATTCACTTATTAGTTTGAAATTTTAGCACAAGTGTTGTATTTTAAAACCCAGTTATTTAAATATTGTGAAAGGATATTTTATAATTTTTCTATACAAATCGGGATTTATTTTAAATCCTAGTTATTTAAATATTGTGAAAGAATATTTTATAATTTTTCTATACATATCAGGATTTATTTGTCTATTAAGTATTGACAATATTAACAGAAAATACAATTAGTTTACTATTTACAGCATTGACTATGTTGTATGTCTTCAAGATTTTCAACCTTGAAATGTTGAACAATAGCTCTCAATTTTAAAATACCCCTGCATGCTTTTTTGTCTTAAATATTATGAAACCAAAATAGGCATCAGAGATTATTCTGACTGCATAAATAATAAACTAATGCAACAGTGTGCCAAATGACCCAACAGATCATACATCGAAAGTCTTTACTTTCAGATCAACAGATCAAAACTGACTGAAAAGACAACTTTACTGCCCATGAACTTCGGACCCAAAAATCAACAAAGTTCTTACCAAAGCCAAGAGTAACCTATGTACCAAGTTTCAAGTCTCTAACCCAAGAATTATTGCACAGACAGACAGACAAGACAATTTTTGAGCACAATTCATGTTTTGTTAAAGCAAAACAGGTTCATACAATCATCACAAGTTTCAATTCTTTTCTGTTAGTGATACAATTAACATATTTTTGTGTAAATAAACACATACAGACAGACAGTCAGAAAATTATAGGTTTTAGAACATATTATGTTCAGCCATGTGAACGTTTTGGTCATTTTTTGTGCATATTAAACCCTAAATATTTTAACAGCTGGTGTGTATCCTGAACACCGTGTTTTAATTCTTGAAGAAATTATAAAAAAAATAGCCTCAAGGATACAAATTATTTATTCAAACAGACTTTAAATTGTTAATTGCTTTAATCCTTCTTAGTTATTTTAAAATTATATGCAATTCATGTATCTTATTAGGTGATGTCACGAATTTGGATTTCTCTTCATAAACGTACCTGTTAACAAAGTAGTCATGTAATGTATTTTATTTACGAGTTTTAAATTAAATGCAAGACAAGTGTCTGCACATTTTACGCTTATATATACTGCAGTGGTTGTGTAGGTTGTGTAAACAGCTGATTTCACAAGCTTTAAAATTATGTACATGACTCAACTTTTGTTCCATTTCAAATTTTGAGATTCAAGCAAATGACTTTCAGTTTCTGGCAAACGTAGTGTATACATTAATGCTGTTAAACATATTTGTGTTGCACAACTTATCTATGGTTTAAAAAGTATAAGAATATTAACTGCTACGCAAGTAATAGCTTTTAAAAAGGTTTATGCACGGGTAAATGTCTCAGTATTGCCGGAATAATCCACATTGTATTGCCCACTTCTTATACAACCAAGGTTTATCCTGACTGATAATTCATTTATAGCTCTTACAACGGGTTCGAAATTCCTCTCTGTTTATCGCATTCCACTACTGATACAAATGCGACCTTGGTTGTTGGTTGGTGGGCGCGTTCCTTATCTTTATCAGTCATGCAAGCATTGACAACCGCAGGAATGGTCGTCGAGTTGAGGTTATGTTCGAAGTGGCACAGACGACCGTTTTCACCGCTCGTACCGTTGTCCTCTTCCAATTCACGGGCGTGTGATAGCCTAAGTGTGCCACCGCGCGTCAGTGAAGATCCTGTACATCAGTGATTCACGGACGAGAGTCACATGCACAACAATGAAGGGTTCTCGGGTACAATTACTGCCGCTAGTGTGATGATAGCCCACGGTGGGCCAATGAATAATCATAGTGCGTGACTAGTAGATTTGCTCTGAGCGTCTGCCGCTCAACTGCTCAGTCGCCGCCATGCCGCTGCCAGTAACCTACGAGAAAGTCCCTGAAGGTGAGTCACTTTTCTTTTCTTTCCCGAGTCATATCATAAAAAATACTACACACGCGAGGTCTGCTGCCAAAGCTCAGTTGGGCAGTATCTTTCGTCTACTGACATTACAAATTGTTTCCGTTTTAGCGTGAATCATCATAATCTTTAATGATCGCGAGACCATTAAAGACAAATGACCTGTCGATTGAGTGAATTAAACAAAGGCTGACTCACAATAGTTTAATTTATAAATCGGTTGTAATGCAAGTGATATTGTTTCAGACTCGTTATTGTTTAACGTAGATAGATTGTGATATCGTAAATTTCGACAGTACAATTTCTATTTTTGTTCAGCGCAAGAGTGTGTTTTAGATTCAATTGTGCCTATACTTGATTTAAAATTAGATTACTTGTAGCTGAAGACAGTACCCACAAAATTGTTCACTTTGCTAATGGGCCGTTGGCTTTTTCGAGTTATTAATTTTTAAAGATTCAATAGTGCCAATCCGTGATTTAAAATGAGATTACTAGTAGCTGAACACAATACCCACGAAATTCTTTATTTTACTAATGGACCCTAGGGATATTACACGTTGCCTTTTTCGAGTTGTTAATTTTTTACACTCAATTGTTCCCATTTATGATTTAAAATTAGTTGAATACAGTACCCACAAAATTGTTTATTTTACTAATAGTCCCTAGGATACTCTATTTGCCTTTTTTAGGTTATTATTTTTTTAGATTCAGTTGTACTTATCCATGATTTAAAATGAGATTACTTGTTGCTGAAGAAGGTACTCAAAAAATTGTTTATTTTACTAATGGACCCTAGGGATATTCTACGTTGTCTTTTTCGAGCTATTAGCTTTTTAGGTTCAATTGTGCCAATCCGTAATTTAAAATGAGATTACTTAGTTGAACACAGTACCCACAAAATTGTTTATTTTACTAATAGACCCTAGGATACTACTCTACGTTGCCTTTTACGGGTTATTAATTTTTGCAACGTTTGTAAAACAGATAAAAATTTGTTTCTCTCATTGTCTAAAACAATCGTAAAAGTGACTTCCCAAATTTGAAAATTTAAAACATTTTAAACACATTAGCTATTTAGATTAATACAGGTTTACGCAAAGTTCTGAGCTTTGAATGTCTGGTCGGAGGCACGAGTAGTTTGAAAATATGTGAGGCAGTGCAAATATTTCAACATCTGAGTACATAACGCCTAAATGCCACTCACTAATAATAATCACTAAATCTACAGAACCGCCGAACAGGCGTATACTAGGAAGGCCAACTCGTAAATGGAATTTTGTACAAAGGTGCATCTTATCTGTAGTAGAATCTTCCACCGTTGAATTCACCGAACTAATATACCAAACGTAATAATTATCCAATTATTTCGTAATTCAGCCGGGAAAACCGCCGTCTACTTCAATTACGAAATAATGCCTCTAACTTTTGAATGCCAAACTGTTGAAAAGTTCTCACGACACAGCTAGTAGTTGTAGCCTAAATTTATCGAAGCCTTTGAAGAAGAAATGCACTCACTCAAGTAAATACAGAATGTACTGACTTAAAAGTCCCAACCCTCCCCGCATTTAATTTTTTTTGAATAGAGATGGAGTGATTTACCAGAGATGGGGAATGTTTATATGACCAACTTAGGAGTTTTTTATGTATTAAAATTTCGGAGTCACCCTCCCCCTCGGCAAATGGGGTTTTTTTTGCGATAAGTCAACACTTTTTAATAGGAACCCCTAGCAAGTGATACCTCATATTAAAGATAGTATAAAACGAAAAAGAATGGTGCAAACTAGAGGTATCTAATGTTATTCTATCAAATTTGGTGGCCAAACAAACCCCACAGTTTAAGTTACAATTAAAATGATTGTAAGGCAGATAAAACATTCACTCACTAGTTATTTAGAGAACATAAGACACAAAACATAAAACATGTTATTAGGCCTACAATTAATATTAACAACCATGATTAACATAGCATTTATTAGGTTTTGTTTTGTATAGCCAAAGCCCATTAGGATATTCAGGGTGTACCAATAGCTGGTTTTACCATGTCATCTCTTATTGTTTACCAGTTAGTATGTGAGACACATTCAGGCCGGTTACTATGTCAAAGTGGTCAATTTTGTGGGGAGGGGGAAGTAAAAATTTTCATACGTCAAAAACTCCTCAGTTGGCTATATAAACATCCTCCAAAGTAAATCATTCCATCTCTAAGGAAGGGGTTGGGTTTTTCTTATAAGGAAGTGAATAGGGGAGGGTGGGACTTTCAAGACAACCGGTATAATCCCTATTCTAAGATTGACTTACGAGCGTACCTATACAACAGTTATATCATGATCAGATAAAGAATCAGAAGTCGCCATTTTGAGCCAGACAAGTCAGCACTTGTTGATATAGCCTATATTTTACTTATAAATTTAGTATTACTTTTTCAGCATCTTCTCTAACATAAATATGCTAATTTTAAAAATTTTCTTTGAATAATTGTAAATAGACGTGGTGATGGTAAAATATGTAAAATATACTAAACTTATGTGTTCACCACTTAAAGCACTCATTGATGCAGACCATGTACCAAATATAATTGACAAATTCCTCACACTCAATGGCACCTTTCTTCTTTTAACTGTCAATAAAGAAGGCTTAGAGAAAAAAATATGGGAATGAAAGCGCTTTTACCTTATTTTGTTAGAGCATCACCGTTTTCGTCAGAAGGTCAAAGCCAGTAATATTAAAATTCGGCCAAGAATGTAGCCAGGAAAAGATTTGGGGGTCCAGACAACTGATCTTTCAGCAGTACATGTCAGTAATACTGAATTATTTAAATAATAATAATATTTTACCAAAAAAGTAATTGAAAATTTAGGGGGGGACAGCACCCCTCGGACCCCCTCGCTGGCTACGTCCTTGAATTGGGCGTATTAAACATTTAACAACGTTAAACATTTTAATAGGAAAACTATGTAAAATCTGTTTTAAATTGATTATATACTTCTTGAGAATCGAACCCATGATCTCTCAGCTAGAGAGCCACGTGCTAATCTATGGCGAAGATAACTATTGTATAACTATTGGCTTCTAAGGCATTCTAGCGCAGAAAGTTGCAAAGCATAAAAACGTCCTCAGTATATCACCTCTTAGTTGCGGAAAAACTCGTATCCACTTCGTGACATCTGGCAAGTATACTTTTTCAGTCTTCGGCCTTAATTATTGAGATTGGTTTCTTTTGTCATCCATTAATCCTACCACTTCCCGTAGAATCATGTTGACCTTGATGTCGAAGAGCTTTCACTTTCTTCTATCAATAATGCACTATTTAAGAGGCCTTCCAATTTTTTGTTCTTACGAGTCTTAATTATATTCGAAACTTGGCACATTTCAACTGTACATGTTGAAATGAATTCAAATTACAAATGAAACTTTGGCCGTCCAGATCAAGAGGTCGTGTATTTATCATTTAGATTTTCTCTAGTCAAAGAATTCCTTGTGGACTAAGAATTTTTCAACATCAACTTTCTGTGATACATCCTTGAAATAGGAAACAGAACAAATTTTGATGGGAATCTAAGATATACATTTTAATTGTTTTTATACTCAGAACAAAGTTAAAATGGACTAACTAGAATTTGTTATTACTGTTTTTGAAAAAAATGAGAAAAGACAAGTATTGGAGCTTTTTAACTATAGAACTATTCCACGATAAGAAATACAAGGTAAACATTGGAACAGTTCAAAATAAAATTTATGAAACATAGAGATCTCAAGATTTCAGCTTTCTTAAATGTTAAGATCACTAGTCTTATTGATCTCAAAGAATCCCTGACAGTTAAATACAGGTATTTAATTTAATGTCTGTAATATTGTGAGGGCCTCAAATTTCCATCAAAATCCTTCTTGTTATGTCAGTTTTCACGTAAATTATAAAGAAACAAAGATTACTATTAGATTATTTTGAGTTAGATGGATAGTTTGAGAAGGGGCTTCGCCAACATTTCATCACTTTCAACTAAATCATAGAGGTTTCTGATCTAAAAACATTTTTCAATTTAGTTTTTTTTGTTGAGAAAAATGGTAATTAAGACTGATATGGTATTATAATCAATCACCTTAAAACTAAATAATAAGAAATGATTCTTTACAATCGGATAGGAAATTAAATCCTAGAAGCCCAGCGTAATGCTATCTGAATGTGTAGGCAATGTGTAGAAATATTCCGATATGCATAAAACTATTTAATACAGTTTATAATTGGCAAACATTGTAGGCTATAGTCAGTATTTGAAATAAACAATTGCAACTTTGCCATGTTTTGCAAGTGATAAGATGTAATGACTTCTTTGTAACTTGAACAATGCACACTTAAGAACAAATCTTGACGTTTGACGATAGATATAAAAATTCCTAATATACAACATGTACAGTTTATCATTTACTGTACATACAGTGATAAATATGAAGTGTTGTAAAAGTTGTGTGATTGATGCAGATTTTACCAACTGTTCATAAATAAGTTAGTTATATGTTATAGTAAACGAAATTACAACACCACGTACACACATGGGTATTTAAATTGTCGAAATAAATGTATTTTTAAACTTAGTTCGATACCAACATAGAGTTACAGGGAAAGCAGACTTAGTAGGTTAGGCTTGAAAGGTCTACTGATTTATTTCAAATTTAAACTGTTCAGGAAATCTTGATAGCTATTATTTCAGTAATACCAATTTGTCTATAAAAATATTTACATTCCATCAATCTCTCAATAGTGTATCAAGACATCTCGACGATGACAGTGATTTTCACCTACAATATTGACAACGTCCATCAATCAATTGATTAGAATTTCATTGCTGAGTAATTTAGTTTGATTGCCTGGATCATGAACTGTTTAGAAAAGTTAAACGTTTTGATCTTAGAAATGCCACTCAAATTGTATGCACTATTATCTTCGTGACTGTAAACAAATCGATTTACATAATGATTATGGTAGTAGAAATGTATTGTATTCAGCCATCTTGAACACTTACCATAAGGAATGCCACAAGGTTTGTTGTTGGAACCAGTTTTGTTTATTTTTACGTCATCAACTTAAACTCAATTCAGTATGTGAGTACGAAGGAGTAGTAGAAATACTGACTGTGAGGTGAATGAATAAACTAAGCCCCTTTCCTACCTACTATTACTGCTCATCTCACCTACTAAAGTTTTACGGTTTCATAGTGAAAAATAGTGATGGCTCTGTGATAACCATAAAGCTAGAGGTTGAAATGAACTGAAGACGAACCTTAGAATGTTTTCATTTTTAAGTTCAACATGTGCATGATACACCAATCACCAAGTGATCTAGTCAATAGACTTCAATCAATCAATATTTATTGCGAAGACATGATTTAAATTTATAGCAAGTCAATTCGAGTTCAGAGCTAAAATTGTGTACATTCTTACAACTTCAGGATCACGTTCAAACATACAATTCAACATTCATGCATCCTTCATTCATTTGCCAATTTTCCACCTACAGCGCCGAAGTCAATCTCCTGATTTGTTGATTCTCCAGTCAAATGCCAAAAACTCGGAAACATAAAATGCTTGTGACGCTAAAAAGTATTTCAAACGAGTTTTTAGCACATTGGGTGTCGCGGCATTCTTTATCAAATTGAGCAGCTTGTTGATAAAATGAACACCTGCCTGTGGGGGCAGATGTTCATAAACCACCGTTCTGTATTTACCAATCCGGTCGTTTCCTCTGCCTCTGGTCTCATACGAATGAATGTCTTGGCCAGTTGTGATGGCACATTTAGACATACAGAACAGAGTTGTTTCGAAAATGTATAGACTTGGCAGAGCCAACAGCCGAAACTTTTTGAAGGTCTCTCTACAAGACTGAAATTCAAATGAGAGATTATTCGAATCGCTTTCTTCTGCAATTTGAACACTCTCGTCAACTGGTAGTTTTCGCAGGCACCCCGCAATACCAATCCGTAGGTAAGATGGGGGTAAATCAATCCATAGTACGCCGTCATCAGAACCTGAGTTGGGCAATACTTGGCTAAAGACCTCAAAACATAAATGCCTGAGGATAATGTGGCGCAAACATGGTCAATGTGGCAATTCCATGCCAACCCTCGATCTATAAGTATTCCAAGGAATTTCGAACTTCCAGAAATGAATCTGCTAACTGACGGTAGGGCCACATTCTGAGTCAGCCGTCCGCAGAGCAAAGTTCTTGACATTGGATTTTGTTGTGTTTGTTCTGAGATTGAGGCTGTTGAAATGTTGAACGCAATTGTTGATTTCAACAAAAAAATTCTGTTCTTCCTAAAGAGATTTTGATCATTGTTCATGAATAATTATTTTACATTTTTACTATAAGGACTAATGGGCACTTCAAATAAAAATAACCCACTAAGTCTAATTAGTAACTTTACAATGCGTACAACAATAATCGTAAAGACATAGTATCTTCTCTCGGAGTTTTCTCATAATTAATGTCAACAATAGCCGAGCGTTTTTGTTTAGTGGGATGACGGAAGTGAGTAGATTGCCGGAAGAGAGTTTAATTATTTTTTAGGCTCTTCGCTTAATGTTATTATTTAACTCGAGGTTTACAACCATTAGACGACAAAGTGACAGGGATTATTCTATAAAGCTTTTTAAGTACCTCATATAATATGAACATAATAGTTCTATGGTGAAATTCAACCGAAAATGGATAACAATAATAATACAATGAATATTTTTGTAGTTGTGGGTTATTTTATCAAACACTAACTTATTAATAGAGTGATTTGTAAAAACTTCTTTGTTTAAAATTCATAATTGATGATGGATGGTAGGAAAGGAGAAGAGGATTTCAGATTCTCACCATCATTGTATGTTACAAAATTAGAAAACTATGTTTCGAGAACTTCCCTTTTCTTCAGGTGTAAAAACTTCTTCCACACAAGGTGAAGCATGCATGATAATAACGAACAAATCAACAACAAATGACGATTAACTCGCGAAAATCAAAATAACAGAAAAGGCTTTATGCCAAAAAAAAATCAAATCATCATAAAGGTCAGCACCATCACGCGAAGAACAAATTACACCACTACACAACGCATGCGCGCTGCACAATATATGACCACCGCATAACAGCAGTTAGTAAATGGATACAGTTTTGATACCGAATGTCCGAAATTCCTTTTCTTGTGTGAACGCCCAGTAAATGACTCAAGAAAAGTTAAACCATGAGTCCTAAACCATAAGTTACATGATATATGCAACAAGCAATTTAACACGTACTTTTAATTTTACCATAAGAACTATTTTCATTTCGCTTTTGATAAATATAACGCGTTGCAAAACTTCCAAATGTAGATTTGTCTCTGTTGTGCGAACAATGAACCTCTTGGGTTATTTCAAAATATGAGGATAGTTCTTTTTGTACTATTGGAACTATTTCCATCTCTATAGTAGTAGGAATAAAATATTTGGTTCAATAACATGATGATCGCAGAGAAAAACTATAACCAGTCTTTGAATGTAAATTAAAACTATAGCTGTATTTTGAGTGAAGCCTCCGTGGTTCAAGGACAAACAAAATTGTTTTCAAGCGGTTGGTTCATGGCATTTTGACGAGTTAAATAATAATGTTATTATTTAACTCGAGGTTTACAACCATTAGACGACAAAGTGACAGGGATTATTCTATAAAGCTTTTTAAATACCTCATATAATAAGAACATAATAGTTCTATGGTGAAATTCAACCGAAAATGGATAACAATAATAATACAATGAATAGTTTTGTAGTTGTGGGTTATTTTATCAAGCACTAACTTATTAATAGAGTGATTTGTAAAAACTTCTTTGTTTAAAATTCATAATTGATGATGGATGGTAGGAAAGGAGAAGAGGATTTCAGATTCTCACCATCATTGTATGTTACAAAATTAGAAAACTATGTTTCGAGAACTTCCCTTTTCTTCAGGTGTAAAAACTTCTTCCACACAAGGTGAAGCATGCATGATAATAACGAACAAATCAACAACAAATGACGATTAACTCGCGAAAATCAAAATAACAGAAAAGGCTTTATGCCAAAAAAAATCAAATCATCATAAAGGTCAGCACCATCAGGCGAAGAACAAATTACACCACTACACAACGCATGCGCGCTGCACAATATATGACCACCGCACAACAGCAGTTAGTAAATGGATACAGTTTTGATACCGAATGTCCGAAATTCCTTTTCTTGTGTGAACGCCCAGTAAATGACTCAAGAAAAGTTAAACCATGAGTCCTAAACCATAAGTTACATGATATATGCAACAAGCAATTTAACACGTACTTTTAATTTTACCATAAGAACTATTTTCATTTCGCTTTTGATAAATATAACGCGTTGCAAAACTTCCAAATGTAGATTTGTCTCTGTTGTGCGAACAAAGAACCTCTTGGGTTATTTCAAAATATGAGGATAGTTCTTTTTGTACTATTGGAACTATTTCCATCTCTATAGTAGTAGGAATAAAATATTTGGTTCAATAACATGATGATCGCAGAGAAAAACTATAACCAGTCTTTGAATGTAAATTAAAACTATAGCTGTATTTTGAGTGAAGCCTCCGTGGTTCAAGGACAAACAAAATTGTTTTCAAGCGGTTGGTTCATGGCATTTTAAAACAGGCAGTATGATTAACAGCTATCGGCTGCGCAAAAGGTTTAAGATTGAACGACTTCAATATGTCGTTCTGTTGGTATCCATATACCTCCCGGCTGTGGAGGACGGCGAGCAGGTGAATCCGTGACCTTGACCTTGCAGCCTTCGACGTCAAAGAGAGGCTCACAGCTCAAGCCTCTGGCTCATTACGTTAATGGCACTACAACAACTGTCATTACTTGTCCATTACCATGACGGGCGCAAGAGGCGACTTGTCGACTCATGTTTATTGAGCTATCATCAGTTGGTCATGGCTAATGAGAGATGTAGGAGACCTCGTGCTATTCTGGCCCTCTTCATTCGCATCTTTATTCAAGCCTACTTCATCATCATCTTCTACCCTCGTTGCCTAATCGTGTCTTAGTATGTGGCTGTATACCTAACAACGAAGTTCCTTCATCAAATCAGACCGCAGAGCCTGTGTAGCCACTACGCACATAATTGTTCGTTTTATATCTTCCAGGCATATAATATAACATCAAGTGACAAACGCAGATATTCTTACCTCTTTCAAATCCAAAATCAATCATTGCATCATGAAACACAGCTGCATCAGGTAGAGGCGTGTGGAGTTTGGCCCTGCCACATAAATTGCTCGATTCATATCTTCCAGGCATAGAACAGTGTGTGTTCATTGATAACACGTTTTCAAGTAAAGTTAAAATGGCATACGGTGTTCCACAGGGATCAATTCTTGGGCTCGTATTTTTTCTTGTTTTTGTGAAAAATCCCGTTTTATCAATTCAGAATGGAAAGATAATTAATATGCCGACAATGCGATTCTTTCAAGTTAAAAGACAGATGAGTTAGATTTAACATTTTGCATTGAGTTGAATTCATGTATTCAACATTTTACAGAAATAAATTTGACAGCAAACAGTTCTTAGACAATAATGCTATACAATGATCAGGCATTTTGAAGATATCACATTGAAACCAATTATTAAGATGGACGACGTTCTTTTGGAGGGAGCAGATTCTACGAAATTCCTGAGAATGTACGAGTATCTTAAATTTAATAGAAGGCTGATCTGGAACGACTAGGTGGAGAACGTTTGCTCAGTAGTTGCGTCTGGCATTTATGCCCTTCGTAACGTAGTAAACCTTTGTTCTAACAAAGTCTTAAAGCCAACCTGTTTTGCCCTTATATATCGTCACTTCTATGCAATCATAGTTGGGGGAGTTTTGCTTTGAACCATTCTAGTTTGTGTCTTGAAGCAGCTTCTAAAGCTTTAGCTTCACAGGTTGGCTTCAAGCTCAATAGTCTTCCTGAAGGCATAAAGCAAATAGATTGATCTGTTTATAGCTCAATTGAGACAAACTGGTTTTATTCAGTGAGAAAATGCATGTAAAGTCGATGTGGTAACTAATGGGTAGTTAGAAAAACAAGTGCAATTGAGGAATGAGTGATGAAACAATGTATGTGTAAAAAAGAGGGAATGTGAGACAGGCAATTGTAATACAAATGACGTGGAATTACTTGTGCCAAAAGCAAAAAGAAACAGATGAATTAGTGATATCGCTGTTTGCATCACTAAGTTTCTAATCTGTGTGAAGTTGTTTCAATTATAAGTCTTGTGTATTAAGCAATATTAACTAGAAAAACGAATTGGGTGGAGTCAATGTTATACTATAGTCTGGTGATGCGTTATCTCTGAAGTATGTAACAGCATCTCACGGTTGTTTTTTAGGATTTGACAGAGACAAATAAATAATTTGCAAATGTAGTGACTTAAAATATGCCGTAATTAATTAAACTCTCATCAATAGTAACAACAGCTTGTAATCTGTCATTTTATTGAGCTGTAAAATGTCTAAACAGACAGTTTAACATAATGTAATGACTACACCAAAATCCAAATTACTAACAAAGTTGTACGTCAAAGAGTTTACATAACTGAATCTAGCACCACGCTAGGATAACAATAAAAGAAAAATCACGGTTCAATAGAAATGTACCGCTAAATCATGTGATGCACTCAATGTAGCATACGAATTGAGATTTTATCTACTACTAAATCTTACGAGACTGAAATAAGTGTTTGCTTAAGGAGGAAAATCCACCCATGAATGAGAATAGGTAACCATCTTATTGCTTTCCCCAGCAAACAAGAGGATTGATTCGCCCTTGAGTGCTTTATCCTTATAGTATATTACTGTAGGTGTGTTATTACAAACAACACATATATCTCAGTTCTTGGACTCATACTGCAGGTTACATCAAAGTTTTCCGACTCATGAAGTCAACAAAACAAGATGACTTGTAAAAATATACAACATATTTTAATCTAAGTATTATAGTAAGGGACATCTTAGAAATGGTCCAGAAGGAAAGTAATTTCAACAATCCAGCAGGGTCACTTCTGTCTGGTTTATACCTTCCAGTTGAACCCACACTGGGCAGAAAAAAAAACCAATGAGTCACTTAAATCTGGGCAACCTTATGGGTGTCCAGGAGCGGCACATCACTAACCGCAAATGTTGAGATTTTGGTGTGCAAGGGTAATTCGATAGGTCTAGTCTACTGCGGGAGACGACTGTTGGAGTTGGTGGGGTTCGTTCTCTAAATGTCAAAGGTTCTTGCTAGCTTAGACAGAAGGTTGTGCCATCCCCTACCTGCTTTAAGTAGAGAAGCTGGTTCAGAGCTGACTTTCCTTTCTTCCGAGGGGGCATGACTTGAGGTTAGTGTCCTAAATTCTTCCTCATGAATCTCGACAGGAGGAGACCCCTACTCCCAACCTTACCAATCCACAAAATTCTGTCACTCCAGAAGCAGCGCAAAGATCCATATAGGACTAAATGCAATTTCAAAACTTCTTATCGTAAGAGAACAAAATAAATTTTCAACAAAGAAATTAACATCAGATTATCGAAAACTAGGTAGCCTGTGATATTATATTGATCGCTGATTGATCATACTGTTTCAGTTACACTCACACTACCAAACCACTGGTCCCGTCAGTTTTGGTTTAATATTTCCAATTATCATTCCAAATTTCATTCCTCTATTAGAAACTTCTATACACTGAACCTGGAAATCAATTAATTTGGTTTGGTAATTAATTGTTGGTGGTGACAAATTCAGCATAATTTCTAAAGGTAGCCGGATTGATTTTTATGTATCTTATGCTAATTTATATGATTTTTAGTAAATTTAACTCTTAAACCATATCCAGTTAAATTAGAACACTTCTTAGTGCATAACAATCACAGACATCATACTTATGGTCAGATGTCCATAATAAAAGATTTAGACATAATCATTTCTTATACCGTATATTTTTAATACTACTTTCAAACTTTACCCAACTTTTATGAAAACAAAATGTTACATTAAATAAACCAATAGAAATTGCAATACTACTGCCGTGCTTAAAATAAAATTTAAAATTTAACTAATACACATTTATCATTAATGGTTCCATAGAATCGTGCAAATCCCGAGTTTACGGTTTAAACACTTTTAATGGCTCCTCGACAACGAGGCCGAAATATTTCAAAAATTTAACCGTACAAGCAATGTTTCGACGAGATGTGAACCGGAAAACTTACATGTCCTTAACAATCTATATTGTGTGCAAATAAAAGTCCCAATTAAATACATCAATTTTACGTAAGTAGTATTTTCAATATCCTCGTCTCCTTCATAGGTATTTCCAACCTCCCTCTTGGCGTTGTTGCCCTTCTGTGACACTTTATCAAACCCATTGGTTGATCTTTTCAGTTTATGGACTTTTCAGAGGGCGACACAGTTGTTCACAGTACAGGAGGGGGGGGGGGGTTGTAGTTGTGTGAATGTAGCTAACGCCACATTCGGCTATGTTCCCATAATTCTCGCGAGTAACTGCATAACCCCAAGTTCAAGCGTAAGACTTATCACAAATGGTTGGTTTTGGTAGCCTAAACCAAATAATATTATCAAATGATTCATTGAGATTTTGAGTCAAAAATGCAAACAAAATGCTAACATAAGCTAAGTTTGATTAGCTGATTTCCTGAATGCTGGTTTTTTCCTCCATTAGTATTTTCTCCTTATCAATTTAAATTATAATCACTGGTTCACTACAATTATCAAAAACGCTAACGTCACAAATAAAGCGATGCTACCCACGTGTAGCAGAACAAGATCAGAGACAATTGCTACCACATCTCTGATCCGTCTCTAAATTTCACCGTCTCTGGTTAAATGTGTCTTCAAGTCTTGCTACTACGTATGATATGGTTTTTCCCATTGTTCGTAAAGCTACCTCGATCTGACTTTTGCCAAAAAGAACTAACGGTTTCCAAGGCTACCTGGAATCTCCTGGATCTATGATGTCCTGGATAAACGAGGGTAACCCTGTTGAGAGACATGCCTGATCATCAAATTCCATCATGCCTATATAGAAATGGAGTTTAGTCCAACATTTTTTACATGTATAGCTTTTAATTTGTTCTAGAGATTTCTGTAAACAGAGAGACAAACAAATGAAAGTGAAATTTGCCAGCCTCCTCATTAACAAGCTTTGTTAACGCTCAGCTATTTAAATATATATTATTACAAAGAATGCTAATTTCAATGTTACGGGGAACTCTTTTTATTTCAAAATGCGTTGTAAAGATTTTTCTTTACAGAACAATACATTTGCTCTTGAAATTGATGAAACAATCGCTGCTGTGTGGAGGACATAATGAAAAAGTGTTATTGAGTAATGGTTATATAATGCAGCAATTGAAATATATTGAGACGATGCACTACTTTTGATTCTGCTAATTAGTTATTCGTAATGAGTTGTAAATTCCATCTCGTTTATTCTCGTCCTAAACTAGGTTTAATGAATACTGGTGGAAATTCGAATTGAAATGGAAAATATTTGTGTGTTTAATACCAACCGTTCCATTCGTTGCCTATTTTCGCCCAGTCGTTCGTGACCAAAACCGAGGCTGGAACGTGTTATTAGCACGCAGGGCGAACACTCGTGTTGTGATTGGATACTGCCAACTCTTCCCAGTAATAACATCTTGTTTGGCTACTCTGGGACCTTGAGGTGCATGTAGCCTTCGAGTGGACGGTAATTCCCCGCCGACAGTCAACCCCCTGATTGGTAGCAACAAAGTTTCAAGAAAACCTCCGAAAGTATTTACCACAGTGGAAAGCTTCCAAAGTTATTCTGAGTCCAATTAATAACAATGTAGGAGTAAGCCACATCACGTGTCGTGGACAGGCATTGCTGAGGTACCATGGGACTTTTCTAGTTGTTACTGAGTCACATGATTGTGCTTGGTCTGTTTACGAATGTTTGTACTCTGTGATTTGCCCCTCCTTGCAATTCTGGTTACCCATAAAACCGAAAAACATTAACATGTTCGTTAATACTTGGCCCAATCGCATGGAATGACTTTCACCATCATGGAACTCGATTGTTCTTCAGGCATTGCAGCTTTTTGCTAAAATTTAAGTCTCTAGGTCAATTCGTTTCTCGAGATATCATGCGGAGACAGACAGACAAATTTACATGAAAATCTTCCAACCCCTCGGATAAAAGGCTTCACTAACGAATAGGTAGGGTGTCTATACGTATTAATTACGCATGTTACAATGTCATATTATTGTACTCAGGTTATTTATAAATCTATTCATTCTGAAAATTTCTTGTTACCATCGTGGTGACCCATAAGACCAATGTACAAATTTCCTATAGCAAGGTATAATATATCCTTAAAAAACAAGGGCTCGAGGATCTACCTCCAGGAAATTCGTCTTTCAAAAGTTTGAGGGGGGGACTTGAGCCCCTTGAGCAACATTCCTTATATACGCCCCTGAGTTGAGTGACGCATCATCATCAAAGTCGATGGTGCCTACATAGAAATGAAGCTTCATGCGAATATTTAAATCTATAGGTCGAATTATCTTGCGAACAGATAGAGATATAATTTTTTAGTCCCTCAAGTGATAGGCTTCGCTAACGCTCAGCCAATGACGGCATGTGCAATTATAGGGTTAACGTTCTCACCACGATGCGCCTCGACCACTAATAGACTGTCTCTCCGCGTTGCCAGTTCTGCAGCCTTGACTGCTTTTCCTTGTTGTTGTTTGATCATCTGATTCGTGACAATGTTCGACAGTTCAGTGTCTCGGTCAACATTCGAGTAGTTTGTTGCCTTAAGGTTATTTCATAAGTTAGTTATACAAATCTATTATTGCAAGTAGTCAGTTATTTCTAATTTGAGACCCATCTACGTGAGTCTTCAAATGCATGTCAAGTGTTATCCATTTTGTCGAGTATTTCAAGTTTGTCTTTTTATTGTTGCATTAATTGTGCACTTAACACTGACACAATTGTTGTGAACACAGTCGCAATTCCATTAAGTTTCAATAAAACAAATCTTTCATTTAAAATAGTTAAATTGGTCCGTATTTTAAGAAGGATTCCCCATAGAAATGATCTCTCCTATATGAGGAAATTTCTAAGAAATGTGAAAACGCTAGGGCTTATTAGAGTTTATTATTCAAAATAATATGGATAAAAATCTTGTTATCGAACATGTTTAGCTCTGAAAAAAGAATTTGTTCAGATCAGCTGGAACCTAGAGCTCTCTACTCTAAAGACGATAGAATATATTAGAACATGTTTTGCTGGTTTTGTTGTGAAGTCTTATGAATCAAAACTGATTCTTACAAACAATTTTATTTCCATTAATTAAATAATATACTTGTTAAAAAAATACCTTTCAGTCCTTTTGAAAAATAGCCATAATACAAATATTGGCCTATAATTGTTTGTAATTTCTCTATTGCCATTTTCGTGAAACTATCTCATTGTTATCAAAGTTATTATTAACCTTGATATATCATCCACAATCTATAAAATGTATGGAATGGACGTCATTTTGGTTAAAACTAAATGACACATTTATATCATAATTTGGTCACATATCTCTTATCGAACTAACGACTGCGTGAAGCTGTGTTACTACTGGTAGAGTGGATTTATTTAAAATGTGTCAATTTCAATTCCTCTTGTGCCATTATTTATTTTTTATATTTATTTAACCTAGATAAACATATACGACTAAATTAAAATAGCCTAGGTAAAAAGCTGAATGTTTTGATAGTAACATAACTCCATATATTCAAGTAGTATCACCAAAAGGTATTCGTCATTTATGCACTAGACATTAAACACGTACAAGTATCTGCTAATGGAAAGGTTCTGTAGGATATGTTCAAAGTGTCTGAGTGGTTTTAGATTCCCATACCTTGTGTGAGTGACGTGATACAGTAATTCTGTTTCTGAGTATCGCGTTCCTTTCTTATATATTACATTTTCGTGAATAATTGGCTCATTTGGGATCTTCGTTCAGGTTCATATAGTTCAAAAAGGTCTTGAGAGACATATATTAACAAAATATTCATAAAACAGAGATTAGTAGAAATGCGAATCAAAAAGAGTTTGAGAATTTGTAAAAATGGAATTTTTCCGTTTTCAAGCAGTGAAAAATGCGGAAAAGTGTCCACGGTTGACAGTGATTAATGTTTCTAAAGGCACTGTTAAGAAAAAATGTGTAAAAAACCGTCAACTAAGCCTTATTTTCCTGAGCTATATACATAGTTGTTTATGTCATTATTCACACAAGTAAATAATTAATTTACACTCATTTCAATTTCAAAATATAAGGCTGGTATGGTTGAACTGACAATTAACTATTGGCACTAGTCCAAAAGGTCTAAACCATTCTCCATTCTCATGTTGCAGTATATGTATCAGCAGTCTCAATTTGATTCTCCTATTCAGAAAGATTTTCCTTATGTATAATTTATTCATGAGTGGTAACAATACTGGTAAAGAAATAGGAACGCACTTCAGGAAAATCAATCATTTATGTAAAGAAGGAACAGAACTGGTCCCAGCCGTGACACTTGTGGTATTCCAGTAAGGAAAAACCTGTGGTCGATATATACTTCCACTATATACAGTATGATTCCTTGTTTACTACCACAAAGCTAAAGGCGCTGCAAATTTTAAGTTAGGACTCCAAGAGTGCCTAAATAATGTGAGTAAATGTTCATGAAAAGTTCGAGTGATCTATGCTGTCAGGGTGCCTTGAAATATCGCACAGCATCAGTCCATAAAATGACTGAAGAACACTTTCCCTATTATGAAGGAAAATATTGTGTAGCTCACGATTAATGTTATCAAAAAATTTGGAAAAAACATAGATTATAATAGTTATTTGTACCTTACTATAATGTACTTAAAGTTCCCTAAATACGAGATAGTCTATACTTTGGTTAGATTTGGAATCATCTATAATGACTTTTTTTAATTTGTCAACTGATTTGATCAAATTGTTATCACTTTACCAACCGCTTTGTATAACGTCTTATAATATAATTTTGATGTTGCTGTGTTTTGTTAGTATACGGTTTGCTTCCTTTCTACGATAACCCAAAATCCAATTTGCTTTTTGCAACTGAACCGGAAAATATTCGCTAAGTTCTTACCCAAAAACCTTTACTGGCTTCGTTGATTTACTAACGTCCAAAATTACACTCAGTTCGAAGTTTATACTTAGCTAATTTTGCAACAAGGACGTATATGCTACAGAATGAAACAATGGTAGTTTGAACGGGTATTCAAACAAAAGGTATTGTATTAGGTCCTATTTTCTTTATTTGCTGTGTGGTTGTGGTTTTAGGCTGATTTGTGTATCGGTTCTTGCATTGTGTATTGCAGAATGCCATTCGCCAAGGGAGGATCGGTGGACTGCAATCTGCGCGTTCGAGGCATACTTTCGATCATTTGAAGACACGATCATGTGAAATTGTTTCTTACTGGGTGGTTCATTCCAGAAAAACCTGTAACTCAATCAAATGCGTTGTAATTACATTTGTTTACTGACTTTCAAAGATCTCCTGCCAGATCTTTTACGAGATGTGATATTTTTGGAGTCGAACCTGACGTGATTGACGACTGAAGCTGTGGACTCCCAAGGTCTTTGGATAAATGGTATACCTTTGCTCGGCAATCAGCATCAATCACTCCGAGAAGCTCGAGTCATGATAGAGGACGCTGTTGTGAAGACATTCCTTGCTGTTTGTTATTGCACTCGTCCTCCATTTGTAAAATAGACAGGTTGAATCTAGTTCAGAGTCCATGTGAAACAATGATTTTTGGTCGTTTGACTAGAAAAAATGGTTGACTATTATGAAATTATACACTGGATCCAAACTATGGAAAGATGGAATACACAAGTAGAGATAAAGTTGGTTTTGAATGAGTCTACCCAGAATGAGAATACCCAAAATTTCATGAATCCTCCACATTTCTTCAAATCCAGGATGTGCTATAATTCATTAGTCATGTTCCAATATATATATATATATATATATATATATATATATATATATACAGAGTAAATTAAAACAGGAAGTCAAAGTAAAATTTGTTAAATACATAAATAGATAATAAACACTTCTATAAACACAGATGAAATTAAACATTCTGACATCAAAGCTGATCGTTTTCAATAATGGGATGTTTTCAAAATCAGTTTATGATATTCAACTTCAAATCACGACAAACTGATCTTTTTAATAGTCCATAGTTTTAACATGAGCTGTTTCATAAAACAGTTATTTACTTTGCTGTGTGAAAGTTACATAATTACCTAATTCTAGCGTTTTCAACCATATTTCAAAGTTTTGCTGTCCGTATTATAAAATAATAACTTGGGTTAGGTTTGGTATTAGTAATGTTTTAATGAAACTAACACCAAAAAGTCAGACTTCATTTTGGTACGGTTTTATTAAAAGTTTTTCAAATACTTCTTATACTTGAAATCTAACTTTATATTCTTGAACAGGTTGGACTTTTATTTATTTTTTCATAAAAATAGTGGCTTCCGGATAATACCAAAGTACCAAAATATTTTATTGCAGTTTTCACTCATGTCTTTTATATGTATAGCAAAACTTCAAAATTTCAACTTTGTAGTCGTAACGATTACTTAGAAAATACGTAGCTCATTTTCTTCGTTTTAATATATTTAACTATTTCCCCAAATTTGTACAATTTACGAACAAAGTAATAAGGAAGTGTAATTCATTTCGCACTCGGGTAACCGATTATTATTATTAACGCTTCTGATGGAAATGACTTCCTGTGATTCGATAAGACTGAAGTTTGATAAGAGAATAGTCACTTGTGGCGGCAGAGAAAATGTTTTATGTATTAAGTAAAAAATCATGGCAAACTATAATAACAGTACTGAATGGCTTTATTGATACGAGTAAATAAGTAGGTAGTCAGAAACTACGAAATTTGAAGACACAAACCACCATATGATAGGTTACAAATACTTTATTAAAAGTTAAAGACACATGCCAATTTTAGTATAAAATATACACATGAAATGAAAATGACGTAATAGTTTGCTTAAGCTCCATCAAACGAATAGCTTTTGGTATTGATAACATATAATCCATTTACAACAACAAAAAGAAGAAAAGTGAGAAAGACAAGATTCTAGCGTGCAAGAAATACACTGAAATAGTTTCCAATAAGAATAAAAACAAACAACAAACTAAATACAATAATTACCAATATTGATACAGAATGCTAACAGAATGTAAATATGATTTTGCACATATGCATATAATATAACGTACATAAACGATTACTGAGAACAATTTTTAAAACTGTTTATTAAACATTAAATTTTCAATATCATCAACTGTAAAGAACCATCTTTTTAGAGCTGTACCAAACAAATTGTTTTGTAATTAGATTTTAAATAAAGTGGAATACGGTTAAAAATTCGTAGGCCTACATAAGTTATTGTTTTGGTGAAAAAAGTGTTTTCAGGTTTCGGAACTTGACGCGATCTTTTCCGTTATTTTAGTAGAGGCTTCGCCAACGCTCAGGTAATTAGTGAAGCACTCCAGTTTAAATCTGACAATTACGGGATTAATAATTGTTTAACGCCTACGGACCCACTCAACCGAGCCATCGGGCAGCAGTTACAACTAATTGGTCGCGACAGCACATCAAAACAGCTGATTGTTGTCGGAGGGGTAGGGGGAGGGGAGGGTGACCTTGGCCGGTACAGCTGACCACTGCCTGGTTGACCGCCCGTTATCAAGTGGGGGTGGGGTGACTCCAGCCCAGCTGCAGACAATAACGCACTCAGTACTTGTTACACAGTCGTGTCGTTGTGACCGCTTCTCCTGTTGTTGTTGTTGCACATTATCTTACGATGAAAGGTAAGAGATTTTGGGCTCGTTACATTTTTTTATCTGTCTTTGTATACAATAATAAGTCAGAGAAACGCAGTAACTCAGTACCGTATCTAATTTGGTTTATTAAGGTAATACAATCTCTTTTGGTTTTGTTATGTTTTCAATTTTATGGCCCTTTACAAACAGTTTTGAACAGTTTTGAAATTTTTTAATTATTCAAAAAATAATTACAGCTGATGGATGTATTTTTATGGAAGGCTTAAATTAAAAGGATGAAGTTAAAATGTAGTTCTGTCACAGTTATGCATTACGATTTAAGGATGTTCTTATTATAAAGGAAATAGCATTTTAAATCAAATGTAATTGAAAAATTGCATGATTGTTTTAATAACTTTATAAATAGAAACACTAAAATTCACATCCTTGTTTGTAGTCAATTTTGTAACTAGACCCAAAAAATTGCTGAATATTAAATTGTGACATTTTAAAGTATACATGAATGCTATAGCTTCATGTATGTATGTATTTATTCATTTATGACTGAAAGTAATAATATTGTTTAATTAAATATACTTTCAGAAAATTTCGTCTATAAATTATTTTTTACTAATTTTTATAAATAAAAAAACGTTTTATTACCACTAATCATATTTCATGTACATGTTAAAAAAAGTCATATGCTTATCTTCAATAATTTTTCTTAAGTTCTGATTATTAGATTCCCATAAATTGTACTTAAAATGTCCACTTGTTTCTATCTTCTTTTCTTGAACATTATGTTTTAAAGAGCTGTTATCCACATTTTCGTCCAAAATGTAAACAATTTCCATCCAAAACACAATGTAACTTAAATTGCATAAAATCTTTTGGTCGTATTACAGTGTAATATAATATCCTTAGTGCAGTGAAACACAATATCTGTAGTGCAGTATAGCATGATACCTCTATTGCAGTATAACACGATATCCTTAGGGCAGTATAACATAATATCCTTAGAGCAGTATAACATATCCTTAGGGCAGTATAACATAATATCCTTAGTGCAGTATAACATGATATCCTTAGAGCAGTATAACACATATCCTTAGGGCAGTATAACATAATATCCTTAGTGCAGTATAACATGATATCCTTAGAGACAGTATAACATAATATCCTTAGGGCAGTATAACATAATATCCTTAGAGCAGTATAATATCCTTAGGGCAGTATAACATAATATCCTTAGTGCAGTATAACATGATATCCTTAGGGCAGTATAACATAATATCCTTAGAGCAGTATAACATAATATCCTTAGGGCAGTATAACATAATATCCTTAGAGCAGTTAACATAACATATCCTTAGGGCAGTATAACATAATATCCTTAGTGCAGTATAACATGATATCCTTAGAGCAGTATAACATATCCTTAGGGCAGTATAACATAATATCCTTAGTGCAGTATAACATGATATCCTTAGAGCAGTATATAACATAATATCCTTAGGGCAGTATAACATAATATCCTTAGGGCAGTATAACATAATATCCTTAGAGCAGTATAACATATCCTTAGGGCAGTATAACATAATATCCTTAGTGCAGTATAACATGATATCCTTAGAGCAGTATAACATAATATCCTTAGTGCAGTATACAACATTGCCTTATAAACGGAGGTTTCTGCTCCTCAATTTACTCTTAATCCTTTTTTTTAATCTTCTTGGGATAGTTTAACCACTCATGTGCAACCATTTCATAATTAAGAAAGTCACTTGAGTGTTTGTGTTATTGTTAGAGGAAGATAAGCACGTTTGTTTCCAGTGTAAAACATTCGGTTGTAAACAAACATCTAGGACTACTCGGTACAGAAATGGGGACGCTCTACATTCATCCGATATGGCGTGATTCCATAACCTTGACAACGGTTTCATTGTTGTTCAAACTTGACAGTTATCATAATTTTTGAAGTCAACAAATATTTATGAACATTTTCACGTTGTATTTGTATAGTCTGATAACAGTAACGTATTTTTACGTGTAGCAATGGATGTGACAGGAAGATTTAATTGTGTCACAATTTTGGATCTCGTGAATTCCGTCAGAACAAAATCAGACAAAAAACTAAACGATGGACCTTCTCTTATTTAAGAAGAGGTTTAACAATATGTAAGTTGAAATTTTGAAAATGGTCACCAACTTGAATTCTTTCAAGGGATACCCTACATGTAATGGTAATTTCTGATAGACAACTAAATTATAAGATATTTGTACTACTGTATAATTTTTCATAATCCCGACTCTGTTAGAGATACAGAGGATCCAAATTTTCGTGTTTTTTTCAACTATGTCTCCATTGAAAACTTATAAATCATACGTCTCAAAGAACATTTTACTTTCCCCGTTTTTGTGAGGTTTGACAATAAATTTTATTGAAGAACTTAATTTTTACTACAGAACACCCTATTTTTATGAGGAATTAGAATAGAAAATGTTATTTTAATACATTTTTGTCCTTGAATAGTGTTTGATAACACCAGCCGTATATGGGATGCAAAGAGCCAAAACTTTGTTAAATGTGGGTCAGCAGGTTACTATGGCGGCTATCACTATCAGTTAGGCACTGTGAACTATCACAGGTCGGTTGACTGATAGTACCTAATTGATAGTGATAGTTGTACATCATAAATAACGGAGTTTGGAGTTATATTTATAACTTACAAAATCCAAATAAAAAATGTCCACTGGGTTATTTTTATTGGTAATATGTATTGTAGCAAATTTACATACGGTAGTTATTTTTAATTATTGTAATTCATTTAATAGTATTTTAAAGAGATTGGCTGAGCATTAGCGAAGCCTATCACTCAGGAAAAATTTAATTCCTGGCCTATAGTCTTGCAATTTTGTTGCACGATGCTTCATTTCTATAAATTAAGCAACACTTGAATTCGATGGTGGTATGCATGTCACTTCCATGGAATTTGGCTGAGCGATAGCGAATAGTTTTACATTGGTCTTATAGATAATCATGATGGCAACAAAAAATAGCAGTTTGTTGTGTAAACAAACTAAGTACAATCTTATGATATTGGAACATGTAAAATTGTTATTCATAGATAAAATGAAAAAAAAATAATAGAGTAGAAATGCAATTCTTTGTTTTAAATTCATTTTTGACAATGGAAGGATTGTGAAGGAAACAGGATTTTTCCGAACATTTGCCATCGTTCAGTGAAACAAGAAATCAGTAACACTACGTTTCGAGATCTGCAATCTGATCTCTTCTTCAGATAAATAACTAACCTAATACATAATAACCTAGTTTGTAATTATGTATTAGATTAGGTATTTACCTGAAGAAGAAATTCAATGTTCAAATTTGTTGACAAAATTTGATTTCAGCTAACTGTTGCGTTGCAATACCCTCTATGTCATCGGAACATTTATTATTTAAATGCTAGGAAACCTAACTTATAGACATTTTTATGTGAATGTATTGTGTAGCAAGATATATTGAGAAATATATTTTAAACTTTAAATGTTGAAATAAACTTCTTGTCTACATACACAAGAATGTGTTCTATGACAGTGTATGTCCAAACATGGTTATTTTTGTTGGCAATATACAGTGTAGCAAATTTACATAATTTATTATTCTAACTCGTTTAGCAGTATTAAAAAAGATTATTAGCTGAGCGTTAGCGAAGCCAATCACTCGGGAGGTCGGACAAATTCTTTTTCTGTTTGTGTGTATGTCTGTCTGTCTGTCCGTTCAATATCTCGAGAACTAACTGGCCTACAGTTGCAATTTTTCATAAAGCTTCATTTTTATACAAGCAACATCGTGGTGGATGACGGTGCATATCACTTCATGGAACTTGGCTGAGCGTTAGCGAACCTTTTTTACAATGATCTTGTAGGTAACCGTGGTGAAACGAGAAAATCGCAGAATAGATAAATGTGTAAACATACTGAGTACATGTGACAGAGTAACATAATTATTATGTATATGTGGCCTAATTATTTGAGCTATAGATTATAAATGTTGCATATAACTTCAGCGACGCCTGTTACGAGGTGGTGTGGCGTACGTAAGTAACATTGTAAGTAACATTCGTACAGCACAAATTTCAAAAATATCAATTCATTAACTGACTTTTAGAACTCTAAAACTTTCCGAGACACCTCATCACGAGCCAGTGACGTAGTTGATGTTCATTTAAATACCGTACTTATGAATCATATGACCAAATCTACAATCAATACACAATTTAATAATATGACTACAATCAGGAATTCAAAAGTATAGAGAAGCACTCTTCCGAAATTGGTAAGAATGAAAGTTATTGTAATGTAATGCAGTAAACACGAACATGTTTATCCTTTTCCTTGACGATCGATAATCTTAATGGGCAACTTTTGTTTACGTGGAAACCATGAAAAGGCGACAAAAACACACACAATCATCAGTCATTATCACCTGTCAGCTCGGCGATTTAAACACAGAGTGCTCAACCTAATCCTAATCCTAATCCTCATAGTATTATAAATGCGAAAGTGCTTTTGTTTGTTAGTTTTGTTTTCACGCGTTAACTATTCATCCGGTACTGACATTTTACACGAACACTCTTACGAATTCTGGCATGAACATAGGCCTATTCTTATTTCGAAAAACCCTCCGGGCTACGCCCCACTCGTGTTTAAAGTAGCGAAAATCCGATCTTGGTGTATAAAGTTGAAGTATTAATTGAAATAGCCTGTAAAATGTAATCAAATGTTCTGTATAAATATTGTTTTATTACGGCATAACCATATTTTTAATTAATTTAACCACTATTTTCAATTTGTTTACGTTTATAGTGCATAAATTCTCTGAGGAGTACCCATTAGTTTTCACGCCGTACTTAGATTTCAGCGATTAGGTAAGTACTATCTACCATAGAAAATGTCCTAAAACAGAAGATGGTCAGAATTTTACTCCGAAACACTCGGTACGTACTGTACCAAATAAAAAAAGTTTCGGACTTTAAAGAAACAAACATGTAAATAGTTTCATTTTAATATAACTTTAATTTTCGCAAATATTAAGTATTGGATATAAAAATTAAAGTTACTATACATTTTACTATAACTATAAAGGCTGTTACAAAACTCTTCGTAGTTGTCTTCTTAGTTAAGTAGGCTCCTTTGACCTGTGATATATATTTCCTTGATCGGGAAACAACGCAAAATCAACATTGGCGTCAGAAATATAATTCACTTGAACCAGAAGTGCTCATACAGGTGAAAACCTTACGAAACTGCGTGCGAAGCCGCGGGTAACTGCTAGCCATTTTATAAATGCATGGTTTATAAATGGAGTCTTCTAGATTTTTGAGCTTCTTCCACCTCCAAATGAAATTTTTAGTCTATAGCTCATTTAATTAGGCGATATCTACATAATTATGTTCTATGCCACATGTTAAAATGATGCGTGATTGTAGACCTACTCATTACTTTGTAGAATCGTTAACAACTGAGATGGAGGGATCGTGTTTTCGTTAGGTAAATATTTTCAATTTTGAAGTCACATCTCTAAGATTTGACGTTAACATGTTAATTAATTGGTAAAGAGAGCTCCAAAACTCGAAGAGTGGCAGTCCAAACCCTGCTTTAATAAAGGCATTTCTTTTTTTATGTCGTTCCAAGACAGGATAAGTATAAAAACATTTACCACTCCTAGATGAAATATATGTATCCTTACCTTCAACTTCCATACATCGGTCTAAATTCCGACAAGTTGCGAATTAATACTATAAGCCCTTGTGAAGTTATAAAAATAATTTATACTTTTCTGGTCTTCATGAAAGACATCTTAACGACTAGAAAGTTAAAAAAAAGAACCTGATACAAAATTGATTGTCAAGTTTTACTTAAATTTTAAAAATTTGATAAGAAACAAAGAATGTATTTTCGGCGACCCTACAAAGTTACAGCAATTGTAGGTTTAATTTGTTCAAATGTGACCATTAAAGCTGATTATTATGTACGCTATATTTATTTCGAAACAATTTACCACAAGTTAATATTGTTGCCAAGCATAAGAGAACCAATAAAATAGCCAAGTAAAATGTAGTCGCTACGTAGCTGCAGTTTGCAAAATGTTATGCTAAAACATAAGTTATTGCCACATTTAACGATAATAACTCAATAATACATAACAGTTATGTTAATCTTAAGTTTAATTTGCCTGTTGCGTTGGAAGTGTAGCTATAAATCATTATAGTCATGGATAAATGTCATTCAGTCAAATCCAAACACCAAAAGACATGCAAAGTATACATCCTGTTTTGATATTATAAGGAATCAATGATAGTTCTAAAGACATGCAAAGTATACATCCTGTTTTGATATTATAAGGAATCAATGATAGTTCTAAAGACATGCAAAGTATACATCCTGTTTTGATATTATAAGGAATCAATGATAGTTCTAAAGATATGCAAAGTATACATCCTGTTTTGATATTATAAGGAATCAATGATAGTTCTAAAGACATGCAAAGTATACATCCTGTTTTGATATTATAAGGAATCAATGATAGTTCTAAAGACATGCAAAGTATACATCCTGTTTTGATATTATAAGGAATCAATGATAGTTCTAAAGACATGCAAAGTATACATCCTGTTTTGATATTATAAGGAATCAATGATAGTTCTAAAGACATGCAAAGTATACATCCTGTTTTGATATTATAAGGAATCAATGATAGTTCTAAAGACATGCAAAGTATACATCCTGTTTTGATATTATAAGGAATCAATGATAGTTCTAAATAAATTGTATTATGCTCATCAGGAAAGGAACAAATTATCTTCTATACTTCGGTACAAACCACGGGAAGTGCAGATTCAATAGATTGACGTTTGGCATTAACGGAACATAATCACTGAAACGCACCTTGGAAACAAAAAAACCACATCGACTTTGGATAGCCGAATTGATCGACTGATATTCAAGGTTGAAAAAAATGTCTGGAGGAAAAAGCATGATAAGCACAAAGTGTGGAGGTCTAGTGACATTAACCTACTTCGTTTTTGTGTGCCAAAAACCTCAGACTTAGTGGTCCCGCCCGTATACTCCAAGGCAAGCGAGGATTGGTGCGGTTATGATTATTTGGCCCAGAGGTCCTGTTCTGCATTTCTTTAATTATATATGACCTGCGTCAAGTAATTCTTTAAGACAACATCAAGGAAAAAGTCCTTCATTTTAATTAGTGTTAGATTTTGGTGGTGGAATTGGTGGATAAATTTTATTATGCCTTGATGGGGTTTAAATTTTGCAAAGTCCTTTAAAATTATAATCCAAGTTATTGTATTGAAAAACAAGTATTTTGATATCAGTGGATTGGCAGAAAGATTTTTAACCGCTGTCACACATTAATTATGAATAAATCCGTAGCTTTCGCCGATATGAACTTTTTGAATACGGAATGCCACAAGGTTCTGTTCTTGGGCCTCTTCTTTTTCTAATATATGTAAAAGACTTACCTGCTATATTGTAAACTTGTTATGTATGCAGGTAGATGATATTATTGAAATAGTGACACCTAAAAGTAAAAGGATTCTCAAGAAAAGTTGTATGAGAAGTTCTCATCAATGGCAAATTATTTCGCACCAAAAGCTTTAATGATGTTAAATAAGTTA
This sequence comes from Homalodisca vitripennis, assembly GCF_021130785.1. Taxonomy (NCBI): domain Eukaryota; kingdom Metazoa; phylum Arthropoda; class Insecta; order Hemiptera; family Cicadellidae; genus Homalodisca; species Homalodisca vitripennis. The sequence goes on from NC_060212.1 coordinate 29,758,217, forward strand.
ATCAAACATAGGTACTCAAATTACTGCAATATTTCTTGTTAAAATAGTCGTTATTAAAAAAATATTTTAAAATTATCCCCCATAACGTGCTTACATGTGAATGCTGACTAGTCGTGAATTGTGATGTAAATGAAATTCTAAGTAAAGCCTATTGCATCATGCATCATGTTTAGTCTATCTCAAGCAGTTGGCCTTAAACACTCTTAACTCAACAATGGTATATTACGTTCTATTGTATTCTAGAATAGCCAGTGGCATAATATTCTGGGTTTATATAAGTCAGTGACATAATATTCAATGAAAAATAAGTTCGGGTTTGTATTACACAAAAAAATTATTTCAACGATGATTAAAAAACACCCATTATCCAATTCACCATTATAATATCCAATATCTGTATATCCAATTTACAGAACTTAAAATTTCCTAACTACTAAAGTAAGTGTGTAGCTAGTTAACCCGTAACAGCCACTGGTGGTACACATGTGGGTACATGCGTTCTTACAATATTTACTCCCGGGTGGGGTCCTCTCACTTCGTTATTTAGGCTTATTAGGGTTAGTAAACACTAATATAGCACTGTAGTGTAAGCTATATAACTAGTGTATTTAACTATTACACTATATAACAAGCTGCTTGAGCATTTCAAGTATTCACAAATATTTCGTAACCTTTATAATAGAAGACTTTACTAATAAATATTTTGGCTCTGGTGTAATATATTTGTACCTATTAAAACTATCTTTAGTATTTTAAGAAAGTAATGTTCGTATCTAAACTGAATCTACGTAGCTTATTAATTTTATATGATCATGTATGTAGTAACAGTAATGGACATATGCCCTACAAACACGACGTTTCGAGGACTGCAATCTATTTTCTTATTCAGTTTGCCAAATACTAAAATATGCCTTTCTATTAAGAGAATATAGACGAATAGATACGGAGATCTTTCCAAGTCCTTAATGAACACAGACTTTCTCCGGGAATTAATGAACCATAGGAATATTACCAGGAAACACTTCCTGGAAATACTTCCAGGGCCTTATCTCCTCACGAACTTCACTTCTATAATTGGTAATAATAATATACAGGGTGTCCCGCTGTTTATACTCGTGGCTTCAGTAATGACGAGGAATTAAAAGAATCGAAGGGGAACTTCTTCGGATACCGCAGAATTTCTTTGTAAGAGCTTACGATTCATTTATTAAGCGCTGTTATCAGTGTGTCGCTGTGGATGGATTACAGTTCGAATAATTGTGGGCTGTAACTGTAGGTTTTTTAAAAGGCTATGTTCTAATTTTCTGATTGAAATGCTTTATTTCTCTAGAATATGGCAATAAATAATTTTACAAAACCGAAAATAATGTTTTAAAGTATAGTTTTTTTTTTTTTTTTTTTTTTTTTTTTTTTTTTAAATGTCACCATTTTGTTTCAACAATTGCTATAAACTGAAATTTTTACAGAATATTTTAAAACCTATTTCATAAATTGTGTAGAGTTTGAAACTTTTCGGTGCATAAATGGGCAACTAATATAAAATCAAACGTTTAAACCTCTTCGTGAGACACCCTTTACATCTGCAGAATGCTTTTGGAAGTTTAATTGTATGATGTTGTTCTGTTGACCTTAGGCATAATCGTGTTGTACCCCCGTGCACTTTTATGCTGCAAAATGCCGATAAAACATATACATCTGCACCACTAGGTACATTTGATTGAATAGGCATATTACTCAATCAAAACCAGTGAGGTTGTGCACAGAAAAGAGAGATTTCTCTCTGGCAGAATCAAGTGATATCTCTTGTCTTTCTCTTTGGGTGGTGCAAATGCTATCCAAGGAAGGATTTTTAATTGGTCGTCTTTTGGAGACCCAAAATATTCTGGGCCTGGAGCGTTATAATAGGGCGTGCTGTAGGGATTGGGATTGAGTTACATTGACCGTAATTTCTGGAGTGCATCCCTCCCCTTGCTTGCAAGGTCGGTCTCCTGGTGAAAAAGATCCGGATTCGTGGCTTTTCTAATCAACTGATCTGACATAGAAGGCCATTAGGAGTATCTCACCGTCATGTCAATGGTCTCAGAAGGCGCCCTTGATGAAGTGCCAAATCTTCTCTTTAGCGAAATGGTGAAAATTGCACAGAGCGTTCACCTTTTACCATTTCGGACTTTCGAAAAATGTATGGACAATTTCGCCTCGCAGGCTATCGTTATGGACTGTGTACTTTATAGTACATTACGTAAAATACTGTAGAATAATATCCTGTCGTCATATTCAAATATTATTGTATTTGTCCAGGATGAATCGTTTAAGAAGTGATTCAAACGTGAATCATATGTTTGACTTGTAAATATGACTAATATGACTAATTAGATATTGGCATAAACAGTCCAAATTTTCATAAAATGATCTTTGATCTTAGCTACACCATATTCCTTGTAGAATGATAAAACTTAATTGTTAGACGTCTTAAGTGTTCTGACTCAAAATTAAAAATAACCAAGCAGATCACTGTTGGAAGCACCACATTAGGAATAATCGGATTACATTGGACAAACAAGAAGAAAATTCGTACGAAAATAAAAAAAATATTATTTCCTCATAAAGATTTACAGAGAAGACAAAATTCCAAACCATTGTATCAATAGTGAACACTCACCATCAAAAGATAATAAAAGTATGTTGTCACACCAAGATATTCAAACAGGTATGAATCATATTATATCAATGCAGTAACACACAGAAGATATGATACATCAAGAAGTTGCACCACTACAAAATTATATATTGCTTCCAAGAATATTACAAACATTATATTTCAAAATTTACATAGTATAATTTAAAACAATTATTCTCTTTGTTTTACAAACTGAAGCATACAGAACAATTTAATACTAAATTAAATATGTCTTACTCTTATTAAAAATAAACAACGTAAAAACAAATAAACGTACTTTTTGTATTAATTTTGTGAAGTGTCTGACGAAGACTGCCTTTCTGTCGAAAGGCCTTATAAGGTCAAAGGTTTACGTAACTATTGTCGTGATTTTAATTTCGTGATAACAATTCAAATTAAAGGCATTCTTGTTGCACATCTTTTATCTGGGAGAAAACCATTTCCTTCCCCTATGGATACCCCAGTCAGAATGTTTTATGGCTGCGTTACTGTACCAGATGTATGACATTGGAGTTACATCAATGTATAATTACGCGTTTATAACAGTGCTGTGACAAATTCATGGGATTTCGAGTTGTTTTTACATGTAGCTAGCTATTAAACTAATCAGTGGTCATTTGTATACGCGTGTGATAGCATCTGAGGCCGGAAACAGCTAATGGTCTGATATAGCAGTTGTATGAGCATCCTCTTCTACAAATTGACTAATAACGTCGCCATCCGGTTCAGAGGAAATGTGATTTCTGGATAGCGTCGCCACCCAGAAAGCGCATTTCCTTGTAGCGATTGCAAATCGGATAGTATCCAGTTTAAATGTCCTCGTAGAGGCAGAAGCTGTTCACATAGATCTGCTTGTCTTTGAGTAAAAGTCTATGCTAGTGGTCCTATAGGTCATACTTTGAAACCCGATGATACATACATTGATGATGTTACGAGATAAAGGATCGCTATATTGCCAGTTGCGAAAGCGTAGTGAGATAAATCTTTCACTGGGTCAATTTATCACATCTCTTGGTAATTTACAAGGTCAATTGTAAAGAAGTGCAAGCTCGGAACTTAGAGTACCATTCCAGGAATTTGGAGCACCTTCTCTCCCTGCGGAATGTGAAGATAAGGAAGAAGATGGCTCATACAACCATCCGCAAATTCTTGCTGAACTTCTTTGTCCGGAAAATGGTCTCTGACCATCATGGCTGGATGGAACAAATCACTGTATTAGTTCTGTCGTAATCTTAATTACTTATACTAGACCCCATCTTTTGGTAATTCGGGCAATGGTTCTAAAGAGAGTTGTGTCTGGGATTGCGGCATTTTTGTGGGCAAGAAACCCATTTACCAACGCTCACAAATGATGACTGTGTATAGCATTTTTTTCTTAAGTCTAAATCATAGATCATCAGGATAAGCTGAGCCATATCTTGGATTTTTTTGGGATAACAGAAGTACGAAGGAATATGAAGAAATGTGTGGAAGTAGAATACCTTTTGCCTAACCGAATTAAAAGAGTCTGCGCTAATAAATCCGTGATTAATGCTCCAATCAAATCCAAATTTTCTTGCCATCCAGTATCTCTTGCATGCGCGTTATAATTGACGACACAACGACGCACTGCTGCTACTGTCTACATGAAAGATGTCTGTAACCAATACTTAGAAATCGAGTTACGTAGTAAAGAAAATCTTACGAAACACCTTTATGACCACTGTTTGTCAATATAATTTCCCGGCTAGTATAAATGTTATGGCACCTCTAGGATGTAGCCTGATGATCATAAAATTTGAGTATTATGAAATATTAATTACAACCAACTTCCAAACATTTCTGAGGAAGTCGTATTTATAAAATTGACTTATATCATGTAAATTTTAGGGGTTTAGGGGGTTTAGGGGGTTTAGGGGGTTTAGTGGGTTTAGGGGTGTTAGGGTTTTTAGGGTTAATTGTAAGACCAGGGCCTTATGGCCCTAAATTCGCCCTTTTGTATATATGATACAAATAGTCTTTTGAAATGTTTCAAACTCAGAAGATTGGACCCAATGACTGTCACTTGCACCAATTAATACTATATATTAATTATAATATAATATAGATAGATACAAGCATTTCTTTATTTCACACATCGGTGTGTCACATACATATGATGGTAGAAGAGTGTGTGATGGAACTGATATTGTGATGTGAATAACGAACGACCTTAGTATTTCTCTTCTACACCCGGTCACCAGTCACACTCAGATAAGGATGGACCTTGGAACCAAGAGAGCTGTTACTGTAGAAAAGTGTGTGATGGAACTGATATTTTAATGTGAATAACGACCTTAGTATTTCTCTTCTGCACCGGTCACCAGTCACCCTCAGATAAGGATGGACCTTGGAAGTAGACGTGCGCTGTCACTGACACCGGTAGGTGCTACCCGTAAAGCAGCCCAAGGATACGTGCGTGGACGTGCAACTGCCAGAATGTGGGTCGGCCGGTTTTTATAGCAGTTTATCACATCTAACCTTTACCCCATTTCCGACAACAAACCAATGCGGATATTATGAGAGTCAATGCGTTTTGAGATGTGAACAGTGCAAACAAAGTGCATTTTAATGGGGTCAGATAAGGCACGTCACATCTCCGATGTCGTGACTTTCCTTACTATTCAGATAGGGCAAGAAGAGCTATTTTTGAGTCATTGTTACTTCCGGAATTGGTCAATATGTTATTCAGTGGAAAATAGTAAATATGGTTCTAGATTAAATTGATCATTCTTCTAATAATCTTATTAATGCAAAGAAAACAGGATTTTTCCGGACATTGCGTTCAATGATAAAATTAAACAAATTACACAAGAGCATAATTTCAAAAACCTTACATCTCGGTTGCTCCACCGTGCTTAGATATCGTGTCAGAAATATCGTAGTGGACTAAATTACACACCGGATGAGGCAATGAGAATAACTATTCACCTTGATTATTTTATATTTTGCAAACTTGGTGTCTCTCATGTCGAAACGATGTAAAGCTTTGTTTTGAGCTTCTTCGTCGGCGACTTTTTTTGGATTTCTTCAACAAACATGACTCCAGATTCCAGGAGTCAAGTGTTTGATGTCGTCAAATTCTAGATGCTGCATTGAGAAGAAGATGAACTAGCGCTAAACTCGATATTCAAATCCGGTATCTTAATTAGATTAAGACTGGGTAACCTGACTCCTTGGGTGTCATGTAACGGGTTATATATAACATTCCGATGATGGAAGGATGGAATGTCGTACTAAAATTGGTTTTCAGTAGAGTACCATCACAGTGTTCACCTATTCTAGCGTTCATAATGTACGGATTTCAAGTGAAAGACTCACATGGCGTGGAGATCGTAAGTGTAGGACGTTGCATTTGCAGATTACTCTTTTTGTCACTGAAATTAGGACCGAAGAAGAAAATCTACACGGGCCGTTTTGAGGTTGCCTCATTATCGTGCGCACTAGAGTGGTTGGTTGCGTGCGTGCGTCCACGGTGGGTTGGTTTTACACAGTTCGCTTGCTTTCTCAGATATAAAAAGTGTTACATTTTAGGATGGCACATTGTATCTTCTACCATTCTTTGGTTCGTATTCAATAGATTTGGTCTGGGAGTAAAACAAATGACAATGGAGACATTTTATCAAGACTATCGAAATCAAATCGCCCTGGGTAGTAACCCAGTTGCAGTAAATAGATTCCACTAGTGTTGTATTAGGTCTCGGCAATGGTAGTACTAGGCCTGGCCGTTGGATCGCGCCGAGAACAGTTGCTGCAGCGAGACTTCAATTTTTTCTGTGGCTGTGGATGTGATGATGATTCATAAACAATTTTATAATACATTGGAAAAATAAAATCTGTCTAATAGTTAATTTCTTTGGGCATGGTTTAATGGGGTTTAATACGTTACTGCTGATAGGGAAGAAAAGCGTGTAAAACATAAGCACTCACTAATCAATGAAGTCACTCAAGTCCCGGATGTACTAGTGGCCATTTTGATTTGCGCTGATGTAAACAATGACAGTCTGAAGTCATTTAACTCTCAAATTGTTGGTAGTAGGGTCCGTGAATTGTAGATGGCGACATGTTTTCATTTTCTTTTTTTAATTTAAGGAACGTTGCATCAAAATCTCGTTTAATTTTTTCCGCTATTTTTACTGTTTTTTTTTTTGTTTTTTTTTTTGTTTTTTTTACTTATGATGGTTATTGAATAACTATTTACAATAACCCATAAACATTTTGATGCGTACGAGTTGTATTTTACAATGGGATTTTGCAAGAGTCAAGGACCAAAAACGTGGAAGAAGGTTTGCTAAAGATTTATTTATTTATTTATTTTTTTTTTTGTGCAGAGCTTTACTTTAGTTATTTCTTAATGACATTTTCAAAACACATTTTAGCGTTTTGATTTTGTAAATACTGAAAATCGAATAAACCAGAAAATAACATGTTTTAGAAAACGTAGAATGGTACCATTATTATATTGGTATACTACGACTAATTTCCCAGATTCTGGGAAATCGAGGTTTTACATTGATTGATGACTATAGCATCGAAAATACTGTTTCGATTTTCTTTTTCATTGATGATTTCAACATAATTTAAAACGCACATTCACGTATACTCAAAATAAATACCAGGAGTAAGCTGACTCTTGCTCTATATGCTCCTGATCTAAGAACAGACTGCAGTATCTCAAGATTTATCTGGCTGGAGCTGATCAGACGTTAAGCATTCTTCTAATAATGTCAGAACAAACGCAAGGCCCAGGCTAATTATGACGGCCACTGGCTTCTCTCTGTCAGTAGGGTTAGCCTAACGCTGCTCGCGCCGCGTGGACACAAGTAGGTCACTGTCAGAGGTCATCGTTCTAGGCCAGGTCACCAGCCATCGTTGTGGCTCTTGTTATGGTCAAGGTTATTCTTGTTTTATAACCGTATTCGGGTCTGTGCATTGCTGTTGGAAACAACCTTGCAGACGTGTGTATTCAGGTGAGGTTGTGTTGATGGATCTAATAGCGCTTACTGTGCATTCAAAGGATGAAAATAGCCGATTCTACTAGCTACACCTTACATTCTTGGATTGTATACCTAATTGAGTTGGCAATCTGAATCAATAAACTGCCAATAAAGGTGAAAATATTAATGGTATAACGATAGTTCATTCTAATTTTTTAATATAAATTTCTCGAGTAATATTGATGTTATAGGAAAACATTATTAATTCTTTCTTGATTCTAACATTCTGAAATGCAGTACAAGTAGTTGCATACCAACGTAATAGCCTACGTGGTCAGTAGTATTTCATGTGATTCTATCCATTACTTAAAACAGGTTATATATGTGCGTTAAAATGTGTTTTATTGATATTTCTTTGATACCATGCCAGTCTATTGATATAAAGTTTTCTTACCAAAGATCTTTTATTTTTTTCGACGCAGATACTAATAACACACAATCCATCCAGTGGTGTATTAAAAAAATTATTTCGAAGGGTCTGACAAAAATTGAGGGTTGAGTGTGTGGAATATATCTAAAACAAAGGAATTAAGAAGGCACTCCCCCAGTAAATTGTTAAGTTCTTTTTTAATAAATTGTAAAGTAATTTGTAAATTTTAGATCCAATTCCTAAAGAAATTCTAGGAACACATAAGTAGCCTACTTTTACATACGAAGAACTTGAATCACTTCTGAATCATTAAATAAAAAAAAACATTCACAGCTAAGCAGAAATGAATGAAAAATATGTAATTTATCTGTAAATACCGTTGATCTAATTTCAAATATATAACGTTTATTTATAAAAAAACGTACTGTTCTGGAGAAACTGGCTATTGATTATATAATCCGTACACTTTGGGAAGTGGGTAGGTTATACGAAACGTTCAGATGCCGTAATGGGCGCCGGAGCTCGTACAATTCCTGTCTAATTGAATCCGGTTTAGTATCAGGCGCTCAAAAGTTTCCGTTACAAGGGCGGCGTGACCAAGTCCCGAACCAGTTTGGACCAGGAAACTATAATACCAGCTTGACTTTTTGTACCTACAGCTCGTCACACATTTTCCCTCAGAATATCTGAGCAGGTCTTTTTTGATTGGCTCCTTCAAATTATTTTTGAGATATGCGATGTTAGTGACAGAAGCTCCTGTCACAGAAACCACTTTCGAACCGTTCAAAGCCCAACTTTAAAAGCCACTTGTTGGGCTGGAGTCGTGAACTTCCGTCACAGAAACCACTTTCGGACCGTTCAAAGTCCAAGTTTAAAGGCCACTTGTAAGGCTAGAGGCGTGAACTTCCGTCATAGAAACCATTTTCGAAGCGTTCCAAGTCCAACTTTAAAGGCCACTTGTTGGGCTGGAGTCGTGAACTCGAAGATAAAAAACCAGTTTTGAATGTTCATACGTTTGTCTGATCAAAATATCACTTCAGTTGTTTGTATTAAATCCATGAAGCAAGAACGTAGCCAGGAAATATTTGGGGGGTCCAGACAACTGATATTTTCCCGTAGAGGACAGAGAGTAAGGTCCTATTTTGTTCTAGACCTGTTTATTTGTTGGGAAAGATCTTTCAGCAGTACATGTCAGTTAATACTAAATTATTTAAATAATAATAAATGTTTACTAAAAAAGTAATTGAAAAATTGAAAATTGGGGGGGTCTGGACCCCTTGAATCCCCTCGCTGGCTACGTCCTTGTCTTGAATACATACAGTTTTTACACATAGCGTAGCTATGGTATGAAGAGTTAATTCAATGCGAATCTTGCAAAACTAGGCGGAAGGTGAAACAGAGCTGAACTCAATATAGTTTCTGTTTTTACTTTAGGCTACTAAATAAATCAGACGCAAAAAGGGATTTAATTAATAACATTTCTTGATGACTAATAAATAACACCAATAGAACGCTGAAAGTAATTGGGAAATAGGCTATCGGTTTTAGTGGTAAAGTCGAATTTGAGACTTTTATTAATTGGATCGTCCTAATTTACAATTCTTTCACTGATTAGACCGAGTGAATCAGCAGTTGACGAATTGTTTAAACAATTATCAGTCTTTGATAACCGCAACCATGTAGCAGATGAAATATTACTGGACATTGATCGTGGTTTTTTTCTAGGTCAAGCCAACAGCAACCATAGTGGCTGGATGCTATCTCAAAGTTGTTATCTGTGTCTTCTACTCGGCTTGCTGTCAGAACCAGGTCACTATCTTGACATTGAGTGGGGATTGTCAAATGAAAATTACAGTGATTTGGGCTGGCTTATATTTCAGTCTTGTTTCATTTTCAATCATATCACTGCAGAAACCTCTGTTAATATTTAATTTAAATAGAAACCACATAACTTTTGTGTTCAGATTTTCATTGGCAAAATTATATGGATATATAACAGCACTCTATTAAAATATCTTAAGATTAAATGTATAGTCTATGGGTAGAGCATTTAAGAATATTCTAATCTCATCCACAACACTTTAAATTATTAAGAGAAATAAAACATATTATATTAAAAGACATACACAAGCAATGAAAACAAATAACATGTATACAGTATAATTAAATCAAATGTGTCTGAACCTTTATTACTTCCGTTAAAAAACATTTAACACATTAGATATTGATAACATTACAAAAATAGAACACAAAAGAAGAATAGAAAATGTTTCTAAATTATAATAAAGATCCTAAAAATATTTCAAATATAAACCTGAAAAACAAGATAAACTCAATTTTGTGAAAACTTTAAAAATATTACATAGTAGTGAACACTGACAAAATTACAACTCTGTCACTTAAAATTTAACTTTCGTTGTTAATGTTCCATATTTGTGTACTTACTTGTTTTCGAGGTTATTTAATTGTACATGGAAGATGGATTAGTGCTGAAACACGTGCATGAAATAGAAAATGTTTAAAAAGGGTTTTAGTTTCTTATTTTCGATATTAAAATAAACAGATTTAAATTCCAGTGTAAGCATGCTATAAGTATTTAGGTCATTATTAAATCTTTAAAATGTGTCTTCGGTTGAAATAAAGGCAATATTACGCTTAGTAATCGTAATACAATAACAACTTTCCAGGAAACGAAATATTTTGTAACTGAAAAGTATAAACCGGTGATTGATTACGAATAGAATCACCGTACAAGATTATATTTTTATTCATTACTTTTCGTACTCAGTAAAACTGGATACAGTTAATTATTCTCAATTTTAAAACTAAAAAAAACTAAATTGTTAATTTAAATGTGGTAAAAGTGCATTGATTTTCCACGAAAACTAATTCCTACGCGTAATTAATTTGACCAAAACTACTTTTCGTTTTATTACAAATTATTAATATGAATACCATTTGATGACTAGGAGGACATTAATGAATATCAATTCTTGAAGATTTGGTAGACACTTGCAAATACGTCGTCTTTAATGTAGCATTAAATAAAGAAGAAGTCGATATAACTGCACAGTTAAATATCGGACAATGAAATATGAGATGAGTTTAGGCCCCCAAATCCAAAACCTAGAGACGCCCCTGATGTACGCAACGAGTGACGCAGAAGTAAACATAACGAAGCAATGTGTATTCTCTTAGAGACGTTATGTCGTTATCCACTTCCGGTACGAAACACTAAAGAGGCAACGTGATTAAACTCTTAAGAGTGTCGAGTAGGCTACATGTGGGTTCCAGTAAAATTAATCTCTTTGAATATTATCATTTATTTTGTAATATGTTAAGGCAGTATTCACAATTGTTTATTTGCTGAGCGTTAGCGAAGCCCATCACTCAGGGAGCTAACAAAATGCATCTTCTGCCTGTGAATGTCTGTCCGCAAGGTATCTTGAGTACACATTGACTATGGACTTGAAATTCTGTATTTCTACAAAAGCGAGATCGAGTTCGATGATGTCGTATATTCCTCCATAAAAGTTGGCTGAGCAATAGTTAAGTCTATCACTCAGGAAGGTATCTCTAGAAAGTACTGAGTAATATACTTGAAATTTGGCATTAAACTTCATTTCTATATATGTAACTTTGATTTCGATTTTGGTGTATGTCACTCCATTGGATTTGGCTGAGCGTTAGTGAAGAATTAGTATTATGAGTAACCATTTTGACAATTTTATAAAAACGCAGAATTAATAAGTTTACAAACAAACTATATATGATCATATGATGTTGTAATACATAGTAACATATTTAGCCTATATTATCTGCAAGATATCTCAAGAAAGGTTTCATGAAAGAGCTATTCATTTGAGCATCCCCGAGAAGCATTTGAGGTTGCATTTGTATGCAACCTCAGGAAAGCATTTTATGAGACACGTGATGTGGCATATTCTTACCATGTATTATACCACCAGCCAACGAGAAGAGTCTGAAAATGTATATTTTCAGCCAAATAACCGGTATACAAATGGCTGGATGATACTTGTTTAACTTTTGTTTACAATTCTGACAGTTGATTTACGTACGTTAAACTAAAAATGTACGATCTGAGAAAATTATTGTAGTTTGATAATCTCCCTTGTCGATTGCATCAAAACTAGGGTGGGTGACGATCAAGGTCTTTCTTAAATTAATTTTTATTTATTAATTTCAGGCAAGGAAGTAACCAGGAAAACATTTTTGGGATTCAAGACGAAATTGGGGGGGCCTCTCCTGGAAACTTTCAAATTAAATAAGGGAAACTGACGTCTTTGAATAGGCTGTATTGACGATTGATATTCATAATTGTGGAGGCACTGGTTAGTTGGCTGTGTTGGTTTAATAATTGAAATTGATTAGACTCGTGTAGTTATGAAATTGCAAAAACATATGGTTTTATTGTCTGCAAAACACTGTATGTAACTTATATAGGATACAAATCCAAATTGAGAAATGATAATATGTAAAAGTGATTTTACAAAATTAAATCTTTTCTTGACCTCTGAACTATTGTATCTAGTACTTGCTCTGGAGAAATTGACATATTTTCCGTAGTGGTCAGAAAGTACAGAAAGTAAGGCAAGTGCAGTAAACCGCTCATTCCCCATTTTGTTCTTAAAAAAGTTCTTGCCGCTTTTCAATGTTGAGAACGATCTTTCAACAGCACGTGTCAGTAATACTGAATTATTTAAATAATAATAATAATAATAGTTTGCTTAAAAGTCATTGAACATTTTAAAATTTGGGGGTCCGAACCCCTTTAGATCCCCTCGATGGCTACGTCCTTGATTTCAGATAAACTATGATAATATGTGTCCATGAAATACAAATTGGCTCTGAACCCCATGACTAGACCAAGCACCTCCCACTTCATTTATCATAAATAAATACAGGAAGCTTTATGCAATAATATATCAATCCTCTCATCAGACACTCCTCTGGCAGCCATTTCGCCCAGGATTCCAACAGTTCCCGATGTATATACTTTATTAAGGATCTATGTTATTAACGTTATTGTTCAGGCCATTATTTTGGAAGTTGTGTCAGTAAGACCTTATTTCTTAGGTATATTCCTATAGGTACTTATTTCTGCATATTACATTGAGGACATGCCCATTAGAAATTTTGTCGATTAACAATATTGTTTGCACCAATCAAGTAATGTTTTTGAGAGAAGTTCTTCAAGTACGTATCCACGAACTATTTTGAATATTATTTATGTGTTTTCCTAATTTATATCAACAACTACTTTCAAAACACCTTTGATTCTAACAGAGTTGCCGTTCAAACTGGTTAAACCGAACATGGACCGTAGGCAAAATACAACAAAACATATTTAGGCATTATTGACGTCTGAGAGACAACAATACCTCCAACAAGCCAGACGACCTAATAATGCAATTAATTATTGTTCACAGAACAATTCTTCAGGCAGGGTGTTCCACAGCTTGCAGCGCTGTCTCGTTCTTATTCCTGGAGTAGACAGACATTTCCCTCATATTTCCATGTTCCAGATGCTATCATTTAAGATATATATTAAAACAATAATTAATTATAAATGATTTTAAGTATGTAGTCTTTGTCACTAGTATTTATTAGTATTATCCTTTTGGTTATAAATGTTGTTTTAGTTGGTATTTCTCGTAGTTTCTGAACACAGTATCGTCTCGTTCAACTTCTGGTGTTTTAATTAGTTAACTAATGTTTAGAACATTTCGTTTTAATATAGTACACTAGCGGGCCCGGCGCGCTTTGCTGCGCATTTCAATAATTTTTTGCAAAAGTTGCCCGCGGCTTCGCACGCAATTTCCCGTTGAAAACAGTACACTATATTCACTTATTCTTTTTCTATCACATTCTAAACATTGCTGAGATAATTGATAGTCGTTCCATCGTGAGCCTCTTGGGCGTATTATGAAGGTATGTACCATATTCCTGCCTCTATCTAGCTGTTACCCACGGCTTCGCACGCAAATCTTAAGAACCGAAGTCCTTATATTACTTAGTAATTTTTTTTTTTACTATAATAAATTTTAGATTAAATTAGTTATATCTCCGATGCCACGATAGAGCTTGCTTTGTTGTCTCGATCGAGAGAATATGTACACACGGAGTTTTGAGAACCATACTTCTGTCAAAAAAAACAACTAAGGTTGATTTTATAACATTCTTTATATTTGTAGCCAACGTAAGATAGTAATTATGATATCTGCATTACTCTTCTGATCAAGCATGAGCATGGTTTATATTAAATAAATATTGCAGTTAAAGGTGAATTTTTACGTCAAATTTGAATTGTATTATCTGGATAGTAAAGTCTATGTTTAACAGTGATTGCAAAAACAGTTTAAACAAAATTTGTCGTTTCTCTTAAGCTTACTCTATGCTTTAAAAACTATAAGTGTAATATATGTTTACAAAGAACAGCTGATTAAAAATTTGAAAAGACGTTAACATATGTTTGCTGCAATGCATTTCTTATGGGTATTTTCTGTAACCAGTGGGGCGGAATCCTGAATCGGGAAAGGGATGGGCATAGCTTATAAACCTTCTCCGTGGAAAAATACATATACGTACAAATTTTCATCATGATCGGTCCAATAGTTCACGATTCCATAAAGGACAAACATACAAACATTCATTTTTATATATATAGATAGATAGATGAACATGTTTTAGAATCTTTTTCGTAGAAATCTGTCTAGTGCAACTACCCGCATATCGGAAATCCCGCGAGTTTTTTTTGCATATATATGGGCTTCTGCAATATAATACGAGCTTGTGAACACGACAATTGCCCATTTTGTGATTTGTAATAGATTTAGACTAACCTTTATAAAGAGAGTATTTGCACATAACTTGGATGAGTTCGTTAGCCACTCTTAACTACACAATTTTCCAATATGATGTCCGTTGGCATTTGTGCAAAAACTATAACTGGACTATTTCTTAATACAGACCCAAAATCTTCACGTTTTTTACAAATATTAAATAGTTATCAATAAATTTTAACCTTGTACTTTTTTGTTAATTCTTAAAATTTCAAAATGGCGACCGTTCAAATTTCGGTAAAGGCATGGTTATATCTCAGTTATTATGTATCATAAGGCAAATAATAGAAGTTTTTAAGAATGCTCAGGTCATTTACAATAATGTAATGATTTTCAGGTAGGGGCCACACAATGGGTTGAGCACTGTAATACATTGCGGAAATAATTGTAAAAACGTTAACTGAAATGTTTAGTAGATCCAGATTAAATTTGCTACAAAAACAGTATCTTCACGTAGCTTTTAATAAGTTTGTTATACAGTTTTTACAAAAAAAGTCTTTATTGTTATTCACACTTCCAAGTCGTTGTTCTTTTCACGTATTCATTGTTAAAACTTAAAAACATTACAAACACAGTATAACAGTTTTTCGGAGAAATGCATCCTATGTAAAGATTGCAGACCACTGTGACGCGAGTGGTTTCATGCAGTGGGAAAGACCCTGCTCTTCTGGGAAAAGACAAAAATCCAAGCTGCGCCCGCTCTTCTGGGAAACGAAAAAAGCCAAGCTGCACCCGGGACATTCCCAAGCCATACGCTGTTGTTTCATTGACTCACCCGAACAAGTACATGGAAGGAGAGAGAAAGTAAAAGGCCAACAAGAAAAATAAACAAAACTAAATTATTAGTTGTGTGGTTTAAAAGACCATCATGCTTAATGCAAAAGTATTGAAATTAAATTAATTGATTTTTACCTTATACATTTAATAGTGGATATACAATATACCCTATCATAACTGATGGGGAATATTAATCATATTTCTATATTGTATGTAGACCACAAGCCTTGTCTATTTATATGGTTTGCTTCATTTTGAACGTCCCACGAACATTAGGCCCGATTTTATTTTTTTTGCCCAGGCACTTATTTATTAATACCTGTACAACTGAGGACCTTGTGTCAGCTTGAGCACCTTGTGTTTTGGTGGGAACATTTGGCTTTTCGATCAATTTACATTCGGACCTAAAGTGAAATGTAGTTTGGAGGCCATAAATACAAGGTAAGGTCAGCATTTCAAGTTCCTTGAAGACAGGTTTACATCACTATCTTGATTTCAGTCATTAATTATATGGACCACTGTGTATCAAATAAATCCCCGGTGAAATTGATTTTCTGAACATTTACTCCAAAATAATATTCCATAAGGGAGAAATAGGCGATCATAATTTGGTACCATCAGTTTTTGATAGGTTACCTTACAGCCATTTCCCTCAATGGCAACCTCCCTAAAATACAAAGTATTTTTTTAACCCTCCACAAAATTTTAACTCATTTTAAAACTAAGGCCATTGGGGTGTTTTGTAATCAAAACGCGGAAAACGACCAAAATGTGATTTTTATTATCAAAGATTTTTTAAATATTTGTCATGTCTTTAAGAAAGTAATTTAAAGAGTGACTAAATATATTTTATTTAAAAAACTAATAGATTAAGCCACATGTACAACAATATATTAGATGTTACAAAGAACAAATGTTTTACGTCATATGTAGTAAGTCGTATAGACGTTTACATACCTGACCACGGCATGTTGGACTTACTTGTTTTTTCTAATGTAAATATTTTTGTAAATATGTTGTTGTGGCACATGTTTTCTTTTTACTTCCTTTTCACTAGCCTCGATGCTAAAGGGGTACAATATGACTTGATTATTAAGATTAAATTGATATTTTCTTCTGCCCTACAAAGGTGGCAAATGGCTAATATTAAACATTATAATTCAAATTTTAACATACAAAATAATTAATGACATTTGTTTCGTATATACAGTATACGAGAATAAAAAATATTCATAAAATATTATAAGGAACTTGGAGTTTATATTATTCAACTCCCTAATGAATTATTTATTGTAAAATACAGCGCAATCAGTGTGTCACAAAATAGAAACGTTATCCTTCCACTGTGGTAAAATACGAACTCGTTAACAGCTTTTTATTGTTAAATTTATGGTTTTATTATTATTATTTAAGTACTCGTACATCGGTTCAAAATAAGCTTGAAAACTAACATGTATGGGTTTCCAAAGATACAATTTGGAAAATTCGTGTACATATTGTAACGTTATTGGTCTTAACACATCCGGTAATATAGACGTGATAAACTTTAGCAGTGAAAGGGTTAAATTAGGTCTTTTTTGTAAAGGCTTATCCTTAGTAGTTGATTCTGACTTTTAATGGTAGTTTTTAGTCAACCATTATATATAAGTTTTTTATTCTTCCATGGAAGTCTGATAATGATCCGGTGCACTCAGGAACGTCATTATGCCGTCTGCTGCACGTCTGAACCATTTCTCAGAAACGTGATACTCTAAACAAAGGATCTCTAACGACTGCAATAATTACATAAACAAATGGAACTCCCCAGAGTGGAAAGCTAGCCTTGCTGAATCAGCACCAACGTGTCAGGTGGGCTGTTACTTGCCTTGACTCAGCACATTTCCCGTTGGTCGACCTTGCTGACGCTGCTGACTGACAGGGTCGTGAGTGGTGTAGCCGGTGTTGTTCCCTGAAATCCCGCTTAAGGTCATATGCAGGATTACCGGTTCACTTTAATATTAATCAACCTTGTCTTGATAAAATATTGTGGTCAAGTTTGAAAAGAAATAAGATAGTTTGGTGGGTTTACACAATACCATCTTTAGCAGTCTTTGGAATGGACTGGTCCGAATTCTTTTTCTATACATGAATGATGTGCTGAGTACCTCTATGTAGTTCAGTTAGTCCTAATACCTCAAGTGATTTTTGAGAAAAATATTTTGAGCAAGTGAAGTAGAAAAAGATTTTTGGTCATTCCACAAGGAATAGTAGGCATTTGAAGTGGTACATAAGGTTATCTTGTATAAGGCACACAGAAAACGATATTACATTTTTTTAGTACCTTTATCAAAGATGGCTGAATGGAGTGAAATGATTTTATATGTAAAAAAAAGTAATTTCCTTACGTAATAAATCATTGAAAACATCAATACTTGAAGTTATAATTTGTATATGTACTTTGAAAATTGCATTCTTATTCCGTCTCAAAATATCCTAGTACGTCACAAAAACCAAGTGTGGCAATGGGCAACCACTCAAAAGTTCATATATACTTTTTGTAACGATGGCAAATGTCTGAAATCTTGTTATAATTTCAAATCAATCATCTTCAATAACTTTAGGCAAAATATAAAACTTGATTGAGCAATCAAAAAATACCTTTCTATTTTTAAGTATATTAGCTGAAAGAGCACTTAGGCCTACTGAAATTAAATATGAATTAATTTAGCTAAAAACCAATAAAATTACTCTACCCAAAGTACAGTTTAAAAATTAAAAAATGCGATGTCAAAAAAGAATAAATCAATAACAATGTACAGTTGCTCCAAATTACAAGTACATTCTGTTTAATATATTAAACTTGTAAACAAATAATTTATTCAAAATAAATTACTTGTATATAAAATGTATGTGCCAATCTATTTTGACGCGTACTTATACTGTTTCTGTTATAGGACCAGGAGGAAGGTATAAAATGTATGCTGACTCAGTAGTAGTCGAGTCTCTCATCTTAGGTAACAGGATATCAGGAGATAGGAAATGATACCAAGACTATAATATTCTAGTGTCGTATGGTTACTGCGCTCCTGATCTCATTGTGCAGTCTACTCGCAGTATTCTTGTGTTGTTTATCGTCCTACTTTCACTAGAATATCCTATAACATAAGGTTTAAATTCGAGCTAAACAAATGGTCCTGTGTATTATTAAAAGTATTATTCTGAAATAGTGCTGGAAGATTAATGACTTAAATATATTTTGTCGACTAAAAAATAGAATGATGGAAAAATTTACAAACCTATCTTCTCAACAATGTAGAAAAGTAAAATTTGCTCAAATTCAAACGTCTACAGTACGAGTAATTATGGTTTGCTTGGAATACAATAAAGCTTCCATCATCAGCTGTACTGATCCCGGATTTTGGGATTCCAATTTAATACGTACGAAAACGACAACTACCAAGTCAGTAGAAATTCGATTTTACTTCTCAAGAAGATGGTATGTTAATTGAGGCTATAGCTTGATCAAAAACTGATCATTGTTTGGAAAACAAATTAGTCTAGATTCTATTACTGTACTCTGTAAAAACTGCAGTCGTCATCCAATTCTTCAATCAAGACCTCTCTATTTAATTTAAATCCATCCCACACAGTATTCAAGAAAACATTTTACACAAGTTCAACAGTATCCTAACCTATAAATAAACTGTTGGAAGAAAGCCTACATCACCATTGTTAGAGTTGTAAAATCGTTTTAGAGGTTAGTAACCACGGTTCAACGACTTAACGTATTCCTCTGGAATGTTATCTGTAGATAATATGTTATCTGTGGTTCTAATGATTGTGGTACGGCGCGGTTGTTACTGCGTCAGGAGGAAAGACTGACAAGCAGTTGTCGTTGTCGGTGGTCAGCTGATTGGTTACTATGACTCAGTCACTAGTACGGGTCATGTGACTAACCTCATTCCCGCGGTCAGTCACTCCTATTGTCTTGCATTCATTCATTCAGTCATTGATTTCTGATTACCTGGTCGTGCAATCTAGTTCTATTTCCGTAACTGATTACAGCAATATTGACCATTGACAACATTAATGCGATGCAGTTACAAAACGTTTCTTATTGCTACGCAGAGTTTGTAACCTTATAGGTTATGTCATTAGAAGACGCAGAGTTCAGTTTGATGAGCTGTACTAGGAAAATAACTGTTTCCTTGAGAATGGAAGAATTTTATTAAAAACCTTGAACTTGTTCTTATAACTTAAACTTCCTCAAAAACCCGATTTTAGTCTAAATTTCCCCCTAAATTATAAGGAGCCGTGGTCTGGTTATGCAATATGGGTTTGGCGAGGTTAGTTTTTTTTAGTTTCAAATTTTAAAATCTCAACCCTTTTCATGAAGACCGATAAAATTACAAAGTGGTTTCATAATTTTGCTTAAACGACAATACATTGAAATGTATGTTGCAAATCATGAGAAAATTCACGTAACAATAACAATTCCCACTTAAAACGTTTTTAGAATGTCTTTGTAGAGTTTAAGTTGATTCGACCATGCATAATCATATACGTGGGCACTGGTAACGCAATAAATGCAATGTATTGTTGTTAAATTGTTATGTAAACACAATTCTGTCAAAATTACACATGGACACTTTGTATATAATTTAATTTAAAGATAAAGTTTCCATGGTATTTCCTGGCAAAAATTATCAGTTATTGTAATATGAAATTCATGTGTGTGATGGTTCGATTATTTGTAATTTCATACCATTCAAGAGGTGAATTACACAGCACTCTTAAAACATGTAGTAGAATATTATTTACAGAAAAGTACTCATTGCTTTCATGTCAGACCTTTTCAATACTAAATAAAGAGTTCATCTAATCCACGTAATGCCAACGGTGTAGTAAAAAAGGTCCAAATGTGACTCATACAGCTTAACACACCTACACAGTCCCGTCTACCGTTGCGTTGGTAAAAAAAAATAGGTGATGTTCAATCACAGGAATACTATTCAAGGTACTACTGGTGATGAACTCTCTTAAAATTGTGGAAAGAACTATTTAGCCACTTGGAATATATTACAACAAAGGTGTACGCCACACCATTTGTCATGTGACAGGCTTGCAGAAGTTGGTTGCATTCAAAATTTCTAGTCTATTCCTATTGCTCATGCAAAATTCCTAGTTTTATTCCTATTGCTCATGCAAAATTCTAGTCTTTTCAGATGGCTATTTCACCAGGCCACATGTATTTACTAATTAATACGTCGCCTGTTATAATGTCAAATGACTATACTCAGTTTGTTTACAAATTTATTTATTTCTTCTGTGAAGTGTGAGTTCCATAAAACCAATCTAATAATATGTATCAATGCTCAGCCAAATTTCGTGGGGTGAGATTCACCACCATCGAACTCTATATTGTCTGCATAGAAATGAAGTCAAAGAAGTAAATTTGTTCTCAAGATATCGTGTAGACAGACAGACAGGAATACACATTTTCCAGCTCTCTGAGCATTAAGCTTCGCTAACGCTCAGTCAACAATGTCATTATTATCTCACATCGTCAACATTCTTGAATTAAGAGAGGATACTGTTTCTACCACACACTGTGTCTGAGAATTTTTAACACAACTAAATTCTTGAAATATTTCAGCCTTGTTGTAGAGTACAGTACCATCTTCAGTCACAGGCTGCCTACTTTTCTCTAATCTGATATCTTTTTCGTTGAAGTTATTTACCCTTCTTAATTATTTTAATGTATTTCTTATTATCCCTGGTGTGACCCTAAAAATGATAGTAATGCCAGCGGTTGCACAATCCTAAGAATTAAGTTTTGTTTCTGTTACCCATTCCATCGTAAAATAATAGTAATCGGCTATTAAATGGAAATCATTACATTTTCCATGTACTTGTAAAACAAAAGAATTGTAGATTCTAAATGTATTACTTGTCTGATGCAGGGAACAGCTGTATGCTGTCGACATTGACTGAGGTCCCAGTCATCGAGTTGGGCTCGCACACCCTCAAGCTAGAGGTACATGAGCCCTCTCCAGAACTGCTGGAGAAGGCGAGGAAGGAGCTAAGGGAGACTCCAGACCTTGCCAGCCAGAGCATTGCCACACTCCAGGACCTGATTAAGGGTAGGACTAAACTATGTACACTTTTTAATAGTACCTTTGATAGGTCTATTGTGCTCATGGTAAATTGATACTTTCAGCATTCTATAATATTTGCTAGGCGTAGAATATGAGGTAATGTAAGATGCTGAAAGAGAACAAAGATTATGTTAGAAGAGTAAAACCTTCAGAATAAAAACTTTTAATCTTTGTTAAATGGTGATTTTTCTGTTTTTATTACTTATTTTACCCAGTGCAAAATTTACAGTGATATAGAACCAACGACTGAGCAGTTCTTACCCAGAATAGGCTGATCACCTATTGGAATTGTGATATTAAATTATTATTTCCGTCCGTTTAAAAAAATACCTAACCCACGAACATTATGTCTTATGACATCTTCAATAAAATTTGCTAAAGTCTGATCTCTTTCGGTCAACAAATATGGAATAGCGAGTGCATGGAAAATCATTGCGTTGGCTTGTGATTCCAAGATGATCATATGATCTGCCAACATCATAAATACTGTGTGAATGTTCAGTTCAGCTCCATTTCACCCCCTATTTAGTGCAAGCATCAGAAATCTGAAGCTGTCACAGACTTGACTCATGGAGTCAGGAGTCACCTCTGTCTGAAGAGATGCAAAAAAGTCTGCAAAGATGAACCATTTTCACCGATTTGACATCAGAGACACCTAGCCTACAAAATCAAGTGTAATCTAGATGAAGATGTATTCGTATTACCTCATCAGGTGAAAAGGAGCTAAACTCTGCATTTGCATTGAATCAAGCCTTCCCACCATAGCTACGATATGTATCATAAATGCTGTATTTATATAATTACACTCTGTGATGTAATTATTACTCTGTTATTTCAATTATTATCTTCAGAGTGGTAAAACATTCTAGTTTGTTATTTTGTGTCTGTGAATTCAAAATCAATAACTTTAAGGTAAAAGGTTGAAATTAATAATTATAAAAAAAACATCTTTACCACCTCACCAGTTGATTCTGATAAAATAGTTCCAGGCCAATAATCAATTATTGGAGTAGTTGAATATTCACTCACTGAATGTTACAACAAACTGTTGCAGAGGATGCTGAACTGACTGCTCCCGTTGACAATGTAGCCTGGTTGACGAGGTTTCTCAGACCAACCAAGTTCTACCCTGAGAGTGCCTATACCCTCGTAAGTCACTTAATAACTTAGTACCATCATTCTATTCCTATCATCAATCATCAAACTTAGGATCTCAGTTAGTGTAGGGCTTAAATCCTGTCTATGACCTCTTTATCAGTACTGTCAATCTTGTCAAATACTTATTCCAGTTTCTCCCTTTCCCTTATGTTTGATAAGGGAAAATATGTTCTCTGACAGACCAGTAGACAATGAAGACGAGCAGAACAAAGAGAAAACAATGAGTTAGAAATAGTGAAAGGTGATAAGGTATTTTTCGATAGTGATTTTGAAAATCATTATTTACCAGTATTTTGCGGAGGGTTAAAACTATTTTAAAAGTAATCAAATGGATGGGTGGCATTTTGAAGGTCTTGATAAAATAATAAGAATTGTGAAATTTAGGGTTATCTAAAATGGTGTTATTCCACCATAGCATCAAAATGTACTTAAAACTTTGCTTCCTCCAAATGGTACCAACTTAAGACAGAGTTTTAAAAAAATGTATTAGTTTTCTTGGAATCGTTAGTTTTGTCTTATCAAGGATTTTAATTTTAGGTATCACTTAATGTGCCAACCATAGTTTTGAGTTGACTCCTTACCCCCATTTAGGACAAGTTGGTGGAAACTATAAACTATCAAAAACTGCCTTAAGTAAAGTTGTTAAATATCTGTAGATGAGATTTTAACAACTCTCAACTATTTAATTATAAGCTTAAGAAGTATATGGTAGGTTAATTTGAATAGATGATTAATAACGACTATGTTTGTTGTTGTATTATTTACTAAAACAAAATTAATTTGAGTTAATGAGATATCATGGCCTTAAAACATAATTGGGTTTAGTAGTTAATTTTGAATCTTGACTACTAGAATTAGTGATAAAATATTGAATCTGTTTGGATAACCAGGAAACCCAGGGTCCCTACTTATGATTCAGTGAAGTATAAGAAATTGGCTTAAGCTTATTTGAAACATATTTTCATTGGAAATTTCAAGAATGTTAATTTAGAATGCATCCCAAAATAATTTTTCCCAATGCATATTCCCTTGGATAGTCAAACTAATTTTTCCACTTAAAGTTATAAAATCTAACCATATTCACTAATGGAAGTGAAGAACCTTTAATCTAATCAACCATTTACTGTTCAAACTGTCCAATGTGATGTTTGTATCAGTCCATGTTGTTTGTCAGATGTGAGCTATTATTGTTTCCCAAATGTACTGATTGGTCCAGTTTATCTGAGATAGATAACAACAACAAAATTGAGCCACTTTCACCTGTCTGGTTCAACTCTAATTGGGTTAAAAAGTACTGTTTTTGTTTAGTTTTGAAGTTAGGTTGTTTTGTTTTTCTTTGTTTAGAGATAAATATTGTATGATTGTAAAATCCTTGGGAAATTAGACCTGACACGAATAAATTCTGATATGGTCCTCTGAACTTGTCACTTAAGTAAAAATTGAGGTTGGACTGAGGCTGGAATATGTTGGAATTGGTTTTTTTGTGTAACCTAATCCTTTAATATTTGAGGTTATGTAAATATGCCCATGTTACTTACCTCTTAGATGGAATTTAAATTTGAATATTTGGCAGTCTACCAAAATAATCAAAACTGAAATACCAGTGGTTTGACCCCATGTAAATTTGTAGACTTCCTTTGGTTACAGTTATTTTTTCACTTAGGACAACAAGCTAAGGATGTCTTTCATAGCACATAGTCCTCCTATAAGGGCCTCTGTGCTGCTTTTGGAGTGATAGGATATTCAGGATGGGGATTGTGACTGTCTCCTGCTAAGACCAAGTGGGATATTCACCATGAGGAGAGATAGTGATAGCAGGCACTATCTCAGATGTACCACCTTGGAAGTAATGGAGACTATCTCTGATCATTGATTACTCAACCATTTAGTCCAATATCTTGACATTTGCTGTTTATACTATGCTTCTCCTGGACGTCCATTAATGACATAGTTTTTGCTGTACCCTCTGTAGATTCTATTCGCAGGTATAAACCAGATAGAAGTAAACCTTCCTAGGATCGATAAGTCAAGTCTAAAGTCTGTATTCATTTTTTTTTACAAATGTACACAAATGAATAAAGATAATATGGCTTACAGGTCAATTTTTACATATCCTATAAGGACAGAATCTATGTTTGGATCAAATTAACTGCATACTATAAGTTAAAAACATTATTTATAGACTACATTTATTACAGAAATAGATAAACTTATATCAGTTGAATAATTAAAATAAATCCTTCAATTGGAGGTGGAAAGTTCTTCAAGAGTAGACTGCTATTTAATTAAATATTCTCTCAAAAGTTTTTAAAATGTAGATTGGTTGTATATTTTCGTAACCATTTTAAAAAACTTCTATGTATGTAGGTTTTTTTAAATAATCACAATAGCTTGAGCGATAACATGCTCGTTTCTAGTATTATAAGTAAACAGTTACTGTTGGTCATTGAATTGTTATGAGACTTTCTTCTACTTCTACTTTACAACAGTTTGTAAATCTCTTTTACTGAGTAATAAAACTAAACCTCATTATTACATTACACTTCTCTTATTGATACTGTTCTTTTTCCTTCATAAAAAGAGTTGTGATAAAAAAAAACCTGATGTTTTGACTCTCAGTACAACTATAAAAAATTGTATTAAAAATTACATGTGCATGTGGGTTGTCTATTAATATAAAATTTTAAACAAATGAACTAATGTTGAATAAATCTGATGTGCAGTTTTAGTTTATGTTTTCTCACAAATTTTGTAAGATTTTTAGTTTATTTTACCTAATGTTCATGATATTGGATACAAAACTAAAAGAATTTTAAAATATGATTTTGTATAATTTGTTTCAATGTTGGTAGCGATTTAATGCCTAAAAAGATCACACAAACTGTGTTCCCTAAATGTATAGTTATAAAGCTGTAATACATAGAATTGTAATGTTTTCAGAGTTTCTGAGTTTAATAAATGATGATTTATTTCTAAAATTTACACTTTTCTCCCTGAAAAGCCTATTTTTAAGACTGTAGAGATTTTTTTTAGATTTCATCTAAAATAAAAATACATAAATTTGAACTTAAAAGAATTAGCCGTATACATATTTGATATACTCTCACATATGCGTTTAGTAATTAATTGCCTCATATATTTTTGTAATTGGTGGGCTAATTTTATTTTCATCACTAGACTAAAACATTAATGTTCTGTTCTAGGTTAAAAACTATTACTCCTTCAAGGTGAAACATAAGAACATGTACGATGGCCTGGTTCCATCCAAGGAGAAGAACATCTTCGACCATGACATCCTGACAGTGTTACCCATGAGGGACCAGGATGGCAGGAGGATATTGGTCATCCAGTTGGGAAGTTAGTTTCTAAAATTTCTAATGTCAGTAATTTTAAGTATCACTCACTGTAGATTTCACCTTCTGAGTTCAAGTAAAAAAACCAGTAAAATTATACATATATATATATATATATATATATATATATATATATATATATATATTTATATATATATTGTGCAATTTTATACAAATTAACATCTTATACATTCACTAAATAATTTATGGTTTTATATAACTAAGAATGACATCTCATAATTGAGGCTGTATTGGAGCATCTTTTTCATTTTTCCGGGATATATGAGTTTTCAGATCTTGGCTGTTACTTCACTTTGTGCTGACTTTTTTTAATTAACAAACTGATGCACCCTTTAGTGTTTATTGTTCATTGGGAGACAATATTCAGAAATAACACTCATTTAGGATCTTTAAGTGGTTGAAAAAATAATTATAATTACTACTTATAATCTGTGAAAGGGAGAGATTTTCCGGTGAATTCCATAATTATTTTCCTGAATATGGGATTGGGAAGTAAGAATGTAAACCAGTTTCTACGCATACCTCTAAGGCTTCATTTAGGGCACCTTTTGTTTGTGGGGCAGAAGATTGCTTGTCGCCCTTGGGATGAGTTTTGGGGAAAAAGTTATGGCTGTATAAAAGTACTTTAATGCATCTTGCCAGGTTTCCAATTCTGGACCACTCTCTTCTCATCATTGGTAAACCCTCTATCATCTAGGGGTTATCCCACTGTTTCATAGCTTGTTAACCTTGTTCATTCAAGTACGAATTACTTTGTAAGAAGTACTGATAATAATACATTATTATTTCATTGAAGAATCGTTGTACCAGTTAGAAATAAAATAATAGCATCTATCCCGAATTGTATGCTTACGATCAGTGATTATTAAGTGTCTATGAAACAGTCAAATCCCTGAATATATTCGTATGATATTTTCCATACCTCCATCAGACTTCTACAACCCTTTAAAGCCACTAATGTGTTATTCGTCAACTAAATTACCAAAATGTCAATTAAAAACGTCTTTAATATAGTAAACTAATAGCTTCTTTTGAAAATCAGCAGTTGTGAAAGTACGTTGTCTTTTTCTTCAAAACCAATGTTAACCTCAAACACATGCTCTTGTTTTCAATTGTAGGAGTATGGGAAATGTTTATTTTAAAGATAACATTAATACTCGTACAAATGCTTTTAATTTTTCTTGTATTATGTGTAGTGTATGTATGTTTATATTAAACTATGAGATGAAAATATGTAAACAATTTTTCTTGAAAAATTAAAAAGCTCTTGAATGTGTACTTATTACATATTTAAAACTAGCTGTTTCCTTATGCTTTGAATGCTTTTCGTAAGCTTTGCCTACGAAAAGAACGTAGTTAAGACAAAATTGGGGGGCTCCAGACAACTGATATTTTTCTGTAGTGGACAGAGAGTAAGGCCCCATTTCTTTCTTGAGAACAATCTTTCAGCAGTACATGTCAGTAATACTGAATTATTTAAATAATAATAGCCCTTTAATAAAAAATTAATTTAAAAAATTAGCAAGGCTAGGATAGCAGGCACCCTTGTTGCAGTGTATGAGCACTTCTGGTTCAAGTAAATTATATTTCCAACGCCGATGTTGAGTTTACCTTCTTGCCACGATCAAGAAAATCTGTCAAAAGTATAGCCATTGTACATGTTCATGTACTTATTAATAGTGTTCAACACTCAAGCATTACGTTCAACCAGAAATTTAATTTAAAGACAAATATACATCAAAACTTAGCACCTTCAAATAGTGTTTGTCTATTTAGTATACATAACTGTCTTGTAATTGCAGTTTGTAATGTGCAGGTGCTTTGATAACTTTTATATTTTGCAGCGCCGCCTAGTGGTGAGTTACATCAATGGGCATAGCATATAAACCTTCTACATGGAAAGTACATATATGTACAAATTTTCATAATGATTGGTCAAATAGTTTCTGTCTATAAAGGACATACAGACATTCATTTATTTTTATATATATATATATATATATATATATATATATATATATATATATACAGGGTGTATATTATGTCTGGAAACACCCAAATATATCCTTTAATAATTTAAATATAAATTTGAAACCTCTTACAATCGTGATAGAGATTGGGCATCTACTTTTTGGAACAATGTTTTGTTATGTCACACAACGGGGGACGTCCTGCCGAGGGTATCGTGAATATTCTTAATGGAAGCCTATACCTTGTGATACATAATTTTAAAGGGAATAGCTTACTGAATTGAATGCCACAAACCGCATCTCAAAGGAATTATTCTATCAGAAAATAGAGCATTTTTAGTATTGAAAATTTACTGATGTTCAACAATGTAATTTTAACATGGTTCTTGCCACAAAATGTGTTACACTAATTTTTTAGCATTTTTTTAAATGTTCAATTAAATAAAAACAAAAATTTCATTTTAAGCTGGTTCTATTAGCACAAATTTGCCAGTTTTTATTACAGTACAATTATGGAAATACTTATGTTATTGATTTCTTATTACAAATAAAAAATAATGTATGCTGTTAGAAAAGTCTTACAACAAACGTTTTACACTGCATTTGGTGTCAAAGCAATTGTTCGAAACTGTGTTCCTTCTACGGTTTGACAATGAGCCAATCTTGTGTAAAATGATTCGACAGAGTTGCCTAACATTTCTTCAGTTATCAAAGCAATCTCCTCTATAATCCTGTTTCTTAGGTCTTCCAAATTATGAGGCTTTCTTCTATAAACATTGGATTTTAAATGACCCCCATAGGAAATAATCGATTGGTGACAAATCCGGAGATCTTTGGAGGCCATTCGATTTCTCCTCTTCGGCCAATCCATTATATGAGGAAACCTTAAATCCAAATACTCTCTTACCTGTCTCCCATAATGGGGTGGAGCACCATCCTGCTGAAACCATAAATTATCAAAGTATTCTCCTGATGCAATTTGAATAGCTGGGATTATTTCATTTTGGAGCATATTGTAGTAAAGTTCGGCATTTAAATTTCCATTGATGAAAAAGGGTCCAACAATTTTGTTTACCTAAAATTCCACACCATACGTTCAGTTTTTGTGGTTGCTGTGAATGGGACTCAGTAATCCAATGTGGGTTTTCACTAGCCCCAGTAACGGCAATTGTGCCTGTTAACATTGCCATTTAGGAAAAAAAGTTGCCTCATCAGAAAATAGTATGTTGGTCAGAAAATCTCTATTGTCATCACATTTGCGCATCACAAGTTCACAAAACTCAACTCTTCTGTCGTAATCATCCTCAACTTAACTGTTGGACTAAATGAACTTTAAATGGTTTGTATTTATTAATTTTTCAAAATCTTACTCACAGACATAGGGGTGCATATCATGTTGCTGTGCAGCTTTTCTGAGGCGATGTATGTGGGTCTTCAATAAATGTTTGCAAAACATCTAATGCATGTTCTTCATCTGTTGCAGATTGTATCCTACCCGACTTTGGCCGATTACGTACACTCCCTGTCATTTCAAAAACGCTCAATAGTTTTTGATATTGTTGAAACACTTATGGGATTCCTTTCTGGGAAAGTGTCATTAAACAAATTACAAACTTCCCGATAAGATCTTTGACGATCGCCATATCCTCGCATCATCAACAGAGTAATTCGTTCTCTTTCAGACAATTCCATTAAAATGCCAAATAAAAACTGAACTACTGTAATTAGATAACTTGTTGACAGCAATGCTTCAGAGACACTGAATTAACTCGACAGGAATGATATGACCTTTGTCCATTTGTAATTCCCAAGCTTAGACCTGTCTAGTAAAAGCTCCACGCTCAACAAACTGAAACCTGTAGACCAGATGATTAATAACACAATAATGTTTCTCATAGGCTAGTGACCTTTGTCTCTTTAAACCTTCCTGCTGACTGGAAAACACCAAGTACAGATTCATAAGTAATCAGAGAAAGTGACTCATAAGTTTTATTCATTGTAATAAAAACTGGTAAATTTGTACTAATGAAACCAGCTTAAAAATAAATTGTTTATTTTATTTTAATTGAACATTTAAAAAATGCTAAAAAAATTAGTGTAACACATTTTGTGGCAAGAACCATGTTTAAAATTACATTGTTGAACATCAGTAAATTTTCAATACTAAAAATGCTCTATTTTCTGATAGAATAATTCCTTTGAGATGCGGTTTGTGGCATTCAATTCAGTAAGCTATTACCTTTAAAATTATGTATCACAAGGTATAGGCTTCCATTAAGAATATTCACGATACCCTCGGCAGGACGTCCCCCGTTGGTGTGACATAACAAAACATTGTTCCAAAAAGTAGATGCCCAAATCTCTATCACGATTGTAAGAGGTTTCAAATTTATATTTAAATTATTAAAGGATATATTTGGGTGTTTCCAGACATAATATACACCCTGTATATGGATAAAATCAAGATTACCAGCAATACAGTTGGCTCATATAGAACATTATTTCGGAGTGGGCTAACATCCTAGGACGTTTAGGAGGTATATAATACCCTCCAAAAACAGGGGCTTGAGAATCTTACCTCGGAAAATTGTAGAGGTTTAATACATGTACCTCATAAACATGTTCTAGCTTAAAATATACTACTGGGATCAATTGTAAGGTTGTCTTTCAAAATTTTAGAGGGTTTGAGCCCCCCTTAAGTATGCCTATGGCTCATGTAGTACAATACGCATGCTTGAAATTTAATTTTCTACAATTTATACTAATAAACTAAATGAATATTTAAAATTACTAAGCCACGTAAGGTTTTTTAACTCAGCTTGACTAATATGGAATTTAACTTAACAGTTTCAGCTGCATATATTGGCAATCTTATTACGTCTTATCCGATGTCTTATTATGTATTTTAAATTAACATAATGTATAGTATAATATAGTTTTGTATAGTGTAATGTATTATACATTTTATTTCTTGACGTTGTCTATAGCAATGTAAAATTGACAAATGACAATAAATAAAAATGAAAATGAAAATCTTACAAAATGTTACAATCAGTTTTATTTATATTTGCCTATCAAAGAATAATAAGATTTTAAATTGTCACTAATATTGCAGCTGATAGAATTTTGTACTATTTTTCATTGAACTTGTTTAAGGGCTTGGCTAAATCTAAATAATTCCCATGATTTTTTTATATATAAATAAAATAATCAAATAATATTGTTGAAATAAATTACGTTTAAGGTCTCGAACTTAAAAATATACTATAATCTTTTGAGAGCTTGTTATTAAACTAATGATTGTTTACAGAGAAGTGGAAGCACAACAAGTGTTCGCTCGACGAGGTGTTCAAGGGAGCGGTTCTGTTCATGGAGGCTGCGATGTTGGAACCAGAGACTCAGATCAGTGGAGCGGAAGTCATCTTTGACATGGACGGTCTGACGTTACAGCAGACATGGCAGTTCACTCCTCCCTTCGCGAAGCGGATCGTTGACTGGCTGCAGGTACAGTGGTTTGAGTTCCTGATTTGTCAATCAAACTACCAATCAATTAAACAACTTGAATTTTCTCCTCAGACAAATATTCGAATCAGTCAATGAGGTAGGCTATATTATAAAGTAGCCTAGGTTCAATATTAAAGCTATTTACATTCTTTGTTTAGTATGTTCACTGCTGTGGACACACAAGTGCACTTGGCGTATCGTGCTGAGGGTACACTTGTGCTCCTAGCACAACATCAATGTTTCCCCCTAATTTTAAAGCTGGTGGTTTGTGTTTAATTAACTTTACATATCTCCTCGAAATAATTTTCTATATGCGCCACTGATTTCTGTTATAATGTTTCAGGACAGTGTACCACTCAGGATTAAAGGAATCCACATAGTCAATCAGCCCTACATATTCAACATGGTGTTTGCTCTCTTCAAGCCCTTCCTGCGAGATAAGCTTAGGAATAGGGTAAGTTGAGTTAATTACAGACAGGATAATGGAAAAATCCTCTACGGTCACTGAACAAACATTTGTGGAAAGTTAATCTATAAATTTAAAAAGGAGGTGTAGCTCTCTAACAGATATGCTAGAAAAAGACGAAAAATAATACAAAACTTACATGAGGTTGATTAAATTTTGTTTACCCACAAAATACAACTGGGATGTTATAACCCTCATTATTGGCCAACTTAATGTTATATCGTGTACAATGATTAATGCTCATTCATGAACATGAGCATTGGGAATTTACCTCAAGTTCTAATGACAGCTGTGGTGTTCCTATTATACATTGGCGTTATTGAAAATTCTAATCAATGTACCAAATGCTATGAACGAGAAACCTTATGGATAGTTAGTTACATTTGGACTAAACTCCATGAGAAAATAAGACATTTCTTTTTTAACCCATACACTGACGGATTTCAGAAACTCTTTACAGTGACAAGCTGTCCAAGATGTCAGCACTCAATAAAATAAATGTAAATTCTATGTATAAACAAATGCTCTTTGATTAATATGGTTGAAAAATCAGTAAAAATGCATTTTCCTTCACATGTTATGATAAGGCTTTAGACATTTTACCTTATTTATGTTCCATAATAATGTTATGTTAATCTGGCAGTTTAACCCTCCATCAGGCGCTTAGAATTAAAAACACCATCAGGCGCTCACAGAGGTTTCCTCCAGGTTAGCGAATAATGGATATCATAGTCGTTTAAACTGTTTTTATTTGTTTAAATATTCATACTGATTTAATTACAATGTAATATATTCATTTTTAGAAATTAAATAAAAATTACTCTCTTATGTAATGAAATTTCCAAATAAGAAATTCAAAATAAAAAAAATGTTATTGTATAGTAACAATATGATTTATTTTAAGGAACAATGCAATTAATTGTAAAATGTTTAACCTACTGTTATAATATATGGAAATTAACTTAGTTTTTAACTTCTTACAAAAACAACTTTCTTCAATTCTTGAGATATTATACAATTGTAATGTCAATTATTACTCTAAAATCAAAATTTATTTTTTACTACAATTTTTTTAAACACTACACAAAGTTTCAAAACATTTTCCTTCTGGTTCTTATAACGACAATGTTCACTAAATAAACAGTACTAAAATGTTCCCTAGCACACGGGTACTGTACTGACAAGTCTCTCGTCTTCATTCTCCATTTCACAAAATTCAAACAAAATATATTGTAAAACTTAAAAAGAAACCATCACAGGTGACACATTTATGCGCACACGGATTATTACTCCATAAAAACTAAACACTATAAGGCGCTCACGGAGATTTCGTCCAAGCACTACAAACACAACATCGGGCGCTCACGGAGGAATCGTCCAGTCTCGCACGGAAGTAGACCTCATACTGACAGATTTTGACAAAGATAAGCAGGAGGCTATTGTTTCGCTTCCCCGAAAGATGCTCGTGAAGTACACTGCGGGAAAAGACTGCCAACATCAGAAAACTAGTACAATTTTTTAATATCAAAAAATACACGGAGGAAAACTCCGTTTAGCGCCCGATGTAGGGTTAATAAAGTTTGACATTTAATTTTTTTAAGTAGTTACCATTTTTTAACCAGTAAAAATATTTAATTCAGAAATAGAAAAATTCAGCACTAATCAGAAATACATATGTTAGTATTTTAGACATACCTTTGATCTTTTGAATATCACTAACACTTTCATTTACATACGGGTGGACTTTTCTGAGAAAACCAGTTTTATTTTTTATTTAGGATCTGGAAAAAACACTTTTACATGAAACCAAAGTTTGATTATTAGGACTATCATAATAATTTTTGTTATTATATGTATGTGAGAAAGTGTGTTAAAAGGAAATACCATAACATCAACCCCAACAGTGATGAAAAGTATAAGTATACTTGTACAATATCAAAGACCAACTATTAAGTATTTTGACATGGAATAAAAATATAGAGGCTGCTGTATTATTTGTTCATTTGATCGCTGGACTCTTTGTTTACTCTATCAGCGTGTTTGAAACAAAGGTTGATGGTAGTTCTAATTTCAATTCTCTCTACTGAGCTTTGGCTAAAAATAGCAAAGTGTTAATTATTTGTATGTATTGAACTTATTGGGAACTAATTTATTGGGTAGATTATTTAACAAGAGCCGTTTGTCTCAGATCTACTTCCACGGCACGGATCGCAACTCTCTACATAAGCACTTGTCTCCCAAGTACCTCCCAGAGTGTTACGGTGGATCCTCCTCAGTCGTACGTGTCTCTGGCCCAGAGTGGTACGAGCTCCTTCTACGCCTTGAGAAGGAATATGAAGGTACGGTATTTACAAAATACAGAGTGGTGTGAAGCCAACTTATGTATTTCTGTATGAATACTGCTTAGCATTGTTGGTGGGAAGAGAAACATTATAGAAGGAAATGTCATTTCATATGGTCAATTGTAATGATATGTTGGAACATGCAGCAACCTGTCACCTGTGTTTGTAGCTACTAAATTATTATGAAAGTCTATGACAGCATGTCCTTAGATAGTTGTCCATTATTGGTTGTCACGTGGCTTGAATGGATAAATTTAACCCCCTTTTGGCGTTTGATGCAATACTATGCACCATTATATTGTTCCTGTTTTATTCTGTTGTAATATTGAACAATAAGCAATTCTGTGACAATCACGGTTTGTACAAGTAGTTCTGGCGTTTTCTACTAGATGTCAGCACTTCCTTGGCCCTCTCTCATGAGATTTTGCACCTTGATGAGTTCACTACAGTCACACAGTGTATACAGCTACCGCATGTTGTTTCATGTTACCCATCCTGCAGCATTTTATGGTTTTATTTCAAGTGTTTATTGTACCATGAAAATATTCAAGACAAAAATAGACTATTGGCTTTGTTTACGTGACGACACAAACACGGCATAGCGAAAACGACTTAGTGGACAATATGTAAAAATGACTTTGAAAAAAGACACAAAAAATATATTTAAACTTGAGGAACCAATGTAGTTCAATAAACTCAATTATAAGAGAGAGGTCTTAGTATCAAGCTTACTTACTCTATGATTTTAAGACTATAAATGTAAACAAATTGAAAATAGTGGTTTAAATCAATTTAAATTATGTTTCTGCTGTCATAAAGCAATGTTTATGAAAAAACACTTAATTACATTTAACAGGCCTTTTAATTTGTACTATTATACAAAAATCTTTTTCTAATTACCTGATTTTTTCTGTGAAATTTTTTGATATATTAATAGCTATTATGCTATTATTTGGGGCGGAGACAAATCCAACAATCAGAGATCATTATAATCGGTACAGCCATTCTTGAGTTATAAATGGTGTAACTAACCTGGCTTTTTTTAATTTAGAAAAACCCTAAAGCATTGTCTATAACAGTATAATCTCACCAAATCACTTATATCTGTATATATTCTTTGTTACAGCCATAAACTCCTACGGTTACAAGAAAGTGGCCAAGAAATAGTGTGAGATACAGTGAGTGCATGAAGTTCCTTTCACCAAGAAGTGCCTCTCTATACAGGGTCAATAACTGTCACAATTAAGTCTAAAGATAATTCCTGTAAAACTCAAATAAAATTTACTTAATTTATAGAATGTAGATATAATACATTATGCTCATGCTGTATTGTAAGTTAACACATATTTATTGTGTAAGCATATTTATCAGCATATGGTTTAGACTAGAATTCTGTGATTACACATCCCTCTGTTTCTTTCACTTTAAAATTCGATTTAAAGAAGTGTATTGTTAAATAAAAACACCTTTATTATTTATTCATCTGAAGTATATTATACTTAACTATAACATACTTAAAGTGCACTAATTAAAACTGCAAAGCAGTCACACAAATAGTCTGAAAATAATGTATAGTTTTAAATAAACTTAATCCATCTTTCTCTTATTTACGTAATGGAAAATTAGATATTTTTCTCAATTTGAACGAAATAATATCCATTTATTCTAATATAT
Source organism: Homalodisca vitripennis (assembly GCF_021130785.1). Taxonomy (NCBI): domain Eukaryota; kingdom Metazoa; phylum Arthropoda; class Insecta; order Hemiptera; family Cicadellidae; genus Homalodisca; species Homalodisca vitripennis. Next base: position 29,794,544 of record NC_060212.1, read on the forward strand.
CATTCACTATTAATTTTACAAAAAAACAAGTTTTATTTTGAAATAATAGATTATTGATATCAATACATAATCCCTGTTTCGTTTGAATTTTAATGTAAAAACCATTACGTTAGGTAACTGTAAATTTAGCTTTCTTGACTTGTTTAGTTTTAGTACTATATATAACGACTTATTATTTATTGCACCAATATTTTGCTCAAACTAATGTTTGTACTTGTTTTTTATATACATCGAGTATTATTTTGTTATAGATGTATGGACTTATTCTAAGTTGTTATGTTACCTCTGTACAATGGTCAAGGTTACTAATTATAAAATGATGTATGTTTATTGAGTTACCTGTTTTATTTCCTATTAGCCATTACCGGCAGCTTCAAATCTATTTTTCAAAATATAAGTACATAGCTAACTTGGGTGAAAACACAGATGAAATACAATGTATCCCTATGACATTTTTTAAACAGAATTAGGCTTATATAAGGTACATATTATTCCAGTTTCCTTGGTTAAGTTTTGAAAGGCAACTGACTCTTATGTCAGAGCATTTTTGGTTCTAATGATTTATATTTCCACCACCACAGTCAAGGATGTAGCCAGCAAGGGGATCCAAGGGTCCGGAACCCCCCTCTCCATTTTCATTTCCTTTTTAGTAAACGATTATTATTTAAATAATTCAGTATTACTGATATGTACTGCTCAAAGATCGTTCTCAACAAAGAAAACAGGTCAAGAACTTTTTAAGGAACAAAATGGGGCCTTACTCTCTGTCCACTACGGGAAAGTATTAGTTGTCTGGATCCTCCCAAAATTTTTTCCTGGCTTTGTTCTTAACCACAGTTTAGTTTGCCTTGCCGCCATGGTCAAGAAAAATATACACATATTCCAAGCGCTTAGTTTTCCAGTATATTATGATATTTCTAACACCAGCCATGTTAAATAAGCCATGTTGTTCCGATGAAGAAATATAATTATTTGGGTCATTTAAATTCATTTATAGTCTAGTGTATTTATAGTGCCACTTACGAGTTTACGTTGTTGCCCCGATAAAAAAAACAAAAACACGTAAGTCTCAAAAACCTGCTTTGACCAAAAAAGCATCTACTTCTGAAACAAGGAGAATATAGTAAAAAAAATCCTCACTAACCCTTGTACTACGTTTTAAAATAATCTTATATAAAAGGTTTGGCATGATAGAAGTCCTGGTTTTTCAAACTGTAGTCTGGGAAAGAAAGGGTAGTTGAAGCATGATATTGTCCATGTCTCTGTGTTTTTCCTTAAACTACTGTAAAAATGCCATATTAAAATGGTGAGGAAACATTTTAAAATTTTCAGCAATTTCAATGGTACTTTTTTCAAGAATATCTGTCAACGCATAAACGAGCATGACCAATTTAAAAATACGCATGCACAAGCTGGGAGCACCAAAACATGTCACAGTTGAGTGCTCCCGGCTTGTGCAAACCGAGTCTTTAAAGTGGTTGTGCTCAAGTGAGCATGCCTTGACAAATTTCTTTGGAAAATGTACTTTTAAACTTGTTTTGGAATGTTACAACAATTTTAAAATAGTTGGTACTATGTAATTTTTTTTATAACTGTTGTAATACATCTGATGCCTATCAAAAGATAAAACGTTTGCTGCTCCCGGTTTGCAAGCGTACCTTACCATTGGAATTTTAATGAAGTTGTTGAAATAATTATTGGTGTCTAGTATATTTTTATAACTACACTTTTTTTATTTGACTTTAAATATTTGCAACATTAAATACAGTAACACAATGTTTAAATCTATTGAAACCTATGTGCCAAATTTGGTCTCTGTAGCTTAACAAGTTTTTAGAGATAATAATTTCTTCTCAACCTATCTCTGTATGATATTTTTGCTTTGGAATGATGTGTAATATCTACCGCCCACAGAAGTTCGTGATTCTCTTAAGTGAAAATTCTCTTCTCTCTCTCTCTCTCTCTCTCTATATATATATATATATATATATATATATATATATATATGTATGTGTTTTAGTTTGGTTATTTAAACACATGTGTGAAAGAAATGGTCAAAAACTATATAATTGAATTGTAAAAAGTAAGGACTCTGTAGTAGCATGCTCACCCGGCAAGTGAGAATCCAGGTTAGAGTCCCGGTGGAACAAGTACTTTTTGTGATTCAATCGTTAATAAAATAAATTATACTATTGCTGTTTATGCAAATGTAAATAAATGTTGAATGTCGTTTTACAGGTATTTGGCCTTCCATTCATATGTTTTGGTATTAGAATTATACGGTTAACATTCCGTTTGTTTATTTTAGCCTTTGTGTGACAGAAATGGTCAAATACAAAATAATTGATTTGTAAAACTTAAGGACTCTGTGGTGTAGTGTTAGCACGCTCAACTGGCAAGTGAGAGAATCCGGATTCGAGTCCCAGTGGAACAAGTACTTTTTGTGATTCAATCTTTATTAAATTAAATTAGACTATTGCTGTTCATACAAATTTTATGTACACACACATACACACACACACACACACACACATATATTTAAATTGTTATGCATCATAAAGAAAAGCAAATAAATATTTTAGAATCCCAGTTCATTTACAATAATTTTTGTTTTTACGTGTTTTAAAAAAAATATATTTTGTAAGATTTCCAGGTATCAGTTGTACAGTGTTTTGAGTAGTATAAACATTGTGAACACAATAACCGCTGTAATTTTTAAAAAATCCAGTCTAAACTTGGTACGGAGGTAATATTTGCTGATAGTTTAGATAAGTTTGTTAGCCAGTCTTAACAATACAAAAATTAAAATATACAGCCTTTCAGTAGTATAAACAAACACAATAACCGCTGTAATTTTTAAAAGATCCGGTCTAAACTTGGTACGGAGGTAATATTTGCTGATAGTTTAGATAAGTTTGTTAGCCAGTCTTAACAATACAAAAATTAAAATATACAGCCTTTCAGTAGTATAAACAAACACAATAAACCGCTGTAATTTTTAAAAGATCCGGTCTAAACTTGGTACAGAGGTAATATTTGCTGATAGTTTAGATAAGTTTGTTAGCCAGTCTTAACAATACAAAAATTAAAATATACAGCCTTTCAGTAGTATAAACAAACACACAATAACCGCTGTAATTTTTAAAAGATCCGGTCTAAACTTGGTACAGAGGTAATATTTGCTGATAGTTTAGATAAGTTTGTTAGCCAGTCTTAACAATACAAAAATTAAAATATACAGCCTTTCAGTAGTATAAACAAACACAATAACCGCTGTAATAAAAGATCCAGTCTAAACTTGGTACAGAGGTAATATTTGCTGATAGTTTAGATAAGTTTGTTAGCCAGTCTTAACAATACAAAAATTAAAATATACAGCCTTTCAGTAGTATAAACAAACACAATAACCGCTGTAATTTTTAAAAGATCCAGTCTAAACTTGGTACAGAGGCAATATTTGCAGATAGTTTAGGTAAGTTTGTTAGCCAGTCTTAACAATACAAAAATTGCAATATACAGCCTTTCTCACACTTGTGCAAAAATTGTAACAGAACTATTTCTTTACTTACAAGAAATAACAAGATTATAAATGGTTTTCAAATGCAAACTGATTTTAAACAACCTTTATTCTTGTTCTTTTTTAATATTTCTTAAGGTTTCAGGATGGCACCCTTACAAAAATCTTAGAAATATACAATTAAATTTTTGCTTATAACGATTTTTTTCTTGTAAAGTTTTAAGGATGATGCAGTTTCTAAATATTTGGAAATATTACAAGTAGAAACATAACAGCCTTGAGAGTTAATTGTCTCATTGATGTTGTGCAAATTAAACGTCTAGTCATAAGCTCCAGTTGACCATCCTGAATATCCAACCACTCATTATAAAAGCTTTACAGAACTATTTATGTTCAAGATCAATACATTTAATCAGCTCATTCTTGACACAAGAATCCCAAGAAGAATAAATTTTGTGAATTAGGATTGTCTTAACAGTTTACAATTTGAAGCAGATTAACGATAGGCTTGAACTTGGAATGCCTTTACTAGTGTTGAAGAACAACTATTCAAAGACTACCTGTAGGAAAAATGATGTGCCATCTACAATTCTACAGATGATTTTTGAAATTTGTGTAAAGTCCAGATTTTGCTGCTTCAACAGCCTGGGAGGACTTTGAATTTCCAGGTTGAGATTAAGGTACGGGTTGAACTTAGCTCATCCACAAACAAGAATCAAGTACTAAGAGATGACAATATACAGATGTTCAATAGTAGTTGCTATGTATCATATACTGCTGAACAATACAGAGCTATTACATTATGACATTTTTGCATTGAGTGTCAATATATTTATTGTGATATAAAATTAAATACTGTGGCTCAATGCCATACTGGTTTATCAGTGCCTGAAACATTTTGCTACTTTCAAGGCTAACTTAAAAGACTACAATATTGGATTACACCCAAAACCAAAAAGGAGGTACGGTATCCAAAAATAAACAAATAGTAACAAAAATATAAATGTTTAACTTTTTTTAAATTTGTATCAAAATAATATCCAATTGTGAAATCATTCCTACATTACAACACTGTGCAAAACTGAATTAGCAGTACAAAAGGTTAGAGCATACAGAATATTCTCTTACTTTAAGTGTAGGAAAAAGGAAGTGGGACCAGAATGCACATTGATTTTCATTATGTAGAGTTTTATTGTTATACCATTGCAGAAAGAATACCTAAATGAAAATGTCCTTGTGTTGCATACTGGTGGTATGTACATGGATTGTGTATCTTTGTAACGTGTTAAAATATGTGCAGTGTAATATAACAATTTCTTTATTTCTCTAATTGGAAACTCTTTACACAGCCACATAAGTAGTAAAAATTGGCTAAAATGTTATGCAGTATAAACTATAAGAACCTTTGTAAATAGAAGAACAGTTAATAATAATAAATTTATTCTGGGCAAAAACAAATGACAACAGTTATTTGTACATCAGGGGAATTTAATGTTATTTTTCACCCTAAAAAGAAATATTGTGTACCTTATGAGAATACGTGTTCTCCTAGATTACACTTCATCTTGTAGTTTAGGTGCCTCTGATGCCAACACGATATAAGACTTCATTTTGAGCTTCTTCATCGACGACTTTTTAGGATCTCATCAGACGTTCATGACTTCAAATTTCCAGTCAAGTCAGTGACAACATCACGTTCCAGATGCTCCACTAAGAGGAGGTGAACTGGAGCTGAACTTGGCATTTGCATTGAATCAACCCTTCCCACCGACAGCACGTTATGTGCCAGGAAGTTTTACTACAACCCAAGAATGGTAAATGCCTCAAATCTGACAAGAAAATTTTTTCCCCTTTCATGATAGGCTCCAAACTCCCAAAAATAACCAGTCGTATAGCAATTACAGTACTATGACTAGTAACTATACTAAGTTTAAATCCTGACTGAAATAGCCAAGCTTGAGGACAACACTTCAGATAGAGGCGTCACGCAATATGTCGGTCCAAAACAGATCACAGGTAGTTTCATTTACTAGAGCCAACACCAATGGGGCGTATGCTTCTAAACAATCTGAAGGTAAGACTACCAATTCTGGAGTAATAAATAGACAACCACAGACCTCCAACTCATCTACTCGAGATATTGCATCCCAGGGAAAAAGCAAGAATGAACTGAACTAGAAGGAGCTAAAAATTCAAAGTGCAGAAATAAAACCAAAGGTGCAAAAAGACGAGATTCTAATGTCATCCGAATGAAGATGTGGCCTCTAAGCCCAAAATTAAACCTACCAATCCCATAGATAAACAAGGAAAACCTCATAATCCAGGTAGTACTGTTAAAAAAACCGGCACAACATGATAAGTAAAGAGATAGGCCACACAAAATAGTGGCAAAAGAAGTCATCAATAATTAGATAAATATATTTCAATTCAATGTTAGGTCTCTGAAGCATAAAAGAACAGATACCATACATCATTTTTGTAATAATAAAACACATATAGGGACTTTACAGGAAACCTAGTTACAAGATAGAGATATAGTAATAGACAAGAACTATAACATTGTTAGAATTGACACATGTGATGGCTATGGAGGTGTTGCTCTGGTACTCCAAAAGTCTATATTATTCAAAGAGGTGGTTACAATTATATTATACAATGGTAGTAACACTCAGAAAGGCTAGATGCAATCATAATAAATAATTTTAACATACCTGTAACTACATACAATATTTATTGTACAAAAACTAAAATTGATATGTTCTGGCAAAGCCTGTTTTCAAATGACCCGGATTTTGTCTAATGTGTGGAGATTGGAATTTGTATCACCCATACTGGGGAGCAACCAAAGCCTACACTAGAGGTAACGATATTTTTAAGGCCTACTCTGATTCTGGATATTAAATGACAATAAAGCAACTACCTTCCTGACATTATTTGAGCAGCCATGTGGTGATAGACTTATCTTTCACCACAAGACTCCACAATCTGCTTACATCTTGGGAGGTACATAAAGTTGAATGGGTAAGTGACCAATACGTAAGTGAACAATACGTATGTGACCAATACGTAAGTAACCAAGTAAGTAAGTGGTCACTTACTTATTTTGTATAACATTTGACACCAGTAGTATCAGTCACTTCTGGGGACCAATTACAATTAAAAGATAGTTTTGGTGGAAAAAATTTAAAAACTTAAATTGGTCACAATATACTTCATTTATAGAAAAACAACTAAAATCATTACAAGTGTCAACTACAGAATTTAAAATTAAAATACTATAGAATGTTATAAGGTTAGCAATAGATAATTCTGTACCTAAGTATAAGCAACCAAGTAAGAATATTGTACTCCAAAAAGAGTACAAGAGTACAAAGAGTGGTGGTCTCAAAAATATTCAAGGGCCAAAGCTTATCACTGGCTAGCTTTTACTAAATTTAAATATCACATGACAGCTGGAAATTATCATGCTTTTTAACAGGCCCAGTTTAAAGCTAGGAACGAAATACATTTAGCTAAAAAACAAGTTTGGTATCTTTATATAACAAAATAAATTATAAAAAAATACTAACTTAGCATGGAGAGTAATGAAAACAATGTTTAATAATAATTGTTTGACTAAAAATGTATATACAAAGTAATAAAAAGCTTTGTGAGAAATGTATAAAACAAATAATACATGAGTATGTTCCTCAACTTAATAAAATACTGAGACCCTTTTTAAAATTTACAAAAGTTTTTCCAATAAAGCTAAAGTTAGTCATTAAATTTAAAACTAAAAATACATCCATGGTTTGGGCAGTATAACATAAGTTATATGTGATTAAGTATTTACCAGATTGTGCATTATAACTTATATAAAGCATTTACATGGAGACCCAGACATTCCGGACAAGAGGAAAAATGTTAAGGTAATTGCCTCTGCTTATGCCAAATAAGGATAAGGAGAAAGAAATGTCATATATGCCTCTTTTTCTAATTAGTTGTATTGTTAAGTGTATAAAATCCATTATCAAAAATAGTTTGGATTGTGTTGTTGAGAGATGCAAAGATTATCTAGTAAATTTCTTGTCTGATATTTTTACAGCTATGTATTTTTACAGTTTTTACAATAAAACAACCATTTTATTTTTGACTTATTATTTATTGTCAATTATTAATGTATGTTGACTTGTTGGTTTTTTTGTCATATCTATTGTGTTGTTGACATTTCTCTTTTTGTTATTATTGTTAGATTTTTATTATTTTACCTTAAAAATGTAACTTACTGCTAGTCTAGTTCTGATCTGTGTTTACATCTGAATCTATGGCCTGTTACTATTTTATAAGTTTGTAGCTATTTTAACTTTATTAATGAAATCGGGTAGGGTACGATAACATTATATCAGCTTTTTTATATCGAAATTGGCAAACGATATTACTTAATCATAACAACCGACATAATCAATCGATACTGATTAATTATTTTGAACAAATAACTTAAATAATCTATATCAACAGCTGTAAACACTTTCAAATAATACACGTAAGGTAATATTTCAATTTTACATATAAGTAACATTTGATTATTAAAAATGGCAGTCAATTTTAGAAAACTACACGACATTGCTTTGAAAGATGATAAGACATGTTTTACATGGCTTCAACATGTTGGACTCGTACCGAAAAATCCATTATGTGAAATTTGTGGGAAAGAAACAACTGTAACTGTGAGAGGAGCAAATATGGTCTTCTTCAGTTTTCCTAATTTTTCTTATAATAATTTGTTTCATCACTGTAAATATTAAATCCATATTTTAATTTAAAACATATGATTGTTATTGAGGACCATAGATACTTTTATATCGATTGATAGTCTAGGATTTGAGATGCGAATATTAGGTATCGATGATTACATTTTTCAATATAAAAAAACCGGGTCCGCTTATCATACCCTACCCATGAAATCATCATGACGATATCAATTGCCAAGGATGGCCTAAAGACAAATAAAATTTATGATTTCTGATATGGTTGTATCACGATATCACAGGTGCTTATGACAATGTGTACATTTCTGAACTGTGCAAAAAATGGTTAATCTTCAAATTCCAACCAGATTAATTAGTTACCTTCACAGGTCACAGATCACTGATACATAAAACAAATGTGATAAATAGGTAAATGTCTATATCAAGAACCACAACAAGAGATATTCCGCAAGAAAGTGTACTTTCACCATTATTATTTTCCATTTGCATATTATAAATACATTTAACTCTACCTTTGAAAATTAAATCTATTATACACAGATGATATTGTTATGTATCATTCTGAGAAAATCTTAACGTATTAAGTCATTACATATGGGCAGCACCAAACAATCACACATGAATATTTGTGATTCTCTAGCAACAGATAAATGAAATACAATAATCTTTTCAAAAAAACAGACAAGTTAACATGTACTACTGTCAATCATTGGTACTCTCTCTAAAAAATAATGTAAAGATTTTAGGGGTAATATTAGATAATAAGTTAACATTTAAGCCACATATCAGTTGCCTAGTAAATAGATGTAATAAAGATATATTATTTATTCTGTCACTTGTGGAGGTAAAGGTTGTAACTCATATTTTGCCATACAAATTTACAGCAGTGTGAAACTGGCCATAGATTCCATCCATAAAAAGAACTAATCCGCTGACTTGAATCCTAACCTGGTTCATGAACTACTCCTGACCTAGTTCCTGAACTACAACTAACCTAGTTCCTGAAACCAGTTCAATCACTTCAGGATTAAATTATATTATTAAAATTAAATTTTATAATTTAAAAAAAGAACAAATACAAAAATATCTAATAGATTATACTTAACCCTTAAAGCGCCAAACAGTTTCAGCTAAACTCTGGATTAGCGCTCATTTATTATAAAAAAATTAAAATTAGATTTTCTCAACGCTAATTTTAATTTCTTTTTTTAGGTAACAAAATAAAACAGAAACTGCAAAAAAATATCTTTTTATCATATTTATTGCCCAAAATACACATGATTTACTATGTAGCGTTCCAGCTCCTTTATAAATTTTTACCCAATGCTTACTGTTTCCTTTTATTATTATGTATATCAGTGATGACATTGCGTGCTAATATGTACTAGAATAGAACTAGAAAATAAGTATATTACATATTTAATACAAAGTTATAATAAAAAATTTAATTTACATGCCAAAAATTTGAAAACCAAATATTTTTCAAATTCTTAGTCCTCTAACGGGTGTTATTTTTATAATAATTACAAAATGGTTTTCAGATGTTTATAGAAGTAAATAAAATATTGTAACACTTATTGGAGTAAAAACAAGCCTAAATAAAAAAAATAAACATAAATGTAGAATTTCGGAACAAGAGCTAAAATACATAATTATAAATATAAGGAGTAAAAATATTTCTACGAGGAAAAAAGACTTTTATCGCCATTCAAGAAACTGTTTATTTCAAAAGTTTATAAATATATAACTTTCATAAAAAGATGATCATATAACACATAAAACTACACAGTAGTTTACCGATCAACTATTCGCACTGCTTCAACAGGATATGAAGAAGAACACAAGAGCTGCCCGGCGCGCGGCGAGGCAGTGACGTACGCATAAATGCGCTTGCGGCGTTGAGCAATACTACCAAACTGCCAGCTGTTCAACAAAACCGGTTCAGTATCGATCGTTAAACACAAAGATTGTCACGTGATGTGGCACAGCCCCGCTACACTACTGTAACATACACCCCTCACAGTCTAGCGGACAAATTCTGAACTAACAGTGCAAAATAGTAAAAACAAGTATATTTGCGCGTCTACGCGCTTACGGCGTTCAGAGCAAAGTCGATCCTCGCGCGCATATGCGCTTACGGCGCTTTAAGGGTTAATACATTACTTTGAATACATGGTCTACTGTATTATATTACTACCCTCATTTTAGACCTCTCCTTTTTTGGACAAATACCAATCTATGGACGGCCATATCTCAAAAACGTACTAGCCAATTTTGATAAAACTTTCTGTACACATTTCACTACATGGTCTACTATACTAAAATACAAGCCTCATTCTTAGGCCACGCCTATTTCCGGAGCCACATCGATTTTACAGGCCTAGTGCTGACAAAAAAACCAATCTATGGACAGCCATATCTCAAAAAATGTACGAGCCAATTTTGATAAAACTTTCTGTACACATTCACTACATGGTCTAGTATACTAAAATACAAAGCCTCATTCTTAGGCCACGCCTATTTCCGGAGCCACATCAATTTTACAGGCCAAGTGCTGACAAAAACCAATCTATGGACAGCCATATCTCAAAAACGTACAAGCCAATTTTGATTTTAAACTTTCTGTACACATTTCACTACATGGTCTTACTATACTAAAATACAAAGCCTCATTCTTAGGCCACGCCTATTTCCGGAGCCACAATAACTTTATAGGCCAAGTGCTGACAAAAAACCAATCTATGGGACAGCCATATCTCAAAAACGTACGAGCCAATTTTGATAAAACTTTCTGTATACATTCACTACATGGTCTACTATACTAAAATACAAGCCTCATTCTTAGGCCACGCCTATTTTCCGGAGCCACAATAACTTTATAGGCCAAGTGCTGACAAAAACCAATCTATGGACAGCCATATCTCAAAAACGTACGAGCCAATTTTTGATAAAACTTTCTGTATACATTCACTACATGGTCTACTATACTAAAATACAAGCCTCATTCTTAGTCCACGCCTATTTTCCGGAGCCACATCGATTTTACAGGCCTAGTGCTGACAAAAACCAATCTATGGACAGCCATATCTCAAAAACGTACGAGCCAATTTGATAAAAACTTTCTGTACACATTCACTACATGGTCTACTATACTAAAATACAAGCCTCAATCTTTAGTCCACGCCTATTTCCGGAGCCACATCGATTTTACAGGCCTAGTGCTGACAAAAACCAATCTATGGACAGCCATATCTAAAAAACGTACGAGCCAATTTTTATAAAACTTTCTGTACACATTCACTACATGGTCTACTATACTATAATACAAGCCTCATTCTTAGGCCACGCCTATTTCCGGAGCACAATAACTTTATAGGCCAAGTGCTGACTAAAAACCAATCTATGGACAGCCATATCTCAAAAACGTACGAGCCAATTTTGATAAAACTTTCTGTATACATTCACTACATGGTCTACTATAACTAAAATACAAGCCTCATTCTTAGGCCACGCCTATTTCCGGAGCCACAATATACTTTATAGGCCAAGTGCTGACAAAAACCAATCTATGGACAGCCATATCTATAAAAAACTTACGAGCCAATTTTGATAAAACTTTCTGTACACATTCACTACATGGTCTACTATACTAAAAATACAAGCCTCATTCTTAGGCCATGCCTATTTCCGGAGCCACAATAACTTTATAGGCCAAGTGCTGACAAAAACCAATCTATGGACAGCCATATCTCAAAAACGTTACGAGCCAATTTTGATAAAACTTTCTGTACACATTCACTACATGGTCTACTATACTAAAATACAAGCCTCATTCTTAGGCCCTGCCTATTTTCCGGAGCCACAATAACTTTATAGGCCAAGTGCTGACAAAAACCAATCTATGGACAGCCATATCTCAAAAGCGTACGAGCCAATTTTGATAAAAACTTTCTGTACACATTCACTACATGGTCCTACTATACTAAAATACAAGCCTCAATCTTAGTCCACGCCTATTTCCGGAGCCACATCGATTTTACAGGCCTAGTGCTGACAAAAACCAATCTATGGACAGCCATATCTCAAAAACGTACGAGCCAATTTTGATAAAACTTTCTGTACACATTCACTACATGGTCTACTATACTAAAATACAAGCCTCATTCTTAGGCCACGCCTATTTCCGGAGCCACATCGATTTTACAGGCCTAGTGCTGACAAAAAACCAATCTATGGACAGCCATATCTAAAAAACGTACGAGCCAATTTTGATAAAACTTTCTGTACACATTCACTACATGGTCTACTATACTAAAAATACAAGCCTCATTCTTAGGCCATGCCTATTTCCGGAGCCACAAAAACTTTATAGGCCAAGTGCTGACAAAAAACCAATCTATGGACAGCCATATCTCAAAAACGTACGAGCCAATTTTGATAAAACTTTCTGTACACATTTCACTACATGGTCTAGTATACTAAAATACAAGCCTCATTCTTAGGCCACGCCTATTTCCGGAGCCACATCAATTTTACAGGCCTAGTGCTGACAAAAAACCAATCTATGGACAGCCATATCTCAAAAGCGTACGAGCCAATTTTGATAAAACTTGCTGTACACATTCACTACATGGTCTACTATACTAAAATACAAGCCGCATTCTTAGGCCACACCTATTTCCGAAGCCACAATAACTTTATAGGGCCAAGTGCTGACAAAAACCAATCTATGGACAGCCATATCTAAAAAAACGTACGAGCCAATTTTGATAAAACTTTCTGTACACATTCACTACATGGTCTACTATACTAAAATACAAGCCTCATTCTTAGGCCATGCCTATTTCCGGAGCCACAATAACTTTATAGGCCAAGTGCTGACAAAAAAACCAATCTATGGACAGCCATATCTCAAAAGCGGGAAATAGGCGTGGCCTAAGAATGAGGCTTGTATTTTAGTATAGTAGACCATGTAGTGAATGTGTACAGAAGTTTTATCAAAATTGGCTCGTTACATTTTTGAGATATGGCTGTCCATAGATTGGTTTTTGTCAGCACTTGGCCTGTAAAATCGATGTGGCTCCGGAAATAGGCGTGGCCTAAGAATGAGGCTTGTATTTTAGTATACTAGACCATGTAGTGAATGTGTACAGAAAGTTTAATCAAAATTGGCTCGTACGTTTTTGAGATATGGCTGTCCATAGATTGGTTTTTGTCAGCACTTGGCCTGTAAAATCGATGTGGCTCCGGAAATAGGCGTGGCCTAAGAATGAGGCTTGTATTTTAGTATAGTAGACCATGTAGTGAATGTGTACAGAAAGTTTAATCAAAATTGGCTCGTACGTTTTTGAAGATATGGCTGTCCATAGATTGGTTTTTGTCAGCACTTGGCCTGTAAAATCGATGTGGCTCCAGAAATAGGCGTGGCCTAAGAATGAGGCTTGTATTTTAGTATAGTAGACCATGTAGTGAATGTGTACAGAAAGTTTTATCAAAATTGGCTCGTACGTTTTTGAGATATGGCTGTCCATAGATTAGTTTTTGTCAGCACTTGCCTGTAAAATCGATGTGGCTCCGGAAATAGGCGTGGCCTAAGAATGAGGCTTGTATTTTAGTATAGTAGACCATGTAGTGAATGTGTACAGAAAGTTTTATCAAAATTGGCTCGTACATTTTTGAGATATGGCTGTCCATAGATTGGTTTTTGTCAGCACTTGGCCTGTAAAATCGATGTGGCTCCGGAAATAGGCGTGGCCTAAGAATGAGGCTTGTATTTTAGTATACTAGACCATGTAGTGAATATGTACAGAAAGTTTAAATCAAAATTGGCTCGTAAGTTTTTGAGATTATGGCTGTCCATAGATTGGTTTTTGTCAGCACTTGGCCTGTAAAATCAATGTGGCTCCAGAAATAGGCGTGGCCTAAGAATTGAGGCTTGTATTTTAGTATAGTAGACCATGTAGTGAATGTGTACAGAAAGTTTTTATCAAAATTGGCTCGTAAGTTTTTGAGATATGGCTGTCCATAGATTGGTTTTTGTCAGCACTTGGCCTGTAAAATCGATGTGGCTCCAGAAATAGGGCGTGGCCTAAGAATGAGGCTTGTATTTTAATATAGTAGACCATGTAGTGAATGTGTACAGAAAGTTTTATCAAAATTGGCTCGTACGTTTTTAAGGTATGGGCCCTTTTATAGGGTTTCTCAAAACTTGCCTTTAATTGAGTATAGTCTTGAAAGTTGCTGCTATAAAAGGGGATTATTATCATAAAAGGGTAAATATTAAGATCAGCGACTACCGCTCCGATCGCCGTAAGGTTTTTCGTACTAACACAGGTTAACGTAAATTTCACCGAAAAAAATAGTCCCGATTATCGCTAACATATAAAAAAAAACCAGTTTTACGGCAGTACAATGTTGGCAATACAAAAAAACATAAATAACAAGATTTTCGACTATCAAACTAAAAAAACAATGGCCGACGACCATGCACGTTTTGATGAATTGACAGTAGCCACGTGACAAACAGGAAGGTTTCCGATTGGCCGGACGGGTCACGTGACCTATAGGACGGCTTCGATTGACCGCCAGACGTACACAAACAAACCCACATGGACAAGGAATAATTAGTGAAGTTATTGACATGGCTTGCGATGGTTCTTGTCACACGCTAAAAAGACCTTAGCTTGCCTATTCAAAAATTCAGATCACGCGATGCTTGCCCGCTGCGCAGCGCTTCGCGCTGCTTGCTCTTTTAGAAAAAAAATTAACTCGAGCTTGCAAAGTCCAAGCCCAGATCACGCATGACTGCTTACACACACAACACTCAGACAGAACTAACGCAGGTTTCATTACAGGCAAAAGATAAGCGGCGCGCGTTTATTACTGATAAGATAAGACGAGTTTTATACTAGATTAGTAACATGGACTACTACCCTACGAACTAATAACACCAAAAAAAAACGAATAAATGCATTGTCAGTCAGGTTTTTTCAAATTTTATTTTATCCAAAACTTTTTTTTTTGGGGGGGGGGAGTAAACGGCTACGGCGATAATCGGGACTATTTTTTTCGGTGAAATTACGTTTAACCTGTGTTAGAATGCAAAAAATTACGGCGATCGGAGCGGTAGTCGCTGAGCTTAAGATTTACCATAAAAGTACTGTTTGTTCATTTAAAATCTTTATTTGTAGTATTTATCTTCACGTTATTAATTAAATATATATTTTGTATGGTTTGAGTTGATGAACTAGGTTAGGATTCATTTAGGAACTAGTTCCCGGTACTCGTTCTTTTTATGGATGGAATCTATGGCGAGTTTCACGTCGGTAAATTTACAAAAGCTAAATAAGATCTAAATTGGATTACTCCTGTGCAATTTATAATCATGTGGAAAAAAGTGATTTGGGTAAATTGGACTTAATTCAAAATCAGGTACAAATCAATGATTTGTTTAAGTATTCAATAGTATCATTGAAAAGGTGCTTATTTTCAATGTGGAAAACACAGGATACAAAAGCCATTCTGATTTTGACCTACCCGTGTTTATAAAGGACGCGAATATAAAATTCACTACACATTTCATAAAGACAAATATCACAAAAAGAATACAAGTAACTTTAAACTAAAGCAACTATGGTTAATAATAACCTGTCACATACGCATTTAGGTTATGTTTATATTTTTACACGGACGGTTGGAATGGAATGGAAAACAAACCAAGGTTGTGGCGCTGCCTTCTTGATCCATCAAACTAGCATAGCTGGCCGGTTCTCTATTAGTATAATATTTATTTTTTCTACGTGTATACAAAGTGATGAAGTATGTCAGAAATACTAATTTAAACAATGTACTTACATGCACGGACTCTCAAGCGGCTGTGAAGGCAATATGCAACTTTGACACTGGTAAAATAAGACACCAACTAACAGTAAGTGTAGCCTATGAAATGTGAGCTTCAGATAGGAACATTTCATTTACATGGACTCCAGGACATATTTTATTAGAACACTACGAAAAAGTCGACAAAATGGACAGGATGCCATATTTTCTTGTGTAAGTACTACAGATATAAATATTCCTCTAGAAAACTTTAAAACAGTCCAAAAAAGAAAGAGTCTCAAAGAATATCAGAAGGTTTTCCAATCAACTCGCAACGACCAGAAAGTACGATGAAAGAGATATTTTGAAGACAACAGATTTAAACGCGTATGAAGAAATTCTCACGTTTCTCCTTATCATTAAGAAAGGTATATAAACAAATATAAACTATTTCTTACATACTTTTAACATTAATGTTAACCCATAAATCCGTGACCCATGCCCAGACAGAAAACCTTATCTTGATCCTATTTGCATCCTGCCATTATCTTATAATCCTAGCCCTCTTTGAACTAACAGTAGACACACGAGTGTTTCACACTATTCCATCAACAAAATAAGAACAATTGTTTAGAATATTGAACAACGAGGCTGCATGTTAATCTATGCCTGCTCTAAGGAGTCACACTAGACGAAGAGTTTAGAGTGTGGTGGATGCAAGTCAGCAGCTGTGTTTGTCTGTAAAAGTAAAAGTTTGAGTTTAGTGAGGTTATGTTCGTCATGCAGTGTAATGCTTTTCATTTCTTATTTTGATAATAGATCTAATCTGAAAGAATTTTTAACTAAAACGTGTCTGTGCTAGACTTATAGTGGCAAATAATGACTTCTCGAAATAACAAAAGTGGATTTCTAGAGTTTTCAGACGATAGCAGTAGTAGAAGCAATTTGCAAGGATGTTTAAGTCAAGATATGTTTGGAGAGGAGACTTCAAGCAGAGACGAAGTGCAGTTCCCCACAGCATCAACAATGAAAGTGGATTTTCAATCCATCCCAGTAGTTCCAAAAGTCGCAGTTAGAGAGAAAATTATAATTTGTATAGACAACACCTATGATAAAGGTGTAGGCTACTCATTTGCAAATACAGAACCAAATTCGCCTGAGCCATCACCTTATGCTATAAGGAACACTGCAATAAAGCTGTTTATTACCAACAAACTTGCAGTTTCAAGAGAAACTGAATTTGCAATCGCTTCAATTGAACAAGGAGGATTTAAATGGCATTCCAAATTAACTTCAGATGTACAATCTTTGATGAATTTACTACCAAAACTAAAAAACGAAAAAGAAGCCGAAGGTTCTGCTGAATTTGATCTAACTCCCATGTTTAGCAATGTTTTAAACATAACCACTCTCCCAGATCAAGTTAAAGTAACGGTTGTGCCACCTAACTTTGTTGTGAGACTTGTTTTGGTTTATAATAATTCTTTCATTGAACCTAAGATAAATGTTACAGATACCTCTTACATTAAATTTATAACATCACCATTCTGTGTTTTAGATGTCTTTTATTTACATGAGAAGCAATCAGATTTTAACAATGTAGAAATTATATACAAGTGTTTGGGCAAAATTGTCTCTCCAACTTCATATATCTTTGAGAGCTCAAGAAATGTAATGAAGGTCTTTAATAACATGGCCAAACTTCTTGCACATCCATATCAACGTGTGAACCAAGATGTGTGGGAGTTTTAAACTTCAAGACTTTTATTGAATATTAGCATTTCAAAGCTGTAATAAAAGCACACTATTTTTTCCCAATTTAAAATGCGAGGTAACATAGTAATTTATTGTTTAGTTATATCGAATTCTAGCCCATATACTTTAATATATATTACAGTATGCTAAGTTAAATATAAGGTCACTATAGATTACAAATTACTTACTATTATTTTGTGGAATTGTGAAATTATTTAAACTCAATTACATTTCTTTTAATATCTTAGAAAAGATCAATTTTATTTTTATTTGGACCTTCTTATTTATGGTGATAAAAATAGCTAGGCTCTATTCAATCAGTGTACCGTAAATACCATTAATCTAAAAACCGTCACAATCGTTGAAGCTTTACATATGATTTTATGCAAATATAAAATTAAAGAAACAATACAGACAGCACTAAAAAAGTAAAACTAAACTAAAAATTATACATTTATATAAAGTTATCAAGATCTTTCAAGTAGTACCAGCCTACTTAAAAAATCTTCAAAACTGAAAAGACAAACTTCACAACTTTCTCGTATTATAGTAAAATCATACACTATATAATAATATATAAACTATACTATAATACATACTGCAATAATGGATATTTATGTAAAAGTATTTATTTAGAAATAAAAATATGTTTCCAAATCATAATAAATTGTTTATTTGGCTGCAGTATAATGAATGGCCACCACTACAATCGAATCATCGATATTCTTGATTACAACAACTACAACTACTGAAATATAAATGTTGAATCTAATTACATTATAGTTCTTACAAATTATAGTATAGTTCAACTGTTTTTTATACATAAAAAAGGTGATAATTTAATGATTAATATAAATATATCTATTCTGTGTGTTTATACTAAAATGTAAAAAACAGCGTTAATGCTTTTTACTATTTGGAAGGATAGATGTATCTGAGATGAGAGCCTGTGATACATGTACATCGCCATTGTATTTGCAGTGGTTACTCAAATATCTTATACATTATTTTACTTCATTTGAGTTAATATGGAGCAATATTTTTATTTAATACGTTAAAAAGATTTGGAAATAACTATATATAAATAACTATAATTAGCATATCTTTGTATATGATAATACAGGTATTTCTAATCAATAATTTGGTATCCTAATTCCAATTGTGGTGGTGGCCCCTTACTATACTGCAGCTTTTAAAACGTCAAGGTCGTTGGCTTGTAATGCATAGAGTCGTCCTGACAACAGGATGTTGTCATACAGGGGTGAAATTTTGGAAACTATTGGGTCAAATTAAGTAATGTTTCTGAATTCATAATGTGACATTTTTTTATTGTGATAAGAATAAATTGTGTTCATTGTTTTACAACTGAATAGTCAGATTTTGGGCATTATGGAGTATTTTTCTGTCTGTAATTTTCTTATATTATTTGCCGTTTTACTTAGCTTTTAACCCTTTGACTGTTTCACAACGTTATATATATCGTTGTAGATAGTTTTACCGAAAACTGTTTCACAACAATATATTGTTGTTGGTAGTTTTTCTGAAAACTGTTTCAGAACGATATATTGTTGTTTTGCAATCAATTTGTTTTAATGTAATTTTTTTAAATAAACTAGCGTAACTATATATCAATCAGTAGAGGACTACATGCTATACTAGAAAATAAATGTTTATGCTCTTTTTACATATATCCGCTGTAATGAATCCAAGACCATTGCCGCGATTCGAGTGGCCTTGGGGGGCGGCCAAGGCCGCCTTACTTTTTTACTAAGAAGTAAAAAGGTGTAAATAATGTAAATAGTGTGAAACATTTGTTTGTCCTTTTAAAAATTTGCTTTCTATAAATACTGGGTGGCGCAAAAAGGATGGTCGGATTTTAAATAATTATAACTCCATCAGTTTTACAAATTAATTTTAATCAATTACGTAACTAAATGCTCCCAGGCACCCAATTACAAGAAATAACCTCCAAAATTCATGTACGGAAAATAACTTCCGGAAGATGGTGTCCTTCCTCGGTGATGCATTCCACAAGTCTTTCCTTGAAATTTTCCATTACTTTCACTACAGTTTCTTCTTGAATTGCCATAATTTCCGCACTGATTGCCTCCTTCAGATCAATTAAGTTTCGGGACTTGTTTACGTAGACTTTTGACTTTAAGTATCCCCAAAGAAAAAAATCACAGGCTGAGAGGTCAGGTGATCTAGCGGGCCAGTGGACAACTCCAAAACGCGAGATGATGTGGTGGGGGAACATCCGCCTTAAGACACACATGGAGTCATTGGCTGTGTGGGCCGTGGCCCCGTCCTGTTGAAACCAAATTCGATCTCGATTTACCGTAACTCTCGCAGTTTCGGCCCCAAAAAGCTACGCAGCATGTTAACGTAACGTTCCGAGTTCACAGTGACTGTAGCGTTGTTCTCCTCAAAAAAATAAGGACCAACAACCCCCAATTTTGACATTCCACACCAGACTGTTACTTTAGCACTATGAAGAGGCTTTTGGTGCAATTATCTGGGATTAGTTGCTGCCCAATACCTACAGTTTTGTTTTTTGACATAGCCGTCTAAATGGAAATGGGCTTCATCTGACATTAAAAGCACAACATCATTATTAGAGTACAAAATGTCCAACATTGTTTCACAAAATCTTCGGTGCTCAAAATCACGATCATAGAGCTTTTGCGTGATCATAATTTTGTATGGGTGAAACTGTAACTCACGGCTTAAAATGCGCTGCAACGAACGACGGCTGAGGCCTAAAGTTTGAGCACGACGCCTGGTGGAACGACGCGGACTGTGAAGCACTGACGCTCTAACATTCTCAATGTTCTGTGGAGTAACTGCCGTACGTGGACGCCCAGTAGTGGCGTGTACCACTCATGACAGACCCTGTTGCCCGGAATGCAGTCACCCAACGTGATATGGATCTGCGATCTGGAATGGGTTCATCACGCGCTACACCAAAACGTTGTCGAAACAATCGTTGCACAGTAATAAAAGATTCATTATATCTGAAAAACTGTTCCACAGCAAAAACACGATGCTCGACCGTCCACTGCGCCATCTCGTGGCAAACTGGGTGTAATGGCCGACTTGCAGACGGCCGGCTGTGGTCCCCCCTCCTCACCATCCACTGGTACTACGCAGTTCAAATCCGGCCATCCTTTTTGCGCCACCCAGTATAATGAGCTGTTGTACAGTAATGTACTTTATTTATTATTGACACAGAGACTTTATAAGTAGCTGGTGAAAATTGCATCAAACTCATGTAAGTAACTATTTACTTGTTTTTACTACAACTTGAACAGTTTTTATCCAAATTACTTAAAATTTTCACGGTCTATTCATAATTAAATGTACTTTTAGGATATTATACTGTCAATTCACCCTCCTTAAAACAAATATATGTGTTATAGTTCCAAACTAAAAAAATAAAATAACAAAATAAATAAAAAAATAATACATATTTTAAAAAATTTATTGAATTTAATTGACATGGGGTATTTTTTTTCTAAAGCATGGCCTTATGTTATGCAGAACACAAGTTTCTAGCAAATATCTTGATTTTTAAAGAAGTTACACATTTTTAAGAAAATCTCTGCAAAAAGTCCATTTTGAGCTGAACAGTTCTAGGTATGACCCATGCTAAAAACCTAACAGTTGTATGTCAAGATTTAAAAAAATGGCAAACAGCCAAAGGGTTAAAGATTATTAAATAATATCATTAAATTATATTGTACTTTGGTTTAAATGAACTAATTCTATAAAGTGGTGTACACTTCATATTCAAGTATTACATACTACATTATTTGCATTGCTAAAAAATATTTTTACCAATATTGTTTATATGCAGGATATTAGCTGTTTTGTTAAAGTTTATACTTCCATGTAATTCATACTTTGAGAAATAAAAGAGCATAACACATTTTTCTAATGTATTGGAATTCACTTTTATTTAAAATGCCAAAAATCTTATTCTACACATGATTGTGACCATACAATGTAAAGCAGTATTAGAAAATGAGGGTGTAATTTTCTCAAAGTTAGTTTTGTACATAACAGCATATATGTAGAACTGTATCTATATGGCAACATCCATACATAAAACCTATCCTTTAAAAACGAAAATGTTAAAAAAAAATAGGGAAGTTAGTGTATTTTAATAATGTGATCATTGTAGTTTCCAGTGTATGCAGAGACCTCATTGTGTCTGTAATTTTATGTCAGTATAAGCTTAAAGTTTTTTGTTTTACCATTTCCTTTTCTTTATTTATTTTTTAATTTATTTATTTGAAGATTCTTATACATATAAAGAAGCGATTAAATGTCTGTGTCTGCATGAGTTATTACATAAATACAGACAGAAATGTCCTAATGTAGTAGGCACCCAATTTATTTTCAATAATTGTTAAATTTGTCAATGTCTTTTTTAATACATAGACTAGAGGTAAGGTTCATAAAGTTCATCTTGTATGTTTGCCTCTTTAACCGGAGGTCGTGGGTTCAATTCCTGAAGAGGTCAATAAATATTTGTAAGTGGGTTTTGACCATTTTCCTTGAAAACGTTTAGTATCCTAAATTAAAATGCCATTGGTATAGAAAGAATCCCGTTAAAAAATCAATCATTACATGGTACAGGGATCTCAGCAAATGTTACCCAACAACAGTTGTGACTTTTCTTGTATGTATTGCTTCCTCAGTTTCTCTGTATATCTTCTGGAATTATCAGACCTTTTCATTTTGAATTATTTTTCTTTAATTTATTATGTACAATTCTTTTGTTTTTTTGGTATATTGATAGTTGCCTTGGAATAAAAATTTAAATTCTTTTCTTTTCCAAAATTGTTTTTAAATTTCAATTAAATCTCAGTCTTAACAGGCATCTTAATATTCCAAATATATATATATATATATATATATATATTTCCACTTTCACTCAGTAAATTACAGTATATACTAAAATGTAACAAGTCTAATGCTATACATTGACAAAATGATATTAAATACCATTTTTAGAATGATCTAGCATGGTTTTCATACTAAGCTACCACCTATAAAATGAAATATTATCACATTTAATCATTTTTTGGGGGTTAATTAATATATGCTAGCAATTTCCTGTCCATTTTAATCTGTAGAATTGTACCATTCAACTACTTTCTGGTTACTGGGAAAGAAGAGGGGATGGGTAAGAGGGATTGGGAAGTAACAGTAACAGAATTTTTTACTGAAAAACTGTTAATAGCATAATTTAATAGCCAGTACTAGTAAAAATAAATAAATACTAGTCATTTTCGGAACTTGTCAATTTGAAACATATACCACCTTTACCACTTGCCCTTTGCTTTACACCCTCAAAACAAGTGATAGTTAACCATAAGTTACTGTTTTTTTTTTTTTTTTTTTTTTTTTTTTTACCCTTAACTTCTTCAGTTCCAAAGCTGATCCTTTTAGTCAGTTAATCTACAAAGTCTTCCAGGGGTAGTGATATTGGTAAATTCAACACAATGATTACAACCGTTGCATCATCTAATATACTAGTGTATATAATTTTGGAGCAGAAGCACTGTATGCATAATTTCCTATTCTAGAGTTGATTATCTGGTCTATAACAATATCTATCAGGATAGTATCATGGCTGACAAAGTAAAGCTATAATATCAGACATGGGGCGTACTGCTCCAGTACTCTTGTGGCATTCAAGATAAAGTGGAGACAAACCAACTTTGCCCTCAACCAAGGGGCGTAGTTAAGTCTTGGCTTTGGCCGTGAATGAATATGATTGAAGAGCACACTGACCTGGAGGAGGGTATAGAATAAATCTAAAATTAAATTAAGTATTATTTAACGTATATTATATTATACTTACAGATGGATTTTGGGGGGGGGTGTTTCAATCCCCCCCCTTTAGTTACGCAATTGCCTCAACTATTTTACTTTGTGAAGGTGACGTAAGCATGTACATCAGTTTCACCTGTAGTTTGTCCTCTGAACTGGAAGGTATCACTTAGCATCTTTATTACTAGTCAACCTTATGTGGTGTTTAAGTCATGTTCTGATTTCAGAAACAACTACAGTAGTTTAGTAACTAGGTTTATTTTTAATTTGTCGCATTAGTTTCCAATAGTGTAAAACAAAGAAAAGGGTAAGGATAGCTTAAAATGGACAACGTCTTTATTAACAGGATATAAATATATTTTATAATTTTGCCGGAACTGTATCTTATGTTTCTTGTGTATTAATTTTTCTTGTGTCATAGATGAAAAACATAAATTAATTAAAAATACGTTTTGATTAGATAAGTTTTATACCAAATACGTGTTTTGATTTGGTATAAAACTTTCAACAAATTCTTCGTACATGACTAATTAGTATCAAGACATGTTTCAAATATTTTATTTTTTAGATTTTTGATAGTAAAATTTCTATATAAAACTGTCATTACATTTTTAATAGTAATTTGATTTGTAATATTTTTTATGCCTTAACCATCTAACCAATGCGTAAATAAAACATAGTACATTTAAACATTATCAAATCGCCTATAACTAATTATTCCAAAAATACCTTATTAATTTGTTGTCATTATTTTAGATTTAATTGGGAGGTAAAGTTTCCTAAATCCATTTATACTTTACTCCAATATGATTCTGACACTCATGCCAGTAAAGATTGATGGCTCTTACACAACTTTTTTTATGCTCTTATTTGTAGTCACAGAATTGTGTGAGGTATGATCATTTTTAAGATATGATCACACAAATGCGAATGCATTTAGTTTTCTAAAAAAGGTTTGTACTCTTCGAATAATTAAATGATGAAGTACAGTTTTAGATTTTTTGAAGTTTTAGATTTTTTCTCAATAAACAATAAAAATATTGAAAAATCTAAGAAGTGTTTGGAGGTTTATTGTTAAATGTTCTAAATGACTGATATCTCATTATTTTCTACACCTAAAGTTAAGGGTATAAAAGTGTTTATAGTTTAACCTTCTTCTTATAAGACTGACAAACTATAAATTTAGGTAATTTGTATAATTTTGTTAGTTATTTCTATGCATCTTTTGTACTAGTTCAAAATTTATGATCAGTTATTGGAATATTTGTGAAATCCAATTATTTTTGAGAGCAGCTTAGGGGTTACTTCAGGTTATGAGGCATTCAGTCATTGAGTAATGCCACACAAATCAAGTTGATGTTTGTTTAAGATTTATTTATCAGCTGGGCTCATTTGAATACAATAAAAAAACAACACTTTTTCCTTAAAACGAATTGTAAAATAAAGAAACAGAAACAAACTAACCTAATTTTTTTTCTTAGCTCACAGGTAGGACAAGTTTCATCACTTTAAATTGTTAACAACAGATTTTACATTTTTCAAAATCTTAAAAACATTTAATATTAGGATCTTTAAAGCTCCATTAATGTCACAATCAGTAATATACCAGTACAACCATACATGAGGCATGTATTTTAGCTTTAAACGATAATGAGACCATTCAGATCTAACCCTGTAGATTGTTTAAATATTGTTTAGACAAAGATATTTGACTTCTTCCAATTTGATGGAAATCGGAAAGAACACAATTTAATTTAGTTTGTACAAATTTTAATAGTATAATTTTTTAGCGTACACAACTAGCAATCATATTAACTAAACTAAAAATTTGAAATGAATTATGGTAATTGTGATGACTTGTACCGTAAATTACACCAAGGTGTGCTGATTGGTTGATTAAACTGAAAAATGTACACATTTATGTAAGGAACAGCTAAAGCACATCCTGTGGTGTTATTTGTTTCATCTTTCAGTCTGTACTAGCTGTTCCAAAACATTTTCATTTAGTTTGTCCAGGTATAGGTGGGTATAGATAGAAATGTTGATGCTCTGAGAATTTGAAGAAATATACTAACCATTAACAGCAAACTTAATAAATTCTGATAAAACTTATGAAGTTATATTCTCTTAACTTTGGGTTATTTTCTTTACACCGAACCCTACTCACTATGGGTCGAGACAAACATATTTCACCATGGGTCTCCGATGCTTAGTTTCCCACGTGTCTGTCTGTATGTGTTTTTATACAAAATTAATATTTTAAAAAATAAATTAAATTACACCAAATTTGGCTTAAATGCTTATAATAACAAGGCCAGTTACAAACAACATACCTTTCTTGTGATAGTGAATGTGTCATCCAACCCAGGTCTATGGAAAGAACCTTAACCACTTGCTTACGTCCGGTGTGGAAAGATGTGATCCATTTTAAAGCTGTTCCCCGTACGCCAAAGCATTAGAAATAGCAAAGCGTTAGAATAAGCAGATCATGATTGATCATATAACAACCTTACGGAGATCAAAGAAGGCTCCTGCTGCAGATTTCTTTTTGTACAAGTCTTTTACTAGGAAATTTATCAGGGACAACATTGCATCGACAGTAGACTTGTTTAAAAAAAAACCAACTTGAGCAGGAAATACAGCCTGTGTATATTGATGAAAGAGATCAATCTGTTGAAAACTGATTTCTCAAGTATCTTAGAGAAAGAAGATCTAATTGATATTGGTCTATAGTTGTCAAGCATCTCCTCGTTTCCTTTTTTGTGTATTGGGCTTACGACAGAAAGGTTAAGGATATCGGGAAATACTCAGCCTCGAAGGAGACGTTGATAATATTGACGAGAGGGTTGGCTAGAGTTTCTGAACAGAATTTTAAAAGCTTAGATACATTATCCATTCCAGAAGATGTTTTGGGCTATAAAGATTTTATCAAGTCGACGAATTCTGCTGCATTTAAAGGATTTAAAAAGATGGATTTCAAGTTGGGGTCTTTTATCGGAGAAGAACCAACCGGCTTTGCTTTCGTATGTGATGCTCTAAGATATGTTAACGAAGAATTCGTTAAACACTTTACGAACCTCTTTAGAATGAAAAACTAAGTTTCCTTCATTGTTTCTTATAGAAACAATGGCATCGGACTTTGAAGAAACCGTATTTTCATTTATGACAGTCCACATAGTCCTAGATTTGTTGTTTAAAGAGTCGTTTATTTTGTTGGAAACCGTGAGGGATTTTTGGTACTTTTCAGTATTGCGATATTTTATGTTTAGTTTTAGGAAGTGTTGCCTTGATGGATTAGATCTTTCAAGATCCTTAGAAATACAATACCACAATTTAACTAAATCCCGTAGATCAGCTCCCTCGTAAATGAACAGATCATGTTCCTCAAGCTATGACATTCCATAGTACTTACCAGCCCCTCAGCTTTTAAATTCGAAACAGATAGATCCAGATTGAAATCACCTACAACAAGCGTACTGTGATTAGATGACATCACCTTACCAAGAAGTCTGGCAGGTAATCAAAAAGGCATGAGTGTTCCTCAAGAGGCAGAAAAGGAGTCGGTTTATACACATTGATAATAAGAATCACTCTCTAAGAAGTATGGACTTTTACAGCCACCCGCTCACATTTCCCCTCCAAACAGGAGCTAAGAACATGACTGCTTCATAAAGAATGTATTAGCTTCGACAATTGTTACACTAATTTGCCACGCCTTTAAATTTGGTGGTATTACGGCTTGCATGGCTCTTTGTGACTTGTGCAAACTTGCATGACTGTATACATTTTTGTTTAAAATTTGTTTAAGTTTATAATAGTTTATCACGCTATTATTAATTATTGTATGTCTCATGGAAAAGATTCTTTTGGGATTTTAGAGGGTATTTGGCAAAGTTTGAGTAATTTTAATAATTCCGCCGATCAAGTTAGAGCCAGTAACTCATGTCGCCAACAGTGGTAAATTGTGTTAAATTGGATATTAACTGGCTAACCAATTCAGTTTTGTTTTTCATTACAATTTGAATTTTGTGATTGTTAATGCGTTTTATTTATTTTTAGTGTCAGCTTTGATCTGTAACTTATAGTTGTTGAGTTCTAATTCATTGCTCAGATAAGAATCAAAGCTAGTTTTAGATCCTTTTAGTTAAAATTTTACTTCCAAAGTTGGTTAAATTGTTGGTTTGTTTTATATTGTAGATGAAATACTTGTATTTCTTGATTTGTTATAATTCTCTTTGCTCTCAGTGGTTATTGATTTGTCTCGCCATTTTTGTGCTATTTAACTGTCGGTGAATCCTCGTTCAGCCTGGCCTTGGCTACTTGGGCCTCGACTTCCAACGGGTGGTAAATTGCGATCTAAGTGTATATGTTTGTTTTTGAAAGTGGAATTTTCAAAATAAGTGGAAAAGATGTATAGGTGCATTTACTAATTACTTCCACATGCATAATTTGGCAAAAATCAATGGCTGAAATATCGTAAAACAATATTAGCGAAAAACTATTTGTGCTACAACACTGCAGTATTACGTATTACGCTTATGGCGTAATAATAAGTAGTAGATAAGAACAGAGTGGCCGCCTTCTCGCCGTTATCGCTTCCTTTTAGTAGGTAGAAAAGACAAATCGATCTTCATACTGACGTGTAATTTTCACAGTAGCCTAAATCAAAGCCTGTTCTTTCTAATAACGTAGTTTTTAGGTCCCCAATAAGCTCAGCCAATCAGTGATGGTGTTAACACGTAGACAGCTGATTGTTGTCACAGAAGGCTTAAGAAGCAGTAAACTCAGCTGGTTAACTAGTATATAAATTATATATAATCAGCTCAATATAAAATCTATATAACCCTATATAATAAACCTAGATATAAACGTACCCTTTCCCCATTCCACACAAGCTATTCATATTAATAAAGTTTCAAATTACGTTTTGGGACGTGAAAACATATTGCTTAAGTTTTTAATGCTAGTTTTGTTGCATTGAACTTCGTATTCCTACATGGAAGTATGTATATTGATAAAACAAATATGTTGATATAAATAATTCACAAAAAAGAATGTTCCACCACACCAAGTAATGAGTGATGATCAAAACAATTATATGATGAATAGCTGCCAAAGACTTCAATTTATCACAACCCACCTTGGGAAAAATATAATCATATAAAATTATTGAAAACCTTTTTGAAAATGTTGTTGATTGCCCAAAACACGAAAAGAGTGAGGTAATAATTATTAAAAATGTAGAAATTAGTATTTATTGTAATGCATACAGCATTAAAAAAACTAATAGTGAAAACCCTTGTAAATATAATGCTGAAATGTAAATGCAAACAAGAAATGAAAGCATAAACAAGATGCGAGTTTATGATGAAATCTTACATTTGCAACATGTAAATTCAGAAGTTACTAGGCCTAATAAAAGGTTTTATGAAATATCATTACAACTGCATTTTTTCTACCTTAACTGAAGGATATGTTGTTTCAAATATGATAAATGAATCACTGTTATATGGATTAAACTTCATTACAGCACTTACCTCCAAAACTTTATCAAAAAAGAGAAAACGGAAAATTCTGAAATGTACTCCATTATTGACTGTTCCTAATAGAGTCAATTATGGACCACAGACGAATGTAGAATAATTAGCCCAATGTCAAAGGAATGAAGTTAATACTACCTTAAAGCGGATACTACCTCAAAGTAGATATTACCTCAGAGTAGATACTAACTCAAAGTAGACACTAAATCAATCTAAATACTACATTAAGGTAGATACTTCCTCAAAGTATATACTACATCAATGTAGATACAACATCAATGTAGATACTACACCAATGTAGATAATACACCAAGGTAGATACTACATCAGTGTATATCATACATCAATGTAGATACTACCTCAAAGTAGACTCTACATTAATGTAGATAATACATCAATGTAGATACTAGACCAAGGTAGATACTACCTCAAAGTAGATACTGTAGACTAATGTAGATAATACATCAATGTAGACACTACATCAAGGTAGATACTACCTCAAAGTAGATACTGTAGACTAATGTAGATAATACATCAATGTAGACACTACATCAAGGTAGATACTACCTCAAAGTAGACTCTACATTAATGTAGATAATACATCAATGTAGATACTAGACCAAGGTAGATAGATACTACCTCAAAGTAGATACTGTAGACTAATGTAGATAATACATCAATGTAGATACTAGACCAAGGTAGATACTACCTCAAAGTAGATACTGTAGACTAATGTAGATAATACATCAATGTAGAGACTACATCAAAGGTAGATACTACCTCAAAAACAAAAGTGAATTTGAGTATTTACCCTCTGATCTCAGTCAGGCAGGTATACATATTGTAATTTTTACTCTTTTAAATAAAAAATGTTCTAAATAAGTTGCTGATTTTGACTTTTATTAACAATCACTGATACGTGTCTGATATATGTTGTTATACTATACAGTATCATGTGTTTTTTATATATAAAGCCTTCAATTTCAAAAGCAAAGGCCTCTAAGGAACCTGAAATTAATTTATTGTATTAGTAACATTTATGAAGTTAAAATAAACTACTGCCTATAGAATTTCACAGTTTTTTAGAATCATCGAATACAATTTTTAACAAGTATGCAAATAAAACACACATAACAGTTTTAATAGTGTATTTTTTAAATACATATAGAACTCTGTATACTTAAATACAACGATAATATAAATTTACAAATACACGTTACACTATACTGATAATTAGACCTAGCTAGGAAGTAGAAAATGTGTACAATATAAACAAACATAAACGTATTATTTCCACATAACATAGTGTGTTGTCATGTCCCTCACAGCACATTCACTGACGTCATCACGTTTCGCTAATCCGTTTCTCTTTCTTGTCCTTTCCTTTCTGCTTATTGATGTTGACGTATCCGTACTCGGACGTCTCTGTAAATCAAACATACTATGAAAGTGTTGTTAACATAATAATTATCAGTAACAAAAAAAAGTGGTACAGCCGTAAGTTTCCAAAACAATCTTTTACAAAATGAATATTTGTAAAACATTACAAAAAGAGAAATAGAGCTAGAACAGCTGATATGAAATATCCAGACAATGTTTATGCTACACGTATACATAATCAATATAGCTTTAATTTAACGACACACAATCTACGAATACGAGCTAAACCAATTAAGTACAATATTTTAGATCCAATTCAACGATTTCTGCCCCTGGCGTTTATGGTACTCTGCAAAAATTGTAAATATCCAGATCATCATGCCCAAGGGTATTAAAACATGAAAATGAAACTTTTTATGTTTGTTTACATACTGCCATAAAATACTTTTTATGCTGAACAAAATCAGTGGTGTAACTAAAAAGGAGGATGAGAGGTATAGAACTTTTCCCAAACGCCCTATAAAATTACAATTTTCATCCCACTTGTATGAAATGTTAAGTTAAATCCCACATGGGAAAGTTCAATGCTATTTTGACACAGTCCTATGTAATTTATTTAAAGTAAAATTCACTCATATTTCTTCCAATTTAAATTGGAACACTCGTTTCTAATTATAATGAAATACTATTTTCTTTTTTGGACGACAAACGGAGAATATGACCTCAGTGTGTGGGTGAGCATAAACGTAAAATGAAGATTTTGAGGCAGTGAGAAATTATATTCAGAATTTGATACAGTGCCTTCTTGCGAGGTAAATAATAAAAAGCTTAGTAACTTTAAAACATCAAATGATAAATACAGTAGTTCTAAAATATGACATAAACTTGCTCCTTTAATCGTTAGACAATTTTGTTTTGTCACTCTCAGATTTATGGTAAATCTATAATAAGATAGGGGGTAGGGTACGATAAGCGGATCCGGTTTTTATATCGAAATTAGCATACGATAATACTTAATCATAACCAACGATATAATCAATCGATACTGATTAATTATTTTGAACAAATAACTTAAATAATCTATATCAACAGCTGTAAAGACTTTCAAATAATACACGTAAGGTAATATTTCAATTTTACATATTATAAGTAACATTTGATTATTAAAAATGGCAGTCAATTTTTGAAAACTACACAACATTGTTTTGAAAGATGATAAGACATGTTTTACGTGGCTTCAACATGTTGGACTCGTACCGAAAAATCCATTATATGAAATTTGTGGGAAAGAAACAACTGTAACTGTGAGAGGATCAAATATGGTCGTCTTCAGTTTTCCTAATTTTTCTTATAATAATTTGTTTCATCACTGTAAATATTAAATCCATATTTTAATTTAAAACATATTGAGGACTATAGATACTTTTATATCGATTGATAGTCTAGGATTTGAGATGCGAATATTAGATATCGATGATTACATTCTTCGATATAAAAAACCGGGTCCGCTTATCGTACCCTACCCTAAGATATGTTTTGGATATTTATTGCTTCAATAAGGTACTTAGACATATTACATTAGCTAAGGTGGGAAGGGTTGATTCCATGTGAATGTTGAGTCAAGCTCCTATTCATCTTCCTCTTTGTGGAAGGAGTTAAAACCTGACATTCACTGTTATCAACCCTTCCCACCATAGCTACTTTATGTATAGAAAACTCGGTTATTCCACTGTCTATCACATCGTATTCCACTCAATGAGACAATGAGAATACCTCTTCACCTATATTACACCATATCTTGTGCTCTAGGTGTCTGTGATGTCGAAACGTAACGAGTTCATTTTGAGCTCCTTCGTTGCCAACTGTTTCTTGATCTCTTCAAACGAACATGACTCTAGATATCAGGAGTCAATTGTGTAACAGCGCCAGATCCCAGGCACTAAGAGCACGTTGAATTAGAGCTTAACCCATCATTCAAATTGTACTTAGGTGTGAAATCAAAGTTAAAACTTTCTTAATCAGAATTGGTGTATATAAAGTACATGCGTTTTGATTGATCAATGAAGAAAATAATCAAAATAGGCATAGTAATTAAAAAATATTTTCTGACATGTCCAGAAAGATAATTGTTTATAATAATTTATTGAGTGTATAAAATTCTCTAACTTCTAGAGAATTAAATCAATATTGGAAGTATATGTATAAATTAGAATTGCAGATCAAATTGAACCTTATTGACAATCCATATGACTTCTATCAAGTATTATCATTATAATTATCATTCAAATTTAAAATACACATGCACATGGTGGTAAAAATTGTCATTTCCCTTTAAAATTTATTTTTGAATTGAAGATTGCAGCATAGAACTTTTTAAATACAATTTGAGTTTATTACCAACACGAAGAGTATTTTACAAACACTGGCTATTATACCTTTTCTGTAACATAAACACATATTTTGACTTTTGTACTGTTCTCCATGGACATGTGCAGTACAGAACCTGAATCTGAAAGAGGCCGCTATCCTTCCTCATGGGATACAAACAGGAGCCTTACTCATCCTGAAAATCGTATCACTCAGGAAGCAAGTGCAACGGTCCTTTTTGGAATAAGTGCAATCGGTGTTTCCATAGCTTCTTGTCCTAAACGAACCAAAAACTTATTACGAGTTAGATGCACTTCATTGTTTGAACTTACTCTGGTACTGATCATCGTATAAGCAGAGTAGCCGGTGCAGCTCCAGTCCTTGGTCATGCGGCAGGTACATATCTCCACCATACTGGGTCGGCACGCTCTTGGCATCTATGTGGTTTAGCAGGGACGCTCTGTCCTCGCCGTGGAAGTGTATCTGCACAAACGACATTGATTAGTTTCATTGGCAATGATTAGTGCTCATTACACAATTCAATTATATTAATCATCTTTATTCATCATGTAACAAACTACAAGGTTACTGTATGCAGTAATTGCAATGACAGACACTCTATATCTATGGACATGAAGTTTAATAGTTCTAACTAATTCTGGACAACTTCACCAACCTGGAAGTATGAAAATTTATTTCAAAAATCGAATGCTATCACTGCACAATATACTTCAAGTTTCATTGTAGCTGTCATCATAGACTCGAATTAATATATAACAAACAGAGCTGCTAGAGGCAGACTCTTTTGATTCTAAGATAGTATAAGAATGCAGAAATGCTGTAATGGAACTGGTGAAAAGGAACAGAGTTGTCCTTGGCTAGGCACCGTGTCATGAAAGCATTCCTAGGAATGAAAACTAGATGCCCTGGCCAAGATATACTCCGAATGCCTTATGATAGAGCCAGAGCCACGCTGTGGTGGAGTACGCTTCTCCTACAGTAAAGCTTTAGCAAATGCCTGGGAAAAGAATGTCAGATCCAAAACATTCCACAAGATAGGCAATAAGAAATATTTATCTTCCTTAAACTAAAGGATGGATTAGGTGCCTAAATATAAGCAATAAGGATGTACAACTAGTACTTGGAATACTAGCAGGACTGGCTCTCTTCGCAAAAATCTGATGAAGGTAAGTGTTGAAGCCATAATGATGAATGCAGACTGTGTGGAGAGCTAGAAGAATCAGCAGAGTACTTATAGCTGAACTGTCCTGGTGTTTGCTAAACAATTAAAAGTTCCTATCAGCTTATGCGGGGAGAACAGGAGCCCACAAAAGTAACTGGTGTTTTTAGAAGCCTCAGATTTGAGGGAGAAGTAGAAGTAAGAAAAATATAAAGAACCCTTTAGGACTAAGTTCACGGTCCTAAACTCTTCCCTCAGATAAAATGTAACAAACAGTGTTAAATAGAATGAGTTTTGAATATCGAGAGCCTCAAACAAATCTAACAACAAATATCTTGTTGTGTTTGGATTAACTGTCACAACTAGCTCTTTGGGTTTGCTTGTAAAATTTGGGCTTCATTGTTTTTAATCGGAAAACAAACCATTCTGAGAGTATACGAGTAACTTATGGCCAGTAAAAAAAGATAGCATGTATTCTTCTCTGTATTTAAAAATAAAATATATGGACAAATTCTGTTTATTGTACTCTGCACAAGTTTAATTCCTATTTCTGCAAATACCTTAGTAATGCTACACAAACCAATTACTTTCCTAAATTCAGAATTCGAAAGTTACTCATAGGAATATTGATACATTTTGATTAGGTGGGTGAGAGAGGATTAATTAAAGTATTTTAATTGTGTTAGCAGTTTTTTGCACGAATTGCGAACGGTGAAACGTATTATATTGGACATCCGATAATCAGTTCAGCTATTACCAGCTTGAGTTTTCGCAACCCATGCTTATTTTTCTGTTGTGCTTCTAAGTATTAAGTTTTGTACTATCCAGACATGAATAATGAACAATTGGTCAAAAAGCAAGCCAGGATTGTGTTATGTACGTATTAAACGTAGCATTTTCTCAACAAGTGAGCCAGGAGTGAACCCATTATGAAGATATACCTAACTTAACCTGGTAAAATAATATGTTCTTTACGTTACTTTAGATTAAACGCAACTGAATGAAACGCGGTTGGGGCAGACCAGGCTATTAGCAGTGCGGGTTGTGCTTAAGTCAACATTAAATGTGATGAGTTATAGATTTTGAACCACCATCAGCTCTCAGCGACAGTTTGTGTTTATTAAGCAAACAAACACAAAATATAGGTGTGTGCTTAACACCTACACACCAAGCTACTGAAGCTAAATGTATATGCTTTTATATGTTCTCTAAGAGCATATTTATATTCAATGCGAACATTGCCGTTGATTACTAGTAAATCTAATTCTTACTGAAATAATTACGTACTCTGTTCCTGAGCTTCTCTTGTAAGAATGGCTTGAATATGCTGAACAACATGTTGAATATGTAAGGCTGGTTGACTATATGGATAGCCTTTATTCTGCAAGGTATAAGTTCCTGAAACAATAAATAATACAGGATAAGTACATTGCTATATGTTGTATTTGTATATTTTTTATTAACTAATGTACCTAGTGTGTACAGGGCGATAATTTTAATGTCACCATACTGAATTTTAATATGAAAAACACAACAACGTAGCAGGAAAAGATTTTGAGGAGTCCAGACAACATATTTTTCCATAGTGGACAGAGAGTAAGGTCCTATTTTGTTCCTTAAGAACTCCTTGAACTGTTTCTTTGCTGAGGAAGAATTTTCAGAAGTACACGTCAGTAATACTGAATCGTTTAAATAATAATAATAATTGTTTACTTAAAAAGTAAGTGAAAATTTTGAAAATTTGGGGGGTCCTGACCCCTTGGACCTCCTCGCTGGCTACGTCTTTGAAAACATATAATTACTTGATTTCTAAGGTCAGTTTTATTTAGGGTTTAAGTATGCTTTGTTTTTAAGCTACATTAATATTTTCAACTGTAGGTATCGATGCAATTAGCTGTATTCTATATCGACATTATTGTCTATGTTCGCTTTTCTCTCTCGGGATAGCCTATTTGTTAAGTGGTCCAATATGGTTATACTGAAAGTGTTACTCGGT
The DNA here is from genome assembly GCF_021130785.1 of Homalodisca vitripennis. Lineage (NCBI taxonomy): Eukaryota > Metazoa > Arthropoda > Insecta > Hemiptera > Cicadellidae > Homalodisca > Homalodisca vitripennis. The sequence continues at coordinate 29,830,686 of NC_060212.1, forward strand.
GTTTGGTTTTTTTAATAACAATATTCATTAGACAACATCCTAATGCTATTAGTTTTACCTTTGTTGATCGTTGTCGTATTATCATTAAATTTAATGTATTGCATTTTAATTGTTAAGGTGGATGTATAAATGTGTGAATTTCCTTCATTCTTAGTCCAAAACAATTCACATTAACATATTTGACTCTGTGTCCGTCCTGAAAATTTCCACCAAAACCGGAAACATTAGCACAAGTTTTAATACTTAGTGTTTGAAAGGATAATAGGATTTCGGAAATTTACCATCGTTATATCTTACAACATGTATATTACAACGTTTCGAGGATTGAAATCCGTCCTCTTTTTCAGGTAGAGTTGATTTTTTATTATAAAAGTTAGAACGTGAAGCAATGGACTGTAACTAAAAAGGTAATGGAGAAAAAAGGGAAAATTGCATGCCAGATACTAATAGACTTTATTCTGCAAGGTATTTCTTCCTGAAACACGTTGCTTTTCTTTAATTACTTTTGATATTGATGGTTTGACTTGCACAGACACCTTTGTGTTCTATTGTGTGAATAAATCATTCTTATTCTTAAAATAATTTCTTTCTCTTTTTTCTTTATTTTATCTCCGTTTTTGTGGCAGTCTATTGCTGCATGTTCTAACTTTTTTGTACTAATTGGTTCCTCGCCTGACGAAAGGTATAGATTTTAATCCTGGAAACTTTGTTTTAATACGTTGTTTAATACGTTGTAATAACGTTGTTTTCGATGGCAAATGTCCGAAATCTTCTCAGACCTTTCATCGGCAAGAACAAACTTAAAGCAAAGAATTTGAGTTTTGATGAGTTTTGATATTAAAGTACTTTTGAACATTGTAATATTTTCAAGTTTTAATTTTTTGGAACGGTTGTATGAATTTTGCTTCACTACAATGGTAATTTTAGGTGTGCTAAATGTTATTGAGGTGTCCATGTAGTGCTGCACGTACTTAGAAGACACGTCTTCTTACCTAACGTTAGCAAATACTAACACTCAAGTGCTACTAAATCTGTCTGTCTTCAGGATAGAGTAGACTCCGCTTACCTGTACCCACTCCACTATCATGCTGGCAAACCCAGGGGAGAACTGCCAGACGTGGTGCATGGACAGGCCCCGGAGGTCTATCAGTACGATGGACCCGGAGATCTGTGTGCGAGGCTCCAGGATAGCGGCCTCCAGGACCAGCAGGACTCCTCGGAGCAGCTCCGTCAGCGACACCTCCTTCGGTTTCCATTTGTCTGGCAACAGAGAGATTTCACTCAGCCACGTACACAGGATGGCAATATTGCAGAGCAGACAAGCAAGGGTACCCCGAAAGTGAACCCTTTTCAATTGCAAAATATAAATAGTCCACAAATCATCACACGTGCAGTCCCTGCTGCCCTGATAGTCAGCATGGTCCATCTAATTTCACAAATCCCATAGTTTTCCCATAGAAAATAACAACGTGCTTGAGGCTGCCTGATAGGATGCGAATTGACACACCTACATTTCAAGTGCCATTTTGGATCTATGTGAATGCAGGTTGATATAATAAATAGTTATTAAAATGATAATCGATGATTGCAATGTAATTACCTTGTAAATGTAATAAAAAGCGTTTTCACACAAGAAATATTTACTTTTACGAAAGCAGGCATTAAAAAAATACGGAACTTTAAAAGTGAAATTTTAACGATTGCAAAAAAAGATAATAACGAAGGAATAAATTCGGAAGTTTATGTGAGACACGCTTATCAGTGATTTTTACATTAATATTATTATTATTTTGGGTTTTTATGGATAAGATCAGAATGATAGGGTGGTACAATCGGTTATGGGTTTAAATAATATGAGATAATAATATGAAAATATGTTTTATGTTATGTACATTCATAGCTCGTTTAGACAAGTTCCGTGAAAATAGAAAAAAGTAACTTTTCAAGTATGCGTTTAGGGATTTATACAATTTTTTTAATCAGAACCAAATAAAAATGGATGAAGATACGAATGTGAAACCTTTACAGTATGTATATGAGCTTCAAGGAGAAACTTGTTTATTATTTATTGGTAGCTTCAGGAGGTTATATTGATTAATTATATATAATTTAATAAATAACGTTTTTTTTAATAATATTTTCTTAAAGAAATTAAAATTTTGAAATAAAAAACACGTCACTCTCTGAAGGTATAACTCATGTACATACTAAAAAAATTTTACATTTTTATCTTCACCAATTTTTATTTGGTCCATCTTACAAATATTACACGAATTTCCTCCTTTAAATGCTTGAAATTTCACGTGCAGTTATCATAAAAAGACTTTCTGCATTTAGGGAACTTATATTAAAGACCTTTGAATGGAAATTTTAAAAAATTCAAACCCTAAATAGATTGCATTACCTTAAATAATTTTGATGTATTTATATAGTGTTTCGTTTGGTCCGGTATGGTTGTGAAAATATGGGTTTCAAGGAAACCATCCTTATATTATTAGTCCTTTCATTGTCATATCAAAATTCTCTCTGCCTAAAGGTTGTTATAGCAGAATACTATTATACCAGATGTGGCAAAAAAAGCAATACAACACATTACTAGGTATTCTCAGTAATGTTTCGTGTCGAAGCTTGATTATCGATAGTAAAATATGCTAATCCATGTTTGCATTTCCGTTGGAACAAAATCTCCAACAGCACTATCAATACTTAGTATAGAAGTTAAACTAAATTAGCAGAACTATCATAATTGACCGTGAAAACGTAAACGCTCTTCCATTATTCGGAAAACTACTCAACACCTAAGAAGAATGACTTGCGGAGTTAGACGTGCCTCAGTCGACAAGAAGAGATAGTCGAGTCACGCAACAAAGACAGTGCCATCCCTCATAACTTCTCATGCCGGAAAATAATGAGCGACAGGAACTTTACTTTCCCTTGTGACATTTGTGGCATTCTGGCTCAGATTACAGGTCTTGTACAACAGCCTAAATTGCCACATCAATCTCCAGCAATTTTGACTGACCAAAAACGCATCTGCCACACGGGTCAGCCGACGTTGGCTTTCAGACAGAAAGGTCGTGGTGATCACAACGGGGAAAGAAAGGAGCACTTTGTTGTCCATCAGTGTCTGGCTGCAGGTTCGGCTGGCCGGGAAGGATCCGGGTCCACAGACTGACGTGCCATTCCGGCAGTTCTCCACCCAGTCTTCAAGAAATGCTCAGTTTGGAAGGTCGCGAGGAAATTGCATCCATCTTGTACCACTACCTGATAGCGTTTTAGAGAGGACATCAACTTTTGGAAATAACACTACGACTGCTAATTTGGTACCTATGTAAGAGAAAAGCTCATGATTTATTTACAAGTAGCAGTCACTTGATCCAACTCTGTGGAAATTCCTTTCAGGATGCAACCAAATGTGAAATTCCTGGAATTTTATACGTCTGCAATTTCGATATTTATTTCTTTCTTTTCCTTTTTATAAGAAAAGGAGAGGTCGATCCCTTTTTAAGCCTTATTCTATCCGTCCTCATGTGCCACTGGCCTGTGTGAGGATCTTATCAAACAGAATAGAGGGGAATGTATAAAGTACAATGTCAATGGTAATGCATAATAAACATTGCTATGATCATAGACAGGATTTAAAACTCCACGATCTCCAACCCAAATCCAAAGTCTGACGTTAGACAGAACAATATTACCATTGGTTCTTCCAACATATGCATATTATGACATTTGACCATATTGCCATATCGTAGGTTATTAACAAATGGTCTGAACATGCTTAAGTCGTATTTTTGAACCATTTTGTTATGTTGTTTATTAGTTTATAAATAGGGGCTACCTCAATATGTATCAAAGAGGGCTTCTTAGCCTTAACTTCGCGTGGCAAAATTAGGAATCCTTACACTTTTTACCGAATGGGAGATATTAGGGATCTAATCCCCAGAAACTATCTGCCGTATGAATATTTTTCTTAGTTAAATGCAACTAAAATAATTAAAAATTCTTAAGATTATGATTTTTTATTCGTAATAGTATATAAACCAACGCTATTGACATACAGAATTCCCTTTCCGAAATAAATTCTTAAGTACCCCTCAGCATCCTTACCTCCCGCCTCGATCATGAGGATGCGACTGCCGTGCTGATCTCTGTTTGGCAGAACCGTCAGCAAGCACTGCTCGAACACGTTCTTGTCTCTGCTGGGCAACAGGTTCATGAAGTACTTGGCATGTTTTGGTCTGAACTTGTACATCTTCTTGATCTGGGAACAAAAATTAGAAAAAGTATGTTAAGTAATGTCTGTTTTACCAGGTAAAGTAATGGCTAGAAGCCCTCTCTAACACAACCAGGGGACCAACGCCTTAAAGGTGACTTCTGAACGACCACCAATGGCCGGGCAGGCATGCTGCTTGCAAGGACAGGATCGCTCAGCGGTCACTATGCAAGGAGCAGCCACGCTCGACGTTGCTAGATTCGGTTATAGCGTCATAGGTGAAATTTCACACCAGGCTGCATACAGTATAATAGAAAAGAAGACACAGAGAATTCGCACTATCACTGTTCACAGCGCAATCTGATGGACAACCATAGTACTACCATTAACGAAACCCAACGAATTATGTTTAATTGGTTCTAATGGTTTTAAACGTAGTACAATGTCTACTTTGAATTGTCTTTTTAGTAACTATCACAATATTCATAACTAAAATAAAACATGAAAGCTAACATACAGTGAGGTGAGTAAAGAAACGTACAACAAACGAATAGGCTACATTTTAGATACTTAAAGAAATAGATAGATAAATAAATTAGGATTTTTCTCTGCAGCGCTATTTGGTTATAGCCACTAGCTTTAAAACAACATTGAAATTAAAAACTATTAAACTAATTGTTGCTTCTATTACTTTGTGTAGCATTCTTTTTTTACTCATCTCACGTGAATTTTACGTACTATTTCGCTTTGCAGTGGTTTTGATTATTCAGTGTTCATGACCTACTAATGATTGGAGCTGCAGCATTGTAATTTTACTTGGGGTCATAGTAAACTTAAATTAGTAACATGAATAAAAAAGTTTTCTGATCTTAACATATGGCTATTTCAACAATTTTTAGTCCAATTTCACGTACAATCAATGGCATAACGCTAACGCTTTCGAGACAATATATTTAAAGTGTGTGTATAGGCCTACATTTATGGATGGAAATCTGTATGTATGTTTTTATAAATCATTATAAGTACATTTGTTCTTCCTGTTATAAAAAATATTAAAAACGAAAACATCATTTAGAACAATTTACTTTTAAGATTGTACACAACATTTTTATAGAAATAGACTTAGCCATACAAATTTTAAGAAAAACGCAATTTTTTAATCTATGTTAAGTTTAGCGCTTATGAAACGTTGTATTAATCATGTTGTAGGTTCTTTTCTGGGGTCACCTCAAGTGAGGGTTTCACAAGAATCGACGAAAGAATACCAGAGATGATTTTATCTCCGCGCAATTCTTAGAGAAGAGAAAACTAATGCTCCAGCGATTTATCTAATGCAATACCCGTGTACAAACTCATACCTAATTAAAATCTAGAGGGTGTGAAAAAGATTTGAACCACTTCGCTTTTAAAAGCTATCATCTACCGGTACAACGGTTAAACAAGGTTTCAATTTCAAAATCATCACTCGCGGAAAGTACTTAATCTGAAACGTAGTAATGATCTAATTACACAAAAATTATCTACGGTGCGGTGAGTGGTTTTCTACAAATTAAACCGACATAAACCTCCTCGGGGAGTGAATGAACTAATAGCTGAGGAGGTAATGCTATATAATTAACTGGTAGAGAAGCCAGAACCAAGGTATAATGACGGAGTTTAGCAGCGATTGTAAGGTTAAAGCGATACGACCCGGAGTGGTGTGAGACGAGCGAGCTCTGTACCATGTAACCATAGATATTACTAGAGTATGCAGGGGCGTATATATGGGAGGAGCCCCGGGGTAGCAGGAGCCCCCCAAATAATAAAAAAATACAATTAACTAACACTACCTATAAATATAGCTATATAAATATAAATGTAACCATAGACATTACTAGAGTATGTAGGGGAGGAGCCCGGGGTAGCAGGAGCCCCCCTCAAAAAAATCTGTAATTCTACCTATAAATATAGCATGAAAACATATTCCATAATGACCTAGTTTTAAGGACTAAATAAAAAAAATATTAGGAACAATAATTTTGAATATATTATTGTCACTCAATCCTTAGGCAGAATTATATTCCCTTACTTCTTTTGAAATAGTTGGATACCTCAAATAATAGAGAGAAAATTTGCATTATATGAGAACACCGCCTGGGTTTTCTTGAAATTGATAGACGAATATCCGCTAAGGAAGAAATTGATAGTCACTCACACCGGTTTGTGTGCAAGTCGAAATGGGTGGTTATCAAAAAGGCAAAGTTTAAAGATAACATTTTTCTTACCTTGACACGCTTAAAATCAGCTGTCAGACACGTGAATAACTGTTAATCAGCGTCAGCTAATTAGATACTGACCAGATATACTGATGGCGAGAGAAAAGAAGAGACCTGGCCCGTACCGGCGCACAGCTGTGTACTAGTGTGTTGCGGCGCGGTAATTTCAGGCGCTTCGCCCTACAGCCAACCCTGCGAATTGATTATCATAGCAATGGAACAGTGAAACAATAATGGAATTACGAAACAAGGCGCGGCAACATACTAGTAGTAGCGCCTGCAAATTTCAGATAGGCCAGAATCCAGGTCTCTTCTTTTCTCTCGCGGTCAGTATTAGTGAATTTAAGTCTCTGTAACTAGTTGCATGACGGTTATATAACCGAATAAATGAATTAATGAAGTTTGTTTCTCTTAATTAATAAAAAACATGACAATACATATACATATACGTTTAAGAAATGAAACTGGCCACTTTAACACGTTGTGTGACCAGTGTTGTAAAAAATATAAACATTACAAATAATGTAATCATTACAATCTAGCATTATTTGAAAGTCTTTGTACCCGCCTGCTGTAACATCTGATGGTAAATAATTCTGTTGAAAAAGTATAATACATAATTTAAAGTATATAAAACATAATTGTGTAAAAATGTAAAGAGTATATGCATACTAAAAAAATATAAACTGCTATACTAAGAAGCTTGTGAGGTAGCCTATGTCCTGTTGACAATAAAGCCAAGTGATTGCCATCCTGCAAACATATTTTTCATTTGTTGAATGTTTATTGTGAATCGGAAGTTGATTAAAAAATTTAGGACCCAAGTTCACAAAAGAATGAAATAGTTTAGATTTTTAAGAATTATATGCAAGGAAAAGTTTTGAGTAGTTCTTAACTTAGCTATTAATGTTTTGTAAGTACCCTCCCCCAGTATGACAAAGCATACTGTAATCTTGAATTAATCAAATAAAAATAAAGCAATTACTATTCTGAAACCTTTTGATACTCTCTCTTTTTAGACATCCACGAAAACTAGCTAGGCCGATGATCGATTATTTAGTTCTAGGAAAATTTTATCTGTAGATTTCTGGCTATTTAGTGCAAACTGGCTATCGGGTACAGGACTCTAAACAATTCCTCACAAAAATCTAAAATCCACTAAGTACAGTACACAAGTAATCGATACAAATGGAAATTTGAATTTAAAACATTTATTTTCAAGTACCAAGGTTCTGTTTCAAAAAATGTACGCGGGAAAGGCAGCCACTACGCTGAATGCCGTATCTAAATGCATCACGCGACTTATAACGACCTTTCCAGTTCACCTTTCCCCTTCTCCGGGATGACGAGGAGATGACGCAACCGGTCGTGTGCATCTCTGCATATATGAGGATCAGCAGGACCCGCTTGACCCGGAGATGAACACAAACTATCGCTGATGTGGCGAGAGGATTGCTGTTTAAGAGAAAGTCTGTAAACACGGCGGTCCATACTGTACACTTATCGATGGAGAAGAGCTGTGAGGGAGAGTTTCTGCAAGTAATCGACAGTTGGATTGTAGTTGAGGATGATTCAAATTTAATTGACTTAAAAGCAAGAATGACCTTGCATCCCGAGGTGTTCCATGTCAAGATTCATAGCCCCGTACTTTAACATATGCTTATCGTGACGATAAAGAAGAGCTGTAAGGAAGAATTTGTGCAAGTAATCGACAGTTGGATTGTTGCTGAGGATGATTCAAATTTAACAGACTTAAAAGCACGGATGGCCTTACATCCCGAGGTGTTCCAATTTAGAATTCATATCCCCGTACTTTAATATACGCTTACCGCGTCGATGAAGAAAGGCTTTGAGGAACAATTTGTGCAAGTAATCGACAGTTGGATTGTTGCTGAGGATGATTCAAATTTAACTGACTTAAAAGCACGGATGGCCTTGCATCCCTTAGAGTTCCACGTCAGAATTCATACCCCCGTACTTTAACACACGCTTACCGCGTAGATTAAGAAAGGCTATGAGGAACAATTTGTGTAAGTAATCGACAGTTGGATTGCAGTTGAAATGGTTCAAATTTAACTGACTTAAAAGCACGGATGGCCTTGCATCCCTTAGAGTTCCACGTCAGAATTCATACCCCCGTACTTTAACACACGCTTACCGCGTAGATTAAGAAAGGCTATGAGGAACAATTTGTGTAAGTAATCGACAGTTGGATTGCAGTTGAAATGGTTCACATTTAACTGACTTAAAAGCACTGATGGTCTTGCATCCCATGGACGTCAGAATTCATACACCTGTACTTTAATATACGCTTACTGAGATGATGGAGAAAAGCTATGCCGCGGATGTAGACTAAAGTGGAGGAATGAATTGCAGCTGAACAAGATTCCAACTTCATGACATCAACAACATGGAGGGCTTTGTTTCTCTTGGCGTCCTAGGTCAGAATTTACGTTGATGTTAATTTCTCTCTAACAAATATATGTACTACGAGAAGATTACGATATTCAAATTATCAGTGTCGAGCAGATTCACACGGCAGATGTAGCTTTGTACGGTCCTGATTCAGAAGCAGCTTTTCTTGGAGCTGATGATGATTGATATCACTCGCAAAGTAGAAGAGATGAAAAGCGATTGTTCGCAGGGCCAGCAAATTACACAGTGATCACCGAACCGTTGATTCTGGAAGCTGAGTGGTTTGCATCTCACCTTCTCACTCCTGGGAAGGGGGCTCGAATTTTCGGTTTGGACTCGACATTTTTGGACGCTAACATATAGTTATATTTGGAGGTGAGTTTCGAACCACCCTAAAAATAAATATATAAAAGTACAAATTGCAGACTAACATGCATGCAATGATAAGTAGAACAAATTATTATTCTATGTATAATCCTTCTACACAATAGTCTCATTTTCTTATTCTATGACTGAAATGCGCTCACGAATAAAAGACTTTATTTATCTCGTTTCTGGTTTGGTGTCAACTTTAACCCTTCTTGAAAAGTATTTTCTTCAGGAATCTTTATGACGGCTTTAAAACCCATCACTGGTGAATATTTCTAAACCATAAATCTTATTTTACACCTATTTTACTCTTGTATTTATAATAATTTGTGCATTGCTCTAGTACGTATAGAATACAAAATTCCATATAAATATTCTTTTTCCACGCAATATTTTCCAATGGAAAACAGTTATTTTTGTTTTTAGTGCAAATATTTGTGTCTTTTCAAATAAAACATTGGTTATGGAATGTACTTAAGATACACGTCCTTTTTATTTAGAACCATTTTGAGAGTGATGATTTTTTTTATTGAATACTTCTTTTATTTTCTATCAATTGCTTTAGAGAATTTTCAAACTGCGTCCATCTAAAAATTTCAGTATGAAATTTAAACAAATCTTATTTTATACAAACGATACTTATTTTTGGATTTCTATTAAAGTTGATAAATAAATAACAAATTTTACTTAAAAAACACTTTTTATATTTGAACATTTTCAAAATTGTATGATGGGATTGGTTTTATAACTCAAGATATCTTTACTCACTATTCCACAATAACTGTTCCATAAATCATTTACAAAACAGCTAAAACTTATAACACATTATTAAACACGGAGATAAAATCGTGATGGCTCTGAAGAGAGAAATCGCCTGCACGATTCTTTGTAATATCATTACTGATGGTAATCTCATAAACGATGATTTGGAGCTTTTAGTTCCGGCATTTAATCATTTTTAACGTTAATCATTACTTCTCATTACTTCTTAGAAGTGTCCGGGCAGTTCCAAATAGGACGAGACCAAATAATAAAAAGCGCGCACATTGGCGTAACTAAAGAGGGCGATGAGGGGGACAGAATCTCCCCCCAAAATCTCTAAAAATATTAAAAATACTTATTACACCAATCTAACTTGTTTGAAACACATACATCAATTACACGTGTTTTTAATATGCCTATCCAATTTATTTAAATTTAGAATTTAGATTTGTTCTATACCAACTAAAGTGATGTACCTACTCTTCTTTTTGATTCGCCCTCCCCCAAAGCTAAGTGGTAGTTATGTATAGCCTATTAAATAGAGTCCATTTTACATATTTATTACCATCCTGTGTATATAGCGGTTAATTTTATAGCATTTATTACTGTCAGTATAGTCTTAACACTGTAGCTTTTTAATTATGGTATTGCTAATAAAAATATTGCTTTGAAAAATATGTAGAGAATTAAAAAATTTATAGTAAAGTTAACTATTATTATTATTATTTAATTTTATACGGGTTTCATTAAATATCGTGAGTTTACACTGGAAGTGACAAATAATTGTGCAAATTTGAGCCTTGTATCTTTTTATGATAGCGTTCAAAGGAAGGTACAAGAAATATTTTCATTAATTATGAAGTCAACGTACAATGTTATCGGTGCGATTCCATAATAAAAAGATTAACAAGCTTATCATAATAAGATATCGTGAATGAAAGACTGATAAAACATGTTGCTACATATTTGAATAGACAGATTAAAGATAAAAAATATAAAAAAAACTGTCTTATTTTACCAAGCGAATTTAGGGATATGAAGTCCTCTCTAACACATCTTAGGGGGACCAACGGCTTCTAGGTCATTTCCGAACGACCACCAATGGTTGGGCAGGCGGGTGCTTGCAAGGACAGTATAGCTCAGTGGTCACCCATCCAAGCAGCATTCACGCTTGACGTCCTTGATTTGGTTATCTCGCGGTGACCTCCGTATCCGCTATACTGCGCCATTGGTTGGAAGAACTATCTGAGACCAATAAAGGACACAATATCTTTGTGACGTCTGGAGTATTAAAGTCGATGTAGTTCTGGCACAGTCTACATTGGGGAAACAAAACATTTCACATCTACTCGAGCCATTATTATTCTTGAATCATAAGGGAACCTTAATAATATCAAAGTTAAACGCACACGATGTTTCCGGTCAGCGTGGGAGGCTTTACACTAATTTCTACAGCGGTCAGGTTTGAACTCTTCGGGCATCATGTTCTTGTAAGAAAAAACGCAGGACACTACTATGATCTGTCAAAAGGTGCTAGTCTGTGATGTACAGGGAGGAAATAATATAATGAAAGAAGGCAAAATCGAATTATAAAAAAACCTGAAAGCTTTTAGATAAAGAACGTTTTAGTTTCATAAAATAAAACTTTCATTGATCTTGTTGTGGTCGTTGATTGGTTAAACTTCGCCCACTCACGATATAGCTGGCCTTATCTTAATAGTAGATTTGTATTATTGGTTGTTTCCGTTTAAGATCCGGCTTGAAACGACCTTTATTTTATTTCAAAAGAACAAATACTTCTGTTTTTTAACGGAAATGTGGAAGATCTTCTAAATTAAATAAGTGATTTGAACGAGTCCAAGCGAACTTTTAAAATATTTAGGTGGTGTATGTATTTAAGTATGAGTTTTTTTTCAAACATTCAACAAAAACAATAATAGGTACCTATATTTAAAACAAAATACACTTTGGACACATACTAAACGTATCCAATGATTCTCCGACGTAGAAGTTTTTGAGGATTTATCATTATTCTCTCAAAGTTATATGAAGATGACCAATAGTACATTCGGCTGTACATCTGTTGACTGAAGGCGGCTCTTCACCCCAAGGCATAAATTTTTCCAGATTTGCATTTTGTTAACAATTTTTCAACGATATGAGTTTGGAAAACTTAAATGACAGCCATGACAGTTATAAATAACTTTTACTTACTGGGAACGCTGTGGTAAATGCCAAACTTTACATTTCATTAAATATATAAACCATGAATCCTGTCTAACGATTGTTTAATTGTTTGATCGCGCAATTGCGTAACTAAAATAGTTAGGAAAGTAGGTTATTTTGTAATCACGGTGCAGCCTGCAATAATAAAAAAAACGAGTACACTAACAATGGCACAACGCAATCAACACCAGTGTAGATTGTTTAGTATCTGTGATATACTAGAAATCGCATCCAGTGTCGCTGCTGTGGTTGTCCATGAGAACAGAGCCTGTACTAGTGAAACAAGTAAGACTAGTTTTTCAGTAGTAAACTACGTTATAATTAGCCATGTGTTGCAGTGTAAAAATTACGACCCGTCTTCTTCAATGCTGGAAGATTATCTTTTTAAATATACACTGAAAAATTCTATTTAACACTGCGTAACGCGCCATTCAGATATTCTCCTTTTCTAATTAATTTGTTGTACTGTCAGAACACGATTTTATTTTTGGGTGCGTCTCTAGATGAACTGTCTTCATCGTCTCCCGCGTATTTCAGTTACAGTTTTATAGATCAACCGCTCGCAAAGAAACCTGCGCAGAAGCAAATATTTCAGCAGCCACACACAAGAGGGGCCCCCTCCAGTGGTAGGGGAGTAGGACAAGCATCTCGTCGTCTCCGTTTTATCAGCTGTGTGGGTCGTGTCTCGCTTGCGCCATTTTTGTTTACACTGCTACTTACCTATTCTATAAGTATATTGTATTTTTGTGTGTAAGCCCATACAAGCGTAAAATATTAATTCCAGTATCCAGGAAGCTTGCATTTCGTAAACTTAGCCTGTGGCAGTGGCCAGGGTCAGGAGATAGAGCAAGCGGGCGAGTGCCGAGCAGTGATGGGAATTCTGGGAGAGGGCGGCATCACAGCGGCGGAGGGGTATTTACCCCACCCTGCGTGAACTTAAAATCGCCCAGTGTCTTTTTGTGAGTTGTTTAGTATACTTGACCTTGAACATTTGGAGTCAAAATATGGAAGTCCAGTTGTCGTTTAGCGGGGTTTCCCCGTCCATATTCTTTATTATGTAAAATTTGTGTTTTTGAACTTTTATGTTGTTTTGACTGGTTTCATGCGGCTTTCTGTTTTCAGATCATCGTTAAATTGAATAGAGAAGACACTCAGAAATTGAATGATAGGAAATTAGAGAACGAGAGTGCAGAGCAGATTTAGATGTTGGGAAATATGAAATATGTGATGAAATCTCCATAAGTCATAATGGAGAATGACATGGTTAATTCAGTTGTAACATTCAATAATTTTTCTTACCTTGATGCCTGTATAATAATGTATAAACCATAATGTAATAGCAAAGCTATTTATGTTACGATTCACTAAATCTTAAAGTTTAATAATACTGAAAGTGAGGAGACCACCGCCTTGATTATGCGATTATCTTTATGAATGTCACGGACTGTTAAACAATTACGTCATAGTTAACTATTACTCCAACCGTGAAAACGTATTTTCTATTACAGTATGTCCCCACATTTTCCTATCTATTTTTTACTCTTACTCCAAACACTTTCTACAGATTTATGACGCATTTAAACTGTCGTTATGACCCATTTATAGGACTCTGGTATTGTTTAAAGGTATGAAATAAGGTACAATTGTTATCTCTACTTTATTTCAATGTTTATTGCCAAGCGCTCCCCCATTTTCGCTGTTAATTTTGGAGTTGTTCTTTCTGAGAAGTTCATTAGCAGTTGACATCATACAACTGAATTATTCATAATATTTTCATAAAAGAAAATACTTCATGTCCCATTGTTTCAGATGATACGAAGCTGTGCCGAAAGATGTCAACATTGAATTTCATGTTAGTGTCCCACATTCGCCTATGCTAGTGTTATTGTGATTTTCATACTTGTTTGCAGATAAATCGTACTCACCAAGAACCTTTCATACGAAAATTGATTTTGACATATACATAAAACACTCGATAATATTTTGGGAATTTTTTGTTTGTATCAAGAGAAACAGAAAATGTAATGCAAAAGTGGTTCACAAATGCTTAGTTTACGGTATGTATGTGTTTTTAGATTTAATTTTCTGTTTCAGAGACCAGAAACAAATTTTTTTTAAACTGAAATTTGGTTCAGTTATTATTCTTGCAGTCTCAAATCAAGAAAAATTAATGTTACACTACATATCACGTTTCAAGATGGCGGACGGTTGAACTTTTCAAAGATTAATACAGTAATAACTAATAACTTTATGAAAGTGTTTAAAGAATAACAAAAGTTGCTAAATTTAAATACAAACATTTTGACATCCAAATCATACACATTGGTCAGTAAATATTGCAGGTATAACATTTTAACCGTTGTGATGCCTGGTTATAATAATGCTGTAACATTTTAAAGCATATATCTAAATAATTTTATTTCTTGACTGATTATTTGTTTGTTTTAATAATTATCAAAGGTTTTGTAACTAAACGTATCAACTGGTATTATTTTTTATCAGTTTTCATTATCTTATTAGTTTTTACTGTATTAATCTTTAAAATGTTCATTCGTCCGCCATCCTGAACGTGATATGATCATGTATAAATCCATATTCTTATAAATTTTGTATTTCTTTAATGTGATGCTCTTCAATTATTTTCTCTTCAACGGTGATATAACTGTAAAATAGGTGCAATTATTAAATATGATTTTTTTTCGTTCTCTTACATACTTATTTTTATTATTATTAGTTGGTATGCGCTACAGAAGCCGAAAAATAAAATGTTAATTTATTATGGAAGACTACTAATTTAAGTTGTAATTATGTTATAATTAAATTACCAAAAGAACCACCGAATACTAGCAAATGGTGGCTATTTGATTTTTCCAAGTTGTCATCTTATTATTTAATATAAATGAAAAAGATGGAAATAAATATATTCTATTCTATGTAAAATTAATTTTACACTGCAAGTATATATAGTAAGAAACGTGAGTTATATGTTAACTAGTGTCTGAAATAAAAATACAGTCTAAAAACAGATATTAACGGTAAACTAACAAATTTCTGACCAATTTTTGTTTTACATTTTTGTTTGTCTTAGCACGAGGAATAATTCCCAACATATTACCGGAGAGTTTGCAAAAAAAGCACAGAGCACAAAAAGGTCAGATTTATAACTCACCCGCTCAAAAGCGCTTTCAGGATAAAACTTGCAGGGTCTCAAGTAGGAGAGTAGAAACTGCTCATTGTCTAGAGGTACCACCAATCCTGGTTCGCCTGCAAGAATGGACAATATTTTAAGGTCGTTATTTTGCTATACATTGAAAAGTTTTTATATGGCATTTACTAAATATATCACATTATTATATTCTACTAATTTAATGGAACGATTGGTGTAAAAAGTGAGTGTGAGTGCCCTGTATAGTAACTTCGAAAAAAAAACTGTTTCTTTTTGGGAAGAGTAAAACATTCATGAGAACCAATCAGGTACAAACTGTGTATCAATTGGTTGATATCCCCTAATTAATAAATAAGGAAATCCCCTCCAGGTTTCCTGGTTACCTCCAGAAATCTCATGAATGTGAAGGAAAAACAGCAGAAATGAAAAAGATCTAACTGATTCCACTTTTATCGATTACTGCAGCGTGCACCATCTTGAAAAGGCTGTTATAATTAATTGTGATTCCTTCAAAGCAACGGAAGAACGAGTGCCTTATTGGGTTAGACTCTTTCTCCAGTTTTTTTTCTCCTCCTTTCGGTTTTACTTTTACCAAACAAGTGTCTTTACCAGTTCAGTTTTCCATGAAAAGGTTTAATCTTTTCCCGTTTGTCTTGAAGATGCCATCCTTTTTAGACTTTACTCCTTATCAATCCCACACCATATATTAATAATCATCTACCCATGGGAGTATGAGCGTTTCAAATAACTAAAAAAACAACGCAACATAGTAAAACAGTGACACGTTGTTATCCTTCTTAGCATTTTTCATCCAAAAAGTCTCCGAATTATCCAATATTTGGCTGAAGTTCAACAATTCTTTCACCAACCTTTTTAAAAAATTCTTAGTAAAGAACGAAATGAGTCATAACAGATATAAAGAAACTGGCTTTATGATGGTATTATGTTGAGTATCAATGGAAGAAGCGTGATTTCTTGCAAGATATTTGATCTAGTTAGCTACGTTACACCAATACAGCGAGTAAATGGGTCACTGTGACACATGCGGGTCGGGCATGGTAATAGTTAATACTTGATTAATGACCATCACAAAGAACATAAATCTGTCAAGGCTGGAGGCTAAGAAGGCGGTAATTTACAGTGCAGTAACTGATTTTAAATTATGAGTAAAGAAGGATGAATGTTGCAGTCCGAACTTTTGCTTAGCATCAGGAGCGTAGCCAGAAACAAAATTTGGGGGGACTCCTGACAACTGACATTTTTCCGTAGGGGACAGAGAGTAAGGCCTCATTTTGTTCCTTAAAAACGTTCTTGGCCCGTTTCTTTGTTGAGAATGATCTTTCAGCAGTAGATGTGTCGATAGCCGAGCGGGCTTAGACGTTGGACTTTGAGTTTGAGTTAGAGATAGCGCAGGTTTGAATCCTGTCTGTGACCGTTGCACTTTTTATCAGTAAAATCGACCTTGTACTGTATTGACTCTCCCCTTTATTCTGTAGATAAGATCCTCGCACAGGCCAGTGGCCGATGAGAACGGCCAGAATTAGGATTAAAAAGGGATCGGCTTCTCCTTATAAAAAGTAATGCTGAATTACTTATATAATGATAATCATTAACTAAAAAGGAATTGACAAAACTGAAAATTTGGATGGGGGGTCCGGTACCCCTGGACCCCCTCGCTGACTACATCCTTGCTTAGCACTGTAGGTAACAAAATAGAAACGAATACTGCCAAATGATTATAAAATTTATCAAACTGCAGACTAAAACGTTTAATTTATAAAGGGAAGAAGAAATATATAAGGGTTTGTCTTATCATATAGTTTTGAATAGAATACAATACTCTTACCAGTTACTAATTTCTTCCAAAATGCTTAACAACACACAAAACATAATTACATACTTAACATACTTAATTAGTATACTCGTAAGTACGCATTTAAAGACCAGTATTGAACAGAAGTATGAATTTAATGGTTAATGTAAAGGATCATTACCAACTAGATTGCTCTTATACGTGTAATTTTATATTAGTCAGAGTCAACCAAGCAAACCGAAAACCTTCAATATCACCTTATCGTCGAGATCATGGGAATTCCAGTCATGGATGAATCCAATTTACAATGCAGAATCCAAAAATTTACTGCCGAAAGATGACACGGACACCTCAACGGTGGGCCATGTTGTATGAGAATAAAACTTGATTTGTTGCCTATTCCCATCAAACTGTAAGATTCCTGGGTGTTGATAAGTACAATAGCCCCCTCTAGCTTTGTTCTACTTACATAGTTCATGCTCCACGGTTGGCGTTATGTAATCCAAATCCTATGTGTACTGGTGAGTGTGTAAGTAGGGCGAGATTATCGCAGGGTCTTTCCACATCTCTGCATTCCTGGAAAGCGATCACTATCACCACCACAAATCGGTGCCTCACGACACAACCGACTTGATCAGCGATTTCCTGTTGCATTTCCCCGTCGCTGCAACCTCGACTCGCCCAAGGCTGTTCTCTCTCTCCGTGGGAGGTTTCAGTGTCACTCATTGACGTGCCAGTTCCACTCCTGACTTGACGTTGACTTTCCCGTCAATTACATCTCGAACACTACTGCTGGAGGTCATGCACATCGATCACGAGAGTATGCTGCAGCCACCGCCACCGCCACCACTGCTGGGAGCTTTCTCCGCACGCGCTCGTCGTCATGCTGATCAGCATCTTGCTCCCAGTTACACCGTGAAGATGCTGCATCAATGATAAACACGCACATCACCCTGCGTGATTCAGAGCGACGACGTAATGCTCTTCGTGTGGAAGAAGCGTTGCCAGTTTCGTAACAAATCTTTCTTCTCATTCACTAAATGAGGAACATAGCGTGTAAAAAAAGAACGATCTGTATTTTGTTCACTCTTAAGTATGGAGTTGAGTGGTGTGCATGTCTTCAAGATTACAAAGTACAATACAATCTTACATCATTGTTATTGCACGATGTCGTAGCGTTAAGTATCCAGTAATCATTATAAAATAATTCAATGTTATGAAAAGGTCAGGTAACCTTTGGGTTGCCTTCGTTAAAATCAGCAATTGTGCTGATGTTGACGTTCCTTTTAAGATGTGAAAGTGCATATCAGTATTCTTGGTGCTTTTTTTTCTTCAGGAGGAAATGCTTTACCTCCACCATACCATTACCTACACCATAGGGGGTATGAAATCTACAATCTCCCCGTGTGTGGGACTCCCTAGTTATTAGTTGTGTCTTCTTCTTTAATTGTCTACCTAGGGTTACTCACTAAAATCTCCTGCACTTATCTCTTCTGGAGCTGGTCTTGCCAAAGGCATTGCTTCAGTCCAGTAGGGTCATATTCTTCTTCTGGCTTGTCAATCCTCTTCACGTCTGGTTAAGCTAGCTCCAGCCTTCCCTCTTCTTTCTTCGGAAAGAAGAGGGAAGCTATTCTTCGGGGGCTATTTTAAAATAAACCTACAGAAATGTTTGTGAAGTTTAATAGACAAACTATTGTTCAAGGATAACCAACTTTCAATTCAATTTATTTCTGTTAAAGATATAAACTTTTCTTCATTATGGAATGGTGATAAAAGAATTCGCGGTAACTAAGTAGTGACTGCTGAGTCGTATTCAGCCTTATTTCGAGAACTTAAGAACTATGTATGTACTTCAAAAACTTTTCGGAGAGAGATACATGGAAATTTGTCAGATATAGCGCATACTGATAATTTTTACCAGCTGAATTGTAATTTACTTTTCTGTCTGAAATTTGTCAGACAGAAATATCTGGACTAGCGGGATTCAAGTTATATGCCACCATTCGCATTATATCGGACTAACCGCATATTGAAACGGAAAGGTCTTTTGTTCAGGTAGTCAATTCTGATCACGATCACAATCTTCTCCATAGCTTATTCCTCCTTAGCCAATTCCGACTCAGAAGTTATGCTTATGCGCCGACACCGGCACGCAATTTCCTGAACGAAAGCGAAACCAATTTGACGAAGTGGGATGGGCAGGGGAATGAAATAACGTAGTTTATGGTCCACAGGATGACCTAATGTACGGTGTCGGTCCTGACGTAATATGTGGCCGGCGCTGGACTGGTCAGCTGTTTGGGTCAATGTCACGTGACGCTGGGAGGCTGGTGTCCGATATCGTCAGTTTACCAACCCAACTATCCGAAAGGAACCATAATACCGTATTTAAAAATCAACTTCTGTCACTGACTTATCCTAAAACTACTTGGAGTGATTATGAATGAATTAGCAAATCAAGATTCAATTTCTATCGATGTTCCCTGCCTACCAGTTATTCTTATCACAGTGGTCTTACGAGACTGCATTGGGTGGTGATCGAAGTGGTTGCATGAATTGACTTCTTCTTAACAAAAAGGTTAAAGGAATTTTTATTTCATCAGGCAAAACTAAAACCAAGAAGCCTTCTCCAACACTACTTGACTACCTGAGAACCAATGGCGAACCCCCAAAACCCGTGGTTCTTTTAATAGACGAATCACTAATTATTACCCTATGGATATGTATACATTTCTATTATTGTTTGAAATGTGTATTTGTATTAATTGTTTTTATTATCAATTATAGATGGTTTTGGTGCTGAACGTGCTAGTACAAGTTACATGTTACTTCAACACTATTTTTATTATTGGAACATGATATGGAATAATGTTTATGTCGTCATTTTATCAGACTATTATTTTATTAATATTAAAAGCTTGTTATCGTTGGTAAGTACTCGTAAATACATATTGCATCAGAATAAACAGGATGGTATCTGTATTGGACACTGCTCTGTCTAACATGGTTGTTTTCTATTCCAAACAGATCCTAATGTATTTTAAAAACCATTATATTTTTGTTTTGAATGTCATATTTAAAATTCCCTTCACACAGAAACTACCGAAGGAGTCCATTAAAATGAAGTCTTCAAGGATTATACGAAAAGTGTTAAAACACTAGGAAATTAAGGAGGTAAATAGCCTCTAAAGGAGTCTTCCTTTCACTTCTGACATCGCTTGCTCTGTTGACACAGTGGAAGCTTATTGACAAACCACACGGCTTGATGTAGAGACCGCACGATTAGAGGATATTTCTCTCGTGATCATCAAACAGAAATTTAAAGTAATGTGTCCTGAGGTTCACTTGTACCCTGGAAGCCTCAATGCTCTAGATCAATTTATCGATAGTAATCCTTTAAGGATGTAGGAGTCTAAAGCCTCTAAGATTATCTGACCTATATGTATCCCTTACGTTCGGGTCTACAAGGTCTATATGAGCCTCCGACATTTGTGACCAAGTGACCCATAGAAATCCCTTATTACCAGGATCATTATGATTATTAATAGGAGCCCTCAGCGTCTGAAACCATCTGCCATCTGACTTAAGTGAATCCCGTTCCACCGGATGGACTAGGCCTTCGATCTCTGAGACCATGTGATCCCTTATCTCCGTGAGTACTAGGATTATTTGTAGGAGTTACCAGCTCCTAAGATCCACTGACCTAAGTGAATCCCGTTCCAACGGATGTACTAGTTGTATATAAGCTTCCGACTTCAGGGATAAAATGTTCCATATAAATCCCACAGATTATCAGGAATATAGGAGTCCCTAGCTTCTGAGAATAACTGACCTAAGTGAATCCCGTTTCCATCGGATGTACTAGGGCATATAAGCGCATCAGAGACCACCAAGTGTTCCATATAAATCCCTCAAATTATTAGGCGAGTAGGAGTCTCTAGCTTCTGAGACCAACTGACCTAAGTGAATCCCGTTCCACCGGATGTACTAGGCCTATATAAGCTTCCTACCTCCGGGACCAAGTGTTCCATATAAATCCTTGAGATTATTAGGCATAAATGGAGTCCCTAGCTTCTGAGACCAACTGACTTAAGTAAATCCAATTCCGCTCAACAGGATGTACTAGGCTTATCCTGTATGACTTTCTGAGATAAACTGACTTACGTAAATCTCAAATCTCCAGGTCTAGGTCTCTATCTAGAAGCATCCAGCTCCAAATGAGTTTTAAGAGTCTCAGCCATCTATGTTTTAATACGCAATCAGTGGGAACAGATAAGGACACGGTACTATTTTCTGCTATCTAGTGGATTTTAGTGCAATTATGACAGTCATTCCACAGAATCTTCCATCTTGTGTTGTATTTGATCATCTTTTATTACCAATTCAGTTCCAAATAACTTCGTCTTCACCGCTGCCTTGAGGAAATGGCACCTGCAGAGTGTCTTTCATCGCTGATCATTAGGATACCACAAATTAATATTAGGCGGCTGTGAACTGTGTACGCAGAGTAGAAAAAGATTATTCAACTTTCCCTGAGAATGAATCACTTTTATGGCCCATAATTACGGGTCTCTGTGCGTAATTTCTCGCGCATCTGGGTCGAACTAGAGTTGGCTTGCCGCTACATTAGTTCCCTTGCTCAACTCTGAGTAGAAGCAAAGTCGAAACAATGATTAATTACACCAAGGCTGTGGCAACTCAACATGGTGCCACTCCTTTGAGCGAATCAGATATGTTAGCAAACCTGCCAAAATTGTGAATTTCCTGAACGATAAGCCAAAACGATGCTATAAAACACAACCCTTTTTTTTCTCGAACTCGAAAGAGAAATTTCACCCAGAAGGAAATTTATTGTCAGCCACGCCAAGTTTTGGTGGAGGTCGAAATTGAAAGGTTAAAAATATGAAACTATAATTTTCCTCACTTTATATTTTCCTAGCTGACACACTTAAATCAACCCTTAGACTCATAAATAAATGTTCAATCAGCGTTGGCTAACTATCAGGGAGTGACGATAGCCGAGCGGTCTAAGTCGTTGGACTTTGGGTCTGAGTTATAGATAGCGCTGGTTCAAATCCTGTCTGTGACCGTTGCACTTTTTATCAGTACCATCGACCTTGTACTGTATCGACTCTCCCCCTTATTCTGTTTGATAAGATCCTTGCACAGGCCAGTGGCCCATGAGGACGGACAAAATAAGGCTTAAAAGGGGATCGGTCTCTCCTGAAAAAAAATATATATATATATATATATATATATATATATATATATATATATATATTATATATATATATATACAGACCCATTGAGTGGCGCCTTTCTGTCTATTTTTCTTACTAGTACTGCTGACCATGTAACTATTATTAATGTGTTTAATGATCAGTTTTAAGTTAATCTAAAAAAAATATTATTATTGTTATTTCGGATCCGATTATTTTTTAGTTTTTTTATTCAATGTGTATTTGTGTTATTTCTTTAATGTATTTTATTGTTTTTATTATAGATTTCGTCATAATTTATGTTCTAATATATTAATGTGTATGGTAACAAAAACGTAAGATCGCAGAAGTCCGATATTTTGTAAAGTGTATAAAAGCTGTGATATTTTAAATTTTTGTTTTGTACTGCTGGGTTTCATAAATTTGTAAGGAAGGCAAATTGTATGGTTTTGCTATGGAAATAAATCATTATTTCAAAATATAATCTCAGAAAGATTTTTCGTTTTATATTTGTAACCCTCTTGATACTGTCCCATTTCGACCTCCACCAAACTTAGTGCGGTTGACGATCGCTTTCTCTCTTAAGATACATTCCTTTATCGATTTTATGAAAAATCAGGTTGTGTGCAAATACAGCTATACAATGCAAATCGTCTCGGTTCATTGACTATATGTTTCTTAGTTTGTAGAACAAAATGAAGTATTCGTCGAAATTTAACATGATGACGAAGTATCCAAAGAGATACCACTCAGCATTTGGCATTAGTAGGAACACACTTTGTAAAGCCGCCTGGCATTGGAGGCATCCACACAGAGATGTATTTCTTATAAAAAATTGATGCATTGCGTCCTTGCACTGTACGTGAACATTTACTTTAAATGGGTTTTTGCAATATCGAATAACTGAAAGTGGTGTTGGACAACTTGTAAGCCAGCCTTCGCAGACTTTCCCAGTGGTTTCACTTCCAGCAACTATTCACTCACTATCCTTGAGCTGAATATTGCACCAGGGGCGTACACAGGAGAAGGGGAAGGGGTGAATTCTTGACCTCCTGGGATTTATAAATTCGACTACTTTGGCGACCAAAAGGAGGGGGTTCTAATCGAGGGTATATACTAGAGAAGTTAATTTTTAACTTTTTCTAATCGCTTGAAAGGCTCCCGAAGAAGTTTATTGCAACGCCCATTCAAAATTGTCTACAATTCGAACTATATTTTCCTTCGAACTGCGAGCCCCAAATTTTGAGTTTCAGGTCCCAAATTCAATTTAATGACCTGAAACGTTGGCACGTCAGTAATTTTACAAAAATTCAAATAGTTGAGATATTAGATCTCAATTTTGGGGAGCATCAGTGCCACCACCTTTCAATTTTCAAAATTTAAGTAAAATAGTATCAGAATAGTCAATTTTCTCTTAGAACAATAGTAATAATAATTATCATTGTTGTGTCAATATGTATTCATCTATACATACAATTACTCGATTCTCCTTATTCATTCTCATCTATTCAGGATTTTCCTCACTCATATCCCAGTGTCAGCTATCATATGGTCTCCCAAACGTGTGTCATAAACTCGACTAGGCAGCAGAATGCTTCCAAAATAATGCGGTTTTCACACAAGTTAATATTTTGCATTTTTTTATCCAATTGGGCAGTTGGTTGAAACTGAACTCCTTCCTTAAAAGGCAAACGTTCTTAAGCTACCATTACTTGTCTCAGTTCCGTAACTGTTTTTTTTTTTTTTTTTTTTTTTTGTCTTTATTTTTTTAATGCTCGGCTGCACCAATACAAATAACATATACTAGGTCTATATTCATACTGACTTACATAGTTTAAAACTAGATTCAACCGCTATATTTGAGACTCAGATATGGTTGGGACTAATTCCACCAGGATAATCTGATAGTCTTGTAGATAGATCTAGGGGAACAAGTACTGTGGACCTAGTGAATGTTGTTACACCAGTGCATCATGTTCTGGTTGGTTCTGTCAGAAGTAGTCGTCTCGTCTTGTTCTAAGATTGCAACACTCTCCGCACTCGTTTATCGTTTACTGAAACCACTTTCTCGTTGAATTTTCCCCATCAATTACGTTGCAATTGGCTGCATTCCTAGATTGGTAAGTCGTTAATGCAAACGATACTTGGCGTTTCGGTATCCACCTTAACTACTGATATTTACACACTTATATTAAAAGTTTGTTGTTTTATCAGTGACCTTCATCGTAACATTTCAACTGCAATTTTTGACTGACTATAAATAATAGTTTAGTTGTTGTTGTTGAATTTCTCAACCAAAAGCTGAAAAAATTGACAACTATTATAAAGGCAAACCACTTACCTAAAAATAAAAGTATTGTATTGATTTTGATCATATACAGAGTCTTGTAAATGTTCCCTTCCAGGACCTTACTGTTTGTTAAAATAATTTCCGATATTGATCCTCTAAAGATCATATAATGTTCAAAAATACAATTAATGTAACAGAAATTCTATACACTCCTGTAACAATGACAAGTTAGTGATCGCTGTAAAAAAACTGTCTTCATCATTTAGGTCAGTATTGATTGATATGGTAGCAAATAAAAGTACTAGACTTTGCAAATTTCCTCGAAATAATATTACGTGACAAGTTTGTTCTTTAATTACTGTAGCTATAAATCCATACTTTGAGATGGAAAAGACGAACAAGGACAGTTATTGCTGCCCTGTTCATGAAGAAGTAGTTCGAAATTATTTGTCATAAACCATATTTCTTTTTGAGAAAATAAGTCCGTTACAAAGTGGCGGTTACAAGAGTGAAACTAAAAATGTCAAGCATTTCAAAATAAAGTATTTACTTCCCAGCCGATACCGCCAGCTGAAGAAATGTAGAAAATAACATGCGAGGAAACGTTTAAAATTTATTTTGTCTACAACTTCTAATTTATTTCAGGGATATTTTCTAACATTAAATGGAGATGTTTTAAACTTACTCCCCCTTTTCAAAGATATAAGATACAGTGCAAATAAAAACCTTAAATGGGATAAAACAATAAAAAATATAGTTAGTTCGTTAGAATACGAAATTCTTCTTCTTCTTTCAAGATCTTTAAAATGGGTATCTTTCACTTCTGGGGAGTTGTAAAATTTTCAAAAACCAAGCTATCTTGTGACAAAGATCAAGATGAACGAAAAAATTAACTTAAAGTTTTCTAAGTTCACTATAAAAGTCAGCTTCCCTTTATAGAAACTGTACCCATTTTGGATAGATTGGTCATAACTTATCTTAGTGTCGTGGGTTGTATCTCATCAAGACCTTTACTTTAAGGTATTACACAATGAGTCACCCTTTTCAAAATTTTGGGTTGCTCCCGATTACATTATTTTGGGAAAAGTATCTAAGAAGACATTAAAACATACCAAGGCAATTTTACAGATTCCAAAATAGTTTTGAAAATTATCAGCCGTTTAAACGCTGAGTTGAGAGAATTTTGTGACACTCTGAGTTACGAAATTTCAACTACACCAGGGTAGTTCAACATGTGCAATTAAAATAAAAAAAGGTGAATGTACAGTTTCAAATCATTAGAAATATTCAAATTACAAAAAAGTGTTCAGGAAAATAATTATAGGAACAAATAATGGTTGGTGCTTATGTACTTATGTGTGCGACCTAAGTACCTCTAGATCATAAGCAACTTTCTACATAGAGTAAATCTGACCTTGTTTCAGTCCGTTTTAGTTATTCTACTTAAACCGGCTGCAAACTAGTTTGCGCACTAAAAGAACCTGTTTTGTTGGTGCATTGCGTGTCATTATCCTGGAATTACTCGAAATGTACGGTACTTGCAACAACTCTCCCAGTATTTGAACATACAACCTCTTGAAAGGATAACAGGTTTTGGACATTTGCCGTGTTAATGTTACAAAATAGAACACGGCGTTTCGAGGATTAGAATCTAGCCTGTTCCTCAGGTCTCAAAAAATACACAACAATTTTAAAATGTGGCGGTGAACTCGCTCTTGTCATGGTTAACAGGAATTGGCGGTCTCATTGTCTCATCAGGTATACAATTGAGTGCACTACGATGTTACAGATACGATTCCTAATCACGGTGAAGCAACCAAGTTTTCTACACATAACGTGGATATGGTGGGAAGGGTAGATTCAAATGAATGTTTATATTTAGTGCAGCGTCTGAAACCTGGGCAAAATGTAAAATGTAGCTGAATTCAACATTTTTAATTGGTTATCATCTATAAACTTTATGGTAAGTTTGTTCTCAATTCCAGGAATTACATGGGTGGTGTAGAAGGACCCGTACAGAAAGCAAGCTATAAGGAGTTTTTCAAATATTAAGCTGTTAAGCTGCTGATTTCTTTGGAGGTATGGAAGGCTGTTAAAGTAGGCTGCTCCCTTGTCTGATGGTTCTTTTCATACAGCAAGGACGTAGCCAGCGATGGGTCCAAGGGGGTCCGGACCTCCCCCAAATTTTCAATTTTTTTCAATTAAATTTTCAGTAAACGATTATCATTATTTACATAATTCAGCATTACTGACATGTACTCCTGAAAGATAGTTCTCAACAAAGAAAGCGTCAAAAACTTTTTAAGGGGGCCTTACTCTTTGTCCACAAGGGAAATATCAGTTTCTGGATCCCCCCAAATTTTTCCTGGCTACGCTCTTGTCGCACAGGGATAAGTGGTTACTGTGAGATCAAAGAGTGTTTATTTCCTGTGTTGTAACACTGATGGTCTTCAGGTCTAGTCTGCCCTGTTGTACAGACCGATCCATTTAGCAAGATCCCTAGCCGTCCTCTGTAAAAGCCGTCCTTCCCTCTCCAGATTTTGTATTATTAGCGGCAAGTCTTTGGAAATAGCTGTACTTGATCGAGTCGCGAGAGGGGTTGGCCAATTATAATAAACCTGTAATTAACACTATACAAACAATGTAACTTCTTTATGCCCCTAAAGTCCTATATAGACTGGAATAACACAAAATTTAAATTTTATAATAAATTGTGGTATATTTTGAGGGATACTATTTTATAATGGAAGTGACCATTTTTCTTATCATATTCTTAGCTAATAAACTGTAAGTCGGATCTACCTCTATATACCAACTGAGATATTTGTAAATGATGACGTAAAACGATTATTTTACGTCATCGTATCGGCGTATAGGAAGAAATTTGCAGTTAAAATATTTTAAATGGATTTTCAGAATAGTATCTAAATACATTTTAAAAACTAATATATCATCTTTCAATGTGCTTAAAATTTATTACGCAATTAACTTGTTTAATTAATTAATTATAAAAATATGTATATAATGTAAAATATGTATATACTCAATGCTCCTTGAAGAGAGGAATTTGAGCTTGATTTTTCTCTGGTTTCTTAAACGATCATTAAAAACCCAACTCATTTCTCAAGTATTTAATAATTAACCACTCGATATGCAGTATTTGTACCTATTAAACACTTTTCTTATCTTTCCCATCCATGTACTTTCGTTGTTTTTATTATTTTAAAATCTTCAATGAATTTCCATAAATTAAATTTCAAATTAAAATTCCCACGATTCTCATTTCTTACGATCAAAAGTTACCAACATTTCAGTTTACCGTGATTGTGAGAAAATTAACCAAACAAAAAGTTAATACATTTCACAAGGCAGGAATAACGCCAATATATCATGTTGATTATAGACCAGTAATTAATCAAGACAGCTTCGCATTACAGGGACAGGCGGTCAACTGGATGAAGAAAGATCCCATTTGAATATTCCATTGCTCCCTGATAAACTCGATTCATTGACATCAATCACGGTTGAAAACGTTAAGTGGACGATTTATTACTTGGCCTTATTTCTCTATAGTGTGGGTGTAATAGATCATACGGTGATGATTTGTAATCTTCCATTCATGCATCGAACTGGTTTTAATTTTAGGTCTTCAGTTTTATATTTCCGAACTTTTATCCACCACTTAGGTTAAATATTACTGGATCTGGTTGCTTCAATAAGAAGCTAATCCAGTTATAAATGTAGCAAAAGTGGTTTCTAAGGTTCTTTTAACAAAATTAAACCATTCAAATTTAATGTTCGAGAACAAACCATCATAAAGAAATAAGCTGATATTAAGTTGGCTGGTAGATTGAGAATAAATGCCTGAGCAATATGAGTTTTAGTATTCCACTTTTTTCAATTCAAGAAAAATAATCTGAAAAAATTGTAAGAGTGTTGTCGCACTGTCTACGGAATTAACATCAAAGTGCTAATAAGCAGCGAACCTCGAGGCTTCATGGATACTATTCTAAGCCTGGCCATTTGGCAAATCAGAAAAAAAACTTTAGAGGGAAGTATGTTGGATTTATTTTCAATCACATCTCTACAAGTGTGCCTTTTAAGAGATTTCTATTGAAATAAAATATTTATATAAAATAATAATTTTAGATTACTAAAATTGCTGAAAAAATTGTATTCATTATTGTTAGATTCATCCCAAATATAATGCATATATTACTTTTTACAAATAAATAGAGGCTTAAAAGAGGATCCTTAATCCTAAATAACAAAAATTACAAAGATGCGAAAAAATACTGTTCAAAATTAGGCTTACACTTCTACAACACATTTACATACGCCTTTATAACTGTAGATATTTAAGGAGATTCTTGTTATGGAGCAACGTGTCTTTCGTGAAACACCAGCTTAAAGTTTAAAAGTGAATACCATTTAGGCACCGCCATAAATAAAATAGTTTTGTAATAATACCTAATATTTATTAAAAGGTACACTAATCAAAAATGTTTTTACAAAGATCACTTTTGCATTTATCTATAATATAGCTAAAAAACTATGTCTTAATGAATATAAAATTTTATTCAGGAGATGCAATTGATTTTGGTGTATCAATCCATGAGGATTCATAACCACTAAAGTAGAAATTTCGGCCAATTTTAAAACTTGGCTTAAAAAAAGTACTGAAGATAAGTGAATTTGTACAATATTTAAAACCGAAAGTACCTAGTATAAATTATTTCAATTCCTTGAGGTACAACAGAATTTTCAATTAGGTTAGGACCTTTTAACGATATTTAGCACAATCTATATAAACATAACATTTAATGTTATTGCAAAGAAAGAACCCCCTTTAAAAATTGTGTCGTAAATTAAAGTACTATTTAGAATACACAAAAATCATCCTGGAAAATAAACAATTATATGTTTTCCTGTCTGTAGGAAAGGTATCTTGAAACCAAAATCTTGTGGATAAAAGTGTTTAATTACAAAAAAGTACCCAATTGAAGACTGGTGTCTTCCTACCTTTTTGTGCTGTCGTTCTCACAGGTGTAACACTTCACGTGAACCTTAATATGACGATGTTACTAACTAGGTGATAGATCAGGGCTGTAGGTACATTCTCTAATAATTACTGTCTTCAATGTACATGCTCCGATTATAGTCTTTAGCAATTAGTTTAATTTGAGTTTGGGGTTTCTGAATGACAAGATGATCATTCAAAGGGTGAGCATTTCTAAGAAGTTAGAAAATCCTACGATTAAATTAAGCACACTCAAGCAGCTGTATTTACAGCCACACGACATTCTCACTAATTCCTTGTCTACCACACTGCAATCTAAAGTTTCACAAATCTGGTGAATGTTATTTGATTTCACGCTTTTTACACTCGGAAATCTGGTACCTTTCCACAACTTCACGGTTAGCGACACAACACAGTTCAAACGACGAAAACAGTAATGAAATCCGCTGTTCTTATTTGACGGCTAAAAGACATCAGTAGCGTCTGTAAGTAATCAGTAGAGATAATTAGTTCAGGAGCTGAGAGACCATCTACTTATATAAGTAGACAACTTTTTTTCTTTAAATCGTCAGTCGTGCTAATTTTTGTTGAGGTCGGAATGGGAGGGTATCAAAAGGGTTAAAAAATATGAAACTATGATTTTTTAAATTATACTTTTTTAGTTTAAAACGCTAAAAACCAACCTTTACTCATAAATAAAATACTTATACCTTATCAGACAATTAAATAAAGAGACTACAAACCACTACTTTAGGGTATATATGGCAAACGATAGTTTAACATTTATTTACGTGTCTGGCGATTTGGTCAATCTAAAAAAAATATTATCTAAAAAATTATCTTTTTTTAGTTTGAACCATTTTGATACCCTTCCATTTTGACCTCCGCCAAAACTAGCGCGTCTGAAAGTCATCTTTTTAAGGGAAAATGTATATGTTGATTAAAAAAACCCTGATTAATGAAAACCTGACGCAATGAAATTTACCTCTCGGCCTTAACTATAATCATTAATGATTATTTGGACCATCGGCTTGTTTGGCATGATCTTTCCAAGAATAAACTATCTACTTAATGTTTTTGATTTCCGTAACTCCGTGGATGGAAAATTCTAATTACAGTCTTGTTTCCAACTGTAAAACATCCCTTAAATGAAGAACTTTCGGGATTAGACCGTATCCTCAATTCCGATCTGGACACCTTGAGCGAGTGAGGAACACGTTTTCCCCGCCAAAACGACCTGTATATGAAATCCCTTCTGCCCCAGGCGATCTCGAAGAGGAAGAGGCGACCTTTGACCTCACAAAACGGCACGACTTCGATGACCCCGCGACACTACCGCCACCACAACGCTTGTGCCGCCACTTACCGCTAACCACAACACACAGCGGTAAAACATTGTTATTGTCTGTAGCCAGCTCGTGATTTACCGAACAATGCTTTCCCCTCGGCTAATTAAGTCTCAGCCATAAACTGCAGTTAGTTTAGAAAACGGCGACTCCCATGGGGAGAGCAGAAAGCATGCAGTTTTGGATAATGAGGCGATTTAAATTTGTATTAACTGCTTTTCTTGTTCACTCACGACATGAAGCTACGAAAAATTGCAATTACTCCTAAATTGACCTTTGCGCTTGCTTCCGGAGTGGCAGGATATTCAGGATAGGTAACGGTTGGCCTCATATCAAGAACCCGTGAGAAGGGTAGGTTAGGTTAGGTTAGTTAAGGTAAAGTTAGGTTAGGTTACTATATCTCACTCATGTCACTTTGGAAGAAGTGAAGGTGGGCTCTTTTCCAGCTTCTCCAGTCAAAATAGAAAGGGGACAGCATCATTTGAAATTACTGTTACCTCTAATGATTGTGGGGTTCGGTCTCAAATTACTTTTTTATATAATGTAAACAAGATTTAGGTCTTAATGTAGAAAAAGAATGTAATGAGAATTGTCTTCTTAGAAGTATTCGCTTACTGTTTCTGTTTCAGTTGATCTCGAAAATGGTTAAAACTTATCGAATATCTCTAAAATCTGAATGATCTTGAATTGGTCAAAACAATGTCGTGGACTTTTGTACAGGCATTCACGATCGTCTACCTCGAAAATGATTATGGTGTCTGACAACAATTCTCTGCCCAACGGCCTTTAAGTACCGTATTTTGATATATCTGAATTACTGAAATCATACGGTTTAATAAATTAAATAGCATGAGAAGTTTTGAATAGATTATCTCTGTCGTAAGTGCTCAACTGAAAGTACGACGTCTCACTGCCCTTGTACGTGACAATAGAACTAAAGTACTAAAATATTAGGAACTGCTCAACCAAATGGCATGACATTTTGCACAGTTGATATTCATGTTATCTAAATTGTCGCCGCTCCCTTAGAAACTGATTTGATCTCTTACTTCAGGGTTGCGCCCTACTGGCCTTAATATTTTGGTAGTACTGAAGTCAACGATCTACTTAATTAAATGGCATGACATTTTGCATATATGATAGTGATGTAATTTCTGTAGTAGCTGTTCACTTAGAAACTATTTAATGCCCAACTTCAGGGCTTCGTCCCACTACAATACAATTAAAGAACTGAAATCTTAGGATCTGCTCAATCAAACGGCATGGTAAGTTTTTCATACTTGATATAAACGTTATCTCTATTATGGCCACTCATTTAAAACTTGCTTTGTTCTCCAAGACATTCAGTGAGTCTGAAGTAATTTGGGCGATGGGGAGATTCTTGTGCCTCAAGAAAGCACGATAGGCCGTTGAAAGAGGTCGCCTATGACTCCCTTGTGACAAAATGCTCGCGAATTAGTAGCCTAAGTTTTGGAATTCGCTCCAATCACTCAGAGGTCCTGAGTTGTGAAACAAATTAATTTTTATTGTTATCGTGCCAAATTGCTTGACCACCAGAGTTATGCTGGATGCTTTGGTACTCCAACCAGTTCAGGCTCGTGGATTGCACAACGCGAGTTCCCGTTTGGGCGTGAGCAATTTGTCATTGTCCCAAGACCCCGGGTCGGGCAGACAGGAATGCAGTTCCGAGTAATA
This sequence comes from Homalodisca vitripennis, assembly GCF_021130785.1. Lineage (NCBI taxonomy): Eukaryota > Metazoa > Arthropoda > Insecta > Hemiptera > Cicadellidae > Homalodisca > Homalodisca vitripennis. Next base: position 29,863,478 of record NC_060212.1, read on the forward strand.
GGCCAGGACTTACGCCGGTTGAAATTTCCATTACCTCGTTCGATAATCCGTGAACGCATTGACCCAAAGGCTTCGTCTAGCAGGAAATCTGCAAATGCACAAGCGAATGCGTGATAACGTAAACACAGTTCTTGGACAGCTCAGCTAGGCTTTGGTCTCTAATAGGTTAATGCATGTTGATCAGCAATGCAGAACACCTTTCACCTGCCAGCCATTACACAATAACAAGAACCTAGTTGAACAGTTGTCGGGTGAGGTATATAATTAGATATTTACGCTAATCATAATCTGACTCTGCCAGTCATGACGTGCAGAGTACACAGTTGTCTAGTCCGCTCACTGATTAATTTGTCATCCGATTACCTCAATTAGACTGTCATTCTATCAAAATACTGGCCGTGTGGGGTGTTGAGTGACAAGCGATTCTGAACTTTTTTCGCGCGGTAGCAGTCCATCAATCTTTCAAAGATGGCGGGAGAGCACAATTGTCTCTTTCTTGGTTTCCTGAATACAGGTGTTAAATAAATTCCATTATTGTTACACACGCTTATGTAGTTTAAAGAATGACTCAATAATATATGAAAATGCTGATCGTGAACGAGCACGCAGTATGATTGAAGCCGAATGTCAGTCAGGCTGTACTTCTCAGGACTGATAATTTAGGGTCCAAATCAAAATAAACAAATATAAAAAAACTAATCCGGCGTTACAGAAACATTTTAGATCACAATACAGGACTATCTTGACGTAACCTCGAGAGGATATTTCGAACAATTATCAACATGTAAAATCTTTAGATTCCATATTATTTTATTTAAATATCTCAGAAAAGTCTTGCAAAGTGAAAATTAAATATTTAGGTCAAAATAGCCTTTAGATATGGGCTTACCTGTACCTGTAACTCTTATGAAAATGTATGAAGAGATTTTGAAATTTCTTGACGCCTATCACTTTGAAATAGAATAAATAAAACTGAATTACTTTCCTAAAGAAATTTATCCTGTCTATTTTTAGACGTTTCCTATGGCAGGCGGTGGTGTTTTAAACTATTGAACTGCAAACACCCCTCTTCCTAGGCGTTAGTGATTTTTAGTTATATTTATGATAATAAATATTGTAATATATTGTTTCATTGTTATATTGTTAAATATATTTCACATATATATATAACACACCAAAGGATACGGTGTTATATTGTGACGCAGGGGGTTCAACTCCCCCCCCCTGAAATTTCGAAAGGCAAATATTGAAATTGCATGAAAGAAAGAACAACTCTTAAACCTCAAAAATTCCCGAGTTCCCGTTTTGGATATTATTTTATATCTCCCCAGAGTGTAAGCCCCTTCCAAAATAATTGTCTATGTACGGCACTGGTTGTAGTAGTACAGTATTCTAGTTCAGTCAACTGCAGCAGCGATATCAACGATTTCTTGCAAAAACTTACAGTCACGTTTCTGACCAACCAGCTGACCCACTTGGCTCTAATATATACAGCTGATAATTATTATTTATGGCATTCCCATTAAGCTGCAACTGTCTGATGTAACTTCCTATTGGTGGAAACGAGTTTTCTTGTCACGTGAAATCTTTGTTCTCAATTAACTATTATTGATTATTGTGCACGCGAACGCCGCTATACGTATTGATTGTTAATAGGCATTTGTAAAGTAAGTAATTCAAGGAATCATGTTTTTTATTGAGGAAATTGGCTACAGGCTCTGTTTACAAATAAGGCTATCGTAATTCCAAATTCCTTTTCAAGCATAGTTTTAATATGCAATACTGAAAAAGATTTTCCATTTAATTTGATCAAATAAATTTAGAATCCGACGATTTCCATTAGAATTCAATCTTATTTCTTTATCGTTCAATAAAACGTAAGTTACGTAATTGTATGAACGTTTATTTTAGCCCAGTTCAACTTCCTCCTAAGGTCCAAAACAGCATCACTAGGGAATTCTGTTGACTGTTCCAAGTCACTAATGTCATTGAAGTGTCCGTCTTTGAGTTGCCTTCGTTATAAAGTGTTCAAGGCCAAAAATCCCACATTAATGTACTGGTGTCAAATTAGCAAACATAGTAAGCTCCTTAATTTTGACTGTAGGCATCTCGTAGATCTCATAAAATGAAGTGATGAGTGGTGGATTACAATGGCAATGGATTACGATTATTACCCTGCTTCGATTCCTGAAGAGCTGAAAAAATTTTAAGGTTTGACCTTATAAACAATTATTCAAATAGCCTACCACTTGAAAAATAATGAAAATTAACCTAAACTCGTAAAAAGATAATTAAGACCTTTACGGGATATTGACTCGTACATGGGATGAAAAAATTAACACAGTACCACTTGGTATAGTCTGATTCAATTTACATTCAAATGCAACTGGACCATGGATAAGGTTGTAGGATAGAGACATAAGTCAGACTGAATATACCTAGGGACTACAATTGGCTAGACACTGATCATCATTTTGTCTTCAATGTGATTTTAAAATTACAATTCCTTGCTGAAGTGTGATGATCTTGCATTACCAAAGGATAAACCTGATTTGTAACTTTTACCAGAAAAATACGTGATAGTCTAGCCTGACATTGTGATAATTGTAATCATCTTCCAATCTAAAATAGTGGTTCCAGTTAATTAGGTGGAGTGTTTGGAGTTACGTGGTATACGGACTAAACTTGAAGATATGAAGCGGCATATATAAGAGAAGGTCCCCGGGGAGAAAACCATCAAATCATAACCCCAAGACCTGACAAGAGCTTTACAATTTTTGCATTTGAACAAACTGTACATTTCATGACTTTTTTAGTTTTAGGACCTCAGTTAAAACGTTTATATTGATTTAGGAGTGATACAAGTATATTAGTTACTTACTCTCACCCTAAGATCAAACGAAACTCTCATCGGAACAGCAACATCACCGACTCTCAAGACGAAAGGTGCACGCGGAAGCTTTATCAGGGTAGTTGTAATTAAATTTATTTTTTGCCTACAATTCTCTTAACAGAATTGTAGGTTAGGTTAGGTTAGGTTAGGTTAGGTTAGGTTAGGTTAGGTTAGGTTAGGTTAGGTTAGGTTAGGTTAGGTGTGTGATATTCGTATAACAATGTTTACGAATATCACACGCTTACTTTATTATGCAAAAGTAAAGTTACTAAAAGTATGTATTACTAAAACACCGTCTCCTAGAGCAAACCTGCTATACGGTTGAGACAGTTTTAAACGAATAAAGAAGAATTGAATGTATATGTTAATATGTTTACTAGAGCATAACGCAACATGCAGACAGAAAATGAATAAACTGTAAACATACCAATTGGTAAAAAGTTGAATTTCACAGAAGTTTATTTTGGTCGTCGGAAATCCGATCACTGTCGATATCCTGGATCGATATCGGTGAGGTAGGTCCAAGCTAATCGAAGTCGAACCGCGGGTCCAGTTTTTTAGCAGTTTTTTGTACAGGTCGGCAGACAAAAAGCAGACAAACTTGCAGAACCTGCTGGCGATGACGCATCCATCAGATCACTTTATTGGGCTTAATGTAAACGGAATTTCCTGTGAGATTAATTGGTTTTTGTGGGATCTGGATTTAATGTACGTGATAAATGAGTCTATGTGCCTTAATATAGACATGTGGTGTTGTATGTCTGTCTATCCTTGGACAAGTCTTGATAGAAAGCCCTAGAAACTTGGTACATAGGTGCATATTGGTTCAAGGAAGAACTCTATTGATTTTGAGGTTAAAAGTTCAAATTAAAGGTAAAAATAACATTTTTACATCAGTGTTATGAGTAACCATAGCGACAACGATAAACTCACAGAGTAAACGAATTTGTATCTGAGCCAACAAAGTGTTTTGGATTATTTTAACACATTTATACTTTCTTTCACGTTTTTGTTGTCATTTTTCAATACTCTGTAGAAATTAATGTTTGATTTGTAGAAAGTAGAACGAATTGTTGAAGTTGATACTCATACAGTAGGGGTGGTAGCAGTCAATTACTGGTTCTTTGTTTCGCGCTGTGATTATTCTGATTAGAGTCCTGGCTAAAGGATTCTCTAATTTTATTTATATGGGTATAAAAAATCACACATTTAGATGAGGAGTAGTTAATCAAGGATGGGTTATTTTAGAGAAAGACGTATTTTTATGAATCAATGGATACGTATCTCATCATAATGAACCAATGAAAAGTGAAAACACAATTTTTGCCTTTTTAAATTCACATGTCAAAAACAGTCAAAAAGGCGAAATTTACGGCTAAGAAGCCCTCTCTAACACTTAACCTGGGGACCAACGGCTTAAAGGTGTCTTCCAAACCACCACCAATGGTCGGGCAGGCGGGCTGCTTGCAAGGACAGGATCGCTCAGCAGTTATCCACCCAAGCAGTAGCCACTTTAGACGTTGCTTGATACGGTTATCTTGCGATAACCACCGTACCCGCTACGCTGCGATAACAATATTAAATCTCAGATCAAAACCCATCACACTTTTACAAAAATAATGACCAATTCCGCTTTATAGCGTGTCTGCTGTACGCACTCCGCAGTCGGTAGCGAGGCAGTGAAAGCTATGACGACGCTGTCAGGGATCGTTTACTGCTGTTATCGTATCCGTTAATTGTTATGGTAGCGGTTGTCTTGTGAAACAGAGATCCATAAAGCGGCGCGGCGGAACTGCTGTCACAATCTCAACAAGGCTTTTCTTGTTCAGGAGAACACCTAGCGGCTGTAGTAAAACGACCTTGGGGTTTTTCCATAAGAACTATGATAAACCTAATGTAGGCTACTTTTAAGCTCATTTTTTATCGTAGCACTTTTTTGCGTACTTTGAAAACCTTATCAGTACGTATCCATAACGCTTTTTAATTTTAGTTGGTTAATTTGTTTCTAATATCGTAGTCCCATCCTAAGATAACACCCTGGGACTGAAAAATAATTTTAATACCAAGAAATAAAACTCATTTTAATAATGAATTTTGAGCGTTTTGTAAACAGTCCCAAAAGAAAATGGCTGAAGGTACAAATTGCACTGCCTTACGTAAATCATATGAAATATAATTTTTAGCTTACTTTGAAAATCTTATCAGTAGTTACGTATCCATAACGCTTTTCAATTTTTTAAAGTAATTATTTTATTAGTATTTAATTGTTAAAGATTTTAAGATTGAGATATTTTTATAAATAACCAAAAAACGTGTTTGAATGCGTATTAGTTAAACCTTTAAAATAATACATTTCCCATAATTCTACGACTAAAAATAAGATCGTGACCATCCATGAGGCAACATTGTTCTTATGGTGCTGAAAACAAGATGGCCGCCACTGCAAACGACTCTTAATCCAAACAGACCTAGTATAGTAAAATATTCTTCAACTGATACCTCTAAAACTACTAGAAAACATCCACTATGTATAACACAATAGTTGTGTAATCAGGGAACCTTTGTGTTTTTTGCCTTTCAATAAGTTGTTGGATGGAATCGGTATGAAAATAAACCAGCAATATGCATTCTTAGATGGGAAGGGGGTTATTTTTAAACTCCAATGTTATTTTAATCGATTATACATAAAATTTTAAAGTGAAAAAGGCGTAAGCCTATCTATACATTTTCTACACATTACCCACCAAGAATCGAGCCCGTGACCTCTCATTGATTGACTTTAGAGATAAAACACACAAATTATGTTTTCATTTTTATAAGAAAACATAGGATCTTTTACTTTCCTGTAAAAAAACTAAGAGCAAGTTATCCATATTTTTACACTGATAGCTACATAGACAGGAAGGTTCGGGTTCTATTGCTATTTTAGTTCAATTAAACAAAATAGTAAAAAAAATAGCCAATGACCTTAAAAAATTACGGTGTATACCAGAAGGATAGATACCCCACCATATGTCGCGTAACAATCTGTTGCATGCAACTATTTAAGACTATAGATAATTTAATTATAAACAGATAAAACGATATACAAGATAATCATATGGTAAAGAACTTTGTACAATTCCAGGCAGACAAAAAAATGTGTTGTCTACTGAGTGGATTCAACGACGTTAAGCCAAATCCCATGGAGTGACATCCGCCCTCATCAAATCCAGTGTTCCTCATATACAACTGAAGCTTGGTGCAAAATTTTTAATGTTATTTTCGAAATATCGCGCTGTTAGATAGACAGACGGACAGACTTCGCTAACGCTCAGCCCATCAATGTCTTGCCATGTTAGAGAAAGATAAAGAGTATCTAAAACAAAAGTAAAACTAGTTCCCTCTGTTTTATAATTACCACGGAAGCTAGGTGAGTTATAATTGTGGAAACGGTCGTATGCTACTTTCACACGGTGCATCCTATACGCAATTGCAGCAATATACCGGCAATATCTAGTAGGCCTACTTGGAAAATGCCACGTTGTAACACTTCATCACCTTTCTTTGTTTAAACTTGTTATTAACTATGGAAGGTTTGAAAGGATAACATGATTTTGGACATTTACTATCGTTTTATGTTACAAGAGGTATACCACAACGTTTCGAGGATTGGAGTCTATCCTCTTCGTCAAGTAGAGGATAGAGAGGGGGGTTAGGAGGTTAGGAGGTATGTATTTTTGTATTAATAACAGAAAGAAGAAAAGAAGGGAAATAACATTCAAAAGCTGCTTGAAGTCCAGTCCAGGTGTTGTCCCAAGCACAATTTTATTGACGAGTACGAGAATCACAATCACACATCACGTACACAGGCTACAGTGGGATACTAACAAGACTTTATCACCATCACATCTACTCCGATGAATTGTTAGGTTTTGAGACTTAAAATGGTGCAATAGAATTTTATTTGGTTAATTTGTTTCTAATATCGTAGTCCCATGCTAAGACATCATTCCAAGGACAGAAAATAATGTAATACCACGAATTAAACTCATTTTAAGCATAAATATTCAGTGTTTTGTACAAGAAAATGTCTGAAAGTATAAATGTTATTATATTATGTGAATCGTATGAAATACAACTTCACGGATTATTAAAAAAAAATTAACTGTTTAGTGAAAAATAATATGAGAAACTTTATTCTATTGTAATAAAAAAGTTGTTATGAAAATTATATTTTTTAATAAATAAAAACTGAACCTTTCGATCGTCTTTCGTTTACTGCACAAAGATAAGATCTTCGGTCATTTTTCTTTGCGTCTGCGTCTGGGTTATAAGATGCCTCTATTACTTATTCTGTAAGCTGATGTGATTAGCTAAGACCTCAAAAATACAGGGAGTGTCCATTTTATATTTACTGTAATGTATTATATACAAAGTACGCTATAGCAGGGATCTTGAAACAGTTCAATGCAAAATATTATCTACAGCTCATTTAATTATTGACGAATAGAACGACAAACATTATACCGAAAAAGAATTTGACTTCTTTCGGCACACAAAAGAAATTGTGTCAGCTTCCAAATTGAATTGAATTGAATTGTGTTGAGTTTCAAGAATTGTAATGCTCAGCCAAATTCCGAAGTTGAACATTCAACGTTATAGAACTCATTCTTGAATTTGTAGGAATGAAGGTTTTTAGACAATAATGAAGAACGTATTTCGCTATTTTCTCGTTACCGTCAAGGTTATCCATAAAATCAATTTAAAAATATTTGCTAACGCTCTGCCAAAACCCATGGACTGACAGGCAATATAATTGAATTCAGTGTTCCTATATATACGAAACGTCATCCTTAATTTCAAGTTTATACTTCAGTTCGTTTTCGAGATATCGTACGAACACACAGACATAGAGACAGAAATTAAATTGTTTTAGCCTCACGGTTATAGGCTTCGCTAACGCTCAGCTAATTGTATTTGTGCAAAACGTGTTATATACGCATGCAGAATGAAAGCAAAGGAACAGTCCGGAACGGTTGACTGCATGATTGCTTGGTTGCTCTGGAACTGCGGTCTTCTACGGTCCCTTTGCGATCTTCTTTTGGTCGTACTGTGGAAACCGCAATTTCTGGTTGAATAATCGGTTCCACCTAGACCAGCCATCTGGTAACAGATTACTAAATTCGTACCCATGGTACGCAAGCATTACAAAATGCTCAGTGACAATTTCGTCGTATCTTTTATACACGTTCAAATGGGTGAAATTGTCCAATGAATTCCTTAGATCCTAAAGAAGATCCTTAAAGTGGCGATTTCGGTTTCTTTATCTAGTTGTCTGACTGTTGGTTTTAAGCCTGCTAGAGATTTCTTGTTGCCATTAGTTTTGTTTCATGGTGACAATGGATCACGATGGATCATGGATCCCATGAAGGCATTTAAGTGGAATGATCAAAAATCTTCTCCACCCACTCTTCATTGTTGGGAAGATGAAAGTAACTTTTTCAAATCCATCTCTTCAGGTGGTGTTAATTTTCATAGGAAATTTTAAAATTCTCAATGGTTCAATAGTTAAGGTGGATTTTTAGGGCGCCTAGTATATATGAAGATTTAAACATGTACATAGTATTTGAATTTAATAACGGTCATTCTGAGCTCAGGATTCGGCGGGAAGTCGTAACTAACGGTAATATCGGCTAATTATTGGCATTACGAGACAAGGAAGTACATACCAAGCGTACGTACGGTACGGCGGATACTGCCTGTGCGACGCGGCGGTGATGAAAGCAAAGTATGTAACCATTAATAACACGTGAGCCCTCCTATCAGGAAGACCAGGAGAAAGTCACCGTCCTTGTGCGCAAGGATCATTTGTTAAAGGGAGAACGATTGCCTAAAACGTCCGTGAGTCGTCCAGTAAGAATATAAAGTCTTGGAAGTAACCTTCATGGAGATCTGAGCGTCATTGGTTTTGTATGTGCTCATTGTTCCTGGTTTCATTAATCACTATCAAAAAGAGGAAGGATGAATGCTCACCTTCAGTCTAGGTCTGATCTACCCTTCCACAACCATAGAATTGTCAAGGTCTTTAACTGGGCTTGAAGACTCTCAACAGAAAGTTGAAGATCCAAAAAATTGTGGTCTAGAACACAAAATTTTTAAATACAATAAGTAAGCCTCAATTTGGGTTCAACCAATTCCTGTTTCCTTCACATTAACACTTTACTTACACCAGTCAATACGCTTTTGATAGAAATGAGAGATACTGCTATCCTAAAAAATTAATCGTTCTTCAAAAATTAGTGATTCTCAGTGATGTAATAATTTAAAGCAGTATTTCATCACTGGCAACATTTTCTCTTATCGATTGAGGGATAAAAACTGGAAACTCATGGAATAGGGAATTCCATGAACCGGTCGCCGGAGAGAGGTGTTCGAGCCTCGGACTCCTTTAATTTTTTAGTTGAGATGAACCAACGATTTTGAAATGCAAGGTGAAATCACGATGATTTATTCGTAAGCATCTAATGTGACGATTTCCAGTTAATACATGGGTATGCAAGATATATCGTGACTTAACTGGAGATTCTTAAGAGGAATGTTGAACGTTTATAAACAGGTTTAGATATCAAGTTTCCAAGAGTACTTTTAACTCTTACTTTGCACTTGGAAAAAGATGTTCTTCATCACACAAAGTGTTTTTGTGTAAATAATTTTCCTTCTAATAAACATACTCCTCTACGTTCCTTCTTTTCGATCTATGAGTATCCACATTTATTTCACAACAATAGCACTATCACTCGATCAAGTAGCTCTCCTTCCACCGGAAAATGCTTTCAACACCCCCTTCATATGTTTTAAGTACCTTAGTGCCAAATATAGACCAAATTTGTTTGTTATCACACATTATGAATTAAAAGTAGATGTTACATCTCATAACTTGGATCGTTCCGTCATGATACAGCAACTGCCAAAATCATCAAAAAAGGTTACAGTTTTAATTTCCGAAATCAAAAGTTGCTCATCAAAGTTTCTTTGAACACCAAATGTAGTTTTATTTTATTCCTTTCATCACTATGGCGAGAGTACAACTCTCGAGGAAGCATAGCCCCAAAAGGAGTCACTTGCGCACCTCCTGTAAGTCGAAGGAAATCATTTTGAATCGTAAGTATTTGACAAACGTTGAGACAAGCCCTATGGGTGATTCGAATACTTTTAAATTCATAAAATCAGAACGTGTTATGGTTTATCTTTTTGTATTTGCACTCCCTATACTGAACCTCCTATACTGAACCATGGAATTACTTTTCGGAATACTAGTATAATTATAATATTGTACACACAGTTTGAGTAAAATGACCAGAATATTTATGGGCTTTCATGATGACCACCGTATGGCAATATTTCTAACCCCATCGATAGTGCGATACACCGATTTATCGATACTCGAACAATCGATGCCGCTGACATATCGATGGTTAGTAATAAAACTCACCTTTATGTTCATAAAAGATTTTAATATACTTAAATTGTAAACTGGTTTGGCAAATTCTCCGAAAGAAAACTCCCAAAAACAAGATTTTAAAGATATGGATTAAGACTGTATACAGTTGATAATCTTGAAAATCTTAATATCCATCTATTCTTCTCGTATTAGGAGATGAGGGAACGGAACATCAAGATGATAGGTAGCCTCTGACCCCCACCATTAGCTCCAATGGAAGATCAGGCTTGTGTGTCACCCGCCAGTTCTCGGAAGCCCGATGAGCCAGGAGACATTCAGGGCACCAGGCAGGGTCTGCAGGTCACGGAGAAGGCGGTCACCTGTTGTCCATAAGGTAAACATTGTGACAAAATGGCGCCGAGTTACCGGTCAGACGGGTGTTTCAGAACGGATTGCGAAAGTGACGATATACGCGCGACACGACTACGCGGGAACCTGCAATTGCGGATAACTTGCGGCAGTCGCTGCTGACGGCTGACCACTATCGGCAAAATGTGCTGACTGTCTGCATCCGTGTAGATGTCAACACAGTATCCACTACATTAGAGCCTTTGCTGATATATCACGTTGCCCTGGTAATGCTATGGGCCATTCTCCTTGAAGTTTTGAATCCACTGGGAATCTTGAGTTGCAGAAACTAGAATCAAGGAAGCAGCCAGAGTCAGTGGCGTAGCGAAGGGGGGGGGGGTCCAGGGGGTCCGGCCCCCCCCTAAATTTTAAGCCATATTAAAAAATTAAGCATGGACCAGGAGAAAAAGGACAGTTATCATTACTTGTCTACAAACATTAAATTGATTGATTTAATTGATTGAAGTGACCGTTGTTAAAAATATAATTGTCTTTCGTTTCAATCAAAGTATCAAACGAAAACTTTTTGGGTTCGGCCTTTCGGATAGTGTAGTGTAATCACGGTATTTCTATAGGGCGCGGTCACGTGACGTCGCAAAGTAACCTGAAAGTAACACGGCGAACAGTTTAAATTAGGGACCACTTCGTTCAAATTCGTCTTGGGGACGTAAAATGACTGCTTAGAATTAAGTTAAGACGTTGATTTTAGTGTCATTAAACTGTAGACGTGTATATAATTATCGAAAAAATCACTTTCGGTCGGAAATACACTTGAAAACTCTACTGATTAGAACTTCAACTAATTTGGACTTCAGTGATGATTGAGGTAAACGTGGTTGTTTCGATTGAGTTAGGACGACGATTTTTGTTATCATTAAACTGTACAACTGTACCTATATAATTATCGAGAAAAACATCACTTCCGGTCGGTAAATACCGAAGAAAAGCTCTCTACAGATTCAAGTTTTGACGATTTTGGATTTCATTGGTTGAGTGGTTGAGGTAAAAGTGATACTTAGGATTATGTTAGGACGGTGATTTTAGGTATTAATTCAACGCCGACTAATACATATATAATTATCGAGAAAAAAAACAATTAAATCACTTCCGGTCGGAAAATACGAGGAAAAGCTCTACTGATTCAGATTTTGACGATTTTGGATTTCACTGGTCGTTTTAACGAGTCGTTACGAGTCGTTTAGACACAAGTGGTACTTAGAATAATTATTTTAGAACATTGATTTTTTGGTATCAATTGAACGCCGACTAATACTTATAAATAATAATTATAAAAGAAAAATTGAAAAAAAATCACTTCCGGTCGGATAATACACCGGAAAAACTATACTGATAAGAAAGTTCCGAGTACTTTTGGATTTCACTGACTGAGGTATTATTCCATTTTTCCTTAGTATATTCCGATCGTAAGTGATTAATTTTTGTTTTTTTTTTCTCGATAATTATATATTTATTAGTCGGCTTTGAATTAATCTCTAAAATCAATGTCCTAACATAATTATAAGTACTACTTTTACCTCAAACCACTCAACCAGTGAAATCCAAAATCGTCAAAACGAATCAGAAGAGAGCTTTTCTTCGGTATTTACCGACCGGAAGTGATTTTTTTCTCGATAATTATATAGGTAGTCGAGTACAGTTTTAATGATAACAAAATCGTCGCCCTAACTCAATCAAAAATACCACGTTTACCTCAATAACCGAGGTCCGAATTATTTGAAGTTCTAATCATTAGTTTTTTTAGGTGTATTTTATTTCCGACCGAAAGTGAGTTTTTTGATTTTTTCCGATAATTATATACTAGTCTGCAGTGTAATGATACAAAAAATCGTCATTATAACACATTCATAAATACCTCAATCAGTGAAATCCAAAGTAGCCAAACTTCTAATCAGTAAGAGATTTTCCGGTGCATTTTCCGACCGTTAGTTTGATCTGTACCCGAGCAACGCTCGAAAACTGCCCTCCTTTTCTAAAGGGTTTTCGGCCGTCAGTGGCCCAATGTACCCGAAAGGGTATTATCATTTTCTCCACAGAATATTGTTGTGTCAACTATATGCTTGAGTGAAGCTCTGTCTTGTTCTTTTTAATTTCTTATCCAGTGAATCAAACATCACTTTGGTGCCTTCTAACTCGGCCAGAATCGAACTTCGTAAAGTTTCTGTAGCTGTACAAGAAAATTTGTGGTACTAGAGTTGCTGTGAGAGTTTTAATTTGCCTATTACATTTATCCACTTTCTATAAGGCGTAGTTACTAAAGCTCCATATTTTTGGTATTTACCTTTTACCAGTGAATTCGTTGGCAAATCACATACAAAACGTCCCCCGGATCCCCCGGTTTCGGACCCCCTCCCCCGAACGAAATTTCTGGCTACGCTACTGGCCAGAGTCGTGTCATTTTCGGTTCTTCCGGGATAAATTTTCAAGCTTTTTGAGGTTTACCCAATTTTCGCTAACACCCAGGGAAATTTGAACAACCACGTGCTTTAATCTAGAAGGACATTCAGACCCCATACTTCGGCACAGTTACTCTCTAGTAATTACGGCTGAGTTAGAATCCATCCCAAATCGAATTTAATAAATCTTTATTTTAAAAATTGGAAGTAGTTACTAATATAAATTCAAAACTATGATTTGATTTTGGTTCTATACTTATTTTCACCTATTTCCCCGAATACCAGATGCGAATAGTTTGGCACAACAAGTAAAAGAAAACCAAACTACATTTTGGAAGAACATAAAATTTACACTAGTTCAAAGTCTCTAATACAGTTTTAAGAGCCTCCCACTTAATTTTGTTCTTTAAAGTTCTCGATGACTCTTACTTTAAAGCTCTTCCGGCAGTTGTCGGCGAATTTATCAAGAACTATTTAAACCATAACAACAGTTTTTATCATAACAATGCAAGCACTTATTATACCTTTGTTATAAGTAAGGAAATGTTAGTTACACTCTTCAGACTATTGCAACTCTGGGCACTCGTGTCTTCTGCTGACTATAGATCACGGGGGTGCGATGGAACTAGTAAGCTTTCTGAGCTTAATTAATGAGTCTGGATGTTGTCGTATACTTTTCAAAACATAGGGCCCTAGAGCATTGGGGGGTGTATCTTGAAACCTTATGAGGCGTAAAAATACATTTAGGACTTTTTCGTTGTGTTCTACGATGTCCAATAATTGAGATATAACAGTTTCTTTTCCAAATTGTGAAAAGTCACCATTATGAAACCTCAAGAGGTATAAAAATATTTGCGTAGGTCAAATTGTTTATTTTTTATTTCATAGTATTAAAACCTCGATACATTTAGAAATAGTTGAGATAGACATTTTGCACAAATTAAAATGACCCGCCTTCTTGAAACGTTTTACTGGTTGAAACTGATTAGCATTGTTATACTCGTAGATTTTTTTCATTACTTCAGTTTTTATGTTGACAAGTGGTCAACAAAGCAGATTCACAAATATATCAGTTTTTAAATTATGATGGTCTTGGGTTCTGGAGGCCATCAATGGAGAAAATTCAAAACGTTTCCTGAAAATTACGTTATGAGGACTACTTTAACAATTAAGATCTCAAATATACTTCAGTAGCTGGTTGTAGAGGATCGAACTTGAGTTTTCTATTCAAGAAAAATATTACACCTCGTGCACTGCATGTTTTTGTATAGCCTTATGGAAGATGTCTCATTTTAGAGATATCATTAATCACGTACAAGCGCTTTATAGTTTTTTACGGATTGTATACTTTTTGAATATTTAAACGATAAAAAACATTAATGATTGAGATTTTCTTCCGAATATCCCTTAAAAATACCGAGAATCTAAAAGCGTTTTTAAGTGTATTCGTTAAATCTTTAAAAGCAGACATCTCCCATGATTCTACGACTGAAAATAAGGTCGTAAAAGTTTGTGAGGCTTAACATTGTTCTGTGCCAGTACGTCCGACTCTTGAAACATAGGTTCCGAACCACATAAGTATTGGTCAAACTGTCCAATCCTCACGCAATACAATTTTATAACCCTTAGGAGTCTTGGACACACCGAAGACTTCTTCTACGAATTGGGGTCGACGAAGGACATACGTAGATATGTCAGCCTTGCCGAATACTACACCAGGAGATCTAATGAGATTAATATTGTATCTCGACATCTATGTACACACACTCGCCAGTCATATAAAAAAATATAATACAAAAATTATACAAGTAAAAATATGTAATTGGTTAGGTACCAAAATGAAGAAACCACTCATTAATGCTTCAGAGTAATAAATTAATAGTCACCTCGCACTCCGGGAAACTCCTCTAATTTAGGAGCATAACCCATAATTTATACCGAGTGTGACGGATTCGGTGCTTGATAACCGGACAGGGCGAGGCAGTAATTCAGCCGATCCGCGGTATGAAATGTCACCGGTCGGTCAAACTCGACCTATTTACCCGGCTTATCTGGGACTGCGCGTTCCGAATCTGCGGTGTTAATGTGGACGTAAGTGGTTTTCGCAGGTTGACCCGCGGCCCCGAGTTGCGCAATGTAATTGCGGGGCAGCAACCGGGCGCGGACGTCGAGAATATTTATGGGCGTTCATGATGACCACCGTATGGCGATATTTCTAACACCATCGATAGTGCGACACATCGATTTATCGAACAATCGATTCCGACAACAAATCGATGGTGTGTAATAAAACTCGCTGTTGTGTGCATAAAAGAGTCTATGTTTAATTTGTAAACTGGTTTGAAATATTGTCCGAAAGGAAACTTTTAAAGATATGGAACGCTTTGAATGAATTTAAAGAGTTGTTGCTTAGAAGTTTATTACACATAACGTAGCTATCTGTGGAAAAAGAAGGGTCCATTCAATGTGAAAGTTAAGTTAGCTCCAGTTTAGCACATTCCTTTTTGTGCAGCGTCATACTCCAGACGCTACACAGTCTCCACTCCTGGAATCTGGAGTCATGCTCATCTGAAGACATCCAAACGTTGGCGACGAAGAAGCTCAAAATAACTGTTAACTGTTCGTTTCGACACCAGAGACACTTAAAATGACGTAAAGAATTCATTTGGAGGTTTTTCGTTGCCGAAGTTTTTTGATCTCTTCAGACAAGCATGATTCTAGATTCTAGGAGTGAAGACTACTGCAGCGTCATATTCCAGACTCTGCACTAAGAGGAAGGTGAACTATAGCTAAACTCAACATTTACAAGTTATTACACAAGCATTTCACTGTACTTATTATAGATGTTTAATGAAGCGTTTAAAAAACTAAACGCGTTTAATTAAAATTGCGTTTGAATCTTTTTTATCGTAAAACTGTATGATATACTATTTTTGAATATTTAATAAATGAAAACAACAAATTTTGAGATTTTTTCCGAACAACCCACACAAGTATTGTAAAACATAGAAATTGGTTGAATGCGTATTAATTGTATCTTAAAAATGAGACATGTTTCATTATACAAAAACCAAAAATAAGGGTGTAAAACCACATGAAGTGTAACATTGCATTGTTGTAGTGAGGAAAATTCAAGGTAATTTTAAAACAGCCGGTATTTAACAATGAAATGGTGATCTTGAAACACATTAACCTTTAATAATCGGTATCAAATAATCGATGTTTAATCGATACTATCGATTATTTGAATCTTCGATGTACTTTTACAATTTCTACGTCAGCTACGGCACGGCACGCGGCCTCGGAGTTTCTGCCTGATTGCGCTATCCCAGAGAGCCGCCGGGTATAGGGCGCTACAGCCGGTGTATCCATCACGGTCTGATGCTAATGCTGGGATATTGTACACCTACGGCATTGCAAGCCTACGGATACGAAGGTGTTCTATAGTATTAGCAAATAGGGTCTGTGGTTGGGTCCAGGTAGGTTTACACCCACACACAAGTGCAGGTGATTAGGATCGGCAGCATTTCCACCCTGCTACTCACCTACTGCGCTTCCCCAATTAAACCTAGATGTTTCTTACTAATATTCTCATACAGGGTGTTCAGAAAAGAGTGTCAAATACCAAATATTTTTGAAATTTTCTTAACAACTCCAAAAGTACTTTTCTGAACGAAATCCGTCAACTCGTAAACGAGCACGACTACTTTAAAGGTACACAGGCATAAGCTAGGAGCAACAAACATGTCAATAACAGCTGATGCATCTCAACTGACCGTAATGTTTGGCGCTCCCGGCTTGTTCAAACGTGCCTTTAAAGTGGGTGTGCTCGCTTATGTGTTGACGGATTTCGTTGATAAAAGTGCCGTTGGAACTGCAATAAACATTGCACAACATTTGCTAACTTGTACATTTTCATAACTGAGGAATAGCAGCTGATGTATCTCCACTGAATATGATAATCAAAATCGCAAAATAGTTAGCATCTTGTAAATTCTTTATGACTTGTTGTTTTATGATGTTTTTTTTTGGGTTATTTGACTGTTAAACTTTTCAACAGGCACCATTTTGTTAGTATTAAAGCAAATCATACAATTATATTTTGTGGTTTATCTTATTTTTATAACATATGTGCAAAGTTTGGCATCAGTAGCTTTACTAGTTTTAGAGATATTATTAAAAAAATACAAAATGGTGGCTAGCAACTAAACGACACATTTCTTGACCTATATTTACAGGAAATGGTTTGGTATTATGAGTACTATCAGGCACAGAAGATTGTGACCCCTTTTTCTGAATACCCGGTAACTTATATAAGAGTAGATAGTAAATAGCATAACAAGAAAAATGGTACCAAACAACGTTACAATGAAATTGTCCCACAATATTGATTATTCATGAGTCGTAAGATATGATTGAATAACCGTACAGGACTGACCCCGACTCTCTGCGCTCTTGAGTTTGGGGGTTTGAGAGTGCGAGGGTCCAGGGCTGCAATTGCAATTTGTTAATACTATAGAAGCAAAGCCCACTCCGCGACACTGCCACTGCGACTTCGGCTGCGAGAGGTCGCTATTGAGGTCGATCGCACAGCAGCTTGCAGAGTAATTTACGATTTACACTGCCCATAAGTTAGACTAATGTTCTTGTTGGTTGCTCAACACCACCTGCTGGGTCAAGTTGAGGAATGGCCAGGCGTGGTGATGAAACTCATAATTTTTAGAGAGTTAGATCGTAGAATAAGTCCTATTCCTTAGGAAGACATTGTACATTTTATATAGCATATTGTGGACCGTTTGTTTCTAACTTAAGGGATGAACTAGTTATTTTTATTTTCTCAGCTGATTATAAAAAAAAACACAATTAAAATTATCAACTAGCTGAATTAATCAAGGATATCTAAGACTGAATCTATTTTTTTAATTCCTTCCCAGTGACTAAATAACGAACAACCGGTTTTCCTTGAATCAGACAGCCGCCGCCCTTATTACTTGTATCTATAAATCAAACGTTTGGTTCTTTCTACAGAACCAGGATATATAGACCGAAGACAGATGTAGTCGTGGTGTTCTGTACATCTCGTTCCAAAATTGCCAGCAACGTATATTGCTTTATTGTATATTTGGCATTTGCTTTATCACTTGATTGGTGTAGAACCGTTAGTACATAATAAAATTGTAAATTGTATAAATAAAACTAGTAAGTGAACTAGTCTAAGTAACACCAAGGCTTTCTATAAGAATATGGGAGACACTATTGTGAAAGCTAGAAAGACCTTTGGTTAATTTTGAATTAACTTTTGTGTTACACTTAACAGGCAGATTCTTAGAGTAAATAAAATGAGGTTATTTTTAAGAGACAACTGTAAAGCAACATAAACGTCGTTATCTAACTATTTTCTGTGTTTGAGACTATATAGTAGATCTGCTTATTACCTCCACTCGGGGAGTATGGCAGTGGTTGTTGGGTGTATATCCTACACAGGTAAGCCTGTGGGAGGACGAAAATTCCGGAGGGTAGTTATTGAGCGAATATGCTGTAGAGGTAAGCTGGTGGCAGCCAGTTTACAGCATACCCTATGGTAGACGGCCATTGAAGTGAATGCCCCTCTGGAACTTGACTTATCAGACACTGATCTGTTAGAGGTGGCCAAT
The DNA here is from genome assembly GCF_021130785.1 of Homalodisca vitripennis. NCBI lineage: Eukaryota > Metazoa > Arthropoda > Insecta > Hemiptera > Cicadellidae > Homalodisca > Homalodisca vitripennis. The sequence continues at coordinate 29,882,270 of NC_060212.1, forward strand.
GAGTATGGCCTGTGAAAGAGAGGCCAGAGGGTGAATGTCCTGTGTCATATATCGAAGTTGTCTAAAGGAGAATAGTCAGTGACCGCAGTCGTAAGCCTACTAATGAGCAAATACATGCGCACTATAGAAGGATTAACGCACGATCATCCTGTCCTTTGAGACCAGACTGAACTAGTTGATAAGATACTAGACATCAAATATTTTTATCTATTCAAAATAGGCTTTAGCTGTTTACAATGACTTATGTCACTATTTTCATACTAAAACCGTTAACACACTTGGTTTGGGAACGTGGTTTACATGGCAGTCCACATCGACGAATTGTATTGTTTTCCTATCTATATGGTTTATTCCTGAATAATTGTTGAAAAATAATGTTTTCGCAATTTAGTGGCTACTCATAGATCAAGGGTTGCAAACTTTTTGTTGAAGACCATTGCATAATGTTTTAGTTCATCCTCAAATCTCCAAATTGACTTACTAGTTTAATTTATGAAATTTACAATTTTATTTACATTTCTACAACATTTTTAACTATTGTACAAGCAAGTAATACAACAAAAATGAGAAAAGTTCAAGCACTAAAGTTGTTTCTTAACAAATGTACTGTTCTATTTCAAAACACATCTTTTGTAGAAAATGTTAAAGCTTTATTAACAATGCAATGCGAAGGCAGGAGAACATATAGAGCACAGCAGAAGGCATTTTTCGAGGAATAGATAGCGGTGTCCTGCACATGAGATAATATTTTGATATGAGGCCAGACTAAAAGATAATAATTGCTGACAATTTTGGAACGAGACGAATAGAACACTACGACTTGCAAAATACACATTCGATGTTCACTACATTACCATATGCTTCGTGGTTCACAAACACGACTTTCGTACACGTAAGTCCAACTCGCTTTGTGGTGAAATAAACCTATAAACTACACATTGGCGTGTGTTCACGAGCCAAATGGTAACCATAACTCGAGTAGAAAGTGGAACACACGTATAGTCAAGTGGCTAGTGGGTAATGACCAGTAGGTACCCGACGACATGCCTTACTGCAGGCGGGATGTCTCGGCAGGAGAGGTCGGTTACCTGCGACCGTATATGGGAGATAACAAGTGAACAAGAAAGGTAACTGAAGGAAAGAGAAGGCCTTGGTTAAAACGGGAATGTCTTTAATTGATGATTTACTCAGTTGGTTGGTTCAATTAGCATTCCTTCATCCTAGGACTATGAAGATCGCAACTTGAAAATATTACCGCCTAGGATAATCAAGTACGGTTCTTGGTGAAAGCCTTAGTGCTTAGTAATTAGTTGGGATTTATAAATAGTATAGTCTATGATTGTTAATTTTAATTCTTCCGTTTTACCGCAGCCCAGTTCAAAACTAATATGCGATTATACAGGTATAAATTATAGTGAATAAACTAGAAAAGAAGAATAAACCAACATTAAAATATAAAAACCATAAAATAACAATACAACCGAACTGTTAATATTGAAGTGGTTTACCAAAGATTAAATACAGTGGATTTTAAAATAATTCAACAAAATTGCAACATTACCTCATTCAAATCGAAGTTATTGAGGTAGAAGTGACAAAAACAGAACTACATAGTGTCTTTAATATCAGATTGATACAAAGTTTACATCACAAGACACCAGAGTAAAAGTACATAGAGCAGAATTGAGCTCCTTTCAATTAAATTGTTACACTCACGTAACAGTAGTTTGTAAGAAAATAGTAAGAACACAAAAACTCCAATCAAACCTGAATAAAGACGTCCTTATCAGACCCAAAACGGCACATGGCTTTCAAAAAGGTCCGGATCAAGTTTTTTGTCAAACGCTCCAACCACAATCTCCAGAGCGCGTTATGTAATGGTGATATTGTAGCTTCTCATTCTGGGAATGTAGGGAAACAGGTTTGGCCCACTCTTAACTTGCCTCGTTCCGACAAAAACTGTGTCACTCTTTTCAAGTTCAACGCTGACGCAATTTTTTGTTGGCAAATCAAGTGGTCCGTTCCGTTTGGGCCCACGATCGTCTCAAAATTGTTACGTGACCAAATATTTTGTCGTGCAGAAGTTTCTGACATTTCAAAGGGATTTTAAAAAGAGCTAGTGGTGGAGTGACTCAGTAGATCAAAATTGTTACGTATACTCATGACCAAACATTTTGTTGTGCAGGAGTTTCTGACATTTCAAAGGGATTTTAAACAGAGCTAATGGTGGAGTGACTCAGTAGATCAAAATTGTTACGTAGCCTCATGACCAAACATTTAGTCGTGCAGGAGTTTCTGACATTTCAAAGGGATTTTAAAAAGAGCTAATGGTGGAGTGACAGTAGATCAAAATTGTTTCGTAGCCTCATGACCAAACATTTAGTCGTGCAGGAGTTTCTGACATTTCAAAGGGATTTTAAAAAGAGCTAATGGTGGAGTGACAGTAGATCAAAATTGTTTCGTAGCCTCATGACCAAACATTTAGTCGTGCAGGAGTTTCTAACATTTCAAAGGGAGCAAAGTACTAATGGTGGAATGACTCAGTACATGAACCAAACTCTTTTTATCATCCATTTTAATGTTCAAGGGATGACAAGTCTGATTGAAAATTTACAACTACAGGTTTTAATAATAACAAGCGAGGGAACGACGTCCATAAGGAAGTTCATTATCTCATCAGACTTCCAATTAGACAACAATTAGATGATGAGAATGACTGTACCAAGGCAAACTAACTTACCTCCTGTAGCTACAGTTTATAATGTTCTAAGCACCAATAATCGACTTGAGAGTTGCTTTTGTGTAACCTTGGCATGTCCTCATTAGCTGTAAGGAATTTTCCTTCTCTATCATCTTAAATCAGGTATTATCTTTAGTTTAAAGCCGGTATTGAAAGATCAAGTTTACGCGAATGGTTGATAGTTGAGGATCTGATCTTTTTCCTTTTCATTAATTATTTTTATGTAATTTTTTTTACGGAACGTCATGAATAAGTAATAGTAGAGAGTATGAGAATGTATTTATTTCAGAGTCAGATAATCCATTTAGACTCTCAGTTTATATTACGTTTTTGTACCCAATCATCGAAAACCTTTATGCTTGGTATGCGAGTTTTTTTTATTTTCTGCACCATCCAATGTTCCATATAAATCTTCTAATTTTAAAGAAAATGTCGAAATTTTTTATTTTAGCTATAAACTCTTGACCAAATATTACTTAAAAATGTTTAAGTTTCTAGCCAAATTCAGTCAAAACTATACGAACGCGAAATATAAAAGAAAAACTTTGTTGACTTGTATGTTCCGGAGGTTTGCTCTGGAAACAAAAAGATGTTCTGGCACAATTGAACAGAATTTAACCCTGTTTTTCTTTCATTTTCCCATAGTGTTCCTCACTGAACTTGAATACAAGGAAAAAGGATGTGCACAGGAAAGTAAAAAAGGAAAGGAAAGTGATCGTTACGTTGTAATGTCCTTTTAAATTCAGCCAAATATCTCACGGGGACTCGTGATACATTAATAACATACTCATCATTTGCAGCTGTAGCTGTTATGCCACAGTCAAGCAAACATGTGATGTTTATATTTACAGTTGGGATGGTAAATATACATTTTTAATTAACTCATGGTTGTTAATTTGCTAAGGTCAACGGTGTAAAAAACTCCATGCACAAATTTTAGGGTATTGTTCTATGGAGCAAGAGAAACTAAATGTAACCAATGATCTATCTCTTTCCGTTTACCATATGTGTGTCTCAGTAAAGGTAGAAAACTAAATTATGGTGCAGCAATTTCTTGCAGTCTCAAATCAAGAAAAAAAGCAATATTATAATATAGTTCAAGATATTAGTTCAAGATAGCAATAGAATAGTACGTTTCAAGATGGCGTACATTCGAATTGTGTAAGAATTAATACCGTAAAAATCGGTCGGTTTGGTTACTCCCAGTATTGTAAGCAGTGAGGATGGAAATAGTGATGTAGTAGCAAGGTCAGGGCAAAATTGCAGTAATTGCAAATACGCTGTTTTGTAAACACGGCTGACCTTGTGTTGTACTCGCGTTTCAGTATGTAGAGTAGCGCTTATTATGGAAGCACATAATTAGCAGAGGTCACCCCTTGGTTGAATGTTTCCGGAAGTCCAAGGTTATTTGGTTATTTAGATCTTCTGAATGTAAGCTCATCGATTGATGACACGATTTTGTGGTTAGTTTGCCAATCGGTCAAGTCGTTACCGTCAATTTCCAACTGGCTCATCACAAAATCATAAACGTTTCTGGTAGGTTAATAAATTTCATAAAGACTGTGGAAACCACTAAAATTGAGACATATTCATTGGCCAAATGTTAATTGATAATTTTTATTTTAAGCTCAACTGGCTAATTGTATATACGTACATATGTACATTTTTCATCATTTCTGTAGTAAAACTTTGTGGTAATTTTTAAAAGACAATATCACTGTGTTCGTATGACCTAAAAATCAAAGACGCCCAATAAAATGTGTTCCCGTTGTTATAATAATGTGTCAATTCTTATGGCCTTATTTCCCAGCACCGAAGTTCACAAATTATCTCAGTTTTGGAATACATTTGGAGTCTAGCGACATGGATTTCTCTAAGTAAATCCGTTAATGCATAGTTTAAAAGCACATATTAAAATTAACAATTAGGTGGTAAATCTCTAAGCACTTGAATAATTTTTATACTGTTTTTACATAACCCAACTATAATAGTTATTGTAATAATGCTGCCAGGGGCGTAGCCAGCGAGGGGGTCCAAGGGGCTGGACCTCCCCCCCCCCCCAATTAACTTTTTAGTTCACGATCATTATTATTTAAATAATTCAGTAATACTGAAATGTACCGCTGAAAGATCGTTCTAAACACAGATACGGGTTAAGAAACATTTAAGGAACAAAATGGGGCCTTACTTTCTGTCCACTTTGAAAAATATCAGTAGTCTAGACCCCCCACCCCAAATATTTTTCTGGCTACGATCCTGAATGCTGCCCGGACACACTGTCTTACCACAAGATACTTGTCTATGTTTTATACGAGTTTAATCTCTATGCAATGTGCGTAGCTCAATAAACCCGTCACAATTTCAATATAGAGCAGGTATAACGGGTAGATCCGCTCCAGAGGCAAGTGGTCGTTGATCTGCCCAGATTGCAGGACTCCGCCCCCTCACTCCTCAACGACCCGCAACTCCCGCCTCCTGATCCCATCTGGTTTATGGTCCGGCGTGACGATACGATCGAAGCCTCTGGTCTTTGTACCATTCGCGCTACTTTAATATTATTGAGCACGAAGTAATTCGTTTCAAAACCGGTGAGAATTGCGTTCTTTCAGGAATTCGGGCTGATCAAAGGCTGGATTGGAACAATGGCAATCGAAACATTGTTGAACGCAGGTTTCCGAAGCTATTTTCAAGAGATCGTTGAAAATTTTCAATAATAACACATGTTTCTAGATGTTTTAAAACTGACTATGGAAGGATATTATTCTAAACCCATACCAACCCTCGCCCTCTTACGGAATTCTTAAGCTTCATACTTACCGATTAAGTATATGACAACGATATTCAACGTGATCTTATACCTTAATAATACACTTCTCTTGTACTAAACAATATTCTTACACGTTCTCCGTGTTATTTCTCTTATGTAATTAGTGTTTAGAGTATATTGAGTATTATTTTTAATATTTAAACGTTCTGGATCCGATAATATTATAGTGACTACTTTCACTGCTAGCTTTAAAAGATATTAGTATTTCTTTAGTTTCGTGTTTTCTCAGTGCTTAGTTACTTACAATTGAGAAGCTGTTACCTTCGTAATTGTAATTTTGCAACCGTTGTAAGTTACGAGAATATAACACTGAACTGTTAGAATTGAGGTCTATACCCTTATTCAGGTGTCAAAAAGACAAACACAAATTATATAAAATTAAAATACTGATTCGTTAATCTTAAATTTAAAATTCTGTACTTTTTATTTTGTTTTATAATTTTTTTACATTACGCTTGATTTTTATGCGAGTAATTTCTAGTATGGTGATCGAAAAATTGTGTCCTAATTTGTTTTAAATTCGACAATGGCAAACGTCCGAAGTTCTGTTGGCTTTTTAACCAACCATTGTAAATAAAAAAGTATTTAAACATCTGTTATCATTAGTTTATGATAATATTAGAACATTTGATCTATGACGACCAGCGTATGCCACAGCTAACGGAACCTAATGGGGTCCTCGGGAGGGGAGGGGGCGAGCCCCCCTCGAAATTTGTAAAGAAAAATATTAAAACTGCACCCAGTAGTTTGTTTTAAGCAAGAACAAATTTATGACGTCTTAAAGCTCAAAGATTTTCCGAGGGAAGATTCCAGAACCTGTGTTTTAGGAGAGTATTTTATATGTCCCAAATCACCCAGTGTCAACCCTCTCAGAAATAATTTTCTATATACGCCACTGATAGAAAACGTTATAAAGAGTTAAAGAGTTTGTTACTATAAAAGTAAAATATAGGGGGACTCTCTGAGGTTAGAAAATGATATTCATTAAAATATTGAATCACTTTAGTTATATTTTATGTGGAAATTAGTCCGCTTAACACTGTTTTACTGATAAGAGTTTGTTATATAGTACAAGTGCAGCAGACGATGTAACCTCGCTGAGACAGGGTCACATGGTTAATTCAAGAGCCAGCCACAGCCTGGTTAATAACAAAATGGTGCAATCAGCTGGCCTAGATCTGGTGACCGGAAGTCAGCTGATAATGCACTGCCACTGCCACCGTCATATCAGAATACAATGACCAAGTGTCAACTAGACAGTGTCGCCCCGTACAGATGGCATTGTATGGTACAGTCACGATGAGGAGTTGGTCATTCACGAAGTACTCGTTATGTTATCGGTCAGTTTTTCTTTGTCACGAGTTTAACTCCTAGGTCAATATTATCTTGAAATGGTATTCTTCATTCCTTACATTGACATAAACAACCATGTCAAATTACATAAAACTTTAATCCTATATCTTATAATAAAACTATAATTTTGTTTCTTACATAACCTTGTTTTGAAAATACCGTTTATTTCTAGGTTAAAGGAAGATCTAAATTCCTTTTATTGAAGTCAATTTTAATCAATCTGTTGAATTTTAGGAAACACTGTAGCTTTGATTAGCTTATTTGCCCGTGTAAAACGTACTGAGCAGCCATCAGCACATTCCATAAGTGGAACACTTAATTATTATTTCATATACACACTGTATGACGATAAATAAAATGAGAAAAAAGGTACCAATACGAAACCTTGTGGTACTCCATTCAAATATTTAGGAGATGTGTTTATATATAAAACGTTTCATCAAATCGAAAGGATTGATTTTAAATAAATTGAATACAACGTACAGCGATATATAGGCATTTAATTTTTAAAAGTTTCGTCTGTAGAACGAAGTTAAATACAAAATAACATCAGGTCTTTTGAAGATCGTTGGATGAAAATTTGTTAAGTTTGCATTGACATTTACACCGTCAATTCGATTTTAAAATATCTTATCTGTAAATCACTTGTCAAACCAGTTCTGTCGGTTAGGCAATAAAGTTATTGCTTCTTATACAAACAACCCGTCCCTTTCACGCCAAATTGAACGTTCGATCAAAACGGAGTTGTGATTCTTTTAAATACGAAGTACATGAAATCCAAAATACAGGTTTTAAATAAGGAAATTACCTTTTTTCTTTTAATTCAAAACTTTATTTTATTATTTATACAGGATTTAAAATAAAATATAAATTTAGGGATCCTTCAAGGTAAAACTTGTAATATAAAGTTAGGATATTAATTTTAAAATAATCTCATTTATAATCACAGAACACAGTTTTCATAAATGACATAATTGTACTTTATTTAGTAAATTTGTTTCGTCCTTATTTAATGTGACTGATCCACTTTATTTAAAAAAAACTATACAAAATATAGGCTATAAACTTTGAACTTTAACGCTTAACAATTCTGAGTAAATTGCAGTTGCATATAATTAATTTATTAATTTTTCACACTGGTTCCTTGGATGGCACAGTACCATATAATAATATCCAGATCAAGTAATGGATGCTAAAACTATGGAATTTCAAAAGCAAACTGGTTTTCAATCCTTGGTTCGAATTTCACATTAAACTGAGAAACTACACCTGGTTGACTAAGATAAAACAATCGTACCTGCTGAAAAAAAACAAACGCCATTTACGTGCATTCTTCATTAACGTTAGTCTTATGAGTCATATTATGGAATGGACGACGTTTCAGTTGTAATTTATTTCTAGACATAATTCACATGAATTAATTTTTTATTTGTGAGGGGTGGATTCTTTCGGTATGAATGGTATTTTAATTTTATTGATTACTGCAAACTTTTATATGGGAAAATTGTGCAAGCCCATTTGCAATTTTGTTTACCTCACCGAGATTTGAACCAAAAACCTATACATAGCCTTTATTTCGGACTCACTGTAGAACGCCCAACTTCAATCAACACATATTTCAGGAAGTCTAAAATATTTCAAGATCTTAATTGTGTACGATTTCATCCGGAAAACTGTTATGATTGTCATTCTTTTCAGGTTGTCTGAAACACAAAATAAAAAAGATAGAAAGGGATACTTTGGTACCCAAAATACTAATTGACTCAGCATTCCATACATGATCCTGCAAAGCTTCCACAGTTCTGAAGATGATTTTACTCCATATATAAACATTCATATAGTTCCCTGGAGTAAATCTAGGAAATCTAAAACTGTATCGTAATATACTGTGGGGCCTATGGAAGAAATATCCTGATCTGTCACAATTACAGCTCCTGGGCTGACCCAACGCCCAGGGTGGAATGGCTAGGCTGACCCAACGCCCCGGGTGGAATGGTTGGGCTGATGACAGGTTGGTCAGGTGGCCGGAGAAGGTAATCTTACCAATGGCACCGGTTATCAAATTAAATTGCCCTAAAACTCTCGCCTCAGAAAGATTTCCAGGATTATACAATGAAAACGGAAATTATACACCAGGAACTGTAATTTCCTCGATCTACTAATCTGTGACTTTAGAGTATCTCTGGCCTAAAAGTCACTTACAGCAAGTCTGTCACGATGGTGCAATTTTCATCCACACCCAAATTTCAACAATTTTAACTATTCGAACCTGAATGAATGAATTCTTAATTTTAGTTTTCTGACTATTTGCATGGTGTAAAATGATTTCAGATGTTTTTGAGCCTGAAATTCCTGTATATGAAATTCAACAACGACTATAATCTATCAAAACTAAGAACTAGAGAAAGATTTGTTCCTACAACTCAAAATGAAAAAGCCTAAAACATCATAAAAATTAGGCTATTAATCTATAAATTAACTATTTATAAATGACGTAGTAATTTAATTAGTTATTATGACATCGGATACGTATGTACATGACTAGAAATTACTCGCAGCTTCGCATGCATTTTGAAGCTGATTCATCATGATTTTAATCTTTTTAAGTGACAAGAGTAAAATAACTGCACAAACTGCATGGACATGGCAAGAAAGTTAATTGAAAATTAAGAATTCGTTCAGTCATTTTTCATATATCTGTGGTTTCTACTGATTCCATTGAGGTTAGTGATGGAGCCTTGTAGATTTTGATATTTTAGTCGCTGTCACTCAAATAGTTTCTGAGATTTCAGTAATTGATATTGAAAGCTTCAGGGCAGTAGGTGAAGCTCTGAAGTCAATCACAGAACCGATGGAATACCTTTTTGGTGATTTTAGTAGCTGTCAATGAAACATTGAATACCAATTTAAGTCCTGAGGTCAGGTGAAATATGTTTATAAATTAGCGTCCTTGTGTTCCATAAGGTACTCCACACGTTGAAATTGTCCGTACATTACGTACATTTAATCCGTTTAATCTTTTTTTTATTTTTACGATCATAACTTGTTTTATAGATTTTGTATGGATTTCTTATTAATATTATGATTTATGCAGTGGTTCAATCCTTCTTTGAGTTTTCTTTTACTATGGTAGTTCAATCTTATGTGCATCCTTCATCGAGCTTTTGCCTATTGGATGTTCCATTTTATTTAACAATTTATTATTGAGTTTTGTTTTTGTTGTTACGTTTTTTTTATTGTTAAGTTTACATTTAGTTTGAAGATTAAGATATTATTTAATTGTTTTTAAGTTTGTAAATATTTCATGATCGATGGTTTTATATTGTTTGATGTTTTTTTTGGTTTGTATCTATCTCTTTTAAATTTTGTTAATGTTGTGAGATAAAATCTTTTTTTAAATGAATGTATGAACTTTCGGATTTGCACATTCAGCCAACCTAACTGGCTAAGTACCTAACATAAGGAAAGTGTGCTATTTATTACTTGCAATTATTGTGTGTATTCTTGGAAGGCATTAGAGCCTTTACAAGGACTTTATTATCGTTCATAAAATGGGAGAAATAGATCGCACTTTTTTATCTGCTTTGTGATACACCATCAAAAATCATTGTATTTATGCCTTTCCGGATAACAACTCATCAAACCGATCATGGTTTAAACTCTAAAGTACGCGAGTTTTCCTCTTTTTACAGCGGTGTTCGTCAACCAGCGAACGTGACACCATGCGCGTGGTAACCGGCCTTGAAGCATAGGATGCCTATCAAGACAACTTTTTGTAAACTAGTGTATCAAGGTTGTGGAGGACATGATACTATAGGTGTTACAAGGAAAATCCTCTTTCTTTCATAACAAGTGTTAAAACTATATTAATTTACAATGACTATAACGAATTTTTAGTAAGGAAAGCTAGTGATCTATTTCTAAAATTGCTTACTTGCTATAAGCGTCGTCTTACTCTGACCTCTATTGCTACCCTGTAAATATGCATTCTTCCTGTAATAGGCTGAGCGTCTGGTCGGTGCGGGGGAAATAAAATGGTAGATTATGTGAAGTCTAGATGAATTAAATTTTAACACAATTTAATCATTATAGATTAACAACTTTTTTGCATTTTATAATCTTTGACATATAAAACTTCCCATGGATTTCTCCTGTTTATAATATAAGCAGCTAGTATTTTTATTAAACTCCCTTAGGGTACATGAGTTGTTGTGGAAGCCCTAGTGGCAACTCCAAATCCCTTAAATAAGAAATTTTAACTGCCTGTATAAAGTATTTTGAGTTTTTTTTCCAAAATTTTGTGTGGGTGGGAGAAGGAAAATTACAGAGGTCGTACATTCGAATCGACGTTATTTAAAATTATAATGAGCTATTCTCTTTTGATTGTTTTAGCTCATTCGGATAGGCTCAGTATTCGGTTGTTTTTATCGAATGTTTCGATGTTTTTATCCGAAGGAATAATTCGATAATACAATATATTTAACTTAGCATATTATGATTTCAACTTATTAGTTACAGTAATTTTAATGTCATCAATAAACAGTAAAAAGTAGCTAATATTTTGAGAATGAAGATGTCGATGAATATGAGAAAACTAGGTGAGATACTTTGTACAAGTGACGAGTTTTTTAAGTGGCTTCAACATGTGGGTTTCGCTCCTGATAACCCATAGGGAGATTCTTTTCTCCATTTCACAAAAGCGGTTACCCAATGATATCAAGCTGGGCAAGTTATAAATATTTTAAGGCTTCTTTGATATCTAAGTCTAGGCAATAGTTAGTTTAGTTGTTTTGTTATGTTATTGTTAAATTTATGTTTTTACGTAATGTACGGGATTTTTTTGTTACGGATACTTATTATAACTCTTATTTTGTACAATTTTTACATATCGAAGTTGGATAATATGTCGAATTGTTCGATAAAAACAGCCGAAAACAAGGGTAGGCCGCTTAATTAAAGCGTCCCCGTTCAGTCACTGCCAAAACGTGATCCAAAATGAGGTTTAAAGGAGTTTTTATTTATGAACATCACATGTACCTATTATACTTACTATTATTCACAGTAATGATTTTATGACGTAAACCCAAACCCAAACTATTGTGCCTTTTTAAAGATTTTTGTCATGAAGCCGTCGTAAAAATTGACTTTTTTAAAATTAAATGGGGGAATTTTGTTACGTGAATTTACAAGCGACTGACTAAATTATGATACGTAAATATGCCATTAAAAAGTAACTGTACAAGTTATGTATCTCTACAGCTATTATAACTCAAATGTGCCATTCACCACTTTGTATCTGTCGCCTTCTCCAATTAAAGTCATTAATATATCTGATTAATTTCTTCCTTATGGGAGAAAGTCAGTAGAAAAAGCCTCAACTAATAAATAAATAGTGAAGTTTATAAACGTTGTTTCAGGACTATGAATATGCTCCTATTCAATACTTCAAATTTTTGCCATTTTCTCATTGATATCTTCATCCAATTATATCAAAACTTTTAAATAGCAAATCTGTACAGAGGGTGATAAAAAAACCTTCTATGCTAATTTGAGAAGGATTACAGGTATTATGAGAAGAAATTTGAGAAATGTTTTTTTTTATTAATTGGAACTATTTTTTGGAGTATTGGAGATCTTGACAAGCGATTATTACATTCTTGATACTTTACTGGAAAGGAACTAAAACGTCGACATAAAATAGGGGTCACTTTAATTTCATTAGGTGTGTAAACGCTCAATGTAAACATGTTACTGGGGCGTATTAAGCAAATGTAACTAAATTATTTAAATTAGATCAAGGAAGCTTTGGATTATTGATGCTCTGCAATTTAGATATAGGTGTAACTTTCATTAATTTATCAAGTTCGTTAATAACAAAAATGGATTATCAAACCCGAATATGTATTTAACCAGTTTGTAATGTCCTCTAGGAATAAAAAATTCTAAAACGTAAATGTACGTGTTATTCCATCTGGAATCTTTGAAATAGCAGAACATTTTTATCACTCTTTGTATTTGTGATTGCCACTATCAAATATGAAGATCGCGGATTAATTCCACCATCTTCTACAATACTGAATAATGGTTCAAATAATATTAGATAGAACTTCTAAATTCCAAAATTATGCTAGACCACCAATGCATGCCTTAGGGTTTCAGTGCAGATAGTAACTATCAGGTAATTGATAAAAATTCTAGAGAGTCAGATTAAGAAAGGACAAAAAAGTTAACGAATACCATAAACTCACCTTTCAATAACTTCGTAAATAAATTGTATAATTATTAAGAGGCACATAGTGGAATTCATCAAAATTCTGAAACGTACAAGAGCATCTTTTACTTAACCCTGTGGGGTTTCTGGCATATGACTGGAAGACCGCCAGATAAAATTGACACTTTTGCTGGAAGAAGGAGGATTGGTAAATAGGTATGAGAAAATTGTTTGAATGAGGTTTCTAGTGATATGTTTGTCCCAATTTTATCCATAGAGATGTTTATTGACCTTTGATGTGGATTCTAAGATATACTGGCAATAAAAGACTGATTTAATATGAACCCTGTACTCACCCCTAAGCAGATCCCTCAGTTGCTCCAAGGCCTCCGCCCTCCGTTCCGGCGTCTCCCGCAGCTCCCTGAGGGCACGCTCCTCGAAGGATTCGCCGATCTCCGGACCATCCTCGAACCGGAGGATGTACTCGCCCATGCGGATACAGTGCTCGTCCTGCATGGTGACGGTACGGGCGCGGGACTGGACTGGCTGCTGGGTCTTGTGGACGGGTAGAGCCCCCCTCCCCCCACCCATACTTGACGCCTGACTGTGAGACACGGCCTTCTGACTCATCTGATAACAAAGCTGGGACACTCCTTGGCAACGGTCAATGTGTCTCGCCTATGTTGTTGGAATCGCGGTCTTCTCTATGCACTGTTAGGCAATGCTTGCCAAAACCTGTTCAAAGGCTTAGTTCGGAAGATATGCAGTTTTTAAACCACCTAAAACTCTGATGATTTTCCAAACGATAATGGTATTCTAAATACTTGTAAGAGTAAAACTGATCAAAAGTTTTGTACTGTTCAATTTTCAAAATATTATCACACGAAGATTTTGGAAAAATAGACGCAATTTAGTAAAGTGGGGCGAGTGACCCAGTTGATTATATGTCCTAAAACTACTGTCATTTGACAACGTGTAAACTTGACTGGTCCAATCATTAAATACATAAAGAATTGACTTAATAGTTTTAGATTGTTTGGATCTATGTTTGAATTTGTTTGGATTTCCCAACTCTTGTTTAGACATGAAGTAAGAAATAAAACAACAATAAACAACAATACATAGACCGGTAGAAAATAAATTCAAAATGTTTTAAATTTTAATACTATATTACTGTTTGTTGGTTATCTTCAAATTTGTATAGTGTACTTATTAAAGACTTGTGAAGTGATAATATGATTCCCGATACATCCCATCATTAAATGTTACCAAACTTATAACACTACATTCGAGGATTGAAATCCATCCTCTTATTCAGGAGTAAAACCCTCACCACGTAAACAGGCATATCTTAATTCTTAAAAAGTTTAAATAGATATTTGTGTTGTGAAGCCGACAACGCTTAAAGATATCTGATCTAAATGTACTAATTTTCTTTACAGTTTAATGACGAACGATACTATAAATAAAAATTAACTGTGCTTCATATGATACTTTATTAACCTTTAAATATCATTATACGCTTTTTCTGCGTACTTTTCTGCACCACCAGATTTTGGAATCATTGTTTTACCACTGGTAATTAAATTTACCGTTTTTCATAAGATGGGCCAAAGACTCCATTTTTAATTTGCACTGGAATTAAACAAGATGAATATTGTTTGAACCGGCGCACAGTACGTGACTAGCTATCTATATATATAAAAATGAATGTTTGTATGTTTGTCCCTTTATGGAATCGTGGAACTATTGGACCGATCATGATGAAAATTTGTTCGTATATGTATTTTTCCACGGAGAAGGTTTATAAGCTATGCCCATCCCTTTCCCGATTCAGGATTCCGCCCCACTGGTTACAGAAATACCCATAAGAAATGCATTGCAGCAAACCATATGTTAACGTCTTTTCAAATTTTTAATCAGCTGTTCTTTGTATAACATATATTACACTTATAGTTTTAAAGCATAGAGTAAGCTTAAGAGAAACGACAAATTTTGTTTAAACTGTTTTTGCAATCACTGTTAAACATAGACTTTACTATCCAGATAATACAATTCAAATTTGACGTAAAAAAATTCACCTTTAACTGCAATATTTATTTAAATATAAACCATGCTCATTGCTTGATCAGAAGAGTAATGCAGATATCATAATTACTATCTTACGTTGGCTACAAATATTAAGATTGTTATAAAATCAACCTTAGTTGTTTTTTTTGACAGAAGTATGGTTCTCAAAAACTCCGTGTGTACATATTCTCTCGATCGAGACAACAAAAGCAAGCTCAATCGTGGCATCGGAGATATAACTAATTTAATCTAAAATTTATTATAGTAAAAAAAAAATTTACTAAGTAATATAAGGACACTTCGGTTCTTAAGATTTGCGTGCGAAGCCGTGGGTAACAGCTAGATAGAGGCAGGAATATGGTTACATACCTTCATAATACGCCAAGAGGCTCACGATGGAACGACTATCTCAATTAATCTCAGCAATGTTTAGAATGTGATAGAAAAAGAATAAGTGAATATAGTGTACTGTTTTCAACGGGAAATTGCGTGCGAAGCCGCGGGCAACTTTTGCAAAAAAATTATTGAAATGCGCAGCAAAGCGCGCCGGGCCCGCTAGTGTACATCTAATATACTATACAGCCGCATGTGAAACTGACTGACTGATATATGTATACAAATTCTAACCTACTTCTAGAAGTGCTGAAAACTTGAAAATTTGGCACACATGTACCTTTTGCCGTGTAAACCAACAGGAAAAGTCTGAAAAACTGGGAATTTTAAATTTTAACCCCCTCAAAAAAATTCGCAAAAAAAACGCGCATTTTTTACCCTTGCAAGCGTTTTTTGTAAAGCCCGATAGCGGGCGAACTGTTAGAGCTAGCTCGGATCTGACGAAAAAATCGTTAGTCAGGAATGAAGTGAACTACAAAAAAGGTCCAGTGACTTTTTGCTCTATCTTCCCTGGTTTAAACGACAAAATGCTCGAATATTTGACATTCCAGAGATTTTTTCGATAAAAAAAATGTTTCGAGCCCGATAGCGGCCGAACACTTGGTCGTAGCTCAAATCTGATTGACCCATCAAATTAGCAAATTGCGCGATCTACAAAAAAGGTCCAGTGACTTTTTGCTCTATCTCCATCGGTTTAAACGACAAACGCCCTCAAAGTGAAATCTTTTATTCACAGTGAGTAGTAGAGACCCTGGCGAACTCTGTACGGTACGTAACAAAGTACCTTACGCCGTGTCAAACACCGTTTAAAAATAATTATATCGTTACTGTTTATCTGGTTGTTATTTCCTTACTTTTCAAGCGCGATAGGTGTGAACGATTCATAAATAGCCTAAATATATTCACAGCACCTCTTATTAATATAAAGTGATATGCAAAAGTCGGGTAGTAGATAAGGACAGAGTAAAATTTCATACAGTTTATGTTCACAAATTGAATCCATTCTTTACTATGTAGGATTTTCGTAAATAAGTAATACTGGCCGAACTAGTTGTTATAGCTACTATAATATCTTAGGGCAGAACGTTCAAAGTAATTTATATTTACTTTCAAGAATAGAAGTCTCTTTTTATCCTATCTCCATCGGTTAAGCGACAAAACGCCCTCATAGTGAAATCTTTGGTTCACGGTGTGTAGTAGATAGAGCTTGGCGAGCTCTGTACGGTACGTAACAACGTACCTTAGGGCCATATCAAACACTGTTGCAACAATTATATTTTGTTGGCTTTGTTTACTCGCTCTTTGGAGAAATCTTCATTTGTCTTAAAAATGAAGACTACGAATAGATTTACAAACTTTTATCAACTGTTACATTTTTTATAACCACCTATACTGATTACTGTAGACACAATGTCTTTTAGTTGTGTTGCTAAGGGTTCTTTCCATCAAGGGAAATGAGCAACTGTTTCCGACGAGTAAAAACTCTCAATGCACTGCGATTGCTGCTTGTGCCCTTGCCTGGAAGACCCTTGGATTAGAATTTTCTACTGCGGCCATTGATACGATTCTCATCACTGGTGATGATATTTATTGTACATTGCGGGATGAGAATCGCATGGGTGGAAACCAATACACTGTGCCCTGATGAACTTCCTATGTAAACTTTGTCATTCAGGACAGGCCGTCACAGTTACAGAAAATTCATTTGTACACGATGCCCTATATCCTCATGCAGAGCAAGATTATGGTCAATAGCATTATGTCTCTGTCCCAATGTTCTTGAATGTCTGATGGTAGGAGATCTTCAGGACATTGGTTATTTCTTATCACTGGACAAACAGTGACAGTGGCTTTCTGGCGCTCTCAGGATCAGCTGTACCTGTTTGATCCTCATCCAGTTAGATGAGTTCAGAAAGCATGATTTGGATAATAACAATAACAACCTGGCACGGCTCTTTCCAGTGTGAGAGTTATTCTGCATTGGCCTCGTTGTTACTGTCAAATGCTGCGCTGGATGGTTCGGTGAGACAGTTCACTGTAACTCGACTAAGATTTGCTTCTCCGACCCTCAGTGCCAATGAACCAGTCCATCTTAATTATTTAGCATCTGCAATCAAGGAAATAACATGTGAAATACCACCTAAAGAGATAGAAGGAATTAACTTAGGTCCCAAAATCGAAAAAGTCCTGTTGTAATATCATCAACATTAACAATATAAAACATAAACGTAAATCCATTGGGAGGCCAAAGAAAATACAACGTGGTCGCCCCAAACTACAAAGAACTACGAGAGACGAGCAAGTGAAAGAAGCGAAAAGGAGATATGTTCAGCGGAATCCCAAAGTGGGTCGCGACGCACTTAGCCGATATCTTCAACAACACCCGAAGTTCACAGGGAGGCTGTCCGTCGTTACAGCCAACAACATCCTCAAGTCCACAGGGATGCCGTCCGCCGCTTCGACGAACTTTACCCCTGAGGTCCACAGGGAAGCCGTTCATCGCTATGACACACAAAATACAGACGCACGTCGCAAAAGACTTCAAGGTTTTCGTCATATTAATCCTAAACTAGCTGAACTTCGTCACTTGCCAAATGCTCTTTGCTCGTCTCATTGTTGCACACGGACCAATGGCTCATTGGAAAGGTCTATTACTTTTTAATATAAACGCCTACAAACTGAAGAAAACCTGCCTTTGGAATGATGACGTATTTATCTGCTGTCATTGCCAAGCACCTTCTGTTTGAGGAAGAAGAGGAGAGAAGAAATGGTGTTGTGGCGTGGGAGCGTACAATGTGACCAAATTACCCACCTCTCAATGCACCATTCTACTCTAAACGGCGCTTCATCGACAGAGCGCGGGCCTACAACGATCTCTTTGCACTCTGTGCCCTCGAAATATCTGGCGGATACCGGCATCCTAGTGGCCTCTCCTTCTTCAAAATCGAAGGGAGGATGTATCACCCAAGTGTACAGTTTGGACGCCCCCGGTCAAAGGTTTGTTACTAAGGCGGTGACGTCCAAACTCGTAAACCGGTGCCGCTTGTATATAGACGATGGAGAAGAAACGCAGGAACATGGGCCATGAGTAGATCACTTGATGCCACCATAGTTGACGACATTAAAAAATTATTTAGATTCACAGAACCCTTATGTCCATGAATTTCGGCGGTTGAGTGATGAGCCCTCGGTCAACGCTCATTTGGATTTCCAGATAACAAGTCGAGCTACTCATGGCCCTGTTCTTGGCGACAGGCAAAGAGGCGTTTGAAGTGCACGCCGTGCTTAGCACTGAAGACACATTTGTTGAACCTCGAAAAAACTTACTGTCTGGAAGGTGGGCGCTGGAAGGCCAATCAACAATTGACCTCTTCAGCCCTTTGATGGAGCCCTTTCAGTACCCACTGCTCTATCCGCAAGGCAATTTGGGTTGGTATATCGGCATGCTAGACAACAACGGGAAAAAGCTTTCCCAGTACTGTTATGCTCGTTGTCTTTTGCTCTCCAATCCTCGTTTTTCGTATCTTTGGCCGTCTTTCTCAAGCTTGGCAGGTCGAGATGTTTGCGAGGTTTGAAGAGGAGTGACTACGTTTTATAAGATTTTCACAGACTAAGTCCTCAGCCCAAAATGCCATGCGGAATAGGACAACTGAACGAGCTTCTTAACGCTCAACGCAGTGGTCCGGCAGGAAGGCAGGTTAGAGATGACATCGCTCGGGATGAAACAGTCCAAGGCGAGGGTGGGGCACAGCCTGGAAAGATTTACCTCCCAAGTACGTTTACTGGTGGGCCCAGGTACATGAAGATACACTACGAAAACGCGATGGCTCTCGTATCACGTCTGGTCTGGGTTCACCAACGTACTTTCTTACGTTTACGTATAGCGCTACTTGGGAAGAGAACAAGAGAGCGTGGTCCCCACGGCAGTGGACGCAGTGACCCTAGCACGGCCTGCAGAGTGTTCCAGATTAAACTTCTAGAGCTTCTCCGAGATCTGCGGAGCGGAGCGATGTTCGGCTGCACGAGCTATATCGTCTACGTCATCGAAATGCAAATGAGGGGCCTTCCTCACGCCCACATTGTGTTTTAAGATTGACGGAGACGGTCCAGTCCAAGCAGACGAAATCGACTCTGTAATCCGCGCGGATATCCCCTCAGAAGAATGAAGCCGGTGGAAGACTCAGGAAGTTGGTGTTGCAGCACATGATCCACGGTCCTTGTGGCACAGATCATCGCACCGACTTCCTGTGCTGGGACGCTGTGAAGGGTCACTGTACAAAGTTTTATCCTAAAGCCTTCGTGCCAGACCACTCACGTAGACGAAAGGGGTTTTGTACAGTACAGACGGGACTATGGTAATACTGATCAAATTACGTCTCGCAACAGGTCTGTTACTGTTCACGATGGTATGGGTCGTTCCGTATAACGCCACACTATTGCTGAAGTACGAAGCCCATATTAACTTGGAACTTGCGTCTACTCGTCGTGTCATAAAGTACTTATTTAAATACCTGATGAAGGGTGGATCCCTTCAAAAATGTCACAGTTACACCTTTGTGGCAACAAGATGACGAGGTAGAAAACTATGTGACTAGAGAATGGTTGGTGCAAGCGACGCTTGCTGGCGTCTCTTGGACTTTCCAGTCTCTAAATCAGAACCGTCGGTCGAGTGTCTACCTGTTCATCTTGAGGGAAAGCAGCATGTGTATTTTCGTCCCGGTGATCTGACAGACGCAATTAGTAGATCAAGTTCCAAGTTATTACTGTACTTTAACAGGCCTGTTGACAACATCTTCGACAATATGACATATCAAGCTTTTTTTGAAAAATTCATTTTACACGTGAAACGACCTAACACGGAAGAATTATACACACATACAGATGGAAAACACTTCTTCACTGCTCGCCAGCGTGGAGAGAAGGTATGCAGACTTTTTTGGGTCTCGCCCAATCGTGGGTGAGCTGTACTACCTGCGGATGCTCTGATGTCCACCGCCTTGCCGAGGCTACTCTGACCTCCTGTCACGAGGTGGTCCTGGATGCGCACGTTTCAGGAGGTCTGTCGTCATCTCGGCTTGGTGGAGGATGAAGATGAGCACCGCGAAGCACTGCGCGAAGCCTCTGAGTTTATGGTAGCTACAAGGCTGCGTTCATTCTTTGTGCTCCTCTGCAACATGGGTGCTCCCGCAGCTCTTCTGTGGGACGCGTTCCGCGACACACTATGCGAGGACCACTTGGAAAGAAACCCCGCTTGACCCAGAAAAAGCATACAAAAACTGTCTTTAATTGAAATCGATCGAAGTCTACGTCGACAGGGATTATCTTTGGTGGAATGTGGTCTCCCCGATGTGCAGGATGACACGACTGAACTGGGGAAGGGAGCTGTTGGACTATGGCGAGAACCAACAGCGGGCCATTGTCGAGGATTGGGAACCAAAACTCTCACAAGATCAGAGGACGCGTTCTACAACACGTTCGTTCCCTTCTCGACAACCCCGGTGACCGCCGAACTTCTAGGGTCATCTTCCTTGACGGTCCGGGGGATATGGAAAAACATCCCTCCTTCGTGTTCATACTGGCACACGTGCGTAGTGGTCGGCAGGTTGCACTAGCCGTCGCCAGTTCGGGCATTGCTGCCGGGAATATGCCGGGTGGCTCAGCCCATAGCATGTTTCGGCTTCCCGCTCGATCGTGCGACGGAACTGGCGTGTGGAACATAACCAACGGATCCCAGCGCGCGGAAACTGATCAGAGCCGCCACAGCTCATCGTCTTTTGACGAAGCCCCAATGGCCCATCGCTACATCTTTGAGATCCTCGACCGCTCACTTCGAGATCTCATGAAACCGCGATGAGCCATTCGAGGAAAGATCTTTCTGTGCTCTGGGGACTTCCGGCAGATCGCACCCGTTGTTGTAAAGCACGGACGGCAGCTGCCGTTGCGTGCGTTTCTCTTCGGGCCTCGCGTCTGTGGCGACTGTTCCGCATCTTCTCTCTGACCACACCACACAGGACGAGCAGTTCCGTTGACTACTCCGACTTCCTTCTCGCAGTAGGCAACGGCACTGTTCCGTCCACAACTTTCGGGGAGGGCAAAGAGAGTGGCGCTCTTATTCCTCTGACCGGAGTAAATTACGTTACTTCTCTACAAGCCCTAATCTCCAAAGTCTTCCTGTTGAAGTCCTCCGCGATCCCGATCAGTGTGCTCGTCGCGCGATCCTCTCTACCATGAATGTGAATGTCAAGGAAAAATCAACGACATCATCCTAGACTCCGTTGACGGGTCGCCTTCATGAGTTGAGAAGCGCCGACTCTGTGGACACTGAGAACGATGATCATCTTGGCGTCGAAGTTCCTCTGCTAAACCAGGCTACAGGCAAGGGTATTCCAGATCACGTACTGCGACTTAAGATCGGTTCAGTGTGTCTAATCATGAGGAATATTAACATCGCCGATGGACTTCGTTAACGGCACTAAGGTCATTGTGACGGCTATAACCAACCGGTTGGTCACCGTCAGACGCCCTCCTCACGACGCGCAACCTATCGGCATTCCTAGAAATAATGTTTAGGTTCGCGATCGTTGAAGGTTTCGCCGTTACTTGTACGTCGACGTCAGTTTCCTCTGATGCTGGCATACTCGATGACCGGTCACAAGAGCCAAGGTCAGACAATCGATCTTGTCGGAGTCGATCTTCGCACTGACTGTTTTACCCACAGGCCAGTTGTACGTCCTGTTAAGTAGAGTTCGACGCCCAGAAGACATCGTGGTCCTTGTCCGTCCAGATAGGGTATGCGATGAAGTCGCCTACGCGAAGAACATCGTGTACAGCGAACTTCTTTAGTAAACCTGATTGACATGGCAGTAGGCTAGGGGGACCTGCCCAAACAAAACTCCCCGTCGTGATTGAATAGGCAGTAGGCTAGGGGGCCTGCCTAACAAAACTCCCCGTCGTGATTGACTAGGCAGTAGGCTTAGGGGGCCTGCCGAAACAAAACTCCCCGTCGTGATTGAGACTGGCAGTAGGCTAGAGGGCCTGCCAAAACAAAACTCCTCGTCGGTGTAAATAGGTTTTCCGTAAACATGTAAATATATAAAACTCCTCGTTCTGATTCATAAGGCAGTAGGCAAGAGGGCCTGCCAAAACAAAACTCCTCGTCGGTGGAATAGGTTTTCCGTAAATATGTAAATATATAAAACTCCCCCGTTCTGATTCATAAGGCAGTAGGCAAGAGGGCCTGCCAAAACAAAACTCCTCGTCTGTGTAAATAAGTTTACTGTAAATATGTAAATATATGGTCTCTACGTTTGCCGGCCTCCCCGTGGCGAGACTGGATATGTCATGCATGCATTTAAAGCATTGACAAACTAACGGGCAAACAACATTATCAACAATAATAAGTTATTACCAACTCATTTGACACATGTATATACACAACTAAATATGCAAATTTTCACACACGATATGAGAGAAACATCATTAACCAACGATAGCTGTAATTCTGTTAATAATATATGGTCTCTGTGTTTGCCGGCCTCCCCGTGGCGAGACTGGATATGTCATGCATGCATTTAAAGCATTGACAAACTAACGGGCAAACAACATTATCAACAATAATAAGTTATTACCAACTCATTTGACACATTTATATACACAAACTAAATATGCAAATTTTCACACGATATGAGAGAACATCATTAACCAACGCTAGCTGTAATTCTGTTAATAATATATGGTCTCTGTGTTTGCCGGCCTCCCCGTGGGCGAGACTGGATATGTTATGCATGCTTTAAAGCATTGAAAAACTAACGGCAAAACAACTATTGTCAACAATAATATGTTATTACCAACTTATTTGACACAACTAAATATGCAAATTTGCACACGATATGAGACAAACATCATTAACCAACGATAGCTGTAATTCTGTTAATATATATGGTCTCTGTGTTTTGCCGGCCTCCCCGTGGCGAGACTGGATATGTCATGCTTGCATTTAAAAGCAATGACAAAGTAACGGGCAAACAACATTATCAACAATAATAAGTTATTACCAACTCATTTGACACATGTATATACACAACTAAATATGCAAATTTTCACACGATATGAGAGAACATCATTAACCAACGCTAGCTGTAATTCTGTTAATATAATATATGGTCTCTGTGTTTGCCGGCCTCCCCGTGGCGAGACTGGATACGTTATGCTTGCAATTTCAAGCATTGACAAACTAAACGGGCAAACAACAATTTTATCAACTAAAAGTTACTTGCAACTAATTTGACATAAGTATAGCCACAGCTAAATCTCCCAACTTGCACACATGTTGCTAGAACAATATTAGTTAATGTGGTAATAACATATGGAGACAACAATAACAATGAGACTAAATAAACCACGCAAAAATTGAAACCATTGGTGAACTACTACACGCAATCACAAGTACAACAACTTTAATACCAATAAGTACACATGTATAAACCGTAAATATTTCTAATTACAAACGAAATTGTTCCACTAAGAGGTATCAACTTTAATCACATTTCTCCTACATCTTTTAAAGTATTTTCCGGCCTCTTCGCATTGAGATTAGATATATAATACTAATGTAAAGAAGCATTGGTGAACCACGGATCAAAAACAAAAGTTTTGCCTCCAATTGCTATTCATCTAATTTTCTTTATTTCAACGGCCTATATGTTTATATTTAACTGGCCATATTTGTACTTGGGGAGATACATTATAAACCATCCTTTATTTCCAGCTTTCTCGAGATTAAGTTACTTATAAATTATTTATAATATTATTTTATATTTGCCTGCTTAACTGTTTATGATACCAAATAGAGGTTACTAAATAAAGACGTGATTTTTTACCAACGGTCAAATAGAATAATTTGAATCACATTCCTAACAAGCTGGACAACCTCGTATGACATTAAAATATCAATTCGCTAACCAACGCACTAATAAGTTGTCTGACCTACAGTTATTAAGAATGAACCTTATTACAAATGCTCGGACTTAACCTGTTCCCGAATACGCTTATCCTTGAAATTGCTAACACCACCCTACTTAGGGGCCTGGGGGCGTAGCCCCCAGTGAGCCGAAGGCGAGTATAAATATAAACATCTGATTCCATACGAAAATATGTGACTAACGATAAAAATGCTAAGAACAAATCATAAGGAGGATCAAACATCCACTGAAAGGAGGGTGGACTGGAGGTAAACTCAATATTCATATTGAATCAAACCTCCCCACCATAGCATCGTTATGTGTAAAAACTCTGTTGTTCCATCATGCTGAGGGACTATGTCAGTTAACATCGTAGTGCACTCAATTGTGCACCTGATGAGGCAATGAGAATACCTCTCCACCTAAATTAGACTATATTTTGTAGTCTGGGTGTCTCAGATGTCGAATCGATGTAAAAAGTTCATTTTGAGATTCTTCGTACCCGACCTTTTTGTATCTCTTTAGACAAACATGACTCCAGGTTCCAGGAGTCAAGTCTGCAATAGCATCAGTTTCCAGATCCTGAACCTAGAGGAAGGTGACTTGGAGTTAAAGCCAACATTCACATCGAATCATACTTACATAAACGCCTTAATTGCATATTGAATTATCAAACTAATCGTATAACTACATAAAAAAGCAATTTGACAAATTGGGCTGTGAATATTTGACACCAGCTACACTGCAGGAGCTGGAATTACTTGCCACAGAGGAAGCAAGCTCTAAGGAACAGTCAGGACACAGAGGAAACAGTCAGGACGCATTAAGGTGTCTGATGCAGTCACCGTGTTAATTTACAACTTGTAATTAGTCATAATAACAATGTAACTTAAATTAGCAAAACCATACTGCTGAGTGAGTCTCGGCTGTTAATGACCTAATTAGGTAGACCAGTTGTACAGTAGCTCTCCTTGCTTATTACTGTGGTTTAAACCATGCGGATTACAATTAAATTTAGTCGATGAATGACTATAAATAGGAACTCAATATTTAAAGCTCATTTGTACCAAGGTATCCTTAAATATATAGCTTTAGATTAAGATATTTAAAGCTGAATTTAATAAATGATGGAATTGTTATATAAAGAGTCGACAGTAGGGGCGGCCATCTTGATTTTAGACCCATAGTGTACCTCCAAGACCTATTTTTACTCCTATAATTATGGGAGATATAACTAATTACACATTCAGACTTTTTAGTATTTGTTTTAATAGTTATTCAGAAAAAAATTCTAAATGTGTTTCTACATCATTATATACACTTTTTAAGAAAAACTGAGAATTGTTTGGATGTGTACTTATAAGATCTTTAAAGTGATAACATGCTGCTATGATCAAAAATAATAGCATAAAAGTGCATGAAGTTTAACACAAGGAAAAACAAGTTTAAGTTGTTTAAGTTGTTCCTACAAGGAAAAAGGTCATTTCACTGAAGTTTCTTCACTCATATTTCAAGAAACAAAATTAATCAATACCATATCAACAAACTATTTTCAGTGTTCTCTAAATATTAATTTCATATTTCATCACTCGTATTGGAAATTTTCAGATTTTAATATATGAACTTCTAAAAAAATTCCTCACTTTGTTGATAAAAATAGTAGAAAAGATAAGAGAATCTGGGATATTTGCTATTGTAACGGTATTTAAAAAACAAAACAAAAAACAGGACACAGTGTATGTAGCAATGGAAGATTTCCGTAAGCCAGTTATGTTTTCGTATGTCATTTCGATGAATGTGTACATGAATTATTTACAAGTATATGGAAATTAAATTGTTTTACAAAGCTATGCAATTAATTGATATTTTAATAATCCATGGCATTATTCTAAATTATGTCTTGCTAAAAAAGGAACTAACTTGATTTTTATTTAAAAAATTCATCACCTTAAGGCATTTTTATTTACATACTGTAAAGACTCCTACCCTCATCTTAGCTTTTTCTTTATAAATAAGCTTCAAAACTGTTCGAAACAACTACTTAAATGGTTAAAGTTTCTGGTAGAGTGGATAACATTCTTCTCTCTTGAAAAAGGCATCCTGAAGAGTAAAAAGCTCTAAGTGTAAATAAAAAAAAATAACTAACCTAAAACTTAACTAAGTATTTACTGTGAAAAGCGAAATTAGTCAAGTGTCATTTCGCTCTATTCCTTTAAAAACAAGACGTGTTTGTTTACAATTGAACCAAGTAAGAGTGAAATTTTACTTAATTTTACCCAAAACGTACATAACTCAATAAGTTCGCAATTTAATAACCTTAGTAGTAACAGTAAACAAAGTAAATTGATAACTGATTGCTTATCAATTGTAAACAAACAACAACGGAACAGTTCCATTTTTAACATCGTGATTAATAAGCGATTGCGACGTTACTTGTCACCAGGTTTAGTAACGCCAGTTTGATTGAAAATGTAAACTAACGTCAAATTACTAATAATATTATTTGTAAACTAATCAAATTAAACCACTTCTTTGAATGTATAAACGTTGGTAATGGCTACACAAACAAAAAAGGTTTGATCAGTTTTTGTATGAATATGTGAGTATAACTTCACAGAGCCTTGGAGATGCAACAAGTCATATCTGCAATGAATTTTGAAAAAATATCAAAAAATCTTTACCCCATTTCTTGGGGTAAGGTTTCATCTAAATTTTGTGTTTTTGTCAAAGTCACATCTTGAATATTAAAACTAAACTAAACACTGCAAAAAAATAATTGGGTTGTAACTTTTTCTGGATCTTTTCAGACCATTATTGATACTTTATCTTAAACAGTGAAATTTGTTAGTTATAGATGTGTAAGATGTTCATAGTCTACAGTTTATGAAGTAAATAAAGTCGGAATAAAACGTGTGATGGGACCTCAAAAATTGACCTTAAAAATACTTTGATACAGGTATTTATAGTAAAATAGTCAGGTTCTAATGTTTCATACCAATTATGTGTTATATACATATATAGTGTAGAATATGAAGATTTTTAGATAAAAGATAATGAAAAATACAAAATGGTTATTTTCGGATAACGCTATAAGTTGCAGTTTTAGGAAAACTTTTGTTTCTTAGTTTATTTATAATATCAGTAGTAATGCGGAGACATGCCATTGGAATGTATGATAGCTTACTTTGGTTATCTTATTATAAATTTGTAATGAGCTGTTTGATAACAAGTCTAAACAATTATCACTATTTAGAAAAACAAAGATTACGTTTTAATGGGGTCGCAAACATGCTCAGAATCAACAGTGTACTAAGTTAACTTTTCCATTTTGGCCTGCATAAAAAAATATCAGCAGTGCCATTTCGTCTTAATGCTTGAAGGAAATAAATTTTGTAGACTAACATTTTCCTATTGCTTTTTGTTGTTCATTTAGGACAAGAAGCTGAGAAATTACACTAAGGACCTTAGCGCTGGTTCTGAAGTGACAGGATATTCTGGATATTTATGGTTGGGGACAGGATTCCTGTCGAGATCCACAAGTAAGTATTTTGAGTTTTAATCTCAGTCTTATCTCCTTAGAAGAAGAGGTGGCAACTCTATACCAGCCTCTCCAGTTCAAGCAGGCAGTGGTGGCACGCCCTTACGCCTAGGCTAGCCATTGCCTGTAATACTAGATATTCTGCATGATTAAGGGTGGAGGTAGAAGCCGCCTCCTATCGAAATCCATGAGAAAGGATTTTGGGCATTAATCTCAGTCATGTCTCCTTGGAAGAAGAGGAGGCCAGCTATGTACCAGCCTCTCCAGTCACCCTTATGACTAGGCTAGCAACTGCCTTTAACACTTAGGGAGCCCCACCAACTCCAACAGTCATCCCCCGTAATTTACTTGACCTATTGATCTACCCTTGCACCCCAATACCTCGACATTTGTCGTTAATGATGTGCCATTCCTGGACATCCATGGGGTTGCTCAGATTTAAGTTACACGTAGGTCTTTGCTGTACCCAGTGTAGGTTCAATTACCTAGCTAGAAGTGAACCTTCTGGGTAAAGCAATTCCTTTTACTCCGTTTCATTTTCACTGCCTAATATCCTGTTGGCATCTTCCTACAAAATCCAAGAATCACTGTGGGTAGAATCTTTTTTTGTCATTTTGTAACGTTCCAGTATCTCTGCATTCACACCCTTACTTATGAGTCACGTGATCCTTTCATTCTGATGTATCATTTTGGCAGATCTAAAACATTCAATCGGTACTGGACCAGTGTATCATTAACCAATCGTAATCGTGCCGGACAGGATATTCCAAAAGAATAATTTGACAGGATTGAGCAAATTATTTAGTCGATCCGCAATCAACGCGGCACGCTGGCTAGATTTGTACACCAGTTATGTAAGAATAGCTCCTGGCTGGAGCGTGTTGATCTAAATGTTCTGGCCGGTGGGTAACCTAATTGTAGGGAAATGGCGGACCCCACGTCTTCGTCGCTGGCGTTGTAACTGGACTAGAGAGGAACTACGTCGGAGAGAACAGAATAATAAGCGTAGTGGTCGACTTCTACTAGCATGTGACGCCATGGATGTAGATTACCCTCTTGGTATATTCCTGAACGTGGAGAGATTTATTCCATCCGGACTGATAACTTTGTAATAACCTATAAATGGAATCCCGTCTGAACTATAAAGCGTATTAGGAAACTAGTGAACTAAAAAAAATAAAGGTTGGGCAAGCGTGATCGTCAAAACGGAACGAAGAGATCAAGGGCAAAGAGGGTAAGAACCAGAACTGTGTTGAATCATGTTAATAACTAAAATACTTGAAAGATAGTTATTATGTCATTATGTCTTTATTGCATAGAAAAATAGTACAATTATCAATAATCAAGAATCCTTATTTACAAAGTACATTAAAATAATTTGTTAACACAAGAATATATCATAAAAGCACAATGGAGTCACCTCTGAGCTAATATCTGAGTTGAGGTTGCAATCAATAGTTAATTAAAGGCAGATGAGCCTAGCAACTCCTCTTTCAGAGTAAAATATACACAATTAGAATAATTAATAAACCATTCCAATATTTGTAACAAACACACAGAATTGTGTTTCATATTGAAATGCAATACATTACATTACCAATGCATTAAATTACCACAGTAAATAAAACATAAATTAAAGTACTACATACTTAAATTTTCACATATTAGTAGTTAATATTTTTACATTAAGTAAAGTCAAATTTTAATAAATCTAGTCCACATACTGACAACGCTGCTCATTAAAAAAAAAACCTTCAAAATTATATAATACGCTCGACATCAGTTCCAGCCCTATTTTACATTTAATTTAAGGGTATTTATTTACAATAGCGTGACCATGAAAAATGGACTCTTTTCATGGGTTGGGCATTTATAGCCAAGTATTATTATCACAGGTGCATATAAACTGGGGGGAAAGTATATTATTGTATTATATTGATGCCTTTCAGGCATTATTGCGTTAAGGATGGAAAATAACCGACAAAATTTTGTCTAACAACACTTGGAGGGTTAAGGATCAGGGGCATCACGTGATCTGGGATTCGACTTTTGCAAGCTCGAGTTAATTTTTTTTTCTAAAAGAGCAAGCAGTGCGCAGCGGGCAGGCATCGTTGACAGGATTAACGTACTAGTCAGCATCATTTCAGTAAAATTGCCAGAGGTACTGTCAAAAACAGAGTTTTCAGAGGATTTCATAAAATCGTAACTCCTTTGATTTTCGTTGCCGACGAATTTTTTCTTCACTATTGTTTTCAGGAAAAAAAAATGAACATACCTTTCCATGGTCACGTTATTGTAAATTGATACCAATTTAAGGGACTTCATAATGGGTTTGCAAAAAACATATAGAAAAGGTTAGACACCAATAGGTGTTTTAGTCAAGATTTAAACTGGTTTGGACTTTCAACTTCGTGCTTACAAAGAGCTTGTTGATCATACTGTCACCAGCTTGAGACAGTAGATGCTTGAATGCTTTTGCCCTATGCTATGAAAGTTGCCCTGTCTCTAGTCTCATACGAGTGAACATCCCTACCTCACACCACGTTAACTTTGTGTTGGCAATAAAAGATCACTTCCAAGAAAGACCTACAGAATCCAATCTTCCTGAAAGTGCCTCAACATATCTCTTCAAATTTTAATTTCATTATAATTCAAGCAATTCTTTTTGAAGCTTAATGTTTTCTGAAGGTTGTTGAATTTGCTATGCATTTTTAGAACTTAAGGACTGAAAGATCACTTAAAGCTACCTATTCTCCAGCGTTAACATTAAAAGCAAGGGTACAGGACATTATTAATTATGCTTTTGACACTTTTAAACACAAATTAAATACCATTAAAAAGAAATTGATTCAATGTGATTCTGTTAGCAAAGCTCAATTGGTTTAATTATGATACACTAGTTACAGAAACCTAAATGCTGCCTTAATTACGAAATCATACTTGTGGAAGTAATGGAGTAGTCATTAAAGTCATAAGAAGAAATTGCGGTTTATAATTTCTTGCGAGTTTCTCCATCTAATAATCTTCCAGTTACCTAGCTACATTCGTGTACTTAATATAATTGCTATTTGCTTCTTACTTTACTTACTCAAATTATACTGTCAATATCCTGCGGGTGATTAAAGATTATCAATCAAAAACTAACTTAATAAGCAAATCTAATTAAGAACATTTTAGTTCGAATAAAACCATTTCTACTCCATAAAATTTTAGATCATTTGCAAACTCTCATTACAGCTTTCTTATACTACCTAAGCTATAATCCACAATGAACACAGGCAATGGCTATTATTTTCCCTTATTATATTTATTATTATTACTGTTATTTATTTATGTGTTCTCACTTAATATATAGGACATGTTTCATAATAAAAATCCAAAAACGCATCGATAAATATGATTCAATAATTCAATACAGTTTTCGACAGTATGCGACTATAATCCTTACAGTTTTCAAATTCTAGGCTCAATATATTTAAGTTTCTCAAATATCTCTTTTGACATCACTAGTAATATTAACAATAATAAGTTGTAAAATAGATAATGAGAGACGAAGAATTGCTAGGTAGGATAGTAATACTCATAATTCAATATGTTCTCCATATTAAATAATAACCATAACCAAAATTATTTGTAAACAAAACCAACTACCATTTTGAACCTTTTTTTATGTAAGGTAAAAGTACGCTATACCATGTTTTGACATAAGGAACACATATACAAAGAAAATGAGAATGCTCATTCGTCTAGATTACATTTGATTTTGTAGTCCACGTGTCTCTGATGTGAAAACGATGCAAAGAGGTCGTTTTAAGCTTCTTCATCGACGACTTTTTTTGGATCTCTTCACACGAACATGGACTCCAGATTCCAGAATTCAAGTCTGCGACAGCGTCAGATTGCAAACGCTGTACGAAGCGAAAAGTGAAATGGAGCTGAAATCAACATTCGCATTCATCTCTATTAGCTGAGATAAAACTTTCACACGGATCTGAACTTCCGAGATCTGGGGAATTTAATGACCGCGGAATGACGAACATATCCAAGACATGCATCCGATGCTGCTATCTTCTCAGCAAAAGCATTCTGAACCACCTCAAAATAACTGCAGTTATCTTGGCCTACAATTTTCTCGAAAGGCGTGAATTCGGTGTCCAAAAATAATGATTGACGAAGACACACAAATTTTCAGGAGTTCGGCTATGAAGATGACCAAATTAGAAATTTGTGGATGGAACGTGATCTATATTTATTTTTAAGGTTAAAAAGTGTTCTATGCCCGCTAGCCATAATATTTTCCCCACAAGGTTCATCCTCTATGTTGATACTAATATTATCCAAGCGGGTAGGGGACAGTGTGTTAGACTTCAGGCTAGCAAGCCTTCATCGTAATGGAGCGCCACCTACTACAACATGTTCCTCAGTAGACAAGACCTATCGATCGATCATTTTACTTCAATATCTTGTAATCGGACTTTGATGTACTCAGTCTGGGTTTAACTGAAAGCTATAAACCAGCTAAGGGTAAAACCTCCTGGTGCTAATAAAAACTTTTTTACAGACATGATTATCTTCTAATGTATCCGATTCACATGTGTAAACCGATAGTAAATGCTTAGGTAGTACAAATTTGTTTTTTCTACATTAAAGTTTATTTAATTTTTCATTATATCCTAATTTAAATTTTCACGAATCTGGGTTTAATACGAAGTTGATACATATAATTAGAGTAATTGTTTTTAAAAGCAATACAATTTGAAGACTTTTATAAAATACCTATTCACTTTTAAAAAATGTTAAAGTGTGAAAATCTCATTTTTAATGTTCTTAAGAACTGTTTAAGCTATACAATTGATTAAAGCCTAAACTATATTTGTAATATGTTTTCTTTTAACAGAACCATAAAAGAATTCCAGAAGGAACAATAGTTCCCAAAACGGTAATTTATCTTCTGACCTATTCAAATCAGCAAGTCTTCAAAGACTCGTTTTCAAGAGTATCAATATTGACCTCATCGGAGAAATCCAATGGCTGAGATAACCTGCTGTGATCTCAGTTCCACAGAGCCACAGAAGCAGACTCCAGCTCCAGCTGTTGTTGTATAACAGGTTCCAGTTCACATTACCATACAAAGTGGGCCCGGCCCGGCCATGTTGGTATCCCTGCACAAGCACCTGGGTCACTGGGTTACTTCCAACCTGCTCTGCAGCTTTGTGCATCCTGGCAAAACGGCACTTATAGGGTTAAGTGGGAGAGAGGACTTTTAAGTCCTATCTTCTCCTTTATAAATAAGGACATTTTAAATTTCATTTTATTTTATTTTATTTTTTGCCGAAACCATCCTGTACCACACTCGTTATAGGATGTGTGAAAATTGGCAATACAAAAGTACAAACTCATGGAGTAGTCTATGCCTACTACTACTTAAAAAAATTTGGTTGAGACGTCTGGATATCTGTCATTAACTCCTACATTATGACATTTATTCTACAAGATAATTAAATATGATGGCGTTAATTGTATCGGATTTCATGAGAGATGTCGATAATGGTTGAATGAAATGTACCTTTGATGCTACCGAATATGAATTAAGATGATTTTAATGTGTGAATGAAGTGTAGCTTTTATGCTACCGAATATGAATTAAGATGATTTTAATGTGTGAATGAGGTGTAGCTTTTATGCTACCGAATATGAATTAAGATGATTTTAATGTGTGAATGAAGTGTAGCTTTTATCCTACCGAATATGAATTAAGATGATTTTAATGTGTGAATGAAGTGTAGCTTTTATGCTACCGAATATGAATTAAGATGATTTTAATGTGTGAATGAAGTGTAGCTTTTATGCTACCGAATATGAATTAAGATGATTTTAATGTGTGAATGAAGTGTAGCTTTTATGCTACCGAATATGAATTAAGATGATTTTAATGTGTGAATGAAGTGTAGCTTTTATGCTACCGAATATGAATTAAGATGATTTTAATGTGTGAATGAAGTGTAGCTTTTATGCTACCGAATATGAATTAAGGATATTGGTAATGAGTGAATAGAGTGTAGCTTGGATGTTACCGAATATGAATGATGAATATTGGTTAATTTGTGAATAAAGTGTATAGTTGATTCTACTAAATAAGAATGATGACTTTAATGGGTGAGTGAACGGTTTCGTTTATGTTGCCGAATATGAACTAAGGATATTACTAATGGGTGAATAAAGTGTAAGGATGATTCTATTGAATGTGAGTTGAGTGTGAAAACATTGGCGAATAAAGTCTAGCTTTGATGCTATCGAGTATGAGTGCAGGATTGGTGAAACGCTTCTGTAAAGTTTACGAATATGAATGAAGAATGGTTATAATGGAAGAATCAAGTGTTGGTAAATAATGCCGATTATTTCTTATCACGCTACAGTAATTAATGCTCCAGTGACTAAACCAAGATGACTTTTTTTAGTTTTATATGGATACACAACACAGATATTCCGAAATTTGCTGTATGGGTAGATTACTGATACACTGCAAAATTTCATCATTTCACCCTCCTCTTCCAGAAGATTTAAGAAGAGGTAATTTGGACATTGGTGACAGAAAATAAATTCCATCCCAAAAATCTAACCGTGAATTTGCCGGATTGTATGCCCTCACTCCATTTCTAATAAAAAAGAGTGTAGACCCTGGCGGGTCTCGAGTGTAAACATTAAAGATCTGCGAAATTCATTACAAAAGTTAGGAAACACTAACCAATACTCGAATGTCTAAAAATCCCATTAAACTGGAGATGATGCTTTCCAAGCCATTCCGCTTTTAAATAATGAATCCTCTTAATAATGGGCCAGATAGAACTATAACAACATCACAAAACATATTCATGCTATAAACATATTGAAAGAACTTGAATTACTCCCTTTGGTAGCAGTTTTTAAAATACCAGTGGCGTCAAATCTAATACAAAACCAAATGCCTTTAATCAAGTTACGTTATTTTGAAGCCTTTCAAAGTATCTCTATGTATGATTTACAATTTAATATAGTATACATATGAGAGCGTTTCGCAATTTTTTACAGTTATTTTCGATATGATTTATGGTGAAAATAAAAGCATCACAATTAATAGTATTGACATACTGATGGTGAGCAACATTAAAGGAATTTCTACTCTATGTCTGAAAATTGTATGTTCTTACTTTAACATAAGTTTTTCGGGGTACAATACTTCAACACTCGACTTGTTGAATGTCATGTTGAGGTCTTCTTGCCTGGAAAAAGTTCTCGAAATGTTACATCCTCCGTTTTACTTCATTCTTAACGATGGAAAATGACTGTATCCAGTTATAGTATCACAACTGTCATCGTTAATAACACACGTAAACGTGCAATTCTAATTGTGTATGGTTAATTGAAAATAACAATTTTCAGAGAAATCCGGGAAATCGTACATCTACGTATTCCCAATTTCCATATCATCAGGATCATGCGTCCAAAGGCAGTGACGCTTTGGGGTAGTATGCAGGACTTTGATTTGACCTTGAAACATGAAGGTTTAGCACCAAACTAGCTTGCCTTAATGAAAACCAGTGATTGCGTAACTGAAGAAGATTGTATTGAATCTTTTGAGAACATTCGTGATCGGGAATTTAGGAATGTGTTTAGGAATGAGTTTGAAACCATCTTGAAACCTTAAGTGATGGCGAAATCCATGAATAAGTATAAAATCAGTTTGAAATTACTGAAAGTGTCTTAAAAACTATCTAAGGTCCTTGTGTAAAATGTGATCTAAGCTTTTTGCACAAATTAAATGTCCCCTACCTTCATTGAATGACGGTTGCTAACATAGCAATATAATATAATAGGCAATGCTTCGGCATCCAGTGTTTTTCGTAAAGATGCTGACTAACTGTATATTTCTCAAAATGCTGTACGGCTATGACCCTTAAACCTCAGGACATATTAAAAATCGTACTTGGACATAAGTTGTTGTAAATAACTGTACAATTCTTAAACCCTTTTCAAATTTTTCTTCGATGCTCAAAGTCTGAGATTTAGCCTTTCCTTTATCGGAACGTTGAATGGCTGCCATCTTTAAACCTCAACAAAATAAGAAAGTATAATAGTTAAATTGTTTACGGTTTGTAAAAAAAAAAACGTATTTTTCTGCAATACCCGAGATAAAAGATCGGGCTGACTTAAAAAATAATCTAAATATTATTTCCATACCAAGTTTAGCTTGTGTGTATCGAAGTACGGAAGTTTATCACTGCTGCTTTATTGGTGTGTTTCTCAAAATTCTGTACTATATAGCTTTTTGTATTGTTTAGTATTGCTTTTAATTATATCGTTAACGACGGTTAAACACAGATCGGTTGAAATGCTGAACGATCATGTGCCGAAAATAATCCCTTTGATTGTATTAGGTACTACAAGAGCAAGAGGAAGAGATAACACATCCAATGTTTTAAGTTGAGGTACTAGGACTGTCCTTTGTGGAGTAAGAGGCTCATGTAGTAAACATTTGAAAGGTAACAATCAATTATGTGGCGCAGTCTAGCGTCGGACCTCAGAACTAAATGAAATCACAACCCGTCCGTATGTATACTTTATTTCCTGTATAACTAACACAGTCATAGATAAGTCGTTAACAAAATATCCAGATAATGATCTAAGAGAGTGAAATATTTCCAGTAGCAAACAAGTGGTTATTTTGTCTCTAGAGATACCGATCTGACACATTTTCTTCTTAATTAGTCTGTTTTGACGTCTATCAGCTAACAACCAACTGATAAACAACAATCGACAATATTTTGTAGACATGATCTGTTTCCTCAGATAACTCTTTTAAGTAACTTAATCCTTGTATTTCAGGGTAAGAAGGTTCTTTGACATATCGTTGAAACAGAACAGTCATCCTAATTTAGAAGGTATATTTATATTGAAAAAAATGGATGAAATAATATATTTTCTTTTAGTTTAAATATGCCAAAGTATTTGAAGAGACTATCATCACAGAGCTTCTTAAAAGTGACATTAACAAGAATATAAAGGCATTTAATCATTGATAATAACTATTTTCTTAGCATTATACGGTGTGATAAATACATGAATGAGAGTAGTCTCAGTTAGAATGATGTATAATGGATACATGCTAAACAGTAGACTATTGTAAAAATAACTTGGCGTTATTTGGAGCAATTGGAAATTTGAAACTCAATGAGTCCAATATTAAGTACTCCGTTTTCAATATAATTGTTGACACTATGTACTAAATATTAGTAACGTTATATCCAGTGGCAGTGTTAGTAATTATTTATTTTATATACTTAACATTTCGACCAGTTCAATAGCATTATTTTGTTTATTCTTCACAATAGCAATTCTGAAGGACGGAAGCACAATCTGATGAGGTACACGTGTATTAGTTGTTACCACGGCCTTGAGAAATCTTGGGTGGGAGATTGTTATTATACAGAACTGCCAATTAACGATGTAACACTTATTAATTTCCACTAATTGTGGCTAATTGTGAAACCATTCTGAAAGGTAAACACGGAATACTTCGGATAATACGAGCAGTTCGTATGTATTTTTACATATTTGGGGAGAAGAAATAAAAAAATTTTGTGATTTATAGCAGCAGTTAATTTACATATTTTAATCAATAATGTTAATAAAGGTCTCAAAATACTGTACAATCGTCACGGATTTACGGATCCCAAAAGTGTAACCGACCTCTTAATGATTTGGATCATGACAAAGAGTCTAAAATTTGCAAAATGCGGTGCTTTGGCTAAGGTAATATTAATGTTTACCATCCTGTCCTAAGGAGTATGTGTTACAAGGGAAGTCTGCTGCTTCCGCACGCGAGCTATTTAGCTGAAGAGATGAATCGACAAACGCGTTTTGGTCATCACGAATTCCAAGTTGAACGAAAACTGGGACTAAATCATTTTCCCTCTTGCAAGACAAATGCTCTCGTGCGAAAAGGTCTCTGTCACACAGAGATCGGTTATCCCTTTTAGGATTCGCAAGTCTGTGATGACCAAAACGCGTTTTCGAGTGCGGCGATGCAAACTTAATCATTTAGCTAACGCTCTGACACATTTGCGATGATTTGCCTGTTTCAATATCAATTCAAAATAACAGTACTTTAATAAAGTTGTCACCAACAACAGACTAGAATTGTTGCATGCAACTTCAGCGACCTCGGTTACGCCATAGAAGTTATGCATACTTATACGTTGTTATAACGTAATATTGATACAAGACAAAAAAGGAAAATTAAAATACACACAATATTTTCATAATTTATTTTAGCGTACACAATATAAAAAATATAAGATAGTAATAATATCTTAGTATCACAAGCATAATTCGTGTAGTTACAAATCTTATCAATATCAAGACATTGTAGTTTATACCTACTATAACCTACTTATCTCATCAGAAATTACTTAAGGGTTTGGTATTTTATTATAAATATATTGTAACAAGCGGAGATAGTAAAAATAAAATACAAAATTAATTTTAGTATTTACATGGTAAGAGTAAATATTAATTTTCCTATTTCAGTATTAATACACCACTTCCGTGTAGATAAATGACTGATTCCAAATTCATATGTGTGATTAACAATATTGCAGGATACGTTATTGCTATAGACATGTGATTCACATTTCTGATTCCTTGATATATCTCAGTTTCCTAAAAGTTATCCTTATCTCCTAATAGTCTAGGATCCCAGAGCCAATTGGCACTTAATAAACACACAACCTGGTTTTCCTGGAAATCTAGAGAGGAATTTTTCGTAAGAAAGAAATCGATCGTTAACCTCTCTAGACTTGTTGAATTTACAACACAAGATTACCAAAAGT
Organism: Homalodisca vitripennis; assembly: GCF_021130785.1. Classification (NCBI taxonomy): domain Eukaryota; kingdom Metazoa; phylum Arthropoda; class Insecta; order Hemiptera; family Cicadellidae; genus Homalodisca; species Homalodisca vitripennis. The sequence continues at coordinate 29,921,230 of NC_060212.1, forward strand.
ACTAAAATATAGGAAATTATAACTTTTATCTCCAATCACATTTTTCTTGACTTGGCATGCTTAAAACAAATCGTCAGACGCGTAAATAATTGTCAAATCAACATCAGCTACCAATGTACATACTTTTTTTGTTTAAAGTTTGTTATTGACAATGGAAGGTTTGGAAGGATAACAGGATTTGGGACATTTGCCATCGTTACAGGTTATAAAAAGGTATAACACAAAGTTTCGAGGAGTGGAATCTGTCCTCTTCGTCAAGTGGGGAGATATTAATAACTTCCCTACCTGACGAAGAGGATGGATTTCAATCCTCGAAACGTTGTGTTGTACTTTTTTACAACCATATAGATACTTAAAAACTGGCCACTTTGTCTCTTTGTTTGACGGTGACATAACTGAATCAGGTATGTATCTGACGGTATATTTTCAGAATATTAAGCTAGAAATAATATAATTTGAGCTAAAAATGTCGTTTAATATTTTTCAACCCTTACGATACCCCCAATTTTGACTTCCACCTAAACTAGCGTGGCTGTCGATCGATTTCACTCTTAAGAGAAATTCCTCTACAGATTTCATGAAAACCCAGTTTGCGTGCTTGTTAAGTGCAAACTGGCTCTCGGCCTCTAAAACTGTAACACATTAAACAGTTTGAGTATCTTGGAAGTATTAATGCTAGAGCTAAGCAAACTTATGTTACATAAAATACTAGTTTTGTATCTTTGTTGATAACAGTAACTTCGTTATATTTCAAACGAAAAGTGTTGTCTTTAGAGCTGAAAAACAAAAGTAGAGTTATACTCCAATAGCAAATAATTATTTTTGTGTTCTGTATTTATGGCGTAGTCAAACAATATTTTTTACATAGAAATGTTCTCATAATATATTCAATTTTAGAACAAATTATGAATTGCTCGAATAAGCATTACCTTTTGGCATTGACAATCGGAATGTACCAAAAACACAATAAAATACATGATAGCCTTATACTAAACTATATTTATAACCAGCAACTTAGACTGTGCTTTACCGCTAATACGTATGCTACATTAATGCTTACAAAACCTTATAAACAAATGCTAAAACTACGTGGTAACAAAAGTAAACATAACTTAAATGCAAGGAGTTTATCCCAACTAACCTACTAACGAATGCGACATGAACTCGCTGTTAGTAACTAGTTTTAGTTTATTTACAGGGATTTTTGTTTAGTTTATGTCTTTTTATACATATTTTATTCCAGAAAATGTATATAAGACTATACTTGTAAGGATTGCTCCGGAGATGAAAAGTAATGCTAAGCTTTCTTGATCCCAAACGAATTCCACTCTGAAACAAAGAATTAAATATTTAATAACGTATATCACTTTTTACTGTATTTTATAGTACAGTAGGTTCCTTGAAGCAACTTGAAGTAATTTTCTCCAGTTCATAAATAACATTCATACCACACATCCCCACACGTTAAACATTTTAAATGGCACTGCTGTATCGATATATAACTTACTGCTGTGATATATAAACTTAGATGTGAAACAGATTATTTATCTGCATTTAAAACGATGAAGACTTCTGAAAATTGTACATAAATGTTTGTAAAAGATGACATGGCAGCTACTTCAAGACAAAAGCTAGCCACTTTTACTAGAACGGAATTTAAAATAAAGCTTAAAATCCATTTTTAAGGTTGTTAAAGTTATTTTAAATTATTTGAATACCAGTGCAACAAAGCAGTATGAATCGTTTCACATTTTTCAGTGGATTCTAACAAATAAGCGTTAAAACAGTGTTGTTCTGCTAGTAAAGATTTGATTTGTTGTATCTTTACTAGCAGAAATTTGTTACTTGTTTACTAGAGAACAACTGGACCGATTTTTATGATTTTTGTATTTTTGGATTTTTTGTCAGGAATGGGTTATAAGTGTTAACAATATGATATTTTATCAATAAAAATCATATACTGTATATATATATATATATATATATATATATATATATATATATATATATATATATATTGCAAAGCCTAAGAAATTGAGAAATTGCATGCGAAGCCGCGGATAACTGCTAGTTATGAATAGTAACGGTATACGCCCGGAAGTGACAGACAGAACCTGTTGAAAGTAGCCTTCTACCAGTTCAAGGAAACTTTTTAAAAGGTCAATGGGCGGTAAACAAAAATGGTCCTTTCTTCTTGAACTCTTCAGAGGAAGGAACGGCTATTCCTGGAAGTTTTAGAGAGGGAAACCGCAAGACTCGGACATTCCCGCGCATTCATAGTTTGAGCGGTTATTCTGAACGATGAGGCTCTACGGCCCCGTTCTTGGCCCAGTCCGATGTATTAGCGAGGGACCGCTAAGTCAGGCCGACCCCCAGCCGTGCAAGGACAGCCGTGGCCGCGGAACAGCTGAGTGCCAAGTTTGAAGGTCATGTCAAGTACCAGCTGTTTATATCGTAAAGGTAAACAAACGCAGCACACTAATCAGGTCGATTGACGACAAACATCAACAAATTCTCACTTCTGGTGACTGAACTTACAAGGAGAATAATGGTCTGCTACAAATACTTTAATGTTGTAATATTCCGTAAAAAAGTCTCAACCCCTATGATTTCGTAATGAATTGTAAGTGGCCTTTAAAAAGGCATAAATGAGAAATCGAAATGCCTTTTGATTTACAAGTACTGTTAAAGGCATTTTCTCCCGGAAATTGTCTGAAGGAAACAAGATTTTTCCGAACATTTGCCATCGTTCAGTGATACAAAAAAAATCAGTTACACTACGTTTCGAAATCTTCAATCTGACCTATTCTTCAGGTAAATAATTAAAGTATTAATTATGGAAATATTCTGTTTCCTTTACATCTATTTTTGAATGCTTTCGAGAATGTTGTTGAATTCTGTTATTATTTATCTCAAGAAGAAAGCAGATTGCAGATCTCGAAACGAAGTGGTACTGATGTTTTTGTATCACTGAATAATGGCAAATGTCCGGAAAAATCCCGTTTCCTTCACGATAATTCCATCGTCAAAAACAAACTACAAACAAGGAAATTATCCGTTATTGAAGCAACTAAATGCTACATAATCTGTTCACATCTTTATCATAATCTCCAAGGACATCATACTTTACAACCTGAACGAGAATTGTAAGTGTTACTTAATGCTTTTCCTTGTTAAAGGACATATCTGTGGCAAAAGTTTTCTTAACCTCTTCTCTGGTAAACCACCCTGTTGACTGTGCTCACCTTACAAGGTTTCCAGTAATACCACTCAACACCAGTCCAAAGAAAAACTTTGGTTTTTTTGTTTTACTGAACTTATCAACAGAGCATTTCTAGCTAACTTTTTTTCTTAGCCACATATCAAAGAAGAGTTGCGGCCATTTTGAGTCAGATAGAATGTGAAAATATTTTGTTTCAACTTCGCGCGTGACTAAATTTTATTGAATATTATATTCAGAACTTCATGATATTTTAAGACTTGATCAGTTTTTCTACACGTCCCTATTAGCGTGGTAGGATCTACGTTTACGGTCACATTCAATTGTATATGGTCTTAATATAGTACTACAGGTTTTTTTAGCTATGGTAGTACCTACACAGCACGACCTTGACAGTCATGCTCGAAACCTCTGAAGTGAACTTCTAACTCAGAAAATTACTGGTTTGCTTTACCGATGGGTTTTTTATTTATTTTAGGGTTAACGTTTCTCTCATTGTAAGTTGTAATTGAGTTGGACATTTTCCAATTCACAAGAGAGCATTAGAACCATTTCAGTGTTTTTTAACTTTATTTCAAATGTTTTACGCGCTTTCTGTTATTTTTAGGTAGATTTTGTATATATTCATTAGAGTATAAACTGTATAACGCGGGTTTTGAAAACGACAAATCCAAAAAAGCCCTAAAAAGCTGAAAATTGATAGGAAATTTGAGCTTATAATTATCTCAACTAAGTTCGTTAGTAGCTTGGTATGCAATTTCGTTCAAATATGGCGCCCTATTAAACTTTGAAAAATTATAACCCCCTCATTAATGAAAGCAAAGACAAAATAAAAAGTCATTTGGAATGCTTACACTGCTTCATAATATTATTATAATAAGCATTTTTTTTGTATCAGTAATGATTTTCAAGATACCGATTAGAAATAAGTCCCTTAATAAATAAATTATTTATATTTTAGCTATCACAAAATTGTCCTACTTCCTCCAACTAAGCTAAGGACAATTTTAAATACTAATCGTACTTGTCTTTCGTAATAAATTAGCTGCCTCACATCGCGTTGCAGAAAGTATGTACACGAGCACCCGTTTTTAAAGAATATCTATTTCTTAGAATGGCATGAATATTTATTTCCTCTTTGCGAAAGATAAGGTATCGGGTAAATAAGCACAGCGAGTAGGAACGTGATCACAATAACAATCCAATCTAAGTGTACTGAGTAGCCTTGTTTAGATAGTTACATAACTATAGGAATGAAGACAATCAGTGAGTGAGTTATGCGACATCTCGTAGTGTTTTCAGTATTATTTAAACATAACTGGCCTTGATCTTAAAGACAAGTCGCCACCCATACATGTGTGCAAGTTTTGTCTCTGGTTCTGCAAAATCTCTTTCTGAACAATACGATTAAAGTACATCCAGAGTAGCAAATACTTCGATCATGTGGGCACCTCATGTTGTCTGATTGCACAATTTGAATGGTCTGACGTTTATGTTTATGGGAAAGGCCATTTCTGTTCACCCGTTACCTGTTAACCACTGGCAATTTTCGTGTAGAATTCAACCTATGACAGACAGTGACAGCTTTTTGGGCTGTGCTCATGATTATTTTGAAGTCTTAGGTAATGTGCTCCAACTTTTCTTCCGAAGCAAAGGAGGTTTCTTTCAATTTCACGCCAACAAGGTCATCCCAACCCCAGAGTCGTTCTAGCTTTACATATAACACTTCCACCACTTGGAACTCTGGAGGGATGCTATCCAGACACATCCGTTCTCATCCTGAAAATCTATTTCTATTTGCTCCTCTTTGGCTTTTTGTACAGGCTGCGTGCATCAATGTCTTTGGCCCCGTGCAGACATAAATTACTGATGTTAAAGAGCTCTGCTATAGGAAGATTTTACCATCCCTGAGTTTTAAGTGGTTCCGAGATAGCATAAGTCACGAGAAGACCAGTTCCAATAATCCCTCTCCGCTAAGAGAATATAAACTGTATCTTACTCCTCTTATTTTTGGCAGGGCCTAAGACCTCGTCTATACTTGCCTCCGGAAATACAGTATTGTCTACTGACTGTCTACAAGATGTTCTATCTTGTAGACATCCCCCGAAACTGGGATACACCATCGCCTCTTTCGCGGTAAGAAAAAACGCAGAACCAAAAAATTTGGGACCACTTTTGCAAACAGGGGTGGTTTTCTAGTGAATCCCACGGTCATGCACGAAATTTCGTTGAAAGTAGAATGCCACGTCAAAAGAATTAAAATATATATACGTTTAAAATTGGATTTAGCATATCCGCAAAGTTGAGTTGATGGTTCTCTCAATGGTATCACTAATCTAATTAGGTTCGGAAAGTTCCTCCATTCATCCTTCCCTTCCCCTTTTTTGTGAGAATTGAAAAATAGTCTCGCCCTGTGAGTTTACCAGCGTTGAACGCTCTTAAAGAGGTTTGGATGTGTGGTCATTACAGTGCACATTACGGAGAGGATATTTATAACAAAGATAGTATGAAACAAACTAGATGAAGAGGTGGTAAAAGATAGGTGGAGAGCAGAGGGATAGCGGAGAGTACCACTGTAATGCCTTGGATTGAGTTAAATGTAAAGTTTAGTTTAGATTAAATATGGGTTAAATTTTTGTCTGGGTCCGCCCCTGGGTTGAAAATAAAGCAAGGCCAAGCTAAAACCACGGTTTAAAGTCACAATTTCGACAAACACTGTGTGGACATACAGTCTACACATGTGTAGCCTACAGCAATGCCTACCTCTGAGATGCGGGTCGATGGCGGCGAGTGTGGGGTACCAGTTGGCGCTGGAGTAGTCTATCTGGGGTCTCTTGCCGCCGTAGTCTCTGGGCAGGTAGTTGGGGTCCAGGTGCTTGTGCAGAGAAACCATCTTGGATCCGTGCATCCACAGCTGAACAAACAAAACACGAGTTTATCATCCATTATTGAATTTTACTCGAGAGAAAGAGAGAGAGTGACTGAGAGAGAGAGAGAGAGAGAGAGATTGGGAGAGGGGGAGAGAGGAGAGAGAGAGTGAGAGGGGGAGTGGGAGAGGGAGAAAGAGAGAGAGATTAGGATCTGACAGGCGTATTTTTTACAAGTATTAGCTTACAATCACATGATATTTTAAGTCGTCTTTGAGAGTTCTATATTCTAAAGTCGCTCCAGGTCACGAATTCACCGACCGTGTAGAAGGGCCGCAACGATAGCCACTGCTTCAGGTGAGGTTTCAGCTTCGAAAGGGGTAACGTTTTGAGCTCGACTGGAAAGATGTTGTACTAGAGCTATGAATGTGACTGCTCGGCTATGATTCCATTGTAACATATCAATTTATATAAGCCACCTTCGCTGCTCGGCTAAATTAAGATTAGTTTCGGTTAGAATAATAACGTTTGAAGATTTAAAGGAAATGATGGGGTACTTTTAAACTACCCGAAAATCACTCTGTCACTATCTACTATTTGTTTTTAGCCTACATGAGTGAATACATTCGTACGTATTATAAACGGAAAATAATAATTTTTACGACCTCAGATCACGATGGACGATCTAGCACGTGATTTGAGGTCCGTAAAGTACTGATCGCAAATCTAAAATGGCTATCAGTGCGGGTTTCATTGGCGCCTTCGGCGCTCAGCAGTTGCGCGAAAAAAGAAAAAACATGCCTTGAGCTAATACCTAAACTCAAGTTCAGACTCCGTGAGTACGCGTAAATGTTATCTTTAACTTTGGTACTACTTGTAACATATTTATGGTAACCTAATCTAAACCTAATTACACAGCGTAATAACAAGTAGTATATAGGGGTGCCCTACGGAATACCAAAGTACCAATTTTGGCTGCAGAAATGCTTTATTTTTGAAGATTTAGTAAAATTAGGAAAATTTTGTAACCAGGCATGAAAAAAAACTGTTGAAGTTAACGATATGACATATTTTCAGTGTGTACATAAACGATAACTTGAAATAAAATTTGATTCGTATCTACTAAAACAGGAAATTAAGGTTACAAATGTTTTAAAATGTGATTTTCTTAAAATGTATATCAAATAAAAATAATTGTTATTTAATTAATAAATATTTTATTTAGTGATAGTTGACTTTTAAAAATGTCACTTACTGTAAAAAATTCACACATTTATTTTTAGCCATTTTTATTTGGCCTGATTTCTTCATTGGGTTTCAGTAAATAAATGTAAGCAAGACCCATTGAGTAGACATGTAAATATTCCTGCGTTTATATTTAATTACACCTAAACACCCAATTTATTTTGTCAAGGTTGTTTGGAACTCGTTGGATTATCGGGCGTAAATTTTGCACTCTAAAAGTCCAAATCAACTTGAGACCTATTAAATCTAAATCCGTACATATTTACTACTACAATAACCCTAGAAACTGAATGATGACGCGTATTAGACGGTCCATTGAATAATTAAAGATTTGTTTAGTGCCTAAACTAACATGTCACCACAGTCTCTATAGGATTAGTCAAATCATAGTCAAACATCCGGCGCTGTTTGTGAGTTGGGTTCAACATAAATGTTTAGCGTAAAGATGCGCAACTCTATGACTTGGCACTGCGCTTTGTTTGGTTTGATTCATCGTGGACAGAGAGAACCAAGAAGCACTTATTTAACAAATTATCGTGTCCATATATAAATGTGTTTTTTTGTCAATCCTGCAAACAACTATTTTTCCCGTGAGTCATTATTCCGTAAGTTGTTTATCTTGGCCATGATTTGTCACAAATTGATAATCCCCAAGAACTATTTAAAGGGATTTATCCCAAGTATTACTTGATAGAACATATTTTATCACAAGGATCATTTGTCCGAGAATGGTTTATCCCAAATTTGCATTGTCTGGAAGTTTTTGTATCCCAAGAACAGTTTTTCCGAAAGGTATTTTATCTCAAATATCATTCCATTCATTCCATCCCAAGCATCATTTGATGAAAAATAGTTTTTGACAATTATAATTTGTTCGAAAATTGTTTATCCCAAGTTCGATTTGTCTGAAAGTTACTTATGCGAAGAACAATTTATCCGAATGTATATATTCTAAGTATCATTTGATGAACAGTAATTTATGACAAGTATCGTTTGATAGAAAGTATCTTATGCCAAGTATTGTTTGATGAACAGTAGTTTATCTCAAGTTTTATTTGTCTGGAAGTTATTTATCTTGAGAATAATTTATCGAAAATGTATTGATGTGTTATCGCAAGTAATTGATATGTTATTCCGAGATCATTTTATATAAATTAGTTTATGATAAGTATTATCTGATAGAAAGCAGTTTATCATAAGTAACTTTTGTCCAAAAATGGTTCATCCCGAGTTTGATTGGTGAAGTAAAAGTAATTATTTATAAAAAAAATAATTTATCCAAAAAATATTTTTTTGAAGTATTATTTTATAGAAAGTAGTTTATTCCAAGTAGCATTTGATCAAAAACGGTTTATAACAAGTGTCATTTATCAAAAGTATCGTTCGTCCTAAAACAGTGTGTCCTCCAAAGGTTTATATAAAAATAACAGAAGCCTCGTCTCAAACTTCGCTTTACTTACTACACAGTATAAGATTTACGTAACTACGAGTATATATTCACATAATTAAAAAATGGTCTTCATTCAACCATTGTGACTAGTAGGTTTAAAGAGAAGGGCTTAAAAGTTGCATGGACTCTAAACTAAACCAATCAAGTAAAAAAATCAATAATTATGTCTGTCAAATAAACAATTAATTTCAAGATAGCTTCAAAATAAATACTGATTTACGTGCCATAATATTTAGGAAGCCAACCACTTGATTAAATACACTTCCAGTTATATATGTAACATTGCAACAAATTGATCTAAAAACGTAAGATAACTAAGTGACCACAGAACTCATAATAAAATTGTAATTCTTTTTTATAATTTTTATTATCTACTACATCATAGCCAGTGCCCGGTCTAGAGACACTAAATATGGATGCTTCTCAGCACATAACATCTAAAAATTAAAAAAGGTATGTTAGTTTGATATTGAATAAATACGTTTTAATTAGCTTTGTTTAATTTAAGTGACATGAGCTGCAAAATGTAAATAAGCCATATTAATTCCTCGAAAAAGAAATTTTATAAATGTTTTAAAAGTATACTTATGTTCTGAATATGTTGTTGTTTTGCAAACAGTTTTAAAATTTCTATAATGAGTGTTCAAAGGCGAATGCTGTTCTTTGCCAACGAGTTTTCAATCGGTCGTTTTAAAGTAAATTTCATCGGGTAAACCCTCGGTAAAGTGATTACTTGGAAATCTCGTGTGTGAGAGGAATGTGTGTGTATAGATTCAAAAACAGATGTGTTCTTATTGGCTGAGCTTTAGCGAAGTCTATCACCCGCGAGGCTGGAAAATTTTATTTCTGTCTGTATGTCTACCTGGTCGCACATTCCCTCGAAAATAATATTACCTATATATTTGAAATGTTGCATCTTCATTTCTATATGAACAACATTAAATAAGATGAAGCGAATATTTTATATTGGTCTCATGGGTAATCACGATGACAACGAGAAAATAACAGAATAAATTAATTTGCAAACAAACTGAGTATAATCATATGACATTTTAACATGCGACGTGTGTAGCCTAATTATATGAGAAATAGACTTGGACTGTTTGAAAGTCTGTTATGCAACATCTAGCGTGACGTACTTCTACATTATAATAATATATAGTAACAGTGAATTACAATTATTAGTAACAGTTTCATAGGAGGTATGGTCTTTACCACATCAAATGTTCTTTTTGAGGTACAATAATAAAAGTTACCGCAGTAGCTATTATTCTCTACAAAGAATTTTCAATTATTGATGTTTATGAAATTTTTGTTTATACATGCAGTTTTACTAACTCTCTAAGTAACCGTTGTTGTAATTCAGTTCAGAGTTCTGTTTAATGAATACTTGATCAAATAAACTGTACTCACCCTATTTCTTAACTTCTCCCTGACCAAGGGCTTGAAGATGCTCCAGACTATCTTGAAGAGGAAGGGCTCCTTCACTATGTGAACCTCTTTGAGCCGTAATGGCATAGCATCCTGGAACAAAAAAATACGTGAAATTTATTATTGCGGTTTATATTTGTTCAAATTTGAATAGATTATCCTCGTTGAATCCAAATTTAAAATATGTGTTATTTCTGACAACGATGATAATGTCATATGCTCTCTTGAAAACATTTATGTTAATACTCGTCTTCAATATTTTATTTTATGCAAGTCCAGGACGGATAGTTTTTAAAGTTGATAAAGATGATAGTTTTTAAAGGTTTGATTATAAATTATAAAAAAACGTTTTGTGTTAATATATAACCAATATTTTTATGTGTCATTTGCGACTATATCTCCTAAGAAGATCTGTCAGTGAGGAGCTAAAGGAAAATCTTTAATGTAACTAAATATCATGTTGAATATAATGTGAAAATTCCTGGTATAACACACACAAAAAAAAAACAATGATATTGCTAAAACGAAATGGTAATAACCCAGAACAAATTTGCGGTAAATTAAACTATTTCAAAATTGCTATCTCAATATTACATATAATTATATAAACCTTGGCGTAAAAAAATACAAAATATATATATATATATATATATATATATATGTGTGTGTGTGTGTGTGTGTGTGTGTGTGTGTGTGTGTGTGTGTGTGTGTGTGTGTGTGTGTGTGTGTGTGTGTGTGTGTGTGTGTGTGTGTGTGTGTGTGTGTGTGTGTGTGTGTGTGTGTGTGTGTGTGTGTGTGTGTGTGTGTGTGTGTGTGTGTGTGTGTGTGTGTGTGTGTGTGTAAGGGCGGATTCAGTTCTAAATTTCGGAGGGGAACACCTGAATTTTAATTTATCATTATTAAAAACAGGAAATGTTGCATTTCAATACAACAAAATACAACATTTTTAGAGGCACTTACACTCAAAGTGTAATTCATAAAATGAAACAAATTTTTATTTTTTATGGTTACAATAGTAGAATGATTAAGTTTTTTCCATAAAAACAATTTTTTTTAAATTTCGGAGTAGCAATGGCATACATGGATCCGTCACTGTATATGGGCAAAGTCCAGTTTAAGAACAGCTAGGAATAGTTATTATTTTGTTTCAACAATCAAACACGCTGCGCCTGTGCAATATATTGCAAGCCACACTTCTAACATTGCTGTAAGTAGAGCAGCTTTAGGCTGTATTGAAGGAGTTTTGTAAAATCGCGTTAATATTCGCCTGTTTGAAGACCAGAGTTTCCTGATTTTTTAGATAAAGGTAAACATTTGTTTGGCTACTTGTGCAGTAACAACTTTCTTAAGAAATAAATTTACGCAACAAAAATAAATTCTGTCATTGGTATAAACATAGGTCGACAAGCTTGTAACAATAATAAATAAAAATCATTTAGCAGTAAGTTACATTTTTGATTAGGTTTCGGAGGTAAAAGATTTTATCCTTCTGTTCACATTCATAATAACCGTAGGAACAACAGAACCAAGGACGTTTACCACTGCTGAAACGACGTTTCGAGAACTTAAATCTGTGTTCTTCTTCTGGTTGAAGGTTTTTACGCACATCGATGTTTGGTATTTACTTTGAATTTTGTGTCTTTACATCAATGTAGTGAATTGCTGCTTTTTGCATACTTAAATTTATGTCTTAATATACAAAAACTGATGAAGAAGACAGATTCCAGTCTTCGAAATGTCGTGTTTAATTTATAAGCAATGCTATATGTCTACTATCTCTTTATCCTTTTAAATCTCTTACATCATCATTAATATTACATTTTAAACGTAAAAATCTATTAAAATTAAAATTCTTTATAAGGAGAATTAATAACAGAACATTTCTTATTTAAATATTATACGTATACCATCCATCCAACTTGTTTCAGATATAGCAGTAACATTTTATACTTTGAGTTAGGGGATACATAATTTATTTTTATTTATATTTTTCCATACCTTCCCTTCCCCCGGCGTGTTGTGCTGTTCAGTCAGATTCATCCCCCCCCCCCCCAAGGGCAAGTGCTAGTTACGCCACTGGCATGAAGGTGTCTGTCCCTCCATGGATTTTGGTTGAGCGTTAGCGAATCATGCATGTCCGTCCATGATATTCGACTAAGTGTTATCACTCACGTTTATTTCACGTTATTAAATTATTTTTCCGCCTCGGAGACGACGTTATCTTAGGACGGGACTATAAAACTAAAAACAAATTAACCAACTAAAATTCGATTGCACTATTTTAAGTCTCAAAATCTAACAATGAATCAGAGAAGATGTAGCGGTGATAAAGTGTTAGAACTAAATGCTACATCTTGCTTGTCTATTGCTACAATTGCGCTAATGTAGCGACACCATCGCGGGAAAATGGCATTCCACAATTATAACAACAGAATTAACCCGTTTCGCTTTTGATTTCGATGCACTTTTTTATTTTTCATATTAGATCAGTGTTAGCGAAGTCTGTCTGTCTATCTGTATGTCTGTCCGCAAGGTATCTCGGAAACGAACCTGACTTAGAATTATTGTGCATGAAGCTCTATTTCTATAGAAGGAATACTGAGTTCGATGATGGTGTATGTCACTCCATGGGCTGAGCGTTAGCGATTCACATTGGTCTTGTAAGTAACCGTGATGGCAACGAGAAACTCGCAGAGTAAACAAAATAAATATGTAAACAAACTGTGTGCAATTATATTGCATGTGACATAGTAACTCTTTGTACAGCAATGAAATGAACTGTGGAACTGAAATTTTGCATGCAGTTTCAGCGTAGCCAGCTACGCAACTCATAGTGAGGCGTACTTGTTTCTAGTATAGTTCGTCAAACTAGGTTCAGTAAAAAATGTATATTGAGACACAAATGAATATAATAAGTAACGCCTAATAGTCGGCCACTATCATACAATCTTATGTAATTACATAGCATAAGATAAGCCAATCTGATCAGAGTAGTAAATAAACACTCATACACAGCTTGGTACCAGTACCAGAGTGACAATAACAGTTGTTACAAATAATGGCATTGTTCAGGGGCGTATATAACGGGGCGCCTGAGGGGGCTCTAGACCCCCTCTGAAACTATTGCAGGCAATAACTAAATTGCGCTCCGTACTGTTTTGTAAGCTGGAACACATTTATGACGACTTAAAAATCGACAATTTTTCCGGGAAAGATCTCCGAGCCCCCTTTTAATTTTGAAAGATATTTTATACCTCCTAAACTACCCAGTGAGTCAGCCCTGCCCAAAATATTATCCTATGTACGTCACTGCATTGTATTGTCTCTATATAAAATCTCAATACTAGTACAGTAAACCTTTGTCTGAAATTCAATAAGGTATAGTATGCGATATGTGCCGAGAAATAAATTTTGACTACCTGATCTCATGTATTCTTCTTTCAGTAATTTCATGTAAAAGGTTTACAATCAGTTCATCGTATTACTAAAGGCTACAAAGTACAGTACTTTAATAAAAACTACTACGCCATATAAATAATTATATATTTATTTAGCAAAATGGAATTCAAGATCAATTGAATCAATTACACGCAAGCAACGTTCAAGGAAATCGAATATCACTTTAAAAAGTGCGATAAGAAATTAAATAAAGCTCGGGTGACCATAAAATAGTACCCACTTAAACTTTTGAATGGCAGTTTCAAAGACTTCTTCATGAGATTTCGCCTGTTCTTTAGAGAACAGATGGCGCTCAGCCTCTTACGGGAAGAATGAATAATGCCAATAATTATAATTAGCTGTGGAAGTCAAAAATTTACAACCAAATAATTATATATTTATTTAGCAAAATGGAATTCAAGATCAATTGAATCAATTACACGCAAGGCAACGTTCAAGAAATCGAATATCACTTTAAAAAGTGCGATAAGAAATTAAATAAAGCTCGGGTGACCATAAAAATATTACCCACTTAAACTTTTGAATGGCAGTTTCAAAGACTTCTTCATGAGATTTCGCCTGTTCTTTAGAGAACAGATGGCGCTCAGCTTCTTACGGGAAGAATGGATAATGCCAATAATTATAATTAGCTGTGGAAGTCAAAAATTTACAACCAAATAATTATATATTTATTTAGCAAAATGGAATTCAAGACCAATTGAATCAATTACACGCAGGCAACGTTCAAGAAATCGAATATCACTTTAAAAAGTGCGATAAGAAATTAAATAAAGCTCGGGTGACCATAAAAATAGTACCCACTTAAACTTTTGAATAGCAGTTTCAAAGACTTCTTCATGAGATTTCGCCTGTTCTTTAGAGAACAGATGGCGCTCAGCCTCTTACGGGAAGAATGAATAATGCCAATAATTATAATTAGCTGTGGAAGTCAAAAATTTACAACCAAATAATTATATATTTATTTAGCAAAATGGAATTCAAGATCAATTGAATCAACTACACGCAAGCAACGTTCAAGAAATCGAATATCACTTTAAAAAGTGCGATAAGAAATTAAATAAAACTCGGGTGACCATAAAATAGTACCCACTTAAACTTTTGAATGGCAGTTTCAAAGACTTCTACATGAGATTTCACCTGTTCTTTAGAGAACAGATGGCGCTCAGCCTCTTACGGGAAGAATGAATAATGCCAATAATTATAATTAGCTGTGGAAGTCAAAAATCTACAACCAAATAATTAGCAAAATGGAATTCAAGATCAATTGAATCAATTACACGCAGGCAACGTTCAAGAAATCGAATATCACTTTAAAAAGTGCGATAAGAAATTAAATAAAGCTCGGGTGACCATAAAAATGGTACCCACTTAAACGTTTGAATGGCAGTTTCAAAGACTTCTTCATGAGATTTCACCTGTTCTTTAGAGAACAGATGGCGCTCAGCCTCTTACGGAAGAATGGATAATGCCAATAATTATAATTAGCTGTGGAAGTCAAAAATTTACAACCAAATAATTATATATTTATTTAGCAAAATGGAATTCAAGATCAATTGAATCAATTACACGCAAGCAACGTTCAAGAAATCGAATATCACTTTAAAAAGTGCGATAAGAAATTAAATAAAGCTCGGGTGACCATAAAAATGGTACCCACTTACGTTTGAATGGCAGTTTCAAAGACTTCTACATGAGATTTCATTAGAGAACAGATGGCGCTCAGCCTCTTACATAATGCCAATAATTATAATTAGCTGTGGAAGTCAAAAATTTACAACCAAATAATTATATATTTATTTAGCAAAATGGAATTCAAGATCAATTGAATCAATTACACGCAAGCAACGTTCAAGAAATACAATATCACTTTAAAAAGTGCGATAAGAAATTAAATAAAGCTCGGGTGACCATAAAAATAGTACCCACTTAAACTTTTGAATGGCAGTTTCAAAGACTTCTTCATGAGATTTCGCCTGTTCTTTAGAGAACAGATGGCGCTCAGCCTCTTACGGGAAGAATGAATAATGCCAATAATTATAATTAGCTGTGGAAGTCAAAAATTTACAACCGGATTTGACAGGATTACAAGTTTTTTTGTAATTTTTTACCTTTCTTGGCTGAGCGTTAGCGAAGCCTATCAATCGTGAAATATTGAATAAATCTTAATTCCTATTTAGGCAATACTTAGTTCAATGATGGTGCATGTCGCCCCATGAGATTTCAAGCAAAGGTTTCTACATTGCTATTATTGGCAACGAAGATGGCAACGAGAAAATAGCTGCATAAATAAATTTGCAAAAATCTGAGTACAATTATGAGATTTTAACATGTGACATATAACACATTTTGGCTACCTCAACACATATGTAGTATTTTGGGGAAAACGTGCCTATACTCAGTACTGTAATCATAAAGTAAAAATGAAAACATAATAGATAGGATTTTCTACGTTAAAAGTCGGTGAAAAAGATAGGTTTTAGCGAAAAATTGCGCTGTACATGAATGGAAATTTTATTATTTAAACACTGCTATAAACATAACTGAATAAATAAAAAAATGAATGAATCATGGGGCTAGATGGTTCAAAAACATTATCCGCAGACTTGTATAATTTTACTAGAAACTCCATTTTTAATACGTATACAAAAATGAGTTATATGATGGTGCACGTCCAACCGTGGAATTTGGCTGAGCGTTATTGAAGGCTGACATAATTTCTCTTTTGTTTGGGAGGGGATATACACGTTTTTCTGTATAATTTTTCTCTCTGTATTCCCGCATGACAACTCGAGAATGAAACGAGCTATAGACAATCTCAGTGAAGCCTGTTACACAATTCGTGAGGTGGCGTACTCCAAAAGCTGTACATACTTACTTTAGAGAGATAATATAATAATAATACTTATACATTCAGATCACTAGATAAAAATTAAAAAAGTATAATAAACTGTTTTAGCTACCTTTCATTGTGAACAGAATAAATTTAACTCATCAGATCATATTTTTGCACAGACATTCTTCTATGGTCTGACACACAAAACTCTCTTTCATATTTCAATAACCGTGTTTATTGCAGGCGATAACACTAGAAGTGACCCCTAGCCTTTATCCGTCAATTAGGCGAAAATTATATGCCATTGAGGCAGTTTTTGCCGTCATTCCGTCTCCACGTGGCAGCCTGCCCATCGTAATTATTATACAATTTGCTATAATAATTATAATAAAACGAGTTAAATTATTTATTAGTATCAAAATTATATTTTCTCATATAGCCAAAATCTGATTTTTTATGTATTTACATAGCAACATATTTAAATGGTTATATACGTCTTTGATGGTTTGTAAAGTAATTTGACCAGCGTTAAAAAATTCAGTTTTTTCATTATTTGAAATTTTTTAACATTCTTCAAAGATTACATTAATATAATTCGGTACTTAAGACTTAAAAGAAAATGTCACGGTGAAATCTTTAAGGATTAAATAAATGATTACATAATAATTGTATTACTGAATATATTTTTATAGTGATTAAATTCAAAAATGTAGACAATTAAGAAAATAAATAAAAATTATACTCATATCTTATTTGCCTTCTAAATTCATTATTGACATTTTTCGGAATAAAATAAGATTTTCTGTAGATGTTAAGGTCACGTAAATAATTTATAACGTTTTTTAATTATCTCGCTTTTATTCCCTAACAAGAATTACAATTTTTTCATAGTCATTATCATTCATAATGAGAATTCTGTATTATTTATGTCATTAACGTCCTTATTGTTTAAAATATAATATAGATAGCTCATATTAAAAGGCATATGGTTTCTGAATATGGAACACTGATTTATGTATAAAGTTTTTACGTCGCTGGGTTACCAAGTAGAATTTCAATCAAAATTGAATACCAAATTATTGAAAATTATTCAAAATGGAAAGTTGGGGCACCGCTCCGATCAGTGACAATTAAATAAAGGGTAGGGTACGATAAGCGGACCCGGTTTTTTATATTGAAGAATGTAATCATCGATACCTAATATTCGCATCTCAAATCCTAGACTATCAATCAATATAAAAGTATCTTTAGTCCTCAATAACAATCATATGTTTTAAATTTAAATATGAATTTAATGTTTAGAGTGATCAAACAAATTATTATAACCAAAATTATGAAAACTGAAGACGACCATATTTGCTCCTCTCACAGAAACAGTTGTTTCTTTCCCACAAATTTCACATAGTGTGGTTTTCAGTACGAGTCCAAAATGTTGAAGCCACTAAAACGTGTCTTATCATCTTTCAAAGCAATGTCGTGTAGTTTTCTAAAATTGACTGCCATTTTTAATAATAAATGTTACTTACATGTAAAATTGAAATATTACCGTACGTGTATTATTTGAAAGTGTTTACAGCTGTTGATATAGGTTTTTTAGGTAAATTGTTCAAAATAATTAATCAGTATCGATTGATTATATCGATGGTTGTAATTAAATAATATCGTTTGCCAATTTCGATATAAAAACCCGGTCCGCTTATCGTACCCTACCCTTAAATAAATCCTTAAACATTCCTCCTAACCTACCCAAACGAGATAATTTGACGTTCCTATATTCAATTTACGTAATTATAAAAATAATTATAACACTGCACGTAACAACTTTCTGTGCACGTTTTTTGGAAATGGAATCACTGGATACACGAAAAAATGAATTAACGATTACAATTATATACAAACCGTGTGTATACTATACAAAAATGAGGTTAGGTGACCATTTGATATTAACATTGGGTATATTGAACTAAACCCAAAGTCGTCGAGGTTTATAACAATTCTGATTTATAACAATTTTATTCTGAATGAATATACTGTATTGCAGAACATATATTTATAATAAATCTACACACTATTGTTTTAAGGGGTTCGTCAGGAATGAACGAATAAACCTCTTCCCTAATCCCTAATTGTCCGCACCTTTGTTTGTGCCGTGACGTTTGCATTTATTATTGGCCACCGGTCAGTTGTCAGCGGTTGGTTATTGCGTGCAAACCTATTAAGACCTGTATTCTCCTTTTATAATAATAAATAGTGTACTTTTTATTAAGTGCATATTATAGAGATAATGTGAATAAGGGTGGCATACAACATACTTGTGGTGATTCTTGAATACGCAGAGCCCCAAAATTATGATTGTAATTATGTGTTAGGATAGTTATCCACAGCAGGAAGAGATTCGATTTTTACAACTCGAAATGTATTGTGTCACTGAAAAATGGTACATGTCCGAAAAGAGAATGTCAACCTCCTTCAATCGTCAAATTAATCACAACGTAGTAAGTGTCAGAAAGTTACAGCTCTTGAAAATGAGACTGGAGACAGCACACTTTCCCACTTTTCACCCAAAGAGTTTATAGCTTATGTTCATTTATAATACTAAATAGTCAATCAGGTAAATATAGAAGGTATAAATAACATTTTCTAACCTTACACTCACTCACGCATGGCCACCAAATATTAAATATGTGAGAGGCTTTAAATTGATAAATTCGTGAGCATAATGTGGGAATTCCAGCCTAAAAATATCAGCTCTCCAGCTAACTAAATAAAATTGAAAGAAACATGCTTGTAATAAAGAGACGAAGTTAGGACGGTGAAGACCTCACTACCACTCAACCTCATAGAAATACAAAAGAATTAACAGTAATTGAATACAAACTGTAAAATCTGTACGTAGTTATACGTAATAGTAAATGTAAATAAAATTACATAAAATAACTCATAAGCTTAATAGTATAACTCTTACTGAAAGATAAAGAAAACGCTAAAAATGTAAAAGAGAAAGTAAGAAGAACAAAAGAATTGAACCGCTCTAACACACTGTTTTGCCTTACTCACGCCGCAAGCCTCATCGCCCTCCCCAGAACAGTAGAGACCCTAACCCTCATTCCCGAAGCATGCACGACCTTCATTACTTCTAATATCATCAGGGATAGTTTTCCAAAATTGAAAAGCCTAAACAGTAAACAAACCATTAAAAATTGTTGATTTATGAATTGGAATTTATAGTAAAGTGGCTCCCCTTCCTGTAGATCGTTCACTAATATCAGATAAGATTGAAATGATATATAAATAGAGTTTTAGTTTTGACGATTGATTGATTATAGAATGGAAGGAATATGGAATTTGCGTAGTCCATAACTGTCCAAATAGTTTCGTACCAATCGCCATTTAAGGTGATTTTGGTCCACTTCGATAATGTAAACAATTTGTCAGCGAGAGAATTAGTTTATCAGTCAGCAAAGAAGAAAGAGGCAATCGAGCTTATCATCTGCGAGCAAAGTCCAACGATAAGAGAGTCCACATGTTCACGGTAACCGGGTCCTCGTGTGTACGCGAACCTGTCAAACCCGAACAATCAACACTTCACTGTGTCTATAGATCAAGTAGTTTGTTGAACTTGACACGTGAATCTGCTACAAAGTGTGGTGGTTCCTTATCTTATAGCAATTGTCTGTGGGAATAAACTATAGGGATAGGTTATGTCTAATCATCTTCTCAATAATACAAACAACATCTCCGGATATTTTGGAAAACAGTTTTAAGTGTTTTGTGGTGTTAACGAGTTTAGGAATATGATTGAAACAAATTTGTGTAACCACTAGAGTTTGGAATGTTATCAAGATTCCGGGGAAAAGAGAGGAGATAAAAAGAAAAAAGATTTGTTGTTTGATAAATCCACTTGTCACAATCCTTGTTCTGCTTCAATAGTTCTATAGTAATGCACTAACAAAATATTACTTCCTAAATCGCATGCTTTTCTTGTCTGTGAGCTTTTTAAAATAACGAGTTTAAGGATCTGACTGAAACAAACATGTGTAACCACTAGAATTTGAAATTTTATCAAGGTTCCGATAGAAGAGGAGGGATAAAAAAGAAAATATTTGTCCCTTGCTAAAACCACTTGTCACGATCCTTGTTCTGCTTCAATAGTTCTATATTAATACACTAAAGAAATATTACTTCCTAAATCGCATGCTTTTCTTGCCTGTGAGCTTTTTAAAATGCCCAAGGTAATATTTGCAGAATAGGACATGCTAGAGCTAAAATTTTAGATTTGTTTACAAAAAGAGCTGCAACTCGTTTTTCATCTAGAATTGTGTCAGGCTCATCCAAATTTGAAATAAAACTTTACAAATGCTCAAATTTTCTTGTTTCTTTGACTTCTCTTTTGTGACTTCCTGCATTTATCCTGGACAGTATTAACTGCCTTGTCTTGTGACAAACCCATAGGGTAATATGACCTTGCTACTTTAAGCCGTATCAAAATAATCATATGGATAAACACGCGGGCTGATTTGTGAATATTAATCAACCAAAATCATATTGATGTAAAATACAGAATTACGAACCTTAGTTTTCTTTCGATCTCTAAAAATCAAATGTATTTTCGCCCTCACTGAAAGATTTGATAAGAACAACTTCAGATAGAAATCCATCTTACCTGTATGAAGTTGAGAAGGTTGGCGGAGAAGGATGGGCTCATGGCGGCTATTTGTTTCATGCCTAAGTTCTCAAAGTCCAGGATCACGACAACCCCCCTGACCTGTGTCTCAGGCTCCAGGATGGCAGCCAGGTGAATCATGTAGAAAAGCCGGAACAGGTTGTCAGAACTGATCAGCGTTGTGTCCCAAGCTCCTGAAATGACCACAAGGATTACAGTCCAAATGATGAGTTCAGCTACAGTTCACCTTCCTCTAACGCTGTCATAGGCTTGACCCCTGTGATCAGGAGTCTTGTTCGTTTGAAGAGATTAAACTTGAATCAACCCTTCCCACCATAGTCACGTTATGTAAAGGATAACAGGTTTTGGATTCATAAAGGACTTGCTAAAACTGGCTCAGAACCAATACTTGCTATTACATAATTACTAAAATAACGGACATAAATTTGTAATCTGTAAATACATAACTGAGTAAGTTATAAACGTGGGTAAGTTAGATCAACTTAAATGTAATTTGAAAGAGCTTCGTGGGTTAAAAACATAGGTTGAACAATTATATCTTTATAATTCTACCAAAAATATCAGAAATTACATGGTAAATTTCAGATAATATTAAAGTCATATTAGTCGAAACAATGTGGCTTACAAGTAAACCTTTTATCCCTGTGCTACATATGTACCCAAGAATCCTTACCTGGTTCTTTCTGTGATCCTTATCACAAGTCTCATAAGATCCTGCCATTGTAATTATTTCCTAATTTAATAATTGATAATTTTAAGTGTGAGCAAATTAACTCAGAGAGAAAAACGAACTACGTATTGGCTAATACTTATTCATTGAAGTGAATATTCTCTTGAAATTATGTTGTGCCCAGACTATTAATACGATTTTATTCTAATTTAGGTAGGTACTTTAAATCCCATCCTAAAATCAATATCTAGTTGCATGATTATTTAGCCATCCAAAATCGATCACTCATGTCTAGGTCGATAACCCTGTACAATTAAATCCACATATCTATCAGTTCTGCTAACATAAATATTTCTATGACTCAGCCAATTGCAAAAACCCTGATGCATTTACTTAGTACACTTACATGACAACTCACTCAAATATCTATTATTTCGCAATGGACTTCATATAAGGGCAAAGGACATGTCCAACTTGCTGAAGATTTGGAAGAACGAGACCTATCTTGCTGAGTCAGGTATACAACTCTTTGACATTATTAAGTCAACTATACACCTCAAACAGTACTATAACAAATGTGATATAGCATTGTCTGCATCATACCCATTATTAAATCTCACCTTTATTTATCATTGAATAAAATATAACTAAAGTAAAATAATATATGCAAAATACTGTACACCTGGATTGACAAACACTACCCTTCTTAAATAAGATGCCCTTCTAGTCAAGATTTGATAAAGTTTTGCGAGTAGTAAGACAAGTATTTGAATCTTTAAAAGTGTGATAAATCAAAAAACTACAAATGTTCATATCTACTTATCGGATAACCTATTAGCAATAAATTTAACGTTATCGCAATGATCCAATAAAGTGATTTTCGCTTTGAAATTTTCATTAGAACATGCACTTAAGCGTACGAATGGGAAAAAAATAACCTCGTTTCTGCTAGTGCAAACTTTTTCTTAACTAATCAATTAGCTACTGCTCCAAAAGAAAAAAATACGAAAGATAGATTCTGCGTCAAAAGTTCAAGAGCAGCGTTGATATCTCTGACTGATTAATTAGCAATTTGATAAGAAACCCAATGGTAATCTTAGACGCTTTTGTGCTTATTCAAGGAAACCATATCAAACAAAAAGTGATGATCTAACGAATGAAGTCCGAAGTACAGAAGGCAGTGACTCAAGACAATGGATGATACTTTTTAGAATCATCGGAATCGTGACTTATCTGCGACTAGGTTGTATATGCAGACAATGGGCGACCTCTCACGTACATTGTACCTCAAGGCCTTTGTTTGATAACAATGTTTCTATTGTTGTAATTTAAAAAATGTAACAAAGAGATTTTGGAATGGCATTGTTGACCATCCAGTAACAAATACAAAGTTTCTAAGTTCTTGAAAACGCTTTAAATTTAATTTCAAAAATGTTTTATTTCACAGTATTATCAACATTTACAAGAGATTTATACACACAAAAAACATCAAACAATATAAAACCGTCGATCATGAAATATTTACAAACTTAAAAACAATTAAATAATCTTCAAACAAACTAAATGTAACTTAACAAAAAAAGAACTTACAACAAAAACAAAATTCAGTAATTGCGAAATAAAATAGAACATCCAATAGGGAAAAGCCCTATGAAGGATGCACACCAGATTAAACTAACATAATAAAACAAAACTCAAAGAAGTATTGAGTTAATATAAATAATATATTAATAAGAAATTCATACCAAATTAATAAAACAAGTCATGGACGTAAAAATAAGAAATATTGGAATTAACTATAAAAGGTAATAAATGCGAACTAAAAAGCAAATTATTTATTATTTTATTCAACAATTCTCATAAAGTACTCGCAATTATCCAATGAGAATAAAAACAATGTTAATTAAACTTAAAAAAACGACTTAATGGTGCTAAATTAACGGAAATAAGATTAAACAATCTTGGAGGATTAAAAGTAAAAAAATTTTGAACAGTTAGATTAGGCTTTGGAACCAGAATAAGCTTAAAAAATGATTAAGCGTTAGGTACTAACCTCCAACATTCGCCACTAGAATGCGGCGACCGTGCTGATCTCTGTCGACGAGAACGTTAACTACCCTGGAGCCAACAAGGGCTTGCCTCTCTGCTTCCGCATTCAGGTTCTCAAGGACCGTCGAATTCTTCAGCTTGAACTCCGCAACCCGCCTCATCTGCAGGCATGGAAGGAAAGCGGATTAATTAGGACAGAAGAATCCTGGCTTCTTAAACATCTGAACACGATGGAAAGTTACATTGTTAGTATTACGAAGTCCTCCACATATGCAAAAATTGGTCTCTTCTATAAATGCTGGGAAGTGGAGGGTATTTATGACTTTATATTAGAAACAGGAATTTATAAGGTCAACAAGTTAAAACAGTGAAAATATATACTTTCTTCGTCACCAGCAGGGTTCAATAAAGAACCTTTTAACAAGACTTGATAAATACTAATCCATCAAAGTGGTTCAAACATATGAAGCCTAGAGGCTATCCCGTATATTGTGGATAACCTCACTTGGATCATCTTTCAACATTAAAAGAGCACTGAAAGAATAGAAGTAGCCTGTTTGAATTATGAAAATGTACCCTGCATTTCTCGTAAGCAAAAACACGAGAACTTTCAATAATACTCACAAAAAGTACAACAAATTATGCATGCTTCTTTCTTGAAAAACTATTATACTACACAAAATTAAATAAAAGTATAAAATGTTTATGTTACATTTTATGGGATTAGAAATACTGCACACAGTGTGTAAGCACTACGAATGTTTCAGATATATTCGCAAACCAACAGCGCAGAAATAACAAAGCGGACATTATGAGATATCCTTATTCTTGATACAGTATTTATCAACCACAAAGGCTTCAAATTAGTTTAGAATTTGATTTGAGAAAAGAATTAGATAATATAATAATATATGAACCCTGAAAGTTTTGTGAGATTTTTATTTTCACTCAAATTAACACAACTATATGGTTATATTTATTTGTTACAAAATAAAACTTGGCTTGGATTGAATGAGTAAATCAAATCTACAAATCGCTGTCCTTTATAGCTGAGTGGTTAGCGTCACGGTTTAACAATCTCAGGGATCCGGGTTCGAATCCCAGTGAGGGCATGGGATTTTTGCACGCTAACAAGTAATGGTATGAGCCTATTCTGAATATCGTGATAAATGATTCCACGTTAAAGCCTCAGATTGCACAGTCACAAACAATACGTAATAGGAAAATTGAGAGCAAATTGAATTTGTGATTACTCACCAGAGCAAGAGCGCTCTCTGGGTAAAACTTTGTTGGCCTCAGGAAGATCATTAGAATATCGTCATCGTCTCTGAAGTGCAGCTTGTCACTCTCTGAAATTTGTACAATTAAGTTTTATTACCTTTAAGTGTGCATGTTCTCGCATAATGCTAGAATTATTTTCATAAATAGACATGTTGCTAATTAAAGAGATTTTATTGTCAAGGAGAGGTGTACTTAACGTAAGGAAGACTCTTTGTTGAATGCATAATATATTTAGAGTGAAAATATCGAATGTTTAATGAGGGATATAAATCTAATGTTGCAGCATAGTTAAGTAGACATATCCGCATGTAAATCATAAACACAAACGTGTACGTTTAAGTAACTTTGTAAACATATTCATAGATAAAAGTCTATTTGATGCGGCAAAATTCAAAATTTCAACAATTTACTTTTACATTTTACTATTACATTGATAAATGTTGTGGTTTTATGCCAAATAGTATTAGATCCAAAACCATTACGGAAATGAAAGTTCATTATCACTAGTTACCGATAGTATGCAAAATGAGATATAGTGTGACCTTAGAGGTGGACTTGATAAGCGTCTTGTTTTGAACAAGTTGAAATATACAGTGTAAAATTTAGCATGAGAAAGAAATATGGAATGTTCAATGTTACAGCACAATGGCACTTTAGCCTTGTTTACGCCCACAGGGTTTAGTAAACACTTGTGTGTATTATCAATGTCACAAATTATATTTAGAAGCTATTAAACGATACACGTTTCGCAGTTGGTTTGAAGTCCACAATAGCAATTAAATTCACTCGTTGATATATTAATTTTTATACATAATTTATGGCTTATTTATCTAAGAGCAAAGGTTGAACAAATATCAATGAAAACAAACCATGACGCAAGCGACAACGCCGTTAAAAGACAAATGTTTTTCTAGGTCAAATTGTGATATTAAATCGCACAATGGGTTACTGGGTAATATCGGAACTATCGATAATATCTATCGATTAGATATTGGGATAAACTGTATTATGTACAATACTGTAGGTAATAGTAATCGTTTTCTTATCAGTAGATCTAGATCTATATTGTATTGGTCTGCCGTTCACATGTATAGCAATAACCAAAGTGACGGGATGAATAAACGAGCGCGCGCGCGTGTGTGCATGTAGTAAAAATTTTACATCCATTATTTTCATTCAAAACCGAATCATTTTGTATTATATACTAGAATTATAAAAATTGTTAAGTTTAACAAAACACATAAGTAGTTAAGGTATTGCATAAGTGTAAGTTATTTTATCGAAGATAACCTGTCTTATCCGTTATCTAATCTAACTCATCGAAACTAATCCGTAACATTTATAACTCTAATTTAATGTAAAAAATGACCTTACCTAATTAAATCTACTTTACAAAAGATAACCTTACCTTACATTTCTTACATCATAAAGACGTTTGCTACTAAACAAATTTATAGCTTTTCAAAACAAGAATATGATTTTCCATTGGCATCCCCTCATCATGACAATTCTGTCTTACAAGAATAAGATAAAACTTTTATTTTGTGTTCTGATCCATGTAGGCCCATAGGACCTTTTCCTAAGGACCTAACAAGCAAAAGATCTTTTACAAGTAATTTTTATTAAAGAGCTGCTAAAACTGGCCAAAAATTCGAAAGGTTTTGGCTTTGTTATTCGCCTTTATTAAATGGAATTTACTGTGAACCTTGTTGGTTGTTTGTTGACAGAACAGATCCGAAATGCTTGGCAAGTAAAGGTTGAACAAATGATTGACAAGGGTTGAGCAAAGACGTTTAGGATTAGTATAGAGCATTACAGATTCTTAGTATGGACTTGAACAAATTGGCTGAAACATATTTCAATTACTGTTAATTATATTAACTATAGGTTTTCTATATCTTATTTTTCTGACTAAGATAATGAATAAATAAATTTAGATGTTAAACAATGTCTTCTCTTTCTTTTTACATGATCTATGAATATTAAAAATTTTACATAATAAAAAGTAAAAAGTAATGAATGTCTTATTTTACCAGGCGAAGTTAGGGCTAAGAAGCCCTCTCTAACACTTAACCTGACATAATATATCACTTGTTTGCACAACTTCGAAGCATATATACATCATAAGAACAAATATACCCTGACGAGAAAGTATGCTATATATAGAAAGATACGGGAAGGTACGGAGAGGTAGGAGGGGGGTACTAGAGCAGACAGAAAGGGCGTATTGCACAACGCACCGGGAAGGGGGGGGCGCCACTCTGTCTAGCTACGGCACTGGCTGTCACGTGACACATTGTATGGCGCACTCCTTGGTTAATTTTAATGACTTCCACAATAACATTTTTCATCCTGCCATAAATACTTAAGAAGTAATCTATCTCAATTTTTGTTATAAAACAAGTATTAAGTTGTGTACATTATTAATGGTCAAAGAGGGTGCATCTGACATTGGACTCAAACACAAGAACAGCTTCCGGTTGAAAAATAACGGGTAGTGAATATATTCTTTAGATAAAGTGTAGTGTGTTCTACGGAACGTGTTTTTGAAGCACAACATGTTTTCAAATTTGTAATACATTGCTATATATTGTTGTGCCTGCTTAACTTTATGTATTAGCTTGTTTGACACCAACCTGAGGAAGAGTGCCTTCTAAATCCAGAAAGTAGTGTACTTTTATAACATATAACAATATGAAATATTCTTGTCAGACGTTATTGTTATAAGATAATATCTGTCAGCTATCGAAAATTCGTAAAATAGTTTCAAATTGCTGCAATCAAAATAGGTTTGGTTTATATTTAAAATTGTGTGATTTAATTTATTGCTTATACAATATTGTATTATGATACCGTATACAGTGACAGAATATTGGGCACTTAATTTTGGCTAAAGATAGAGTGGAGAACTACTTTGTTTACTTCGATGAAATGTGAAAGATTATTTCTAAAGTTAAGTATACTTGATTATATAATACTACTAGTGAATTACAACACATTTTCCAATATTAATTTAATTTTTCTAGGCCTCTTAGGGATTCTATCGTCAGGCAACTTCATAAATTTTTTCTAACATTCATAACATTTTTCTAAACAATGAGTACAAAAATAGCATATGGTAAAGTATTTGGAAAAATGGTTAGTCAGTATAAACAACATATTTAAATGTAACTACATTTTAACGTTCTTATGAATTGTGATGAGAGTAGAATTGAATTTTCAATAGGACCTTCTACATTATAAATAAGTTTTTTCTTGATTTTTGTTTATATAAAATGTTACCCAAGCATTCAAGCAAGTGTGTTGTGTTTGTAACTTATTTTAATAATCGTAAATTTTTATTAGAGATGATCCAGATTCAATACATGTTTCGAAATAGCAGATTTTTCAGTTCTTCCATGTTTTATATATAAAAGTGTTCTTTGAATTGAGTCTTGATGTTCCTTTCTGTTTGGCCAATGTACAATTTCTCTCAGCCTTTGCATTTAATTTGATAAATTCTTGATTTTTTTTTCGAATGAGTTATTGTCTTCCGAATTTCCTAATGTTTGTGATAATTTGCTGTTTGTTTTGTATGTGATACATTTGTTTGTAAGGGTTTAAAAAGTTTTCTGTAATTGGTTTGAAATGTTGCTGTATATTTATAATTCACTAATGTTATATGAAAATATTTTTCTAATGGTCCAAGAATCTTTATCCTTCATACGTCATTATAATTATGTTGTATTTTATTAAGCATGCCCTAGCAATGTAAATAAACAACGAAGATATTGTTTTCTTACTGTACCTCCTTCGCTAAAATCTATAACCTATAACTATATAAGAAAATCTATATTGTTTTTATTAGAGTATACAAGTTTTTTTGGTCTCCCTCATAAACATAAATTAGTGGAAAACTAATTAAGAATATCGACATTTCAACTATAAAAAAAGTTTTTGTTAGTCAACTGACTTCGAATCTTTAAAATTGGTCCCTTTCTTGGTATCTAAACGGAATGCGAAAAGGGTCCCTTACCTCTGACCAACCTCCTGAGCTTGACCAGGGCCTCCTGTACCCTTTCTGGGGTCTCCCGGAGCTGGACCTCCGCAAACCTCCGGCTCTCTTCGGAAAGGGGACCGGTCTGCACCCGGAAATTAGGGTCCACCTGATCCATGGCTGCAACACATTTGATTCTCATGGTGGGCACGATTACGGATTCCTCTAGAGTCGTCACTAGAGTACTAGGAGCTAGGGGCGGCATGGCTGCTGCTGCTGCTATAACTGCTGCTGCTGCTACTGCTGCTGCTGTCACACTGAGCCGGTCGCTCGACAGCCTCCACTTTAACTGCCCTTATCAGATGATCTATAACCTTCACAACTGATAACGCGCTAGACAAGCTGGTCCGCAGTGGCGATGCTTCACTGAGCCGCTCTGCTCTTCATCTTTTTCGTGATTGTTGATAAGTTAATACACAAACTTAACTGTTATAACAATAATACCTATAGCTGAAAGAACTATAATTAGTAGGAAATATATTTATTTATATTTTAAAAATATTTTTCACCTCTGAACATCATTTCATTTGTAATTCCTTGTTGCTAGGCCATTCTATTTGGGAATTCCGTAAAAAGAATTAAAAATTAACGATAAAAATACCTTTTTAACTAATTTCCCACATTAGACAAAGAAATATTTTATTTGCGAGTTGAAAGCACAAGATATAATTAGGGTTTAGCGGCACCCAAATCAAAATTAGTCTAACAGTTTACCCATTTTTTGTTACCTTTCAAACAATCAATAGTGATTAATTTATCTAGATTACGATGCCAATCATACGGTATCCCTCCACACCGAAAATAATTATAAATAAATATACCGAGATGTAACTAGTATTATAGTGCACTGTAGTTTTTTAGCTTATAATAACTATACACACGCTGAGTCCTTGTTGCATTTGTTTATTCATATTAAACAATCGCGAATTTAAAACCCAGAGAAAATCCATCCATGTATAAATGTACGACGTGAACCAGAAAACTGCCATGATAAATGTGTATAATGTTTGGTATGTACTGTGCATGGTATCTAATTATACACGAATATTAAATAAGCTTAACCACTTTACCAATATTCCTCAAATTATCCAAATAGTATTGTATTGCTTGGTTGTGAACTCCAATAATGTTTTGTTTTAGTTGTAGTGGTTTTCAATGTTCTAACTGTAAATTAGGTTTTAGTTTGTACTGTAGATCTGAAAGCCACGATTAATTGTTTTTAAATTTCACGTAACGTTGTTCCCTCTCGCGTAAAAGATGAGATTATATTTTCATTTTTGGAAAGTACAATTAAACAGTAAAATGTACCTTGTTGACAGTCCAACGTTTAAATGGGCTAATTTATGAATTTCTAAGTAATTGTTTTATTTTAACTGTTGCATACTATTAGAATTTAAAAAAAATTATGGTTGCCTGTAAAGGCCGTTTTACGGGCGAAGATTTTACGTGACAACGTCTTTTTCTCGGTAGAATATTTATTGATATGAATATTATTAAATTGCACAATAGGAACAAGGAATTGAATGAAAATAAGAATTGCACAAATTTTAACTATAGAAATATATTTTGTTTACTAAAACATTGTACATAATTTGAAATTAATTAAAATTTGTTATTGTAAATGGTAAAGTTGAATAAAACATTTACTAAAATTGGAATTTGAAATTCTTGCTAAACACAGTTAAATTCTAACTCCGCGCGTGGTGATTGGTCGGTTTAGTTCGTTTGTTTGGTCGCACTGTTATGACAGGTTAGAGGTTATAATTTGTTATTTTAAATGTTTGACTAGCAATACGCGCTGTTTCTTCTTCTCAATCGACTGAATTACGATTGATTGCAGAGTGATTTAAACTAATAATTTACTTAACACTATCAACATTTTGTCAATAGTATGACATAACCTATAAACTCAGTTTCTCAACTTTTGTGTCAATCTAACAATTAATCAATCAATCATAGTTTACGATAATGAAATATCAGTGTACAATTATTTACCTTTATTGCTGTAGTTGTTGTAAATGACGAATCTAAGCACTCCACATTTTCACGAATAAACATAGTTATCTGCTTTATCCCGTGCGGCGGACCCACAGTTATCTGCTTTATCCCGTGCGGATCCCGTGCGGATCCCGTGCGGCGGACCCACTGGACGGGCATCGTAACGTTACCGGGCGTTACACTTTTTCATGAGTGACTCCGAGCCGCAACCTAATTTAAGACGTTGTCACGTCAAAAATAATTAATTATTATTTTGATCTGTTAATCATGAGATTCTCTCGAGTTTTATTAAACACTTTAAAATTCCATAAATGGCATTACATTAATAATTAGAGGTTGCAAAAATCTGGTTGAAACTTTTGGAGCAAAATAAAACACATTTAGACAAGCTACATTTTTTTCAGAAATGCATTGTAGAATGGAAATTGTAGTAACTATTTATCTATAACAAACTGAAAATCAAAATTGCTTTTAACTGGCATTTTTATTGTTTTCTCTCGACAATCAAGTAAAAAGATCGTGGCCTTAATCACGAATTTTGTTACGCCATCTTTTAACGTGACAAATGCATTAGATGCATCTAACTGCAATCCTAATATTAGATCTACTATTAGTCTAAAGAAGACTAATATTACGAGTATTTTGTGTCAAATAATAACATTATATAATGATATTTCTCATCTATTATTCTTTTGAATAACCTTGCAGGTCTAACTTGATAGTTAGATACTGTTTAATCCACCCCTCCCACTTTACTCCCAGAAATAATGAATATAGAGCATTAGATTTGTTACTTAATGTGTAATACTTTTAGTTAAGAAGTATTACTTACTTCCTTATTATGATGCGGGGTCATTCAACTCAAACAGAAACAATAGGTAGATTACGTTTAACATCGTATTAGGCTACAAAATAAAAACCCTTTTAAAAAGTAACATTTCTGATAAGCATGAGATAATCGCGTAGTAAGAAAGTAAGTGCCTTGACCCCAACGCTTAGTTCCTACGTACTTGCTGCCCTTTATCGCAAATAAATTCGATATTAATTAATTGAATATGCATGAATGGAATAGTCGCTAGAAGCCCTCCCTAGAGTTTTATTTAATTTGCTAAATAACTTGTTAAAAATCGTTGTTTTATAATAAATAATGTGTTTTTTTTTCACTTAACAGTTTGGATTGTACTGTATTAGTTACACAAGAGATAACTTATCCTATGCTATAAACTGAGGCGCGGAAAAAGAGGGCGATCGGACTGCCATCTGTGGAGTGAGAGATCAATCAGGTAGTAAATATCTGAACGGTGACAAAGTACGTGGCGCAGCTCTAGCGTCGGCAGTGAGAACTAATTGAATTAAACCCTCGGATCACGGCACGAATGAATGATTTATCTTCTGTGTAACTAACACAAAGTTATTACACACAGCACACGATATAAAGCAACGCTGTTTGCCTATTCGGAAGTTCCACAATTGGAATATGGAATTGTAAACTGTTTCTATAGTTCGTTTTAAAGTATTCTCCAATTAAAGCTAAAACAGTTTTATTTATTTTGTACGGATGCAGAATCCGTTTACATACCGAATGCGTTGATTTGTGTAGTCCCAGCTTTTCCGACCACTTCAAGAGATTTCAAAAAATCATTAGGTTTTCGATTATTTTAGGCTCTCCATACATGTAGACTCTTGTAGCAATTGGAAAATTCTTTAAATATTACTAAATGTTAATAAAAACACTTCTTTTTTCCAAATTGTTTATTTTTTGGACGAGGCCTTTCGAAACCAAGGGTTTCTTTCATCTTCAGGCAACTCCATGGATAAAAAAGTAGTGTTTTTATCTCCATACATGGTTTTAATTTTTAACCCCTTTTAAAACAGTTTAAATTTTTTTCCATTTAGGTTTGTAGACATGGAAATTAAAAAATGGACTTGTCAATTTTTTAATTTATCTTGCGGTGTGTCCAGCTGAATGAAAATTAGATACGTAACAGTATGCACCATGAATTTTACTTTAGCTCCAAGCATCCTAAATTTATAATTTTTTCATCCTATGTACATCCGTAGCATATTTTACTTATAGGAAAATTTGTATGATTACTACGTGGTTACACAGAGGACAAACGAACAATTATTAATGTATATGTCTACCTCTATCATTATCATGATCACATTTTTGTATGTTGGGCTTACTTCTTACTTAGGGCACAGGTCTTTTATGTGGTCTTAAAGATTTAAAGTTATTTTATACTAGGTTATTGTACATTTTATACTTTTGTAACACTTACTTACGGTTATTTTAAAATTGTTTCTGTATGGATGGTGGCTCTTTTTATGAGCATGTCTTTTTGTATTAATCGTTCCAATAAACTCCGAAATATAGGACCTGAGAGGAATTACGTAGTTATCAGAAACTACTTGATTATAAAATTCACCCAACGTTGCTGGATGAAATATTAGAGCAGCCCCTGCAGTTTTTGCGATCGTTAAATAATTATACCTATGACGGAGTGTTTATACTTCATATGGATATTTAGGAGAATACAAAGTTGGTAACACAAAACAATTCACAGTAGAGTATGGCTAAGACTGCGAGAGATCTCGAGTTCGATTCCCGGATAGGTCAATAACAATATTGGTAAATGGTTTGGACCCTTTTCCATTAAAAACGTTTGGTACGCTCTATTAAAAATTCTCCATTAGCGTTTAATAGAAATGAAAAAAATGAGAGTTCGGAACTTATATCAACTAAAATTACCATAATTTCGTGTAGTAAGAATTTCCGTGCATGACAAGATAAGAAGAAATAGCTGACCTCAGCATTCTACATTTCAAACAGAACCATCCTCAATTGATTACCTCTATATTCTTTTAAAATTTGTTGTATGTATTCTAGTCTCATTATGTAATATACAAACAGTTAAATATTTGAAATATTTACAGTGTCAAATTGTGATTGTTCATTTTATAGGGAGATCTCATTTTAAAAGATGGAAAGCACCCTCTTGCAATTTTTAATACCCCTAAAGGTAGGCCCCACTGGTCACGAAATATTACACAGGTTTCCCGCAATCGTTCAAAATGTAAAATGGATTCATATATTATCTTGTATTATTCATTTTATTTTATGTACTACTATATATCCTATTAACTAAAACTACTGAATATGCCATAGGCTAAAATTATTTACAAAATGTATCAATTAATAATATTAGGAATGATACGTTTTCGAATAGTATTGTTATTTCGAGCTTTCTAATCTCAAATTTGTTTAGGCGGGCAATGTCCAAAAATCTGCGTCAGCAAGCAATCGAAGCGTTCAATCATCTGATAGCTAATCGTTAGGAACAAATCTAACTACTCTAATTAATTTAACTACTCTAATGGCCTAAATGTTGACCTAAAACTGTTTATTTCAGTCTGCGGTGTCCTTGATGTTTACGGAAGGATTGTGAAAGCAATCGGTTAAAATAAATAGTTTTAAAAGTCCTACTGTAAGGTATTAGTATTGAAAAACTGTTTTTACTTTATATAAGTTATATAAAGCGCCTAATTACGGTAGTAGCGTGAACCCACGTCTCGAGAAAGGAAGTAAGGACTTCTTCAGTTTAATTACTATTGGCCCCTGGGCAGTTGTAAATGGTTGGTTGTTGCGAGCAGACCTGGATCTTTAGTTTTATTTCTAAGAAGTAACATTAGTTGCATATGTATGTTTCAGAGATAGTGCATGAAATTAATGCACTTTTTATCGCTCATTTTTATCGCTGCTCGTCACAAGGCA
This sequence comes from Homalodisca vitripennis, assembly GCF_021130785.1. Lineage (NCBI taxonomy): Eukaryota > Metazoa > Arthropoda > Insecta > Hemiptera > Cicadellidae > Homalodisca > Homalodisca vitripennis. The sequence continues at coordinate 29,956,228 of NC_060212.1, forward strand.
TTGGCAATTTTTGGTTAAGTTTAAACAAAATTTATAATTTATGTGCAATGAACAATATTGCAGGTCTTAACGGTTAACGATTGTTAATGTCAAAAAATCCTCTTCCCTTAATAATCATCATTATACGAACTTTAAATAAAGGATAAACAACTTGGTAGTAATATCTTGCAAAAACTTCTGAATGAGAGAAAGGATATGGACAATGTGTGTAGTACAACTTAACTAAAAATTATTAATATGGCTAAACAGTGATAATTTCGGTAATAGTTGATAATTCATCAATCTTGAAAAATATAATGAAACAATCACGCGTTCAATTTTTGCCTTATTATGTTCAGTTAAATGCTAAAGAGAAAAGATTAAGCAAAAATATACCAAACGTTTCCTTTCCGTATTTATTAGGGGAATTAGAGCATTTCAGTTAGCACAGTGTCTATGTAAATATCAGAAGGATCTAAAGTACTTTCTTCTTTAATGAAGGCATTTCCATGATCTGATGCCCGAAATTATTTTTTTGCTTCATGACACTATAAAGTGTTTGCATTATCACATTGGAGATTTATTCTCGTATCTCATCCTATTTTATGGTATTAAACCAGAACAATGTACTATGGGATTGTTTCTTTCTATTCTTAGAGGAAACCCTCCCTACCTCTCTCAACACTACCAGTGTCATCGTGATGAGAGGCAAAGAACGAGAACCCAAAAATTACTTATATCACGAGAGAGAATGTAAAGAAGACGAATCACAAATGAGAGTGGGTGAGAATGCTGTTGAAAGAACAGTCAAAATCCTACTTGATGAAATTTAATGTTTCCATTTTACTCAGAAACGAACATAACTCAGTTTCGAAGAAAGCCTTTTCAACCTAGATACCAATAAACTTTCCGACACTAGATCCAAATGGTTGGTTCATTAACCATAAAGGTTGGATTTGAGAATTGGGGAGGATAGTTTGATCATGTTGATATATAATTTTTAAGTTATGATGCCAAGACTAAAGTTTTAATCAGATTACTTAAAGCTTCTGTCGTGGCGGTATGATACATATTACATTGTTTCAATAAAAAATGTTGCTAAACAGAATAACCAAGGATTCCTACAATTTTAGTTGGAATCGAACCATGGAAATTCAGGTCCTGGCTATACTGATAGGTTGGTGGCATTCATTCCCAGTGCCTTACTCCATCCAAAGGTGCTCTGTGACAGAGAATGTACGAAAGTCCCATAGATGAAAGGCAAAATAGAAAGAGTCCTAGGACTCAGTGGGAATACCCAAGAACACCAAATAGTGCAAGTCAGACCATTGTTATTTGTCTAGAAGACCTTGCGGCCACTGTCTCAACACGTGGGCACAGACTCTTGTTGGTACAAGGTCGATATCGGGATTATTATAACAGACGCAACACAGATAAGATAAATAAGTGAAATTACTCCACCAATGCTGCATAACTGCATACATGTATAAAAAATGAGCTGCGGATTTTGCCACAAAAGTTTAAGTTCTTATTTAAAACTTGATATACTATTCTAATCTGCTGTGTTTTAGGTTGGACTCAACAACGAAATTCAAAACCTAAAGGGGGCTCTGCTATAGGACAAACGCAGCCGTGCGAGTTATTCAATTTCAACATTTTCTCTTTGGATTTCTCGTATATTTTTGGACTGATTTGCTCTCAGTGTGACAATAGCTCCAGTCTACTCACCACCGTTATTAATACGAATTTAGCTATCGGTTTTCAGATTTTTTATAGCTCCTAACGTACTAAAGTCTAAATCCTGAGACCATCATCCTACATTGTTTACTGTACATAAAATAACACTAGTTCATAACTAACGAAGGTCATTGTCATATTTTCTTACTTCAGATATACACAGTAATCTTGTATACTTACTTATGATTTCTTCTTCTTGTATCATTGTTACGCCTTCTCTTTCAGTGAAACAAGTCTTCCAGCTATCCCGTAGGAACTCTCCCACCAAGTGAAAGAAAGGCCTTTGACACAAAAAAGTTTCAGATGAGGGTTACATCACGTAAATAAGTTTGTATACAAAAAATGTCTTTTTTAGTTTTGTATTTTCATATTGTATGTTATGAATTAAATCAAATTAATATAAAACTTGCTCTTAATTTAAAAAAGAGCTAAACATTCTTCAGTTTGGAACGTTTCTACTTTATACAAGAACTATAAAAATGAATGTATGCTAAAAGTACATACAATTAATTGGTGTAGATTTTAAGTCAAATACAATTAAAATACTTCTATGTTATAAATAATGCAAATTGAGATAAATTAAAGTTAAAAATACCGTACATAAAATAAATAGATAAGTAACAAAACGTTCACCACAAATGACACGTTGATATTGAAATCACATCATTTATTGTACAAATTGGTTGATAGATCAAATAAAATAACGTAATTCTTCACTCAAACGAGATAGGATAGTACTATAGATACAAAGTAAAAAATGTTATATGGATGTTGAATTTAACTTTATTTGACCTTCCACTTAGAGCAGCGTCTGAAATCTAAAATTCCCATAGATCGACTCCTAGAATCTGGACTCCTCGTTTGTCTGGAGAGATCCACAGATTCTCTGTAAAGATTTTGTAGTGTAGGTGTATCTAATGTCGAAAAGATGTAAGAAGTTCATGTTGAACGTCTTCATCGCCGACTGTTTTTGGATCTCATACAGATTTTGACTTTTGGCAAAATCCAGGAGTCGAGTCCACGACAGTGTTAGATTTCAGAGATATCACTAAGCGGAAAGTGAAATTCTACATTAAATTCAACATTATGATTGAATCAACCCTTCTATCAATAGCTGTGTCATGTGTAATAGCTATAAGTTAAGAAAGAACTTTATTTTTATTTTACAAAGTGTTTTGGGTGGGTATGCTTTTTCACTCTATGACAATATGGCAAAAACTGTTTTGTTAGATTGCAATTTTCCTCACGAAATTTATTTCAACAATGAGGTATATTTCATTTTAAATAAGCAGCAGAAATGTTCTACAAAAATTTGTTAGTACTTACATACAGGTCGGTATAGTAGCTAAATTTCAACTATTCGTGTTGTAATTTTTAGAGAATTTTAACCACAGGTATCTCTTTAAAACTCCCTGCAATTATCTACATATATATCCATAGAAGGCTAAAAAGCTATTTGGCTCTGTAATTAAAACAAAGACCTATCCAAGGAAAATAAATTTAAAACTTTTACCAACATCTGTCTTTAGGTCCATAAATGAATCAATTTCTGAACTTCAATAAATATAAGTACTATGAATAAACATTTGTATTTATCCCTTTTATGTGTAAATCTCTGGATTAAAACCATTAATTTAGTCTGTTTGCATGTGTGTGTGAGTAAAGGCTAATGCAACAAAATACATTTCAACATTTTTGCTCAAATACATAGTTTATATGTGTCTCTATTCAATTATTGTTAATTTGTTGTATATGATATAAGGTTGAGTGGTTAAGAGCCTGTTAAATGAAGGCATTTTCCATTTCATTTCAAATGTGTAAAACCCCCTTAGTATAATATTATTACTGTGGGTCTAACTCATAGTGTGAAGGCGTACTTGGAACGCGTATATTTGATTAATCCAAATATTATTTTACATACTAATTAAAACGTACATTTTAATCAATTTTATACATATTAAAAGACGATCAAATATCCACTACTGATTCGATCAATTGAGAAATCAACAGTCAAAGCATTTGCGAGTAAACAGTGCGTTTTACAACTCGACAAAAACAATGAACGTCACAAGCCAGTAAATATTCTTATATCAGCCACAAGCCAAGGTTAGGCCTACTGTTATACAATCTCAGGTTATATCATGGGCGTATATAAGGGGGGCTTATGGAACTCAAGCCCCCCTCACCCGTAATTTTGAAAGACAAACATTCAATTACACCCAGTAGTTTTAAGCACATTTACAAAGCCTTGAAGCTCAACCATTTCTTGGGGGAAGATTCCATAGCACCCGTTTTTGGAAGGTATTTTATACCTCTTAAACCACCCAGTGTGCGCCTACAAAATAATTTTCTATATACGTCACTGGGCTGTGTTATACATTTATGGTGGTTTGCAAAAAATACAATATTGAATTGTCTAGTCACACTCAGTATATATATATTTTTTTTTATTTTTACGAATGATCAAATTATCTGTAGGCTACTATGAACATCATACTGTACTTGCCAATGGCCTCTTTCAGACAGCAACATACATATCAAAATTTATTGGCTGAGCGTAAGCGAAGCCTATTATTTGAGAGAGTGGAAAAACTTGATTTCTGTTTGTCTTCCCACACTATATTTCGAGAACAAACTGACCCATAGGCTTGAAATTTTGGATGAAGCTTCCTTTTTATATAGGAAACACCGAGTTTGGCTGAGCATTAGCGAAAATGTTTACATTGGTCCTATGGGTAACCACGATGGCAACGGAAAGACCGCAGAATAAATAAATCGTTAAAAAACTGGTTGCAATCATATGAGATTTTAGCATTGCAGTATATTAATACACGTAGCCTAACCCAACACATACATATCGTATTTGGTGACTAGGTGTGTAGACTTTTATCATTTAAAGATTGCTATGAAACCCAACTTAATGAACAAAAATGTAAATGATTGCAAATCATGTGGCAAGACATCTTGAGACAAATTCCATCTGTTTAATTTAAAATGCTAAATTTGCACCTCAGTGTTATTTCAAAATAGTAATTTCACTGAGTCTTTGCGTAGCCAGAATATCTATAGGGTATCTCGAAAACGATATCCTCTATAGTTGTTTGCATGAAACTTAATTTCTAGATAGACAAGAATGAAATATAAGTTGGTGCATGTCAAACCATAGGGTTTGGCTGAACGTCATTGAAGTCAATCACTCAGTTGGCGGACAAATCTCTCTTATGTTTGCAGAGGGTATGTGCATTTATTTTTCGTACGATTGTCTGGCGTTATAGGACGATATATCAATGAGATTACTTGTAACATTAATTAATAATATTATGTTATTAATTCTAATATTATTATTAATTGTAAAGCTTATATACTATATTTACTGTAGGCTTAGTGCTGTATGCGAATTTTCTTAAATGACTGTGACTAGACCATGCCAATTTATTAACCATCGGCTTGACTGTGTCATTTTTCAGTCAAAAAGTGTTAAACCAAAATTGTAATATTACAGTTTAACACAGTAAGGCCGAAATAATTCAATATTTGAATTAAGTTATCGATTATTTTGTTATGAACTGGAACTTTTGTTATAGTATTTTTTTATACGATAGTAATGACGTCAACCGTGCAAGTCGATTTAAGAATGAAGTGTTTTAGAATCCTGTTTTATTTGAAACTAGTTTTTCTAAGTGCAATATTATCTCCAGCTTATAAAAGTGGTAATCGTAAAAAGTTTCAAAAATGTTGTCTTAACCCCTTAGTACCTATAAAAAACTATCTTTTGTATTTGAATAAGGCATTAAATTATTTCTTATCTTATGAATGTGCGATATAGTATTCCAAATATGTTTTTGGAGACTTTATCTCGAATTTTAACAACTAGAATTGGGGTAAAAACTAATTTTTTTAGAAACATGAACCGTTTCAAAGTTTTGTTCTAGCGGGGTTGCTAACATCATTAAAGTTTCAAGTTGGTAGCTGCTGAAATATTAAATATGTCATATTATTAAAGAGTCCTCTATTTTATAATTAGCTACGGATTCTAATTTCATTAAAATCTTCATTTAAAATAGTTTTTATCTGCAACTTCAAGATAGCAGCCATACACGAAATTTATCTTTCCTCCGACTATGTCATATATTCGCGTGATTTATGGCTATTTATAAAAAAATGTAAACTGGCCCAAAAATATCTTCAATTGTAATCTACATAGCCTAATTATAGTGTAATAATACTAATTTAGTACTTGCTATAGCCACTCACCGAGAGACGACGAGTAAATGGTGATGTTCAAGTCTTAGCGACATATTTACACGATGGGTCTTTTGTCTTGGTGAGTCAGTCCCTGGAGATACGAGTGGATATCTGTGAACATTGTCCACCTTACCGCTATCTCACACACTCACACACACGCACACTCGCATGTGACCTTTGTATAAAGATATCACAGTTTGGATAAGATGCGTTTGGTCCTATAATTGTTCAGAAGTCTCGTCTCATTTTTTGCAACGTGCAAACTTGCAAAGTAAAAAGTTTGTGTCCTGCAAAATTTTAGATCCATCAATTGCAAATCGGTGGGATAAATTCTTTCATTCTTGGAACATTTTTAATTAGCAGCCCTTTAGAATGCCTTCTCAGAAAAGAAGAACAATAAAGCTGACTTTTTTGTCATGCCACCAAGAGTTCAAGGCATTTACTAAATTTGGGGGCATTATGTTATAAGGCTGGTTGTGACATTTTTACGATATATTGTGTATTGTTTTTAGAGACGGTAGTAGAAAACATTGCCATTTTCTGAAACCATAAATATAAACACTGTGAAAATTCACATCATGGTCTTTTTATTTATTTATTTATTTATTTATTTATTTATTTATACACGGTTGTCACCATTTTTACAAGTAATATAATAATAGATCATGTTCCACAAGATGGCAATATATACAATCAAAACAAAACAAAACATCATCTTAAGTGAATCATACTCATGCAACAGGAGAGAAGCCAAGAAAATTATGTAGGCTACATGCAAACAATACAATATGCCAAATACAATATGCTAAACACAATAAGCTACTAGGCATAAATAAACAACTGACAGACATGCAATACATTTGATTCATTATGACTAGTTCATACACGAGCAGTCTGTATAGATTCATATACCATAAAACAAATTAATACAACAACCAACAACATGCACCAGTACATGCCATTAATATCTAAAATATACAGTTTATATACAAAATAAATATATTAAGTAATAAATAACAATAATATCTACATAGAAAAACACATTGAAAATAACTGCAATATCGGCAAGGTGCAATAACTATTTACGAAATATAGTAGGGCAATAATCAACAAATACAGTAACTAGTACAATTCAACAATAAAATACAAAAGAGTTATAAAACGAACTGGTATAACAAATGCTCTAACTATCCAGTATCAGATAATGCTTACATAGTGTAGCCCAATAATAAAAATATCCTTTTCAGCGATGACACACTATTGCAAAAAAAGTCGTGGTGATGGCAGATTAGGTTACCAAGCCGGTGTAATCTGGGGATGACACTGTGAAATTCATAGTTGGTGGAGCAATGCTGTACACAGAAGATGTCCAGAGACCGAGTTCTACCAGGTACTCTGAGATTGATGAGGTGGAGTAACTCCGAGCAATCGACATCTCCAGTGAGGATCTTCTGTAGAAACACCAGGTCATGCAGTCTCCTTCTCGCATATAATGGAGCCAGCCCCAATTGATCCGCTACCAACTCCAAGGGAACTTCACTGTAGTTGTATCCCAGCTTGGTATCAATTATCCTAACAAAGCGGTCTTGTATGCTCTGGAGTCGCTGAATATGTCCAAGTTGGTAGGGACACCACACAACACATCCGTACTCCAACACAGATCTAACTAGCGCTGTGTATGCTATCTTCATCGCCTCAACACTAAGACCGCTTCTAGAAGTCCTTATGATAAACCCTAACATCTTAGCAGCCTTCCTGGTGATTATGTCTATGTGTAATTCAGGGCTTAGGTCCGAAGACAACCCAATTCCAAGGTCTCTAATGTAAGACTTACGGCAAAGTGTAGTGTTGCTTAGACAGTAATCAAACATCAAAGGCTTGGAGTTCCTGTGAAATGTTACAATAGCACACTTCTCGGCATTCAGTCTCATTCCGTTGAGTAGGCACCACTCTTCGATTCTCTTAAAGTTACGTTGTAACAGATGGCAATCCTCAATGGATGAAATAGGACAAAAAAGCCTTAATATCATCAGCGAAAAGTAAGCATCTTACGTTGGTAACATCCACCAAGTCATTGAGAAATACAGTAAACAAGAATGGGCCCAAATGAGATCCCTGAGGCACCCCCGATGTAGCATAAAAAGGCCGAGAAGTGGCACCCAAAAACTTCACAGAAAGACTACGGTCTGCCAGGTATGATTGAAACCATTGTAGAAGATTGCCAGTGATACCATAAGCGTTAAGTTTGGCGAGAAGATGCGGATGACTCACAGTGTCGAACGCTTTGGAGAAGTCAATATAACCGGTGTCAACCTGCATTCCATCTCCAAAAGCTGCGATGATAAAGCTTTCATACAATGCAAGGTTAGTAGTAGTTGATCTTCCGGCTGCAAAACCATGCTGCGCAGATGTAAGAATGTGGCGAAAGGAAAATCCAATGCGATCCAGTACAAGTGATTCAAACAGCTTCCCAAGTGCAGGCTGTATGACAACTGGGCGGTAGTTTCGGACATCCTCAATATTTGAGGACTTGTGTATAGGAACCACAAAGCTGGACTTGAGTCTATCCGGAAAAGCACCTTCGAGTAGAAACTTATTAAAGATAACGGTTAGCTGGGGAGCAAGAATATCACTGCATCTCTTGAGAATTATAGGAGGTATATCATCAGGGCCAGTACCCTTGTAGGGATCCAGTAAATCAAGCTTTCGCTTAACTTCATCAACTTCAAACACACAAGAAGATAAATTTGTATGTAGATCAAAACTATATGGTGGCACAGTCACATTTGAAGCAGAGTATACGGAAGAAAAATGGTCGGCAAAAAGATCACAAACTGTAATTGGAGTTGAAGCCATACGATCTCCAAGGGTATATGAGTCAGATGATGTCCGATGACTTCCCAAAGTTCCATTGACAAAGCTCCAAAAGGACTTAATGTTCCTGGGAATTGAACCATTTACATGTGCAATATAACCCCTATAACATTCAGAGCTGAGGTCCCTGCAGAGAGCGCGGACATGCCTAAATTCCTCGTAATCTGAAAGTCGATTAGTGACCTTGTATCGCTTGTGAGCAGTCTTCTTAAGAATTGTCATCCTCTTCAACTCGGCCGTGAACCAAATGGGAAACCTTGATTTGCCAACCTTCCTAGTAGGTGTGTTTTCGATCACAATACTCTGAATCTTGTCCAACAGATCATTGAAGAAATCAGAAACATCAGGCAGGTCATATTGAACAGTTCCAAGTAAATAATGCAATCTTCGAGCAATTTCACCCACATTACATTTAATAAAATTGTAGACTACACGTTGGTCATCGACAGTCATTTGGGGAGAAGGTATTTCACAACAAATAGCCGGGTGAGCAGGTTCAATAGGCAATAGATGATCAAGGGCAGCAGTAACCAAAACAGAGGGGTCAGAGCCAAATATGAGATCCAACAACACCCCGCGCAGATTGAGCACAGCATTTATCTGGGTTAAACTATAAGTGGCTGCCATTTCAATAATATAGGAAGCAGCTCCATTAGAAGCGAGAGGATCAATTCGAGCCCAATCCACATCTGGCAAGTTGAAGTCCCCCAGCAACAAACTGTGGCAAAAAGTAGTACCATCTGAGAAAACTTCATCGACTGCATTGCAGTAGCGGGTGTAAGTGACAGCGGGCTGTTGTGGTGGAATATAGACTCCTCCAATCAGTATAGGTAAATCTAACTTATTGGCCTTAACAGACAAAAAGATGCATTCAATATCTTCTACAGAAGTATGTATAACATTAGATCCCAGATATGTCCTAGTGGCCACTAGAACCCCACCTCCACTTTCTTTATAACTAGTATGAGAAGATCTGTCGTGGCGATACACATTAAAATCATCAAGACCCAATTCGGAGCTATGAATATCAGAATTTAAGTTTGTCTCTGTGAAAACCAGTATATCATAGATGCATGTAGCTGCTGCTTTACAGAGGTCATTTAATTTGGTACGGAGACCATTAACATTTTGGTAATATACCGTGAGATGAGATATCCGAGAGTTAGCTAGTTTTTTGGACTCTGTTTGACTATCTTAGGAATGCCGAGAGTATACTTGATTGTGAGACCAATCTCACCAGCGTCCTCTCTTCTCCTCAACTCAGCCCTAAGATTAGAGAGATGCTTTCTTTCCTGAGGGGTTCTGTCCCGGGAGAAACTAATTCCAGAGAGACGAGAATCCAGGCCGTCTAATGAAGATTGATCAAAGTGTTTGGCAAAGTCGGTGACATCATTGCAACTATTTAATGCTACTTTCAAAGGTCTGGGCTTTACAGCAGATGGTTTTCCTATACGGAAAGACTTAAAAGTCATATCCTTGCTAGCACAAAATTTGCTTATCAAGACGGCAATAAGCTGATTGTCGTGCTCAACTCTTACAGCCAACGTTTTACTACTGCTTTCAGGTAAATCATGTATGATAATGTTTCTAGACCGACGAGATCTATCAGACATCTCCTCCAACACAGACTCAATCCCGACCCGGGACTCATTGCCAGTCTGTAAATCCTTCAAATGGTCCTCAAGTGTCTCCACACGTTTCTCAATATCAGCAATGCGGGGCTCGAAATTGTTTAACTTTTCGTTAACTGAAGCAAGTTCATCCTTAATGGCGCCAATGTTCGCAGGAACATCCTTTAAGTTATCCAATTTGGTCAAAACAAGTGCCATTTGCGAAGCGACCACATCAAACCGAGAAAACATTTGGTTGAGCGGATGCTGGTTTGGCTTGGTACAGTCCACCCTATTACAAAACCATTTAACTTTATTATCAGTGGCCAACTTGCGATACTCCGTATCAGTCACATTCATGCAATGGGAGTGAAACCATCTACCACATTCCTTCTCACACTGAATCCCTTTCTCAGTGTCTAATACTACCTTCATACAAACCAAACAGACAGCCACATCAGGCAATAAAGACATGTTGGAGTATAGTTAATTGAACAGAAGAATATGCGCTAAAGGCCTTCAGAAATGAACTTTGACAGGGATGAGCAAAATACACAAAGCATCGATAGCTACTCGATCCACCAACGATGAAAGTGCATTTGCTATAGTATATGTGAAGAAAAGAAGAGATATGCGATGTACATCGAGAAGGCTGTGGCGCTTGTGCAAACTGACGTGGAGACTTTACACGATGACAGTTGTTTGCTTTGACAATCGTTAGTGACAATACAGGGATATAGAGCAGAGTTATTCGTAAAAATATTTATTCTTAGATGAGGTTAGTGAAACATTCAGACTTCTACAGACACAAATCACTTAGCTGATCAAAATTAATCAAGTTGAGATCACAAAATCAGCAGGACACACGTAATGAAGCATAAATTGAAGAATAAATCACAAGTAATCCTTTTTGTGATCACGTGTCTTCTACTTTTGTTCCCTTGTTATGGTTTCAATATTGCCCAAAGTCCCCTACGTTAAATACACGCATATTATGGAATGTGCATCATGGCATGATTGTGTTCGTGGATAATGTAAGAATTATTTATACATTTTTCATGGGTCTCCAGAGAGATCTCTACGTTATCTTCGAGGGAAATTACTTAAATGTGAGAAAAGTAACCCAACCAAAATCCGAATGCAATGATTCAGTGAGATGTGATCTTAACATTGACTACCAACTGTCAATATTAGGCTAACACTACAATGAATGTTACTTACCACAGTGTGTTACTCCTGATCTCGATGTTACCAATTCATTGTATAAGACTTTAAGCTGTCTTGTTCTCAAATTGATTTCTTGCCAATGTTTGATACATCGATTCAAGTCAATCAATGATATCACTTCAAGATCATTTTTAGACTTTGATTTAATACTGAGAGTCGTGACATCTGCTTATTTAAATCAGCCTCTATATACAGGGTGCCCTGTAACTCTCTGGACAAAAGTATACCAAGTTATTGATCAGGAAAATACAAACAAATTTTCACTATATATAAACATGGGTCTCCGATGCTTAGATTCCAATCTGTCTGTCTGTATTTTTATAAAAAAAGTAATTACTTAAAAAGTAAGAAATTAAATTATATTAAATTTGGCTCAAATGTTTATGATAACAAGGAAAGTTACTGAAAAAATCATGAAATTATTTGAAAATTTCAAAATAGCGGCCATAAAATTTTTAAACTTTCAATATCTTAGAAATAAACGGCAGCTCTCATTGTGGGCCATGTCTTGTCACAGTAAATATTCCCTAAATAAGCTATTTATTACTCGATTTAAATCATTTTAGTGTCATTATATTTGTGATAACATCCTCTAAAGACTGTTATTCTTATAATACTTGAGAAAAGTTCAGGTTCTTAAGATATTAAAAATATATTTAAAACCTCAGCAATGACGTGGTATATCTTTGTCCAGAGAGTTACGGGACAACCTGTATATTAATATGGATAGTTCAATATGTAGGGCTAATGTAATAAAAATTAATAAAACATGAAACAGTACTCCTAGAATATATTTTTACTCACCAACACGTGTCTTGACAGTTATGACATAATTAATCACCTCAAGCAACTATAAATAAATAAATAATTATTAAATAAAACATAATTTTATACATGTATTAATTTTGTATGAATAAACAACTAATGATAAGTATAATGTATCCTTCGTCTTGTTTGGTTTTGTTATGGTATGAATTTTGTTTCATTTCATAGCTAATCTCAAATTTTTTCCAGTTCACACCCGCCAAAACATTTCTTACACAATCTTCTTCAAATATTTTGACTTCTCTGTGGAGAACCATCTTCATTCAAACTATTTTATAACGAAACTGCCAATAACTACAGTCGTCTGTATAGGCGAGTTGAAGGGGCGGAGCTTTCTAGAGATTGGCTGAAACTTAACCAACCACCGACCAGTCATTATCAATACAGTTTTTAACAACGGTAAAACATTTTAGCTTCGCTGTCGAGAACCACCTTCAGTCAACAGATGTTACATTAAACTGCCAATAATTACAGTCGTCTGTATAGGCGAGTTGAAGGGGCGGAGCTTTGTAGAGATTGGCTGAAACTTAACCAACCACAGACCATTTATAATCAATACAATTTTTTTAACAACGGTTAAATCATTTTGGCTTCGCTGTGGAGAACCATCTTCAGTCAACAGATGCTATATTGAAACTACCAATAATTACAGTCGTCTGTATAGGCAAATTGAAGGGGCGGAGCTTTCTCGGGATTGGCTTCGTTACCGCAGGGTTATAATCACTTCTTTAACAAAGGTTGCCAACTTTTAGATAATTTCACGCTGTCTTCTTTTGTACAAGTTAAATCAAAATAATAAAGAATTAAAATTCATTCTTTATTATTTTTTAAAATTTCTCTTTTATCTGTGGACAATTTTAGTAAATTTTCGCAAGTGGTTAGTTTGGTTATACTCTCTTGTATGTTTGGTCTTGAAACTATGTTCTGCTATGTTATGCTTCATGAAAATCGTATGTTAGTAGCGTATTAGTAGTTCACTCACTGGTGCGGATATTAAACTTTTTATCACCTTCATGGATACTGAGTTACAGCTAGCTACGTGGAATTTCTGTAGACTCCTGGGGAACATAGTGGAATCTTCTCCTTCACTTGTCCCAAGCAGCTCTTCAACTCTTTACTGGCTTAAATACGGTTTTAAAATGTTGTGTCTTTAATATCCTCCCTATTTTATCGGTCGTTCCTCGAGTGTATGATAGATTGGCTAGTTTTGGAATTAATTCATCTTTAATTTAATCTAAATATGGCAAATTTTGGAATGCAACTTTCGTTTTTTTAATACCTTATTTATTTGTGTAGTATTGTACACATTCTTCTGTAGAGGTTTGTATAATTTCCTCTTCTGTTTATTCTACATTTCTTCATCTGGTATGTAAATCACCTGATTGATTCATGTATCAACACTCCGAAAATTACTGGGTTGGATAATAATACTGTATGTCCTATATTCCCGAATGGTTTCCTAGTTGTCATTACGTCTAAAAATGGTAAACTCTGGTTACTTTCAGCTTCTACACATGGTATTAATACACTATTGTAGAAATTCATCTAAGCTGTCAACAAATCTTAGTAGAAGTAGATAGGGCAGCAGTAGGCTGTTTCGTGAAATAGTGAGGATAAAGGTCTCGACGGGAGCGATGCCTGGTAGGGAGCCAGTGAGATATTAGTTGGCGAGAATTCCGCCCAGCGGCGCTTCACGGTGTTTCACCATTTCCCCACCTATAAAAAAACAGCATTGTATCATAAACTTTAAAATTACACTAAATCGGAAGATCAATAATTGTATTAAATGTTATTTTAGTAATAGCAGTATTTTATACTGATGCAACTTGTATCGAATCGTTTACCGATGTCCCGTAATGGGTGACCAATATTTCATACATTGTTTAAGGTCATAAAAATAGACAAAACAATAAAATGAAAGAAATGCATAAAAACTTTTTTCGTATTTCTGTCTTTGTGTGTTTTATAGAAGAATATTTTTACTAAACAAATTTGCTTACAGGAGTGATGAAATTTGGCAGACATCGTGGGAAATAACATTATTGTTGATAAATAACGTATTTAAGTTGTTAGTGTATAAGTTTTAGTATTTAGTATAATCCAATGTTGTTCCTTTTAGTTTTAATCACAAGTCTTTGTTATTTAGTATTTAAGGCCATTAAATTACTTGAGTTGTTCTGCAAAACAGTGTATGTACTGAGAAACGCTTGTAAATAAAGGCATTTTGATTTGATCTGATTGTGTTATTTATACATTCAAATGGATATTTATAACTTTCAATATCACATTTTAGATAAACTAATGGTTTTTGTCAATGGGAAATTAACTAGTAAAATATAGACGACTTCATCACAAAACCAAAAAGGACAAAGTTTATTAAAATATGTCAAACTTTAGCTGAGTTATTGTTTTTTATAATGTTATTAGTTTTTTATAAATACCAATATGTTAAAAATCTATCAAATGTTGGCAACTATGTGATCAAATGGCCCAGTCATGGTATATGATTATATGATACATGTAATGAAAGCATTTAAAAGGCAGTATGTCAAGATACCCTTGGTTAAAAATATGTTTTGTCCAACAATGCTTCCATACTCTTGTAAAGTAAAAAGGTCATATTCTCCTATTAACATAAAATGAACTTTATCATAGTAAAATAAAAAGATTAAAGGACCGAAACAGCGGTTTGATGGACATTTAAAGGGCCACAAATACATCAATCATTAAATTATCAAGTTTGACATATTGACAAAGGCGTCCAGACTGTCCATATTTTTAGTAACATTTACCAGAACAAGTTTTTATTTTTTTCAGCCAGTCTGCAGCACATGATCTGTATAAGCGTTATCTTACTTATTGTGTCCATAACCTTACTTTTGCAAAATATGATTTGATAATTGGCAAAAAATATTATAAGAGTACTAATTTAAAACACTTAAACTTGCCTACTTACTATATGCTGCTCTTTCAAAGAAATAATATTATTTGTGGTAAAAATGTTGATAACATGGCTGATATATAATTTCATTATTCAATCTTCTTATAAGCATGTATCCAAAATATGCAAGTCATCGTAGTTCTTTCGAATGATTTCAAAGCATCGTGCTACAAGAGGACTTGAGTTTTCTGCTCTTTTGAAGGATTTCAAGTAGTTTAAAGTAGGACCGTACTGCGTTTACGGAACGAACAAGCGTAATATTACTTATATATTAATAGTTCTGGAACCGAAAGCCAATTTGTAATGCTTAAGGACATAAGTTATTTTGAAATTGATAGAGAAACTTCTCCTTAACCCTTTGAAGCACAGTGGCATCATAGTGAAACCACCTATGTTTTTTATTTCTATTCCTTTCCCGCATAGTGGTGCATATACGAAACCACCTTCCAGAAGTGATTTAGGACGCATTCTAGCGGCAAATTACGTAACCGCTCCACTAGATTCGCCCAAATCCCGGCAGGAGCGTTGTTTGCCACGACTGGGTGAAAGAAGAGTCCATGCCTTGACTGAGTGTGACATATTTGTATTTCTTTTGTGCTTTGATCACTTTTGGTAAGTACAAACATATATTTTCAGTATAAATGTACTTAAATATATACATATAAACTATAATAATTAGATTTGAGATGCCAGGCGAATAAATATTAGGCGTTATTGTGGTGGTTTCACCACATGACCACCATGCATTTGGGGGTCGGCCGTCGTTTATACTACGTACCAGTTGCTAAACCTGTTTTATATATTGTTATTTTTACTATATAAAACTACTTAATTACATTTTTTACAACTGCTTATTGATTTCAGGGGTACTATAACCATGGAGAACAAATCCATAGAGGCTTGGCTGGCGGAAACTGAAGACATCCCATCTGACCCTGAATCAGAGGACGACGAAGATCAAGTATACCCGGATGTTGCTGAAGGAATATACACAGTTGCAGAAAATGGAATCTTAGAGGTAGATTATTTGGACCTAGCCCAAACAGCTGAAGGTAATGAAATCCCGATTTTAATTATTAATGAAAATGACTTTCAAGATAATCATAGTGCAGAGGGGGTAGAGCCTGGCATTCCCGAAGGTAATGCAGTCTTGGACGTTCAAAATCAGCCTATGGACGTTCAATTTGATGAGGACTCTGAGCCTTTGGCTAACAGACTTTACAAAGATAGTGTTACGTGGTATCAAAAGTACTACTCACTCCAATAAGTCGTATGATTTCAATGAACGCACAGGTCCCCTAATTGACGCTTCAACCCCAGTTGATGTGTTTTCAGCTCTTTTTCCCGACGATCTAGTTGACAAACTTGTGTTTTGAAACCAATGTTTACGCTACCCAAATAGGTGG
Source organism: Homalodisca vitripennis (assembly GCF_021130785.1). NCBI lineage: Eukaryota > Metazoa > Arthropoda > Insecta > Hemiptera > Cicadellidae > Homalodisca > Homalodisca vitripennis. The sequence goes on from NC_060212.1 coordinate 29,973,072, forward strand.
GGGCGTTATCAGATTTCCAACAACAAGGAAAGAAATGAAAGTGTTTCTAGGCCTAAATATCCTAATGGGAATAAAAAAAACTTCCCTCCTACCGTGATTACTGGTCTTCAGAGGCAGATTTGAGAGATGACTACATATCTTCATACATGTCTGTGAACAGATTTGGCTGGCTTTTAACAAATTTACATATAAAACAATAATAATGACATGCCCGAACGAGATTCTCCTAATTATGACAAACTATATAAGATCAGGCCTCTCCTAAACAAGCTTCAAGAAACCTACAAAGCATGCTATGCTCCATCTCGATTTCAATCAATTGATGAGAGCATGATTTCCATTCAAAGGTCGGAGTGGAATATCAAGCAATATATGCCAGATAAGCCAACCAAACGTGGGTACAAAGTTTGGGTGAGGGCTGATGAAAAAGGCTTTATCAGCCAATTTCAAATCTACGAAGGTTAAAAGGGCTGGAATAGTTGAAAAGAATCTTGGGCAAAGGGTAGTAACAGAACTCACTGAAGAATTAGTAAATAAGAATTATGTAATATATTGTGACAATTTTTTTAGCTCAGTCAATCTAATGATTTACTTACAGAAAAACAATATTCAAGCTTGTGGTACAACAAGAGCTGACAGACAATTTTTTTTCCAAAAGAGTGTTTGCCTGAAGGGAAACATATGAATCAAGGAGAACATGACTTCATGTCAACTATGACTGGAATTGTAGCTGTCGAATGGAAAAGACAAGAGAGGTATCTACTTTCTTTCTAATTACCACAATCCTAACGAAGTGACAACTGTAAACAGAAAACAGGCAAACGGTGAAATTGTAGCTGTTCCATGCCCTATATTAGTAAAGGACTACAATGCTCACATGGGCTATGTCGATAAGGCAGACATGTTGAAATCTACCTACTCAATAGATCGCAAGTCCAAAAAGTGGTGGCACAGAATCTTCTGGCACTTTCTGGACACAACCATAGTAAACTCTTTTATCATATTTTCAATGCTATCCCAGGGGAAAACCACTGACACTAAAAGAGTTTAGGAGAAGCGTGTCAAAAGCCCTTCTGGGAGTACCTCGTGGAGAAACTAGAGGAAGACGAAAGTTCTTCAACTCCAATCAACAACTACAAACCAAAGGTTCCACAAGAACTTCGTTTTACGGAAAATGCACACATGCCAGTAAGAGGAAACGTCTCGACGTTGTGCTCAATGCTCCAGCAAAGAAGAAGTTCATCGGTCGAAATGGGTATGTGAAACGTGTGGTGTTGCCCTTTGTTTGAGTGAACTAAAAGATTGTTTCCGAGCCTATCACCGAAAGGAATAAATAAAAAGTGTCCCACATATGAAGTAATAATAACATTATCAACACAATCAGTTTTGGATTGTTAGAATAGTCATTTATTGATTGTATTAAATAAAAGTTGGTGGAGAAAATTTAATTTTATTTGCATACACCCAAAGACCGTACTTGCATAGTGGTTATGCAGTGAAACCACCTCAAAAATAAATATAAATTATGATTGACAAAATCTAAAAATAAATGTACTGTACTTACAAAGGTTATTTCTATAGGGAAACAATATAAAATCACTAAAAATATTCATTTTTTGTAAAACGTGCTTCAAAGGGTTAAGAAAAATTAATCGGTGGCTGGGCTAGTTTTGGTGAAGGTCGAAGTGGAAGAGTATGTAAAGAGTTAAAGAATGATACAATATGTTTTCATCAGATCGTATTTTTCTTAGCTTGACTCGCTTAATACAAACAGCCAGACTCGTAAATACATGTTTAATCATTGTCAGCAAACTGTATACAGGTTGTTAAAGAGGCGAATTTCAGTGTATTTTTATAATTGTTTGGCGATGTGTTTGACAGTTGGTTTTAAGATCACGTCAGTAAAATATAGTCTGAGAAAAGTTATCGTTTTATTATTTGAACCCTTTCGTTAACTTCTAATTTCGGCCTCCGTCAAAGTTTGCGTAGCTAACAATAAATGTCTTTCAAAGGGGAAATTTATTAAGTAATTTAGTGATAATTTTATGTTTAGTAGATGTTGATAACATGATTGATATATGATTTCATTATCCAATTTTGTCATAACCATGTATCCTCAATAAGTCAGCGTAGTACTTTCGAAGAAATGCTTAAGAAATGCATAGGTAAAATAAGTGTTATTGAGTTTGTTCAAAACTCGTACATTATACTGTACATGTAACAATGTTGCACAAGAGCTTTAAGTAACAATCTGTTTATAATTTAAGCTAAAATAAAAGTAATAGATTGAATACTTTTATATTAGAAATAATAATTTTATATAATAATGCTTATGTACAATTTTTCTATCTTGCTAGCTACACAAGAAAATAAATATCTCCTCCATTCTATTTTCTTGTTTCTTTTTTATGTATTATCTATTGGTCCCTCGTTTTATTGGGGTAAAGATATTGATTCGTATTCTAACCCAAAGTAATGTAGACTATAAGTTATAAGGTGTTGACAGTACCTTTATAATAATCTGTACTTCTAAATTTCTTCCATCCCATTTACTCGTATGAATATCAAATATTTAATCATACACGTATGTTCGATATTTGTGTAAGGTTAGTTAAATTATAGTAAACTAAATTAACTGGCAGTACTTCTGAAGTTCCGGAAAGTCCAACACAAGTAAACACTTCCATTGATTATTCGGTTAAGTATTACTATTGTGTACCAGAACTTTATCACGGATTGTTTTAGAAAATAGAAAATGTGAAAAAGTAATATTTGTCGACTCTATACTATATTTGATTTTCTATTTAACTTCCCACCGTTCTTTGCCCAAAACAGCTTAATTCAATATTATTTCCTTCTAAACAAACTCTCAGCACTGTTTAACAGGGCAGTGTGAAAGTTTGCCTATTGAAGAAGATAAGTCTCTTTTGAATGGCTTCGACTGTTTCAGACAGTGACATATTACAACTATTTTTTAGAGAGATGTGATCTTTGAATTTCCTGTGAAAGCAAGCCTAACTGAAGTTTCTTTGTTTAAACTTTCTTTTTAAAAACAGAAGGTTTTGTTAAAGTAATCAGAATTTCGGACATTTTCATAGTTCAGTAATAAAAAGTTAATAATGGTACGTTTCGAAGTCTGCAATCTGATATCTTCATCAAGTGCACTTGATGAGACAATAAAAATACCTCTTCATTTAGATTACATTTTTTTAAATCTAGGTATCTCTGATTTGGGACATGATGCAAAGAGTTCCTTTGAGCTCCTTCATCGAGTTTTCGGATGTCTTCAGGTGGACGCTGACTCCAGAACCCAGGAGTTAAGTATGTGACAGCGTCAGATTTAGACGCTGCACTAGGAAGGAAAGTGAAATGGAGCTGAAAAACATTCGTACTGAATCAGTCTTTCCCACCAAAGCTACGTTATGTGTAACTTATATTTGTTTAAGCTTCTTTTATCGAAGCGTGTACAAGTTTTAGTACAAAAATTATTTATTTATTTAATTTGTAAACAAAATCATATGCAATTTTAACTTGTTACTTAGTAACTCATTCAGCTATAGGATTGAAATGTCACACGTGACCTCAGCTGTCTGTCACGTGACACGTAGTGTGGCGTACTCTTACTTGTAAACTATTTATAAGGTTGGGTTAACTGTAAGAAGAGGCCAATACACTTTTAAGCCTTACTCTGCCCGTCCTAGAATAGGGGAGTCGATACATTACAAGGTCGATAGTACTGATAATAAAAATGTTATGACCACAGACAGGATTTGATTATGCGTTATCTCTAATCCATATATAAAGATACATTTTCAAAATTGTATGTAATTTCAACTTTATGAAGTGCCACGCCTATCGGAGATTGGAAACAATCATGGCCAGTATTTTTTTTCCTTCATTATTGCCCAAAACAATTTCTGGTGCCTTATTTTTCCATGAATAATTAATTTTTAGATGTTTATACGCAAATACTCTCTTGACTGAATTCTCTTCCCTTCAATTCTCTCAATTGATTATGTCTTATTAACTTTGTAATTCTGGAGAATTCTTACAAATTAAAATAATAGGTAATATTACTTCCAGCATATCCCATGGTTATCTATTCATCCATTCTGATCGTGATTATGAATGGCTCAAGAAATACTCGCTCATGGTATATATCACCATTCAACACCAATTTTCTAAAACATTGCCTCATTATTCAATTGTGAACCTAAGATTGTTCAACTGAGACCTCGTCATCTAGAATACAGTGGATGGCTACTGGGAAACCAGACAAAACTCTTTTGCAGCCCAAGTGTCTCTGACGTAACGATTGAAAAGTTCGTTTTGAACGTCTTCGTCGCTGACTTTTTTACCTCTTCAAACCGACATGGACTTCAGATTCCAGGAGTAAAATCTGTGACAATGTGAGCAGTGTCAAGCTCTAAGTGGAAGGTGAAATAGATCTAGACTTAGCATTTGCATTGTGTGAAAATATGACTAGTTATATTTTTTAGGTGTGTCTATTGTCAAAGACGTACAGTTAGTGATGTAGCATGAAATAAAACCCTTTCTGATCGTAGCTTCATTTCTGCGAAATAGTTCACAAATAAAGGAACACTGTAAATCCCCATTAAATTTAGCTCTTTTTGATAAATTTATCGTCAGGATCCGTCACTGAGGTCAAACCAGGGTAAAGTCAGGGTATCTAAACGCTGACATAAAATAATAAATTTAAAGTTTACGGAAGAGCAAACACCAGCCTCAAAATATATTGAGTGATTATAGGTCAGAGAAAGGATGTGATAGTCATAACCGTTTTTGGCAACCAGTACGTTTTTTCTGTTGATTCGGCAACTGCCCTGACCTTGACCTAGCAGCATGTGGAGGGCAACCAGCTGAGTAAGCTGTAGAAAGCTGACGAAACAGATGATATTCGACCACCGAAGTTTGCGCGTGTTTGATTTATATGCTTATTAATTAATCGTCTTACTGAACAGTGGGGCACACTACCCGAATTGTCTTTATCAAATATATGTTTCTATAGTAATGGATTTCATTTTATTCCTTATTAAAAATAGAGTTGAAGACCCTTTCGGCCTGGAGCATTACTTTTTTTGAAAACTTCTAGGCACACGAATAATTATAAAATAGAGACAAAAGTCTGAAGGTGGGTTTCGAGGTAGGGTTTTTTATACACAGCATCCTCACTATTGATATAGAATCTTAAGCTATGCGGCAAGTAGCCTACACTCTTATAGCTACGGATAAAGTAGATGCAGTGGTGCATCTTGTAGACATGGTTATAGAGAGTTTAGAATGTCAGATTTTCCACTCAGTGTGTTTATCGACTTATCAGAAGCGTTCGACTCTGTTGACCATTATATACTGCTTGAATTTGCTGTGCTGAGTTAATTTCTCAGCCACAAAACGCAAATAGTCCAAATTTCAAACCAATGTTCCAATTAAATAAATCTGACCTATAGTTTCCCTCAGGGCTCCATTCTCAGCCCAGTACTCTTTTTGATCTATGCCATCAGTACTACACGTGCGACTCGTGCAATGTGCTTATGATACGACTCTTTGTTTCAGTTAAAAAATGGATAAAAATTGGAATCCCAATCTTTTGTCTATCTCCATAATTACGTCCAAAATTTCGTTTCTACCAATCTCACAAAACATTTCGCTAAATAAACTGTTTTCAATCTTTCCTTGAACGCTACAGGCTCACAGTGTGGCCCTGTCGCAATTTTGGAACACTCCATGATGGAAGAGGTCCATTCAACAAAATTCCTTGAAATGCACATGGATCAAGGGTTAACAAGGAATGATCACATCAATGCTGGCTGTGCCAAGCTATCCTCAGGCATTTATGCCTTGAGATCGTTAGCTAAGAATTGCCCTATTCAGGTGCTGATGGCTGCGTATTATGGACTCATTTACCCACACCTCTCTTACGGAGTAGTGCTTTGGGGACATGTGTAAACAAAGACTTCATGAGAGCATTCCTGCTCTCAAGGCTTCATCACAAAAAAAAACTTTTCGAATTATTAAAAAATTAATACCCAAAGAGTCGTATGTTTTAAATACCCTGTAACTGTTGACGCTTTCCAGTCCTGGAAACAGAAGACATCTAAGAAACCAAATTGTTTTTTATGTCTAAATGTGCCTTGACAAGAGGTCAAGACAACCATAGGTATTAGACGGGGAGCAGAGAAAGCTACCGAACTGGGAGATAGGACGGTAGTTTTTGAACCTGGCCTCACAGACGGGTGTTCACTTCATTAACATGTTGCCAGATTCTATAAAATCGCCTTAAATGCTGTTTTCCAATTAGTTTCTGGCATATAGCTGGGAGACCACCTCTTGCCTGATTGACATCGAAGCTGGTACTGGGATTGGAAAATTGGTGAGCGGTTCAGTCGAAGGAATGTACAACCATTGGACGTTTAAGTGAGGAAAATTTAGGTGTACGTATCAAAATCATTAGTTGACTTTTACAATGCAATACTTGTCATTGTCTCCTGCAACAAAAGAATTCTATCTATTTATCTATTTTAGAATGGAATTGTTCTCTTAAAACCAGTGACGCACGGAGTCTTCCATAACAATACCATTAAAAATGTGAAGCTAAACAAATTTCACGCATATTAAGATTAAATTCAAAGAATTAGGCCTAAATCTGATCTTGACTGACGACACAACAATCGTCGTAAAGCTAATATTTATAGATTTATTACGTAACTTCCAAAAAACTTGTAAGTATTACATGATAAATCTGTTACTAATTAGTTTCACGGTTTTATTGATTACATTCTTAGACAGTATTACATAAATAAATACTCTTAATTACATGATGTATTGTCTCTCTATTATTATCCACCGTTTAAGGAAATTCAATTCTTTATCATTAGGCTACTAATTATTGAATAGGAAATACTAACTTTTGACTTAATTTTAGATTTTCACCTTGGTTCTATCATACTGAAACCAAGCTCATCGTCATAAATGTGATTTAACAGTTTTTATTCATACGGCAATGAATAGTTAAATTTGTTATAGTTTTTAACACCAGATACGGCATTGTAGACCTAAAAGTCTTTGGTTATTCCTTGATAATTTCTTCATTTTATTGAATGGAACCCCGTCTGAATAATTTTAACACTTTATTATTATTTTTATTGTCTAGAGGCTATAAAAATTATAATTTTACGACTAGCCCGTGTACTTATAGTTATTAAATGATAAGATACACACTAAGGCCATGCTAATTGAGCATGTTAATGGAAAGGCACAGTCCTGTAAAGTTTGTGTAATTTTGCAATGACTATATGACAATTCATAATAGGTGCTTAATTAATATGCAAATTATGGTAAACACAGATACGTCAGATTCTTAAATATGGGGTGATAAGACAATTTTGTTAATATGTTGATCCCGATTTTTGTGTCAACTTCTTCTTTATGACTGTATGTCTGTCTATATGTCGGCATTCCAAACATTTGACGATCTGGCATGCGATTTGAGGTCGGGAAAGTACCGATCAGAAATGCCACTGACCATCAGTGCAGGCTTAGGTCTGCGCCACTCCCACTTCTGGCGAAAAAATAAAAACATCCTTCAAAAAAGTACCTAAATTCAAGCTCAGATCACGTGAGCGCTTTTTAACTATTTATAATACGTAGGCCTACGTATGTATATACCTACTTATACAGGGTGATTCACGAACATGTGCAGAAACTGTGGGACCTCATTGTGCATGTGAAAACAATAACAAAAGGGTGTAAATAAGATACACAGAAAGCGAATGGGTGTTTGATTAAATGAATTTTTATTCATACCAGTACAAAGTAAAATTCAACCAAATTACAGTAAATTTTCAAAATTGTCCCCGCCAACTTCAATGCATTTTTCCGCTGGTTTAGGGATGGCTCTTCTTGCTTTCTGTAATTCAACAGGGCTTTCCTTTAACTGCGCAAAAGCTTCATCAATACATTCAAGTAGCGCTGACAAGAATTAACTTTGACCTCGTGAACTTTCTCCTTCATCCAACCCCAAATGCAAAAATCCAACGGCGTATGATCTGGTGACCTGGGTGACCAGTTTATAGGACCTCAACGACCTATCTATATACTGTACTTAGAAACTGATGATTCAAGTGGGTGGAAACTATATTTGAAAAATGTGGCCGATGCGCCATCATGTTGGAAGTACAGCTGGCGTCGCTTTGCAAGAGGAACATTTTCAGGCAATGTCGGTGATTCTTCTTGAAATAAATCTAAGTATGTGTGACCTGTTAAGTGCTGTTGAAAAATAAAATATCCAGTCAGCTGATCATGAATAATACCACACCATAAGTTAATGCTAAAATGCTATTGAAAGTTACGTTCAATTGTTGCAGGAGGGTTCAATTCTGCCCATGAATGTTGGTTTCGTAAATTGTTGGTATCAACCTGAGTAGACTGATTTCCTTTACAATAACATTAAATTGGCAATAGCGGACATACTAGAACTTTGAACTGGAAGTAATTCTGTTTCCCGTGACGTAATAATTATAGCAATAATTGTTCTACGATTTATAATTCTGCGGTAAGGGTAACATTGTCTTTATTCTTCAACAGTGACGTAATAATTATAGCAATAATTGTTCTACGATTTAGAATTCTGCGGTAAGGGTAACATTGTCTTTATTCTTCAACAGTGACGTAAGAATTATAGCAATAATTGTTCTACGATTTAGAATTCTGCGGTAAGGGTAACATTGTCTGTATTCTTCAACAGCGACCGTAGCACTGCTTTCATATACACCATAAGTAAACACCATATTGGCGTATCCTTCACTTGTAAATAAGTATGGCATTACTAGTACAATAATTTAAAGGAGACATGACTAAGATTAATTTCCAAATTCTTTCGACAGGTGCCTTTAGAAGGCTGGCATTGGTAATTTTGACTATATTTTAGCATGGGTGTACATAAGGGGGAGCTCAAGCCCTACCCCGAAATTATGAGAGGAAATCATTAATTTGCATCCAGAACAACAGTTTGATTTAAGCTAAAACACATTTATGAGGTCTTACAGCTCAACAATGTCTCAGGCGAACTGAGTCCCTATTTTTCAAGCTCTATATTTATACTTCCTAACCCACCCAGTGTGTTAGCCCCTCCCCCCCCCCCCAAATTAATTTTCTATACTCGCCACTGAATCTAACTGAACCCGCTAGTCGTTCTTACCAGTACTAGCAGCTAGCAAAGGTGCATCCTGTGTAAATCCGTCTGAAGTGAAACACCCTTGACTTTACCCTATAAAGAGAGAGTTGAACTTCAAACACTTAGCCCTGAGTAAACACTTTGTGACTGTATAAACAACCAAGCATAAAAATCAGTGTCAGATGTTTTCTGAAAGACCAATACAGATATTGCAAAACTAAAAAGCTTTTGGATGTGTGTTGATCACGTGTTAAAAAGAGATCTGATACAACTCTACAATGGTAAATAAGGGCTAGAAGTGTCATCGGTTTTAAATTGTTTTATGGGACTATAACCAAGATGGCCTCCAGTGCAACCAACTCATAAACCATTTTAATGCCTAGTTTACATAGCAATGTTTTGCACCACATCTATATACTATCCCAAGCCATCTTTGTTATTTTCCATGTTATTGCTGGTTATTTAATTTTTAAATTTCATTCTGTTTACGTAGTATTCTCAATATAAAAAGCATACAACTCCAAAAACTATTCAGTGATTGTGTTGTACAAAATCGTACCTTACAAATTAAGGCCGCTACACACGTTCAATTCGGCTTGTCAGTTCGGCTTGTCAGTTTGGCTTGTCAATTCTAACTGACGCAGCAATCACATATCGGACGATTAATTATTACTAATATATGGTGCAGTGGCTTGTGTAATTGTGAAAAGAAGAAAGCGTCAACTCAAGCGGAATAAGTGGACTAAGGACTGGCTTTTAAATCGAGCCCAGTACTCCCATGTTAACCTTTTAAAAGAACTTCGGTTTCACCCCAAAGATTGGCATAATTATTTGCGGATGAACGAAGAAACATTCTTTTTCCTCTAAACAACTCTATGAACTGAAGAACTCCTTCCTCCAAGAACTCATTGCACTGACAACACAGTGTAATGTAAATAAAAAAAAATACTTTTTCAAAGTCTGCTGTCACTTGGAAAAGGGCTATAAATTTCACTGACTACGGACACAGCAGCAAACACGCGGACAGTTGCTAAACAGACGCCTGTGGTGCGCAAGCGCAGACAGTTGATTGGAGGAACTGAACTGACGCTCCCATACACACGATCAGTTCGGCTTGCCATCAAGCCGATGTGTCAAGCCGAAATGATGAATTTCCATCATGCCATCAGTTCAAATTTCTGGCTTGAGCTCACATCGTTTGAACAAACTTTTGCATACACACAGTCAATTCGACTTGTCAGTTCGGCTTGTTCACATCGAATTGACAAGCCGATTTGAACGTGTGTAGGCCGCTTTAGATGAAAAGACTCTTAGACCGAGAATGTTTAACGCTTGTTCTTAACAGAAACATTTCAAGGTCACTTTATATAACCAGCTCTGAAGCTTACAATTAATTGGTATTTTTAAATGACGTGGACAGTTTATTCACACCATTGTAATAAGCAACGTCCTCTGATTCATTGGTATCTCAAGTATCAAGGTTCTGTCCAGTCACCTCCAAGACTCTGCGTCACTTACGCTGTACATATCAAATTAATATCGGCTATTGTGTCTCACACAGGCAGGCAAAGTTCATGGTGTCACGTAGGCATAAAGTATATTGATACGAACTAAAATAACCTCAGGATGATAAGACCAGTAAATGGCTATCACATGATTGGAAAGAAGATGAGTAATCAAAAATTGATAAGTCGTGACAAAATTATGATTCACAGAGGACAAAGGTAAACAGTGTTGTGTAAGAACTAACCGCGCGTACACACCACACACGCGCGCGCGTACGTACATATTAATTAGTACAAAATGCCACACATCATCATCAGCGTAACTAAAATCTACAGTACATATTTAATAGGCATGCATTTTTGTACATGATGTTAGACATTTTAAATGTGGTCACAGACATTATAATCGAAAGTTACTTGTACAATTATTAAAATCTGCTAAAATCCCGAGAATTTTAATAAGCAAGATACATTTTTTTCTTAAGGCGCGAAAAGGAATATCGCGGTACCTAAATCATCATAATATTGTCTTAACTTTTTAAAAAAAATCAAGCTTGAAATTTTGAAATTTGGTTACGCTTTTTTGTTCTCTAAGGACAAGAAGCTTAGAAATTGCACTTAATGTTAAAATGACTTTAGTGTTGCTTCCGGAGTGACAGGATATTCTGGATGGATAAGGGTGGTGGTAGGAGCCGCCTCCTGTCGAAATCCACGAGAAAGTATTTTGGGCACTAATCTCGGTCATGTCTTTTTGGAAGAAAGGGAGGCCAGCTATGTACCAGCCTCTATAGTCACCCTTACGTTTACGCTAGCAACTGCCTTTAACATTTAGGGAGCCCAACCAACTCCAAAAGCCATTCCACACCTATCGATCTACCCCTTCACCCAAATATTTCGACATTTGCGGTTAGTGATGTGCCTCTGGAATCTGGAGTCACTTTACACTATATTTTGTAGTTCAGGCGTCTCTGAGCCTGTAACAATGTACAGAGTTCATTTTGAGCGTCTTCTTCGCCGATTTCTTTGGATCTCTTCAGACGAACATAACTCGAGATTCTAAGGGTCAAGCAAGTTTACAACACCGTCAGATACCAGATGGCGCACTAAGAGGAAAGTGAACTGGAGCTCAACTCAACATTCACATTGAATCAATCCTTCCCACCATATCTACGTTATGTGTTTAATTACTATATTTTCAAGCTATTAAGACCTGAGGTTTGAAATGGTAAAGTTTTATGACGCTTAATACATAAAAGAACGTTACAAAGTTTGAACGGCTCAGATAATCTGACGGAAAACATAAGAAAATCCGCTATACTGCATAATCTACGAAAATTAAAACTTCAACAAATTAAAAATAAAGCGTTGCATATTACTAGCATTATTGTCATTCATGCATGTATGGTTATACTGTACAGGGTGGAATCAATATAAACCCCCTCTTAGTACTTAAACGAGCGAATGTTGAAGCACATCTCCGTTCGCACACACAAAATACACAATTGGAAGCGAGCCCCCACGGGATGGCGGATCAGAAATAAACCTAGACGGAAAAAAGAGAAAAACACCGTGGATAGCGTGCTCATATTCACTTTTTACTAGTTTGGAGGTCACCAACACAGAGTAGAACAAAACAATTTTTAACCAAGATACGAACCTCTCTGTTGAAATAACAAAATTGGCCAGATAATTAAAAACAAAAACCATTACTACAGTTAACCCAAAATTGTCGTGTAGGTCTCAGGTGCACCTGGATAAATAAAAAATAATTAGCAACAGCCATAATTTAATGTTGTTTTAACAATAACAATTCCACCCGGTATAATTCGGCTAAGGGCGGGCTCCTAATGAAAACCAAGAAATAAGACTAAATAGCACTTAAACTAAACTTAAAAACTAAATAACAAAATGTAAACTATAATAACTGGCAACAATGACAAATAAATAAATTAAAAAAATAAATAAATAACAAATAGCAGGGTATCACAGATGTTGACTAGGTATTCAGCTCATCATGGAGGCCAGTTTTCCAGCAGAGCAAGAAAATCCTGGAAACGTGTGCGACCATCCATGATGAGGAAGTAGCAGGAGGTGAGAGTTCCTCTCCTGGACCTCGTCACTGCGAAACAGCTACTTAAGCCAGCATGTTAGTGGTAAAATTTTAAAAAGAAATAACAAATATAATTTTTTTTTAATGCAAAACTGTATTACGTACTTCCACTAACATGCGAGAATTTAGAAGTTCCTTGCCACTCTGAAGAGGATGTGCAGAGCGCTCTTAAACAGCACAGTCAGTGCCTTCTGCAGCCACAACGAACAATACTTATAATACTATATAAATACACAACATGAGCCGGGGAGAACTGGGCTCAAGTCTTAGAACCGGCTCAATGTTTTCATAAGCCTTTGAGGGAACAATACTTATACGGTACAAAATAAACAAGTTCCGGCCACCTTATAAAAATGGCGGTAATTTTTGATTCAACAGAAATAAGTTATAAGATTTGTTCATCTAATTTTACACCTGTACCGCGTAATAAATACTAGAATAAAAACTGCATCGTTACTAATCTATAAATCATCTGTTACTGTTTAAAAGGCTTTCAAATGTACTATTTACATTTGAAATGGTAACTGTGAGGAAGACGGCTAAATTAATGCCCTAAGGTAAATCAATTAACTAAAAACTATATAAGAATATTTAGTCAAACCAATTAAGTAACTTCAAGCCAAGATATGGAAATACTATGTAGTGTTGAAACTAGTCAATACTTAAGAATATGGTATTACTCACCTTCTACAATAAGTTCTTCAAATGCGCTTTCCATTTACTGCTTGAATAAATCCTTAGTTTGACATTATGAAGAATATCAGGTGTTATGATGTTACGCCAAGTAAATAGTGATCATCACAGGCCGAGTTAGACACCCATTTCCGGTACAAGTGGGGTGATTTCCGTTGGACAAATCGGCCTCCCTCAGCCACGAAGCCAAATTCTCGCGAGATTTGATCGTAATCTTCAGATGAGACGCCGCGAGGCCTCAGGAAGTGCCGATATTAATTTTTTTATCTCAGTTTTTCCTGTCCTGGTGTGATGTGTGATAGTGCTCTTGAATTCTCGTGCTCTTGCCTTGTGATCGCGACTTGCATACTGTGCAGTGACAACGCCTGGATTCATTTTCTCCTGACTGCGCCGTTGGTTGCATTTAGTTTATGGCTCCACTTGATTTATGGAACAATGTCCAAGTCTGTGTAGAGAGGTTTGTAACATCCTGTATAATAAATAAACTTTAGTCTTATGCCCTCACAGAACAGGATGACATAGAGCACGAAATGGCTCTTACTGATAGTCCCTGCAGACTTGCCTGACTTTAGAGATAACTTTAAGGGCCAGATTAAATCTGGAAATTAATGTAAAATCGTCATGAAGTAAAGCTTTAATGGGCTACGTAACGTAATGAAATATAAGTTGTATTATTAATTCATTTGCCCGGAATAGTATATGTGCCGCAAATTTAATATTTTCTAATTTATGGTGCTACATCACCACCACTATTTCTTTCTTTGAGCTGTGGATTGACTGGATAATCAGATGTTTCCATGTTGTTTAGGTACGTGCAGGTTGACATATAATACTGCATTCTGTTCACTTACTGATAAGCGTTTTAATTACTGATTCTAAATATAAAATTTATGGTTTTAATAATTACATCGCGAAAACCACAGCTGATAATTGTTTCTCGGAGATTGGTGAGCTCTTGAATGGCTTTAATATATCTTTTACAACCTTTACCTTACGATTCTTTTTCTCATTACAATGAGTCCAGTATAAAAATAATGGTCGGTGAGAAATAAAATTAATTACGAATCAAATCAGTGATGTATTAATTCAATACAATAACTAATTGATGTTGGCCATGCCAGTGTTCACAACGAGGAGCCTTTCTATTAGTACTGTATTTATTTATTTAAAAGCCAATGCCATTTCGTAAAAATAATACATAGGAATTTATTACAGTACATTGTACAGGTCAGTGGTACATCAACAAAGCCAAGTGAGGGCTTAATAAATAACGAAATAAACATCTGGATTTCATCAGGTACTAGAAGTCAAAATGTTTACTACAAAATTACAAGCAGATATTACCATAACGAAAACAGTGCAATAATCAATAACAAGTGAGAACATAAACCATATTAACAATATAAGCAATAAATAAATATAAACTTAGCAATGTCATTAATAAATAAATATATATATATATATATATATATATTATATTATATTATATTACCATTACCATTATTTATATACTGGACTCATTGTAATGAGAAAAAGAATCGTAAGGTAAAGGTTGTAAAAGATATATTCAAGTCATTCAAGAGCTCACTAATCTCGGAGAAACAATTATCAGCTGTGGTTTTCACGAAATAATTATTAAAACCATAAATTTTAGGTTTTGAAACAGTAATTAAAACGCTATATGTATATATATATATATATATATATATATATATTTGAGGAGAGACCGATCCCCTTTTAAGCCTTATTCTGTCCGTCCTCATAGGCTACTGGCCTGTGCGAGGATCTTATCAAATAGAATAAGGGGGAGAGTCGATACAGTACAAGGTTGATGGTACTGATAAAAAGTGCAACGGTTACAGACAGGATTTGAACCTGCGCTATCTCTAACTCAGACCCAAAGTCCAACGACTTAGACCGTTCGGCCATCGGCACTCCCACCAAGCCTATTATATAAACCAGTTAATGATAATAGGCAACAATAATATAAAACCATATATGACAATGGCATCAGCAATGTGAACTAGTTTATTTAAGTAAAACTTAACCCAAACATTAACACAGATTGGTTATAGTCAAAAAGTGTTGTTAGTGTTACGTGTTTGCGTACGTCTTGCGTTTAGAGGCAAAGCGCAATAATGAGACGTCTCCATGCCGGCCGCCACCCCCTCCCCATGCAGTCTGCACTCATGACTCATCATACTGTATCAGACCGCCATTACTGTTTTGTACTGTCAGTTTCCTTCCTTGTTCTAAAAATAGACACATCGATTGCTCTCATCGCTTTCTTTCTGTACTACCATGACCACTCGTAATCAGTCCTCCTGTTAACTTCGTTAGACATAGATTGAATGCCGTAATTTTGTCTAATGTCATCGAGAGTAAAGGTGAATTTTGTTTGTTTGGTTTCCTAATAATTCAATAGTGATATCTTAACCAAGTTTCCTATTATTATTTTTTTTACGAAGCTTGTGCTTCATGAATAATGACTGTATTTATACGAGCATATTCTTTTATGAATCTCAATTAAGAATCAAGAAACGGTAAGAGTAATACTAATTACTAATAATAATATTAGGTTTATACCACTATAATTATTATATTTAAAAAATAAAAGTAAAACTATGTTATGGTTTGTTTGTATTCTTTCAGATAGTTAACACAAAGACAAGTTGAAAATAATATGTCCAGCTTTAAACACAAATCTGGGACATTAAAAATAAAATTCAAAAAAGAAAAATTTGAAAATGTAGCTATAAAGGTCATCAGACTATTAAACAGTTGTTTCCAGCCATGGAAAAGAAGAACAACAACAAAGGCGTGCAACCTCAATTATCAGAATCTACAACAGTCTTATATAGCCAACCTTCGTGCCCGATCAATACATTTCAAAGGAAGACAACAAGACAAACGAGATGCTATGGATTCTGAACATTAACAAATAGTTGAAGCACAGATACAAACATAATTACGGTGATCATGGTATGAGCACAAGTGACAACAACACTTTTATTTTAAACGACCCTGGTTCAACAAGGAATGCATTGCAAATAGTGTATTTATTTTCCTGGCAATATACATGAAATAACAATCGTTATTTCAACCAATCCTGGAGTAATTGAAATTTTTTCAAGGTTGTTATTTAGACATTGGAGTTTTTTTTTCAAATTTGCTCATAAATGTAAAGTTATAAACATTTTCTTTAGTTCAGAGTTTTATTAAAAATATGGTCAATGTTGTATAACATGACAAAATTTCACTAAAAACCCAACATATAGTAATGTTTAGTTCGCTGAGCATGAATGACATCTTTAATCCATTCATAGAGAAAATGGGAAATACACTGATTGTGTTTATTCCAATCATGTCCTTAATTGATACGAGGCAAATTAGTTGATAAGTAGGAATTAAATAAAAGTTAATCTTTAAACATTAAACTTGAACAATTGGTATGTTTTAGGTATTTTGACGTCAGGTTATACAATAGTACATATTGTTTCAAATTTTTCTTTTCATTAAAGTACAGATTTTCAAGATTGAACCCATAAATTGATTATTTTTAGACTTTATCAAAGCATTGCACTTTTGGTGAAATTCATTAAAAACTGAAAATAATGAGCAACTATTCTGAATGAATTAACATTCCAATAAAACAATCTTTGCCAAAAATGTTACAATAAATAAAAATAAATGATGAGGTAATGGTGATATAATTTTACAGATGATTGAGTAATTAGTCAATTCATCTAGTTTTTATCTTTTTGTCTTCTAGCTACGAGTAAAATATTCCAACTTAAAATAACATGCATTGCATATGTTATAATATGTTGATGAGTATGTTATTATAAATCAACAAAAGCAAATAATGCTTGTAAGTCAAAACTCATGTTTAAATTATTAAAATTGTTTACAACACAAAATACCCTTACTTAAATATTTTAGGCCAAATTTGTATGTTAAAAATAGGTCATTCACAGTTTTTGTAAGTAGGAAAATTTATCTTATTCTAAATAATTATTGTATATTTACAGTATTGAAAATATACAGTTTATGTACAAAATATTAACAGCAAACCAAAACAAAATCGATATACATTATACACATATATGGTAAATATTTTGATTATCCATATGAGGATACATTGTATTTCTGGTGGATTAAAAAACGCATGGATATTTGCAATGTAACGAATATCTGGTGAATATTTTGAATATCCATATAGTAGCCAGTGATTATATATTGT
This sequence comes from Homalodisca vitripennis, assembly GCF_021130785.1. Classification (NCBI taxonomy): domain Eukaryota; kingdom Metazoa; phylum Arthropoda; class Insecta; order Hemiptera; family Cicadellidae; genus Homalodisca; species Homalodisca vitripennis. Next base: position 29,990,816 of record NC_060212.1, read on the forward strand.
ACTTTGGGTGGACATGTAATAGCTATAGACATCCATTACTATATGGTGTATATCTAGTGTATATATTTAGCGTTTCCATGGAGGATGCCTTTTTGATAGTGAACCTTAAAATATCCACAGATGATCCACTGGATATCCATAGTATATCGATGCACATCTGTAGAAATTTATAATATCCTTGGAGAGTAAAATAGGATATAAAGTGTAATTCTTATAGAGATGTTGTAAACATTAAGACACAATGGATTTCCATGGTGATGCATATAAATTATATGATATATTATACATTTTGTACATTGAGGAATGTTTCAATTATATTCATTTACAGTGGATATTTGATGAATATTATTTATGTTATGGTTAAAAATGTCAGTTACGGGCCATTCCACATGAAAATGCTCAGAATCAAAGTCATCTATCACTTTCTGGACATATGCTTCATATAAATGGCGCAATGGGCACGTATGAGTAAAATTTAAAATTGTAATATTTTATACTTCTTAAAATAACAAATACTATTTTCATGATAGGCCGGGGAATGAAAATAATATTTTGTTATGAACAGTAATTAAAAATGTAATTATATACATATAGCTCATGTATTTAAGTATAGTGTTTCAGAACTCACACTTTTATAAACATATGCATATTATTTTATGGACAAAAAGAAGGTAAAAGCGAAATGCATATAATGGTCAAATTCTTTCTTTTACGGTTTATTTATCTACGTAAAATTTATTATATTTAAAAAATTTAAGATTATTCACCCAACACCAATCAAACTTTGGTAAGCTCTATGTAACCAATACAATACGCTATTGAGGAATTTGCCATTTTAGAAACATCGCCCATTCAAAATTGTAAACTGCAATGCCTTTAAAAAGTATTAATTTTAAATGGCCTTAAATTCTAAATTTAATTGATAAATTTAACGAACATTTTGTTAAAAAATTCTAAAATTAAATAAATAAAATAATATCTTTATTCTCCTCATGAAGTCGTACGTTACAGAACTAAACAGATTCACATTTAACTTTTTTTAATTCTTAAAACAATGGAATAGTAAGACTAGGCCTATACTTATTCTAAGATCCAGGCTGACCTCAAAAGGAAAATTGTTACAAATAAAATGTGTTCTGGAGTATAAGTCAATAATTAACAACACTACTATGATATAAAAAATCAACAAAAGATGTGCTTATATGCCAAACCTGATACATGTCAATGTACTAATCTACAAATTGAATTAATTAAATAGCCTAAAACAAAACAAAACTAGACCTTTTTGTATTTGCTAAAAATATAACTATTTCAATTTAATTTAAAAACAAAAGCACATAAAGATAAACAGCGCATAAAAAGGAATAAAACAATGCTTGTGTTTAGTTTTTTTATTCTCTTTGTTCCATACAGTATAACAATGTAATTAAAGTATTATATTATAAAAGTGGTATGAAATCTTGCAACGAGAGCGGCAACATTTTACATATTTACCTAATATCTAATAATGCTTTTGTACTGCAAATTTCAGCAATGTCACATATTAGCTCAAAATAAATGCACAAATTGCATATATTACAGCTAATTATGTTCACCTAAAACATAAGTAAACACTTGTAAAATTATTGACCTGTGTAGTACAACATATTTAACGTTGGCCACTTCCAGTACGTACTTCAATAGAACTTTAATATGGCTTTTCAACTTCATAGGTTAACAGAAGCATCTCTTTTGGTTATACTTAGAGCTACATAATGAACAAATCTTCCTATCATTTACGTTTTACCGGCTCGTACAGTAAACAATCATTGATAACATAACTAAATTCTGTGGAGTCCAATCATCACCAGTGTTTGATAACACATATCGTCAAAATTTGTTTTTTCCACAAGCATAACTGCACAGGCGAACGTTTTTAATCTTTGCATTCCATTAAGTTTTTTCAAAATACCAATTTCAGTACTTTCATAAATGTAGGAAGAACATTTGTGAAATCTGAACAGCTAAGTATTTAATTGTAAGGGGAAACACTGCATATATAAACAAACGTAAATCCCATTAAAATCTTTATACAGGCTTAGTTACACGTCAAGGTTTCTTACCTGTATATATATATATATATACATGTGTCTCTTCAAACTGTGTTTACGAGCATAGCTGCAAACTGACTATTACTAAGGATTTTTACCTCTGTACGTATGTATGATCCTTCAATGATTATTTCTTGCACCAGCAAAGCTGCACTGAGAACACATAAGGTTTCTCACCTCTATGTGTACTTCTTTTAATTACTACTTCTTGCATATAGATAGCTGCACAGCATAAAGTTTTCCGCATGTATGTGTTACTGTATGCCTCTTCAAATCACTAGGCTTTTTACTAGCGTAACTGCACAAAGGACACTTTTGAAGTTAGTCATCTGCATGTGAAAGCACTTTGCTTCAAACAGCTACTTGTTGCTCTAGCAGAAATGCACAGAGAATATTTAGCAGGTGTTATTCCTATGAATTAATGCATGTCTCTTCAAATGACTACTTCTTGCACTCGAATAGCTGCACAGAGTACACTTATACGGTGTGTCGCCTGTATGTGTCACTGTATGCCTTCTCAAATCACCAGGTCTTGTACTGGCGTAACTGCACAAAGAACATTTGTACGCTTTCTCGTTTGTGTGTTTATACTTAATATGACTATTTAATTGTCCTCGAAATGTACAAGTATAGCTGCACACAGTGCACTTATATGGTTTCTCATCTGAATGTTTTAATTTATGCCTCCTCAAATCACCAGGCCTTGTACTAGTGTAGCTGCACACAGAACATTTGTAAGCTCTCTCGCTTGCGTGTGTATCCATATGACTCTTTAAAAGACGACTAGATGCACCAGAGTAGCTGCACAGAGAACATTTGTAAGGTTTTTCTCTTTTATGTACTAGTGCATGTCTTTTCAAATAAGTACTCGTTGCACCAGCGTAGCTACACAAAGTACACTTATAAGGCTTCTCACCTGTATGATTTGAAAAATGAATCTCAAACAGGCTAGATTGCCTACAAGCATAACTGCACAGAGGACACTTATATTGGTTTTCACCTGTATGTGTAAATGTATGCTCCCTCAATCTGCTACGTTTTGTGCAAGAGTAGCTGCACAGAGAACACTTGTGTTTTTTCACAGTATCTGTAAACATGTCTCTTCAAACATATACTTGTTGCACAAATATACCTGCACAGAGAAAACATTGGTTTGTCATATACGTTACGACTAGCACAAACATAGCTGTAGAAAGTACTTATGGTTCACATTTTGTATGTGTTAAAATTTAATAATTCTTCAAATTACTACTTGACCATGCTTAGTTGCATAGAGAAGACTGCACAGAGGTTCTTGAAACGAAAATTCATACTTCTATGTGTGAACGTGTGCCTCCTCAAATTACTACTTGTACATAAAAAGCTACTTAGAACATTTAAAATTGTTCTCACCTGTAAGTGAAAATAAGTAAAATAACTTATCAAACAACTACTTGCCTACTGTGCAAATGACAAATAAAAATTAAAGCAGTTACGGGTCAGGCCATCAGAAGTGACCACTTCTTATATCGGGCAGTGAATATATATTTTGAAAAAGTGTGTTTGCTAATTATTAAATGGTCAATTTTTTTTATATTTTAAACTAATACAAGCGACTCAATTCTTTGAAAAAAAGTAAAAAAAAATTATTTTTTCTAATAATTTTATACTTATATTTGTAACAGCTTTTACATTTACATGACCACTGACTTCTAAATATTAAAGTTATAAATATGTATACATTTTATTATTATCTTATATTAGTTTCTACAATTTGGTCATTATCATGTTCACTACAATCTTGTATTTCCGATATAATAACTTCACTTTTATTGTAATTATATTCTAAAAATGAATTGATGGGTTTATCATAACTGAAATAAGAATTACAAATTCTGGAATAAAATTTAGCTAAATATCTAATAATACAGCATCTATTTTTGTTCCATATCACATTGTACTTGTGTTTTTATCATATGAAATTGTAAAATATATCTTTTAAACGGTCAATTAATGGTTTTGACGTTTCTTATATATAGTCAGAGTATTTTTACCTTTTATTTATATATACATGTTACAGCTCCAAATAACTGTATGATATAGGTATTGTATCTAACTATAACTGTGTATGTTATTGATTTATGTAGGACTATTTATCACTTTCAGTTAACCAAGTTTCTTGAATTAAAGCTATATGAATATAATTCTTTATAATTGGTTTTATAAATTAAGACCACTTAGATTTTAGTAATCTGGCACTCCATGGAATTAAATTTAAATCATTTACCATGTTTATTCAACTGTAAAAAATAATTCTTACTGGAACCTACACCTTTATTTGTTTTGTTTCAATGTTTTACCAGTAGCACTACTACTAGTATTCCTGTTTTATGGATTGACTTTCCAAAAGTAAAGAGGGGCAAAAAAGTCATCCAATTTTTTAAATTTACTTATTTAAAGTCAGAGTATTTTACTTTTTTATTTTTTAAACAAAGCATACATTTGTTCTCTATTATGTGTTATTTCAAATTAAGTTTCCGAATTTTTTGTGAGCTTTTGATTACTTATAAGTGTATTGTTTATATGAAAAATTAGGCCTAATACACCTAGTTTATTAACATTTAGATTAATTATTCCAAACTGAAACTAATTGCACCACTTTATATAAATATACCTTCATTTAATTAGGTAAGTGTGCTATACTTACTCAAGCAAAGAATTTGAGTGAGATTAGCCTCGTTGTAAACTATTTGTTTTCTTATAATATAGCCAAGAACAGACGCTGCAGAGAATAAAGGGACGAACTGATGGAGGGGTAAGCAACGGAACAGGGACTGTCAATAGCAGAGGAAGAAGGAGTACCCGGTGGGAAACAGACTGGACATCCAAAAGCACAAGGGGCCCTTTTAAATTGAACACAGATTCTCTATGAACAAGTTTTACGATTTAAAAACGTCAAATGTTCAATATCATTTTTCCAAAGAGATTAACATATGTATTTTAATTCTAAAAGACATTAATACTATTTTCCATAACATTTTATCTACGGGGGGGGGGGGGACTTTAAGGGTTACGAGACCTACTACATGTTTTCCATTTTCACAACCCTAAATCGATAGTACCACCTTAAAGGTTGTTGGCTTGGGTATAAGTTGACAAGATAAATGTATTCCTGTATAAATTTACAAGACACAAAACATCCTTTTAAGTTTTTTATTTACAATTTTAAAATCACTACAATTTGTTTTATTATATGTTTCATTGAATACGAATGACGATCTCTTATTATGAGTAAACAAATCATTTGAACCAAAACACCATGCCATAATAATTGAATCCTTGGACTATATTCTGCTGTTTAAAATGCTAAATGAACTATGGCCAGCTTCTTTACGAACAAACTTATATAAAACAAAAGCCGAAATATGCAATTACACAACTATATCACCCTATTATCAGACGTCCAGTAAAACCGACGTTGGCACTGAAAGGGTTAAACTGTCAGTTACAGTACCATTCCATATGAATAAGCGCAGAATTAACCGGATGCCATAAATTACTTTTTGGACATATGTTCATATAAATGAGCATATAATGTAAGTTAAAAAAGACTACACTACTATATACTTCTTAAAATAACAACTACTATTTTATTTGATAGGCTAGGGAAATAAAAGTAATTTTGTTATGAAAAGTAAATAAAAATGTAATTAAATACATATAATTCATACATTTAAGTACAGTGTTTCAGAACTATCACTTTTATAAACATCAGCATATTATTTCATAAACTAAAAGAAGCTAAAAGCTAAATGCATGTAATGATGAAACACTTCTTTTACTGTCTTATCTGCAAGTAACATTTCTATTTCAACTAAGATTTTGTAAATGAATCAAACAAACATCAATCAAAACTTTGGTAAACTCTAAGTAACCATTACAAAGGTATGGGTAGATTAACCTTTAAAAAGTATTAATTTTAAATGGATGCAAATTTGAAATTTCATTACTACATTTCACTAAACATTTTGTTTAAAAAATACCAAATTTTTATTGAAGTTGGTCAAGTAATCAAATAAATATAATTGTTTAACAACAAACACACAGACAGGTAACAAGGAATAAGACAAAGCTTATACTTAGTTTTTTATTCTTTTTCTTCCTTAGACCAATCTTGTGAATGTAAAAATGATTGTGTTGTAAGATTATTGACCTGTGTAGTACAACAGATTTAACGTTAGCCATTGGCCACTTCCAATATGTGCTTCAAACAGAACTCTAATGACCTCAACTTCATAGTTTAACAGGTGTACTTCTTTTGGTTATAGTTATGGGTACGTATTGAACAAATGTTACTATCATTTACGTTGTACCAGCTTATACAGTAAAGAAGCATTGTTAACATAACTAAATTCTGTGGAGTACCATCATTACCAAAAGTGTGTGATACCTAATGTTCAAATATTTATTTTTGACCCAAGTATAACTGCACAGACTAACGTTTTTAATGCATTTTACATTTATGTATCATCAAATTTCTTGAAAATTCCAATTTCAGTACTTTTATAACTGTAGGAAGAACATTTGTGAAGCTTTTCCACCATCACCTCAGTTAAATATGATTCTTTTATATATACTGTTTACCTAATTGTGGAGCCTGAACAGTTAAGTGTTTTATTATAAGGGATCACAGTGCATGTATAAACGTATATCTTGTATAACAATATCTTTATAAACGCATAGCTACACAGGGTACATCTATAAGGTTTCTCACCTGTGTGCGTGTTTCTAAGTGACTCTTCAAAGAAGTACGTATTGTAGTACAATGATAGCTGCAAAGAGGACATTATTAAGGTTCCCCAATGTGTGTGTTTATGTATTATCCTACAATGACTGCTTCTTGCAACAACAACGCTGCAATAGAGACCACTTATAGATATTTTCACCTCGTACAGTATTAATGTATGCTTCATGAAATAACTACGTTTTGCTCAAGTGTAGCTCCACAAGACACTCAGTCACCTGCCTGCACGTGTAAACACGTTTTCTCCAACATCTACTTGTTGCCAGAGAACATTCATGATGTTTTTCTCCTATGTATTAATGTATGTCTCTTCAAATGACTACTTGTTGTACCCGCATAACTGCACAGAGTACACTTATACGGTTTCTCACCTGTATGTGTATACATATGATCCTTTAAATTACTACTTGTTACACAAGCAAAACTGCACATCATACACTTGTAAGGTTTTTCACCTGTATGTGTTAATACATGCTTCTTCAAGCCAGAACATTGTTTACAACTGTAGCTGCAGAGAGAACACTTGTATGCATTCTCACCTGCATGTGTACCTATATGACTCTCTAGATGAATTTTTGTTGCACTAGCAAAACTACACAGTGTACACTTGAAAGGCTTATTAACTTTATGTGTTAATATATGCCTCTTTAAGCTAAAACTTTGTGTACAAGCATAGCTGCACTGAAAACATTTATAAGCTTTCTCACCTGAGTGTTCAAGTAAATGATTCTTCAAATGACTACTACTTGCACAAACATAGCTGCACACAGTACACTTAAAAAGTTTTTCACCTGTATGTGTTGCCTTATGCCTCTTCAAATCACTAGGTCTTGTACTAGCGTAGCTGCACACAGAACACTTGTGCTCTTTCTCGCTACTGTGTGTATACATATGGTTCTTTAAATGTCCACTAGATGCACCAGCGTAGCTGCACACAGTACACTTATATGGTTTCTCATCTGAATGTATTAATGTATGCTTCCTCAAATCACCAGGTCTTGTACTAGCGTAGCTGCACATAGAACATTTATAAGCACTCTGGCTTGTGTGTGTATACATATGACTCTTTAAATGACTACTTCTTGCACACGAATAGTTACACAGAGAACATTTATAAGGTTTATCTCTTCTATGTGTTAATGTATGTCTTTTCAAATGGCTACTTGTTACACCTGCATAGCCGCACAAAGTACACTTATAAGGCTTCTCACCTGTATGATTTAATAAATGAATCTTCAACAGACTGGGTTGCTTACAAGCGTAACTGCACAAAAGACACTTATATGGGTTTTCACCTGTATGTGTTAATGTATGCCCCCTTAAAGTACTACTTTTTGTGCAAGCATAGCTGCAAAGGGAACACTTATACGGTTTTTCATCTGTATCTGTAAACATGTTTCTTCAAACAAATACTTGTTGCACAAATATACCTGCACAGAGACAACATTGGTCATAAATATTTTCACTAGCACGAACATAGCTGCACAAAGGACATATAGTTATTATTTATGTGTTAAAACTTAATTCTTCAAATTACTACCTGTTATACATCCATAGCTGCATAGAGGACACTGCACAGAGGTTTTTGTCATACAACTTTATATTTGTATGTTTAAATGCCTCCTAAAATTACTACTTGTTCATAAAAAGATTTTCAGAGAACATTAAAAATGTTTAATCACAAATGAAAATTAATGACTTTTTAAAGAACATTTGCATAGCTGTACAGATGAAAAATTATTATAGTGTTTTACTTGTGTAAGCAGGTGTTAGAAGATTCAAAATGAAGTTTCTACATCACTTTTGGAGCCATTAAAAAAAAAAAACAAATCCTGTCTAATTCTGCAGTACAATTTCGTACAAATCTTTCATAGGCATAAAAATTCATGAAAATCTATATGTAATGTAAACAATGAATCCGAAATTTCAAACAAAAATGTTTCAGAACTGTAGTGACTTTTAACAGTGCTTTGTAACAAGTTCTAACCCTATCAGATGATAAACTGTACTGAAATGGCATTAATGCTAAATAACTCAGAGGAAAAGTATTGGACAAGTAATCCAGGGATAATTCTATTAGATATTAACAGTTACCTGAGGATTTCCCATGCAATTTAATTTTGATAAACAGCTGAAGTTGGAAACTACTTTTTGAGTATCTCTGAAATTTCTTGAATTTCTCTCCAATATGTCATGATATTTTATTGAATAACTCTACTGTTTCAGTATCAATTCACCTATTTTAGGCCAGTGTGGAGAAGTCTCAAGTCTAAACGGAGACTTTTAGTTAACACATTTATAATAAATTATAGCAGTATACTGTTTTTGATTAAAATCTCAATAAAACAAACAAAAGAAAGCTTCTGCATGTAAAATGTAAAGTTGTAAAGTTACATGTGTAAAGTGTAACTGACTTTGACAAACAAATAGCGATAAACATTTAAAATCATCTACTTAAATGTGTATAAATTATTATAGTAATTATTCTAGACTTTGACAGGTGATTAAAATCACAATTTAATATCTACTTTAAATATTATTAAGCCAAAAAAGGTGTACTGATTCTGTAATGTTTCGTTATTAGGAGGTTTTAAATATTACTAACTATTACAAGCTCTAAGTCAGAATTAAATGATAATACTAAACACCGCGGCTGTCTCCGGGAGGAATTGTATATAGGACATGTTGACATCATGGAAGCTGGTGAAAGACGGAGGGTAGGAGAGCTAGAGCAGGATGGCCTGACAGCCCTGTGCTGTGACTGGTTGGTCAGGATGGCGTGATCAGGCCATGGCTAGGTTTATTTGCTGTATCACATTATACGACATATACATATTCTTCTTCTTCTATGGGACAACCTACTACCATGCACTTAAGCCTCAAGGGCCTTTTGCGCACCCCGATAGCACACTATGAGGCCTGTCAGTCTATGATTTCAGAGGTTCCACAAACCATTGCTCCATTGCTATTGAAGGGCAATCAAAGAGCAAGTGTTTGGCAGTTTCATCCTGCTCGTTACACATTCTACAGAACGGAACCTCCTGAAGGATGCCAACTCTGTGAAGATGCTTCGTCAGGTGACCATGTCCCGTGATCAGACATATAACCCGAGAGAACATTGATCTATTTAGTGAGAGAAGGTCCGTCGCCACTCTGAAGGAAGGCGACTATAGTACCATTCTGTTCATTCTCATGCCCGGATGCAACCTCCACCTTCTCTATTTTCAGCACAAACCAATTTCGAGACAGCCCAATGAATTCACAACTTGGAACACCGCAGAACGGTTGAGGGCCCATCATAAATGACGCTGAGTCCCGGTTGGCCAGGGCATCAGCTCTTTCATTCCCAGGGATCCCTCCATGACCAGGAACCCAACAAACAGTCACATTGTTGATTCTGGCAAGGGAAAAAATGACTTGGTAGCAATCCCAGACAAGTTTGGATTTGAACACACACAAGAGTCCAGCGCCATCAGTGCTGCCCTTGTATCTATCCTGACTATCCTGACTATCCTGATACGACGTATACATCAGTGATGCCACAACATTTTAAATTATAAAGATAATTTTCCCTCCTATTAACTACAATACGAAACTAGTATAGATTGTATTTCAATATACTACAGATCCAAGACCTAAGAGGCGTACCCTGGAGAGATTTTTGAAATAGGAAAGTTAACCAGGGACCCTAAGAATGTCTATTTAATATTTCAGTGCAATAGGTTCAGTAGTTTTTACATGACTGAGTAACACCCACAGAGAAACACTATTCGATTTGTATATAATAGTACAAATATCTTTTTATATTTCTACTTTATATAACATACTTATAACAATTTTAATCTTGTATGTTTTCAAGATGAAAGAGTTTCTTGAACCCAGAATCTGTGCACTCATCCATGCTAATAAAAGACAAGAACACGTCTTACTAAACTTCAAAGCAGATTCCAAAAACAGGAAGTGAAAAAGAAGACATGTAGTAGAAACCGTGATTGATGTTTGCAAGTCAGTACAACACTTTCTCGATAACATAACATCAGCTTATGCTTTGAATTGAAACTCAATGAACTTTTCTACAAATTATTTTGTTAAGATACTATGAAGCAATACTAAATAAGATTTTGACTATTTTCATTTTAAAAATACTTCCAGTACAAGGAAGCATATGAAAATCATAACAGGAAGAAGAGATTAGTAAGAAGACACTTATATTTCTAAATAACAACATAATTACCAAAGTCCCATGAAAATTTCCACTGTGGTAGACACTATATTGGATATTTCTAGGAATCATCAATTTGCGTAATATGTCTATGTAAAACGTCTGCAGTCGGAGAGAAGAAACCACTTAAACTGCTTTGGGAAATGCTAACATCCAATTGAGACTGTGTTGCTAACTCTTTTGGTAGGGCTTCTAATATGAATTGGCAATATAATGGTTTCACAGCAAAATTCTCTGAATTTTCCTAACCCATTATTTCACTTTGGCACTGTGTCCATATCCTCAACTGGATTCCAAGTCATAAGAAATAGTGAAAATAAGTTTAATAACAAATTTTATATTTGCACCTAACACTGTGGGCTGTAGTGGCACATGTTCTCCTGAGTACTAAGCATGAGTGCCTCTTTTGTTAAACAATGTAGCAGCGTTGCAATGAGTCCGAGCTTTGACTTTCGTATCAGAAGTCTAATAATTTAAATCAAGTTCCATATGATGAGGGCTCGATTGATATGACTGTGTTCTTATGGATTAAGCTCTATCCATTAACTAACTTAACAAACAAAATAGTTAACTATTATAGTTGAGTTCTAATTTAGTGTATTTTAAAATATTTTAAGCTGATTTCATTGTGGTCTGATTATTTGTAATGTTCTTCAAATAATTCGCTTCCAACATTGTTAGTTTGGATAAAACAATTTAGCCACTTAAATTATGTTTAATACATTTATAATTTGTACCAACAAAAACATTATAAATGTAAAATTAAAACATTCACCCATTGTAAGGCATTGTGTGAACCTTATACGTACCTAAGTTTTGTTTTATCGGCAAATAATACACCATACAAAGCAACAACAAAGAAATAATTTCATCATTGTAAGTTGCCAGATACATCTTGATAAAAAGCAAACTAGTTATCTATGACGGTACTGTGTTCAAACCACACGCTGATAATCTGGAACAGATAAAGTTACAACTGATTTATACACTATACGATTCAAGAAATATAAAACTGCAGTCTATTGTAAAGTTTTCATTGTACATGTTTACAGCACCATTATCAACATATTACAACTATTTAAAGCTTATTTACTTTATTTACTGACAATTTTAAAATTTAGGAGTCAAATGTTAGTAATTTATATTCAGCAACTTTTATTATTTTCAAAAATTCTCATTACGTCTAGTTTTTAAGGTATTAAGCTCCAAAAACTTAAACCGTCTATCACCTTTAAATGTAATATGATAATATAATATCATGTTTTTCATAATTTTAGGCTGCAAGAGAAATTTGTTATTATATATATATATATATAAACAATAGAAGAAAAAGACTTCATATAAATCCTTTAATATTTCGACTTTTATGTCGTTTTCAAAAGACCTTTTTGAAAACGACATAAAAGTCGAAATATTAAAGGATTTATATGAAGTCTTTTTCTTTGTTTAAAGAAGCCTCTGAGCATTTATTTTCTGCATACAGTATATATATATATATATATATATATATATATATATATATATATATATATAAAACAGTATAAAATTTGAGTATTATATATATATATATATTTTTTTGTTTCTGAAATAAAAAATAAAAACAAAAAAAAACAGACAGATGGTAAACAAAAAGAGATAGACCATTAGTTGTATTTAGTTTTTAGCTCATGTTCTACAGAACAGTATCCTAATGTTTTACCAGATATTACCACAACGAAAAAAGTGCAATAATCAATAACAAGTGAGAACATAAACCATATTAATAATATAAGGAATAAATAAATATAAACTTAGCAATGTCAATAATAAATTTCTTTTTAAGGAGAGACCGATCCCCTTTTAAGCATTATTCTGTCGTCCTCATGGGCCACTGGCCTGTGCGAGGATCTTATCAAACAGAATAAGGGGGAGAGTCGATACAGTACAAGGTTGATGGTACTGATAAAAAGTGCAACGGTCACAGACAGGATTTGAACCTGCGCTATCTCTAACTCAGACCCAAAGTCCAACGACTTAGACCGCTCGGGCATCGGCACTCCCACCAAGCCTATTATATAAACCAGTTAATATAATAGGCAACAATAATATAAAACAATATATGACAATGGCATCAGCAATGTGAACTAGTTTAAGTAAAACTTAACCCAAATATTAACACAGATTGGTTATAGTAAAACACTGTCGTTAGTGAAGGAAACAGGATTTTTCCGGACATTTGCCATCGTTCAGTGAAACAAGAAAACAGTAACACTACGTTTCGAGATCTGCAATCTGATCTCTTCTTCAGGTAAAGAACTAACCTAATTAAATTGGCAGACCAACCAATCAGTCAACCATCAGTCGAGATTAGGCCGCTTTGGTTGCCAATTCTAAAAAATGAACTAAAGAGAAAACCAAAAGTATCAAACGGATCGGATATTTGTAATAAACCAATGCGGAGTCACAATATGGTTTTAAGAAGTTCATCTCGCATGAACCAATAATAACGAAAGGGCCCATTCCTGTTCCCCTTCCCTTGTATTTCCGCCATCTTGTCTTAGCCTGCCGTCACGATTGCCATTGGCTAGTCCCTCTGGTCAGTCGTAGGTGGTCAGTAGACGAGTGAAGACGTATTGTGACCTGTATTCCGTAGTTTAGTTTTAATGATTAGTGTTTTGTATAGTTTTGTATTAAGTGCATGTCTTTAGTGTTAGTGAAGTTGACAACAACATGTAGGTTGTGATTCCTGACTTAGGCGTGCCACAACGCTTTAGTAAGATTTGTTTATTTTAACCTAGTTTGTAATTATGTATTAGGTTAGTTCTTTACCTGAAGAAGAGATCAGATTGCAGATCTCGAAACGTAGTGTTACTGTTTTCTTGTTTCACTGAACGATGGCAAATGTCCGGAAAAATCCTGTTTCCTTCACAATCCTTCCATCGTCAAAAATAACCTTTAAACAAAGAACTGTCGTTAGTATTACGTGTTTGAGTGCGTCATGCGTTTAGAGGCAAAGCGCAATATTGAGACTTGCCGCCATGCCGGCCGCCACCCCCTCCCCATGCAGTCTGCACTCATGCTATTCATTGCCACTCATGATTCATGACTCATACCAGACCCCCACTACTGTTTTGTACTGTCAGTTTCCTTCCTTGTTCTAAAAATAGATACATTGATTGCTCTCATCGCTTTCTTTCTGTACTACCACGACCATTCGTAGCCAGTCCACCTGTTAACTTCGTTAGACATAGATTGAATGCCGTAATTTTGTCTAATGTCATCGAGAGTAAAGGTGAATTTTGTTTGTTTGGTTTCCTAATAATTTAATAGTGATATCTTAACCAAGTTTCCTATTATTATTTTTTTTACGAAGCTTGTGCTTCATGAATAATGACTGAATTTATACGAGCATATTCTTTTATGAATCTCAATTAAGAATCAAGAAACGGTAAGAGTAATACTCATTACTAATAATAATACTAGGTTTATACCACTATAATTATTATATTTAAAAAATAAAAGTAAAACTATGTTATAGTTTGTTTGTATTCTTTCAGATAGTTAACACAAAGACAAGTTGAAAATAATATGTCCAGCTTTAAACACAAATCTGGGACATTAAAAATAAAATTTAAAAAAGAAAAATTTGAAAATGTAGCTATAAAGGTCATCAGACTATTAAACAGTTGTTTCCAGCCATGGAAAAGAAGAACAACAACAAAGGCGTGCAACCTCAATTATCAGAATCTACAACAGTCTTATATAGCCAACCTTCATGCCCGATCAATACATTTCAAAGGAAGACAACAAGACAAACGAGATGCTATAGATTCTGAATATTAACAAATAGTTGAAGCAAAGATACAAACATAATTACGGTGATCATGGTATGAGCACAATAATGACAACAATACTTTTATTTTAAACTACCCTGGTTCAACAAGGAATGCATTGTAAATAGTGTATTTATTTTCCTGCCAATATACATTAAATAACAATCTTTATTTCAACCAATCTTGGAGTAATTGAAACTTTTTTCACGGTTTTGTTATTTAGACATTGGATTTTTTTCCAATTTGCTCACAAGTGTAAAGTTATAGAAATTTTCTTTATTTCAGAGTTTTAATAAAAATATGGTTAATAATAACACGACAAAATTTCACTAAAAACGCATAATAATGTTTAGTTCGCTGAGCATGAATATAGTAAATCTTTAATCCATTCATAGAAGAAATGGGAAATACACTGATTGTGTTTATTCCAATAATGTCCTTAATTGATACGGGGCAAATTAGTTGACAAGTAAGAACTAAATAAAAGTTACTCTTTAAAAATTAAACTTGAACAATTGCTATATGAATTTTTTAGGTGTTTTGACATCAGGTTTCACTACATATTGTTTCAAATTTCCTTTTCATTAAAATACAGATTTTCAAGATTAAACCCATAAATTTATTATTTTTAGACGTTATCAAAAAACATTGCACTTTTGGTAAAATGCATTAAAAACTGAAAATAATGAGCAACTATTCTGAATGAATTAACATTCCAATAAAACAATCTTTGCCAAAAATGTTACAATAAATGAAAATAAATGATGAGGTAATGGTGATACATAATTTTACAGGTGATTGAGCAATTAGTCATGTCAATTCATCTAGTTTTTATCTTTTTGTCTTCTAGCTACGAGTAAAATATTCCAACTTAAAATAACATGCATTGCATATGTTATATGTTGATGAGTATGTTATTATAAATCAACAAAAGCAAATGCATGTAAGTCAAAACTCATGTTTAAATTATTAAAATTGTTTACAGCACAAAATACCCTTACTTAAATATTTTAGGCCAAATTTGTATGTTGAAAATAGGTAATTAACAGTTTTTGTAAAAGTGGTTTTTGTAAGTAGGAAAGTTTATCTTATTTAAAACCATTATTATATATTTACAGTATTGAAAACATACAGTTTATGTACAAAATATTAACAGCAAACCAAAACAAAATCGATATACATTATACACATAACTGGTAAATATTTTGATTATCCATATGATGATACATTGTATTTCTGGTGGATTAAAAAACGCATGGATATTTGCAATGTAACGAATATCTGGTGAATATTCTGAATATCCATATACTAGCCAGTGATTATATATTGTACTTTGGGTGGACATTTAGTAGCTATAGACATCCATTACTATGTGGTGTATATCTAGTGTATATATTTAGCATTTCCATGGAGGATGCGGTGTATACCTAGTGTATATATTTAGCATTTCCATGGAGGATGCAGTGTATATCTAGTGAACCTTGAAATATCCACAGAAGATTCACTGGATGTCCATAGTATATCGGTGCACATCTGTAGAAATTTATAATATCCTTGGAGAGCAAAATAGGATATAAAGGAGATATATATATATATATATATATATATATATATATATATATATATGGTACACCAGTCTTTTATATTCTCCCCAAATTACACAAGAAAATTATGCCACCACACCAGGGACGTCCGATAGTATCTTCTTGTTCATCACCTACAGAGAGAATTTCTGCATATGTGGATCACCAGCTACAGGACTTTGTCCAAAATCTACCATCATTCATAAAAAAATTCTGATGACTTTTTAGATAAACTTAAAAATGTACCCCAACCTCTTCCTAACGATGCAATATTGGTCACTGTTGATGTCACTTCTTTATACACAAATATAGAACACGATGAAGGAATTGAAGCTGTAAACATACTATCTTAATCAAAGACAAACTGACACAAAACCCTAGTACTTCATTTATTACAAAATTAATCCATTTTGTGCTTACAATGAATTGCTTCCGTTTTCAGGATACATTTTAATTTACAACAAAAAGGCACAGCAATGGGAACTCGTATGGCTCCGTCATATGCCAATCTTTTCATGGGAAAACTAGAAACAGATTTTTCTCAACAGTCAAAATTACAAGCCTATATTCTGGAAACGTTTTATTGATGACATTTTCATTATTTGGACACATGGGAAGCATAATTTAACCAACTTTTTAGAACATTTAAACAATTTTAGCAAATTAAAATTCACATTTGAGACGTCTTCAACATCAGTCAAATTTTTAGATATGGAAGTATTTGTTGAAAATGGACATTTAAAAAGCAAAATAAACGTAAAACAAACGAATAATTTGGAGTATTTAAACTACGACAGCTGTCATCCAGTCCATATCAAGAGGAATATACCAAAAAGTTTAGCATGCAGAGCTCAAAAATTATGTAGTAATACAAATGACTTTGAAAAATACATTGACGATATTATGAACGCATTCTTAAGAAGAGGTTATCCACGAAAATTACTTAAAGATAAACTTAATGTAAAAAAGAAAAACACTACATTTCTAAATTTGAAAACAGTGATCCAAAATTAATAGTTCAATACCATCCAGGGCTTCACAAAATTAATAATATTCTTAAAATAGCATTTAATTACCTTACAAAATTCTAGTTCAACTAATGATATTTTTCAAAACAACTCCTAGAGTAATCTTTAAAAGACCTCCTATTCTTAAAGATATATTGGCCAAACCTAAATTACCAATGACAAACACCAATGAAAAATCAATACCAAAACAAAAAGGATCACATCCGTGTAATAAACCAAGATGTTTGATTTGTAAAATGTTACCAAATTCTTCAAAATTCACTAGTAGCAAAAACACGCAAGACATATCCTATCTTCGGCAACTTGTCTTGTGAATCTAAAAATGTGATTTACCAAATTCAATGTAAAAAAATGTCCAGCCGATTATATTGGCTCAACAACAAATACCTTGAGGACAAGAATGACAGGACACCGATTTGATTATAAACACCAAGATTTAAAAGAAAACTGTCGTGACTCATGGTATAAATCACAATGAAACTTTTGAAAATACATATTCATTCAAACCTATTCGGCAAGTACATACAAATTCAAACCCAATTTACCTCAGAACATTAGAACAAGCACACCAATTGGTTTTAAAGAGCAAAATTCCACATGGACTCAACATCAGATAACTTAGCCAAAAATGTCTAAATTTTAAATCAACATATGGAACATTTGTTTAGTTCATGTCATCTGTATTTATTATTATTACTTATTCACTGTTTATTTACTTTCGTTTGTACTGTTTTTCTTTTATATTTTTATATTTTATACAATTTTTTGCACCTGAAGACGGTTTTCACCGAAATATAGTGCTAATGTTTTAAAAAACACGTTGATTTGATTGTAAAGTAATTTACTACAAATAATATATATATATATATATATATATATCACCATGTACCTATGTGTTGTTTTTATTCATTTTACACATTGAGGAATGTTTCAATTATATTCATTTACAGTGGATATTTGATGAATATTATTTATTTTATGGTTTAAACTGTCAGTTACCACATGAAAATGCTCAGAATTAAAGTCATTTATCACTTTCTAGAAAAATGCTCCATATAAATGGTGCAATGGGCACGTATGAGTTAAAGAAAATTTTAATATTCTATACTTCTTAAAATAACAAATACTATTTTAATGATAGGCCGGGGAAATGAAAATAATATTTTGTTATAAACAGTAAATAAAAATGTAATTAAATACATATAGCTCGTGTATTTAAGTATAGTGTTTCAGAACTCTCACTTTTATAAACATAGGCATATTATTTCATGGACAAAAAGAAGGCAAAAGCTAAATGCATGTAATGGTCAAACTCTTTCTTTTACGGTTTATTTATCTACGTATAATTTATTATATTTAAAATCAGATTTTTAAGATTATTCAACCAACACCAATCAAACTTTGGTAAGCTCTATGTAACCAATAAAACTATATGGGAATTTGCTAATTTAGAAACATGACCCAATCAAAATTGTAAACTGCAATGCCTTTTAAAAAGTATTAATTTTAAATGGCCTTAAATTCTAAATTTAGTTATTAAATTTAACGAAAATTTTGTTTAAAAAATTCTAAAATGAAATAAATAAAATAATATCTTTATTCTCCTCAAGTCGTACGTTACAGAACCAAACAGATTAACATTTAACATTTGTTTTAATTCTTAAAACAATGGAATAGTAAAACCATACTTATTCTAAGATCCAGGCTGACCTCAAAAGAAAAATTGTTACAAATAAAATGTGTTCTGGACCATTAGTCGATAATTAACAACTCTTCTATGATATAAAAAAATCAACAAAAGATGTGCTTATATGCCAAACTTGATACATGTTAATGTACTAATCTACAAATTAGTAATTAGTACAAATCTATTAATTAAATAGCCTAAAACAAAACAAAACTAGACCTTTTTGTATTTGCTAAAAATAGAACTATTTCAATTTAATTTAAAAACAAAAGCACATAAAGATAAACAGCGCATAAAAAGGAATAAAACAATGCTTGTGTTTAGTTTTTTTTATTCTCTTTGTTCCATACAGTATAACAATGTAATTAAAGTATTATATTATAAAAGTGGTATGAAATCTTGCAACGAGAGCGGCAACATTTTACATATTTACCTAATGTCTAATAATGCTTTTGTACTGCAAATTTCAGCAATATCACATATTAACTCAAAATAAATGCACAAACTGCATATATTACAGCTAATTATGTCAACTGACACATAAGTAAACACTTGTAAAATTATTGACCTGTGTAGTACAACAGATTTAACATTGGCCACTTCCAGTACGTACTTCAATAGAACTTTAATATGGCTTTTCAACTTCATAGGTTAACAGAAGCATCTCTTTTGGTTATACTTAGAACTACATAATGAACAAATCTTACTATCATTTACGTTTTACCGGCCCGTACAGTAAACAATCATTGATAACATAACTAAATTCTGTGGAGTCCAATCATCACCTGTGTTTGATAACACATATCTTCAAAATTTGTTTTTTTCCACAAGCATAACTGCACAGGCGAACGTTTTTAATCTTTGCATTTCATTAAGTTTCTTCAAAATACCAATTTCAGTACTTTCATAAATGTAGGAAGAACATTTGTGAAATCTGAACAGCTAAGTATTTAATTGTAAGGGGAAACACTGCATATATAAACAAACGTATATCCCATTAAAATCTTTATACAGGCATAGTTACACATCAAGGTTTCTCACCTGTATGTATATATGTGTCCCTTCAAACTGTGTTTACGAGCATAGCTGCAAACTGACTATTACTAAGGATTTTTAACTCTGTACGTATGTATGATCCTTCAATGATTATTTCTTGCACCAGCAAAGCTGCACTGAGAACACATATAAGGTTTCTCACCTCTATGTGTACACATATGGTTCTTTTAATTACTACTTCTCGCATATAGATAGCTGCACAGAGTACACATAAAGTTTTCCGCATGTATGTGTTACTGTATGCCTCTTCAAATCACTAGGCTTTTTACTAGCGTAACTGCACAAAGGACACTTTTGAAGTTAGTCATCTGCATGTGAAAGCACTTTGCTTCAAACAGCTACTTGTTGCTCTAGCAGAAATGCACAGAGAACATTTAGCAGGTGTTACTCCTATGTATTAATGCATGTCTCTTCAAATGACTACTTCTTGCACTCAAATAGCTGCACAGAGTACACTTATACGGTGTGTCGCCTGTATGTGTCACTGTATGCCTTCTCAAATCACCAGGTCTTGTAGTGGCGTAGCTGCACAAAGAACATTTGTACGCTTTCTCGTTTGTGTGTTTATACTTAATATGACTATTTAATTGTCCTTGAAATTTACAAGTATAGCTGCACACAGTGCACTTATACGGTTTCTCATCTGAATGTTTTAATTTATGCATCCTCAAATCACCAGGCCTTGTACTAGTGTAGCTGCACATAGAACATTTGTAAGCTCTCCCGCTTGTGTGTGTATTCATATGACTCTTTAAAAGACGACTAGATGCACCAGCATAGCTGCACAGAGAACATTTGTAAGGTTTTTCTCTTTTATGTACTAGTGCATGTCTTTTCAAATAAGTACTAGTTGCACCAGCGTAGCTGCACAAAGTACACTTATAAGGCTTCTCACCTGTATGATTTGAAAAATGAGTCTCAAACAGGCTAGATTGCTTACAAGCATAACTGCACAGGGGACACTTATATTGGTTTTCACCTGTATGTGTAAATGTATGCTCCCTCAATCTGCAACGTGTTGTGCAAGAGTAGCTGCACAGAGAACACTTGTGTTTTTTCACAGTATCTGTAAACATGTCTCTTCAAACATATACTTGTTGCACAAATATACCTGCACAGAGAAAACATTGGTTTGTCATATACGTTACGACTAGCACAAACATAGCTGTAGAAAGTACTTATGGTTCACATTTTGTATGTGTTAAAATTTAATAATTCTTCGAATTACTACTTGACCATGCTTAGTTGCATAGAGAAGACTGCACAGAGGTTCTTGAAACAAAAATTCATACTTCTATGTGTGAACGTGTGCCTCCTCAAATTACTACTTGTACATAAAAAGCTACTTAGAACATTTAAAATTGTTCTCACCTGTAAGTGAAAATAAGTAAAATAACTTTTCAAACAACTACTTGCGTACTGTGCAAATTAAAATACAAATTAAGGCAGTTACGAGACAGGCCAACAGAAGTGACTACTTCTTATATCGGGCAGTGAATATATATCTTGAAAAAGTGTGTTTGCTAATTATTAAATGGTTAATTTTTTTATATTTTAAACTAATACAAGCGACTCAGTTCTTTGAAAAAAAAGTAAAAATGTTTTATTTTTTATAATAATTTTATACTTATCTTTGTAACAGTTTTTACATTTACATGATAACTGACTTGTAAATATTAAAGTTATAAATATGTATACATTTTATTATTATCTTATATTAGTTTTTACAATTCGGTCATTATCATGTTCACTACAATCTTGTATTTCCGCAATAATAACTTCACTTTTATTGTAATTATATTCTAAAAATGAATTGATGGGTTTATCATAGCTGAAATAAGAATTCAAAATTCTGGAATTCAAAATTCTGGAATAAATTGTTGCTAAATATCTAATAATACAGCATCTATTTTTGTTCCATATCACATTGTACTTGTTTTTTTATCATATGAAATTGTAAAAAGTATCTTTTAAACAGTCAATTAATGGTTTTGACGTTTCTTAAAAAAAAATCGTATTAAACTCTGCTTAGGCCCAATTTAATTAAGTACAAATTATAATCGAAAGAAAAACTAATGTTATTCAAGGATTAGAATTCACTACTGCTCTGACAGGTAAGTCAAAATGTTGACAATTAGTGTGAAGTGGCTTTAGTAAATATTTATACCAATAGGTATCATATATATATATTATTATTATTATTATTATCTATATCATCTATTTCAGCTCCAAATAACTGTATGATATAGGTATTGTATCTAACTATAACTGTGTATATTATTGATTTATGTAGGACTATTCCAACACAACTGTCTAATCTATTCATTGTTTTCTAGATTGTAATTGTCATCATTTATATTATCACTTTCAGTTAACCAAGTTTCTTGAATTAATGCTATATGAATATAATTCTTTATAATTGTTTGTATAAATTAAGACCACTTAGATTTTAGTAATCTGGCACTCCCTGGAATTAAATTTAAATCATATACCATGTTTATTCAACTATAAAAAATAATTCTTACTGGAACCTACACCTTTATTTGTTTTGTTTCAATGTTTCACAAGTAGCACTACTACTAGTATTCCTGTTTTATGGATTGACTTTCCAAAAGTAAAAGGGGCAAAAAAGTCATCCAATTTTTTAATTTACTTATTTAAAGTCAGAGTATTTTACCTTTTGTTTTAAAACAAAGCATACATGTGTTTTCTATTATGTTATTTCAAATTAAGTTTCAGAATTTTTGGTGGAATTTTTATTACTTATAAGCGTATTGTTTATATGAAAAATTAGGCCTAATACACCTAGTTTATTAACATTTAGATTAATTATTCCAAACTGAAACTAATTGCACCACTTTATATAAATATATCTTCATTTAATTAGGTAAGTGTGCTATACTTACTCAAGCAAAGAATTTGAGTGAGATTAGCCTCGTTGTAAATATTTGTTTTCTTATAATATAGCCAAGAACAGACGCTGCAGAGAATAAAGGGACGAACTGATGGAGGGGGTAAGCAATGGAAAAGGGACTGGGGGAAGCAGACTGAATGTCCAAAAGCATAAGGGGTCCTTTTAAAATCAACACAGATTCTCTATGAACAATTTTTTACGATTTAAAAAACAACAAATGTTTGATATCATTTTCCCCGAGAGACTAACATGTATATTTTAATTCTAAAAGATATTAATACTATTTTTCTGTAACATTTTATTTACTGGGGGGGGGGGGACTTAAAACACCTGTTTGTGTTTTTTCATATACAATTTTAAAAATCACTCCATTTTGTTTTATTAGATGTTTTTAATTCATTAATTATAATCTCTTATTATGAGTAAAAAAATAATTTGAACAATAACACCATGCTATAATAATTCAATTCTTGAACTATATTCTGCTGTTTAAAATGCTAAATGAACTATGGCCAGCTTTTTTACGAACAAGCTTATATAAAACAAAATTCAAAATATGAAATTAAACAACTATATCGTCAGACATCAGTGGACTTAAAACACCTGTTTGTGTTTTTTCATATACAATTTTAAAAATCACTCCATTTTGTTTTATTAGATGTTTTTAATTCATTAATTATAATCTCTTATTATGAGTAAAAAAATAATTTGAACAATAACACCATGCTATAATAATTCAATTCTTGAACTATATTCTGCTGTTTAAAATGCTAAATGAACTATGGCCAGCTTTTTTACGAACAAGCTTATATAAAACAAAATTCAAAATATGAAATTAAACAACTATATCGTCAGACGTCAGTAAAACCGATGTTGGCACTGAAATTGTTAAACTGTCAGTTACAGTACCATTCCATATGAATAAGCGTAGAATTAACTGGATACAATAAATGACTTTTTGGAGATATGATCATATAATGTAAGTTAAAAAAGACTACACTACTCTATACTTCTTAAAATAACAACTACTATTTTAATTGATAGGCCAGGGAAATAAAAGTAACTTTGTTATGAAAATGTAATAAAAATGTAATTAAATACATATAATTTATACATTTAAGTATAACGTTTCAGAACTCTCACTTTTATAAACATCAGCATATTATTTCATAAACAAAAAGAAGCTATGATAAATGCATGCAATGGTGAAACTCTTCTTTTACTGTCTTATGTGCAAGTAACATTTCTATTACAAATATGATTTTTTAAATGATTCAAATAAACATTAATCACACTTTTGTAAACTCTAAGTAACTAATACAAAGCTATAGGTGGATTTGTTAATTTAAACACATTACCCATTCAACATTTTAAACTCCAATGCCTTTAAATAAAAAGTATTAATTTTAAATGTACGCAAATTTGAAACTTATTGACAATAGCCACTTTTTAAGCTGTTTTAGAAAAATATTAATTGAATACTGACTCTTTATATGCTGTGGTAACAGATTAAAAAGTTTTGGTGCTAAATAAATAAAAGTTTTTGTAAAGAAAGTATTTGAAGGTTTTGGTACTAATGAGTCTTCTGCATTTCTTAATTTAAGTTTAAATTTATTTGTTGACTTATGATTTTTGCTTCTCAAGAAAAATATTTTTAAAACTTTAAAAACAAACATATATCTTAACGGAAGAATATTCAATCTCAAAAACAAAGGGTAGGATGATTCAGTTTTCTTTCTTTTCATGATTATTCTTATAAAATGTTTTTGAACTGTTATTATAGGCTTTAAATTAGTTATGTACGTTCCTCCCCAGCACGATATAGCATATTCCATCCTACTGTTCACCAGGGAGAAGTATATCATTCTTAACAATTTAGTATCACACATATTTTTCAAATAACTAGCGGGCCCGGCGCGCTTTGCTGCGCATTTCAATAATTTTTTGCAAAAGTTGCCCGCGGCTTCGCACGCAATTTCCCGTTGAAAACAGTACACTATATTCACTTATTCTTTTTCTATCACATTCTAAACATTGCTGAGATAATTGATAGTCGTTCCATCGTGAGCCTCTTGGGCGTATTATGAAGGTATGTACCATATTCCTGCCTCTATCTAGCTGTTACCCACGGCTTCGCACGCAAATCTTAAGAACCGAAGTCCTTATATTACTTAGTAAATTTTTTTTTTTACTATAATAAATTTTAGATTAAATTAGTTATATCTCCGATGCCACGATTGAGCTTGCTTTGTTGTTTCGATCGAGAGAATATGTACACACGGAGTTTTGAGAACCATACTTCTGTCAAAAAAAAACAACTAAGGTTGATTTTATAACATTCTTTATATTTGTAGCCAACGTAAGATAGTAATTATGATATCTGCATTACTCTTCTGATCAA
Organism: Homalodisca vitripennis; assembly: GCF_021130785.1. Lineage (NCBI taxonomy): Eukaryota > Metazoa > Arthropoda > Insecta > Hemiptera > Cicadellidae > Homalodisca > Homalodisca vitripennis. Next base: position 30,016,392 of record NC_060212.1, read on the forward strand.
GCATGAGCATGGTTTATATTAAATAAATATTGCAGTTAAAGGTGAATTTTTACGTCAAATTTGAATTGTATTATCTGGATAGTAAAGTCTATGTTTAACAGTGATTGCAAAAACAGTTTAAACAAAATTTGTCGTTTCTCTTAAGCTTACTCTATGCTTTAAAACTATAAGTGTAATATATGTTTACAAAGAACAGCTGATTAAAAATTTGAAAAGACGTTAACATATGTTTGCTGCAATGCATTTCTTATGGGTATTTCTGTAACCAGTGGGGCGGAATCCTGAATCGGGAAAGGGATGGGCATAGCTTATAAACCTTCTCCGTGGAAAAATACATATACGTACAAATTTTCATCATGATCGGTCCAATAGTTCACGATTCCATAAAGGACAAACATTCATTTTTATATATATAGATAGAAGATTCTTATTACATTATTTAGTTTTTGTTTAAGTTTTGAAATATGAGTTTTCCAGTTTAAATCTTTATCAAGCCATAACCCCAAATATTTCAGCGAATCCTCCCCTTCCACTAGACTGCAATTTATATCACATTGAGAATTAGTGCTTATACAGTTAAGACATTTATACATAATTTTATTTTTAAAGCGTGGATAAGGCACTTTTAACGAAAAATTTATGTATTTGGTTTTTTGAGGACTTAATATCATATTATTAACTGAAAACCACCACCTTAATGCATTCAGATCCTTGTTAATCTTTACTTCAATTTCTCCCCATGGATTCTCAACATAACAAAGTGCTGTGTCGTCTGCAAATGCAGTAACCTTACCGTAAAACCTTCCATTACATAGATCATTAATATATATTAAAAACAATGTGGCACCTAAAACTGACCCTTGAGGTATTCCATATTTTATTTCACCAAATTGACTTAAGGTACTACTTACTTTAACACATTGCTTCCTACATGATAAATAACTCTTAAACCATTTAAAAACAACCCCTCGGATTCCGCAAGCGTATAATTTATTTAAAAGAATTGAATGGTCAACTGTATCAAATGCTTTCGTAATATCTAGAAAAAGCCCTGTTACATTTTTCCTATCGTTAATCCCATTACCCACTCTACTCATAAACTCAAGCAAAGCCGTTTCCGTACTCATGGCTTGTCTAAATCCATACTGGTTTGCACTGAAAAAATTTGTATTTTCGAGAAATTGTAATAACTTATTTTTCATGATTTTCTCAAATATCTTTGCAAATGTGGACAGTAATGATATAGGTCTGTAGTTATTACAAGAGGTTCTAGAATCGTTTTTATAAATTGGTATGACTACAGCCTCTTTCAACTTTTCTGGAAAATCCCCTGTCTCAAAACTCAAATTTATAATATAAAGCAAGACATCTGCAAATTTGCTATAGGTATCTTTAACCAATGATGTGCTAATACCATCCAGACCTGTTGCGCTACTTGTTTTTAAGGAATTAATTGCTATTATAAGCTCATTAAAGTTGCAGGGAATAGAAACATTGATTGAGTGGTCCATTGTTTCATAAATAATCTTTCTATATTCGTGTAATCAATATTATTTGGTTTCTTAATTGTTTTACTTAGTTCACCAGGAATAGATAAAAAATATTTGTTAAATTCATTAGCCACTATTTCGGGATCAGATACTATATTACAATTTACTTCCAAAGCTATCACAGAATTATTGCATTTTTTCTGACCCGTTATGTCCTTTAAAATACTCCATGTTTTTTTAGAATTACCATTGTAGTTTTTTAAAAGCTCAGAATAGTATTTGTTTTTTAGATCACGTATATCAATCAGCAACTTATTTCTAAATTCTTTAAACTTTTTCTGCAATACTTCGTTATTAGGATTTTTCTTAAGACTCTTAAATAGATTATTTCTAATTTTAATACGCTTGCATATAGCTGAATCAATCCAAGGTTTAAGTTTAGTTATGTTAGATTTTTTCGATGTTACAACCCTTTTTGAATTTGTAATTATAAGATTTAATTTATTATAAAATACGTCAAACGCTATAGAAGCGTTACGCTGCTGGAAAACGTCATTCCAATCTGCCATCTCGAGGTTTTTAATCAGCTGTTCATTGTTGACGCGATAAGAACATTGACTACATAACTTCATTGCTACATTTGACTAAACATTTTGTTTAAAAAATATCAAATCTTTATTGAAGTTGATCAAGTAATTAAATAAATATAATTGTTTAACAACAAACACACGTACAGATAACAAGGAATAGGACAAAGCTTATTAGTTTTTATTCTTTTCCTTCAAAAAAGACCAATCTCGCGAATGTAAACATTATTGTGTTGTAACATTATTGACCGTGTAGTACAACAGATTTAACTTTGGCCACTTCCAATACATGCTTCAAACAGAACGCTAATGACTTTTCAACTTCATAGGTTAAACAGGTGCATTTCTTTTGGTTATATTTATGGTTACTATAATTTATGTTGTACCGGCTTATTCAGTGAAGAAGCATTGTTAACTAAATTCTGTCAGGTCCCATCATTGCAAAAAAGTGAGGTGAGAAATGTTCAGATTTTTATGTTTTGCACATATATAACTGCACAGACTAACGGTTTCAATGCATTTTACTTTTTCATTTCATCGTTTCTTGAAAATTACAATTTCAGTACTTTCGTAACTGGAGGAAGAACATTTGTGAAGTTTTTCCGCCATCACTTCAGATAAATATGATTATATATTTATATATATATACGTACATGTTGAGCCTAAACAGTTAAGCGTTGTATTATAAGGGATCTCACTGCATATATAAACATATATCCCAAAAATATCTTTATACACGCGTAGCTACAGAGGGTACATCTTTAAGGTCTCTCATCTGTATGTGTTTATAAGTGACTCTTCAAACAACTAGATGTGTTGTACAATGATAGCCGCAAAGAGAACATTATTAAGGTTCCCCAATGTGTGTGTTTATGTATTATCCTACAATGACTGCTTCTTGCAACAACAACGCTGCAATAGAGACCACTTATAGATATTTTCACCTCGTACAGTATTAATGTATGCTTCATGAAATAACTGCGGTTCAAGTGTAGCTCCACAAGACACTCAGTCTCCTGCCTGCACGTGTAAACACGTTTTCTCCAACATCTACTTGTTGCCAGAGAACATTCATGAGGTTTTTTTCTCCTATGTATTAATGTATGTCTCTTCAAATGACTGCTTGTTGTACCCGCATAACTGCACAGAGTACACTTATAACGGTTTCTCACCTGTATGTGTATACATATGATCCTTTAAATTACTACTTGTGACACAAGCTAAACTGCACATCATACACTTGTAAGGTTTTACACCTGTATGTGTTAATACATGCTTCCTCAAATCACCGGGTCTTGTACTAGCGTAGCTGCACATAGAACATTTATAAGCACTCTTGCTTGTGTGTGTATACATATGACTCTTTAAATGACTACTTCTTGCACACGAATAGTTACACAGAGAACATTTACGAGGTTTTTCTCTTCTGTGTGTTAATGTATGTCTTTTCAAATGGCTACTTGTTGCACCAGCATAGCCGCACAAAGTACACTTATAAGGCTTCTCACCTGTATGATTTAATAAATGAATCTTCAACAGACTGGGTTGCTTACAAGCGTAACTGCACAAAAGACACTTATATGGGTTTTCACCTGTATGTGTTAATGTATGACCCCTTAAAGTACTACTTTTTGTGCAAGCATAGCTGCAAAGGGAACACTTATACGGTTTTTCATCTGTATCTGTAAACATGTTTCTTCAAACAAATACTTGTTGCACAAATATACCTGCACAGAGACAACATTGGTTTTGTTATAAACATTTTCACTAGCACAAAGGACATATAGTTCTTATATATGTGTTAAAATTTAATTCTTCAAATTACTACTTGTTATAAATCCACAGCTGCATAGAGAACACTGCATAGAGGTTTTTGTCATTTCTATGTTTGAAATGTATGTCTCCTCAAATTACTACTTGTTCATAAAAAGATTTTCAGAGAACATTAAAAATGTTTAATCACAAGTGAAAATTAATGACTTTTTAAAGAACATTTGCATAGCTGTAGCCTACAGATGAAAAATTATTATAGTGTTTTACTTGTGTGAGCAGGTGTTAGAAGATTAAAAATGAAGTTTCTACATCTCTTTTAGAGCCATTAAAAAAAAACAAAAAACGAATCCTGCCTAATTCTGCAGTACAATTTTGTACAAATCTTTCAGAGGCATAAAAATTAATGAAAATCTATATGTAATGTAAACAATGAATCCAAAATTTCAAACAAAAATGTTTCAGAACTGTAGTGACTTTTAACAGTGCTTTGTAACAAGTCCTAACCCTATCAGAATGATAAACTGTACTGAAATGGTATTAATGCTAAATAACTCAGAGGAAAAGTATCGGATAAGTAATCCAGGGATAATTCTATTAGATATTAACAATTACCTGGGTATTTCCCATGGTTTTAAATATTATTAACTATTAGAAACTTACAAGTCAGATTTAAATGATAATACTTTGATACTACTGAGTCAGTCGTAGGTGGTTAGTAGACGAATGAAGACGTATTGTGACCTGTATTCCGTAGTTCTGTTTTAATGATTAGTGTTTTGTATAGTTTTTTATTAAGTGCATGTTTATAGAGTTAGTGAAGTTGACAAACAACATGTAGGTTGTGATTCCTGACTTAGGCGTGCCACAACGCTTTGGTAAGATTTGTTTATTTTAACCAGTTTGTAATATTATGTATTAGGTTAGTTCTTTACCTGAAGAAGAGATCAGATTGCAGATCTCGAAACGTAGTGTTACTGATTTATTGTTTCACTGTACGATGGCAAATGTCCGGAAAAATCCTGTTTCCTTCACAATCCTTCCATCGTCAAAAATAACCTTCAAACAAAGGGTATGGTGTGATCAGGCCACGGCTAGGTTTATTTGCTGTATCACATTATACGACATATACATTTTCTTCTTCTTCTTCTATGGGGCGGCCTACTGCCATGCACTTAAGCCTCAAGGGCCTTTTGCGCACCCCGGAAGCACACAATGAGGCCTGTCAGTCTATGATTTCAGAGGTTCCACAAACCATTGCTCCATTACTATTGAAGGGCAATCAAAGAGCAAGTGTTCGGCAGTTTCATCCTGCTCATCACACATTCTACAGAACGGATCCTCCTGAAGGATGCTGATTCTGTGAAGATGCTTCCTCAGGTGACCATGTCCCGTGATCAGACCTATAACCCGAGAGGACATGGATCTATTTAGTGAGAGAAGGTCCGACACCACTCTGGAGGAAGGCGATTGTAGTATCATTCTGCTCATTCTCATGCCCGGATGCAACCTCCACCTTCTCTATGTTCAGCTCAAATCAATTTCGAGACGGCCCAATGGATTCACACCTTGGAACACCGCAGAACGCCCGTCATAATTGACGCTGATCCCCGGTTAGCCAGGGCATCAGCTCTTTCATTCCCAGGGATCCCCCCATGACCAGGAACCCAACAAACAGTCATATTGTTGATTCTGGCAAGGGAAAAAATGACTTGGTAGTAATCCCAGACAAGTTTGGATTTGTACACACGAGTCCAGCGCCATCAATGCTGCCTGACTATCCTAATACGACATATACATCAGTGATGCCAAAACATTTTAAATTATAATGATAATTTTCCCTCCTATTAACTACAATATGAAATTAGTATAGATTGTATTTCAATATACTACAGATCCAAGACCTAAGAGACGTACCCTGGAGAGATTTTTGAAATAGGAAAGTTAACCAGGGACCCTAAGAATGTCTATGTAATATTTCAGTGCAATAGGTTCAGTAGTTTTTACATGACTGAGTAACACCCACAGAAAAACACTATTCGATTTGTATATAATAGTACAAATATCTTTTTATATTTCTACTTTATATAACCTACTTATAACGATTTTAATCTTGTAAGTTTTCAAGATGAAAGAGTTTCTTGAATTAAGAATCTGTGCACTCATCCATGGTAATAAAAGACAAGAACATGTCGTACTAAACTTCAAAGCAGATTCCAAAAACAGGAAGTAAGAAAGAAGACATGTAGTAGAAACCGTAATTGATGTTTGGAAGTCTGTAGGAAAGCAACACTTTCTCGCTAACATTACACACAGCTTATGCTTTGAATTGAAACTCAATGAACTTTTCTACAAATTATTTTGTAAGAAACTATGAGGCAATACTAAATAAGACTTTGATTATTTTCATTTCAAAAATAAAAACTTCCAGTACAAGAAAGCATACGAAAATCATAACAGGAAGAAGAGATTAGTAAGAAGACGCTTATATTTCTAAGTAACAACATAATTGCCTAAGTCCCATGAAAATTTCCACTGTGGTGGACACTATATTATATATATATATATATATAGGATATTTCTAAGAATCATCAATTTATGTAATATGTCTATGTAAAAGTTCTGCAGTCGAAGAGAAGAGATGTGCTCCACCGCTTAAACTGTTTTGGAAAATCCCTACATCCAACTGAGACTGTGTTGCTAACGCTTTTGGTGGGGCTTCTAATGTGAGTTGGCAATATAATGGATTAGGAGCAAAATTCTCATTTATTCAAACCCATTATTTAAACTTGGCACTTGTCTATATCCTCAACCTGGATTCCAAGTCTTAAGAAATAGTGGAAATAAGTTTAATAACAAATTTAAGCAGGAAAACTATTTGTGGCAGCGTTGCAATAAGCCCGAGCTTTGACTTTCGTATCAGAAGTCTAACAATTTACATCAAGTTCCATATGATGAGGGCCTGATTTATATGATTCTGTTGGATAAGATCTATCCATTAACTAACAAAATAGTTACCTATTATAGTTTAGTTCTAATTTAGTGTATTTTAAAACATTTTACGCTGATTTAATTGTGGTCTGCTTATTTGTAATGTTCTTAAAATAATTCGCTTCCAAAATTATTAGTTTGGATAAAACAATTCATCCACTTAAATTATGTTTAATGCATTTATAATTTTTTTTTATTAAATTTCAATCAGTTATGAAATTGAATACCAAACATCTTGCAAGAAATGTGGTGTGAATACCATTAAACAGGGCTAAATATAAACAACGAGAAAGAATCCCAATACAAGTTATAATAATTGCAATATTTATATAAAACTGAGTGAAAAGACAAATGTGCAAAAGAAAATCATGTAAGAGATTGTATCAATATCAAAATAAGATATTTTACAGCATAAGTTACAAACTTTTTTTAGTTGTAGTAAAATGGAGAACCGACAAAAACATTATAAATGTAAAATTAAAACCTTCACTCATTTTAAAGCATTGTGTGAACCGTATACGTACCTAAGTTTTCTCTGATCAGCAATTAATACACCATACATGAATGCAACAACAAAGAAATAATTTCATCATTATAAGTTGCCAGATACTCCTCTCTTAATTAAAAGCAAACTATTTTTGCCGGTACTGTGTTCAAACCACAGACTGATAGATAATCTGGAACAAATAAATAAAGTTACGACAGAGCTATACACTAAACTATTTGATTGCTGGTATGATTCAAGACATATAAAACTACAGTTTATTGTAAGTTTTCATTGTACATATTACGGCATAATTGACCATACATTACAACTATTTAAAGCTTTTATGTACACTACTTACTGACCGATTTTTAAAATTTAGGAGTCAAGATGTTTGCAATTTATATTTAGCAACATTTATAATTTTCAAAAATATAACTACGAATTTATATTTATCATCTAACTCTCTAATTTCAAAACTTTCTTAACGGTATCTGTGGACCATTTTAAAAGATATTTCTTTAAATTCAGTAGAATCCTTTATAATACATCTAATTTCAAAAATTCATTTTTTTGGAATCTAGGAAAAATTTTAAGTGACACATGTATTATGTTAACAACAGAAACATATATTTACTTTTTGTAATTTAACTGTAGAAAGCATAGATGTCACAGTGTTTATACTACTTAAATTATGATGCTCATTGTATGAACAATGATATATAAACCATCTGGTTTTTTGACCATGTATGAGTACTAAAAATTCACGAGAGCGGGCAATACAAATCAATGGATTAACTTATCCCTTGATTGCTAGTTTGGGGAGTTAAAAATGAACACCATCAGAACTGCATTTACTTAAGATATGTAGCCTAATTAAAACAAGGTAAGGTGTGCCATGTCGTTTAACAGGCTTCGCTAAAGTTCAAGCAAAGTTTCAAATCTAGAGCTCATTTCATTAGTGACAGGAAAGAACAATAAATAATATAAATTTGTACATCTCTCAGCAAACAAAAGAGAAATTATGTCAGCCTACTGAGTTATATGCTTCAACAATTCTCAACCAAATACCATGGTTTGACAAGCACCATCATAAAACTCATTCTTGTTTATTTAGAAATGAAGATTCATGCAAAATTTAGTCTACTGATGAAATATTTCTCAAGATATTTTGCCACATGATTTATTCAAATTTTTGTTCATTACTCCGAGTTTCACAATAGTATTTTAAGAATAAAATTCTGTACACCAAGTCACCATAAAATTATGTGAGTGTTATGTATGATAGTTAGGCTGCATTTATGAATATTTCACAGGTTAAAATATTTTATTAGAGTACTGAGTGTTTGTATTCAAATTTATTTCTCGTCTGCAGTATAATAAGCGGCCACCACCACAATTAAATCATAGATATTTATGATTATTAGAACTATCAAAAAATACATAAACCAAATTTTCAAATAAAACATTATAAGAAGGAAACAGGATTTTTCCGGACATTTGCCATCGTTCAGTGAAACAAGAAAACAGTAACACTACGTTTCGAGATCTGCAATCTGATCTCTTCTTCAGGTAAAGAACTAACCTAATACATAATTACAAACTAAGTTAAAGACCACTAAACGTAAGGATAAAAGAACACAAAGAAAACACGTGAAAGGGTTTCACAGAAAAGTCAAAAATTGCACACCATTGTTGGTCGAAGACCATCATATGAATTGGGATGAAGCCCACATAATACATCGGGAACCACATTTCTTCAAAAGGAAATTAATTGAGGCAACATACATTAAATTGGCAGACCAACCAATCAGTCAACCATCAGTCGAGATTAGGCCGCTCTGGTTGCCAATTCTAAAAAATGAACTAAAGAGAAAACCAAAAGTATCAAACGGATCGGATATTTGTAATATAAACCAATGCGGAGAGTCACAATATGGTTTTAAGAAGTTCATCTCGCATGAACCAATAATAACGAAAGGGCCCATTCCTGTTCCCCTTCCCTTGTATTTCGCCATCTTGTTTTAGCCAGCCGTCACGATTGCCATTGGCTAGTCCCTCTGGTCAGTCGTAGGTGGTCAGTAGACGAGTGAAGACGCATTGTGAACTGTATTCCGTAGTTTAGTTTTAATGATTAGTGTTTTGTATAGTTTTGTATTAAGTGCATGTCTTTAGTGTTAGTGAAGTTGACAACAACATGTAGGTTGTGATTCCTGACTTAGGCGTGCCACAACGCTTTGGTAAGATTTGTTTATTTTAACCAGTTTGTAATATTATGTATTAGGTTAGTTCTTTACCTGAAGAAGAGATCAGATTGCAGATCTCGAAACGTAGTGTTACTGTTTTCTTGTTTCACTGAACGATGGCAAATGTCCGGAAAAATCCTGTTTCCTTCACAATCCTTCCATCGTCAAAAATAACCTTTAAACAAAGAATTGATTCTCGGTACGGACCCGGAACCAGTAAACAAATCAAAGACCTTGAGAGCTTGCATCTTAAATTAACTAAACACATTAATCATTTAACTTTCTTGCATAAATGTAAGGTTGAAGACCTTATGCCTATAGGGTTAACTCTAAAAACTCCTTTTCATAGTAGGAAAGCCAGTAAAATTTTGTCTTCTGCTTCTAAATCTTTACTTAAAGAAAGAATTGCATATCATCATCGTGAAAGATACCTCCTCCAAAATTAGTATTGAGTGTAAAAAAAACTGAATTAAAAACACTGATCGGTACAGAATTCAACAACATTCTCGAAAAGCATTCAAAATAGATGTATAAAAGTTCTGAAACAGATAAGAAAAAGAAAATCTCCAAACTGGAAAAAAATTAGGCCTAACAAATGTGATTTGCCTAAGGATGGCAACGTGAATACGGATGCAAATAATAAAAATGTAATCAACCTCTCTTCAAATTCCTGAATGAAGCGGAAATATCAGTCTTATCCAAGGGTTTAAACTTTTCTGTGGCACAAAATCGGTAAAGGCACTGGATTTCGTAACTGGAATCGAGTCGGCTGTTTCACAGTTACCTGAGGAACAGGGTGACCGGTTTCGTTGTGAGGCCAGTCTTTTACTCAGAAAAATTCCTCCCACAAAACCCAATTTGACAATAGAGGAGAAAAAAGGCCAGGTCGATCATTGGGAAAGACGACACGGTCAAAATCTTACCTGCCGACAAAGGCAACGCTACTGTGGTTACTTGACTCAGTAGCGTATAAAGAAAAGATTGCGGAAACTTTAAATACTGGCAAATATACAGTTTTAAATAAAAACCCGACTGATTCATTTGAACGCAAAGTAGCAAACACCTTAAGAAAACATAAAGAATTTTTTTCAGATAAATTTAGATCTAAATTAACTCCTCACCACTCAAAAAATCCCCCCATATGTATGGCCTTCCCAAAATCCACAACTACTACCATCCCTCTTCGGCCCATCATTGTTTCGTGATTCACCTTGCAGGGAATTGTCTAAAGTCCTCTTGGACATCTTAACGCCATTGGTAGGAAAAACTGATACTCTTTCATCAAAAAATTCCAGGGATTTCGTAGATCGAGAAGTCAAAATCCCTAAAGTTGACTGAAACTGACAAACTGGTAAGTTTTGATGTCGAAAGTCTATTTACAAATGTACCAGTTCCAGAGAAACTCTCGGAATTATCAAATCACGTCTCAAAGAAGACCAAACATTCAAAGGATAGAACTAAACTTCCCGTGCCAGTAATTATGGAAACTGTTAGAACTATGCACTCAATGCAATTATTTTGAGTTAGAGGGTAAAATTTTACCGTCAAGATGAGGGGATGGCATATGGGTTCTCCACTGTCTCCTATTTTCGCCAATATCTTTATGGGAGGAATTCGAGCGAAAAGCTTTGGCTTCAGCTCAGTTCAAACCGAAGATTTGGTGGAGGTATGTGGATGATACCTTTGTTATTTTTTCTCATGGAGACATTGAACTAAATAATTTTTTGAATCACATTAATAGTATTTCTCCTTCCATCCGCCTCACAATGGAAGTGGAAGTCCAAAACAAGCTTCCCTTTTTGGATGTGTGTGTATTAAGAGATAGGGATGTCCTTAAGACAAACTGTTTTTCGAAAGATAACACACACAGGAAAATATTTAAAATTATCAATCCAACCATCAAAAATCTGTCAAAGAAGGAGTAGCCTACTCGTTGTTTGATAGAGCAAAGAGCTTGTGCTCAGATAAAGATGGACCTAAAAGAAGAATTTAAGAAAATTGAATCGGATCTCAGAAGCAATGGATACCCTCAATTAGTAATTAACCCTTCACCGGGCGCTAAACGGAGTTTTCCTCCGTTGTATTTTTTATTATTAAAAATAGTACTACTTTTCTGATGTTGGCAGTCGTGTCCCGCAGTGTACTTCACGAGCTTCTTTCGGGGAAGCAAAACAATAGCCTCCCACTTATCTTTGTCAAAATCTGTCAGTATAAGGTCTACTTCTGTGCGAGGACTGGACGATTCCTCCGTGAGCGCCCGATGTCGTGTTTGTAGTCCTTGGACGAAATCTCCGTGAGCGCCTTATAGTGTTTAGTTTTTATGGAGTAATAATCGTGTGTGCGCCTAAATGTCTGACCTATGATGGTTTCTTTTTTAAGTTTTACAATATATTTTATTTGAATTTTGTGAAATGGAGAATGAAGACGAGAGACTTGTCAGTACAGTACCCGTGTGCTAGGAAACATTTCAGTACTGTTTATGGAGTGAACATTGTCGTTATAAGAACCAGAAGGAAAATGTTTTGAAAACTTTGTGTAGTATTAAAAATTTTTAGTAAAGAATAAATTTTGATTTTAGAATAATAATTGACATTACAATTGTATAATATCTCAAAAATTGAAGTAAGTTGTTTTTGTAAGAAGTTAAAAACTAAGTTAATTTCCATGTATTATTACAGAAGGTTAAACATTTTTACAATTAATTGCATTATTCCTTAAAATAAATCATGTTGTTACTATACAATAACATTTTTTTAAATTTTGAAAATTCTTATTTGGAAAATTCATTACATAAGAGAGTAATTTTTATTTAAATTCTAAAAAATGAATATATTACATTGTAATTAAATCAGTATGAATATTTAAACAAATAAAAACAGTTTAAACAACTATAATATCCATTATTCACTAACCTGGAGGAAACCTCCGTGAGCGCCTGATGGTGTTTCTAAATTTTAAGCGCCCGATGGAGGGTTTAATAAGTGCAAACGAACCAGAAGAATCATTCCTGAGTCAGAAAAACAGAATTGTGATAAAATTTGCGTTTATGTCAATCCCTTATGTGCCGGGATTATCGGAGAAAATTAGAAAATTAGAAGAGTAGGTAGAAAGTACAACATTAGAACCGCGTTTAAACACACAACACTCTTAGACAAAGTCTCGTAAAAACAAAACCAAAAAATGGCACACAGGATTCCAAAAAACTGTGTTTACAGTATAAAATGTAGCTGCAATAGGGAATACATAGGCGAGACAAAAAGACCACTAAACGTAAGGATAAAAGAACACAAAGAAAACACGAGAAAGGGTTTCACAGAAAAGTCAAAAATTTGCACACCATTGTTGGTCCGAAGACCATCATATGAATTGGGATGAAGCCCACATAATACATCGGGAACCACATTTCTTCAAAAGGAAATTAATTGAGGCAACATACATTAATTGGCAGACCAACCAATCAGTCAACCATCAGTCGAGATTAGGCCGCTTTGGTTGCCAATTCTAAAAAATGAACTAAAGAGAAAACCAAAAGTATCAAACGGATCGGATATTTGTAATAAACCAATGCGGGAGTCACAATATGGTTTTAAGAAGTTCATCTCGCATGAACCAATAATAACGAAAGGGCCCATTCCTGTTCCCCTTCCCTTGTATTTCCGCCATCTTGTTTTAGCCAGCCGTCACGATTGCCATTGGCTAGTCCCTCTGGTCAGTCGTAGGTGGTCAGTAGACGAGGTGAAGACGCATTGTGACCTGTATTCCGTAGTTTAGTTTTAATGATTAGTGTTTTGTATAGTTTTGTATTAAGTGCATGTCTTTAGTGTTAGTGAAGTTGACAACAACATGTAGGTTGTGATTCCTGACTTAGGCGTGCCCACAACGCTTTAGTAAGATTTGTTTATTTTAACTTAGTTTGTAATTATGTATTAGGTTAGTTCTTTACCTGAAGAAGAGATCAGATTGCAGATCTCGAAACGTAGTGTTACTGTTTTCTTGTTTCACTGAACGATGGCAAATGTCCGGAAAAATCCTGTTTCCTTCACAATCCTTCCATCATCAAAAATAACCTTTAAACAAAGGACATTATAAGAATTTCAAATTAAAGAATAGTTCAACTGTTTTTATATCTAAAAGGAGTAATAATAATTATAATTATGAATAAAAAACTATCTAGGGTATGTGTATTCATTAAATGTAACAAACAAAGCAGTGTAATATTTATCAACTTTTAACTATTTTGAAGGATGAACACTCTGACGTGTGACTCAAATACCATACTAATGATTTTACTTTGTTTTAATTAATTTTGAAAAATATAGTTACTCAAACATTAAATAGAAAGGGTAATAATTGTAAATAACTATAATTTGAATGTTTTTGTATTCAATATTTTTGATAATTTGTTTCCCTGATTTGATTGTGATGCTGGCCGCTTACTATACTGCAAGTACAAAATTAAATGGTGTACAAAAATCAAGAAAAGTCAAAACAATGTGTTACAAAATCCACATTACAAAAGACTTTTTTAACACTCTAGATTTGGTGTATTGAATACATTAACAATCATGTACTATTTTAATTCAAACCAATCCAATTATGACTTTGTACTAAGTATATGTAGTTTTGTTAGCACAAATACGCACAGAAATACCAATTGAATTGGTTATCATATTGTAGACAAGACTTTTTGTATGGACATATAACGAGTTTGAAAATAAAGAAAGAAGGTAGTAAAGGTGTTGCAGTAATACACCCAAACAATATTACAATAAGTAGCCACCATGACAGTCGAATCATTGATATTCATGATTATCTAAAACTACTGAAACATAAAGGTTAAACAAAATTACGTTATAGGTATTTCAAATTACAGAACAGTTCTGTTGTTGTTATATATTAATAAGTAATAATTTAATCATGAATACAAAATTATATAGGTTATTTATATTTAGAAAATCTAAGAATGAAAATAGTGTAATATTTCGTTACAGCCACAGTATAACAAGCAGCCCACCTTGACAACCTAACCATCAATATTCATTAGTATTGAATCCTCGATATTCATAGTTATCTAAACTACTGAAAACAAAATGTCAAATCAAATCATGAAACATATTTTAAATTTTACTACATTTCAGCTGTTGTTATATCTTTAAAAGTAATAATTTTAATTATTAATAAAACACTATCTGGACTATGTATAATTAGAAAATCTAACAAACAAATCAATGTATTATTTAATTACAATCGCAGCTTAATAAGCAGCCACCATGACAATTAAATCTACTATCGAGTATACAAAATTTGATCTACAGATATTCGTAATTAATTACTGCCAGCTGTTTTTATTTACAGAATTGCAATATTATTTAAAATTGACTTAATTCAAACAAAGCAATATCATATATACCTAATGACTAATAACATCAGTCATAGCAATCATGAAGAACATGCTCTTTTTGCATCAAGATTTATTGAGCATTGAACAATGTTTAAAATGACTACAAGATAATGATCTTTTAAAGTGTCCAATTTGTAGTGAGGAGATGAATATTAGAATTAAAGAAGGAAATCGGCTGCAGTAATTTTACTCTTATTGATCCTCAGAAGGATTCATAATCAAGGGTTCTAGTTTACTTTAGCAATGTTAGCTATTAAGATCTCATACATACCACTTTTATCAATTTCTTAAAATGGTATGTTTTCATTTTCAGAAAGAATGTTTAGGCGGTTGCAAAGAAAGAAATTTTAGGTTTTTATCTCAAATAATTAATTAATTTAGGGGACCGAGGGGATTTAGTGTGGTTTCTGGGTGGGGGTATTAAGGAGGGGTAGGCATTGGTGGAGAAGATAATCGAAATAATCCATTGGGGTTGTTTATCCCCTTTACATCCTTCCTACCCCCTTTGCTTGTTATCCCCTCCCACCCAGAAACTCTGATTCCCCTTAGTCCCCTATATTGTTTGATTATTCCAGATATAACCTAAAATTTCAAACATATTTTCAGTTATTATCACCTACAATTTCTTTATAGGAATGTAAACACAATATTTTAAGAAATTAATTAAAGTGGTTTTAGACCCTTATAGCTGATGTTGCAGAAGTAGGTTGTAACCGA
This sequence comes from Homalodisca vitripennis, assembly GCF_021130785.1. Taxonomy (NCBI): domain Eukaryota; kingdom Metazoa; phylum Arthropoda; class Insecta; order Hemiptera; family Cicadellidae; genus Homalodisca; species Homalodisca vitripennis. The sequence continues at coordinate 30,032,078 of NC_060212.1, forward strand.
AAATTCACCTAACCTAAAAACTAGCTGTATAATCTACCTGAAGTCAAGCAGGCCCATAACAGGACACCATAACTTCCTCATTTCATGTTTCCTCACCCTAAATGTTTCCTTTCTACACTAGTAAACACCATATGAGGAGTTTTTAACAACAATTAGTGTAATTAGGTGTCCCTAAAATACAAAATACCAGTAGAAATTAACAAAATTTACCGACCTGGCTAAAATAAATATTATTCAGTTAACTAACATGTAATTCTTAACTACACAACCAGCCCAATAACATCAACAACAACAAACTGATGTCAAAACAAAAGCAGTCAGCAGCAGGAGAGTACAACTACCGGTACTAAGTTCTGTTTGCCAACCGCAGGCTTACAATTTTATTCACTAGACTTTTGTTGTTACTTTTAACCTGTTTCATTACATATGTTACGTACTAACAGTTACCCGCGACTTTGCAGGAGATTTTTTGTTATACTCTCCTATTATATTTTATTTGATTAATTCTTATTTATACTCTACAAATATTGTTGTTCCGTTGAATATGTTAATCTTAGTTAACGATATATTGTCCAAACACCACTTATTTCATAGCTTACTGTACCAAACTTTGAAGTTTTCATAATAGCTTTAAAATATTGTCCATATATTTCATTTATACCATTTATATAAGTAACCAATGTCACTTAATATTAATATATTAAAATGTCCTTTTGAGCAAGAATTCATGTACCGTATCTGTAAAAGTGGTGTAACGCAAATAAAATAAATTAAAAGCTTTGCATTAATTTCACTTGGAAAAACGGAGAAGCTATATGCATATTATTTTCAAATTACATGCTTACTTCTTTGTGCGTGTTTAGATATACAAACTATATCTAATTTGTGTATAAAGCAAATTTATCTTTACTATACTATTACAAACAGCAACTTTAGTTTTTCTGTCAGTAATAATGGAAAAGAGTAGCGAGTTTTGGTGCCTTTCAAACAAACTGCAACTTTGAAAGTTGATAACTCGAAAATTTGTAATCCGATTATGACAACATTTTTATATAAGTGCAAGTGTACTGTTTTTAATAAACGTCTGACAAATCACCCGAATATCCAAGCCCAGTTCGCCACAGCAATCGTGCGCAACGCTCTGCTGGTGAATGTTATCTGTCCTCACCAAATGTGCCACTTCAGGATACTCCGATGTCAATCCCATTATTTCTATTACCTGTATTACCACATCTCCATCTGCACTACAACCTCCACCACCACCTGTATGCACATACTCTGAGTTGTCACCTGATCTTCCTCCAGTGTCTGCGCTTCTTATATTACCTGTGTGTTCTTATATTATCCACTGGATATCCGTCTGCGCCTTCACGTCCACTTGTGTCGTTGATCGAGCCTCCATCATTACTGATTTCCCCAACATCTTCTGGTTCTACTTCTCTCTGTCACTCTCGTTTGATGGCTGGCCAGACTGACAAGCTTTCCTGCAATCTTCTTGTCAATCACACCTCCGAATCAGCTTCCAAAGGCTTCTTCTCTGGAGCCCCAAAACGGAGTGTACCTACTTAGCAGTGTACCTGGAGAATATATTTCGGCTACGAAAGTTCGTTTATGAGACCCGTAGGTGTCGTAAGAGCTCGGCCTTGCCTGGTTGGACCTAACTAATTATTAGGCCTCATAACGTACAAGGTCGCGCTCGCGTCAATGTCCTAACGTCTGTTGGTGTTGCTTAGGACTAAAGTTTAGGACTTAAAAACTTGCCAAAATGTATACTTATAATATAATTGTGTAAATCCTTGCAATTTTGTGGCTCTCGTGATTATTACATCCAAATTTTATATCAACCTTTTAGATGAAAACCATAATTTGAGTATCAAACTTTCTTGACTTTTGTAAAGTGATAAGTTCACTTAACTCTCTCAAATTGTTTAAGGAAGTAGGTCAAATAAAGTAAAACCTGTTATTATATCCTATATGCAGATAGAAAAACTATGTGATAGAGCATGAATTTCTCAGCTAAGCACTATATGAGTAATCTTGATTTAATTCTACTTATAAAATACTAAAAAATAAAATCAGTCTTGTTTTAGTATTAATAACATTTATACAATTTTGCACTGGTGCACAATAACTTCACTTTGTCGAGGTAAGCTAGTTTATATGCAACTCAACTCACATTTATATTAATTTAAGAATTGAAACAATAAGGTTTTTATATTAAAAAAAGAATTTACTGATTGGTCAGATTTTAAAGTCAGACGACTTAATATTCTGAGTTAACTCAAGTAGTTATTTGTTAAATAAGCTAGAAAATTGAATTACTAGAAAAACCTGCATCACTGGATAGAACAATTTAGCAAGCTATCTTAAGTTCGAAAAAATTGGTTATACTGTGAGTTTTGCTCAGATGCTTGTAACACCATAATTGCTTTAAGATTCGTTATGAACGTTCAACACTTGAGTGCAGTTCAACATTGCCAACTGAAAAAATATACAAGAGCTAGCAATGACTGTTGTTGTAAATCAAATATCTCAAAAGGCACCCAAGATGCCAAGAAAAGATATGATAAACTAAATAAGGATCAATATCAGTCAGTGGCGTAGCGAAGGGGGGGGGGTCCGGACTCCCCCCCCCGAAATTTTAAGACATTAAAAAATGAAGCATGGAGCAGGAGAAAAAAGGAGAGTTATCATTACTCTTGTCTACAAACATTAAATTGATTGATTTAATTGATGAAAGTGACCTTTGTTAAAAATATTTGTCCTTTCGTTTAAATCATAAAGTATCAAGCGATACTTTTGGGCTCGGATTTTCGGATAGTGTAGTGGAATCACGGTATTTCTATAGGGTGCGGTCACGTGACGTGGCAGAGTAACCTGAACCGTAACACGGCGAACAGTTTAAATTAGCGACCACTTCGTTCAAATTCGTCTTGGGGACGTGAAATGACCGCTTAGAATTAAGTTACGACGTTGATTTTAGGTGTCATTAAACTGTAGACGTGTATATATTATCGAACAAAATAAAAAAAAATCACTTTTGGTCGGAAAATACACTTGAAAAACTCTACTGATTAGAATTTCAACTAAACTTCAGTGATTGAGGTAAACGTGGTGTTTTCCGGTTGAGTTAGGACGACGATTTTTGTTATCACTAAACTGAACACTGTACCTATATAATTATCGAGAAAAAAATCACTTCCGGTCGGTAAATACCAACGAAAAGCTCTCTACAGATTCAAGTTTTGATGATTTTGGATTTCACTGGTTGAGTGGTTGAGGTAAAAGTGGTACTTAGAATTATGTCAGGACGTTGATTTTAGGTATTAATTCAACGCCGACTAATACATATATAATTATCTAAAAACAAAACAATAAAATCATTTCCGGTCGGAAAATACCGAGGAAAAGCTCTCTACAGATTCAAGTTATGACGATTTTGGATTTCACTGGTTGAGTCGTTGAGATAAAAGTGGTACTTCGAATTATGTTAGAACATTGATTTTGGGTATCAATTGAACGCCGACTAATAACAACATAATTATCGAAGAAAAATTGAAAAAATCACTTCCGGTCGGATAATACACCGGAAAAATTCTACTGATAAGAAGTTCCGACTACTTTGGATTTCACTGACTGAGGTATTATTTCAGTTTCCTTAGTATATTCTGATCTGAAGTGATTATTTTTGTTTTTCTTTCTTGATAATTATATATTTAGTAGTCGGCGTTGAATTAATACCTAAAATCAATGTCGTAACATAATTATAAGTACTACTTTTACCTTAACCACTCAACCAGTGAAATCCAAAATCGTCAAAACTTGAATCTGTAGAGAGCTTTTCTTCGGTATTTACCGACCGGAAGTGATTTTTTCTCGATATATATATATATATATAGTTAGTCGAGTACAGTTTAATGATAACAAAAAATCGTCGCTCTAACTCAATCAAAAATACCGCGTTTACCTCAATAACTTAAGTCCGAAGTAGTTGAAGTTCTAATCATTAGAGTTTTTCATGTGTATTTTATTTCCGACCGAAAGTGATTTTTTTCCGATAATTATGTACTTGTCTACAGTGTAATGATACAAAAAAATCATCATTATAACTCATTCATAAATACCTCTATCTGTGAAATCATTTTTTTATGAGGGGCAAAAAACGCTGAGGTTATCATTGCCCTCAAGAAAGAATTGACACCTACTCGTATTTGGTAGTGTCAATTAAGTACATAAAGATTACATTGTATATAACAAAAATAGGAATTACGACAAGTAGGTGAGTAAATAATTTATACTTAAAACTAGATAATAATAAATATAACAAGGGAAAGACTGTAGAGAGGTCTTGACCTATATAAGGACTAAAAGATAAATAGAACATAAATAAGGACAAGGTACATAACATTAATTAAATAAACTGTAAAAACTCAACACAATTTACTGCCACCAAGTTAGTTGTAAAGGGGCTAATTTGGCAGCTGTCAAGATAATGATACATAAAATTAAATAATAAAATTTATAAATATTAACAACAATAGATAATCGGAATAAATAAGTTTAACATTATATTACATTTTATTAATCAGCGACGTTGCATTCAGAAAACACAGCAATCTTTGAGTTAACGTCTCGTCATCACAAAGAATATCGTTCAATGAAGCCGGCAGATTCGAGTTGCGCCTATGTACCGAGTAGTGAGGGCAGTCAACAAGCACATGTTTAACAGTAATGACAGAGTCACATGTGTCGCAGACCGGAGGATCATCTCTACTCATGAGGAAGCCATGTGTGAGAAGCGTGTGGCCTAGCCGCAGGCGACACAACACAACCTCCTCACGACGACTCGGGCGGTTCGCTGTCTCCCAGAGTCCAACAAAGTCTTTAATACGTCGTAACTTGTTGTTGCCGACTGCCTTCCAATCGCTATTCCATTTGGCTTTCAGTTTGCCCTTCACTACCGGAATAATGTCGGAGGAAATCATCCGTGCGGTGTAAGGCTGGAGTTCTAATGCTTATTTAGCTCCTCTATCTGCCAGCTCGTTTCCGGATACTCCAATGTGTCCAGATACCCAGACAAGGAAGACAACAACACCTTCGGACTGAAGGGAAGACAAAGAGTGCCATATTTCGCGGATGATAATGTGTTTTGAAAACATGTCGTTGATGGCTTGTAAACCACTAAGGGAGTCGCTGCAGGTAACCAAATTTTTAGTCATAGGAAACGTTATATTTAGGGCCTTTTTGATAGCTGTTAATTCGGCCGTGAAAATGGAAGAGTCGTTGGGGAGACGAAATCCGTATCGTCTTACCCCAGTGACAAAAGCACATCCAGTTCTACAACGTTCCTTTGACCCGTCAGTATAGACAATATCGCAAGGTGTGAGGCTGCCTAGTATTTGACGGAATTCTTGTTGGTAGACTGTTTCTGGAGTGGGGACTTTTTTAAACCTAGAAAGATTTAAAATAATTTTTGGCATTGAGACGCTCTAGGGTGGGATATCACATTGATGAACGGCTTTAAACTGGTAATCGTTTAGGCCTATTAAATAAGCGTAGGATTTGGCCCTAACGCCTAAGGGTGAAGGAAGATTTGGTCTCGCTAGGAAAGAATTATAGAGTGGATTTCGCAGGATCGGTTCAAACGCAGGGTTTTCTGGCTTCCCTGAAAGAGCGTGAACATAGTTTAGGGACAGCTGCTGCCGTCTATGCGAAAGAGGGGGTTCTCCCGTTTCTGCGAGAAGACTGTTAATAGGAGAAGATCGAAAAGCTCCAGTGGCCAGTCTTAAAGCAGAATTATGGACTGGGTCAAGCATTTTGAGAGCACTGGGTCTTGCGGACCCATATGCTTGACATCCATAATCTAGACAGGAACGGATGGTGGCTTTGTAGAATCTGAGCATGCATGTCCTGTCAGCCCCCCATTTTGTTCCGCTTAAAGCTCTCAGTATGTTCAAGCGCTTCACGCATCGATCTTTTAGGTCTTTCAGGTGAGGCACCCAAGTTAGCCGGGTATCAAATGTGAGACCCAGGAATCTGATATTGTCACAAGTAGTGATTCTCTGACCCAGCAAAGAGAGCGTTGGCTGCTCAACAGTACGCATTCTGGAGAAAACGATGGCTTTTGTTTTAGGTGGCGAAAAAGAAAAACCCGTAACTCCGCACCACTGCTCAAGCCTGTTGATGGTAAGCTGTAAAGCTCTCTCCCCCACCGCTAGCTTCTTTGTAGAGATGTAAATAGAGAAATCATCTACAAACAAAGAACAGCGCACAGGAGGGGTAACGCAGGACGATATGTTATTGATTGCAATGGCAAACAGAGTACAGCTTAGAACGCTACCTTGTGGAATACCATTTTCCAGCGTGAATGAATCGGAAATGGTTGTCCCAAGTTTGACCTGTATGGTTCTTTCCGACAAGAAGCCCTGTATGAAAGAAACCATGTGGCCCCCTACACCCCAAGATATTAAAGCGTTAATATCCCCTTTCTCCAAGCTTTGTCATAAGCCTTGGAAATGTCGAAGAATACCGCGATCTACTGTTTTCTTTCAATAAAGGAATTTAGGATTGCCGATTCCAAGGCAAGTAGATGGTCACTTGTAGATCGGCCTTGTCGGAATCCGCACTGGGAAGGTGAAAGAAGATTATTTTTCTCCAGAAACCAAATAAGACGTCTGTTGACCATCCTTTCGAGTACTTTGCAGAGACTGCTACTAAGCGAAATTGGTCTATAGCTTCCTGGAGAAGTTCTATCTTGGCCCGGTTTTTGGAGAGCGATAATGTGTGAACTACGCCAAGAATTAGGGAATGTGTTTTCTAAATATATTCTATTATATAATTTTAGAAGATCTTGTTTTCCATCCTCCGTCAGGTTCCGCAACATGGCATAATGTATGTTATCGGGACCTGGAGCAGAATTTGATGTCGCCTTTAGTGATGAATCAAGTTCATCAATGGTAAAGGGAAGGTTTAAAGGAGAGTTGTTATTAATATTTAAATTTAGAGGATGTCTTTCTGTATTTGTTTTGAAATTTTGAAACTCCTTATTGTAAGATGACGTTTTTGAAATTTCCACAAAATGTGAGCCGAGTAGATTGGAAACTGTCAAGGGATCAGTTACCACATCGGTACCATTTTTCAGAGCAATAAGAGAAGGTGGAGAGGTCTTACAGCAAACAGATCGAAGCTTCCTCCAAACATCAGATGCAAAAGTTGTTCGTTTTATTCGATCTGTGTAGTCCAGCCAGGACTGCCGCCGTCTCTGTCTAAATACCTGTCTTGCTTTTGCCCGTGCTCTTCTGTACCTACTTAAATTTTCTTCAGTCGGTGATCTGTTGAACTGTCTTAAACATTTTCGACGTTCCTTTAGAGCCGCCGAACATTCTTCAGACCACCAAGAAACATGGCGTTTGTTTGGTGAACCCGAGGATTTTGGAATGCTCCGCTCTGCGGATGTTATAATATTGGATGTAAATAATGTAGTGGCTGTATTTATGTCGTTTGATTGGATATTAATAGTTTGAGAAATTATGTTCTTTTTGTACTCATTCCAGTCAGCCCTCTTAATTATCCACCTGGGACACCTGCCTGTCGAAGACGGAAATGATTGAAAAGCCACGGCAATGGGCGCATGGTCACTCCCTGACAGGTCGGGAAGTACGGACCAATGCACTCGAGTTGCCACGACCGGACTGCAGATTGACAGGTCAATTGCCGACCATATGCCAGTCCTAGGGCACATTTAAGTGACCGACTCGTCATTGAGAACGACCGCTGCCACTTCATCCCACAATCCCGCAACCATGTTACCCCTCCGATCAGAATGGCTGGAACCCCAAGAGCGATGGTGTGCATTGAAATCACCAACCATCAGGAAAGGAGACGGGAGTTGGCTGTAGAGATCACGTAGATCATCAAGAGATAAATCAAAAGGGGAAGGTGGAATATATATGGAGCAGATGGTTAATTTAAAAGGAACGTCGATTGAAACTGCTACTGCCTGGAGGTTTGTGACGATGTTCAAGGCTCTAGCATTAACAGAAGAATCAGCTAGAATAGCCACACCTCCACAGGCAATTTGTTGGTGATGATCTAGGCGAAAGATGTCATAACCATTTTGTTTGAAACGAGTATGAGGAGACAATTTTGTCTCTTGTAGGCAAATAAATTTAGGTTTTCTTGTATTTATAAGTAATTTTAAGTCTTCGAAGTGGCTTCTCAAACCATTAATATTCCATTGTATCAGCATTTTATATTATATTATATACTCGTATTTTATTTTGTGCTAGTTCATCGTAATTTTTTTTCTTTGTTTAGATACAGGACGGAAGTTACCTTGAACAGTTTGGAACTCTGTCTGCATCTCCAAAGGGTCCTCAACCATATCATCGTCAAGTGATAATTGTGAGGATCTGGACGAGGATGGATTAGTCTTTTCTACTAGGAGTTTGGATCTAGTTTCTGATTTTGTTTGTATGTTCTTTTTTAGTTTGTCGGCGAGTTTTTTCCTCTCTTCCAAAGATAAGGCGGGTTTCGTATTTTGTTGCACCTTATCTCTGAAAGTAGGAGTAGCTGTTGAGCGAGCTTGAGTCTGTGTGTTGGACTTAATATGGGGCGTGTGGACTGCTTGCGAAGGATTACTGGTGGATGCCAACGGATGTTGTCCGGTACCGGCTGCAAGCTGCTTAACCAAAGCGGCAACCTGCTCTGTTAAATTGAGTACCATACCCTCCAAAGCGGTACGTGACGGGCACTGTGCGGTTTGGACTTGGGCTGAAGCAGCTTCGGAGTACGAGACTCCCTTTTTAGGGGTTTGAGCGATTCTTCTCCTATACTCTTTGCGGGCTTCGTTAAAGGAAAGTTTGTTTAGAGTAACAATCTTCAAAACTTCCTTTTCCTCCAAGTAAACTCTGCATTCCTTAGAGGTCGCCGCGTGTTTACCCTTGCAGTTCACGCATCTGACGTCGTTCTTGCATCCGTCTTCTTAGTGGCCTTCATCGCCGCAACGGGAACATGTCTCAGGTCCCGAGCACGTCTTAGTAGAGTGTCCGAATTTCTGACAACGGAAACACCGCTGCGGATTTTTGAAGTAAGGCCGTACCGTCAAGGATAAGTATCCAGCCTTAATAGTTTTTGGGGGTTGGGGAAATGCAAAGGTCAGAATTAGACCGGGA